>NC_072398.2:133985000-136385000 GCF_028858775.2 Pan troglodytes
CTGTGTGGTTAAACCCGGTCTCAAACGGTTATGTCCCAGCTTTCTCACTAACTGCTATTTTCCAAGAAATATACACTACATTTACGTTTTCTATAATACAGTGATTTTAGCAACACTGCTAAAACAACATTCAGCATTTTGCCTTTGTATTTCCTTTGTATTATTCTAAATAGATAACCATTGTCAGAAGACATTTCTTGAGCCCTCAATGAGGGGAGGAAAAAAATTATAATTCTTAGTCTTTTCAGCTTGTCACTACATCAATAATTAACTTTAAAAAAAAGAGAGGCAGTATAAAAAGATTCTTTAAGGAAGCATTTAATAATTCAAATGAATCTTAACTTGAAGCAGGTCACATGAAAAAGAATGGAAAACAAAAGCCCTGGGTACTCTGCCTTGGATGACTGGGTTAGGGACTCAGAAAGAATAAGAGAAACATCATATAATTGACTTATATTTGGCTAGTTTTAGTAGAAAATATCACTGTCCCTCTCCTAATAGATAGCCAAAAAAAAACCCTTCTTCAAGAGTAATGTGTATGGTTGCAAGTCCAGTAATGAAAAAAGAAAAGGAGGAAAGAAATAAAATCTTACAATGTGGGTTCCAGGAAAATGTCATGATGAATGACTCCATGAGTGGAAATCAAACAGAAAGACTGTGACATTAATATTTATAATATTGTAATTAGCAAGATAGTGCCTAAGCAGCATTATTAGTGTAACTAATCATATTATCATAAACTGACTCTGCAGTATTTAGACAGTGAGTGTTCTTGCCTTTATCAATGACTATCAATATCCTAAGGTTGTTTATAACTAAAAAAAATTCACAAATGACTTTACAATCATTCGATGTAACTATCTCAAGGAAATTGTCTCTGACATGATAGTTTATGACCATCTATAAAATCATTGTCTCAAATTTGGGTGGTTGCCATGTGAGCTGAAATGGAAGTAGCTGCATTGCACTGTCATGTTTTGTCTTTAAAGGATTTTCACACTCATTTCAAAACTTACATATTCAAATAAAAGATGGGTAATGAAGAAGACAACTTGTGTCAATGACATAAATGGAAACTGATTTGGTAAGAGTTTGAATCGAGATTCAGACTTTATTTTGTTAAGCTCAGCTTTCATCAAAATCTTAAGTGTAATTTTCAGCATTATCATTCGTTTAAAAAAAGGAAGATTTTTCTATGTGATTATATTAGTGATTCATTTCTCAACACTAACTTGAGGAATAAGCAGATGGTCTGGTAATAGATTTGTGCTTCTGGATTCTCCTGTGCAGGCTGACATGACTAAAACAATAGGTGATTATCCCTTTAGATTTATATCCCCAGTAGTGAATCAAAGTACTCTGGATCTAGGGTACAGGTGATTTCCTAATCATTCTTTCTTTTTTTTGTCCTATAACTTTTTTATTTTTCTTTTTATTATGTTTATATTTTTTTATTATACTTTAAGTTCTAGGGTACATGTGCATCATTCTCAGCAAACGAATCGTTCTTTCTTAATGTTGCTGCTGCTTTTGTGTGTGTGTGTGTTTGTATGTACGTGTGTGTGTGTGTGTATGTGTGTGTGTGTCTTTGCATATAACTCACATTGTCCTATCATTAGCCAAAGAATAGTATGCTGGTCCTCACAGTGTCCGCATACTATAGGGAGATGAGAGAAAATGTAGACCCTTTGTAGAAAGACACTCTAGAAGTATCTGGCTTCTTTACACAGGAAAATTTTGTTTGGAAAGTACAATGGCTACTCTGATATTCACTCATAGGTCAGGCTAGAATAAACCAGAACAGATATTTAGAAGAAACCCATTACAGTGCAGTGTTTGACAATGGAGAGAAAATGAGACTTGGGCTATGGAAACAAGGGTTTGGCCAAGTATGTCATGTTATCTTTCAAGTAATTAGCATATTAATATACTTTCCTTATGGTTACCTTACTTATTAACTGATCAAACTGCCTAAGCAGCATTTCTTCAGGTGGCTGTTGAAGGGCAGGTAGTTGGGTGTTAGTACACTTACGGTGCAAGCCATTAAAATCTGTGCCTGCAAGAAGAGCAAATTCCTGAGAAGAACAGTCATCAGCTTTGGCACAACACAGAGCTGTTGATGTCAAACTCTTGGTGCTTAAAAACCATGCAGCATGCTTGTGAGAAATGTAGGTTCCCAGGCCCCACGAGCATTGATCCTAAGTCAGTGGGTAAGAGGTGTGTTGAGAATCTGCATTTTAACATCATAATTTTCATGGAGGGATCCAAAAATCTGCATTGCCAAAAGGGACGAAAAAGAGAATAGCAATAGAACAGTGAGAGATTGAGAAGTCAGCAATGAGCAGAACACAAGCTTCTCTTGATGGAGAAAGTAAACAATAAATAATTTTGAGCTGAAAAAGAAGTGAAATAAAAGATACAGGAGAGGAATGCCAGAGAAGCATCACACTAGGTTCCAAATGGCCAGAGGTTGGAAATACACAATGAAGAAACTGCATGTAGGACAGCAATTATTAGCAAATAGTAAGACTGCTGGATTTATGTGAAGCTTCCTTGTTAGCTAGACAACTTGGGCAAGTTACTTAATCTCTCTAAACCTTTTTATAAAACTGTACAATGAAAATAATTACAATACAGTTCCATAATCCCTCATTAACAATTCTGAAATCCAAAACATACTGAAACCAAATGGTTTTACATAATTCATTCAGCAGAAAACCTGGCCTGAACTGATGTGAGACTTGCTATAATCTTTATTCCTCTCAGAGAACATCAGATTAACGTGTTTGATTCCAGGTTGCTACCCCACACCTTGCTGGGGCTGGAGAGGGAATGTTTATTAAAATTAGGTGTATGTACCATTTTACATTTCTAAAATCCAAAAGATATTTCTAAATCCATACATCTGGCTCCAAAGGTTTTAACTATGGGCTTGTGAAGATTACCAAAATGAAAATATAATTGCAAATATAACTTCATCCAGAAATTCATCTATAGAGTTGGAGGCAATGTATATATTTTAGTGATTTTAGAAAAGAAAATATTACTATTTGGCACTTTTAATTATGGGAAATAAGAGTTATGTTGACATTCTTCGTTAAGAAACATGAAAGAAATTGGATAGTCCGATATTTGAACAACAAATTTTGCAACTGGAAAAGCATGAAAGAAAATGTCTTCACTTTTTGGTGCTTGGGATGAGAACAGGACTCCTAAATACCAGTCATGAAAGAAAAACAGTAGAGGCCAAAAACTAATGATCACTTGGGATCTGCATGCATTTCCACATGCTATTCCCGACATCTGGAATGGCCTTCCAGTTCTCAAGCATCACTTTTTGAGCTATTCCCTGACCCTTGCTATAGAATTAATGTCTCCTTCCTTTTTGAACCTAAACTGTAACCAGTATCACATCGCAGTTGTATTTTTGTAAGTCTGCTTCCTTTACTAGAAAATAACCTCACTTTTCTTATCCATCTTTGTATCTCAGTTCTCTAGACATGCACTGAACATGGTAGTGCCTTAATAAATGTTGACTGAAGAAGTGAACTAATGACTAAATGAATGTTGAAAGAAAAAAGCTTATTGGTAACATTAAGAATTAGTAATCGCTTGACTTACCAAGCCATTACTTTTTCCATTACATCAGAAAAGAAAAGAATGTGTAAAGAAATAACCTTTGAACTTAAAGTTCCTTTTTATGTGTGAATTGAGTTTGGTAAAAATAACATGGAAAAAGCCAGAATAGAAGGAGTGAGATAGACAGGTGAGCAACCTTTATGCCTTCTTGACTTGGCAAAATATGCCTAGATTATAAGCTTCTTGACGGCCTAGAACACAGACTATGTGCCAGTGCCTAATGCAATGTCTACCATGTAGGAGTAATGGCATGGTAGCTGAATTGAACATACTGATCAATCATTAATATATTTTTAGGATTTACCTTAAATGTCACTTCTTTTGTGAGTCTGTCTATGACCCTCTTCCTTGGCCTCCAAGAAAGTCAAATCACTCCTTTTCGTTTTCTTACAGTCCATGGTTCCTATAACTAGTATTGCAAGTACTGCATTTTCTTTTAATTGTATATCTTCTTGTCCAGTGCTGCAGGTCATTACAAGCATTTTGAAGGAAAGATAATATCTTATTCATACTGGAGTTTGCAAGCTAGCACAATGCTACATGTTTATAGAATTAAATTGCACGAATTATCTGTTGTGTCCTTATTTAGGAGGAAAAAAGAAAGCCAATGTATAATTAAAATTCCAGCTAGATCCTTTTAAGAACAGCAGCAGTCATTTTAGAAGAAAACAATAAACCTGCCAAATTACTGTATTTCCAGTAGGTTTTAAAAAATGATGAAATACATATTGGTGATATTAATAAATGAACATAATCTGTGCTCATTAAAAGGCTCTCATTAGGATAAAATCAGAAATGCTGTCATGGTGGTTGTACAGCAACTCTGAAAACAAGGATTTGTTTTGATAATAGAAACCAAAATTGTATCCATATGACCAGATACATCATTCTCAGTTATTGACAAAACAATTCTAAAATTCATATGCAACCAAAAAAGAGTCCAAATAGCCAAAGAAAATTTGACAAAAAGAACAAAGCTGGAGTCATCACATTACCTGACCTCAAATTATACAATTAGGCTGTGGTAATAAAAACAGCATGGTACTGGTACAAAAATAGACACATGGATCAATGGAACAGAATAAAGAAGCCAAAAGAAAGCCACATATCTACAGTCAACTGACCTTTGACAAAGTTGACAAAAAGCATACACTAGGACAAGGACACCTTTTTCAATAAATAGTGCTGGGATGATTGGATTGCCATATGCATAAAAATTGAATTATACTTCTACCTCTAACCATATTTAAAAATCCCCTCAAAACCCATCAAAGACTTAAATGTAAGATCTGAAACTATAAAAGTACTAGAAAAAAATATAAGGAAAACTCTTCTGGACATGAGTCTAGGCAAAAATAATTATGACAAAGACCTCAAAAGCAAATGCAACAAAACCAAAAATAGACAAATGGGACTTAAAATAAAAAGCCTCTGCACAGCAAATGAAATAATCGAGATAACAGAAGGCCTACAGAATAGGAGAAAATGTATTCAAACTATGTATCCAACAGGGACTGTCACCCAGAATTTACAAAGAACTCAAACAACTCAACAACAACAACAAACAAGTAACCCCTATTAAAAAGTACGCAAAGGACGTGAACAGACATTTTTCAAAAGAAGACAAACCCCATCAAGCATATAAAAAACTGTTCAACATCACTAATCATCAGAGAAATGTAAATTAAAACCACAATGAGATATCATCTTATACCAGTCAGAATGGCTCTTACTAAAAAGTCAAAAAATAACAGATGTAGGTGAGGATGTGGGAAAAAAAGGGAATGCTTATACATTTTTGGTGGGAATGTAAATAGTTCAAACCCTGTGGAAAAGAGTATAGAGATTTCTCAGGGAACTGAAAATAAAACTACCATTCACCTCAGCAATCCTACTACTGGGTTTATATCCAAAGGAAAAGACATCATTACATCAAAAAGATACATTCATATGTTTATGGCAGCACTATTCACAATAGCAAAGATATGGAATAAAGCTAAATGTACTTTGACAGATAATAAAGAAAATGTAGAATACTATTCAGCCATAAAAAAGAATGAAATCATGTATTTTATAGCAACATCGATGGATCTGGAAGCCATTTTCTTTTTTATTTTTTTAATTTATTTTTATTTATTTATTTGAGACACAGTCTTGCTCTGTCACCCAGGCTGGAGTGCAGTGGCACATTCTCGGCTCACTGCAACCCTGCCTCTCAGATTCAAGCGATTCTCATGCCTGAGCCTCCCCAGTAGCTGGGATTACAGGCGTCTGCCACCACGCCCAGCTAATTTTTGTATTTTTAGTAGAGACAGCGTTCCTCCATGTTGGCCAGGCTGTTCTCGAACTCCTCACCTCAAGTGATCCACCCACCTCAGCCTCCCAGAGTTCTGGGCTTACAAGCATGAGCCACTGCGCCCTCTGGAGGCCATTATTTTAAGTGAAACAACTCAGAAAAAGTCAAATACTGCATGTTCCCACTTGTGAGTGGAAGTTAATTCATGTGTACACATGCACATAGAGTGTGGAATAATAGTCATTGGAGTCTCAAAACGGTGGGAGGGTAGAAGCAGGGTGTAGGATGAGGAATTGGATAGAAGCAGGATATGGGATGAGGAATTGCTTAACGGGTACAATGTAAATTACTCGTGCGATGGTTACACTAAAAGCTCAAACTTCACCGCTATGCAATATATCCATGTAACAAAACTGCACTTGTACCCCTTAAATTTATACTAATAAAAAAACGGAAATAACACAATTTCATAAAACTATTGCTATTTGGTTGTGGTAATATTATATGTAGATGTCTAATTATCTATTTTTTTTCCTTTCTGGCAAGTTATTCAACACAGAGAATAAAGCAGTGTCCAAAGAAACGTATAAATGTCAACAGCAAGACCCTTACCAAATGCATAATGACAGTTTCAAAAGAGGATACTATAATTTCCTATTTACAACTTTAAAAGTTTTGTATCTTCTATGCCACTTATTTTTCCTTATTGAAATATAAATTACTTGGAGGAAAAATACAGAGGTCTTAAATGAACCATTTGACAAGTTGTGACAAACACATATGTCCGTGAAATCCTCACCTCTGCCAAAGCATGCAACATTGCCAACACCTTAGAAGCTGCCTTGTGCACTTTTCCAGCCATTACATCTTCCTTTACCACCACCAGAAGCAAACACCATCTAGCACCTGTCACCATAGATTAGTTTGTTCATGTTTTTTAGCATTCACATAAATGGAATTCTACAGAATATGTATATTTTTGTGTGTGTTGCAACTTTCACTCACTGCAATATTACAGAGATTTTTTCATATTATTGTAGGTGTTAGTTCATTTTTGTTGGTAAATAATACTATATTTTATTAAAATTACCACAATTTATTTACTCTAAATTATATTTAGGCTGTTTTCACTTTTTTGGTGTTATAAATATTTTTGCTATAAACATACTTGCATAACTCCTTTTGTGAACATGTTTTCATTTCTTTTGGCTAGTACATAGAAGTATAATTTCTCAGTCATAAGGTGGATGCATAAGTTTTACAAGAAACTTCCAAACAGAGTTCCAAAGCGGCTTTACTCTTTCACAGTCCTACCAGCTGTGGGTGGGTGTTTGGTTCTTCTATGTTCCAGCCACCTTTTGATATTCTCAGTCTTTTTAGTTTCAGCTATTCTAGTACATACGTGTTGATATCTCATTGTGATTTTAATTTTCTTCTCCCTAATAAGAAGATATTAACTCTTCTTTATGTTCTTATTGGCCTTCCATGTATCTTACTCTGTGAACTGTCTATTCAAATATTTTGTCCATTTTTTAATTCTTTAATTGATTTTTTGGAGTTCTTAATCATTCTAGTTATAAGTCCTTAGATCAGCAAAAGCATTTGACAAAATCCAACATCCAATCATAATAATGGCCTTCAGCAATTCATTAATAGAAGGAAACGTCTACAAAAATTCTATACCTAGTATCACACTTAATGTTGAAAGGATAAATTATTTTCTCTTAAGATCAAGAGCTGGGCAAGAATGTCCATTCTTTCTACTTCTATTCAATATTGTACTGGAAGTCCTAACCAGCACAATAAGGTCATAAAAATAAATAAATGATATTTAGATTGGAAAAAAATGGTCTTGCACTGTCTTTATTTGCAGATGGTAAGATTGTGTGCATAGAAAATCCTAAAGAACCTATAAATACACTATTAAAATAATAAGTGAATTTAACAAAGTTTCATAATACAAAAACAATATACAATAATAGTTCTGTTTCTACATGAACAATTGGAACAATGAACTGGAAATTAAAATTTTAAAATGTCATTTACAATGGCATGTAAAAACTATAAAATGCTTAGGAACAAATTAAAATATATGTAGTATCTGCACTGAAAGAATTGCTTTCACAGCCACGTGGATACATGCAGCCAACAAGCATATGAAAAAAAGCTCAGTGTCACTGATCATTAGAGAAATGCAAATAAAAGCACACTAAAATACCATCTCTCACCAATCAGAATGGCTATTAATAAAAACTCAAAAAATAATAGACGCTGGTGAGGTTGCAGAGAAAACAGAATGCTTATACACTGTCAATGGAAGTGCAAATTAGTTCAACCATTGTGGAAAGCAGTGTGTTGATTCCTCAAAGAGCAAAAAAAAGAACTGCTATTCTACCCAGCAATCCCATTGCCGAATATATACCCAAAGGAACATAAGTCATTCTACCATGAAGACACATGAACCCATATGTTTATTGCAGCACTATTCACAATAGCAAAGACATTAAATCAACCTAAATGGCCATCAGTGACAGATTGGATAAAGACGATGTGGTACATATACACTATGGAATACTATGCAGCCATAAAAAGGAACGAGATGTGTCTTTTATGGAAACGTGGATGGAGCTGGAGGCCATTATCTTTAGCAAACTAATGCAGGAACAGAAAACTAAACACTCCATTTTCTCACTCATAAGTGGGAGCTAAATAATGAGAATACATGGACACAAAATAGGGAACAACAAACACTGGGGCCTACTTGAGGATGGAAGGTGCAAGGAGGGAGAGGATCAGGAAAAAAATAACTACTGGGTACTAGGCTTAATACCTGAGTGACAAAATAACCTGTATAATGAACCCCCATGACACAAGTTTGCCTTTATTACAAACCTGCATATGTACCCTTGCATCTAAAATAAAAGTTAAGAAGAACTGCTGAAGAAAAATTAAAGAAGACTTAAAATAATGGTAAGATATATTAGGATGTTATTTCTCCCTGGATTGATCTGTATATGCATCATAATCCCAATCAAACTCTCAACATGTGTTTTTTAGAAGTTGACAAGCTACGCTAAAATTTACACTGGAATTCAGACAAACTAGAATAGCCAAAACAATCTTGAAAAAGGAGAACAAAGTGGGAAGTACTATCTGCCTTCAAGATTTTCTATAAATGTACAGTAATCAAGCAAGTGTGTTTGGGTGTCAGGGTAGACAAATAGATCAATGGAATGGATAGAAAGTCCAGAAATAGACCCACACATATACACTCAATTGATTTTTGACAGAGGTGCAAAAGCAATCCAATGGAGAAAAGAAAGCCCTTTCAACAAATAGTACTGGAATTATTGGATACCTATATTAAAAAATGAACCTCATGTCTACCTCACACAGGACAAAAAAGTAATTTTAAATATATGATATAAAAAAGTAAACGGTAAGGTAAGACTATAAGATTTTCTTTTTAGAGTTTTAGATTCACAGCAAAATTGAACAGAAGGCATATACTGCTTGCCTTCAAACTGTACATTTTTAAAAGAAAACATTAAGTAAATATCTTTATAACCTTGGGGAAAGGAAAAATGTCTTGGACAGGATACCAAAAAAACACTAACCATACAAGAAAAAATAAGATGAATTATGCTTCATCGCAATTAACTTACACTCATCAAAAGATACAATTAAGAAAATGAAAACTCAAGTCACAGATTGGGAGAAAATATTCCTATACTTGTATCTCATGAAGAACTTGTGCCCAGAATAAATGCATATAATATTTTCAAAATGTAAACTGTAATAATTAGAAAATTTAATTTTATTGATGAGTATATAGAATCTTAAAATGGAAAGTCTATAATAAGGACCTGCTGGTAGGCTCTTGCAGCTTACTCCTGTCCATCTATGATAACATTTTTGGGGGACTTTTTTATACTGTAATGACCATTCTTGGAGCTAACCCAGAAAAGAGGAGAAGGGAAGGGAATGAAGGCCATTTTTCTTCAAGTTCATTGTATGGCCCTGTACTTCTTGTCCATGTTATCTTCTCCCATTACAGCTTTGTCCCCACAGTTATTCTCCCTGGGACTGCCAGACAGTTACATTATGTTGTTAGAAAAGTTCCAGATGATATTTGCATTTCTATCAGTTACTTGGGTAATGATTGATATAAAATATATTATTGAGGTCACTTTCTATGATTGTAGTCAGATCACATGAGGCTAAATATTTTTTATTGTTTTAGTTCATTTCATAGGGCATGAGGAAGGAAAATAAAAAACAAAACACCAGTCCCTGAAAGTTCAAACGTTCAAAATTATCAGATCAGAATGTACTGCATAAATGTTATGAAGACTTAATCTACATCTGAATGTCGTCAGATGGTTTGAGTGATATCTTAAGTAGAATGCTGGAGTGTCAAGTATCCTGTAAAAATAAGACAGACACCTGTTTTATAAATGGTGATTATTCCTCCTTAGAAGCAAAAATTGTTAGATAAAATGTGTTAGCCCCATCTTGTTCTGAGCTTCTGATCATCTCATCAGTGTGTGATGATCCCACAAATAAGTCAATGTGCTGTAGTCAAAAGCTTACCACAGAAGAGAGAGTGCTTGAAACCCAGCAGGTCTGAGTTTAAATCCAGGCATGATGCCTTACTACTGGGTGAGCTTGGAACAGCTACATGGATCCCACAATCCTCCATTTATGTAAAGGCAAACTGAGATGATGATAGCTATTTTGCAGTACTTTGTAAAGATTAGAAATCATATATGTACACAGAAGTCTTCTGTGATAAAAAAGAGAAATCCTCTATCTAAAGTGTATAGCATGTAGTTGTAAGCAATCAATACATGGTGGTTGTTATTATAACTATTCGTAACATGGAAAGGCATAGATAGATAGGCAATTTGGGATAATACTGAATATGTGATATATCCATTTCCAAAATATATGGGTAATATTGGGGTAGATAGAAACATTTGAGCAATACTTTATGAGTTGATTTCTTCTCTGCTTTGTGCAGATTTTTCAGATGGTACTTACAAATTGTTTTTAGAAGTTACCTTAACCTATTGACACCATGATTTTACTAGCTTAGTTTTGTTTGATCTGGTCAAAAGCTACCATCTTTGTCTTTTGAAGCACCTCCTATCCCAAAAAGCTTCTAAATAATTGAGAAGTGTTCACTTTCCAGGTAAAATGGAGATAAATTAATTAACTTCAAGTTTGGGCAGTAAATTGTCATGAGTAGTCCATCATTCTTCCTAAAATAGGCAGAAGGGAGGTGTCTACTGCTGTTGCCAAACGTTAACATCTGAATTTAACGTGAACCATTAGGGGAGGGGTAAGAGTCCCTCAAGTTATGGGAAGAGGTAGTTTTGCATTTCTTATAACCAGAGTAGTTTGTGAAGTCCTGTAAGCCTCCCCAACTTGGTTTCTCTCATCCCAGAGGTAAGTTGGTTCATTTTACAAGGCAACTCTAAACATTTCGTAGTACCTGCTGGGAGCCCTGTATAGAGGAAGCTCGTGATTCAAAGCCTAGCCCAGCAGAGGTGTGTGATCAATTGTCAGTGCCTGCATGGACATTGAGATATAGGATGAGATAGTACAGAACATGGATTTCCACTTCCATGTCTGAGTGTGGAGTACCAACAGGTCACCAATTCTAGGAATTTGGGCAGCAATGTGCTTTTTGAATCTGTAGCTGCTACAACTGCCTTATCACAATCCACCATTGCATGCCTGAAATAAAATGTAAACTATACTACATTTTCATTGTGTTGTCATTCTCCCATAAGTTCCTTTCTTTTGTCCATCGTGCTTATACGAATTATGATTCCCCATTTCTCCTTACTACATCAACTTGCCAAACACAAATGCAGTTACTTCTTTTGTCACATTCATGGGAGTGGTTAAGTATAATTCCTCATACTTCATCAAATATAACTAATCAGAATGCACCTTATTTAATTATATACTTAAAACTTGTATAAAAATGCTTTTCATATTCAACACAAGTTGTCCACATTAATTCTGATGTTGCTTTTAAACCATGAAAAAAAATGAGGATTGTTCTTGTTCTGGGTGGAGATTGAGGATTTAAAAAGAAATCATTACTATATCCATGTAAGTTAAAACTTGAATTCAAATTCTAGCCTTGAATTCATGCCCTACCTTTCCTTCTATGATCTCTACAAAATCAGTGGACATTTATAGCAAACCAGTTAGCTTTGTTCCCAATCCTCATTTTATGGAGTAAAGAAAATACCTCTCTGCAATTTTGAGCTATGCCCCTGATACTCTTCCTGAGAAAAACATGTATTTGTTATATCTCCCGTTAAGCCCATCTGCTCACTTGAATAAAGGGAATATTAGTTTGAAGATACAATTTTCTGGTAATTATAGGAGACAAAGGAGTCATTTTGATAATGTAAAGAGTCAACAGAAATTATAATTATATTGAGCTTTATGCCAATTTGTCCTCATCTAAGATTTCAGGGGAAAAAATTGAAATGTCTGCTGTTTGGAATAATAAAAGGGGGATTTAATTTACCAAAAAAAAAGTCAAACAAAACAAACCATAATTAAATTTATTTTTAGCTTCAAGATGATATGGATATTGAACAGCGTTACCAAAACCCTGGGAGCTTAGGAAGGATAGGTGAGGATATCTTCAGTTGCCCTGAATAATTGGCAGTCTCACACTTAACCAAATCAGTTTAGACATTCAGATGAAATATCCATCTCCTTTCCTTTTCTTCTTAGAAACCTGGTTACTCTGTTTGGTTACCCATATTGATCTAGTTAACCACCCAATTATCAAATATCCACTCTATTTTATGCTGTATAATCTTAAAAAGCAATGTTATTGGTAGCTCAAATCCATGCCCTATAATAGTTCTGTGCTTCATAGTCACAGGTGACCCCTCGAAATGTGTCTGAGAAGATGTGACTGCAACGTGCACAGAAAATGTGACTAATGCTGCACTGAGAAGCCTTTGATTTGCAGCTTCAGGCACTCTTTGTGAAGTGCCTTATAGACTGGAAGTGCCCTGAAGCCTTCACTCCCAGCCCCTTACACCATGCTGGCCAGTCTGCTGTGGATTGTTTCACTGTCAAGACCGTGCCTTTTGAAGATTTGTTGCCATACATCTTTAAAGCATTTCGTTTGTCTTCCCTACTGATCAATTTTATACCATTTCATCTCAAACTATAGAGCCTTTTCTAGGTCCTGTGCTGGCTGTTAGTCTCTTCATTTGCTCAGCCCAGCCCAGCTGAGCTGAAGAATGTCACCCACCCA
Source organism: Pan troglodytes (assembly GCF_028858775.2). Classification (NCBI taxonomy): domain Eukaryota; kingdom Metazoa; phylum Chordata; class Mammalia; order Primates; family Hominidae; genus Pan; species Pan troglodytes. The sequence continues at coordinate 133,998,236 of NC_072398.2, forward strand.
TCATCAGGCTATCAATCTGGGCATCTTTCAAACCCTAAATGTTACCAAGTCTTTATTTCCACTTAATGTAGGTCCCAAGTGAAACCAACAAAAGCAAACACATAGCATTTGTGGTAATCCAGTCCTCCTAGGAAAATAAAATTATTCCTGTGCTACTGTATATAATCTTTATTGAGATATAGAGTAAGGCTGGAATGCCATCTGACTTTGCATGCTTTTGGCATTTGTGGTAGATATTGCTAGTGCTCGCTAATATTTTCTATTCTTTGTCCCCTCTGGTTTTATAAGAGGCAAACCTCCCTGCCCCTTGGATGTTCCATATGAGTGAGTGACTTACTTTAGTCAATGAAATGTGAGCAAAGTGTGGTGTATGACTCTTTTGGCTGGAAGCGTTTAAGCACTAGCACTCAATTCTCCCTACTCCCTTTCTCTGCCACGATGAACACTGAAGTCTCATGCTGAGCTGGTGGCAACATAAAATGGATGGCCTAGATGGTCAGATACCACGTATTAGCAAAGCTAGAGACAGAGCAGACTTTTTCTGAGTAAGAAAGGAACTTTTATTTTGTTAAGCCACTGAGAATTAAGGGTCTATTATTACCACAGTACAACCAGCCTATGAGGATTAATATAGAATTCCAGATAACTTGTAACTGTTTCCAAAGGGGTAGCTGGCTCTTTAGCCCTGTGAAAAATTATGAAATGGAAAAGTTCATTTATATGGTTAGATTTTGTGCCCCCACCCAAATCTCATCTTGAATTGTAATCCCCATAATCCCCATGTGTCAAGGGTGGAACCTGGTGAGAGGTGACTGGATCATGGGGGCAGTTTCCTCCGTGCTGTCCTCATGAGAATGAGAGAGTTCTCACAAGATCTGATAGTTTTATAAGGGGCTCTTCCCTCTTCACTCATCTCTTGCCTGCCACCATGTGAGGTATGCCTTTGCTTCCCTCTCGCCCTTTGCCACGATTGTAAGTTTCCTGAGCCCTCCTCAGCAGTGCAGAATTGTGAGTCAACTAAACCTCTTTTGTAAATTACCCAGTCTCTGTTATGTCTTTATAGCAGTGTGAGAATGGACTAATGCACTCATTTTTTTGTGTTCTTCACTTCCTTTTCTGCACTCCTTCCCATCTGCAAGTAGCTAGTGCTGTAGTGCAGTTTCCCATTATATCACTCCACTAGTAGTCTGACCTCTCCTGTCAGAGTGCTCCAGGCTACCACACAGCCTTTCTTTCCATAACATACAGCTAAGATGTTTATTCCCCCATTGTGCCTATGCTGTGGTCTGAATGTTTGTGTCCCTTCAAAATTCATATGTTAAAATCTTAACTGCCAAGGTGATGCTATTAGGAGATGGGGCCTTTGGAAGGCAATAAAATTAGCGTCCTTATAAAAGGGACCCCAGAAAGATCCCTTGCCCCTTCCACCATGTGAAGATACAGTGAGAAGTTGCCATCTGTATGGAAGCAGGCCATCCCCAGATACCAAATCTCCCAGCGTCTCAATCTTGAACTTCCCAGCGTCCAGAATGGTGAGAAATAAATGTTTGTTGTTTATAAGCCAACAAGTTTATGGTATTTTATTATAGCAGCCTGAACAGACTAAGACAGCCTGACTTTAAATAAGTTAGGAGGATATCCAGCAATTGGCCTCATCCAACTGTGGAACCAAGAAGAGTGTGCACCTTACTCATGGTTTCTGTCTTGTAAGCTGTAAGCCTTGGACAATATACATACTTTCTCTTAGCCCCTATTTCCTGATCCAAAAAGTTAGGATATATATATATCTCATAGGAATGTCAAAAAAAAAAGAGAAAGAAATAATGGTCTGAATTTCTTTATCCCTTCACAGTTCAGGTTCTAGAAAATGTCATCTCTACTCACTGCCCTTCATTTCTTACTTGCTTTTCTGTCTTCCGCTAGTCAAGGTTAGATTTCTACCCACTGGCAACCCCCAAAATCACTAAACATGCTCTCACTAAAGTTGAGTTATTTACTACTGATCACCCAATCCAGTAGATACTTCCCAGTCTTTATTTTGCAAAATCTGTGTGACATTCAACAACTGACTACTCCTTCATACTTGAAATGTATTCTTTGACTTTTAAACACATTTTTCTCATATTTCTCTATTACTTCTTTCAAGGAAACAACCGTTAGTACCTAGTATTTGCTGGTCATTATAGATGCAAACATTAACAATAATATAATTGTGCCCTTAAAAGGATCACAGACTGTGTGGAAATTGAACGCTTAAACAGTTATTAATAATATAGTGTGATAATTGCAATTATAGAGATATACACAGACAACAGGGGAGGAGTTTCAGAATGTTTTCCTAGATAACCTGAAACAAAGTCTAGTAGGAGTGCGAAAAATACTCTAGGATAAGGCATAAAGCGTGGCAAAGGCCTGGAGATAAACAATATTTCTGTGTGTGAAGAGAAACTTCTTAGAGTTAATTTTTAGGATACCCGCCCTACACAGACACACACACACACACACACACACATTTTTTTGTCCCTTGAATACTGGTATTCCCTTGTTCCATCTCTGGCTCTCATATTGTTGTATGGTCATTTGACCCCTGAAGCCAATATTCCTCTCTTTATTGTTATCTTCCAAATATGTACTCTCACCAAAGACCTCCCTGTGGACCCTACACATTCCTATATTCAGCTTTCTGGTGGACTTTGATACCCAACATCCCAGTTCAGTGCTTTTTCTGCAACCTCAGAATAAAACAACAGTGGTGATTATCCCTGACAATTATATAAGCACTTTATAATTTACAAAGCACTTTGGCATACATTATCTCACCAGCTGCTTCCTTAATGTAATAGCAGCAGTGGGCAAAAAACCGTGTCACTCCCGACAGCTCTTTTCTGACCTTGGTCTCCCAGCCCCACCTACTAAAAACATGAGAGCATCTGGATGAGAGCTGATTAGAGCCTAGAAGCTGACCTTGTGTGGGGACCAGGGGAGCATGACAGCAGTAGTAGCCACCCCCACACCTTCTCCATCTCCATAGGGGCAATAGAGCAAGCCAGAGGTTTCATGGCAGAATGCAGGAGGCTACACAGAGCAACAAGGCTTCTCATGGCCTGCCTAAGCAGAGGCTGACGATGGCAGGCATCAGCTTGTGGGAGGTTAAGCACTTATCCACTCTCCCCCCACTTTTCTGATTTCTCATTTCTTCCATGCATTAACTACCATTTTGAAAGTTTCAGTGGGTTAATTAAATTCTTCTAGTGTTGATGCTAAGAAAGCTGAAACATTTTCAACTGAGATTGACACTACTCAAGACACAGGCTTCACTGATGTTTGTTCAGTAACACTCCAATATGTCACAGGATTGCCAAGAGAACATCTGAGAGCTATAATGAGCTAAAAGTCAAGTACAGGGGAAAATGTGTTCCAGACTGCTGCAGATGTTCTCAAATCAAATCTTATTTCTGTGAAATGCCATATAGAATATTCAGCTGTTGAAAGATGCAACACGAAAGGACAGTTCAATTGATTTGCACTGTATTTAAAAATTTTATGTAGCCTAAATTATATGAAATGGTTTTTCCCACTTTTGAATCAATTAATAAGAGATGCACTTGATTCTAATGAGCTTCAAGGATGATTTTTTGGGCTAAGAGGTATGCATTAGGTGGTTTAGGTAGGAGCTAAGGCTTATAGAAGGTGGCAGTTGAATAAGGGAAATAACGTATAGTTGAGAAACAGACATTCTCTAGACCCACTCCCTTGCCTTTATTCTTCCTTTATCGCTTTGGCACCAAAATGGAGAAGACTTCTGTTGAATGAATTCACCAAGATTCTGATAAGTCTATCTGTGATACTATGTTGATAGTGAATCATTCTGCCCCTCCTGAGAAACCCAAAGGAAGCTTACAGGAGGAGACCAAGGAAATATTTTGGTAGATGCATCTGTTGTCATAATCAACTTATATTTCATCACACAAGTGACCTTGCACATCACCATAATTTTGGTAGTCTGTCCTTTGATTGGGAATAGTATTCTCTTACATAAAGGAAAGCACTGAACAAGAACTGACAACCTAGGTAAAAGAGAGAAGGATGCTTAGGTGAGATTAGAAAGTACAGTAGAACACTACAATGAGATATTACTTCACACCCCCTAGAATAGCTAATGTTCAAAATACTGAAAACATAAATGTTGGCAAAGATATTGAGCAGCTTGAAAATTCATACATTGCTAATGAGTATATAAAATGGTACAACTACTTTGGAAAACTCTCCAGCAATTTCTTGTAAGACCCAACAATTCTACTCCTAGGTATCTTTCCAGGAGAAATGAAAGCACATATCCATAAGGTTTTGAGGTAATTGAATCTCACAGACATGTAAGGAAAAGAAACCAGACACAAAAGAGCAGTTACCAAATGATTTCATTTATGTGGAGTTTAAAATGGGAGTAACAAATCCATATTATTTGAAATCAAGACAGAAATTTTCTCCAGTAATATTTTTATCCTATATCTCAACTGGGGTGGTAGTTTTGTGAATGTGTATATTTGTCTAAAGTGTAACTGTATACTTAAAATGTGTGTATATTATAAATACTACATATTATAAGTACATATTATAAATCCTACATATTATAAATACATTGTTAATTTTTTTAAGAAATACAAACTCACTCTGAAAGAAACTATAGGTTAAACATTTGGTAATATTTCTATGACAAAATAAGATATATCATATAAGAAATACTAAAGACATTTTTTATGCCCAAATTACTTTTAATCAGGTAGCCTTTGGGAACTAAAAACCTTATGAAGTTAACCACTGGAAAAGAATAGCTGGTACCTAGATAAAAATCTTGGCTGGAAACCAGCTTAAAGAAAATGAATGGCTAGGGGCATAAACAAATGCATTTCACTCTGCCAACTTGCCAGCAGCTGGGTGTGGAGTTGGAAGACTTTCGGCCTTTCACATCAGGGAGGCTGGCTAGGACTTAGAAACGGAGAAGGGGCACATCTGCTCCTTGAGGAGTGGAGTAGGTAGTGGATGTGGTGTCACAACTCAAAGGAGAAGCTGCTTCTTAAAGATGGAAAATTTGATTAGGTCTTTTGGTAGGCCTTCCATGTGCTTTGCTTTGTAGGATCAGCCAGTGCCTGCAGCCTCCGTTAACAAAAGCTGGCCTTGCCTGAGGCCAAAGCTTCCAGAACAGAACCTTAAATTGATTGCTGATAGGATATTACATGCAGGGCTGGACTCTTTTGCCCTAACGTCCTACCTACCCTTATACAAACAAACCCAGTGGGAAATTTGTCTGGAAACTTTAAATCAAATACATTTCTAGTGTTTTAATATATGCATTGACATTTTGTCTTGTAATAGCATTATTATTCATGGATAATAAAATTATAACATTTATAGAACTGAAGACAAAACACTTGAGGTTGAATTTCCATTCACTCTGGGTACACTTTGTGCATTTGGTAGGGCATTAGCATTGCAAATTGGAAAAGAGTCAAAACTATACTTTCATTCTGCTATTTTTGCATTCAGGATTTCTGCCTTTGTACTTCCTATTATCTAGGATGCCTCTCCTAGAAAATTGTGGCTGGAAACAAGTATCGCACATCTTTTCTGAACTCACATAATTCTGACAGATTTTGATTTTTGGTACTAATTAGAATTTCTTTTACATATCCCTGCCTCAGAAACTTTAGTGTTTGGATTTTAATCATTTAAATAAACATCTATGCATTCAACATATATTGAGTATTCCATGCCAGGCACTGCAGTAGATAATTGAGATTGAGTGATGAATAAGATAAACTCTTTATCATTTATGATCAATTGTAAAAAAAAATAGTAATAAACTCTAAATACTTCACATAATTGTATATACCTTTTGTGTGTGTATATATATGCATGTATATATATACACATTATGTGTGTGTATATATACTCATTTTACACATATCTGTACATATATGTACATATATACACATATATGTACATATATACACACATATGTACATATATACACATGTATATATACATATACACATGTATGTATACATATATACACATATGTATGTATACATATATACACATATGTATGTATACATATATACATATATGTGCATATGTACATATACACATATATGTGCATATATACATATGTACATATATACACACATATATGTACATACACACACACATATATGTACATATATACACACATATATGTACATATATACACATATATGTACATATATACACATATATGTACATATATACACATATATGTACATATATACATATACGTACATATATGTACATATATACACATATACGTACATATATGTACATATATACACATATATGTACATATATATATACACACACTCATTTTACAAAGGTGAAAACTGAGGTTAAAGAGGTTTAGCTATTTATTAGTGGAAGCCGGATGCAAACCCAATTCTGTTTATTGCAAACACTGTGCCCGTAACCATTCAATTACCACTCCTCAACATAACTGCTATTATGCTATCGGAGTTGTGGAATTAGAAGGAAACAAGTGTCCATCTCAACCTAGGGCATCAGGAGCAGTTGGGAGGCAACAGATGAACTGAGTCTTGAGGGATGAAAACACTGTAAGGTTTATGTAAATGTCCTCATTAATTCCATTCTATAGGCAATGGCTGGCTCTGGCTAAATGATCATTTGTGAAAATTGCTACATTTTTATTTATAGTAGAGAAAGAGTTACAAATCTGTTGGATAATTAATTCCTTCTCCCGATAGGGCACAGGCTTCATTCTTAGTTTGTGCTTTTGGGTGTCGTTGTCATTTAGCATAAATCCTATCAAATCTTTGTGAGTTTTGCTTTTACATTTCCTTCATCTGTGACGAGAAGATTCTATTAGCAACCCTGGCACCTTCCATTAAAGTCTACAGCTTCCAACTGCCAGGAAGGGATAATGAAGTGATAAATTTAATTTGATACCAAAATATGGAAGGCAGAGATATCTAAGTGAATTTATAGCATTAGCTATGTCTTTCTTCTTAGCATTAACAAAAGTTTTATGGCAGGTTATCAAAATCAGTGCAATAAAAACAAATTCATATGAATTCCCATACACAGAAATCAGATCTATACTTTGTATCAAATCATGTCTTTCCCTCCTCTTAGCATTTTTGGGCTCGTCAGAACCTAATATGAGTTTTAAGTATTTTATTACTTGAAGGATGACAAAAAATACTGTTGATCAGCTTATGAAGCATTTTTTACTCATTAATGTATGTGTCCTGGAGTTTATAAAATCGAAATCTCCTTCTCCCCACTGGCTAGAGACCAGAGAGCCTACGAAGAAAGATAACACCATCACCGATGCCTACAGTTGTGACTATGAGGGCGGTTCAAATTCTGTGGGATGGAAAACCCACTTTCACCTGGATTTCTTAACTGTTTGTATCATGGTCGTAAACACAAAAATTCTTTTTGCTCATTTGCGTGCTTATACTTTGTCTAAATACTAACATTTCCACATCAAGATCCCTTTGTTTTAGTGAGCTTTATCTTACACCTTCATCTTTGTCTTTCCATATGTTAGCATTACAATTAATATTGCTATTCTAGTTGCAGATGATGCCTGTAAACTGCACCTATGAAATGCACAGCCAGGCTAAGTTCTGCTTTTTCCATGCAATGATGTATGTGTTCATCCTATAAAACAGACAAAACTGTTAGAATCAGTTTATGAGTACAAGGTTATTTGCCCAAGGAAAAGTAGAATTGATAATCATGATAATGACAATACAAATTAAAAACCTTCAATGGTTGTTATTTAACATTTTGAGGGCTTTTTGTGTTATCTACTTTAATCTTACAATGATTTATGTAAGGTATGAATTATTATTCTCTATCCTGTTGAGAAAAGGAAGGCTTGGAGGGATTAGGAAGTTGTCCTAGGTCCCATGCTGGAAAGAGCAGAGGCAGCATTCTGGTCCTGGTCTGTGTGCTCACAAAACCTCCGCACTTGCCTACTACATTCTACCACCTCTACTTGTTATCCTGTCCAGAGAGAATCATTGTTTTTAATGCTTGGGATTTGATTCTGAGTTGGCAGAGAGAAGATTAAGATTTTGCTAATCTGTGGGCAAGATTGTTGAACGTTTTACCTCTTTGCCAGTGACCTGTGGCAGTCAGTTGTAGTAGAAATAATACAATACTTACTCACCTGTATTCAGTGAACTTAGGATAAATTATTGCTTTTGCAGGCATGCCACCTTCTTTCCTCAACCTTTCATCATTGGCATCAAGCCACATTGCCATCGTGGGCTGATCCTTACCATGGACCTTCTGTTTATTGGCAAAGATCACAGGTCCAACTCTTCCTCCTTCTATTCTGCCCAAGTATGTTATATTACTTGACTTTTAGCTTTTCTACAACATATCCAAGTTGGGTTATGACTTCATGTATTTATTTACATGCATATATTTTCCCTACCAATGCCTTAATTAAACTAGTTTTTCTAGTCTGTTGATGATGTCTTTGAAAGTATTTAAGATAGGCCGTGCACGGTGGCTCATGCCTGTAATCCCAGCACTCTGGGAGGCCAAGGTTTGTGGATCATGAGGTCAGGAGCTCGAACCAGCCTGACCAACATGGTGAAACCCCATCTCTACTAAAAATACAAAAATTAACTGGGTGTGGTGGCGCGAGCCTGTAATCCCAGCTACTCAGGAGGCTGAGGCAGGAGAATAGCTTGAACCCGGGAGGCGGAGGTTGCAGTGAGCCAAGATCACGCCACTGCACTCCAGCCTGGGTGACAGAGCGGGACTCTATCTCAAAAAAAAAAAAAAAAAAAGAAAGAAATGGAAAGAAGAAAGTATTTAAGATAGAGAGAGCCAGAGAATAATGAAGAAGAGAAGACCTTCAGGGAATGGGGAGAAACCTGATCCTGAGGTCTGCATAGATCCCTGCGAATTGCCTTGTTCTCCCCAGCTTTGGGCCTTCCCTTCATCAGCTGCATTGCCTATGTAGATGTGTATGGTTGCCTGGCTGCATGCCCAGCAAACTGTTGATGTGAACATTGCCTTCTGTGTCTCTTCAGTCATGTCAATTTCATATAAAATCAGCTATCTAGGCAGTAACTGAGTACTCGAATGGGCTTCAGATTCCCCTGTGGTAAGCAACCTTCAATTGGCTTATAATTCTTATTACTGACCAGGGTACCAGGCAATGACTGATTTACACTTAATAGCAAGGAAAACCCTAGATATACCTGCCAAGGACCTTAGAGTGTCCTCATCACAACTGCAGGTGAAGTTTCCATTCATACAGTCCTTACTCAAGCATTGTAATGTATGCAGTTCTGCAAAGGACCAAGAGAAAACTTATGAGGGGCATCTGAAAGTATTCTAGATCTGTATGTGGGTTCTTTCCCCTGCCTTTGTGATGCTAATATATTTTCTGTATGTATGCCTGCATATTTCTCCCTGGAAGTTCCCTAGAGGATACCTAGCCTCATACTCTTGCACCAAAGAAGAATTCCCAGAATAATGATCTAAATATGTATCTACTCCTTAGTTATTTATTGAGTGTCACAAGGTATAAATACCATGGTTGGGGTGAAGTGAGATGAGGCAGTAGAAGGGATGCAGGTGGAGATGGAGAGCTCCAAGGATGTTTCTGAGTGATTCCAGTGTCATGGGCATAGAATGTCAACAATCCAAGGCAGAGCATAAGTGTGCATACAGCAAGAGTTACACTACCAGTCATCAACAGGGAGGATTTTTGAAGTTTTCATTTATTATGCTAAATATGTATAGAATGCAGATTAAAACAACATGGCTAGTTCAGTAGTGATTAAATGTGACAGGTTGCTAGTAGAGTCTATTAAAAGAGGAAAGTGTGGAAGTATTTTTGTGGTGAGCCGAGATCGCACCATTGCACTCCACCCTGGGCAACAAGAGCAAAACTCCATAACAAATAAAATAAAATAAAATAAAAATTAACCCAATATATCAAAAAAATCTAATCAATTATCATAGGCATCTGTAAGCACATCTTCATACTAAGGGCATTTTCTCTCAAGTATTTCGCCTTGGAAAAAAATGCTCCTTCTAAGACAAAATGTAAAGAGAATGCCAATTTGTAAACATTTGGAGTTGGAAAGAAAAGAATACATTATGGATTACTGATATCATCGGTAAATATTGACTTTTTAGAACACTCTGAAGAAAATGGTAATGATTAGACCATTCCATAGAGAAGTAAATGTAAAACTGTAAAATGTTTATAGGTAACACAAAGTAGGTAGAACTATTAATATTTCACCAAGAAGAATCATCAGTTTGATTATTCTTCTTGAGCAAAACAGAATCACTGCTGGGTGTAGTGGCTCAGACCTGTAATCCCAACACTTTGAGAGGCTGAGGTGGGTGGATCACTTGAGGTCAGGAGTTCGAGACTAGCCTGGCCAGCATGGTGAAACCCCATCTCTACAAAAAAATACAAAAATTAACTGGGCATGGTGGTGGGTGCCTGTAATCCCAGCTACCCAAGAGACTGAGGCAGGAGAATTGCTTGAACCTGTGAGGTGGAGGTTGCAGTGAGCTGCGATCATGCCAATGCACTGCAGCCTGGGTGACAGAGTGAGACTCTGTCTCAAAAAAAAAAAAATTACTAAGTGGGAATTGAAGCCCTATCTCTATATGAGCAAGCGTAGTAAGGTGTAGTGCCTAATCACGTTAAATTCATTTTTGTCAAAGTGTGAAAATGTGAATTCTGAAAATTTCTGAATATTAAAGTTCAATTTGGTTATCTAGAGTATATCTAAACTCATTGGTTAAAAAAATCTAAATAAGGAAAAGTAAGCAGTGTTCCTCTGGAAGCAAGATTTGTCTAAAGCAATGTATGCGAATAGGGATAGGGAGAATGAAAATTCAGTGAGAATAACTCGTACCAAATGAACATACTGTCCTCTTTTAATATGTTTCCAGGCAATGGATAACAATTTTCACCCAACTCTTACTAAATATTAATACCTTGCAGTGGCCTTTACTTCAGTTACCTCATTTAACCCTCAGAGCAATCTGTGAAGTAGGTCTTCCTGATACCTGTGCTTTAACTGATGATAAAACAAGTGGCTCAGCTGAGATTTGAACCCAAACAACAGGAAATGAAAGCCCAAATTCCAAACCATTCTACATCCCTCAATAGAGTGAAGAGCTGCTGCCAGCAAGGCATATCTTGCTTTCTGGAAGGCATTTGACAGCTGAGTATGATAGCCTGTTACACACTGTGGAGAAGATTGTTACTTGGATCACAGAGCTAGAAAGCCTCATAATATTCTGATTTCCCTAAGAAAAGCTTAACTTGTTTGGAGAATATCACGCTTAAAAAAAAGATTTTATGTTCTTAGAGTTCCTCAGATTTATAATTAGAATCTGTGAATATATGACTGGAATAAAAACTTTAGGTTTATCATCCACTATAGAAATCCGTCATCCAAACTAGAAAACATTACTCCATCAGGATATGTTATTTTATTAAAAATAATGTACTTATGACTATTAAATGAGAGTAGTTGACCTCTGAAAGAAAGGTCTAGAAGTTTTCCCAAGATTGGTAATAAAGAGCTACAAACTTGTGAATTTTAGAAATAACTACTTTAAAATGCAGGCTCTTTACTCTTTCTAGGCTATAATATACCTTTATGCTATCAGACAAAAAGCCCTACTTTACTAAGTGAATTATTAATATAAACACATTTCAAGAAATTGTTTAACCTACTTAAGATAATTAACAGCTTTCAAGTACACTATCAAAATTCACATGAAAATCAACAATGAATATGCTGTTTTAAATGAATGTTTGTTAGCAATTCTTCCCATTGGATGTACCTGAAAAAATGCATTTCTTTCCCAATAATCTGTAATTCAGTCTTTTCACCAATTCAAAAGGACTCTTCACACAATTCATCCACATTAGTGCATTTTTGCTGTAGACTTTTGTAGAATACAGAAAGCATCCTACTCCCTGTGGATATAATTTGATCTCAGTTATATAGTCATTTTCTCATTCTATCTGCCTCTACCAGGAATTTTTCATTAGTTGCTTACTGATCTTACTCTAGAGACTCAAAGTAATTATGTCCAAGAATTGTACAGTGTCAAGAAGTGGTAACTTTCAGGAAAAGGAGTGATATGTGCTTTAATTTTTAAATCTAATGCCAGCACACTAAATAAAATCGAGAGAGTATATGAATATGAGGTGGCTATTCCATGGAAGTATATATTGTGCTCTTCCTATGTCCAAAATAATTTTAAACTACACTAAAACTTTTGAAAAATGTACACTTTTAATGGGATATCTTCTGAAAGGCTTTGAAAGAACAAGATTTCCCACCAGGAAAACGGAAATATAAATCTATTCATGAAGAATCTCTTCTAAAGCAGAATCTCATATTTTTTATAAATCTAAACTTTGGCTATAAAAAAAATTCCTATTTCTGAGTTTAGCATTAATATACTCTCTGAAGTCATTAACAACATTAGTGGTAATACAAACTATTGAAAATAAAATAAAAATATTTTCCAAAATGCTCAAATAATATGGTACTTTGATAATATTCCTGTATCTGCATTAAATTCTGCTTTTTTAAACTCTGAAATATAAGTATAGGGCCATCTGGCAAGTTTGGCAATTCTTGCCTATGTCTGGAGAACTCATAACATAAAATATAATTTCTGGCACATAAAAGCATTTATACCTCTGAATTAAGAGAAGGGGAACTTTGGAAGGAGTAGGTAGCTGTGTCGGTCAGCTGCCAAGGGCTGAAGGGAAGGTAAAGATAAACCATTAGTTGTCTTAAGGAAATCTTAAAAGAAAAGTTAATTTTTCCCATTTGTATGACACCTAAGCTTTACTGTACAATGTTACTTTTTTTCATGTTAATGTTTTTAAAACTTTTATTTTAGTACATGTGCAGGTTTGTCATATAGGTAAACTCATGTCATGGGGGCCCCTTTTACAGATTATTTTGTCACACAGGTACTAGTCCTAGTACCCAATAGTTATTTTTTCTGATTATCTGTTTTCTCCCACCCCTCACCCTCAGTAGGCCCCAGTGTGTCTGTTCCCTTCTTTGTGTTCTTGTGTTCTCATTCTTTAGCTCCCATTTATGAGTGAGAACATGCAGTGTTTAGTTTTCTGTCCATGCATTAGTTTTCTAAAGATAACGGCCTCCAGCTCCAACCATGTTCCTGCACAGGACATGATCTCATTCTTTGTTATGGCTACATAGTATTCCATGGTGTATATGTACCATATTTTCTTTATCTAATCTGCCATTGATGGGCATTTAGGTTGATTTCATGACTTTGCTATTGTAAATAGAGTTGTAATGAACATACTTTATGTGGACACGTATCTTTATGGTAGGTAGAATAATTTATATTCTTTTGGGTATAAACCCAGTAATGGGATTGCTGGGTTGAATGGTATTTCTTTTTTAAGCCCTTTGAAGAATTTCCACATTGCTTTCCACAATGGTTAAACTAATTGACACTCACACCAACAGTGTATAAGTGTTCTCTTTTCTCTGCAACTTGGCCAGTGTCTGTTATTTTTTTTTAACTTTTTAATAGTAGTCACTCTGACTGATATGAGATGGTTTCTCAATGTGGTTTTGATTTGCATTTATCTAATGATCAGAAATATTGAGCTTTGTTTTCATATACTTGTTGGCCACATGTGTGTCTTCTTTTGTGAAGTGTTTGTTCATGTATTTTGCCCACTTATTAAGGGGTTGTTACTTCTTTCTTGTAATTTGTTTAAGTTCCTTATTGATTCTGGATATTAGATCTTTGTTCGATACATAGTTTGCAAATATTTTCTCCCATTCTGTAGGTTTTCTGTTTACTCTGTTGACATTCTCTTTTTCTGTGCAGAAGCTCTTAAGTTTAATTAGTTCCCATTTGTCAGTTCTTGCTTTTGTTGCAATTGCTTTTGGAAGCTTCGTCATGAAATCTTTGCCCATTCCTGTATCTAGAATGGTGTTGTCTAGGTTGTCGTCCAGCGTTTTTATAGAGTTTTACATTTAAGTCTTTAATCCATCTTAAGTTGATTTTTGTATATGGTAAGGAAGGGGTCCAATTTTAATCTTCTGCATATGGCTAGCCATTTATCTCAGCATCATTTATCGAACAGGGAGTCTTTTCCCATTGCTTGTTTTTGTCAGCTTTGTTGATGATTAGACGGTTGTAGGTGTGCAGCCTTATTTCTGGGCTTATATTCCATTTTATTGGTCTGTGTGTCTGTTTTTGTACCAGTACCATGCTGTTTTGGTTACTGTAGCCCCTGTAGTATAGTTTAGAGTCAGGTAACTTGATGCTTCCAGCTTTGTTCTTTTTGCTTAGGATTGCCTTGGCTAATTGGGCTGTTTTTCAGTTCCATATGAACTTTGAAATAGTTTTCTCTAGTTCTGTGAAGAATATCATTGATAATTTAATAGGAATAGCATTGAATCTGTACATTGTGGCTGGGCGCAGTGGCTCACGCCTGTAATCCCAGCACTTTGGGAGGCCTAGGCAGGTGGATCATGAGGTCAGCAGATCAAGACCATCCTGGCTAACACGGTGAAACCGTGTCTCTACTAAAAATACAAAAAAAAAAAAGAATCTGTACGTTGTTTTGGGCACTTGGTCATTTTAATAACATTGATTCCTCCTGTCCGTGAGCATGGAATGTTTTCCCGTTTGTTTGTGTCATCTCTGATTTATTTGAGCAGTGTTTTATAATCCTCATTGTAGAGATCTTTCACCTCCATGGTTAGCTATTCCTAGGTATTTTATTCTTTTTTGTGACAATTGTGAATGGGATTGCCTTCCTGATATGGCTCTTGGCTTGGCTGTTGTTGGTGTGTAGGAATGCTTGTGATTTTTGTGCATTAATTTTGTATTCCAAAACTTTGCAGAAGATGTTTATCAGCTGAAGGAACTTTCAGGGCAAGACTATGAGGTTTCTAGATATAGAATCATGTCATCTGCAAACAGTGATAGTTTCACTTCCTCTCTTCCTATCTGGGTGCCCTGTATTTCTTTCTCTTGCCTAATTGCTCTGGCCGGGTATTCCAGTACCATGTTGAATAGGAGTGGTGAGAGGGGGCATCCTTGACTTGTGCTGGTTTTCAAGGGTAATGCTGTCAGCTTTTGCCCTTTCAGTATGATATTGGCTGTGGGTTTGTCATATATGGATCTTATTATTTTGAGCTGTGTTCCTTCAATACCTAGTTTATTGAGAGTTTTAAACATAAAGGGAAGTAGAATTTTATCAAAGACCTTTTCTGCATCTATTGAGAAAATCATGTGGTTTTTATCTTTAGTTCTGTTTATGTGATGAATCACATTTATTGATTTACATATGTTGAACCAACCTTGCACCCCAGGGATAAAGCCTACTTGGTCATGGTGAATTAACTTCTTGATGCACTTCTGAATTTGGTTTGCCAGTATTTTGTTGAAGAATTTAGCATCAGTGTTCATCAAGGATATTGGCCTGAAGTTTTCTTTATTTTTTACTACACAACTTTTCAACTTGCCATTTTTCCTTAATGACTGAACTCTATGAACCAAAAATAAGTGAATACCAGAAAGTTCTCTCTCAATCTTGTTTCTAAAAGAGGGTGCTGTGGTTTGAATGACCACATCCCCTGTAAAATTGATGTCAAAACTTAATCCCCAGAGCATCAGTAGTAAGAGATGTGGTCTTTGGAAGGTAATTAAGTCATGAGGGCTCCAACCTCATGAATGAGATTAGCACCCTTATGAAAGGGCTTGAGGGTGAAGGGAACAGTTTCTTGCCCTTCTGACCCTTCCACAAAGCGAGGACAGAGCATTCATTTCTCTGGAGGATGCAGCAACAAGGCGCTATCTAGAAAGCAGAAACCAAACTCCCAACACCAAACCTGCCAGCACCTTGATCTTGGACTTCACAGCCTCCAGAACTGAGACAAAAACATTCTGTTGTTTAGAAATTACCCAGTCTGTACCATTTTTTATAGCAGCACAAATGGACTAAGACAGAGGAACATCCTATTAGTTTCTGATATTGTTCACAGGAAACTATGTGTTGATTTGGGTAGTAGATTGTTTTCTTTCCATTTGGAAAAGCACCTCAACTACATATAGTTTAAACTTCGTGTTGAAAAGTGTCTGTTCATGTCCTTCACCCACTTTTTGATGGGGTTGTTTGTTTTTTTCTTGTAAATTTGTTGGAGTTCATTGTAGGTTCTGGATATTAGCCCTTTGTCAGATGAGTAGGTTGCGAAAATTTTCTCCCATTTTGTAGGTTGCCTGTTCACTCTGATGGTAGTTTCTTTTGCTGTGCAGAAGCCCTTTAGTTTAATTAGATCCCATTTGTCAATTTTGGCTTTTGTTGCCATTGCTTTTGGTGTTTTAGACATGAAGTCCTTGCCCATGCCTATGTCCTGAATGGTAATGCCTAGGTTTTCTTCTAGGGTTTTTATGGTTTTCGGTCTAACGTTTAAGTCTTTAATCCATCTTGAATTAATTTTTGTATAAGGTGTAAGGAAGAGATCCAGTTTCAGCTTTCTACATATGGCTAGCCAGTTTTCCCAGCACCATTTATTAAATAGGGAATCCTTTCCCCATTGCTTGTTTTTCTCAGGTTTGTCAAAGATCAGATAGTTGTAGATATGCGGCGTTATTTCTGAGGGCTCTGTTCTGTTCCATTGATCTATATCTCTGTTTTGGTACCAGTACCATGCTGTTTTGGTTACTGTAGTCTTGTAGTATAGTTTGAAGTCAGGTAATGTGATGCCTCCAGCTTTGTTCTTTTGCCTTAGGATTGACTTGGTGATGCGGGCTCTTTTTTGGTTCCATATGAACTTTAAAGTAGTTTTTTCCAATTCTGTGAAGAAAGTCATTGGTAGCTTGATGGGGATGGCATTGAATCTATAAATTACCTTGGGCAGTATGGCCATTTTCATGATACTGATTCTTCCTACCCATGAGCATGGAATGTTCTTCCATCTCTTTGTATCCTCTTTTATTTCATTGAGCAGTGGTTTGTAGTTCTCCTTGAAGAGGTCCTTCACGTCCCTTGTAAGTTGGATTCCTAGGTATTTTATTCTCTTTGAAGCAATTGTGAATGGGAGTTCACTCATGATTTGGCTCTCTGTTTGTCTGTTATTGGTGTACAAGAATGCATCAGAGAAATGCAAATCAAAACCACAATGAGATACCATCCCACACCAGTTAGAATGGCAATCATTAAAAAGTCAGGAAACAACAGGTGCTGGAAAGGATGTGGACAAATAGGAACACTTTTACACTGTTGGTGGGACTGTAAACTAGTTCAACCATTGTGGAAGTCAGTGTGGCGATTCCTCAGGGATCTAGAACTAGAAATACCATTTGACCCAGCCATCCCATTACTGGGTATATACCCAAAGGACTATAAATCATGCTGCTATAAAGACACATGCACACGTATGTTTATTGTGGCTCTATTCACAATAGCAAAGACTTGGAACCAACCCAAATGTCCAACAATGATAGACCGGATTTAAAAAATGTGGCACATATACACCATGGAATACTATGCAGCCATAAAAAATGATGAGTTCATGTCCTTTGTAGGGACATGGATGAAATTGGAAATCATCATTCTCAGTAAACTATTGCAAGGACAAAAAACCAAACACCCCATGTTCTCACTCATAGGTGGGAATTGAACAATGAGAACACATGGACACAGGAAGGGGAACATCACACTCTGGGGACTGTTGTGGGGTGGGGGGAGGGGGGAGGGATAGCATTAGGAGATATACCTAATGCTAAATGACGAGTTAATGGGTGCAGCACACCAGCATGGCACATGTATACATATGTAACTAACCTGTACATTGTGCACATGTACCCTAAAACTTAAAGTATAATAATAATAAAATTAAATTTAATTTAAAAAAAAACTTGATGTTGAATTAAAAGTGAAGTAGGATAATGTCTCTGTATATTCCAAGTATATTTATGGCTGTTTGTTGATTGGCTTAGAAATACCCACAGCTCCGTTATGATTGCTGATGCTTTTAGACGGTGAGAACTCTTTATAAAGGGTCCTAATGTATTAGAACATTGATATTGTTGTTTTACTTGTATCAGTATGGTAGAATGATGGGTTGCATTGCCCCATAGAGTTTCCAGGCTGTTTTCTGTGACAGAGCTTTTAACATTAAAAATGAAAACATTCAACAATAGTGTTATATATAGTCAGGCTGTTTGAGACATTCCCTGTAACTGTGTAAGACGCTTTATTTAAGGGAAAAATCCTTGAAGAAATTAATTGATATGAGCCAGAAGTTGTTCGGCCGATTTAATCGCTAATCTGCTGTTGTTTCTAAATTGAATGAGATCCAGAAGGAAGTCTGCCTGCTTCCAAATCAGCCAATTCAAGATATGTGTGCAGGATGGAGTTAGACCACTGTATGCTAAAACGCCGGCTCAAAATTAAGCAGGCTTTGCTATGGTTGGGGATGAGGGAGTGATTAGCCAAGTTTTAAACATGCTAATTCACTTTTCAGGGCATTTTGCCAAGTTAACTAAGGCTATCCTGAAACTACTTGAAAAATTAACTCCAGAATAAATAGTGACCAGGCCTGAATTTCTGTTTTCAAAATTTGTTAAGAACTGAACTTTGAAAAATAAATCAGTAAGTAAAGTAAGGCTTTTATTCAGATATCACATTATGGAATCCCAGTCATAGTACAGTCTCTTGTGGATGAAGTAAACAATTTAGGTTGTACACTTTCTGCTTCCCACTGACTAGTTCTATGTGTAAGGCTGTCCTGTTCTCTTTGAAATTCAATCTATGTGACAATAAGAAAAATTTTAAGTACAAATGAAATTGTAATTGATTTTAAACCCTGGGAACTAGAGGGGGGCTAATAGCAGAGGGTAAATCTCTTACAATCCTTCTATTCAAAGAGTTGCTTATCTCTCATCATCAAACACCACCTTACTTGGCCTTCAAAATTCTGCTGGTCTCTCTAATCTCACATTTTTCAGATAGTATATTAACGAGTTGTTCATTTTCAATTTTCTTATCAGTACTACAGAAAAGATACAGTGTTAGTTTAGTTAAGGATGTATAACCAACATTCTATTATGGAGAGCTTAGGGAAAATATTCCATCTTGCATTTCAAGTGTAGCTTCCCATTCTACTGAAATATTCTGAAAGGATAAGAAAGAAAAGTTGTCTTTGTTGTTGTTTTTCTTTTTCACCTATTTTTATAAAATAATTTTCTGCTTTAATTTCATGTCCTTTAAATAAGAATTGTTCTAAAATTATCTTGGAAGGCCCAGCACAACACTATATAGAAATTGTTGGTGAATTAGTTGAATATATAACACTGTAAATATAAAACTATTGGTTATTACAATGACTCTTGACCCAAACAGTAAAACACTATGTCTTCTTAATGATGATTGTATCCTAATGATAATAGTATCAGTAAGAAAGATTTTATCCTTCATCTTTCTCTAGGATAAAAGAAAAGAAGGACAGGAGAGAGGGAAGGAGGGAGAGAAGAAGACAAGGAAGGAGGGAGATAAGGGAGGAAGATGAAATCATAGGATTTATTTAGTGGCATAGTAACTGAATAATCATATGTCTGTTTTGTTATTTAATGGATAAATTTATTCCTTTAATATTCCTATTTAACATTCTAATAATAAGATTAAAAGGAACAGAATGTATTTCTAATTAATTTTTGTTATTTTCCCATTTTTTCATATCTCCTTAGCTACAGTTTTCTACAAACATACCACAAATTCAGTCTCAAAATTGCCCCCTGAATAGTTTCTGCAACTTACTTCCTACATATTATTAAAATGTTAGAAACCTTTATTTATCTACCTTAAGCTTCTGTGGGTTTCTTAAACTGGTAAATGTATGGTTTGTGGGTTTATTTTTTTACCAAGTTTAGGAAATATTTAGTCATTATTTCTCTAAATAGTTTTTCTGTTTCATTCTTTCTTCCTCTTTTCTGAGACTCCAAATGAATATATATTAGAACTTCAAAGATTGTTCCACAAGTCCCAGATGTTCTTTTAATTTTTTTAATAGTTTCTCTGTTTTTCAGATTGGACAATTTCTATTTATCCATGTTCAAGTTCACTGAGTCTTTCCTCTCATACCATCTCCATTATGCTGTTAAGCCTACCTAATGAACTTTTTATTTTAGTATCACATCTTTTAAATCTAGAATTTCTTTTTGCTTCATTTTTCTCATTTATTACTTTGCCATATTTATTATCTCATCATTCATTATCAGAGTATTTTTCTTTATATTCTGAGCATAGTTATAATAACTGACTTAAAATCCTTGACCTCTAATTCTAATATCTGGATCATCTCAGGACTGATCCCTGTTGATTGCCCTTCATTTTGAGAGCAGTCAAAATGCTCTTTCCTATGTCTGACAATTTTATATTGTATCTGGACTGTGTAAATGATACATTATACAGAGACTCTGGACTCTCCACACCTAAGAGTCCCGATTTTTGTTTGCTTTAGCAGGCAATTAACTTATCTTAATGCAAACCCCAAAACTCTGCCCCTTCTGCAGTTAGCAACTGACTGAAATATCTGTACAGTTATTTCAATCTTAGCTGCGCTGCTTGGCATCTGCCAAGCACATGCGTGGCTCAGATGTCAGCCAGTGATTTGGGTAGAATACATATGCAGAATCTGGTGCTCCCTCTCTGTAGCTTTCTTTCTTGGATATCTCCCCAGTTTCTAGATGTTTTGATGGCCCCAACTCTGATTTCTCAGCCAGTTAGAAGACGAATTTCTCTCTGAATTTTAACCTCCCTGCTTGGTACCACCCCCTGAGCCTCTTCTCAGGCAAAAAGGATAGTGTCATTCCCTTCTTCCAGGTGCCAATTCCCCTTTAGTTTCTGCCCTCTTTTGGACATTCTTCAGTGCATTTGGATAGAGAGAGAGAGAGAGAGAGAGAGTGTGTGTGTGTGTGTGTGTGTGTGTGTGTGTGTGTGTGTGTCTGGTGAGTTATCTGCAGGAGAAGCCCAAAGGAGGTATTCTGCCATTACCAGAAGTTGAAATCTTCAAAAATCATCTATCATAAATAAAAATATGAAGAATCCTTATAGAAAGAGCATTCACCTAGATATAAAACTTTTTCATATTGCAAACTAGTAAAATTTGAAGACTTAAATGTTTTCTGCTGTTGTTTTTAAATTCCCATCCTGTGTACTGCCATCGCTAAATCAGAGTAATTAATTCACCGGTTGTGAGCAACTTGACATGATTTGTAGAAGCACAAAAAGCCCTGGGGAATTGGACTTGGTACTGCTCACTTTTAAGCTAATAAAGAGAAAACCCTACAATCAAATGCAGTGAAGGGTATAATTGGTGCAATACTACTTGCTATCAGTGTACTTTTCAGGGTCATTTTTGTTAACTGAGGAATGAAGTAAAACATTTTTAAGCACCCAGTACTTCAACAAGAATATATATGGTTACCCTAAGCAGTCAAGTCCAAATATGTGATGCCTGATTATTATAGAAGCACCTATTCAGCATTGCTCATTGTAAAGAATCTTATTCTTTAGTTGCAGATATATATCACCTGAAATCAAGCCACATCTGGAAAATATATCACTTTTAGCTCCATGTACCATTAAGGGTGAATAAAAGTGTCAAAAGTAAAGGAGAGCTTATACACATATTACAGGTATGGGAATGTCTGTACAACTTGAAAATATATCCATCAAGAGTTGTATTTCACAGAAATTGAAATATTTCAGAAGCAATACTCTATTGTGTGCCATGGAATACATATTTCCTGAGTCTGGAGAAATTTCAAGCCTCCTTTTTTCTGTCGCATATGTTCTGGCTGATGCCTTATAATCATTGCTTCCCCATTCAGTCACCATGGAAATGAGAAGGACTTTGTTGTCTTGGATAGAGAACTGACTTAATAATAGGAAACTCCATATACGGATAACTGGGCATTTGTGTTCCTCAGGGGTCAGTAATAAAACCCATCTTATTTGAGGAATAAAATCCCACATAAGTAGATAAGTCTTCCCAATAAGAAAAAGGCAAGATGATGGTAATACACTGAAAAGGGATCTCTAAAACTGTGTGCATGGGCAGAAAAGGTGATGTGTGTTTGAGTGTGTGCAAACACTAGGTGATATAACTTATTACCAAGAAGGGGTTTATTTTATTTTATTTTATTATTATTATACTTTAAGTTTTAGGGTACATGTGCACAATGTGCAGGTTAGTTACATATGTATACATGTGCCATGCTGGTGTGCTGCACCCATTAACTCGTCATTTAGCATTAGGTATATCTCCTAATGCTATCCCTCCCCCCTCCCCCCACCCCACAACAGTCCCCAGAGTGTGATGTTCCCCTTCCTGTGTCCATGTGTTCTCATTGTTCAATTCCCACCTATGAGTGAGAATATGCGGTGTTTGGTTTTTTGTTCTTGCGATAGTTTACTGAGAATGATGATTTCCAATTTCATCCATGTCCCTACAAAGGACATGAACTCATCATTTTTTATGGCTGCATAGTATTCCATGGTGTATATGTGCCACATTTTCTTAATCCAGTCTATCATTGTTGGACATTTGGGTTGGTTCCAAGTCTTTGCTATTGTGAATAGAGCCACAATAAACATACGTGTGCATGTGTCTTTATAGCAGCATGATTTATAGTCCTTTGGGTATATACCCAGTAATGGGATGGCTGGGTCAAATGGTATTTCTAGTTCTAGGTCCCTGAGGAATCGCCACACTGACTTCCACAATGGTTGAACTAGTTTACAGTCCCACCAACAGTGTAAAAGTGTTCCTATTTGTCCACATCCTCTCCAGCACCTGTTGTTTCCTGACTTTTTAATGATTGCCATTCTAACTGGTGTGGGATGGTATCTCATTGTGGTTTTGATTTGCATTTCTCCGATGGCCAGTGATGGTGAGCATTTTTTCATGTGCTTTTTGGCTGCATAAATGTCTTCTTTTGAGAAGTGTCTGTTCATGTCCTTTGCCCACTTTTTGATGGGGTTGTTTGTTTTTTTCTTGTAAATTTGTTTGAGTTCATTGTAGATTCTGGATATTAGCCCTTTGTCAGATGAGTAGGTTGCGAAAATTTTCTCCCATTTTGTAGGTTGCCTGTTCACTCTGATGGTAGTTTCTTTAAATAATGCAGTTTGTATTTTTCTATCAGAATGGAACCCTGGAGCCTGAAGAAGGGAAAATCAAGTTCCTGTCTCCTTCTTAGGTATTATTAAAGTGAGATTCTCTAATCCAAGGTAAAAAAAATTTATTCATTTCAAATAACTACAGATTTAAAAATTTTCCATCACTAAAAATATAAACATTTTATTTAAAACATTATTTGAAATCAATCAAGTTATTTATTTGTACCAACTGGAATTATCTAGATCAATGCTACTCACAACATGGTACCCAAACCAGCAACATCAGCATCACCAGAGGTTGTTGAAAAATGCAGAATCTCAGTCCCAATTCCACAGCTATGGAATCACAATCTGCATTTTAAAAAGATCCCCAGGTGATTGATATGTAGGTTTAAGTTTGAGAAGTACTAGAATAGATAATACAATAAAATAAAATCTCAATATAAGAAGCATCTCATCTGTCTTATTTAGTGAGACCATTGGAAAGTGAGGTCAAAAGAACACTAAGGAAATTTGTAGTTGGCTATAATTTGGGAACTACTTTCAATTCTCAGAAAAAAGATAACTAGCACAAAAGAATCTAAAGAGGTTACAAAGAAGAAAGAAGAAATGAAATGAAACTTGGGTAAATGTAAGATATGAATCTGTGAAATAATAATATCAAATAAGGCATTTAATAGACACAATTTAGAAAGCAGTATTATCAGGAGACCTAGAGCTGGGATGAAAGTGAAGAACAAATTATAGTAAAATCAGGCTTTCAATGTATTAGGATAATAAAAACAACTAATGCAATTTGGGGCCTCCTATCCAGAGACAAATCATGGAAGAGTCAGATAATAGTTCTTTTTTAATGACTCGAGTGAAAATTCAGAGAGAATATTTGGAAACAAAAGCAGAAGAGCTCTGGTTTCATACAGAATCCAGGGAACAACAGGTTATAACATTTGATAGATGAAAAGAACTATGAATAGTGTAAATGATGATTCCAAAGTCAGACTTATGACAACACTTGGAAATACGAAATGTGAAAAGCCTTTGATTTTAGGAGGCATGAAATTTGAAGTATAGTAGTGAAATCAAATAGAAAAAATATGTCCTGAATATTAACACACATTCCACATATTTAATAGCAGCAAGCCCAAGTCTGTCTGCTCAACTATTCAGGCCACATATACGTTCCCCGCAAAGAGGAAATAACCAGTTGTAACTGACTCCTCACCCCACCACCGGGTCTTGAGAAAAGTTCAGACAGCCTTTATAGCTCTACCTTGCTTCATTTTTGCAATGACACAAGTAAAACACATTAACTTACTTAGGGTAAGTACACCTATCATGTATGCTACCTAGACACGTGTTTTTGTTTTTATTTTTAATTTATTTTTTATTTCAATAGGTTTTGGGAGGACAGGTGGTGTTTGGTTACAAGAATAAGTTCTTTAGTGGTGATTTCTGAGATGTTGGTGTGTCCATCACCCAAGCAGTGTACACTTACCCAATGTGTACCCAACGTGTAGTCATTTATCCCTCACCCCCCTCTCACCCCTTCCCCTAAGCCCACATTGTATCAATCCTTTTTTTTTTTTTTTTTTTTGAGATGGAGTCTCACTTTGTTGCCCAGGAGGGCAGTGGCGCAATCTTTGCTGACTGCAACATCAACCCCTCAGTAGCTGGGACTACAGGAGTGCGCTACTATGCCTGGCTAATAACATGGCTAATGGTTTCGCCTGTTGACCAGGCTGGTCTTCAACCCTGGCCTCCAGTAATCTACCCACCTCAACCTCCCAAAGTGCTGGGATTACAGTCGTGAGCCACTGTGCCTGGCCCCACTGTATCATTCTTATTCCTTTGCATCATCATAGCTTAGCCCCCAATTATCAGTGAGAACATAAGATGTTTGGTTTTCCATTCCTGAATTATTTCACTTAGAATAATAGTCAGTTCCATCTGGCTTGCTACAAATGCCATTATTTCATTCCTTTTTATGGTTGAGTAGTATTCCATGCTGTATATTTACCACGTTTTCTTTATCCACTCATTGATTGATGGGCATTTGGGCTGGCTCTGTATTTTTGCAATTGCAAATTCTGCTGCTATAAACATGGTTGTGCAAGTATCTTTTTCGTATGATGACTTCTTTTCTTCTGGGTAGATACCCATTAGTGGGATTGCTGGATCAAATGGTAGGTCTACTTTTAGTTCTTTAAGGAATCTACACACTGTTTTCCATAGTCGTTGTACTAGTTTACATTCCTACCAACAGTGCAAAAGTGTTCCCTTTTCATCACATCACGATATCCACGCCAACATCTTTTTTTTTTTTTTTTGATCATGGCCATTCTTGCAGGAGTGAAGTGGTTTTGTGTTATGGTTTTGATTTGCATTTCCCTGATAATTAATGATGCTGAGCATTTTTCCATACGCTTGTTGGCCATTTGTTTTCAGAATTGTCTTTTCATGTCCTTAGCCCACTTTTGGATGGGATTGTTTATTTTTTTCTTGATGATTTGTTTCAGTTCTTTGTAGCTTCTGGACATTAGTCCTTTGTTGGATGTATAGATCATGAAGATTTTCTCCCATTCTGTGGGTTGTCTGTTAACTCTGCTGATTATTTCTTTTGCTATACAGGAAGTTTTTAGTCTAATTAAGTCTCATCTATTATCTTTGTTTTTGTTGCATTTGCTTTTGGGTGCTTGGTCATGAAGTCTTTGCCTAAGCCAATGTCTAGAAGGTTTTTTTTAATGTCACATTCTAGAACTTATATGGCTTCAGGTCTTAGATTTAAGTCTTTGATCCATCTTGAGTTGATTTTTGTGTAAGGTGAGAGATGAAGATCCAGTTTCCTTCTTCTACATGTGGCTTGCCAATTATCCCAGCACCATTTGTTGAATAGGATAGACACGTTTTTAATACTGTCCTCGCCATGTTCTCCTGGGGCTATAGAGCCAGACCTAAAGTTGCACGTCATGCCAGGTCATCATATTGCTCATGAACAAGATCATGTGGAAGGGAGTGTGGATGCAGCTGTTATTCTCTTTTTCCCCATCTGAACCTAAATCCTGTTCCTTTGGATAGCAATTCAGCTCATTAGGTTCCAGACTAGTTTCAGTATAGTAGTAATGGAAAAAAATATGTTGTTATCAGCTATACTCATACTAAGCTACAGAGAATACTGCAGTTTTGCCTTGACCAAAGAATGCCTCTACTAGATGAAAATCAGAACTTAAAGTACAAGTAAATAAATAGCTGATTACAAAAGATTCTTACATTTTAGAAGGCTTCTCCATAGAGCCCCTTTTAAAAAAATGAACTCCTCTAGTGTTTTTAAGTGTTTTACAGACCATTAACTATATGGCAGAGGGGCAATGAGAAGGGATTTCTAAATTTAATGAACTAGGACACACTCAAATTGAGGACAGATAAAAATAAGACAAGTTATATTTAAAATTCTACTTTATCAGTGGGAAAACGCAACCATGAAAACCATCTAAACATAAACTTGAAAAGTATTCAGTTCTCAGGTATGCTATACCTGAGAGAGTGACAACTTGATGAAAACATTGATGATGATAATATTGTATAAATATGATAATTATATATATCAATATATTAGTCTACAGAATATATACAGCAATATCTACATGTGTGCCTTGCATATAGTTATATACAATAGATATAAGTACTATATATGGTATATTTTAAAAATTATTAAATATGGGTATCTGTGTATTTTTACGTGACATTAATATTATAATTTAATAGATATATTTATAGATATTAACTATCTATATCTGCATGTATTTGTGTATATATTCAATGTGTTTATGTAAGTGTGTGTGTGTGTGTGTGTGTGTGTGTGTGTGTGTGTGTGTATGTGATTCAGCCATCACCTAACAAAGTGGAGGCATCATTCAAACTTCACACCTTTGCATTTTACACCTAGATTTAATACTGACATTGACTGCAAATCTCACTCTACAGAATACAAAATAACCCAATTGTCCATTCATTCCCAGCTCTTGAACTCTTAAATCTCATTTAGATATGGTTTAAACCAGGAAATAAATTAGCCACATCCCTAGAAACTTTGGCTATAATTGCCTAGTGTATTTTTCCACTAGTAGTGTTTGAAATGCTTCCTATGAAGTAAATGCTTTACAAAGGTAGCAGAAGGAGATTCCTGGAAATAGTAGTGTAAATGGCCTTGACTGCATTTTGATAGGAAACTTCAAGCCATGTTGATTAATACATTATCCATAAAATTAAACCAGCCTAGAAAAGGTTAATTTTTAAATAACTGTAATGTTAATGTAATACTTATTTTTGATGAGGACAGGCTGAAGAGAGCTTAGTAAAATATACTAGACAAATTCAGATAATATACTACTTCAAAACTGTTCCATGAGTAACTTTCCATTTTTAAATTCTTCTATGGAATAGTAGAGTATGACCATTAGTATGTTTTTAATTTAAAATGCATTTTGGAACATATTAACAGTAAAATTGAAAGAACAGGGATTTGAAGATTTGGATTCTGTCTGTATTAATAGCTGATTGCATAGTACCAGATAATCTTTCTTTTTCTCTTCTTTTCTTTCATTTTTTTATTTTTTTATTTTTGAGACAGACTTTCACTCTTATAGCCCAGGCTGGAGTGCAATGGCATGATCTCGGCTCACTGCAAATTCCGCCTCCCAGGTTCAATCGATTGTCCTGCCTCAGCCTGCCGAGTAGCTGGGATTACAGGCGCCCACCACCATGCCTGGCTAATTTTTGTATTTTTAGTAGAGACGGGGATTTCACCATGTTGACCAGGTTGGTCTCGAACTCCTGACCTCAGGTGATCTGCCTGCCTCAGCCTCCCAAAGTGCTGGGATTACAGGCATGAGCCACTGCACCCAGCCCCAGATAATCTTTCTGATTCTCGGTTTTCTCATCTAGAGACTGGAGATAATTCAGTCTTCCCAGTTGACTTCACAGCGCTGTTGTAAAGAATCAAAAGAGCTCATATATATGTACGATTATTATCTGTATAATCTCTATATATGTTCTCAAATACAGTAAGGTATATGTAAATATATGTAAAGTATTTTAATGTTTTTACAGTTTTAATGTTTTAAAAGGAACACATTTCATATAAGAATGTTATGAGAAGGTAATGATTTCTCATTTTGAACATAAGATAGCTGGATTTGATATCAGTATTAATTTTTATGGGGTATTGACTTAGCTTTGCTTATCTTATAACAAGAGGCCATAATCCAAGCATAATTTATTCCATTGACTTTATTACTTTATCAAAGCTAGTAATTACACTTCTGGTGTTTCCAGACCAACAACAAAAACAATTGAACATAATGCAATGAATATTGCAATGAAAAACATTTGTCATTATAATGTACTAGAATTCCAGGAAGATGCAATATACTCTATTTGTGTGTAGTTTCTTATAAACAACCTTAGTTCTATTTGAAGCTAAAGAAGAACAGGGTGGTTAGTTTCAATATGTTAACAGCTCATTCTCTTTAAGTAAAATAGAAAATGGAAAAGAGAAGGACCTAGAAAGAAGCATGTCTCACTCCATCCAGAAGTCATGAAAGCAGATGATGCAGTGATGTACCTAGCTCTGAGGTCCTCTTTTGTATAAGAGAAATAAATATTCATATATACAGTATATCTGAGAAGAGGGCTTCTTCAGAGGAGAACCCAGAGAGAGCCCAGTGCCCACAAGAAAATGCCTCGGTGAACTTATTATAGTTCTGGTTGCCCAAGCAAATTATATTTTACCTATGTGAAAATAATAGTAATAGTGAGAAAAATGTTCTTGAACATTTGAATGGTGCTTTCATTCATTCCTTTATTCATCCATCCAGCAAATGTTTATTAAGCACCTACTGTGAAGTAGGCAATGTGCTAAACATTGTCATACTGTAGCGAAGAAGAGAGACTGGTCCTTGTTCTCTTGGAGATTACAATCTAATCATAGACAGAAACTATTTTAGTTTTTTTTTTAAGATACAGTGTGTACTAAACATTTGCAGGAGGAAAAGGCATGCTTAGAAGAAAAATAGGGAATGTGGAGCTACTTTAATTTGGGTATCAGGGAAGGGTTCTGTGAGAAAGAGATATTTGGAATGATATGTGAAGGATGAGGAGCCAGGGAACAGCGTTCCACTGGTGAAAGTAGCATTTGTGAAGGTGTGCAAAAACCTGAAGGACAGCCTTTGTCGCACAAGTTAGAGAAAAAAAGAGGAAGTAACGCCACATGGTATTAGAAAGGTTGACAATGGCCACATTATGTGGAGGCTCGTTGACCATGACAAAGAATTTGGATTTTATTAAATGTGCAAAGGGAAACTGCCAAATGGTTTTACACAGAAATGGTGAAAATATACAAATACATCGTCATGCTACTATGTGAAAATATATAGGAAATGTGATGCAATGAAGTTACAGACATCATTATGAGGTGGTTAGCAGAATTGGCTTTGTGGGTATGTAATCAGTGCCATAGCACAAAGCTTCCCTCTCAGAAGGTCCTGCTCTTGGATTAATGCTCTGACAACTCCATCTTGAAATTCATAATAATTTTTAAACTGGGAAGCTTGGATTTTTACTTTTCATTGGGTCCCCAAATTATGTAGCTAATACTGTCTACTATAGAAATCGAGTTGCAAGATGATGTTATAAACTAGGATAATGACACTGGAGAAAGACAAAAGTTATCAGCTGGATGCAGTGAGTCAGGCTTGTAATCCTAGCACTTTGGGAGGCTGAGATGGGCAGATCACCTGAGGTCAGGAGTTTGAGGCCAGCCTGGCCAACATGGTGAAACCCCGTCTCTACTAAAAATACAAAAATTAGCTGGGCGTGGCAGTGCATGCCTGTAATCCCAGCTACTTGGGATGTTGAGGCAGGAGAATCCACTTGAACCCAGGAGGCGGAGTTTGCAGTGAGCCAGGATCATGCCACTGCACTCCAGCGTGGGTGACAGAGCGAGACTGTTTCAAAAAAAGAAAAAAAGTTATCTCTATTTCACAAGTGAAACACAGCTATAATTCTGTATCAGATTGCCAGTAATATGGGCTTTCAATTTGGTCCATGTAGAGCATTTTAATTGTTTACTCAATCCTAACTTATGATAATCAACACATATTACATCCATTTAGTAAATACTAGTTTTCAAAAGATTGCTAATTTTTGTCATCTTCTGTTAGTGCATCTGCATGTTATATATGTACAATAGAGATTAATTCCAAAGGGCGTGAAACATTTACCTTTACCTTTCCATTTCATTAATATCTATCAAGCCCAAAGCATACAAAAGACTCTGTTGTAAACTTAAGAGTGATGCAGGTATTTTCTATTAAGAGCTTATAATTGAGTTGAAAGTTAAGATCTAAATAGCTATAATACAAGAAAGGATATACTTGTAAAGGAGATACAAACAATGAACTGTAAGATTTTTCATTTCTTTAGAAGAATCATTAGAAGTTTTATCAAGTGTTTCTGCTTATTTAATCACAGGAGTTCAAAGATGTTTGTCGTGACACCAGAATGTGGGATGACATTATTATGACATTTCATTTTAATTAAAACTAGATATTGCCAGGGATTCCATAGTAGGTATCTCCCAATATGTAGTAATCCATAAGATTGTCATGGTATATATGAAAATCCCATTTAGAAGATAAATATTATTGAGGTCTTTAAAGAAAAAAACTTCAAAATGCCTCTCCTTATTTCCTGCAGAATGAAATAGATCTATAATTAAAATAATTCTTAGTATTCATCATCAGAGCTGAAAAATAAAATCAGACTTTTGATTCCTAGATGGAAATCTATTAAGAGATAAATGAAAATATTGTGGTTGCTGCACAAGACGTCTGTCTTCAGTTTAAGCTGCACAAACTGCAAGCAAATGTGGATGTTTTCTCTATAGTATGGAACTTTCATCAGGGAAAAGCCTAGTTTGATGATGAAATTTCAAAGCAGATATCCCAAAAGATCACACACATACCCACACACACACACACACCCTACACATACACCAAACAGAAGAACACATGGGCAATGGAGGGATATACCAGTGCCCCAGAGACAGAGACCTCTGGCACTAAAGAGCTGTTCTTGTCATGCATGACAGCTTAAGGCTCCAGACATTTCATCCCAGGACATTTGTTACAGTTGCAGGCTTCCATAATTCAGGCTATGGGCAGAGTTTCTAGCTTATATCTCCCGAGACCTACTCAGGGATCTGGTTTGCCTTGCACTTATCTCCCTTCTCAAACCTGTGCCTATACAATAAAGTAGTCATGTATCTATCCAAAGTGCACACACTTTGTAACTTAGGGTAAAAGAAAATGCCTACCAACTTAGGCTATACCAAGTTGTATAAACCAATATTGCACTCACCCTCTTGATTCTACCCATTCTCAAAGTACAGTAAAAGAGAGCTATTACTCGCTCCACAATCATTGAGCCTGACATGATGCACAGAAGAGTTTAACATGAAAATAAGATGGACTGATGGGCTAAGGACGTAGACGACATTGAGAAGATTTGATACAACTTGAGAAATATGTGTAAGTCTTACAGTTGGAATATTTAGGAAAAGGAAGGAGCATTTTGGATAGTCTTATCTTTATCTCAAATATCAATATCCTAGTTTAGGCTTTTAGGACCACTCTTCTGCGCTATAACTGTAGGCTTTCTTCTCCCAGCTTCTCCTTCTCCAGACCCTTTACATATCACTGCCAGTTTATTTTTTCCAAAGCTTATTTTCTGATTCAGAGCATTCAGTGATACTTCTTGACCAACAAATGTAAGGGATTCTTTCATCTGGCATTCAAGGCTCTTTGTGATCTCCCTGCAACCTATTTTGCCAGTTTTGTTTTGTTTTGTTTTGTTTTGTTTGAGACAGAGTCTCACTCTGTCACCAGGCTGGAGTCAGTGGCGCGATCTCAACTCACTGCAGTCTCTGCCTCCTGAGTTCAGGCGATTCTTCTCCTGCCTCAGCCTCCTGAATAGCTGGGACTATGAGCATGCCCCCACGCCCAGCTAATTTTTGTAGTTTCAGAAGAGACAGCGTTTCACCATGTTGGTCAGGATGGTCTCCATCTCTTGACCTCATGGTCCACTGGCCTCGGCCTCCCAAAGTGCTGGGATTACAGGCGTGAGCCACTGCACCTGGCCTATTTTGTCAGTCTTACTTTTGTTACTTCCTTCCATGTAAATTATCTTTCAGTAAAGTGGTTTTCAAACATGCTCTCCTCCTTCCTATAACAGCCTCAATACATTGGCTCATGGCATGCAGTTCTTCTGACTCTTTATTTTCCTTGCCTATTGAAATTCTACTAATTCTTACCTACCCCAGGAAACTTTGTTTATTTTTCCCACTGGATATATTTATCTCCTCTAAACTAAGAAAACATCTATTTTATACATATATTCATATTTACCATCCGAATCCACATTTATTTGAGTAATTGTACTTGGTTTTACCCATCTTTCTACTGCAACCCCAATTATAAATACCATATGGACCATACTTTTATATGTCTCTGTCTCACATCATACCTCCTGATCACAAAAAAAAAGGTTCAGTAAGGTTTAAAAAATGACTAGAAAAGAATGGAAGAGTATTCTCCGTATTCTTAGATTTAACAGTCATTTTATTTCCATCCAGACCTTATGGAAAGTCCATTGGCTGAAAACAGAACAGACAAACAAACAAACAAATAACCCTGAATGTTTCATAGAGACTGCCCAGAATAACAGGATGTATTGTATGGCCTTTGGACATGGTGTGCTTCCTTTATGTTTGCCAATTCAAGAGCTTATGGTTGGGATGATCATATAGGCCAGTTTGTCTCTGACAGTCTTGCTTTTTGTGCCTGTAATTATCGATAATATCCTCCCTTCACTCTCAAAAGAGTTCTGGTTTAGATGAGAAAGTATGTGGTCACTCTCCCTAAGGACGATTTTTATGGGCAAGTGAAAATACTCTCTCTACTTGTCAACATTGTATTAGTTTTCTTATACAAACTATTAATATTATAGAACTGGGATAGATTAGCATCTCACCCATTTCTTCCCAAAGCTTTAGGTTCATCTAAAAAGCAAATAAATCAACAGACAGACAAAAAAGCAAAAATAAACAAACAGAAAAACAAACAACAAAACAAGTCCCAAAGGCTAAGCCATTTGAAGTAGAAAAGGATAAAACATAAGGCTTAGGATCATTGGGAGAGATATTTTTTTCTCCTCCTTTTTCCCTTTTCTCTCCCAGGAATTCTTCAATAGACTCAATTGAAGCCTTGAGTTTGAGGTTTTGTATTCTCAGATGGTAAGCACACCTATTAAAAAAGCAATGTATTCATGTTAACTCCCTGGCACCAGCAGGGCCTGTGTATTCACTGCTAGCAGTGGACACCATGCCAGGAGAACCTGACTCCTGGTGCAAAAGGATTAGGAAAAAAAAAAAGTCAAACAATGCCAAAAAAAAAAAAAAAAAACCCACACAATTCTTTTCTGTACTCTGTGGTTTGTTTTACTTAGGAAAACGGCCTGGTTATACCCTGCAGCACGCATTCATTACAGTGATCTTTGACTGGCAGATGCAGAGTAATAGGATGCATATTTTAGTGCTTATTATAATACCCTGTCCAAAAACAACTTGACAAATTTGTGATTTCGACAATATCTCATTTTGCTGGCTGCAGTGCTCTGTGATTGTCTGGCCCACGTGGCTTCCAGATTATGCATACCACCAATACTTCTCATTAAAATGGCCACAGTTCACCAGTTTCGGTAGCTTGGAACGAACTTGGAATGAATTATTATACAACAAAGAGGCTGCTGTCATGCAGAACAAAAGACAAGCAAAAGAGAGCTTTGGCTTAATGAGGCTAAGTGAGTGTCTCCCCTGCATCACAGCTACTTGACGGCCTTTGAGCATGGATTTTTTTCCTCCATAGGCCAAAACCTTTGGTCTATTATTTTGTGTTTATGCACCTTGAGGCTAATATACATTTTAATATGCTGCACATGGAGAAAAAAAATCAACCATTAGATTAGAACATGTGCACTCCCTGTTAAATTAATGACAACCGAACATAGAGATAAATTTAGGTTTTCATATTTAATTATAGCACACTGCAGTACGTTTAGCAAGGATAAATTGCACTATTATTATGCTTCATTTTTTTGACATCTTCTCCTATTAGTAGTGCACACTTGCCCCAGCACCACCACCACCATCACCCTGTGGCCATGCTAACATCTCTGCATATCTTCCTTTTCTCCACATCACACAATCTCAGCCACCAGGTTGAAAGGTATACTGTTTTATTTGCAAGATTTAGTGAGAGAACTGATGCCATTTTGGCAGTTCTGTGTGCATAAGAAAGTGATTTGTAAGAAAAAAATAAATCAGCTAAGAATAATTGTTATCACTCCTCCTTGCTGCATCAGATTATAGTGATGGGATCAAGTTCACTGCTTTTCTGATCAACCAAAAGCACAAAGCACAGCATGTGACTCTGAATAGTTGGTGTTTCATTATGACTCAGATGACCTGTGTATAAAGAAGGAGTCATAACAATCCCAAGAAAAATTCCAACAACCCTGTCACTTTTTGAAGCTTTTCTCTGTTGATTTTAATCTATTTATTGTAGAAATGGGAACACTTCAAGTAGTGAAAGTTACAGGGTAATAAAGATGGTCTTTGGGGAAAAAATTTAGCAAAGTTGATAGTAGAGATTATGAATATTGCTGTTCATTCTTTCAAGACCACCAAAGCAGGAACAGATTGTTAATATAACTGAAATGTCAAAATGAACTTTTCGTGTAGAATGACCAGAGAACTTGTAGTTCTTTCCATTTGGGGACTGTAATTTTACCTTCCATTAATTGAGTGTATTTGTTTCGTGTTACATCTGAGCTTATAGTTTAGCTTGCTTCATAAAACAATTAATAGAGTTCCAGATGGTTGCCCAGAATGTAAGAGATTCTTCTTCTATCTTTGCGTAAAGCTGAAAGAAAGGCATTTGTCTATGTCTCTGCATTAAGGAAGCGTACCCATTTGTTGTCTTTTTGCTTTAAAAAGTCACTTGAATCAGCAAATGTCTTAAAATCAGAGAATACTTTTTCAGGATCTGAGCATTGAAATCCAGTTCTGGGGTTATCCTGAGACTTATCCTTTATTTGATATTTGTTTCATGGTGATGCATAGCAGGATTTGATGACCAGAGAATCATGGCAAGAATAATAATTTCCTTGTTGGGAAGGTCTGTAACTGGGGATAAAGAGTCAGAAAAGTCAGTTACCATTGGCTGGTGAACAACTCTTCTTGATGACACATAAAATCAGCCGTTACACATGTATTAAGAATAATTCTCTTTGCCCAAATTCTGGTCAAATGAAATTTGAAAGATGAGATATAAGAAATGGCCTTACGAAGATGGGCTGTAAAATCCATTTTCAAAATGCTTTTTTGTTTAAAGTTGACTCACCTCAGACACTAAAAGTGTGAGGTAATAAATAGCTAAGTAGCCTGGCAATATGGCAATTTCTTATGACTCAGAGCTATTTTTTATAGTGTTTGCCAAACTTAAATTCTAAGAAACTCCTGTGTGAAAAGAGGTGAGGATTATATTTACTATTTTATAGAGGTTGACAGTGAGTCTGTAGGTAGAAGGGTGTATCTAATTGGTACAGTCACTGGGTAATACTAAATTTCCTTACTCAGGAATCTAGATTCACTTATCTTGGAGGCTCTTTCCATCTGTGGACAAGTGGTTTCGATATCTCAATCAGCATTAGATAGTGGTTATCAAGTCATTTTTATGGGTTAATTCACTTTGAAGTTCAAATAATTTGCTCTGAGTGGTCAGATGTTCTCAGTCCTAAATACTCTTGCCATTGAACATTTCAGTGTGCCTAAAGCAGATGCCAAGATGCCCTACAGGATTCCAATATAGCCATTCTAGCAAGAAGGAATTCCAAAACACACCTTGTTCCAAACATCCCTGGTAGAATGAAAGTGACTTATTTTCAAAATAATCATAATAATTTTAAAAATAGTATATTATGGCCCTTAGAAATGCTCATGTTATTAAGTTAAAAAAACAAGAAACCTTGCTATATCTAAATATAATTCCTGTTTTGTTATTTAAAAAAAGCAGGCATTTGTGGACAGGAAAAAAAAGCTATGATAATACCCATATATTACCAGACATTTCTGAAAGCAGAAATTCTTGGTAATTTTTCTTTATTTTTCTTTTCTATATTTCCTCAGTTTTCTTTAAGGAACATGTATTTTATACTGAGAAAAACTAAAAATGAAAGCAATAGCTTTTGAAAGTTTTCTATAAGTCTCTAAAGAATTATTGATCAAATATTTCATCAAAATATTTCATCAAATTTCATCAAAAAATCTTAGAAGAGCCAAATTTAAAAGAATCAAGACTATTCAAGTGCCAAGCAGGAAAGTCAGGAAGGGCATAAAGAGCTGGCATTATTTAGCTTACAGAATAAATTAAATTAGTTTAGCCAACAAAGAATGGCTGAGGAGGAATTGCTATTTTTCTGTAAAAAAAAACAGATTATTATGTAAAGTTTTATAAAGAGAGTAACAGTGTTTTAAGTCTACTACTGATGAAGGAAAGTGAAACAAGTATGAAGAATGAAATCTGACGGAGATATGCTTTCCAAAGAATGAGCTGTTTGAAAGAGACTGACAACATCTCTGGAATCTTTTGTTTCTTTTTTCTTGTTTTTCATTTCTCTTCTTTGGTCCTTGAGAAAAAGAGAGATTCGCATGTATTTATAATTCTATATGTGTAGTAGAACCGTATGAAGGAAACTAGTTTCTTTTTCTTTTCTAATGTTACATGAAGTTTTCTATAAAATATATTTATCAGAATTTTCAAGTTGGCTTTTCACATTTAAAAGCAGAAATGCTTGCCAAAGTCTAACTGAAGATAGATTTACTTATCCCTAATGTACAACATGATTATTTGCACCATAAAAGGCCCAATACTCTTTGAGTGCAAGTTGACTTGAAGAAC
The DNA here is from genome assembly GCF_028858775.2 of Pan troglodytes. Lineage (NCBI taxonomy): Eukaryota > Metazoa > Chordata > Mammalia > Primates > Hominidae > Pan > Pan troglodytes. Next base: position 134,035,562 of record NC_072398.2, read on the forward strand.
TATCTAGATTGATTCTGTTAATTTATTTTAATTTTTACTAGGGTTTACATTTCTATTCTCTCTGCATTCTATGGGGATAAAGCTCAAAGTATAAACCTTGAGTGCTTCCAAATCTAATTAGTACATCCTACTCCAAACAGCCTAACAAAGAGTAAATCAAATGAGTTATTTGACCTGCTACTTGATTTGAGAGTTCCTAAGCAGTTTTCGTGTGTGGTTCTAGAATACCCAGAATGCTGATTTTGGTAGGAGGTTGTGGATATGTACTGCAGCTACTTGGCAAAGGAGTCAGTAACTCCTCTCCTGACCCCGGAGGGTTCTGTAATGCCTCAAATGGAATCCAGTTAACATGACACAGAGGCCTCTGGGCATCTATTGCCATCCGTTCATTCAGCTAAGATGACTGAAATTCCTACCATGTGTCAGACACTGTTCTAGACACTTGGGATTTATCCATTTAAAAAAGGAACCTACCCTTGTAGAACTTATATTTAAGTAAAAGAGATAAAAATGAACAAACAGTAAAGATAATAAATGATAGTATATTCGGTGATAAGGGCTATGTAAACAGGAAAAGTGGAGAAGGCAAGGGAGTTCAAAAGTATGGAAGTCAGGAGACAGGTTGCATTTTAAAGGTTAGACAGCAGTGAGTATGGACCTTTTAGAGAAAGTCTCATATGAGCAAAATGTGAAGGAGAAATAAGCCTTGTGGATGTCTGTGAGAAGAGATTTCCAGGCAGAAGGAATAGCGAGTAAAAAAGCCGTAAGGATCAGCCAAGAGTAGGGTGTCTGGAGTAGAGTAGATAGGGGGAGTAATAAGAGACAAAGTCAGGGAGGTAAGTAAGGTAGAGTAGAGGAATAGTGGCCATGCTCATGCTGTAACTTAGTTCCCTTCTAATTCAAGAACCTGTTAGTCACCTTCTATGCACCTCGTGCCTCGCTTGGTCTTCCCAGCTTCCCAGTTAGATCTGGCATACACTTATTAAGCTTCCATTATGTGCCAGGGACTGTGCGAGAAAATGCAAGCACAATCCTACATGAAGCGAGATCACTATACATCTTCAGTACTTCCCATTCCATTTTGGATCACTATGACAAGGTTTGCAGATGTGATATGTACTCAGAAGTGAACTTTCCCTACCTCCACATGTTTTCAGATCTATTAGACGTATGATCCACTCAGCTCACACCTTTGGCTTCATGTCATCACACAAAAATTAATTACTTGATTATTGGAAAAAAACAGTATTATAGTGTACCAAATGAGCTGCACTTTCAAAACAAGCCAGAAACATCTTTATTCTCTTAAAACCCACTAAGCTCCTCTTCTTGGCTATGGATAAAATCCCAGAGTTTTTCTGATCACTTCCAGACATTAGAACACCCTCAGATAGTAGAGAGTCCAGCCAGGAAACTTGTGGCTCTCCTCGTATTTAAACAATCTCTGCTTTAACCTGCGCTAGGCGCTATAGCATCAGTAGAGAAAAGGCCGGATGCTTAGGTCGTCTGTGATTATCTTCTTCCTCCCTCTCCCATCCTTCTTCTCCACTTCTCCATGTCACCTGTGATTCCTCCAGTGTGCTGGGAAAGGAGGAAGCATATGAGGCTAAAAGATGTTTGTGTAGTGCTCTTATGGCATGGTACTGATATTCACGCAATCAGGGCAGGTGCCAACTCTTTTTCTTAAAGGATACCTCTGTGGGATCTTCAGAGCCTCCCATTCTGTCTCCCTGGTGATACCTTCTGCTCTGCCCATTATGATTTCCTACGCTTCAGCATTTCACCCCTGAAGTCTCTTTCTACTGGGATTACCTCTCCTTGGCAGGGCTTTCAATGTAGTTATACTGCAGCAGCTTTCCAGAGTGTCCCCAAAACAAACTCCTGTCTCTGTCATCATAAGCAAACACCTCTACTGGCCCTACTATCAGGGAACCCTCACAACCAACCTCTGACATACAGGCCTTTCTCAGCAGTAGTCAGACACCAGCCTCCTTACTTTAACCCTCCACAGCTACCCACCCAAACACCCAGGGGCATGTCCACGTTCAGGTTGCTAAGACTGGTATCACTACAGTCAGCAAGTGTCCCATAAAGGCAGATTTTTCCAGGTAGCAAATAGGTAGCCCAGAGTAAAAAAAAAAAAAAAAAGTCAGTTGCCTCTTTGGGCAAGTACCCCACTCTTGATTGTATTTAGAGCGTCTTCTGTCACTTGGCTTAAGGTAGCGGAAACAGAACATTCTACAGGAGAGAGCAGAGAAAATTACAGCACTTTTTCTGGGCTATCAATACATAATCTTTTCTCCAGTGTCTTCTCTGCCTCTCCTTAGAGCTATGGGTGACAGGGAAAGATCCCAGACCTACAGAATAAATTTGAATCACATCTCACCAAGTCCTCCCTGATCCACCTTTAGAAAGAAGGAGATTTGCCAACATTCCTTTCATAGTTGGGGCCTCATCTAAGACTGAGAAACATCTTATGACATCCTATTACAATAATGCTGCCTTTGCCTTTAATCTGTTGTTCGTAAACATAAAAAATCTTTTCAGTCTAGAAATATCTGGTAGTGTGGTAATGACATTTAAAACCAAGGATGTAATGATACTTCAGTTGGTTAAACTCAAGTTTTATAAAGATAGAGGTTTTAAATATTACAGGTCCAAGATTTTTAAAATCCATGAATAGAACCCAGTCTTGGGGTTTAATACTGTTTCATTTTCTTTTGCATATCTAAACTTATGAGTGTTATTAGGTTTTTCATAATGTTTTGATTTTTCTTTAAAAGATTCATCTTGTGAAGCCATTTTCAGAATACATAAATTTTTTTTATTTTTATAACTTGTTTCTCAGAAGAACAAAAAACACTTTGCAGTTTTCTAAAAATCCCACTGGCGTGATCCAATTATAATTAGAGAAATCCAGCTACAGCATCAGAAATGAGATGGAAGGAATCTGAGGCACCATGACTGACTTGTTCATCACCGATGAACCGAATCTGGCATCGATCAGAATAGGATCAACAGAATTGCAGAATTCTTAATTTGGAGCTATTATAGGAAATTAATCTACATTTTGGATAAGATTTACTAATCCAAAAACTTAAAAAAGAAATATCCAATTCTGGCAGACTTCTTTTTCGAAAGGACCAAACTCAATGACAAAATTTTAGAATTCCTGAAAAGAGTTAACTGGAATTACATTGGTGTTTTATTTGATAGGTAATATTTACTACCCACAAGCCTTTGTTATGAGAGTGGAATACATCTACCCAAGTCAGTCATGTGACTGGAATCAGTGAAAGCTCGTCACTGGTGCTGCACAGTAACTCACAAGCAGACAGAAAGCCAGAGGAGAGCTCTTGCTTCTCCAAATCCCTGGAAAATGCATTGCCTTAATTAGCAAACACTATCTTGAGTGACTCCTCTAGAGACTCCCAATTAACTAAGCTTCTAGACTAACATGAATTCTTCTCTCTTATTAGTTCATATTTATGTTTTTTAAATCAACAAAATTTCCCAACACTTTGTCACCCTAGAACCCAACCTTTATGAACATTTTTTGCCACAAAAAGGCAAAAGAATGAAACTAATGCAGTTTATTAAGCAAATAATCTTAAAAGCAGCCCACAACACAACTGCTCACCAGCTCTCAAGCTCACCGGATTATATTTCCTGCTGTTTTCAGTTACTTCTATTTATACTTCTAACCGGATGAACTCACCATGCCCCCTACTGCTTAAGAGCAATACTACCACAGTGTAGCACAACGCAGCACATCCTGGTATTCTCCAGAGATTTCCTTCTGGCCATATGGTAGCTTTCAGAATGCTTGTTGAACAACATTGTTTGTCTCCCCTTGGTCACCAATGCCAGGATAAATCTGTGGAGTCATGCTGGCAGAAGAAATGGCCTCCAATCAGCAACAACAAACAAGTTCTTTATTACTGACCCCACCATCTGTCCCTGTTTCCACATGCCACTCTCATATAGAAACAGGTTTCCACTAGGACAGGTTCAGTGTGCATCCAGCATCTACCATTAGGTCAGCTTGAATATCCAGATTACAACTGTGCTTATCCTCTTACCTAGCTAACATCCTTTATCCAGAATGGAAAGTGGTTGGTGGACACTGAAAAAAGCCTGTGAAAGCCGTACTGCTGATAAGAGATATGTTTGCTAACATCTTGGATTAGGGATGTGTACTTAGTGGAGATATCAGCCTCGGTGTGACAAAAGCAAGATGTAAGTATTACTTCCTTTATGTTAAGGTGTGCACCCACCAAGACCACTCTGCTTATAAGCAGTGAATATGGAAGGAGTGTTCCCTGGTACTTTAATTATCAGCCCATTTTTACAATTGTGTAGCCAGAGATGTTCCCAAGATGAAGTTGTTTCCTAAAGGCTCATTTCAGAGAGGTAGATGATCCTACATGCTTTGCCATTGTAGTTTCAATATAAATACTTTAGGCCTGCTTGCAGCGCATCTTGAGTGCTCAAAATATCACATTTAGTGACAAGGATAAAAAAGACAGTGCTCTCAAACCAGCAATATTAAAGTAAGTGTGCCAAGAGCACATTATGAAAAAACTGATGGAGATACAGAGCTGACAGAATGTCTGCAGAGAAGCGCAATGAGAGAAATTGTCTTTCCCTGTTAATACCATTATGAGAAAGCTCATGGAAAGTTATTTTATTAAGTGTTTGTGTTATTAAAACCTATTCCCCTGTCTGAAATTTAATGCTACACAATGTACTAAATAGTCAGGTTTCAAGAGAGATGATAAACCTGGAAGAATTACATTACTACCCAAAGTATTGGTCATTGTACAGGGATTTAAAATTTAACAACCACATTAAACACCAAGCCAAATCAATAGTAATATTTTCAGTCTCTCCGAGGCAGATGACTGAATATGCTGAAAGCATTGTGGGGTTGTGTGGCACTGTGTTAGCTGGTCCATGCATCATTGAGGCCCGTGTCTGGTGTAATCAGCTCTGGGAAGACACTGTATTCTTAGCATTCCCGGAAGGCCTGCTATTCCACAGCAACAAAAGACACAAGCACGGCACAGTACCACAGCACCAGCAGCTGAACAATAAACCTGGTTCAAATTGAACTATTTACTTGGCATTTGCTATATCCTTAGGCTCCACTGGAAAAATTAATAGGTGGTCAGCTTTAGCAAATATCACAGTGATGGAATAAGGAGATTTGTTAGCCAACAATTTCTGATTTGTGTCACTTGTAAATATGATGGTTTTAGTTGTCCATTTTAACTATTCTTTCTAGTCGACAAATACCTAGCTGGCTACTCTTTACCAGTGTCAAGGATGGCATTGAAAAAAACAAAAAAGATCTAGCTGATTTTGGCTCAGAAGTTCTTTCTTCTTGTCATAAATTTGCGTTCTTGCCTTCTTTAAAGGTGTCATTTAATGGCAGCACCTTATTTTTACTGACAGTGTTTTTGGGGAAGTTCAGACTATTCGTTCGTGATTCATCCAAATACGTGATTCTCCCTTGGATTCCAGCACAATTTGTGACCTTCTAATACTGAAGCATTAAATATCATTCCTGCTTTGATGGCAGGAAGTTTCCAGGGAAAAACCTATGTGGGTAGGAATTGAGAATTCCATGAGAGAGATACTAAGATACCCCAGTCTGGCATGGGGAAAAAAATCTCATTACATGTCCAAAAGGAAAAACACACACATGTGTATACATGACTGGATTCGCGAGGCAGTCCACACAGTGTAGGAGAGTGCCACTGAATCCCAGTGCTAAACATGAGACATGCCTCTCATTTTCTCGTCTTTAAAACAGGAATAATAATAGTACTGACCTCATAGGGTGATTGTGAAGACTATATGGAAAAAAGAAACATGTTTAGCACAAGGCATAGCACAATGAGTGCTCAGGATTTTATTTGTGTAATGATTCCTAGCATTTTTAAAGCTTAGAGTTTTATGAATGGAGACTCTGATTTAGGATCATGCTGGATTTCCAACCTTTAAAATTATGCAAGTCATTCTTGTGTGGAAGCAGAAAGTGAATAAATGGATTGGCATCAAACAACATCAGACTGGCAACAGGGAGGCCTAAATTTCAGTCTTAACGTTATATTGACTCAGCTCGCTACTTCTGGGAATGATAGTAACTCCTCGGACCTTGGTTTCCTCATTTGAACTGAGGGAACTGGACTCTATCAAAGTCCTTTCTGATTTAAAGAACGGTGATCCTGGCTGTGTTCTTCCTTGCATGCAGAAAATGGCCATAGTCGATTGTAGAGGAATTTTGAAAAATAACAGAAACACTCTCTCAGCCTAGTATTTCCACTATTAGTCCATCATTTTTTAACGAGGTCCATCATTAAAAATCCTGTCTAGACATCTGCTTTTAAAAGACAGCTATCAATCAATCAATTTAGCTATTGAGTACCCATGTGGGGTGAGTATAGAGGATAGAAAACAAGAAATCCTGTTCTACCATAAAACCTTGAAATCTACTTGGAAAGAAAAAAGACACTATTTTTTAAAAATTAATATTTAGTAAGGGTCAAATGAGGAACACAGGCAACAACTATTCCACTCATGTTCCTACATGTCTTTTAAAGTAGTTTACCAATTTAAAACATTAAAGTTAATAAAATTTTTAAAATTTAAGACACAGCAGAAATTATTTAGAAAGCAAGAAGTGCTTGTATGGGAAACAAAAGATAAGCTATATTATTAAAACAGGACATCATGTTTAGCTGTAAACTTATTGGTAGCCAAGAACCTAAAGAAATTCATGAGTTTTATAGCTCTCATGGTCTGATAAAAGGGGATGTCTAGGTTTGTCTTAAGAGACAACACTTTGCTCCTGGCAGTAAATATTGGGAAAATTTTGTTACATGGATCCATATTTAATGAACACTTAATAATTTACTGTACAATGCCTATAGCCGGGGTTTTGTGAAAAATACAAAAGTGTCTTTCAAATACCTATACCATATCAATTTTTAGTGAAAGCTAAGGATTAGCTAAATCAACTTGAAGTATGCTCGAGTGAACCTAAGCTAATAAAATCTAAGAACGTTGCTTCTTGGTGACCAAACTTAATGCTTAGAGAAACTCAGAAAAATGGTGGATTAAGCTGTCTTTTAGGCTGATTTTTTAAAATATCAATTATCTCCAAAACACTTTTTAAATTAAAAATATATATATAAGACCCCACCTGGAAAGAGTAACCCACTAGGTACTGTTCACCTTTGTGTAAATTATTTTATCAGATCTTTTTCTATTTAAACTCCCAACACTGAGGTACTTTCAAATCCATACCTTGGTTTCACTGAGAGGAGGTAAGTGTCAAAGGCAACGTTAACTTACTTCATCGTTATGCCGAGGGCTACTAATAAGAAGCAACATCTCACGTGGCCCTGCAGAGCTGGGCTGAACCTTTAAAAGTATGTAGTAAAAATTCTCTGCTAACTGGGCCACCACCAACTTCAGAAAGTCGTGTCAAAATAGAACATTCAAATAGTGAACATCTACTGATATTTTAAGATTTAACCAAATGGTCACCCTCTTTAAGGAAGCCTTTGTTGACACGTTTCGTCCTCTTCCTCCCCAAACTTGGTAAAATGGCATAAATATCAATTCAATTCATTTAATTCTTACCACAACTGCAAGAAATCATGACTATTATTACCATCCTGTCACGTATGAGGAAAGTAGCATACAAAGGTGGTATATAATTTGCCAAACTAGCCAGCCTGTCAGTAGCAGACCAGAGAGCTAGACTCAGGCAATCTGTTTCAGAACTCATGCTCATACATACGATGTGAGAATACCAAATTCTAGCTTATTTTAAACTGATCATTTTTCAAAGGAAAGCAAATATTTTTACTCAGGTTTAATAGCGTTATTTTCGCTATAGAAATACATTAATAACTCAATTTAAATGTTGAAAGTGATGTTCTTCCCATTTTTTGAAAACTTAGGGTCAGCCTAGAGCCAGCTATATAAAACCCTAGCTTGGCCATAAGTCTTTACCTAAAAGATAAAGACATTATTATCAGCTTATTATTGCTGCCCACACTTACACCATAACAGTCTCTACCTAATATAATTAGAATATAATATATATATATATATATTTGAAACAGAGTCTGGCTCTGTCACCCAGGCTGGAGTACAGTGGCGTGATCTCAGCTCACTGCAACCTCCACCTCCCGGGTTTCAGCGATTCCCCCACCTCAGCCTCCTGAGTAGCTGGGACTACAGGCACATGCCATAACGCCTGGCTAATTTTTTGTATTTTTAGTAGAGATGGGATTTCACCATGTTGGCCAGGCTGGTCTCGAACTCCTGACTTCAAGTGATCTGCCCACCTCATCTTCCCAAAGTGCTGAGATTACAGGTGTGAACCACGGCACCAGGCCTAGAATATAATTTTAAACAAAAAATGTAACCTAACAGGTCAATGTGTATCATAGAAGTTTTCATACAACAATGGGAAAGGATTTTTTAAATTGCAATGTGCTCTGTGATATGGTATAGCAATTACAGAAGAAAAAGATCAAAAGTGTCTCATACCATATACCAAAACAAATTTCAAAGGATTAGATAGTTAGATATAAAAACAAACCAAAGTACATGTAGAAGAAAATAAAACTGAATATTTATCAAGCTTCTGTAGGTAATCAATTTTTAAAAGCAACAAAAAGGAAAAAGACACTAACAAGCAGATTCCCCTGAATAAGTTAGAGAAAAAAGTTATTTTTTCAAACAAAAAAAGTAGAGTAAAATAAAGCTATGATACCATTGTATGTTATCACTATCAAAAAGCAATTAAAAAAGGAGAAGACCAAAAATATATTTATCTGCTTTAATAAATTGTAAAATTTATGTATGTAATATATAACCCAAATCCAAAAAGGCTAGCAACAGATTTAGGGAAAAATATAATAAGTGTGGCAGAATTAATGCTTTTATTTTATAAAAGGCTAAGCTAAATTTTTTTTAAAAATATCTTAGTACTCTATAGTCAGTTTACAAAACAAGAAATACATCTAAAAAAGAACATAGAAAATGTTCAAGCTAACTAGTTTTTTAAAAAATTGAAAGGAAAACTAAGGCCTTACTTTTTCATCACATACCAACGGAGCAAAAAAAAATAATATTCATGTTATATTAAGAAATATCAAGTATTGGTTTGAAACTGTTGATGTCATAAATATTGATGACTTTAGAAATAGGTTCAGCTCTTTGGAAAAGAAATTCTTTAATCTAAAGTATTTGAATTAACTCTAAGTAAATAATCCAAAATATATTTTAATGTGCATATAGAAGTTCTCTTCATCATTGCTTACTAATGAAATAGTAGTCATTATAAAAACTTGGGAGCAATATAGAAAATAATTGGTTAAATTACAGTAAATTTATTGGATCAGGTGTTTTAATGATAAAATGCAAAATGATCAAACATATGCAAGTCATTTTTCATCTTGATGATTTGCACATGAAAAAGATGGAAGAAGGACCTATAAGAATGATAGAATTTATGATAGAATTTTTAGAGTGCTAAATGTATGTAGTAGTTGTTGTTTACGTTTCTCCATTTGTCAAATGTTCTATAGTTATTACTGTTATATTTGAAAATTATAAAGACAAAATGTTTATGCACAATTCCTATTTTATATTAGAAATATGGAGCTGTGAAGATTTCCTCCATCTGATTCATTTCCTAACCCAATACACTGTACCGTAGCTATGTTAATGAATGTGGGGTAGAATAGATTAGTGATAAGATACAACATTGTATTTATCTGTAGAGGCATTTGTATATCACTTGAGGAAAAAATTCTTAGTATATAAAATTATATTATTAGTAACAGTTCTTACACTGAAGTATTAACGCCAGGAACGATGTTCCTGTTGGTGAAAGCTTTAGCGATGATTTGACTGACTGACCTAAAGAATGCTGAGATGTAGGAAAGTCTGATGAGGATCATAAAGGAATTACATTGTGTATGTGTGTTTTTAAAAATATGTTTGTGGTTTGTTTTTGCTTTTTCAAAATCAACATTTTCCTAGGCTTCTTTCCGCATATTCTTCAAATTTTTAGTTGTGTTTACTTTTAATAGCTCAGTAATTGGGACTGCCACAGAAATCTTTTCAGACATGTTTTAAATTGTAGGCACCCTGGCAACCATCTATCTTCATTTCAAAATCATTTAAGTAAAGGAAAATAAGTGACAAAAAAGTTTTTGTTATGTGAAAAATACAAAAAAAGGTAACCCTAGAAACTAAAATTATTCCATTTTGAATGATCTTTTCTTCATTGCTGGTTTTGTTCATGGATTTTCTTCGTGTTAGGACCTGGATGCCTTGGCGTATTGCACTCTCATTCTTCGGAGTCTCTACTTTGAACTCCTCAGTAGGAGCACCTTGATTTCACCTCTGTATTGAGTCATATGTGATCAGGTCATGAAGACTGACGTTTGTGCTCAGGTTTCTTCAGATCCTATAAACATTCACACACACACACAAATAGTTATCTCTTCAGCTTCCACTGCTCTTGACCTTCTCAGTGTATTTCAGTTGTCTTGCTCTGACATATAGCAGGGACCAGCAATGCATGCTCTTTGATCTTCTTCTTGTGCACATCCCATAGCACTAACCTTTCTCAGGTGGAGGTAAGAGAGATATTAATGGCCTTTTTGTGACTGCTGTCTAGCAAAGTTAGCTGATATAGTGGTGCCTGGGTATTATTACATGCATGAAAAGTACCATTCTCTTTCAGATATTCTGTATGAGGATTATAGCAGGGAAAAATACCACACATGTTACCTCACTCTTTTTACCTCAAGTTAGGAAATATAACTCACTAAGAATAGATGAAAGCCAATAAGGATGAGTACCATATTGTTGTGCTCAACTTTGACCAAAAGCCAATTTAGGTTATTTCAAATGACTAGTTACATCTGACCTGTAGCGTTCCTTTTTTTTTTCTTTTTGATATATTTTAGTGCTTTGAAATTTTGGGAATCCAATCAGGAAATTCTTGAGCATCTTCTATGTGTAAAGTGCTGCCTTAGGTACTTTACAGGAAATAGAACTTACTAGCATATTCATTTATTCCCAAACACTGTTCATACTTAAAACTTGTCATAATGATTTTCAGTAATTAAGTAATAACTGGGCATGTAGAAGTTAGATAGATAGATAGATAGATACATAGATAGATAATAGAGGGAGGGAGGGAGTGAGGGAGGGAGGAAGGAAGGAAGGAAAAGAGAAAGAAAGGAAGAAAGAAAGAGATAGAGAAAGAGAGAGGGAGAGAGGGAAGGAGGGAAGGGAAGGAAGGAAGGAAAAAAGAAAAGGATAAAGGAGAGGAAAGGAAAGGAAAAGATCAGATGGTAGGAATTAGAGTGAAAAAGATAAAATGGGGATGGAATAGAGTTAGTATCTATGTGTATGTAAGTCATAAGCTAAACATTATCAGTAGTAGGGATGATATCCCTAATAAAGGGAGGTTAAAAATAATACTCTGAGCAGCCTAGCAACTAATGCAAAAAGTGGAGCAATCACATATAGATCACATGCAGACCACAGGACCTACAGGTATAAACCAATAGAAGAGGTAAAGAGCATCTCCTTCTGGTAGGATTCCCTCAAGAAATGTCTGATGTGTCCATACAAAGAAGATACTTTGTTCTAGAACCACATCTCTGATACAAATGCACCAACAGGTTCCATAATGTAGCATTTTATACTTTCTTTTTTCACTCGTAACCATGGAAAGAATTTTGCAAAGGACTCTCCAGCTAACCAGATCTCTAAAGATCTAGCTTAAATTTAGAACACCTAGAAGTAAAATTTAGAGAATTCAGAAAAGTGGATCCTTCAAAGTATTCTCCTTAAATATTTTATTTTCACATCTATGTTTGCTCAAGACTCGGTGGTGGACAGCATGAGAGTAGCAGTGAAATTTTCCTATATTGCTATTTAAAGGCAGTGAGTGCCTTTTTATTTTACCTTCTAATAGAATATCAATAGGAAAGGCTGGACATTTAGAAATGTCAGGATATGGACCAGGAGAATCCTCATGAGCAGAACCAACATTCTGTGTAAAGATAATCCTGAGTCTATTTAAAACACACTGTGAAATGGGTAACGGAGATGTTGAAGATGACATGAAGATGCAGTTTACAGTCACTGGGTGCAAACAGGAGTTAAAACTGCAAAGTATAATAAAAAGCAGAATAAAAATGCTACAATAGGATGCAATGGCAGTAGACTTTCTAAAAGAAATAACCATCTTGTGGTGGCATGTTAGAGGGTAATTTGAGTGAGGAAGCCTAGCATTAAAAGAGACTGACTAAGAAACTATTGGAATAGGCCATGTGAGATCAGTTCAAGGGCCTGAAACCTGCGGAAGAGCCACGGAAATGAAGGGGAAGAGTGAGTGAGAGAGATGGGAGAGGAAAATGACTGTGCTTGGTGACCAACTAGGGGCAACAGCAAAGAAGTCAGAGGTCACACGAAGCTTTCTAGTCTCTGCAGCTGTGTTACTATATATCAATGATCGTGACAAGGAAGACCAAGATGGAATATATGAGGCAACTGAAAATTTGAATCTAGCACTCAGCAAATGACCATTTTAAGAATACAGTGGGACCGGGTGTGGTGGCTCACACCTGTAATCCCAGCACTTTGGGAGGCCGAGGCAGGAGGATCACCTGAGGTTAGGAGTTCGAGACCAGCCTGGCCAACATGGTGAAACCCTGTCTATACTAAAAAACACAAAAAATTAGCTGGGTGTGGTGGCACGTGCCTGTAGTCCCAGCTACTTGCAAGGCTGAGGCAGGAGAATCTCTTGAACTGGGAGGTGGAGGTTGCAGTGATCCAAAATCATGCCATTGCACTCCATCCTGGGTGACAGAGCAAGACTCCATTAAAAAAAAAAAAAAGAATACAGCAGGACCTTTTAGAATGAGTATTATTTGCATGTTTCCAAGAATAACTACAGATAAGCTCTGTAAGGAACAATGTTGCAAGCTCCGGCTTGGACAAAGTTTGGGTGGGCTTCAGTGGGAGAGGACAAAAAAATGGTATTTTTTGTCACTCCTCCATCCACACTCTACTTTTCTCTCCTTCCCTCCATCTCAATTGATACTATCCTACAACATACAGTATTCAAATATTGTTTCAGGAAATATTTACTTTAATCTTTAGGAAAGAAAAAAGCAAAAAACAAAAAATACCCTAATAACATCAAAGTTAGCATAGCACAATTCCAGACTTCTGCTCATTGTTGAAATAGAAGGGCTTCTGTTCAGTCTGCAAGAGTCTGATATACTGCAGTGTTCCTGCTACACAGGCAGGCAGCAATCCCTCCCCGAGTCCCGTAAGAGCACTTTACATTTTCTTCCCATCTTTCAGCTCATAAACATGTTTCTCTTCAGAACACACACCATATGCCATTGGAAAAGGGCTGTAAAGTTTTATAGATATATTTGAGAGTATTATAAGGGTATAATAAAGCAAAACTAATGCAAAGGAATTGGAATTATTGAACAATGGAATTAAAATATTAGGCACGGATAACTCTAACCACACTCAGCTTGTTTGTTTGTATAAGTCATAAAAACCCGGAACTCTTGTTTAGTTCAAAGACATGAAGCCTTTGAGTCAGGCTTAAAAAAAAATCAGCAATGGCTATACTTTATTGAAAGCATATATGCCGGGCATCAGTAAATGAGAACTCAAGGATATGTATGTTTCTGTAATAGCCTAAATAATATATATGATGCTCTACATATTTTGAGGTGAGAAAACTTATTGCATTGCATCTTGTTTGCATTTCCTTGGGATTTTTCTACAGGCATCCTTTTTCTGAAGGGATTAATGCATTCATTTAATCAGAATTATTTAGTGCCTGTTTCAGTGACAGTGTTCAAGGATACAGAATAGAAATACTAATACTTGATACTGAGGAACCTGCACTCCAGCATGAACCAACACTTATTCATTCACACATTTATTAAGCACTCAACAAATTTATTGAGTGCCAACTGCTATGTACTTGGTCTGTGCAAGATTAGCAATACATACATGGTTTGTTATTGCAGTACATGGAACCGTGTGTGGAAGATAATGGCCTCTGTTTAATATACTCTTCCCATTAATCCAAGAAGATGCTCAGTGGAGTTTAGCCATGAGTTGGTGTTTCAAAAAAGAAACAATACAGGAGCTGTAAGACAAGGAAATGGCTCCAGAAATGGAAATGTTGATGTCAAAGGTCTCGAAATAACTAAAAAAATATATAATCTGTAGCAAGTAAATTAGTACTGGAAAGATGCCAGTAGGGGACTACTGCAGAAACTAATTGTTGGGATTTTGAGCCTGATGTAAGTAATAGAGCTTAATGAGGATGGGGGAAAATGAGTTGATGATTACCTTTCTAGCAACCTTCAAGTTGGAATTTCTAGAATTATTTAGAATGTCATAAAATAATAGGAAAAGGAGGCGGAATGGGATACGAGGGGTTTCTGTAGCTTCATAGAAAAAGGAGTTAGGTACAGAAATGCTGCGTAGGAAGATGAAGCAAGAGTCAGCCAATGAGAGATGTACAACTCTGCACAGAAGCTTTTACTAGTCTCCTTTGCCTACAAAAATGTAACTTCCAAGACCCTCCCCTACCTGGACCAACCCAGGCTCCCTTTTCAACATACCATCAGCATTGTTACCCTTCTTCATAAACACTGAGGTCCAATCAGGCTTTGATCTGTAATTTCCATGTTCTGTTTTCCTCTTTGTCACAAACATCATCTCATGGCTTGGAATGTCTTTTCTCTTTATGCTGTGATGTCCAGACTTTGCATATGCTGTCAGGCCTTGTTCGTGTCCAAGAAGGCCTGCCTTATCCTCCAATTGAATGTGTCACTTCCCTTGTATGAAGCTTGCCATTTGCTACGTTTATACTTGTCTTCCCTTTTCAATTAGACTGTAAGCCCTTTGTGAGCAACATCCAAGTACTATTTATCTTTGGGTTCCTTAGAAAACCTTGTAAAGTACTTTGTACATAAACACAACTCAAAAATATTTGTTGAATGAAGGACTGTCCAGGCAGAGCAAGGTACAAAAGTCCTAAAGAAAACATAAAATTTGAGAAAATTTCAAGATGCTGTTCCCAGGGAATTTTAAGAAAAACTGAAATGTGGAAATCATGTGCAAAAGACACGCTAAAGAGAAAATGAAGTTTTAGCTACCATTCACCCATTCATTTACTCAACGAATGTATTTGAACAGTTGTCTGTGACAGACAGCATGCTATTAATATTACAAGATTCTGTCCTAGGCCTGAGGGAAAGTCAGGTACTCAGTATAGTGTAGTAAATACTAAGAATGAGTTAATCTCAGATGTGATAGAAGTGAGTGTCATCAGGGAGTGCTTCCTGGAGAAGGCCATATCAAGGTGGGACCTGGGACATAGTAAGGATTCACCTATTAGATTATGTTGGAGGAAGGGTATATGAGACCCAGCATGCACGTGCATAGACTGAGGGGCATGATATGTAATGGAACATTAGGGGCCTGCAAGGAATTTGATTTGGTAGGAGCTTGAGTGTGAACAAGTGGAGAAAGGGGCCAGGGAGGCAAATCCAAGCAAGTGCTTGCTTTGTTAAGATCCAGAGCTTTCAATAAAACATGTATATAAAAATGCCTTATAATCTATAGGTAATTAAAAAACAAGTAGGATGGGAACAAGTGTCAGATACATCTAGAAGTTCTACTTGAGCAAATTTATCAAATACTCATGTGTGGAGGTTGGATTCACCACTTAATACCACATCCATAAGAATGAGGGCCAAAAGAGCAGTTCTGGAAAGAGCCTCACAGGCACAGTAAATCTCACTTGTTTTTAAAAATTGAGTATCTCTGGCAAGTCAGACAAGAGCATGCCTGAAGTTTATCATTGAACTATTAATCTCAAAAGTTTTACTTTTGAAATTACTTTTTGTACTTAGCCAGTAATCATCTCAAAAGAAAGGAATGATATAAATTATTTCTAAACTAAACCGAATTAACCATTTTAAACTATCTTAAAAGTACCTATTCATATAAAAATAATTTTTTGCTTAGTAGTTTAGACTGCTATGTCAAAATATTATAAATCAGGCTTATAAACCACAGAAATTTATTCCAAAATATAGGTGCTAGCAGGTTTGGTGTCTCGTGAGGGCCTATTATCTGGTTCCTAAACAGCCATCTTTTCACTATAACTTCACATGGTAGAAAGAGGAAGGGGTCTTTCTAAGATCTTTTTTATGAAGGCATTAATTTCAGTTTTTAGGACTTCACCCTCATGACCTAATCACTTCCCAAAGTCCCTACCTCCTACTACCATCACTTTGGAGGTTGGGATTTCAATATATGAATTGGGGGAGGACACAGTCAGACCATAGCAATTGCTTCTCTGGCTTATTCTGGCCTGTTGAGTAAACTGAGTCTCATTCTCCAGGCCTTTGCAAGTATTCAGCATAGTTACAATAATTATAAGTACTAGAAAGTCATAAAACTGGAATTTCTTTTTTATACCTTTTTACTCAAATCTACTTAATTTTCTATAACAAATGAGATGTTGGATATGAGTGAGAAAAAATGCATCAGAACATCTATGGTGTAATACTTTTTCTGTTTTTTTTGTTGAGAAAAACGATCTCGTGATCAAGATAGTCTTTTGAAAACAAGATTCATCCACATAAATAGGAGACATAGTTATACATGTTGAGTCTCCATTCACAAGCAAACAGTCTTATCTTAGTCAAAAATGGGGGATTATTTTAAAATATTTCTCCTTTTCTGAAAATCCAGTTGCCACTGCAAGGTCCTGAAACCACTGATAACTTCCCAAAAGAAGTGGCTTATTTCTTCCCCACTTGTTAGTTTATCTAAAAAGAATCCTTTAAGCCTTTTATAAAAGGTTTCAAAATTAAATTAACATTCTAAAAAAAGAGTTTTGAAGTTGCAGTTTTACTCTATTAATTCAGTCCCTCCAGATGCTATTCAGGGTGAACCTAGAGTTTTTCTTTCATACCCACTAGGAAAAGTACGTACTCTCTAACTTCCCATGTTAGAGCCCACAGGTTTTAGAGAATATTTATGAACCTCTTGGTTAGCAGATAAAAAGAAGTAAGTGACTTTCTCAAATTCATAAAGCAAAGGTAATCCAGAAAATCACTATGAGGAGATCAGATAAACTATTCACTGTGTGGATGCACAAATATTTGGGGTGGGATAGATCATCCGGGGTGTGCAAAGATGCAGGAAAATTTTAATAGCATCTAACTTTCCTCAGTGGACTTATATCCACTGAACCCAAACATTTTGTGCCTAATAGCTGGCCAAATAGGAATGTTAAATTCCAAGTGGACAATGGAGTCTATATTCTTTCATCCTTGGTAGACACTAAAGCATGTTAAAAGAAATAATGGAAAATACAAAGCACAGATTATTATGTGGACACTGACCTACTGAACCTGTGCTTGGAATAAATCTAGTCCTTTTGTTTCCTTGAACTGTTTTTTTGGGTAACTGTAGCTCTCTATGTTTTTAAAATTACTCAGAAAAGTTACTAAAGTCATAATGTTGAAGCATTGCAGCTCAGTTAGCATGTCTTTCTGCCTTATCTCACAACAAAGTATTAAGAAATAAATAACCTAAGAGTTAGGAGAATTATTTTATTAGGGACTAAAATCTGTCTGGTCAAACTAATGACACATTAAAATACCAGAAATCTGTGCTATTTAGAGCAGGGCGGGGGGGAGGGCATTTGCTTTGGTAAAATCAGGAAGAAGTCCATTAGGAAATTCTCCTCTGGTTCCTACAGAACAGGCCTTGCATCATTTCAAACCATAAATTCACCAGTTAATCAGTGACTTTCACGCAAAAATTGAGAGTGCAAAATACTCCTTCCAAAGTTGTTTAATGAAGCAAAATCCATGGAAAAGTGAAATGCAAAAAACCATCATGATTTAAAATGCAGAGAGATAGAACTTCACAATGGCAGACCATATTTGGCAGGGACCCAGATTCATTATTGCACATTGACCTGAATCACCCAGGCTACTCTGTATGCTGCAGGGCTCAGAACCTGCACAGTCCTCTGATAACTCAATAAAGGTGTCTGCCTAAACACAGCAGCAACTATAGAGGAAATTGGATATTTCAGATGTTGTAATGAAGCTAACAACAACAACAACAAATCTGTTAAAGATTAGATAGACTATAAAATAAATTTGGGAAAGATAAATGAGAGAATTAAAACCAAAAGTAAATGTTGATATGCATTCATATATATGTGTCCATGTATATTTTCTTAATAAATGTTCTCATCCATTTTTTAAGCATCTAGATTGTGGATTTTCTTACATTCAAAGGACCAATAGAGAAAAATTTTGTAAATAAGCTAGTGTATAAATGTGATGCCAAGGAGCATATATATTTTTCTTCATATATTTACTTTATTTATCAGATTCAAAAGTAAGTGAGTCCTCTGGGCTATTGAAGGTACTATATTTCAAACCCTACTCAGATGAATTTTTACTGTTTTTCTTATATTTATTTGATAGCATAATACCAATTTCAGAGGACAATAAAGAACAAAGTCTCAATGAACTAGTTAAATTTAACCTTAATGTTAGAAGCAGAGTTTATTAGAAAAAAATAAATTTTGTCTACAGGAAGTGTGGTAAACTGTTTGTGTGTATATCTTAGTACTGACCGACATATAGAGTAAATATGTTTCTTCTATGTAAAGATACCCAATTTTTGGAATTCAAATGAGAACCTACAATGTTATGGTTAGCATTAGGATTTTCAGCCTATGTTTCATCAGCTGAAAACTGAGGTTTTTCCTTTAAAACTGAAATAAATGTGTCAGCATCATGTTTTACTATTCCCTGGCCACATGGTAGTTAACCTTTACTTTAAAGATAATAGAGGATGGTCTGATCTAACGAGATCCAAGTATAGAAGGAAAATATCTGAGAGTATAGGCAACCTTATATTTAATTTGACTAATCAGAGCAGTGCAATTGAGAACTAAAAAGTCAATTGCATAAAAGAGTCAAGAAATGATCATCCACTAGTCTCTCCAGTAGTCACATTCTTCTCAGGTCCACATACAGTTTTATTGTCAATATTCAGGAAAAAACAATAAAGATATCAAGGAGTAAAGAGAAGAGTTTCTTTTTTTAACTGAAGGGATAGAGTAAGTGATATAAGGAAAGATTAAAGCAACATTTTTTTAAAGAACAGTAGACTTGCTTAGTATCATCAGGCATGTAACAGGCTGACTTTTGGCAATGCCATGTGGTAATTATCTGCGTACATATATGAGGAAATAAGATGAAATTGGTTATAATTAAGTTAAAGAGATTTCATTTGAAGAATTCTTAACCATTCAGATTAAGAATACTAGAAAGAATAAGGAGCAAAATTGCAAAGTCTCTGATGGGAAGTCTTTGAAATATAAGTGTATGACTCTTTATTCTAGAATATTCTACATTTACTGCTTTACAGTTATAAGTTGGATAGATTCCATAGTTCTTAAGCTTTATAGCCTAGTACTTCTAAATACTTATTTACTTGACTAAGCATATTTATCCCTAGCCCCATCACTGCCACAAAACCAAAATAGAGCATCCTTCCTACAGCACAGGCTTCTGAATGAAGTCTGTCTCCTCTTTAAGAGCTATTCCTGGTTACCCAATAAAATAATACAACATGTAAAACCCAGCCTCTAATATGATAGTCACCTATCTTTCTAGAATTATCTCTCTTTTCATCCGTACTCCAGCAAACATCTACAAAGGAAGTAGGCTACATGAGGCTAATTGCTACTCCTCAAATGCATTCTGCTTCCCTTAACAGCATTCTCATTGCCTTGAATGCCATTTATCTCATCTCTGGTACTGAAAACATTTCCATGCTTCAAGATTCAAGAATCTTGGACAAACCCTCCTTGATTTCCCATGATAATACATTCCATGCCCTGCTCTAGACTGAAACATGTATGTAAACTTCCCTAGATCATAATCTACTTGCAGACCCAGGCCAGGATGTTGTCTGTCTTACAGTGCCAAGCATGGTGCCTATGCTATAATGGCCCTCATTGAATTACTTTGCTTACAGCATGCTGGACTAATAGCTGAAGCCTTTTTTCGAGCCCAAACCAACTAGGTTTATTTTTTATTTCAGCCACACATAAGTCCCAGGATCTGACTCTGTTTATAAGCCCACCTTTGGGCTAATTCCTTACCCTGGATTTGGAGTTTGGCTCCTTCTCCCGTACCAAGTTCAGCTCTTGTAGAGTTCAAAAGCACCCTGAAAGCAAGAGGTGGTTTTCTTTCCAACAGAGTTGTTACATGCATCAACCTATATAATGCAGCCATTCCTGCACCCAAGAAACAACTGGCCAGAAGTTACCTCATGATAATTCTTTGGGAAACATGTTTTTGAGCACCTGCAGTATGTTAAAAACAGTCCCATACCCTGAGGATTATTTAGTGAACAGCAGTATACTTACATATCATTGGAATGGGGATAGATAATAAACAAAATAAGTAAATTATAAAGTGATATTGAAAGTCAGAAGTGCCAAGAGGGGAAAAAGTCATGGAAGGGATATAGTGAAGGCCAATGAGTGGCAGGAGGCAGGGAAGAATTTTAATGTCAATGGGATGATTAGGAAAGTTCCCACTGAGAATGTGATATTTGAATAAAGGCTTGAAGAAACAATTTCTTGACACAAGATTCCTACTGGAAAGGTAGCAGGTCCTCACCTGCTCAGGGGCTCCACCCCTCTGCATCTCCACCATGGCACTAGTGCAGTGTGGTGTGGAGTTGACCTCATTCTCCTGTGGCAGCATCATTCCCAGAGTAAATTAAGTTTCTATCCCTGGCTTATTCTAGAGTTGTGAAATACAGAGAGAAAAGAGTAAAACCAGAGTTATTTTATGATCCCCTGACAGAAAACACAGTGTTATTTATTACTTAGAACTCTCCCCAGAGATTAATCAAGATTTAATATCCCTAGTTGACTAATATGCTCAGGCATCACCATTAATACATACTTAGACACTTGGCATTCCATTTTAGTAGTTTCACAAACATCTTTAGCAAAGCTAACAAACACTGTGGTCCCAGATTATTTTCTCCCTAAAGATCCTCCATATTTCTTCAACTTGCTGAGCTCACACTGTTTGCAAAAGAAGCTTTGCACTTACAGGAAAACATGGAGGGCTTAGTATGTGCCCCATGGTTTTTACAGCCATACTACTAAAAACGTGGTTGGGGGTGCAGAGGAGAGACTCAGAGCATTTTCACATTTTCCTATTGACACAAATTGGCTGTTTTGACAAGGTAAAGTCGTGGCATAGGATTTTTTAGATAAATTAACAGAATGAAAGTGCTAAATTAAAATTGCAACATTGATTTCCTTTTTAGCTCAGCTGTGCATTATATAAAAGGGTCAGGAGAAGGATTTATTACTGGTGATGAGGCTCTGTCGACTGCTAAGAGACTGGTATATAAAATAAAGTTGTCCATTTCAGACACCCTTTGTCTTCAAGGAAAGCTGTCTAGGTGGCCCACGGGTGGCAAAGGCACTGAAAGGAAATGGAAATTGATAATCGGTCCTGTTAGGCTGATTCTCTGCATGTTCAATTCATATCCTTTTGAAAAGAAGAGATTAAGATGAAACCTCATTGAGGAATACACATTTTGAAGAAAATAGAAACAAAGGTTCTGCAAGGCTATTTCAGTTGGTGTCAAATGTGAGAACAAGGCGACACAAACTTATATGAAGAAAGGGCATTAACAAAATCCCCAGACAAAGAAGGAGCTAATAGCAAATATATGCAGCCGTCTTTGTGGATGCTCACAGGAGAAGTGGTACAACTTGATTTACAAAGGGCCTGGATAATTATTTGTTACTTGGAGCCAACCCTGCCTCTCCCTCTGCAGAGGGCAGGCACTGACCATCTGCGGGTCTTCGTTTAGCTTTTGTGTGGATGAGAATTAGCCACATTTCTGCATCTGGTAAGCTTTGCATGAAGAGATGTTTGAAGCACTGGCTTTGTTTTGTTTTAAATCTTTAAACTGCTCCCTCAGCTTCAGTCGGAGGATTACTGCACATCTAACCACGAATAAATTGAAATATCAGCTGAAGAGAGCGCATGTTGCTTGCTGGTGGAATAATGGACGGCAGGTGGTAGAGGGTTTTGTTTTCAGAAAAGCACAGGAGGCTAGAAGTGACAAGAGTGATTTTGTGAGAGGGCTGAAACTGTCAGGATGAAGTCAGAGGGGTCAGTAGTTCCTGAGCTGACCTTTTTAAACAAATCCTGAGAAGACCTTTTACTGGATCCTCACAGCAGTTGCACATTCATGCCAGAAAGGTTGCCCCTCCTTCTAGATATTGAGAATCCTAACAAAAAGCATATTTTCTATGATAGGGCCCATGTTCACCCACGTGGTAGCCTGACACTCCCTCTCCTGTCAGCCAATGACACACAATCCTAACTGCTCACCTGCTCCACCACACACACACACCAGCATTTGAGCTGTCCCTTAACACTTTTCTGCAGTCTTTGATATCATCTTCCTGTCAAATCACAGAAATCAAGGGACTGGGCTGCAAAGCGGGACACTCGTGTGCTAATTTCCATGTCATTGCTTTGAATGGTTTTCTAGCATGGAGAGCTGTTACCTGACTTCTGGAGACATACTAAAGTGCTGAGACCCATTGTAGATGGCCTAAAAATTCACTTCTTAATGTTCATAAGCCAGAATTATAGAATGCACTGCCATATGGCTTTCTTTTCAAATAAATATTGTTCTGTTTGAGCTCTGTTATGTCACTGGAAGTCACAATAAATCACACACCTAGTATGCTTTCTAATGAATGCTTGTTGTTCAAAATTCCCAGTACCTGAAGGAAAGAACCTTCTGTCCCCAAAGTCTGTGGAAAAAAATGAGGGATTTTCTCCCATTGTCACTAAATATTATTATATTATTGTATCCTCTTCCATTATTTTTTTTCTTTCCTGTTTGCAACTGGCGCAGTAATTTACTCATTCAACATCAATCCTCAGATGATATGCGCTAAACCACCAAAATGTGAGTTATTAAAAACAAACAAACAAGTTTTTTGAAAGTTTTGAAGCAAATAAATGTGATTATAAAACTTAGAATATTTTTCTTCCGTTTGGTTCTATGTAGTTATCTAAACTTCTGAGTCGAGAGTAAAAGGGAAATTTGGTGACTGATTCCTTAGATAAGAGTTAATTTTTGAATCTGGCAGAAAAAATGTTTAAAACAAAGCCCTAGAACCTGAATCTCCTTATTGAGTATTGATTCCACGTTCAGTACTCTTCAATGGGCACTGCTGTTTCCAGGCACTTAAACAGCAATGCAGCTTATATTGTTGAACCATGTTTTTTTGATGCCCTCCTCAGTTCCTGCCCCATGCAGAAGCCAGGAAGCATGGAATCTACTTTATAGTTATCCCTTGCTTTCTACCTGTGTGTTTTTAAATGGCTCTGTATGTTGGAAAAGTTTCTGGCTTAGGAAAAAAAAATGTTAAAAAGAAAGAGAAATGGAAAGAGAGTTTAAGCGGAAGGTTAACTACAGGGTGGGAAACAAAAGGGGGAAAAAGAAGGTGTTATCACAATAAAATCTGAAGATTATAAAGAGAGCTCAGGGTGCCCAGAGTCTGGGTGGAAGACCCACCTGGACTGGGAGAAGATGTGCTGGCCTCTAAGGGATGTCACTTCCCCCTTGCATCAGCAAGGTCAGTCTTAGGAAGAACCAAAAGAAAAGGAAAAATAAAACAAAAGGTGACATTTGAAAAGAAAAGATCAATAGATATATACAATTACAATAAAATCTCAAGCAAAAAGGAAGCAAAAATGTATTCTATAAGAATGAAAACAGAATTCTTTAATTCTCTACTGTTACCTCAAACGCAGGAGAGAATTAAAGAGTGAAAAGGTGTTATATATAATTATTTGGTCAGAAAATCTAGAGAGAGGAGTAATTTCTTGTCAAATAAAAACTACTCAAATTGATTATGTAGTCAATAATCATCCATAGAATTGGAAGCTAATTTTAAAATTTATTATTAAAAAGATATCAGGCACAAGTGATTTCACATCTGACTAGCTAATTGTTTTATCAGAGTTTCTATGTTATTTCAACAATTACAACTTATAGAAAGGTACAGAAATCTCCCTAATAAATTTATGAACCTTGACCAACTTTAATACTAAATCCTGACAATAGTACAACCCAGAAAATTGTAGACCAAAATTATAGACCATTTTCACTTATGAATAAAGATGCAAAAGTTCTAAAGAAAGTATGATAAATTGCATCTTCGACATTCTAGCGACACTAAAAGTTTCTTGCAATATGTATACAATGGATTGTCTTTCTCCTAATTGTCTCTGTATTAACTTTATAGAATGAATGTGGGTAAACCTTAGGAAATAGGTTGAATTAGTACATAAGAAACATGATAAGAGTGCTTGACCCAGCTTCCTGTAAATGTCCTCTGCAGTTATATAGCAATAAAAAAGCTTTGCTTTAGCATATGGTTCTGAAACGATCTTCTAGTGAAGATTGTTCAGGAAGTCTTTCTTCATCCATACGTTCACATATAGTTGAAAGCAGCAGATAAATGAGCGACACTTGATAATTACAAGGCATTCAGTCAATCAATCAATAAAGATTTTATTTTGGAAACTTTGCAGTGTTAGCACATTCAACCTGTCATATGCTTTTATTCCAGGGGTCTGGAGTTGCATTTTTTTCTATGGAGTCCTGCTCTGTTGTCCAGGCTGGAATGCAGTGGTGTGATCTCGGCTCACTGCAACCTCTGCCTCCAGGGTTCAAGCGATTCTCTTACCTCAGCCTCCTGAGTAGCTGGGATTACAGATACACACCACTATGCCTGGCTAATTTTTTTTTTTTTGTATTTTTAGTAGACATGGGGTTTCGCCATGTTGGCTAGGCTGGTCTCAAACTCCTGACCTCAGGTGATCCACCCACCTCGGCCTCCCGAAGTGCTAGAATTACAGGTGTGAGTCACTGGCCTGGAGTTGCCTTTTTAAGCATTTTCTGAGGTAGATATCTAAAGACAACTCAAATTTATCTGTATATAAAACACTGCAGAAAGGAGATTGTGTACAAAAATTAATCCTGTGAGAAAAGCTACCCATTTCCATAGTAAATCCATGATTTGTCATTTTATTTGTATATTTATATATTTGTATCTTTTATTTATTTATTTATTTTGAGATAGGGTCTTCCTCTGCTGCCCAGGCTGGGGTGCAGTGACACAATCCTGGCTCCCTGCAGCCTTGACCTCCTGGGCTCAAGCAATCCTTCCACCTCAGCCTTCCGAGTAGCTGGAACTACAGGTGCATGCCACCACACCCAGCTAAGTTTTGTATTTTTTGTAGAGACAGGTTTCACCATGTTGCCCAGGCTGGTTTTCAACTCCTGGGCTCAAGTAATCTGCCTTCCTTGGCCCCCCGAAGTGCTGGGACTATAGGTGTGTGCCACTGTGCATGACCAATTTGTCATTTTACATCAGCTATAGTTTATATCTGGACCTCCTAAGCTTGTGTCTTGGTAAGATGCACTGTAGCCCCCCACCCCGCCCGTTAAAAGGCAGTCGTGGTGCAGGCAGTTTGGGTGTGCTCACTGAATAGGGAGCCAGCTAGAGGGATCAATACCTAAAAAATTGTAGGTGCTCAGCAAACATTGGTTTAAGTTAAATGTTTAACTTATTTGGGAAGACAAACTTTTAATCTGTGTTTTTGCATATAAATATTTTCATATGTATATCCTCCTAAATGTATTTCTTCTTTGAGAGCTGCAAATAGAAAAGAACTCACTCTAATAAAAGCTAACATTATAGTTTTAATTCTTGGAAAGTTAGCATCGCAGTTTAATTCTTGGAGGATATTAATTTGCCAACACCCCATATAGACCTAAAATGTAGGAGTTTCATATTCTCAGGAATAAAAAAAAATCTATATCCTCAAACATATGCAGTGCTTTGCTGAACTGAATGAGCATTTCTTACTTATTATATATTTAACCATATTTTAGAAGTGGGCCTGAGGTCTACTTATCATATTTCCGTCTGTGTAGTCATTACATATGCATCCTCCCACAGCATACATTTCTTTGGTATCTACCATTCTAAATTACGATTTGAGATTCATATTTTAAAAACATATAAGGTAACAATTGTGACCATAATAATGATTGTAATTTTCTTCCTGCATAGGTTTTTATAACAATTTCTGTTAGTGTGCCTTTTAAGACAATACTTTTAAGAACATTTTCCTCATTATAAAAGTAGTGTGTGCTCACTGTAGAAAATTAGGAAAATACATAAGTATAATAAAAACTACATTAGGATCATACTGCATGTGCTGCTCTAATCCTGCTTTCTCTTTCACTTAAAAATATATTATGGAAGCATTTTACATGCACCTTTTAATTCTTCTAAACTTGATTCTCTTTGAAATGGCCACGTAGGATTTTCAGGAGTAAATACCAATTTTGTCAATTTGCTGTTTTAGAACTTTCAAACAATAAAATCAGAATCCATGTTGATGACAAACTGAAGAACTCATGGGGGCCAATGCTGGTAGTCAAGGACTTTTCTCTCAAACACAAAATGTTGCAATACCATAAGAAACAAGTCAAAGCAAGGGAAGACCCCAAATTCAGCACCCACCCTTTATTCTGTGTGTTGACACAAAACATTGATGAAAGCAAGTGAAGAGTGAGCCTCCTCGTATTGTCCTCTGTGTAATAGAACCCACACCATTGTATAAGCAGTAATGACTTCTTTGGCCGTAACTTAAAGACATCCTATTTACACTAGGGTCCTTTTTTCAGTTGTGAATAGAGTGCATTTAAATTACAAACTTGGAAGGAAGAGGTAAAAGGATTACCAAGTGTGAGAGATGAATGACGAAAAGCAGTAAATCCTATGCGATCAGAAGGATAAGTCTCACAGTTCATCTGACATAAGAGATGGATTACAATGGCTCTGAAGTGGAAGACAGTTTACTTAGAAATTTAGCAGTAATTTGCATTTAAGGAATGCATTAGTGTATTCACATATACAGTTTCATCATTGGATGATTAACAGGAATATATGGTATTTGTTTATGATTTTATTGAATATGATGGGTTTTTTTTCATCATTCAGGGAAAATCTGCTTTCCTCAGACTATTGGCTGCCATAACCACCATCAGCCATTAAATGATGTAATGATGCTGTATTGACACTGTCCTGTGTATCTTTCTCTTTGTGGCTCATTCTGCCCTAGAAAAATATCTCTAAGGGGTAGTGCCAGAATTAACCCCTGCACACTGATCAACAGAAACTTCTTCTAGAAATAACTAAGTCTGTCAACCTTTCAAATATTTAACTCATGCAAAGACATTCATGGAGAAATACAAGAGGGAAATCATTCTCTTATAAAATGGTTAGGACATCCCGAGTTTCTTTGAAGGAACAAATATTGCTTATGCTATTTTCTCCTTGAATTCACATTAGAAAACACAAATACAAATATATAATGTACATAGTCTTTAACCTAAAAAATTCTTTAGCACCACATACCTCTAGAAGAGTAGAAGAGTAGAAGAGATATGGATAGGAAAATGGAGTCAAGAAACAATAAAGACACCCATCTCAGAAGTTTTCAGGTATGGACTTAACCCGACTCAAGAACATACGGTAATGTCCACCCTCACCTCTCTTTCTTTGTGATAGTCACTCATCGTTTTCTGGGATAATGCTGGAAGTAGAACAAGGTTTATTCTTTGCTTTTCTATGATGGCAAATTTTGAAGTTTTATACATCCAAAATTTGGACTTTCATTTATAAATAGGGTTTTAGGAATGATGATGTAATTTCCATGTAGCATCGCCCTAGGAGTAATGAGATGCCATTACTGTATTATGGCTACTAACAATGATGAGAAGGAGACTTAGAGCTAAGCCAGTAAGCATTTAGAAAACACAATGCATTTTACCAAATCTAAGACATGCATTTTTTTCATTTTTAATACCTCTGAATCAGTTTGTCTTACAACTGATTATATCATCAAGTTACCAGATGCTGAATGTGAAAAAGTTTTAGTAATATTTTAAACAATATATTTTCCTTATATTTTCTTGTTTATTGTATTAATAAACAATGTATGATAGCATCTTAAATGTGATGAAATATAGAGCTGTGCTTTTAATTTGTAATAAATGAAGGTAAAATTATTCACTGTTTTGGTAGTACTTATAACTGATATTCAAATATATCAACATATACCATCTCCAAAACTCCCCTAGACAGAGAAAACACATTGTCTTGGAAAGAACTTCCACAAAATGAAATTGAAAATCTCATCCTGATTCTGTTTAGAAACTTACTTTCTCAAATCTAACTAATGGGGTATTGGGCCAGGTAGATTAGTGAATTCCACACATAATCCCCCCAAACTCAATTTATTCATTAAATTCACTTCTTCCTCTACGAAATGGATTCCTAAGGCTAGAGGACTAACCAGCTAGATCAATTTATTACCTTTTCTTACCTTTCCTTTCTGATAGTCAATAATGAAAGAAATGCACAAGTCAGAAAGAAGCAGTAACACAAGGGCCCAGATTATCCCTAAATGGAAAAACCATCCCTAGATAACAGAGAGCCTGCTGTAGCTTTAAATCTTTCTATAGGATTCAATTCAAAATATTGGGGTAGAATATAGATACCATATATGTATTATGGATATGCATTGTACGTATATGTGTGTATATGCACAGTAGGCACACACATATTTAATTACACAGTTACATGTGTTAAAAAGGCTTTGACCACAATGTTCTGAAAACCACTCTTAAGAAGCAAGAATGTGCATGTTAAAGTTACTTTCTGGGTTAATAGAGATGAGGAGAAAAGTTATTGAGGTTTGCGAATTTATTTTAAATAGATTCCTTAAAAATACCCACTGACCTACATTTATTGAAAGAAAAACAGTCAACTACAAACGTAATTGTTATCCTGTCAGGAATTTATTAATAGACAGGCTGATGTCATCTTTGTTTAAATGCTCTAAGTTGACAGAATTTCATTTACATTAATGGATGGAAAGTCCTTTTCTTACTTGTCCAACAAACTGGAGACAAAGTGCCTGCCAATGTTTTAATTTCTTTTTCATGTTCTAGTTAGAGAGTGAGAAGAATGCTTTCACTCCACAGTGTCATGAATATGATAATCTATGGAAATCACGGGAAAGCAGGTACTTAACTTAAGCATATACTGTACTACAGGAATCCCTGATGAATTCAAGTCTCTTCTGTTTAGAGAAGATGTTGTTGCCTGTGAAGTGACACACTGCCAGATGTTCGTGAAGTAGCATGGTAGCAGGCTCAGATCTTAGCATCTTCCCTAACCCCCACAGATGACAGCATCTAGTTTAGGCTACAGAATGGTCTTGCTTTCATTCTTTAAGCACTAGTGTTTACATTTACTTGTCAACTATCAAATCTTCATTTTCTTAATTTTACTTATTTAAACATGTGGAGCACAAAATTACATAACTGTATGAGCAATCCTGACTTTATACAGTGTATGCAGTCTAAATGTGAAATAAGCAGTTCTCCATCACGTACAACATGCTTAATCCATTGACTTCCCTTATAAATGCTGGAGAAATGGTTTGCTGAAGGGATGGGAAATGTTTACTATATCATAATATTAAGCACAAGGGAAAATATTTTAAAAGCACATTTTAAAAAAATAAATACATTAAAATAGTGTCATTGTGTATATAAGTAATTCACAAAGTTAATAAAAAGCTATGAGACATTGCTAGAATTTCTATAATAAAAATAATGTTGATGATAAGAATTTCTATAATGATGGCAAAGAGGCCTATTAAGTGCCTATTGTGTATTAAGCTCTGGCTTCACTCTATACAATTTATATAAATTATATAATCTTTACAACCTTATAAAATATTATTTCCATTTTATGAGTGAGGAAACTGAGATCTTACAAAAGTTAAGCAAAACACGACTAAGTCAAAAAACCTAGTAAAAATGGAGCCAGAATTGGAAGCTAAGCTAAGTTCAAGACTGTACTGTGTATAAATGTACAATTACCCAGTACCTTCATTCATTCAAGAGTGTACAATGAGCCAGGCATTGCTCAAGGTTCTGGAAATTAGTAAATAAGATTAGTGAACATTTTAATCTAGTACCTTTTAGAGGGGTTGGAGATTTTTAAAAGTAAGCAAATAAACGATGTGAATATTTTTAAAAAGGAGATGTCAAGAGTGTGATTTGAAAGTCCTACTCTAGATTGGGTGGTCCGAGAGTGCCTCTGTGAGGAGGTGACATTTTATCTGAGTCCTAAAACATGTGAAGGATCCAACTATGCAAAGATCTGGATGCAGACCAAAAAAAAAAAAAAAAAAAAAACACCCAGTAAATGTAAAGGCCCTAAGGTCATATGATCTTATAAGACTTGTCAAGAATAGCAAGAACAATATGGCTGGAGTGTAGTGAGTAAAGGGGACAGTGGTTAAAATATATTGAAGAGGTGGGCAGGGGCTAGATAAACCTACAGTCATGGTGATGTTTTCTGATTTTATTCTAAGAGCAATGAAATCATTGAAGGATTTTAAGGAGAGGAATGATCTGTCATAGTTTCTATTTAAGACAACTTCTCAGGCTACTATAAGGAGGATACATTATACCAAGTCAAAAGAGAAAGCAGGTAGATTGGTTAGGAGGCTATTGCAGTAGCCCAAGGATGAGGCAATTGAGCCTTGGACTAGAGCCATATCAATGGAAATGGTGAAAAGTAGAGAAATTTGGGGTGTATGTACTACCCAGCAAAGGAGACACTTAGAAGTGACGTAGGATGAAAAACAGAATAGTGGGGGTTTTGTTTATTTTTTTAAATAGAGATGGGGTCTCTCTATGTTGCCCAGGCTGGTCTCAAACCCCTAGGCTCAAGTTATCCTCCCGCCTCAGCCTACGAAGTGCTGGGATTACAGGAATAAGTCACTGTGCCCAGCCATAGGATAGTGTTTTAAGAAGGAAAGAAGGGTCAACTAAGTTTAATGATGCTGAGAGATAAAGTTAGATGAGCACAAACAAAAATGTGGCCACAGGATTTGCACAATAAAGATTGTTGTTAGCTTCATTATGGAAGCATTTCAATTGTTTGGAATGGAGGACAAATTCCTGAAAAGGGTATGTTGAGGAGTGAATAGGAGGTGAAGGTGTGAAGACAGACACTATTAAAAATGCTTAAAAGGAGTTTGAAGGGAAGTAAATTAATGATGCCTGAAAGTGGCTGTAGGGTCACAGAAATTGTTTTGTTATGCTTAGCATATTTGTTTTTAGGATGACAGACGCTAAAGTATATCTGTGTGCTAATGAAAATAATGTAAAAATGAGGGTGAATTGTTGAATAGTCAAAGATAAAAATGACAGAAGCAAATTCCTTCAGATGATCACAGGGTAAGTGAGGTGGAGTCCATGAGTGGAGTCTTTTGAAGGACATAGGATACCTCTCTTAGTAGCGGAAGAGAAGACAGAGGGTGAAAGTGCAGGTGAGTGGGATTGTTTATGTTTAATTCTATTGCACTAAAAGTGATTACATATTCCCTGAGGAAGGAGATCATATCTGTTTTATTCTCCATTATGTCTTCAATGGTCAGCCCATAGCATGTACTAGACAAATTGTAAATACTCAACAAATACATCTGAAAGAAGGAGTCTTTCCCAAGGATGTAGTTTATTAGGTCCTTCCCTCAGTATCTTTTCCTAAAACACCAAAAACTTTAAGTATTGTTGGGCAAAACAGTAGCCCAGAAACTTCAGGAAGTTCATGGCCAATGTAGAGGGAGTGGCACTAGGCTTGGAGTTGGGAGACCTAGATTTGCGATGAATTCTGATTTATGGATGTTTGTTACTGTATTCTGTAGCTGCATGGAGAAGCTATTATTTGTGGAGCACTTTGCCAAATGTATAAAATATATTTTCCCATGTTTAATATTTCATACATGTATGCTAATTAATTATATTAGAAAGATTATTTTTTATATTAAAAAACTTACACTTGCTTTTATTTTCTTTCCAATATAAATCTGCTGCTTAGCATAGAACTACTAAAAATTGACTTTCAAAATGATGATCATTTCATTCCAGTATGCTCTGAACTGTAACTCTAAATAGGGTTTTAGATGGATCAAAATGTAATATTTTATGTCCTGTGCTGTAAAAGGGATTAAAACAGGTGTTTCTGCATAGGAGGATATTAGGTATCATATTGCATAAATATGGAAGAAAATTGATTAACCTAGTCTTGCTCCAAATATAGCCTGAATCCTGTATGCTTTTTTACTCCATATTTATAGCAGTCCCATTTTCCTCATCACCTCATTTTTCTGTTTTCCTTTGCTTCCATTCCATTGTGTAAGGCAATTTTTATTCCATTTTCCCTCATTGGTTTTTGCCCTTGACATTCTTTGCAACATTTAGCCATGAAAGCAGTAGCATTTTGAAGGTGGATTTCAAAAGCAAATTATTTCATCCAAGTACTCCTAAGGCACTGGAAGGACTGTTGCTGAGAAAATCTTTCTTTATGTGTTGTTAATACTCTGTGACATTTTTATAATTCAGAGCACTCACATCTTTACATTATTTATTATATTGTGCATAAATGAGATTTATGCACAATGTAATAATACTTTGGTTCTATAATGCTTTAGAGTTTTCAAAATAGTAACAGCTGTATTTTAATCATCTATTAATGCTTTTCCTATTTTAAATAGTTGTGGTGAAGAACAAATGGGCAAGGTGATCATTGTTATTTCTGTTTTATACAGATGAAAATTGAAGCTCACAGAGGGCAAGTGGCTTGCCCCAGGTCATTCAGCTAGTTTCTGCATTCTAAGATCAATGATCATTCTGCATATTGCATTGCTTTAGTAGAAGGTTCTATTTTTTCTCCCAAATCCTAAAACTCTAATATGTACCAAATGCAACCACATGTGTATCTATATTTTATTCTTACCTCTTTAGTAATTTCATGCCTGTTATCATTTATATTCACTTCTAATATTTGTGGTTGATTTTCTATAGAGTGTGTCTCAGATGAGTTTGTAACTAGACATCAAACTTTGTCAAGATAATTACAGTGTAATGTTAGTTATGAACTGTATGAATTTCCCAATTCATACAGATTTATAATAGCTTTCATTAAAAAAATATTTTTAGTTCTATTAATTTTCTATACAGATTTCATTATTTAATAATGAGGTAAAATAGCTACAATATCTTTAGTTTTACCTTTTACTAATGAAGTCTAAAACAGTTTATGAACCCATCCAACCTTGGAAGTTTGATAAACATGATCCATGATATCCATATGTTATAGCCTAATAGACTCAGAATGTTCTATAGTTAAGTAGGATGGAAAGAGTTATAATTTATGACTCAATCTGATGTTTCATTCCCAGACAATGTGATGCCACCTAGGCATAAACCCTAAGGAATTCTAATTGTGAATTTGAAAACAAAACAGATATCACTGGGAGGGACCTCATAGATCATCTAGTCAAACCCCCTCATGTTACCGGTGAGAAAACTGAGACACAGAGGGAGTCATCAGGCTGCCATAGGTCACAAAACCAGCTGACAGCAAAGCGAAGATCAGAGCCCCATCTCCTAATTCCCAAGTGAGTGCTGTTTCCAATATGCCACATTACCTCCCCCAGCAAGATGCCTCCCATGGGGCATTGCTTCTTGAAGATGAAGTATATTAAATTCACATTTGGCTGCTAATCATTTTCTCAGCAGCTCTATGGTATTTCATTAACTTCTGCATGTAACACCCTGGCCTTTCACCTGTATTAACTTGAGCTCATTAAACTTGAGGCCAGTAATAAACAGGACCAAACTAATTCAGATATTTTGCTTGGTATGTGTTCAGCATTTTTTTTTAATGGTTTCTACTGTGTGAAACATTTTCCCTTCAAAATTTGTGGAATAAGTAAAACAGGAACCATAGATTTCAAGGAATGGAGTATGTAGGTAGTATGCTTCTTTAAATAAATAAAGAGCATATTAAACACCTACCTTATACAAAACTTTGTGAGGACTACAAAGAAATATGAGTGGCAGGATAGCACAGAGTCTATCAGGCAGACTTGGATGTGAATTAATTGTAGCAAGTTACTTAGTCTTTATGCCCCTCAGTGTTGTTGTGTATAAATGGACACTAGAATACCCAACTCATGGATATTCTTTATCTTCTTTGCAATAAGGAAGAGATAATGTACTCATGTGCTTTGCAAAGTGTCTGGTATATAGCCATGATCAGTTAATAAGATGATATATTCGTGAAGGTGATGATGATGGTGCAGTTCCTTCCCTCTCCCTTGTTAAATTTATAATCCCCTCTCAGCCATTTTTGAGGAAATTGATTTTCCCCACGTCACCTCCCCTACCTCATCATCTCTACAAAATATAAGCAAAGGTCCTTTAGAATGCAAGGAAAGTAAAACTAAGTCATTTTACCCTTCCCAGGTTGTCCACCAACACTGCTTTATGTTCCTTTTGACTAAGAAGTAAGTCTTTGGCAGCTCATAGACTATGCAGGCCCCAGTTAACAAAGTTCCTATGTAATTTTAAAAGTCAAGAATCTGATTGAGCAGGGGATGGTGATAAAGGAGGGGTCATCTGCAGAAAGGTGACCAACAAAGAGGTGGAAATAGAAGTCTGTCAGGAAGAATGACAGCATGCAGGAGTTTCAAGGCAGAAGCCATTGTGAGTCAGGGTGAGGCAGTCAGCAGGCAGTGTGGGAGTGAAGATCAATATTGGAGCCTTGGTGTGGGGACAGGTAGTCAGTGTTGGTTCTCTGTTTCCCGAATACTACGTGTATTAGAGTTCTCCAGAGAAACAGAGCCAATTTAACATATTAGATTCCCTCTTATATATCCATACATAACTAATAGGTTATATATTCAATTCCCTCATATATCTATATGCAGCCAATTGGTTATATTATTATAGCCAACAGGTTATAGGTTATATCTGTATGTAACCCATTGGTTATATATAGGTATGTAAAACGGAATTTAATATGGGAATTGGCTCACGTTGTTATAGAGGCCAAGAAGTCCCATGACGTGCCATCTGCAAGCTGGAGAACAAGGAAAGCTTGTAGTGTAATTCAGCCTGACTCTGAAGGCCTAAAAACTGGGGGAGCCAATTGCATACTTAACTCTATGCCTGAATCTGCAGGCCTCAGGACTGGGAGATGAGGTGGGCAGCAGATGGTGGAGGAGATGGCTGGGCGAGTGCTATAAGGCCTACAGTCCAAAGGCCCAAGAACCTAGAGCTCTGATATCCAAGAGCATGCGAAGATGGATGTCCTAGCTCTCACTCCGGAAGAAAGAATAATTTGCCTTTCCTCCACCTTTCTGTTCTATGCAGGCCATCAACCAATTGGGGGATGCCCGCCCACATTCTCTTTACTCAGGGCGTATTTTCTTTACTTGGTCTACTGACCCAAATGCTAATTGCTTCTGGAAACACTCTGACAAACACACCCACAAATAATGTTTTACCAGCTCCCTGGGCATCATCTCTTAACCCAGTCAAGATGATACATAAAATTAACCGTTACACCATAGAACCCTTTTTTAATTTTCTACTATAACAGCTTTGAAAATAATGATGACCTTAGAACTCATCTAGTTCACTTTCCTACCACTACCAGAATCCCATCTCCAACATTCTGGATCATTCTCCCTTTTTGCTACCGCCATCATCCTACAGTCCACCCTTCCTTCTGCCACTATGAGGATCTGGTCACACATTTTCAAATATCTGGTGTTCCCATACACCCTAAAGAATAAAATCCAAACACTTTGCCCAGAATTCAGAGCCCTATGTATAGGTATTCCAGCTTCATCCCCCACTATCTCCCTGACATTTAGTATATTTTAGCCATATAAGGATAAGCTCATCCTGTAGTTCCTTCACTTCATTTCCTTACTTCTCTTCTCCTCCTACAACTAGGCACTGCTTTCCCCTTTCAGAATTTTTCAGCATAGTTTAAATTCCTCCTTCACTGTAAAGATTGTATTAACCTCTGAGTTGGAATTAATTGCTCATTGGATCTGGGTTA
Organism: Pan troglodytes; assembly: GCF_028858775.2. NCBI lineage: Eukaryota > Metazoa > Chordata > Mammalia > Primates > Hominidae > Pan > Pan troglodytes. The sequence goes on from NC_072398.2 coordinate 134,071,842, forward strand.
CATCAGATTGTTTGTGCATGTCGTCCTCTACTTATTTCTCCTTACAATGACGTACGTAAGCCACATGTCAGCTGACTTTACCCAGTCCTGTCCTTCTGGAAATTGCTACAAAATCCCCAGAGATTCTGTTCTCTAGGTTGCTTCTGGCTATAAATTCCAGCTGTCATTGAATTCTGAATCTCCCTCAAACCTCCCTCCTGTTGGTTTCTATTCTTTTCAGCTATATGCCAACCCAACCATGAAACTCAACCCTGTTTCCCTGATTTTCCTCCAAATGTCTCACCAAGACATGTAAGTGTGTAGCAGATGTTCTTAGATAAAGACTATGGAGGAGGATTTAGATTGGAGCAATGCAAACATCTTAAAATTAAATAGTGGCTCTCCCTGTTTATAAAAGTCCTTCAGCCTCATACCAGCAGGCTTTGCTCCTTCTCTCTTGCCCTCTCTTTTCACACTTCCTTTTACCCTCTCCTCTCTTTTCTATTCCCCCTCTCCTTCAAAATTCTACATTTCTCCATGCATAATGCTTGGACCATCTCTTTGTTCTGGTTTCTCCTAAAACATGCCATCAATACCACATTTCCTAAATCCCAACCTAGAGGTATTTCTTCAAAAATACTTACTTTAAAAAATGACAGTTTTTAAAGAGAGACCTGAATTATTTAAATTGTTTCAATATGAAAATAATAATTTTCTTATCTGAGTTCCTTTGAATATGACTTAGTCCTCTTCATAAGGCTATAAACTGCTTTTGGAAGGAACAGCCCCCTGGTCCTCTTTGTGGCCTGGACCCCAGCACCTGCACAGCACTTAGCAGAAAGCAAGTCTTATTTCCATCATCCTTTGCTGGCATTCCATGAATGTCAGACTTTCTTCTCTTGATTGACATTATTCCTAATTCATGATCCGACTTCATCACTTCACAACAAAATGCGTTCTGCCTGCTTTTCACAGGTGAAGTGCCTCCCCCTCTTGTAGCTTATGAACGATGGAACAGAGGGTTAGCAGTCCATTGGCTCCCCGGTGCCTTTTCCAAATTGTCACCCTTCTCCCTCCGCTGTTTATTCCACCTGGAGGATTCTCTTCCCCTTTCCTGACCTCACGCCTCCACTGCACCACTTGCCATCCTACCTTCACCTTATCCTTCAGAGTTTAGCTCGGATGACACCTCTTCTAGAAAATCTCTGACCCCTCAGCCTGGGTTAGATACACATTGTCACTGCTCATATAACAGTTTGTGTTACTTCTGCCACAGCCCTTGTCACAGGGTATTGCAATTGTTATTAATGTAGTCTCTTTAAGGTCACACACTATCCTTTCTATATAAATTTCAAGTGTCTGGCTCCTTATAAATGTTTTCTGAATGTATGAATCACAGCTTTTCTGTAAGTACGATTTTTTACTTCATGTCATATTTGAAAACCTATTTATATACTTTAATTTGTTTCTGAAAGTAATTGTTTGGGATTGTTTGACAATTCAAACAACCAGAAAGATTTTGTAAATATATTCAAGATATTCATTCATTCATTTATTCATTCATTCATTAAGCTTTGAAAAATTATATTCAGCACCTATTATGTGCTGGATCAAAGTTACCTGTCTAGGATCTCAAGCTGGGCAGATGGACACATAAGCTAATGATGATAAGGCAGTGCAGTAGGCACAGAGATTAAAATATGCCCAGGATATTCTAAACCACTGGGCAGGGAGGGTAATCGGTAAAGGAGATTACTTAGGTGTTATGAAGACTGAGCTGAAACTAAATAGCCTAATTGGCATGTACCAGGTGAAAAAGACAAGATGGGGTATTCTGGCAGAGGGGATGCATGAGCAAACATGGAAACACAGAGCACAGTACACAATGCAATAGAAGCAGTTAAGGCTTATGGGAATAAATTGGCAGGCATGCATTTTGCAAATATTATTCCATTTAATGCTTATACCAACATCGTGAGTTTGATACTGTCATTCTCATTTCATTGATAAGGAAAATTAGTAGCAGAATAGTAAAGTAATTGGCTCATAGTCACACAGCTAATGAGTGCAAAACTGATTTTAATGCAAATTTGACTTCTAAATTATTTCCCTCATCACTATGTGAATGTTGACTTTCTACTTTCACTATGAAACATGAACTATCTCTGCTTTTGACCAATTTAGATATCACACATTTGATCAAAAGTTGTAGCTTATATTTATCAGGTTAAACTAATACTCATATTTCATATATTTTACATGTCCAATGCCAGTGTACTGATTTGCATCATTAGCCATCACATAGCACTATGGTAATGTGTAATATGTAGATGGACTTTCTGTCTCTGTCTTTTTATTGTGTTCCACTGTCCAAATTTGATAATATCATGAAACATTGCTTACTGTTATATCAGTGATTAAGCATTACATGCCACTTACATATGGGAAAATCTGAGCTTGTGATTCTAAACCATGCTAAAACTGATTTTGAAATAAAAATCAGCATCAAATGTAAGTAACTGATTACTTTCATACTTGAAAAGAGGAAAGAAGAAAAGTAACTGAATTCAGAAACTACAGAACAGAAAAGAGACTTCTCATCTCTATCTCCTGTGCTACCTTGAATCATGCTGAGCACAGAGATTGAAATTAGGGTGAGTTAGGAACTTTACCTGGATTACTTTATTTAAACCTCACAATGGCCATTTTATAGATAATGAAACAGACTCAGAGAACCCATGCTCTCAACCATTATACCACACTGCTCCCATATTTTTTATTTTAGGTATCCAAGAACTACTTCAATTAGCTTTTTGAGTTTTTTAAAGATCAACTCTTTGAACATTTATTTTCTTGATTTTTCTCTGCAATTATTGGTCATTTTATTGAGTTCAAACAGTTTTCCAAGGAGTCTGGCATATTATTCCTTGAGATAACTGCAATAACCAGGTATATTTGACATACAATTCAATCTGACACTAGCCCTTAATGAATAGCAAAAGATACTTACAAAATTAATAACAATGATAATTTGTACTACACTGTCTGGAAATTGTTTAGCCTTTAGTGTAGCAAAGGACAGTTCCTGGCCCAGAGTGGATATTCAATACTGTATTTGTTGAATAAATGTCAAAAGACTGATAAATAATAGAGCTATGTCATATGCAAACATGTCTTTTGGGAAAAAAAAGTCAACTTTTAGATATCCTTTACATGTAACTTATCCTTTAGTCTGTCAGTTGTATAGACACAACACACACACACGAAATAGGTATAAAGGAGATAGATAGATAGATTTCAGGTTTATACTGAATAAGATACATATATACATATATATATATATATGATACTGAGTGATATATTCTGACATAAGCCGGAAATATTTTCATCTTTCACATATTACAATTTAGATATCAAAGTAATTACTTGTCTTCTTGTTATGGTTTCCAATTAGATAAGAGAGTGTGATTAAGAACATAAAGTTGATCCATTACAGTACTACAGACTAGTGCTATTAGGCAACTTGCTGCCATTCTCATAAAAATTATGCAATTTAAACTGGAAGATGCAAGTGCTTGTTTCTATTACAAACAAGAACCCTTTTCTACTTCATAATATGCTCAATTACCTTTAGATTGATCCATGAATAAATTATAATCCAAATAGACTTCTTTACCTTAAAGCTTTGCTGGCTTAAGGTATCATTGTTGATTCATTATGTTGTCACTTTTCTATCGGCAATGTAATGCTTTTTTTATATCTGGATAGAGACAGTTTTAGTGTAAGATACTGTTATCTTTAAATGAGTAGGATTTAGCCTTTCTGGTGAGAACAAATTCATCAATGATGAATCCCTGGAGAAACTATTGAAACAAAACTCACACCATTTCTGAGCTTTGTTCAGTTCATCAGTTACAAAGCAGCTTTTGATAGTCCTAAAGAACTTTTTCCTTTGTTTAAGAAATATAGCATGACGCTCAAAACCTCTCACTTTGAGTTACCGCAGGCTACAACTTTTCTGTAAGAAAATAATGAATGAAGAGGAAAAGCTCCTGCTGCTGGCACTGTCAGGTCCTGCTGCTTCTCCTCCTGCAATAGGAAATCAATTAACTATATGTTCAGGCAGAGATTTGAACTAAATGCTTTATTAATCATCACTGATTGCACACACACACAGTGGCCAACTATGCATTCATCTTCACTCTTTCTTAGCTTTGTTTTGCTTGCTTGCTTGCTTTATCCTTCTTCCTTTTTTTTTTTTTTTTTTTTGCAAGATCAAAACACAAATGTATGCCTAAATGTAGTATGTGTAAAGGTGATCGGTTGATCCTTTGTTGCAGGAGAGAATTGATGTTTTTTTGTTTTCGGAAAACTTTACTTTTAAAATGTTCAGTACTTAAATAGCCTTAGGACCACTTTAATATATACAACATATTTTTTAAAGCACTTAAATTTTCAAACTAATAAGGAAAGCAAAATGTCTACAGCAGCCTTGAAGTTTTGGAAGCTGGTTATACCTTAGTCTCTGAGAGCTCCATGTAGCAGTGAGGAATTAAACAAAAATGAACCCAATTTGATGTGGAGATGCTTGGTGGAAGGTGGAAGGAGCAGTCACTGATATTTGGTATTTTTTTTTGCTTTCAATTAAAAAAAATTGGCAAGTTTTCCTTTTAGTCCATTAATTCTTCTAACCAATGCACAAAGAAAATCCTGTAGGAATCTTTATGTTAAATTGAGATTCTCTCTTTAGGACTAATTATAAAACCAATTAGCACATTAGAAACTTAGCATGTTAGCCAGGGGAAGGCTGTGTAACATAATTTATGTATGGCAAATGTGGTCAATCATTGCAAAAAATGACAGAAAATATCAGGCCGTTGGATATTTACACAGGCTGTATTATATTCAGCATCAAAAGATTTTCAAAAATTTATTGTTATTATTACCATTGTTGAAATAATTTGAAATCATTATGGTTTAAATTTAACTACATTCATTGTCTGCATTTGGATAAATAATAATCTAAATGAAAAAATATACTACCCTCTGATGTACATTTAAAGGAAGATAGATTAAAAGGTTGCAAGAATGATTTCTTTTGAATGGCCTTTACAAAACTCTTAGGTGAAATTAGATGATGTTGAGTAAGGTAAAGTCCAAACAGAGAACCATGTAAACCCCAACAGGGAAAATAATGGTTCCGATTTTCATGGAGCCTGCTAACCTGAGGCATCTGCTAGAACCAGAGGTCATATGTTTCAACACTTAACCGTTCTTGATAGTCTTTGAGTATATTAGATTAGGATTGAGATGCCCCTGAGGTATAAGAGAAGCACGCAGGGGGTGACATTCTGAAGATTTATATCATGTGGACATGTGCTCGCCACCTTATGTGGTGTTATCTGACCCCAAAGGCATTTCTTTGGCACCAAGTGTAATCCCTAACACCTCATATACCTCATATGCCCCAAGAAAAAGCCATTTCATAAAAGCATTGTCTTTTAAGGATGCTTATATATGTGATAAGGACTTGTTTTATACTCTTATTTATTTTATGCTTTTAGCAAGTCACTATCACTTGTTTTATAGCAAAATAGATACAAAATACTATCTCCCTCCATCCTATCATTTCATATTACTGCAACAATTAAATATTACAAATTAAGAAAGCATTAAGGTGTAGAGATGAAGTACTCAGTTCTAGTCTCATTGTATATAAATTAATTTGGCATTCATAACATTGTTTCCATTTACTTGACTTGTTGACATAATTATAATGAATTGATAATGGAAGTAACAATCTTAGATATTTCCACATAAGTATGTTCTTTGCTAACATGAATTACAGTTGCAGTTTGCAGTTCGGCTTAATTGGAACATGGTTTAAGTTTAGCTTACCTACTCTACTGAGGTCTCTAGAGGACCAGAGAACTCATTTTCCTGGGGCGTTATGCAAGCTGAAATGTGGAGGCCAGTGTTTTGAAACAAGTGTGATTTTTCACCAAAATACTTGCTAGGTCAGAGATCAGGATGACCTTCGAGTGCTGTAGTTTTCCAAACCTCCATCAGCTAGATAAATGGACTTTATTCTGCAGGAGAGAGAGGGTATTTTTGCAGTCTTATGAAAGAGACCTAGCAATTCCAGGTTACAGGCCGACACAAAACATTTGGAATTCAGTGATGTCTATCACCAGCAGTATGTGTCAGTAAAAGTGAAGATCAAAGGTTCTAGAAGAGGGGAAGGACAAAGTGAAGAGAAAATAATTGTGGGATAATGAATGGCATGAGGGCATTTTCGTGTTAACTTGAAACCACTTAGCATTTTTCCATGACGCCCAGGTATCTTTCTAAATGAACTTTGTAAAGTACAATTGGATAACCTTGAAATTTAAAGCTCCATGATGTGATTTTGAATACTGATGGAGTTTGTTTAAGCACTGTAAGATTTCCTCTCCTTTTCATTTCTATTTTTGCCTCCATGCAAAATAAAATTTGTTTTCTGTACAGAGAAATCAATATTTTTACCATTTTTGTTTTTCAGCTATTCCAGTAAATTGCAATCAACATTAGTTACAATCTTTAAAGAGATGTAGTAAGAATTTGAACACAATAAAATAGAGATACAGATGAGAACTTTGGCGAAGTACCTTTGCTATTGACAAAAGCATTTGTCAGGGACTACAACTGTGTCTATATCATGCTAAAAACCTGATGAAGGGGAAAAAAGCATCAATAGGTTTCACCTTCTGTCTATACAAACCAAACAAATGGTTTAACTAATAGCTGTTGTTTTATGTGAATGGGTTTGGTTTGCCATTGTGAACTTTCTTCCATTTAGAAATGTATTTTAATTAACATTTGTATATGTAATACATACATATTTGGTAAAAGTATTGTACTGTTGTGTTCTTTTTAATAATTAACGGAACCTGATACCGAGAAGACTAGTGGTCCAAAACAATGAGTGAAGACCTAGTTACAGTATACATGAAACAATCCCTAGACACACATTTGTTTGTTGATAATATTTATATGTTTATATCTTCCCATTTTTCTCTTCTCTGAGCTAACATGCTTCCTTATTTGTGTGTTTTCCTTTTAGAAACTGCCAAGTTTTGGACCTTATCTGGAACAGCGCAAGAAAATCATAGCAGAAAACAAGATTAGACTGAAAGAACAAAATGTAGCTTTTTCACCACTTAAGAGAAACTGTTTTATCCCCAAAAGGCCTATTCCTACCATCAAGGTAAAAATTATGCCAACTATATAAGTATGCCTACTTTACTGGTTAAATATACAAATATAGTTAAAATGTTTATTTACTGCTTAAATGTATCACTAATTTGGTTTTAGAATTATAATGAAAGTTTTAAAAACATCTGTCCATGGTGAAAACTGCATTTAAATTATAAAATAACCTCTTTTATTTGCATATTTTATACTTTTTAGAACACTGGCAAGCATGCATGTCATGGAAATTTTTATATACATTAAATGTATCAGGAGATATTAAGATGAAATTCCTAGTTTTCTTATAGTCACTTAAAAATTATTTTAATCCATAATTAACTCCAAGATATCTTGTATTAGTCATGTAGTACAACTCAATTATCAATAAGTACATCAATATCAATGTGATCACTTGAAAGTTTTGGAAAAACTTTCTCTGGTTTGGCCTCTGGAAAGCCTGGACATTTATTTGGGTCTCAGGAGATTATTTTCTGGTAATAACAAAAATTACACTAAGATAGAATTATGAGTATGTGTTACCTTTCTTGATTTTTTTCCTTAAACTTTTCATTTTGACAGAAATGTAGATTCACATGTAGTTGTAAGAAATAATACAGAGAGGTCTTGTGTACCCTTTATCCAGTTTCACCTGTTTTGCATGTTGCAAAACTATAGTATGATATCACAACCAGCATACTGACACAGACACAATCTACCAATCCTATTCAAGTTTTTCCAGTTTTACTTCTATGTGTGTGTTGTATTTAGTTCTGTACAATTTTGTCATGTATGGAGGTTCATGTATCCACCACCACAGTCAAGATACAAAACAGTGCCATCACCACCAGGATTCCTCAGGTAACCCTTTTGTAACCACGCCTTCTTTTTTTCTGTCACCCTCAAGACAGTATTGTTTCCAAGCAGTCATAATGAGAAAAATGGAGGTGTTACTGGATGGCATTGTGTCTGAAATCATCATCACTAAAATGTAGTTTGCAGTTACTGAAATTCATTCTTCTGTATTTGATGACACTCTACTCCTACATCTCCATTTTCTGTTTGAAATATCAGCTGAAAAGCTTGCTTTTATGTGTTCTCAAGTAGACCTCACTGAAATTCATCTTTAGCAGTCAACTGGAGACTGGAACCCTTAAAAATTCCTTCTACCTATGAAGAAAAAAAAAATGTATCTCATGCTAAAAACAGTGGTCCAGACTCAATGTTCCAAAATTTCAGCAATACAGAGTTCCGAAAGGGCAAAGGGAGTGGCTGACCACAAAGCGTGCCAGCACTTCAATGCCATCATTCTAAACAAAGTGAACATTTGGGACTTTTAACAGCATAAAAGCCCTAAATCGTCTCTTGAGTTGTTCATGTTAAATTATTTTTGTGCCACTAAAAGTATGAACTGAACAAACTGAACACTAATGGAATGCGAAGGCCAGAACCTACAGCCCTTCACGAGCCTTTTTGCCAATGTGTGGCTATGACTACTATATGATTTGGAGATATAGTGTGTCCGGAATTGGTTCCTGCCCAGGGGTTCATGGTCTCGCTGACTTCGAGAATGAAGCCGTGGGCCTTCGCAGTGAGTGTTACAGCTCTTAAAGGTGGCAAGGACCCAAAGAGTGAGCAGCAGCAAGATTTATTCCGAAGAGCGAAAGAACAAAGCTTCCACAGAGTGGAAAGGGACCCCAGCAGGTTGCCACTGCTGGCTGGGGTGGCCAGCTTTTATTCCCTTATTGTCCCCTCCCATATTCTGTTTTTGTCCTATCAGAGTGCCCTTTTTTCAATCCTCCCTGTGATTGGCTACTTTTAGGACCCTGCTGATTCGTGCGTTTTACAGAGCGCTGATTTGTGCATTTTACAGAGTGCTGATTGGTATGTTTTTACAGAGCACTGATTGATGCATTTTACAATCCTAGTTACAGAGTGCTGATTGGTGCATTTTACAATCCTCTTGTAAGAAAAGTTCTCCAAGTCCCACTGGACCCAGGAAGTCCAGCTGGCTTCACCTCTCAATAGGAATTCTCCCAGCTTTCTCTCTCTTCTTAATCAATTTGAATTAAATGTAAAATCTCCATCTCTAGGCATCTTTTCCTTAGGTGTAAAAATTTCTAAAGGAAGATATTATTTATATTTGAAATAAAAGAAGTGCAATATGATTATGAAAGCATTTTTACCTTTTCTAGCCCTCAAATCTTTCAGAGATTATATATTAAATATTGATAACTTAGACAAAAAACAAAACAGAGCAAACAAAAAATCTGTGGTTGCATGAAAGCCCGTAGATCATTAATCAAAAAAAATCAAAGTCAGAATTAAATAAACCAAAGAATTGTGAAGTCTTGGATGTAGATAAAGATTTCTGAAGTATCAAAGAGGGATAAGGCATCTTATTAAAAATAGTGCAAGTTTATGTTCCTCTCCTAAGTTGTCTTACTTTAGAGGTTATCCAGAGTGAAATGTCCTTGGTGTTACATGTTACATAAGCCTCAAGACATTGTAGATACCATCTTACCAGCATCTTAGACCTTATCAGTGTCAACATCTTAATGGGCAGCTGTGGTAGATTTTCTCAATGTCTGGTGGATTTTCCACTACCTTGGCCTTCTCCCCAGAATGTCCATACTCATTCCACCTGTTGTCATTTCTAGGCAGATGCTGTGCCCTGTCAAAAAACAAAATAGTAGCTGATAGTGGCGAGGTTTTCGGGGAAGCGAGCATTTTCAGTTTTTATAAATGCAGTTATCTCTTTAGAAAATTAGAGATTAAACTTGTTATAACAAATAACTGTATTATAAATATAAAACTGTGTATTTATATTTATATTATACTATAAAACTGTGTGTGTGTATATATGTATATATACACATATACAAACACACACAGAAGTTTTAATTTGTGTAATCATCTCTAGCAAAGGCTCATTTTGTGATTTTTGCCGTTTGTTTGCTTAGGTTAGCCTTTTCTACCATAAGATTATATCAGTATTTACCCCATCTAGTTGTTTTAGGATTTTAATATTTGTATTTTACTTCAATTTCTCTAAAATTTGTTTTGCTCTAAAGTATCATGTACAGTTATAACTTTATTTTTTTCCAAATAGACAGTTGTTCCAAGACCTCAATATTTGCATTTTAAAGGGATCCCTTTCATCTCTCAAATTATGATTCAGTGACAAAAATGTACCATAAATTGCATCATTTACTTTATATTCAAATTTTCAACCTCTCAAAATTTTCCAAAACTTTTCAAGGGCAAATCAAAAATGAATTAGACAAGGTTCTAATAAGGATGGTCAATCTCTAGAAAAAAGTTTTATGCCGTAAGTAATTATTTGTGCCATAATAAACAATTTTTAAATCTTTATAAATGAAAACTTCTAATTAAATTCAAAATTCTGGGTTCTAAACTCCTTATTTAATTAATACCAAACTTAAGATACCCCTTTTACACTTCTACAAAACAAAATTATTTCTTGTCCTGTAGCTTTGATCCTTTACTTTGAAATATGTTTAATATGATTCCTTTTTCCTTCTGATATTAACCTCATGGAAGAGGTAGGGGAAGGTGGGCCTTGAGAAAATCACTGAGTTCAGAGAGCAGCGTGTAGTCTCATATGATGGAAGCTGAAGAACAGGTTGGGGAAAGTAGAAAAGGATTGAAAGAACATGATGTTGGTGTCTGTATTCACCTCTCTGCTTCCTTCTCTCTGTATAATCTTCCTTTATGATAAATCTAAACGTTTCCTACACAATGACTCCACTATTCTCCATCCCAGACATCTTTTCTATACTTCAGACTTGTGTCACCATATCTTGGGGTCACCTCCACCTGCATCGTCTGACCAAGGAACCCAATAGTCATCATACTTAGAACTAAACTGATTCCCATTCCTTCCAAACCTGCTCTTCCTCCTGAGTCCTCTGTCTCAATGAACCCCATCTTACCTAACTCAAAAAGCTGCAGTTCAGCCTGGATGTCATCTTATTACTCATCCTATTCACAAGCTAGTCAGCAATGACTATTGTTTTTATCTCTTACATCTCCCTCCTCTTACATTCTTTACATAATGCTGAGGCCTCAGTGTGTTGCTTATATATTCTTTCCATAACGCTGAGGCCTCAGTGTGTTGCTTACATATTGTTTCCTGGAATTCTAAAACATTATATTAACTGCCCTACTTTCTTTTGTCCTCCTTATCTAATCCATTCTCCAACTATTATGAAGGACTCTTTTAAAAATGTAGGACTGTTTGTTTTATCCCTTGCTTAAAATTCCCCCATCGTAACCGTAATCCTAAGGTAAGCTCCTTAGCATAACCTTTAGACCCATCACATTTTAGCTTTTCCTGGCCCAAGAAGCAGCTTCAATGGAATGATGAGAAGTAGAATCCAGGAGGTGATAATTTGAGGAATGAATGAAGACTAAGAAAGTAACAACAAAGTGTGCAGAATACACTTTCAGTAACTTGAGAAAGGTCAGTAGGAAAGGGATAAGAAGGGGAATGGAGTAGAGGAAAAGATTGTTTTGTTTATATGAGAATGATCCAGGCTTGCATATGCTTGCATATGTTTGGGAGAGAATAGCTGAAGCTGCCAGAAAGGGCATGATTAAGGAAACTACATCTTTGGCAAGCAGAGAGAGAAAGGAGTCTAAACAATATATTAAGATATCTTGCATAAGAGGAGAGAGGTGTCATGAAGCTGAATTTGGACTTCCCAGTGTCATTTTAACAAGCAGACATATTTAAAGAAAGTGACCATAAAAATGTCTTCAGAAACTATTGCCCTCATTGAAATACAAAGCAAAGTTTGTAAAATTTTAACAGATTATATTTGTGGTGAAAGAATTTCCTGAATTAGGCATGGGACTACTCTGTCACACTGCCTAGGTTCAAACTCTATGGCATTGCCGTTTCATAGCTGCATGAACTTGCCTCAGCTAACTAATCTGTGAAATGGAAATAATAAAAGTATCTGCCTCATAGAGTTATAAATTAGATGATGTGTGAAGTGCTTTTAGCATGGTGCTTGCACCAAATGTGTCCTAAATAAATGTTACTATTAGCTATAATATTTGAAATGAACAGTTTGAAAGAAATCCACGTTAAGATGACTATTCATTTCCATTTTGTCCAATAAAATGAACTGAAGAATGAAAACAGAAATACATAAAGCTCTGGAGGCCAACGAAGTTGGAAGTTTTGAAGAAGCCTATGTATTTTGCAGGAAATCTTTATTGCATACCTACCATGAGATAAGCAATGCACTAGGAATTGAGCATCTGCAGGGCAATAAATAAAACATACACAGCTTCTGTCCTCATAAAGCATACAGAATATAGAAAGAGACAGATATTAAGGAATCACACTAACAAGATAAAATTATTTTTTGATATGAGCTACATAGAAAAAATGCAAGATATATAGAATCTGTTTCATAGTGAGACCTAATTTAGATTGAAGGGGCCAATGAAAGCCTCCTTGAGGAAGTGACATTTAAGGAGCCCTGTAGACTAAGTAGAGATTAGAAGGGAATGGGGAACTGAGACTATTTCAGGTATGCCATAATGTGGTCCTGGATTTGGTAATTGGCTATGGTAATGGAAACAGAGATGAAATTAATAAAGTCTTGTTAATTCTTCCTCCAAGAGTCAGTGATTCTCATTATATTAGGCATAGGTATAGTAAAGAGCTAATAATAAGAAGACTAAGATGTCCAGCTTTTTTATGGTTCCACAGAGATAAAGAAAAATAAAAGATAATGAGTTAAGGTTTTGATGTTAGTGTTTTAGGTTTGAGGGGGGTTTGGGGTGTAGCATGAAAAACTTAGATTTGAGTGTATTGAAATTGATAAAGGAATTATGGGCCTATGCTGGAGGATATAAAGGAGAAAGAGCTGACATTTCCAACGCCCACTGTGTTCCAGACCCAAGATAGAAGCTGCACATGTATTTTCTTATTTCTTACTTAACCTAATACTCTATGAAGAAGTAGGGAGTTCTGGAGGAACAAATGTGAAGAAGTGATCAAAGAAAGAGAAGGATAACCAAAATAAAATGATAGTGTGGAAGAAATACAGAAAGGAAGTCTTAAGAATAGGAGAGTGGTCCACAAGGTCAGAAAGCACCAATTGTTTTACCAATACTTTGTATTGTTTCATTTTGTCTCGCATATGCAATCAATGAAATTCCACCTCTAGTTGGCAACAGTTGTCAAATTCATCCATGTATGTTTCTTAATTTGTCCAATCTTTAATGTGCAACCACTATGTTCCGGTACTATAGCAGTCATTGGCACAATCCAGTAGTGAAAATCCCAGCTCTCATGGAGCTCACAGTTTAGTAGAGAGAAACAGACAATGACAAATAAACAAATGAATACATAATATGTCAGATGGTGACAAGTGTAATGGAGAAAATAGAACAATCTTAGGAGAATAAAAATTACTAGAGAGACTGGGCAGGGAACACCTGCCTGTTTAATGGCATATGGGTAAACACCTAAAAAAAGTGAGGGAATGAATGATGTGGGTATCCAGGGGAAGAACACTCCGTTCAGAATGAACAGAAAGTGCAAAGACCCTGAAATAGCAAAGTCCTTCGCAGGAAACCAGTAAGGCTTTTAGAAAGGAAGACTGATATGATCTGGCTTATTTTTGCAAAGGATCTTTCTGGCTGCAGTGTTGATACAGTTTGCTAGAGGGGCAAGGGCAGAAACAAGGAGACCAGTTAGAAGCTATTGTAACAGTCCACGCAAGGGATTGGCAGGAGGGAAAATATATACTGGATAATGTCAGAAGGCCTCAACTCCATTGTTTTAAATGAAAAGATATGTGTGAAAGTATTATACACAGCACAGCTCTATTCAAATTCTAGGAGCCACAGTTATTGTCATTTTTATACAAGTCCCTGCCGTTTTGCCCATTATTTCAGACCACATCTAGATGATGTGGCTGTGTGATTTTTCAGTCCACGTTGATATTAACGGCCACATTCCCTTTAAAGTCATTTTCTGTCTGCACATGCATCAGACATTGCCTCTTGTCCTTTTATTGTGGTTGTTGTTGCTGTTTTTTAGCACACACCCAGGCACGCCATGTAATTGCTGCTACATGATTACTTCAGTGTTTTCCCTAGAGTGTTTCTTCTTTCTTGACATACTATTTTTCCTACTTCCCTTTTTCCTGGAGGACCTGGGTTATCTGTTTTCATGCTTAATATTTTCTCTGTCCACTCATCTGTTTATTTTAGCTTGTTTCTTCCCTCCTCTCTGCTGGCCTCTTTATAGATTCCTCTGTTCGATAGTTTAAACTCCATGACACTGCTTTGTTTATCCTCTCAGCTTCCACAGTACATTATTCCCCATCTGCTGTAGAAAGAACCCCAGTGTCCCACAAAGTTAACTAAGCCCCTTTTGTCTGAACAAGTTTTTCAGTCATGCATTCAAGTTTCTGATCTACCCCATCTTCCCTGGTTGGGAATGCAACAATAATATTTCTAAGCAAGCTATGCTCAGTAGATCTCATCTTTTGTTCTTTTTTCCTTTCAAATGCCTTAATGACCTAATGGTCTATTTCTTCAGAGGTAGGCAGTTTCAATATCAGTCAATCAGCAAGTATGTATTTAGTATTTGCTGTGTGACCAGCAGTGTGCTAAGGACTGCAGGAGATTCAAAAAAACAGACACGGCATGGTCCAAGGCTCAGGATGTTTGTAATCTCGATGGAGATGTAGTGCTAACATATATTTATTATGCACTTGCTGCAATCCAGAAATTGTGCTAGAAACTAGGAATACAACGTGAATTTTAAAAAGAAAGACGTCTATCCTTATGGAGCTCATAGTCTAGCAAGGGAGAAAGACACATGTTAAAAATTATTTACAGTTCAATCAAATATGTACAAAATGCTCTGGGAAAACAGAGGAGTGAAAGGGATTAGTTCTGCCTCGGGTAATTGTGGAAAGCTTCACAGAGATGGTGATATTTAAAATGGAGTTTAATAAATTAGTGTTAATTAAGCAGAGAATTAATAATAAAAGCTAATATTAATTGAGTACTTATGAGGTTTCAAGCATCACTACGTGCTTGCGAATTAGCTCATTTAATCCTCACAATAACCCTCTGTGCTATTATGGAGTAAGCAATTGATAAACAGAGAGGTTAAATAACTTTCCTAAGGTCACACAGCTAGGAAGATATCAAAGCCAAGATTTGATTCCAAAGGGTAGCTCTAAACCTTGGGCCCTTAAGCACTGTCCTCTGCTGTCTCTCATGAAACACAGAAATAAGAAAGAAAAGGAAGGTGGCATTTCAAGCAAATCAGTATGTTTGCAAAGCACAATATTCAAACATACTTGTAATAACCTGCAGCCATGGGACCTTAAATCCAATACATAATCCCTGGATCAAGCAGATAGTGACATCAAAATGGTAAACTCATTCTTTTGTTAAATTGGAATTCATAGAAAGCACAGAACTGAGAAGCAATAATGAGGAAAATAACTGGGTTTTATAAATCAGTATTAATAACAGAATATAAAAAAGCAATGGGATCAACTGATTAAACTGCTATGAATTTCATCTGAACATCAAGCATGGTTATGCCCAGTGTTATCCAGGGACTAGAGAGTCCTTGAGAACCAGAAATCTTTGCTAGACAACATACATCCTGATTCTCCTAGCCCCTTGAAAGTAAAAAAAACAAAAACAAAAACAAAAACAAAATGGCCTCAGAGGCCCTCCGTCCTACCCCTGGGAATGATCTGGGGCCCTGGGGACAGCCTGGCATCTGCATGATTTCCTTTTTATCAACACCACATTTTCATTTCCAATGCATAATAGCATAGCATTTACCATGCGTATGGCCCATATTATGAAGCTACCAATTCCATAAGGGAAACAGAAAGAAAAAGATTCTGAGGAAGAAGAGGGTATCAAAAGAAGTACTGGAAGGCTGATGGGAAAGAATGAGATAAAAGAAGAAACAGAAACCTGGCCTCCTGCAATGAGTATAAAGATTTCCTTCTAAAAGATGAACAAGGACCTTCTGAAGAAGCTCCTGACATATTCTACAGGTTCACCTGTGCTAGAGAAAAGAAAGCAGACAATGCCTCCTACAGGAGGCAGTTTCGTTTCCTCGCTGAGAGAACTGAAGTGACAGTGTGCACATTTGGCCCAGTTAAATGAGAAACGTGCTTTATTCCCAGGCAGCATATAACAGAGACTTGAGAGTCTGCCAAGACTTATAAAGTCCCCCGAATGCTTTCCACTTCTGTTGATATATATGAGAATGAATTATCATTCTCTTTATGAAGCCGGGAATGTATCTCTAACGTCTTTGAATTTCTGGGTAGGAAAATGAATGGTTTAGGGGCACTAGTGATGTTTTCATCTCTTCTTCCTGCTGCTTCTAGTAAGAGATGGACTGCATCTCATAAGACTGGCAAGACAGTGTTGGCAGGACACCAGTCAGCCTGATCGAGTGCTTTATTATTTCAATTGAATTGTGAAAGGAAAGAGAAGAGTACTCAGATAAAACTGCAAGACCATATTGGATACTATGGAGCATAAACAGGAGGGAACAGAAAGAAAAATAGTGGAGGCCTTGCCCAGCAATTTCCAAAAGATACCAGAGAAATGGGCTGGGAACAAGGTTAATATTCTCACTTGTCCCTGTACCAACACATAGCAGATGAAAATTATCAAACTGAACTTTAAAAACTGAAGAGAATTTGATAAAATAATCCTTTAAGTCTTATGGGGATTTGTAGAAATGTGATTCCTGACCAGATTATGGCATGGAAAGGTGTATCTTGTCTGGAATAAATGGGTCTGAAGGGAGGGCTAGGGGAGAAGCAGTATCTATCAAAAAAATTATACACATGCATGGAAATCCACAAACCTGAGGGTGGAGTATGGAGGAAGCAGCTGCAGGAGAGTGAAACGAAAGAAAAACAAATGTTACCCTGGGACTGCATCAGAGACCTTGTAACCAGATGGTTAATAGGGACAGGCAAGACAGAGGAGCGATGAAAGCCTTTTCAAACTTCAGATGGAAATCCCACTCCACTAAAGGCAAAACACCGGAAAAATTATTGAATTGCCTTGTTGGAAATTCAATCTCACAAAAGAGAGACAAGTAATGAGGGGACTTGCTGCTTTGGCTTATTTCTGGCTAAAAAAGTCTGTTTGAAGAAAATGGCAGCTAAAGGAATCTTGAAGGAAAGTAACCATTCCACGTTAACTTAGAGTTTATTAGGCCAGTGAAAGGAAGTCTGAGCTTAGAAATGCAAGTATCCCACCTTTAGTAAACCTAATTTCAGGAAGTTCAGAGAAAACAATAGATATTATCTTATAGTCAGCAACTCTAACCTGAAGATGGATCAGGAAAAATGAGAAGCTGACAAGTACAAATTTGATTATATAATCACTAAGTTTCCTAAGAAGTAAGAAAAAGGTTATGCATTTAGATAACTCAGTGTTTGGTGCTTATATGAGAAAAGACAGATCACATTACCAATGATGCAATAAAAGGGTGGCATCAAGATTTAAGGACAGGTCAGAAGTGCTAAAGCCTCAAATGATCTGAGTTCGGAGAAAATATTAGGAAAAATAGCAACATATTTTGTCTATTAATACTCACTACTTAGAGCAGGTGGTACACCATTAAATTATAATTAGAGAGAACTGTTTGACTCCTATTATCTTTCTAGAATCCCATAAAGAATTTTATCAGAACTAAAAAGAGTAGAGAAAATATATTTGAGAGTTAAAACCTAAGATACCTAAGGATATTGTAGAAATACACTTACCTTCATTAAATGAATTTAAATCCAAAGTGTCTTGCAAGACATTACCACTTTAAAGCCTGAGCTCATCCCAGATAGAAAAAATACAGTGATCAGGGCCACAGACAGGTACTGAACCAACTTTGCTCCTGGCCAATCCTTACTCATCTGACTCTCTCACTAATAATCTCCCTCTCACCCAAGCCGCTCTCACTACTTTGGTTCCAAAAGTCTCACTTGCCTCTATTCAATCTCTTGATTTACTTGCTTCTCTCACCCTCGCCGGCCAATCTAATACTTCATTTTCTGGATCATACTTTGTCTCTGCCCTCTGCTCTCAGCATATTCAAGCCGAGTCCTTAGTTATTAGAGTTCTGCCAAATTTAAACTTAAGATGTCCTTTTCTTACTGTACAGTACTCCTGTCTGCCTTCTGCTCAGAGGGCATATATAGAATATCCAGAATAAGGCACCTGCTATATTTTTAAGTGCTTTTGTAAGAGATCACTATACCACACTGATGAAAAATAAATGTTGCTCCAGGTTCTTTCCCAAAGAAAAAGGTGGATGTTGTAGGGGAAGTAGGGAAAAGATGGAAACAAATCAGAAAGATTGAGATCTAACCCCAAAGGAATCCTACAAACGTCATTCAGCTTTTGACTTGGGAGCATTAGTAAAGGAAGAAGTTAAAAATCAGCATAAATTCAGTAAGAGCAAACTGAATTATCTCATTTTCTGTTTTGAAAGATGTATTAGGCAAGAAGTGAATATACCATAAAAAGATATGACATTGGTAATGGTACAGATAAGGAAATAGTTAAATGATTAAATAGCTACATCCAAATAATTTAAATATTGAATGTTTTTAGGTTAGAAGTCATAGTGACTGCCCACAGCATGCTGTTCTGGGTCCTGGTTTTTGAAGGATACTTATTTGCAGAAGTCGTACAAAGTGCAGACAGTCCTGACCTACAATGGTTTATCTTATGATTTTTTTTATTTTACAATGGTTCATCTTAAGAACTTAACAATGGTTCATCTTATGATTTTTCTTTTTACTTTACGATAGTGTGACTTACAATGGTTCATCTTATGACTTTTGTTTTACTTTAAGATAGGGCGAGAGCCATAGGCATGCAGTAGAAAGTGATATGATACATGCTAATCAAATATGAAGACTTGAAGCTAGAAAGAACAGCTAACATGCTAGATAATCACAATTTGAAAATACTTCCATCAGCTATTAAAAATAGGCCAAAACTAATAAATTAATATTAGTCATAATAAATTCAGAATGAAACATCAGGGACGGAATCAGGGCTGTCTAGTTCCTCACTCTTTGGCCTTAAACTTTATATCAAACAGAAACATTGACTGGTCTATTAAAAAAAAAAAATAACAAACTTGGCCAGGCGCCGTGGCTCACGCCTGTAATCCCAGCACTTTGGGAGGCCAAGGTGGGTGGACACAAGGTCAAGAGTTTGAGACCAGCCTGGCCAATATGGTGAAACCTGGCTCTACTAAAAATACAAAAATTAGCCGGGCGTGGTGGCGGGCGCCTTTAGCCCCAGCTACTTGGGAGGCTGAGGGAGGAGAATCGCTTGAACCCAGGAGGCAGAGCTTGCAGTGAGCCGAGATCGCGCCACTGCACTCCAGCCTGGGCAACAGAGCGAGACTCTGTCTCAAACAAAACAAAACAAAACAACGACAACTTTTAATTATCTCAAACAAGTAATAAATTGATAATAATGGGATCTTGGAATTCTGTAGTACTTTGCAACATCCATTCCTTGAACACCTACATTAAAATTAAGTGTTATCATCTATAATTTAAAAGATTTAACATTGCTTTCTCCACATACATATCTACATATAACCATTTCCACTAATCAGGGATGGCTACACCATACTGCTGAACCTTCATACATCCAAATGGGTGTAATAATGAATTGGAATAATGAATATGGGTTCCCTGATCTCCACAGATGTGTGTACAAGAGGGTCTGGAGACTACCCATATGTGACTTACTTATTTTATGCATCTTTCAGCCAACTCCAGATTCCAGGACATCTACTCAAGGGTATTCATAAGCTGGTAGTACTACCTGGAGGCTTTGGGATTAAAACAAATGTCCACATTCTTAGCCACATGGAATAATTTTTTTTGCTACTCTTTCCCAAAATGATTTAAAATAGTTGTCATTCTTTTATCCTCTTCCAGATAAAGAAAAAAATATAATTTTCTTAAAAAATTGTAATTAGTAAGGGATGAATTGTTAACACCATGTGCTAATAACTTCTAGAGGCTCCACATTGGTTTCACATTAAACAATGATGTTTTAATAAATGACAAAAGCAAATCTCCAATATAGAGGAAAAGGCATATTTAATGTACACAGAATGTGGACTTGCTCCACATAAAATTTCTAAGGCATATACAACGTTTCTTTTGAAGAAGGCTTATACACTTGTTGACTGCCTAGAGAGTTTCCTGTATAATCATCATTTGAATATTTATTGATGATTTTAGTCATCATGATCTGATTCAGTGAAACAACTCTTTGGGTTGATTTATTTACTAGATTTAAAAAAATTATTTTCTATCACATATAAATGGGCTTTTACAGCCAGATAGTGACCTCTTGAATTTATTATTTTAAAATAGTACTGGGAAATATTACACATATCCAGATACTTTGACTATGATTATTTTGTATTTAAAATACTCGTATCAATAAAAATGTTCAGTAAAATAGCTATTACTTCATCCCACTATGTGCCTACTACCATATTATAGGTTTCGTGTATAGATACATAAAATTTATATTTATGTTAACAAATATTTGAGTACCCATTGTGTTTCAATGATCTCCAGAAACAGGATACACCACATGAGATACACAGATGAATTAAAGCTTACTAAGAGACCACAACATGGGAAGCTAAATGTAGAAAATATCCATAACATGAATTAGAATTTGCTAAATACAGAATAACAAATGAGTCAGCATAGCAGAGTGCTGATGATCGTGGTATTTAAAGTCAGACAACACTGGTTCTCAATCCCTGCTTCATCATTTACTTAATTGGATACTTTAAATCTCAGTCACATCATCAACTATTAAATGCATGAGGTTTAAGTGAGAAAATGTGTAAAACATATGGCACTGGCCTGAAATATATTAAGGACTCAAAAGGTATCTGTTGTCATTAGTTCTACATAATAGATATAATACCATAGGCCATCAAAAAAAATTTTTAAGAAAGAGGATATGGAGGAGAGAGGGCAAGGAAGGGAGGAAAAGGGGAAAAGGAGAGAAAGAGGAAGAAAGAGAGATCACATCCTCACATTTGGTTAGGAAAGAAGAAGGAAGGATTAAGGAAATCTTCATGAAGTAGTGGCATTCGAGATGTCTTTGAAGGATGCTTGGGATTTTGCAAAGTGGAGTTAGGAATGAAAGGTATCTTAGACAGAGGATTTAACCTAATGTTAGATCTCAGATGGGTCAGTTGAAAAGTGTGTCCTCCAGTGTAGCTGAAGTGCATGGTGTTTGAAACTGATAAATAAGATAGAAAAAGACATGTTTGCAGAAAGCCTTAAATGCCAGCGTGGTAAGCCTGTGCCTAATTCAACACATTTTTGAATAAGGTAGTGAGAAATTTAGTCTGTGTCTTACATCCTAGATTAAGGTGGCAGCATTGCCCAGGGTAGAGTGGGAAAGGAAGAATGTGAGGATGAAACTTATCAAGTAGTCTCTTACAATTGCATTAAAATTAATGAGAAATTCATTAATAATGTTTAAAGATGGCAGTAAACATGGAAAGGATTCAAAAGATATTGCACATCTGGAACCCAGAGTTGGCAACAGATAGGAGATATTGGAGCAAGTTATGTAGTGACATATAACTATGAAATTCCAAGACTCCATGATTGGAAAAATCCTAATGCTATTCACAAAACTAAAGAAATACAAAGGAAGACCCAGTTCGTGTTGTTGATGATAAGTTCAGTGAGTAGAGAATCTGAAGTACCAATCTCTAATGATAGTGCTCATTATGCAGCTGATAAATGTAGATCTTGAGTTTATGGGAGCATTTCAAAATGGAAATATTGATTTGGATGTCAAGTGCCCACCTACAAACAGACTGCAGTGTAGTTGAAATTATAACTTCAATGCATTATAAAGAAAATAGGGAAGACAATATTGGAAGTTTTCTAGCATCTTATCACTTGAGAGATACACAAAGGAACTGTATAAAAATGTAAACTTTGTCTCAGTTTGAAATTCCATGATAATGACTATATTATAATTTAGAGATCAAATAGAAATAAAAGTAAAGAAGAGTAAGCAAGATTATAAAAATAGCAGAAAATGCAATACCAAAGAGAATATGGAAAGATGGTTTTAAGTAAGAGTCAAACCTCCTTGAACATGGACCTTGAATTCAAACAAGATTCTCATGTTAATAGTTAAAAACAAAAGCAAAAATCTTGACAGCATGCTAATTTGACATTGCTACATTCTTTTGTTTTGTTTTATGAAGCAAAATGTTTCTTATTGTTGATGAAACATAGTCTGTGCTTCACATATTAGGCACACTCCCAATTAGTATGAAGAACAAAGCAATGTGTAATCACATGAAAGATCTTCAATGGTGAATGAAAAAAATTCTAGTTCTTTAAAGTAAAAGAGCATCTGACTTAATTATTGGATCAACCTAATCAATTAACATAAATTAGAATTTTTAAATAATGTTGCATACTCTTCAAGACATGACAGGTGAGTATTCTATCACAGCACTTTTTAAATTAAAATCTAAAATCCTCATGCAGTGAAATAAATGCATAACATTCACACTCATATTCCCTTCATTATGAGCAATCTAAACTTTTCTAGCATAGTGTATTACCCTTTGTCACTTTGTATTACTTTTGGTCCTTCAAGGTCCAAAAATGAGAAAAAGTTAGCCATAACAACTCAAACGGGTGTCATTTATTCTTTCTGTCCACAGAAATGCTGTTTTCAATTATCCAGTCAAAAACCTATTGAATGCAGTTAATTAGGTCTCGTATTTCTAAGCTAGGCATGCATATTGCCCATCTTTCAGAAGACAAACATCTAAGCTATAATTATCATAAAAAGCTTATCTATGAGAATTATGCTATCCAGTCTCCCAAGTTAATATAATGCAACATTGTATAAAAACAGGAAAATGCTGAGTGATATTAATTATTACATGAAAATGTTTTAAAATGAGCTTGCTAAGTAATTCAGTGGCTATTTTTAGGATGTAATAGGAAAAGCACTGCAGTACCTTGGAACATTTGGTGAATTGAGCAACGTAGAGCAAGTTGTGGCTATGATTGATGAAGAAATGTGTATCAACTGTGGTAAATGCTACATGACCTGTAATGATTCCGGCTACCAGGTAAGAATCCTGCTGGAATTAGAATGCTATGAGACATGTTTCTTCTCGTTTTTGTGGCAGAAAGCATTTTCTGTTGCTATGTGTGAAATTTAAACCAGTGGTGCCAAATATTGCTCTTCTGCAACAGTACATCTTTCTGTCCTGTCACCCTTATAATATGGTCTTTTTTTAAAAGGAAACTTGTAACTTTTACTAACTATGCCAGCATTTAATGCACAGAATTATTTTCATACCATTTAATCAGCCACAACATTAGAGAGAAAAATCCAACTGAAAAGAGAAATGCACACAAAATTAGGAATACTAGGAAAGCATTATGCTTTAATACAGAGGAAAGGGAACAGAACTACCATTTATGGCCATTACTCTGAAAGGCTATGATTCCTTCTGCCAAAAGAGAATTCTCTTCCATTCAGTATTGATTAGGCTTTTACTACAGTCAGAAAGAAGCACTTTCCCACCAACGAGTTGTATAGGTTGGTCCCAGGAATTCCTCTGAAGCTGGAAAAGCCTAAGAGATGTATTCTTCCCTCATGAAGTGAGCCATAGCTACTTTCCAGCTCCTCAGTCCTCAGCAGAGCATCTACCATGCAGGAAAAAAAAAAGAAAAAAAGAAAAAGAAAGAAAAATTGGGGATTTGACTCCTTCTAGTGGGCTATTCTCTTGAAAACACATTCTGTGAATTTCTCTTTGGCTTATAATTTGCTTCTTCATTTACTTCCTATATATTTATAACCTGCTATTTTTTAAAGAGTTTGGCACAACTGTGACTTTTAACTGGTTGAATTTTAGAAATGAATGAAAAAATGGTCATAACAATACTTTTAAACATAAGTTTCTTCTCAAAAGCCTGATTTATTGTGAAAGTAAAAGAATTTCTTAAGAAGTCGAGTTTGGAGAAAGCAAATTTTAAAGTTTTGGAAAACTACTAAACTATTAAAAATTGCTAAAAACTATACAATATTGTTTTTATTATATTTTTCAAGCTATAAGTTAAAAAAGATCTTTTTAAGAAATGATCAATGGAATGTTCTAAATTCATAATAAAATGTCCCCATGTTTAAAAAGAGAAGTTTGTGTACCTTATTCAACCTAGGGGCAGATTCCATACTGCTCATGGTGGGATTTTGCATATTCTTATGACAGACATATTTTAATTTTAAAAAACTATTAATTTTTCTTCCTAGTTTCACAGTTCTACACCAAATTTTTACTCAATTCATCACCTTTTTTCTAGCTAAAAGCTGTCTTAACCGTTATTTTTATAAAGTGCTAGCCATATCACATTTACTTTCATGTCATCTTTCAAATTAACCAATCAGAGATCAATCAGGAAGTCCTATAACTATCAGAGCATCAGCTCTCTAATATCTTAAATCTTAGAACTTATGGCTCCCACCGTGGAATTCTAGACTTGGAACAACTTTAGAAAAATCTTCTTAGTAATGAGAAAGAAAATCACAAGTATGCATTTTAAAAGACTTAGAAAGTTCTTTGATTCTTCTGTCTCAGAAGATAAAAATAGAAAACCAAAATTTTTAATTGAACATAAAGTTTTATATCTTTGCAGATTTTCAAAGTATATTTCCAAGCATTAGTCTTAATTTTTATCAGTTACTTCACTGAGTTTCCATTTATATAAAAGGGTACGTAAGGAAGATAAATCGTTTTTACTCATCCAAACAGCACCTTAAAATGTTGTTTTACAAAACATAGCACCAATTTGTGTGGACAAATATTCTCATGACTTGCTATAGCTATAGTTCTTGTTCAAATATATGTTTATTTCCTTAAAGATCAGACTTTTAAAAAATATTAAGCAACTATCATGATTTACTCTGAAAATATTATTTTCATTTATATGTGCATAAAAGAGGAAAAAATATAGTTGCATGCAGCTTCATTTGGAGGAGGGAATTTTTTAAACAACTATATATATATATACACATATATAATTGAATTATAACATTGGTATGAGACAGGAAAAAAATCAAAATAATGCAATTCCTTGAAAATGTAAGATTTGTAGACCTGGCCTCAAGGGGTACCATGGGGGTGGAGAGACACTTATTGTCCCTTGTAATTTCCTCAGCCCCGACTTAGTCACTTCAAAGTAGTACACAGTCTGAGTAAAACTCTTGTATTTTTTTTGCAAGTGAGACTGCCAGGCAAGTTTCCTAAATCCCCTCTGACACCATGATCCACCCCTACATAGCTGCCCTGAAATCCCTCTTGGATAGAAATCCTGTAACTTCCGCTGAGGTCTTACATGTCATTTTTCATCATTGAAATGTTTCTCTTTAATGGGAAAATAATCATCATATCTTTTTTTTAAAAAAACCCGGTCCTGAATTTCATACTAGGTATTTTTAATTGCTTATTCTACATTGCTTCATGGAAAGAAAAAGAGAGGAAGGGAGGGAGGAAGGGAGGGAGGGAATAGAGGAAGACGGGGGAAGGAAAATTGTAAAATTTCTCAAAATCCTAAGCCGTTTCAGAGCTGGAGGCCTGGCTGTGGTAATCTGGGCTCAATAGTGTCAGGGCCAGGACTGGACACCAGTTTTCCTGGCTCTCCATTCAGTGTTTTTTCCCCTTCTTGGTGGACAATGACTAGAGTCAGCTTGGAAATCTTCAAAACTCAAAGCTGACTGTTAAGCTAATTTTTTTCTTCTGCTTTCTTCTAAAAACTACATGCATTATTTGAAATCCAAACAAATGTATTCATTGCCTCAGAATCTGACAGTAACACTTTTCCACTGTCAAGAACAAAGAGTGTGAAGAGGAAAAGGAGGACGTGTGAAAGTCCCCCAAAATCCACAGGTAGAAGACGCCCCATCCTGGTAGAACTGGAAAGACCCAAACTCTGCTCAGAACAAAGAAAACTAGAGAGTGACTATGTTATGACATATTTTCCTCACACAATGAAGAAAAATACCCCTAAGGAATTTTAAACATTGTGTTTTTAATTTAAAATGATTTCTTTTCTCGCTCTTTTTTTCCTCCTCTGTCAGCTCAACTGTTGCTATAGTTGCACCATAGAGCTGGACGTAGTGTCTCATAGTGTGGCTCCTCTGCAGCAGAGAAAAATGTTGATGCTAAAACGGGGACATTGTTGACCTTTGTGGTCAGTGACATCAATACCCTCTATTTCTGTTTGCAGGCTATACAGTTTGATCCAGAAACCCACCTGCCCACCATAACCGACACTTGTACAGGCTGTACTCTGTGTCTCAGTGTTTGCCCTATTGTCGACTGCATCAAAATGGTTTCCAGGACAACACCTTATGAACCAAAGAGAGGCGTACCCTTATCTGTGAATCCGGTGTGTTAAGGTGATTTGTGAAACAGTTGCTGTGAACTTTCATGTCACCTACATATGCTGATCTTTTAAAATCATGATCCTTGTGTTCAGCTCTTTCCAAATTAAAACAAATATACATTTTCTAAATAAAAATATGTAATTTCAAAATACATTTGTAAGTGGAAAAAATGTCTCATGTCAATGACCATTCAATTAATGGTCATAAAATAGAATAATTCTTTTCTGAGGATAGTAGTTAAATAACTGTGTGGCAGTTAATTGGATGTTCACTGCCAGTTGTCTTATGTGAAAAATTAACTTTTTTGTGGCAATTAGTGTGACAGTTTCCAAATTGCCCTATGCTGTGCTCCATATTTGATTTCTAATTGTAAGTGAAATTAAGCATTTTGAAACAAAGTACTCTTTAACATACAAGAAAATGTATCCAAGGAAACATTTTATCATTAAAAATTACCTTTAATTTTAATGCTGTTTCTAAGAAAATGCAATTAGCTCCATAAAGTACAAATGAAGAAAGTCAAAAAATTATTTGCTATGACAGGAAAAGAAAGCCTAAAATTGAGTTTGTAGAACTTTATTAAGTAAAATCCCCTTCGCTGAAATTGCTTATTTTTGGTGTTGAATAGAGGATAGTGAGAATATTTACTAACTAAATACCATTCACTACTCATGTGTGAGATGGGTGTCCAAACTCATCCTCTTTTAATGGCATTTCTCTTTAAACTATGTTCCTAATAAAATGAGATGATAGGATAGATCCTGGTTACCACTCTTTTGCTGTGCACATACGGGCTCTGACTGGTTTTAATAGTCACCTTCATGATTATAGCAACTAATGTTTGAACACAGCTCAAAGTATGCAATGCTGCATTATTCAAGAATGAAAAATATAATGTTGATAATATATATTAAGTGTGCCAAATCAGTTTGACTACTCTCTGTTTTAGTGGTTATGTTTAAAAGAAATATATTTTTTGTTATTAGATAATATTTTTGTATTTCTCTATTTTCATAATCAGTAAATAGTGTCATATAAACTCATCTATCTCCTCTTCATGGCATCTTCAATATGAATCTATAAGTAGTAAATCAGAAAGTAACAATCTATGGCTTATTTCTATGACAAATTCAAGAGCTAGAAAAATAAAATGTTTCATTATGCACTTTTAGAAATGCATATTTGCCACAAAACCTGTATTACTGAATAATATCAAATAAAATATCATAAAGCATTTTAAATATGGTCTTTTGCTGCCTCATTTGCAAATATAATTTCATATAAACCATTTAGATTTTGAAATAGAGCAGTTTTTGGTTAGTCCTATAGAGCATTCCATCCAGATATAAAACTCATGTTAGTTTAAGTAAAATAAGGGTGATAATAGTGCAGTCACTCAAATGTTTCACTTCCTGTCCTTCTTACCCATCTTTACCTACTGAATTAGATTCTATTCTGCCAAAAGGCATCTTTTACTGGGAACAGGCCAGGATTCTTGCAATGGCCCATGGGCAGGGACAAATGGAAAGTGGCAGCCTGCCTGCGTGTCTGAAAGTGCCAGTCTCACTGTAGGAAGTATACACCTCACTTAATATTACTGCTTAGATAGTTATGTGATATTATTGACTCATATAAATTGACTCTCTTTGCATTCTTGTCATGGTGAGGGATTTTAACTTTTGGAGTTGGTAACACTTAGAAAACAGTTCCAGTAATCTAGAAAAGAGATTTACCAGGGCTACGTGGATGCCATCATAATGTCTTACCCCCTACTTGAATCTGATGAGAGTTTTTCACTCTGGGAGTTTAGTAGCTTTCTGGGAATATTATAAAAGATATCCCATGTATGTACACACCTGAGTCCTCTTCAAGAAACTGAATGCCAAATGCCAGGCAGAAATTTCCTTGATCGAGATTAAAGAAATAATCATGACCTTTGCATTTTTTTCTGAGAAAGAGAGGGCAAAATACTTTAACTGTTTCTGTAACTACTGTGGAGAACTACAAGTGACCAGGGTTAGGCCATGGCAATCCGTGATTTTATACTAGTTTCTTCCTTAAACACATTTCTTTCTGTTGTATTCACTTTCTATTTCATACCAAGAAGTCTTTCTTATCCATGTTGTGTGTAGAAAACATAACTCAATTTTACATATGTTATTTACAGAGAGACTCAGAGTAAGGAAGAATGAAAACCACATTATTCCCATCCAGCAAGACACCAGGAGCCATTGACCCTAACACACACATTCTCATGGCACCTTACCTCCAGACATGATTGGGGACATAAGACCGGACCAGAGAGTGTGGTTAGTGAGCACTTCCTAACGAATGTCTGAGAAGATGTACTAAATGTTCTACATATATGATAGTTAATTTTATGTGTCAGCTTGGCTGGGCTGCAGTACCCAGACACTTAGTCAAGCATTATTCTCCATGTTTCTGTGAGGGTGTGTGTTTTGGGGTTAGATTTACATTAAAATTAGTGGACTCTGAGTAAAGCAAATTGCCCTTCATAATGTGGGTGGGCCTCATCCAACCAGTGGAAGGCCTGGCTAGAACAAAGGCTGACCTCCCTCGAGCAGGAAGGAATTCTCCAGCAGACTGCCTTCAGCCTTCATCTACATCATTGGCTCTTTCTGGTTGTATATCAGACTGCCTTTGGACTTGAACTATAGCTCTTTTCTGAGAGGCCAGCTTGCAGACTTCCCCTATCAAAGTTGGGACTCATCAAGCTTCCACAATTATGTGTGTTCATTCCTTAAAATAATAAATGAATTTTTTAACTAAATAAATAAAGTGTATCAGTTATGTTTCTCTGGACAATCATGACTAATACAACATGTATTATTACATTGGAATGTTATAAAGATCACAGGTAAGTGCTATATTTTTTTCCATTTAAAAATGAAGACGTAGGTGCTTAAAGAGTCTAACTAACTTGTTCCAGGTCATATAACTGTTTAGATATGTTTGTAGGTGCCCTTGGTTATGTCTAATATGCTACATGCCTTCGTCCTTTTGTTCAACCAACCATTTATTCATTCAACAAATATTTATGAAGCAGCTATTATACAGTGAACCAAGCACTGGACTAAGGGCTGAGGGTATGAACTCGAATGATGAATGCTCCTTGTCTTAATCTGTTAGGGCTGCTATAACAAATTACCATAAATTATGTAGCTTATAAACAGCAAAAAACAAACAACAATAACAAAAAAAAAACATTTCTCACAGTTCCAGAGGCTGGGAATTCCAAGATCAAGGTGCCAGTAGATTCGAGGTCTGGCGAGGGACTGTTTTATGGTACAGAGATTGCACCTTATGGCTGTATCCTCACATGGTAGAGGGATGAACAGGCTCCCTTGGGCCTATTTATGAGGGCACTAATGTCATTAAGGAGGGTTCCACCTTCCTGATTTAATCACCTCTCAAAAGCTCTACCTCTTAATACCATCGCCTTGGATATGGAAATTTCAACATATGAATTTTGAGGAAACATAGACATTCAGACCACGGCACTCCCTAACTTCAAGGTGCTTACAATGTACAGGGGAAATAGTAGGTAACATGTGGTGAATGCTAGGAAAGCAATCTTGAGAGCAGGGACATCAAAGGTATACTCTCTTAACAAGGTGACAATTAAGCCAAGTTTGTTTGTTTTTTTAAACTTTGGCTCTTTTATTTAGAAGTTTTCTCATGTATTCAACAACTTGATTAAAACATATCTCTTTAATTTGGGATACATTGATTTTTCATAAAATATAATATTTTTAATGTGATTATCAATATTGCACAGTGATTAAAAGTTTGGGCTTTGGAATAAAGAGAACTGGATTGAATATGACAGCTGCCACTCATTATCTGTATCATCTTGGACAGATTATTTAATCTTTCTGAATATGAGCTCATAAAGGAATTTCCTAAATAGGTAACAAGAGAAGGACACCTCAAGCAGTGAAAACAAGAGAGAGCACAGAGGTTTGAGAAGTCTGGAATGTTTGGAAAACCACAAAAGCTTGAATTAGCTAGGACAAAAGGAACGTGGTTGGAAGTAAGGTGGAGACAGAGAGACAGGTTTGGATCACACTAGAATCCCTCAAGGAATCAGAATCCACACTTTGTTCACTCATTCAAAAATATTAAGTAACTTCTTTATGCCAAGCACTTCCTAGCTGATAGGGATTCAACTATGAACAAGACAAACATGGCTCCTGCCTTACTGGGTGGGCCTCTTAGTGGATGATACAAAAATCAAGCAAATAAATTAAGTGCAAACTATGATAAGTGCTCTGGCAGTAACAACAAGGCCTGAGATGGAGTTGAGGAAGGTACTTATTCCTTCTAGTGTGGGCAGGTAAGTCCTGATGGGTGGGAAGAAACCAATGGCATGAAGAATAGAGAGTGTGTTCCAGAGGTGAAACAGCAATTGCAAACGTCAAGAGATTGGAGAGCCTGAGTTACTTAAATGACTGCAAAGGTAAGCTGAGGTAGGATAGTAAAAGACAATAGCTAAAATCTATAGGAACCATGAACCAGAAGCAATCTGCAAGATGCTCCTTGGGATGTCTTCCCCCTCTCCCACTCTGACTGGTGTTATCACCTTTTCTGTACAGTTAATGCCAACATATATACCTGTAAGTTGGACTTCTGAGTACCTGAGCACTTGCTGTATTTAAATATTTTTAACTTAATTCCAATATCAAAATAGTTATTTCCCTACTTTTTCTGTTCCATACCCACATCCAGTCAGTTACCATGTCTAACAATTTTACCTCTAAAACATCTCCTAAGGCTTTCTCCAGTTTTCCATCGTACACACTGCCGTGATTCATTCTTCCATTATGTATTATCCAGCTCTTGCAGGAATATCTCACTCCCACTCATGCAAGCACTCTTCTAGATTGCTTGCCATCCTGCATATCCTATCATATTTCTCCATTGTTATAAAACCCTCAAGATTTCTCCACATTTTAACAAATTAAAATGGAATTCAAGACCCTCCTAGGAAGGCCTCCCACTACTATTCCAACTATATGTGACCTTCCTTACCCCCAAAGTTTGAGGATTAGTATGTATTTGAAGTTTGATACCCTGCTGCCTCTTAATTGCTTGTCACCTCAGACATCCAAACCTCAACTTCCCAATCTGTAAAGTTGGTATTAAAATAGTTTGTACCACCTAAGGTTAAGGTTATTGTGAGGATAAAATGAAATAGTGACTCTTCAATGAATAAGTATTCAATTACTGTTTTTCTTATTTAAAAACATCCTATAGTGAAACACTAAAAAACAAATGTTTTGAATATATTTCATATTTTGTCTTGTATTTTTAAGATTAAAATGTTCATACTGGGACTACTTGTAAATCTTAACCATTCCCTCATTAATAGTGAGTTAAATACAATGTTTAATATGTATTCAGTTAAAAAATGTTTGTATCAGAACTCATCTAAATTATACTTTATAACAAATAGATAATTTCAATAATAAGAAAACAGTAACTAAGATGTTACATTGTCCTATGACACCATCACAAGTTTATCTTATAAAATACTTATGGTAGAGCTTTGTCAATACATTGAAATGGCTTAAAATTTTATGCTGACTTTGTATAATGTCAAGAAATAAATTACTTGTAGATACTTGAGAATTTTTATATGAATTTTTATATAAATTTTATGTTTTTAATGCTGAAAAAAATCTAGCTTTGTTTTAAAACTTAATTGACCAAAAAAAAAAAAAATGCCGAAATTGAAATGTAATGAAACATCTCATTTAACTGCACAGAAATGTAGTCAGGTAGAGGTTATCAGCTCCATTTCACAGATGAAAAAACAAGGCTTAGGAGTTTCTGTGATTTTCCCAAGACCATACGTTGCCAAGGGCAGAGTTTATATTTAAACCTGTTACTCCAATCACTCACTATACAGTCAACAGTGCATGATCCCCATCTTCACTGGAGTCTCTTAAAACTTCCTACTAATATGAAAATAGTTATTCACCTTACACACAGGATAGTAGAATCTATATCTGCCACTTGCTGAACTTGGATACATTAACTAGACTGCTCAGCCTCAATTTCCTCATCTATAAAATGGAGAAGTAATAGTCATACACTTAATAATTTAGATATAATTACTGTTGTTCATGAGCGTAGAAATTTCAAATAGTTTTAAAAGATATACGGCCACTAACTAAAATCTACATTTGCTAGACTCAGAGTCAGATGGTCATAGTAGTAACTGATAGTATGACTTCCTAGGCTAACATTTGTCATGGCAATCTGGAAAAAAAAAAAAAGTACTCCATGCAATGGAAAGATCAAGATTTTTTTTTAAGAGTAAGTTAATCAACTGGGCACGGTGGCTCACGCCTGTAATCCCAGTACTTTGGGAGGCCGAGGTGGGTGAATCACGAGGTCAGGTGTTCTAGACCAGCCTGGCCAACATAGTGAAACCCTGTCTCTACTAAAAATACAAAAATCAGCTGGGCGTGGTGGCACATGCCTGTAATCCCAGCTACCTGGGAGGCTGAGGCAGGAGAATTGCTTCAACCTGGGAGACAGAGGTTGCAGTGAGCTGAGATTGCGCCACTGCACTCCAGCTAGGGCAACAGTGTGAGACTCTGTCACAAAAAAAAAAGAGTAAGTTAACCAATTCTGTCAAAAATAAAAGATCTTAGTAATAAAATATATATAATTGAAATGGTGAATGTGATTAAAATGAACATGTTTATATATTTATATATTAGTATATAAATATGAAAATATATAAATATTAAATGATCTCATTTTACCTCCCTAATTCTATAAGCTGGTCATTTCTATATTTTTTAAAAAGGAAATTAAAAGACAAAGCAAATAAATGACTTACATAAACTGACATGTTTAATCGGAACTGTATTTGGAAATGAAGTTAAATTGACTTGATATTCAGGCAATGCCCTTTGTCAGATAATCTTTCTGAGCATTAGATATTTTGCTGTAATATGGATATTTGGAGATGCATTTTTCACTTTTGCATGGTCTTAGGTTACCAGCAAATGGGCTGGCAAAATCATGTAATAATATTGTCTGAAAGGTACTGCCCTTAGGAATGAGTTTGTTACCTGGCAGGATTTGGTCTGCTTCTATCCCATGAAGTTAATCCAATTAACAGGAAAGCCATTAAACACACTAGTATCTACCCAGAGCTGTAACATTTTCCACTTACTCACATATGCGCAAAATTCAGCAAACTGCCTGCCGGGTGAAAATTTGGACCAGACCCTTAATGGTTCTGGGAAGTTCCTGTAGTCTATAGTGCTCCCCTTTGTTAATTAATATGGTAGCACTAATTAATATGGCACATCTTTTATTAATATGGATTTTCTGCTTAAATTTTTAAAATTACAGATGACATCTTTAAATTGGATAGTGCTATTTGCATTGGAAACAAGCATGGCTGACTGTCTTGTTGAGTGTGTTAACCTTTCGTTAGCTGATCTAGAGCATTTATAAACTTTGATACTGTCTTTCATTTACTATTCTTCTGGTATGCACTATAAACTTCTACATTATAAAAGAATCCAAGTTATTTTGTCACTGGCAAATAGTCTATAGTAGTGAGTCATATTGATTTATGAATCTGTGCTGTTACTTGTTTACAGAATTTATATCGTGCTTTTTCATATGCTGTATTCTGCAAGCACCAAGAGCCTTCTGTCTGTTTCTGTCTTTCTATGGCCCTGCCTTCCTTATTCCACTACCATTGATGCATTCAAGTTTATACGCTTTTGGCAGTTTTCAAAGATTTGCATTAATCAACATATGGGTCAAGACCTCCTCTCTCACCAGTAATTTTCCTTTATGTGTTTCTACTGAAAATGAGATCTACCTGCCTATTAATAGTGTTGGCTTATTCATCTTTCCTGGCTTCTATGGTATCCATCTCTATGAAACCTAGGTATTTGCTCAATAATAAAGAACCAAATATATTAATATATATGCATATACACATCCATGAGTGTGCATATATACATGTATGTTAAAATTTAAGATGAATGAAAAGGTTAAGTCTGCATGTTTTGTCTTGGAAGCATAAGAACCTGAGTGGAAGATAAGAGCCTTTCAATTTGCTTTATGTCTTCAGGCAAGAAACTCAAAGATGCTTATTTCCTCAATTTTAGAAGAGCAGCTTTTGAGTAAAATAGGTAGAAAGGGGTTAGGGATTTGGGATAGGACTGTAGAAAACAAATCATGAATATTTTTACACTCCATTTCAGTTTTGCAACATTTGGGAGACCACATCTTGCTCTTCTTTCTTATAGGCTAGGATGTTTCAATGAGACTTCAACCAGCATATGTGGTTGGGGTGGGGGGAAACAGTAACACCTCATTTTCTCTTTCTCTTTTGAGACTACGAGCATGAGTCATTTTTATCGCACTACAAAGTCTTGCCAACAATTATGGCCAATAACATTGCTTTCCATCACAATATAAACATGAGCTAACCCTTAAAATTTTGAAAGTTTCTTAAAGACAAGAATGTGATGTCTTTATGCTCTCCTCTGCTGAACATGGAAGTATAGGAATCCAAGGATCTAGAAAACCAAGAACACCATAGATAAAAACATGCATATTAAAGATAAAGGGAAAAATATTAGATATCCCCAAATCTTTCTTTCATCCTGACTTCTCTAAAACCCAAACCTATATGTATATATTTGAATACAAATGTATATTTTATTCAAATACAATGTATATTCATATACAAACCCTAAACTCAATATGTCTAAAGTTTACTCTATCTCTTCCTAAGTTCATATCTTCTCTGCCTTCTACATGTATAACTGCTTCAGCCTTCTCACATTTGCTTAGGATTGATCATTAAATTTGCAATGAACTCTTTCTTCTCTTTCCCCCCTACCTCTTCCTTTTCTTTCCTGCCCCATATCAGTAAGGATGTTTGATTTCAAGTGACAGAAAACCAACTCAAACTGGTTTAGGAAAAGAAAAAAGA
Source organism: Pan troglodytes (assembly GCF_028858775.2). Lineage (NCBI taxonomy): Eukaryota > Metazoa > Chordata > Mammalia > Primates > Hominidae > Pan > Pan troglodytes. Next base: position 134,107,594 of record NC_072398.2, read on the forward strand.
ATTTTATTGCCTCACATAACTTAAAAGCCCAGGAATAGAGTTCACTGAAGTTTTTACTGAATTCAGAATTTCAAACAGTGGCATCATCAGAACTGTTTCCCTTCATCTCTCTGTTCTTCTTTATGTGGCTTTATTTTCAGGCCACATGTAACCCCTGTAGCTGAAAGTTCATATTATCTTTATTGTTCTGCATAGTAGACAGAATAATGCTCCCCGCCCCACTGCCCCCAAAGTTACCTATATCCTAATCCCTGAAACCTGTGAATATATTAAATACCATGGCAAGCATGGAATTTGCATGGTGAAATCCTAACCAACAAGGTGATGGTATTAGGAAGTGGGGCCTTTTAAGGGATGCTTAGGTCATAAGAGCAGAGCCCTCGTGAATGGGATTAGTGCCCTTATAAAAGAGGGCCTGGGGAGCTTATTCACCCCTTACAGGGTGTGAGAACACAGCAAGAAGTTGCTATCTACGAACCAGGAAATAGGCCCTCACCAGACACAGAATCTACAGACAACTTGACCTTGGACCTCTCAGCCTCCAGAACTGTGAGAAATACCTTTTTTTTGTTTATAAGCCATCCAGTCTATGCTACTTTGTTATAGTAGCTTGAATGGACCAAGACACCTTCCTTAAAGAGGATGTTCATGATCATGAACAGACCTACATGGAACTTGTCATATAGTTAAAATTTTAAGATGACTTATTTGGTACAGCAACAGTAAAAAACAAACAAACCATATTTTGCATATGACTATCAGGTCAACTGTTTTTACATTGGTGTTTACAAATCAACACTCTTCGTCACCATGCTTTAAATAACAGAGATAGTTCTACACTCAACAAATAACAATTATTAAGGACTTTCAGGTGGCAAGGCTGCCCAAATTATCATGAAATTATTGGGCTGTATGTATAAACATTTAGCTTTTGGATCAATTTTATCAGCTGGAAAACTGTAGATTCTTTTGGTTGCACAGAAAAAAGATCACTAATATTATCTCATATCACAGGGTATGGTGCAGGGTAGGCAGCACAAAGTCTAATTAGGATGCTGTTACATCTGCTCAAGCAAGAAATTTTGAGTGCCTGGACTAATAAGGCAGCAGTAATAGGGTTAGGGAGGAGGGAATGGATTGAAGAAATATTTAGCAATAGGGTTTAGACTAACAACATATATTTATTAAGAGCCTACTAGATACCAGCCACTGTGAAAATGGAAAATATAGCAATGCGGTGTCCTACATTTCTAATAAAATGTTGAACATTTTATTTTATTGCTGTTATGCAAGTATAGATAAAGCCATCCTTAAATTCTTCTTCTGGGAAGACAAAGGATGCTTCACAGAGGTTATATACCATGGGAACTGAATCTTCTGGAGTTGGTTCAGAATGCAGATTCTGGAATCAAATTCCCTGTGTTTGAATCCTGGCTCTGGCTCTTAGCTGTGTCTTTGTGTGGAAGGTACTTAATAATGTAAACCTCACTTTTCTCAATTGTAAACAGATGTAGAAAGAAAATTACTGATAACAGCTACCACTTAGCAGTCACCATGTCAGGTACTATTCCAAATACTCAACAGCCAATAATTTATTTAGCCATCACAGCAATCTTACGAAGTAGGTACTATTATTAGATGAGGAAACTGAGGTACTGATATATTAAACAGATTTCACACACCACGCTGCTGGTAAATGGCAGAGCTAAGATCTGAACCCATGCAGTTCACCTCCCGAATCCATGCTGTTGATCAATATGCCACTTTCCCAAGGATAAGCTGCTTAGCATTATCAAGAGATCTAAAGGGGATAATGCACGTAAAGTGCTTAGCACAGTGCCTGCATGTAGAACTTGCTTGATAAGTATTAGCTTAATTTTATACTCATAAAATTAAATATTAATAAATATTGGCTCTTCAGATTGGTGTCACTGGGTGGTTGGATCTGCTAGTTAGGCACTATAAAGAGTACGAAGGAGGGAAAAAGGCAGCTGTCTTGAAGCAGAAGGCCAGGACCTCCATTTCCAGCTTCTCTACTTGTAGGCAGTGGGATTGCCTATGCTCATGCCTATGCTTCATGCTTCATAGCATGGAATCTTTGAAATAAACAGATAGGAGAGCATGGATTTATTCAAACAATAATCATTTTCCAAGGTCCAGCAATGGGCCAGGCCTTGGGCCAGGTTTCATGGGGAATACAAAATTGGAATAACGCCTTCAAAATAAGATTAGTGGCTTAGAGCTCAGGTTCTGGAGACAGATTTTCCAGGTTGAATACTAACTCTGCCAATTGGCCACTTGAGACTTTGGGCAAGTCACCTTACCTCTCTGTGCCTCATTTCTCTTGTCAATAAAATGAAGAAGAGTAAGCAGATCTTATAGGGTTGTGTGCAGACAAAGAGAGGCAAGACCTGTAGGAACAGGGCAGGGGCTCTATAAATGTGCCCTTTGCTTATTCCCAACTCTCCACACCATCCCACATGTGTGACCTCAACTTGCGTCCTTGCCACCTTTCATCAATACTAAAGCAATTGCCCAAAAAGCGCTTTTTAAACTTCCTTTTTTCCTTTTTGTAGCATAGAGTTTTTCAAAAATAAATTATATCAAAATAAATGTGTAAAATACCTCCACGTCTTAGCATGTGCTACTTTCTCATTCTGTATTGCTCTTAATCATGCCACACTTGGAGGAAACTTTTTTTTTCTTCAAATACTCTCTCAAGCAGCTGGGACCTCCTCTCTGATATCTCTCAGGATATCCCCAACTGCAAGAATTAATCATTCACTCCTGGTAATATCTCTACTCCTTATGCATATGCCTATTAGTGCATCAGATTAAAAGCAGTTGTCATATTCATCTTTGCATTTCCAGAGCCAGGTGCAGAGCCTGGCATGTAGTAGCCTAGGTACATAATAAATTATCCTTTATAACAGCTTTATTGAGCTGTAATTCATGTAACAGCCATCTAAAGTGTACAATTCAATAGGTTATAGTGCATTTACATTTATGCAACCATCACCAGAATCCATTTTTATGACACCAAAAAAAAGAAACTCAGTCAATTAGCAGTCACTCCACATTCCTCTCTGCCCAACCCTAGGGAAACACTAATCTGCTTCTGATCTCTATGGATTTGCCTATTCTGGACATTTCAAAAATCGAATCATGCAATATAGTGTGGATATTACCACTGTACTTTGTGACTGGCTTCTTTTGCTTAGCATGCTATTTTCAAGGTTAATTCATATATTAGCATGTATTAATAGTTCATTTTTTCTATGGCCGTATAATATTCCATTTGATGGATATGACATATTTTATTTACCCATTCATCAGTTGGTGGATATTTGGGTTGTTTTTACTTTTTGGCTATTATGAATAAAGCTTCTGTGAACATTCATGTAGAAATTTTGTTATGGACATATGTTTTCATTTCTGTTGAATATATACCTAAAAGTGAAATTGCTGGGTCATGTGGTAACTCTTTTTAACCTTTTATGGAAGTGCCAGACTGTCTTCTAAAGCAGCTACACCAACTTACATTTCCACCAACAGGGAATGAGTGTTCTAATTTATCCACATCCTTGCCAACACTTATTATTATCTGTACTTTGGATCATAGCTATCCTAATGAGATGGTATCTCATTGTAGCTTTGGTTTGCATTTTACTGACAGCTTATGATGCTGAACATCTTTTCATGTGTTCGTTGGCTTTTTCTGTCCCTTCTTAAGACAAATGTGTACTCATATTGTCTGCTTATTTTTAATTGGATTGTCTTATTATTGAGTTGCAGGAGTTCTTTGTACATTCTAGACTCAAGTCCCTTATCAACTGTATGATTTGCAAAAATGTTTCACATTCTGTGGGTTGTCTTTTCACTTTCTTGATAGTGTCCTTTGAAGCACAAAAGTTTTTAATTTGGTGATGCCCAATTTATCTATTTTTTAAAATTGTGTTACTTTTATTTTTGGTATAATTTATCTAAATAACTATCAGCTAATGAGAGTTCACAAAATTTACACCAAGGCTTTCTTCTATTTATATTTTTACCTTTACATTTAGGTTTTTGATCCGTTTAATTTTTTTTAGATGGTGAGTAGGAATCCAGCTTCATTTATTTGCATGTAGATTTCCAGATGTACCAGCCCATTTGATGAAAAGACCAATCTTTCCCTCATAAGAAAATTTAGAATTAAACTCCATACTACCCCACCTCTGCCTTCAGGGAATGCATAGTACTGTGATGGAGACTGGTGGATGCATGAAAAAGTGGCAATGCAACATGGCAATGCAACATAGCGATGTGTGAGCCCAAAAGAGTGCAAGAGCTGGCTAGGAATGTCTTCTTCAAGTTTCCGAACTGAGCCCCGATATTGAACATAGAGTTACTTACAAACAATAATTCTCTCTTCCTATGATATATAATTAAAATGACACCTGCATAATGCCTCTATTGTCTCCACTCATATGCAATTCTCAACAATTAATAGACACCAAGAATAAAAGCACAGAGGAAGCTGGAGATGCCTCCATTTAAAAAGAAGAAAATCTTAAGTGTTATTAAAAATAAAAAATAGCTAGGAAACTGAGGTAGGTCTCTCTTGAAACACAAGTCCCATTATCTTTTATGATATCATCCTGGTCATAGATAAATTAATTTTTTTAGCTTTAAATAAAAAGCCACCACATTGCCCTTTTTTACTCTTCTATCTTGTTTTCCATTCTGAATCTGAGTGCCTGGCTTCTCTGCAGATATTGCTGAAATCACCATACTCAATTAGCAAGAAAGACCTACACTACCTACCCTCAGATGCCTGGCAGAAGGTGTCCCAAAGGCTATAAGGAAGGCTTAAGAATGAGCAGAGCTTTTCAATCACAGCATCTTATTTCAGTATCTGAGCCGAGCTTTGAGTTTGGTACTTCTAAGATGATAAAGAAAATATTGACATGAAATGACATTATTCATCAAAATTTTGACATTTGTCTCTAAACTACAATGTATTAACAAGATACCCCAGAATCATTTTCTTTCTTTATTCTAATATGTATATGTTCATGCACAAAAACATATGTGGTATTCTGAAATTGTGTTTTTCCAGCAACAAAAACAATCAGCATAATTCTTATTCATTGAATAATATGGAGGTTTACAAGTTCTCTAAAATTTTTCTTGTAAAGATCTGAAATCTTCTTTTGTTGCATAAAGGAAAGTACTGGGGTTATCGTTTGCTTTAATGTGGAGCACCACTTTGCTGATGACCTGTGGAAGGCGTTTTCCCTGCCAGCATCTGGCTACCTGGCAGGATCCATAGGCAGCTGGGAAAGAAACTTCAGAGCTGCTTCTGGGTCTTCCACATAATTAGCCTGTTTATAGGCCATCTGGGTTGCTTTGATTTCACCATCGCCATTTCTCTTTTCTGAAGATTTTCTGTGTGTCTCTTCCTTTGGGACTAAAATCATTAATAAGTCCTTCCTTAGTTAGGGACACAGGCTTCTTTCATGTGTCTGGAAACTCTCTGCCCCTCTGGATCCATCTCATTATGAAGCACCCTACAGACCAAGGGAGGGTGGTGTTTATATTTGATTATGCTATCATCAAATTAACAGGCCTCATTAGAAGGAAATTACAGATTTGGGGCTCCCTAATACAATAGATTCTTAGAAAACCTCATCCAAAGAATAACAAAGCATAGTTAAAGAGAACTATTGCAAGAAGGCCAGGATTTTAGTGAGGGCTGCTTAGATGGATAGAGAAGCTGAACTATTGGTGCTGTGCTAATCAAACAATGTCAGTATGAACTTAAGCTAATTTGAATATCATGTTATTCCCCCTTCTCAGAAACCCTCCTTTCTCCTGTTCAGTTATCAAATCCTACTTATCTTTAAAATCCATATCAAATCTTACCCAAAGTATGCAAATTAGCTGCAAATGAGGTCATAGAAAGGATTTTGCTTGTATCAGATGACATTAAATGTGTTTTGATTCAACATGTTAAAATCAAGATATTTCACATCACAATCTTGACTTCTAAATCCCTTTGAAAACTCAGATCCAACAGCCATCAGCTCTAGAGCAGAGGTTGGAAAACTATGGTGACCACACCATGGCCTCTAGTTTTTGCAAATAAAATTTTACTGGAACACAGTCACACCCATCCAGTAATCATGTGGTCAATGGCTGCTTCCATGGGTAACAGAGTTGCAGAGCTGAGTTGCAACAGAGACAGGAGGGCCTTGAAAAGAATAAATATTTGCTATCTGTCACATTACAAGAAAACATTTCCCAACCCCTGAGCTAGGCCTGAAGCAACTGCCTCTTTAAGTAGGACGTGAGTTTTCCAGGTCAACAGACCATCCCACCACCTACACAAAGGCTGTCATATCTCCAGTTGCCTGCCTGTCCCCTGTAGACCTGGAAGTTTCTTCTCTGTTTACAGTTTTTAGAATCTCTTAACATGTTAGCTCATGCTTTTCTTTCTCTCTCCTTTAACCAAGTTAGATCCAGATTCTCCCCACTGTCAAACAAAACAGCCACATTTATCTGCCCTGGTTTTGCTGCAGAAATGTTTTCTTCCTGTGCAAAGTTTGTTAGTTTTGTCTCTCCAGGGCAGGAACACTTCTTTGCTTCTTTTGCATTTCCCTAAGGCCTGGTGCAATGTGAATAAAATAGTAGATACTTAGTAAATATTTTTTATTTGACTTATTGTTGCCAACCTGATGTACTCTAACCTCAGAAACAAATAAAGAGTACTAAAATACATGTTTTTGCTTCAGAAAGAAAAACTCTAGGGGAAGATGCACAACAAGGGGAGTCACCTGTTGTCTGCTTCACCTGACCACCTGTCTACCCTCTGGAAGCAAGGGCAGGGTGCCTCAGGAGAAGCCATGTCTGCCTGCAAGAAGTCCTCTCTGGGTGGTAGCCTCAGCCTCTCAGTTATGAGGGCTTGTTAGCACACACACCATGACTAGCTCCCTGCCTTGGGGCAAACTCTGACTACCTCAATTCACAAACGTAGTTATATAAAATAGAACATGCAATAAGAACTAGAACAACCAAGGAACTTGGACTCTTGCGTCTTCTGACCAGTGTATTTTTTTCCTCTAGGCAGGGAAAATGTAGGAATAAAGCAAGGGAAGTTGGTTAGATGGTTGGAATGTTTGCTGACATCAGTTTCAAAGAGTCCAGAGCACTGAGGCTGGCAAGTCACCTCCCATGACCAGGGTTCCCTTCCTCCATGGTACTTTAACAATTTCTGTCTTTTGAAATCATTTCTGGGATTTCATTACTAAACAAATGCCTTTCCAGTGTAATATTTCTTTTTTAAAACATGTCATTTTTAGCATCCATTCCTTAATTAGGCCTAGGAAACTGCTATCTCTTTACCATGGCCTTATATCTCTGGTTTGATTAGTAAATACTGATCTTCCAACCTAAATCTCAGAGGTATTTTATTTTCAAGATGAACAGAAAGAAATGTCAGAGAGTCACCCCAGAGTTGTCCCAAGAGCTAGCTGCATAACTGAAGTAGGACAAGGTAGAGTCAGCATGCTAGAGCAGCTAAACTGAACACCAAACTGAAAACCACAGAGAGAGAAGAAACCAAATCTCCAACATGCAAAGGCCTGCTGGAATCAGAAATGCTAGGTCCATGGGCTTATAGTCTAATTTCACTGGGGAGATTATCCTTCAGTTTGAATTATAATCACCCAAACAGTCTCTAAATTTTGACCCCTGGCTTCAAAAGAGCAGGAAAGGATGGCTTTCTCTAGTGCAAAAAAAAAACCATCACAGTCTGTCATGGCTGTTGACCTTGGTTCAATGGCCTTCCTTTTCTTTGGGAGCCCATCAGGGCTCTGTGTAGAGGTGAAAGATGATGCAGGATTTTCTGCTCTTTAGCTCAGTTAAATCCAGTATCTTGTCTCATGACCAAGAAGAATTAGGCACATGGACACACTGAAGGGTGAGGAGGGTGGAATTTATTAAGTAAAAGGGGAGCTCTCAACAAAGAGAGGGGTCTGGCCAGCAGCCTCCCATCTCATGGTGGAGTGCTAGGACTTTCACATATGAGCTGAAGAGGCTAGGCTCCTCCCCAGCATAAAGCATGAATTCCTGGTGGCTCTATCCTATTCTCCCAGTGTGCATGCAGGCATGCCCAGGCAAGCCATAGGTTGTATAGAAAAAGGTAACATTCAATTGGTTAAAAGGGACTATTCAGAAAGAATCAGTTGGGAAAGAGCAGGCAAACAGGGGCAGTTCTTCCTCTGGGTCACAGGTTTCATCTGGTCTTTCATCCTTCAGGCTGTTTTAGGCTTGAAGGTGGGGTTTTGCCGGGGACACGTACCTATCTGCCTAGGCATCTGTCTGCCTTCTGCCTCTATCAGGGACAGCCTCTCAAGGAGCGGGCATTCAGAGTTGGAGGCTGGAGGAGGAAATGATGATGACACTGGGTCTGCTCACATTGCTAAACCAAAGTAAATCTGTGAGTAGGTGTAGTTCTTAATTCCTACCCACAAAGCTTGGGGCCACATGTGTTTCCAACTTCAGAATTTTTCACATTTTAGGAAAAAAAAAATGTATACGCTTTATGTTATATATACCCCCAGTGGGGTCTAGGGCAACACTCCATATGCAAGGTCATTAAATGCTTCTGAATCCTTGCATATAATATTCATTCTAAGGTTAATGAAGACTCTACAGTAGACTCACATGAGTTCAGATTTTGCCCCCAAATGAGTGCTGATCAAGTTAGTTTTACTAATAAGTGACTGTCCCATCCCCAAAAACCCTCTTTAATTTTGGAGTTCTTTAGATTTTAGAATTGTGGAAAAGAGATCATGGACCTGTACTGCCAAATAAATCTATAAATTGATTAGCATCAACTTTAGCTCATCTTTAGTGCTATCTCAGCCGAGTGGGAAACATTGTTGTGCCTCAGGACCTTGGCTCAGGCACGGAGAGGTTCCCATGGCACTTGTTGCCTCCAATCTGCAGGCCCAGAAGGCTTAGACTGTTTTCCTCTACTCATTAAGTGAGATTCAACATTCACTAATGTTTGAGGATGCTTTCTCCAAGAAGGGAAATGCTACCTTTTGATTTTCTTCAATAATGAAGAGTGAGCATTGTTGATTTTACAAATTTTACTGCCAAACATTATGGGGACCCAGAGGTGAATTGGTGAGATATCAGTAATAGTAATAATAATAAAAGTGGGAAATAATAGCAGTAACAATGGTACTAACAGTAATAATAATTATTAATACTTATTCTGCCATTATGTGTCATCCATTGCCCTGACAGCTTTATTTACATGATTTCATGGAACTGCAAAATAAGTCAATGACATAGATACTAGGATTATCTCAATTTTACAAATAAGGATATTGAGGTACTGATAGGTTAATTTACAAATTTACAAACGTTAATTTACAAATTTACAAACTTAGAAACTTTAACAAACCCTGACTTTATTGGTGAGATGGTAATGTTACAGTTGGATTAGACTGTGGTCTCAGCTTACTGGTTTTTAATTGTTGAAGATAGAAATCGACATCACTCCTTCCCTCCAAAAACTGCTCTTCGATCATTAAGTTTTAGAGGAAACTATAGCAGAACAATAGAAGCCACCTTTCCCCAAGTGGTTGATTGACTTATTCCAGCAATTTCTAACCATATGAAATACATTTGTCTCCCTTTCAGAGTTCTCTTATATAGAACTAAAACAGGCAAATTTCACTGGTGTCTCCACAGACTTTCCACTACTGTTCCCATCAACTACTGGATGAAATTAGAAAGTGTAAGAAAAGTCCTCTTGCTTAAAGGAACTTTATAATCAGTTGCCCTGTAAAAGGACTAAAGCAGTGATCATGAGCTAGCCAGCAATGTTTAGTAAATGTAATAGGGCAATTTATTGATCAGATTAAAGGATGACTCTAGTTCAATTTAACATAAGTTGACAAGCAGTTCGGAACTCACAAATAATTAGACAACTCTCTTGTGTTTCCTAGAAACATGTTTCTGTCTAGAAAAGCTAAACATTATGAGAATTTTTTATGTTTGTACTCAAAAAAGTGGTTTTTTCCTGCTCCAAAGTCATTACCAAATGTGTTAAGGTATATATTTCCACCTACAGGTAATGATTTATCCTCAAAGCAGAAGATAGAAGTAAAATTCAGAATGAAACTTACATTTGCAAAAATTCTGACCCTGTGGAATGCCACCATAAAATTAAAATAAATGTGCTTTAATCTCCAGTCATAACTGCTTAACACCCAAAAATCCTGCCCTTCAAATATTAGCTTATAAAAAAAGACATTCCACTACTAAAAAGGTAGTCAATGTTCAATTTATGCAGTAATATCTCCCTGCCCCCCGTTTATTCTATTTACACACGAATGGCTAGCTAACTAGAATGTATCTGCTGAAAGAACAATTATTTTCCTTATTCACAGGTCTTGAGACTTCTTGCAATCACCATTTCTATTTGCCCTTATTAGAAAAAGGTTCAAACACAGTAACCATAGCTGACAATATCATACACAGTTACCAAACATAGTAACCAACGAAAATATATCCAATATTTGGTAGTTGATATTTCACAGGAAATTATTTAATAGTATCATGAGATTGGAGCCAGAGAATGAAATCATTCAATTTGATTATATGGATGACACTGTTTGTCCTGAGTCTAATGACCAAGTAATACATATGCAACATCTATGTAAAGAATGATTGTAGTCATGTTAATAATTAAGATAATCTTAAGTGACTTGAGATCTGATCTGACCACTTCTAATAAAAAAGAAAATGTTACCATGCCAGGCAGATGACTCAAACTCTACTTTTATTTAAGATGAGCTCACCTAGAAAAACATAATGAAAAAGTTTTCATCTTCCAGACCCCTCCCTATACCTCTCTTTTTAAAATTCATCAGCTCTTCAGAGGACTCAGAATTATATCCCACTTGATTCGGCCATTTCAGGCAAAACCCTGTGTACAGACAATTTATTTGAATTGTTCATGCTGAACTCTAATAGATAAGCCAAAAAATCATTGTCAAATAAATAGATAATATAACTGGGAAAAAATATCATGCTAAGAAATACAAGACTCAATTACAATCTCTTCATTTCATTCATTGACACATTTTTCAAGTAGCTAGTAAGTGTTAGGCATTATAATAGGCATAGACAATAGAGAGATTATCCAACTGTAAATTACTTATTTGTGAGATCTGTGTTTCATATACAATTTGCATTCCCAGTACCCAGTACATTCCTGGCACATAGTAGGTTCTCAATAAATATTTACTAAATGAATTTGATCAAATTATATTGTGCACCAGTTTTATCAGATGCTGAGATGGTCACCAGGCATACAAAGATGAAAGAAAGACACGTTCAGAAGATCAAGAAGCAGAGGAGTGTCACTTAATGATATATATATATATAATTATTATAATGTTATTCACATATCATGTAATATTTTTTGAATTATAAAAGCTATTCATGTATATTATGGAAAGTTAGGGGAAAAAAAGAAAATTTTAAATGAACTATAATTATACCACCTAGAGGTAATCACTTTGATTACCCAGAGGTATGTACCATGTGTATATCTTTCCAGGTTCTTTTCTGTATTTCAAAGGGGTGTGTGCATGTCTATGTTTCACTTTTTACAAAAATATAATCACACAAAACCTTTCTATTTTTAAAAGAAACTATTAAGAAAGTAAAGAGGAAGCCATAGACAGGGAGAAAATATTACATAATATTGAGTGATACAAACATAAGACAGAGAACTTATTTTCAGAAAAAAAAATTCTAAAACGTTACAACGCCAGAAAAAGGAAAATTAACAGTGGCCAAAGATTTAAACAGACATTCACCAAGAGAATATATAAAATCACTCAATCACTTTTAAAAACAATTTGACAGTACCCTGTAAAGTAATCATATACTTACCAATTCTTATAGGCTGAATGTTTGTGTCTTCCCAAAATTTGTACGTTGAAATTATAACCCCCCATTGAGATGGTATTAGGAGATGAGGCTTCTGGGAGGTGATTTGGCTTCTGGAGGTGACGAGGGTAGAGCCTTTGTATTAGTCCATTCTCATGCTGCTATGAAGAAATACCTGAGACTGAGTAATTTATAAAGAAAAGGTTTAATTGACTCACAGTTCTGCATGGCTGGGGAAGCTTCAGGAAGCTTACAATCATGGTGGAAGGGGAAGCAAACACATTCTTCTTCACATGGTGGCAGCAAGAGGAATTGCTGAGCAAAAGGGGTAAAACTCCTTATAAGACCATCAGATCTTGTGTGAACTCACTCACTATCACAAGAACAGCATGGAGGTATCTGCCCCCATGATTCAGTTACCTCCCATCAGGTCCCTCCCATGACACATGGGGATTATGGGAACTAAAACTCAAGATGAGATTTGGGTGGGGACACAGCCAAACCATATCACTCCTTTCCTGGCACCTCTCAAATCTCATGTTCTCATATTTCAAAACACGAGCATGCCTTTCCAACAGTTCCCAAAGGCTTAACTCTTTCCAGAATTAACCCAAAAGTCTAAGTCCAAAGTCTTATCTAAGACAAGGCAAGTCCCTTTCAACTATGAGCCTATAAAATCAAAAGCAAGTTAGTTACTTCCTAGATACAATGGGAGTACAGGCATTGGGTAAATACACCCATTCCAAAAGGGAGAAATTGGCCAAAACAAAGGGGCTGCAGTGCCCAAGCAAGTCCAAAATCCAATGGGACAGTCAAAACTTAAAGCTCTGAAATGATCTCCTTTGACTCCATGTCTCACATCGAGGTTATGCTGATGCAAGAGCTGGGCTCCCATGGCCTTGAGCAGCTCTGCCCCTGTGGCCTTGCAGGATACAACCCCCTCCCAGCTGCCTTCATGGGCTGGCATTGAGTATCTGCAGCTTTTCCAAGTGCACAGTGCAAGCTGTCAGTGGATCTACCATTCAGGAGTCTGGAAGGAAGTGACCCTCATCTCACAGCTCCACTAGGCAGTGCCCCAGTGGGGATTCTGTGTGGGGGCTCCTATCCCACATTTCCCTTCCACCCTGCCCTAGCAAAAGTTCTCCTTGAGGGCTCCACCCATGCAGAAAACTTCTGCCTGGACATCCAGGTATTTCCATGCGTCCTCTGAAATCTAGGCAGAGCTTCCCAAACCTCAATTATTGACTTTGGTGCGTGCAATCTCAACACCACGTGGAGGCTGTCAAGGTCTGGGGCTTGCATCCTCTGAAACTATGGCTTGAGCTGTATTTTGGCCCCTCTTAGCCATGGCTAGAGCAGCTGGGATGCAGGGCACCAAGTCCCAAGGCTGCACACAGCAGGGGGGCCTTGGGCCTGGCCCACAAAACCATTTTTTCCTCCTAGGCTTCCAGGCCTGTGATGGGAGGGGCTGCCGTGAAGACCTCTGACATGCTTCTGAATTTTCCCCATTGACTTTGTGATTACCATTTGACTCCCAGATACTTAGGCAAATTTCTGCTGCTGGCTTGAATTTCTCTCCAGAAAATGGGTTTTTCTTTCCTACTGCATCATCAGGCTGCAAGTTTTCCAAATTTTTATATTCTGCTTCCTTTTGAACGTTTTGCCACTTAGAAATTTCTTCCACCAGATATCCTGAATTATCTCTCTCAAGTTCAAAGTTCCACAAATCTCTAGGGCAGGGGCAAAATGTTGCCAGTCTTTTTGCATGGCAAGTCTGATCTTTACTGCTGTTCCCAACAAGTTCCTCATCTCCATCTGAGAGCACCGCAGCCTGGACTTTGTTATCCATATCACTATCAGAATTTTGGTCAAAGCCACTCAACAAGTGTCTAGGAAGTTCCAAACTTTCCCAATCTTCCTGTCTTCTGAGCCCTCCAAACTATTCCAACCTCTGCCCATTACCCACTTCAAAAGTCGCTTCCAGATTTTGGGGTATGTTTACAGCAGCACTCCACACCCTAGTACCAATTTACTGTATTAGTTCATTCTCATGCTGCTATGAAAAAACACCCAAGACAGGGTAATTTAAAAGGAAAGAGGTTTAATTGACCCACAATTGCACAGGGCTAGGGGGGCCTCAGGAAACTTACAATCATGGCAGAAGGGGAAGAAAACATGCCCTTCTTCACATTGCAGCAACAAGGAGAAGTGCTGAGCAAAAGGGGAAAGCCCCTTATAAAACCATCAGATCTCATGACAAGACACTCACTATCATGAGAACAGCATGGAGGTAACCACCCCATGATTCAATTACCTCACATCAGGTCCCTCCCACAACACATGGGGATTATGGGAACTACAATTCAAGATGAGATTTGGGTGGGTACAAAGCCAAACCACATCAGCCTTCATGAATGCGATTTATGCTTTGATAAAAGAGACCCCAGAGAGACCCCTTTGTCCCTTGCCACAGCAAGAAGATGGCCATCTACAAACTGAAAAAAGAGCTCTCACCAGGTACCAAATCTATTGGTGTCTTGATCTAGGACTTCCCAGCTTCCAGGACTGTAAGAAATAAATGTTTGTTTTTTAAGCTATCTAGTGTATAGTATTTTTGTTATAGCAGCCCAAATGAACTAAGACACCAGTCAACTGAGCAATTCCACTCTTACATATTTATCCAGGAGAAATGAAAACAAATGTCTATGTAAAGACTTGTACTTGAATGTTTATAGAAGTTTTATTCATGATAGGCCAAAACTGGAAATGACCCAAGCATCCATCAACATGTGAATAAATTACTGAATGTCCAAATCAAATGCGAATCACCAATAAAAGTAAAGGGACTACTGGTACACAGGACAACATGGGTGAATCTCAAAGTCATTATGCTAAAAGAAAAAATCCAGACACACACAAAAAAACATGCTCTAAGTTCCATTCATGTGAAACTCCAGAAAAAAAATCTAGTCTATAGTGATAGAAGTCAAATCAGTGGTTGCCTGGGGCCAGGGATGAACATGAGGAATAACTAGAAGGGAATAGCGAAAATATTCTATATATTGATTGTGATTGTGGTTACGTGGTAGTATACACTTTTTTAAAAACCATCAAACTGTACTTTTTAAATGTGAGTATTTTATACTATGTAAACTATACATCAATAAAGTTAATTGAAAAAATTGATTCACCTAGCATATACTGATTTTAACCCATTAATAACCTTAAAACGAGCAACAATAGTTTTTTATATCACTACATGTGTATCTCCAGCATGGTGTGTAATGGCTTGATATTATGGCTGTGCTACAATTTATTTAACTGTGGAATATTTTAATTTTGACCTTTTCAAAAACTATTATATATAAAGCACTATATTGCTCACCCTTGAAAATATGAGTTAAATTTACAACTACAAATTGGAAATCATTACATGGAAAAGCAAAAAGGGACATTCAAAGTAAAGGACAGTCAGCTATAAAATGATACAGAAATCGTAAACATAATGCCCATTCAGAAAACTTCAGAAGGTCTTTTTGACTACACAGCAAGTGGGGCATCAGAGGAGATGAGGGTGAAGTTGCTAAGGTTCACGTGAAGCCTCTTCTAAGCCATACTAAGAACTTTTGATTTTTCTCAGACAGAAAAGGGAGGAAATCTGAAAGATTTTAAGAGAAGGGACATGATTTCACTTATGTTTTAGAAAGATTACTTTGACATTTGGCTGGAGAATGAATTGGAGGCCTGTTGATCACAGTAATCCAGGAGAGAAACTGTGAGTACCTGAGCTAAGAATATGGAATAGAGGAGGGAGGACAGTTCTCGTAGAGACCTATGAAGAAGGGAGATGAGGAAGACAAAGAAATCTAGGTGACCTTCCAGGGCCAAAAAGAAGGTAAGGAAGAGATTCATCAATGAAGCTGAAATATTACATGAGTCTTTATCAGAGCCTGAAATTCATCTACAACCAGGGTTGGATTACTGGTATAATATATTTGGCAAATTGCAGTGGACCTATAAACAACATTAATAGGCTTATAGAACAAACTCTGCCACTTACATTACTATGTTCCAGTGAGTTTTTAAAATTGAATTATTTTTGCTGTTGTGTTGCTGTTGGTAGTAGCAGTGATGTTGTTATCTCAAATATAATACATTCCTACTGACTAGCTAGATAATAGTGCATTTGATAATTACCTTGATATCCGATTCAAACATATTCTACTTTTTAGGGTTTCACTCAGAGTAGGTTTTTATTCTGAAGGAGCATATATTTACTTTTCAGATCCCCTCTTAACATTGGACATAGGTAAACTTCTTTTATAAGGTTTATAATGTGCAAACATATATTCCTTTTTATGCTACTGGTCTATTTATTGGATTAACTAGAAGGATTTGATGTGAAAGCTTAGAATGATATTGAAAACACATCACTTCTATTGTAGCTAAGAAAATCAGCTTTAGAATTAGAGACCTTGTATTGGGCATTATGTGTAGACCTTTAGCTTTTTATCACAGCTGTTCTTTGTTGCCATGACAACAGAATTAACCGTTTCATTAATATCAGTGAGAAAAGACACATATTTATGCGTGTCTGACTTAGAATGTAGTCCCTGTTCAGATTTCAAGACCTTTGCCATGCTCATGGGCTTGTTTTTATTCCTTAATATTTTGCTTAATGTTTCTACAGGATTTTCAAAGCAAAGTCTTATGTTTTTAAGATTAAATTTCTATTGGCTGTGTTGGTTTGGCTGCTTTTTAGTGTCCCCTGAGTGGCGAAATGAGCTTCAGGATCTGAAGCTAGTGAAAGCAATAGGAAAGAAAATTTAGTACAAAAGAAAACAGTTACCAGTTACAAGAAAAGTCAGTTGTTTGTTTTTTCCTTCTTTTGAGCCCTACTTGGTGAAATGGGTGTTACTATAAATACTGAAGAGTAATCCCTCATCAAAATGGGTGATCCAGCTGTTTCTGTTGCTGCTGAAAGCAGGTAGTGTGCTGATTGCAATTGTGATGAAAAGGCAGAAAAAAGTGTCCTACGACAAGTAAAATCCATTATTTTGAAAATAATACCTCAAGATAATAATTTTGCCCATTCCCCAAAAGCTACAATGTTTCCCTACTTGTTTGTATCTGGCTTTTCTTTTGAAGGAAAAAAAATGATTCTTAATAAGGAACTCTCTATTAATATTCATACTTTTAAAGACCAATGCAAAAATTCCCTAATTACCATTGAAATGGTTTGAGGAATCTGTTAACTCTGTTTTCTATTCATGCACTTTAGCTAAATAAGGATTATCTTTAAATAAATTGACTTATTTTCTTCAAAATTATTATTATTAATTTCTATATTTTTTGAACACCTATCATGTCTAAGTAAATTTGCAAAGTGCTTAAAATATGTTATCTCATTTAATACATGAAACAACAGCTATATGAAGAAGGTACTGCTATCCTCATTTTATAGCGAAGGAAACTGACATTCAAAGAGAACTTGTACAAGATTTCACAATGAATAAGTAGGATTTGAATCTTAATAGATCTGATCCCAAAGCCAGTGCTGGCATTCATTAGGGAAAGTGCCACCCTCAACTCTTTGTTTCTGCTCATATAAATATTGTAACAACACTTAAAATATTTACATTCCCTCCAAGGCATTTTGTCCTGGGAGGTGGGGAGAAAAGTCTGAGAGAAGATTATTCATAATAATTAAACTCATAAAACAAGAAAGCAGGTTTGAATCAGACATAAAATCTTTAAACCAAGAATGGTTTGGTGAGGCTAACTGCACACATATGAATAATTTTCAGTACTGAATAAAGACTTTGTGCCAACCACTGAAATAAGGAAAAGACTTTTTACAGAACACAGTAGGTTTTTATTTTTAATTTATTTACTTTTTTAAACTTTTTTTTAAAGAACAGCTTGACTGAGATATAATTCTAATACCATAAAATTCACCTAAAGAGTACAAGGTAATGGTTTTCAGTATACTCACAAAATTGTACAATCACTGCCACAATCAATTTTAGAACATTTTTTATCACCTCCTTCTCTAAAAAACCCTTGTGCCCATTGTCACCATTTTCTTCTTTTTCCTTCTTTTCTATCTCTATAGAGTTGCTCATTTTGGACATTTCACAAAAATAGAACCATACATTATATAGCCATTAGTGTTTGGCTTTTTTTACTTAGTGTAATATTTTCAGGGTTCATCCATGCTGTGGCATGTATCAGTACTTCATTTCTTTTTATGGCTGAATAAGAACCCACTGTATGTATAAATCACATTTTGTCCACTGACAGACATTTGGGTTGTTTCCATGTTTTGGTTATTATGGCTATTATGAACAATCCCGCTATGAACTTTTGTGTACAAGTTTTTGTGAGGACACATGTTTTCATTTTCCTTGAGGCTCTGTTTGTTTTTATGTCATCCTTATCTAATAAAAAGGTGGGGCTCAAACATACTCTGGTGACCAAAGACCTTGTGGAATTCTAAACTATAATCACATCAGAGCTTTACTTTTACATTCTGTGAGTTATACGTTAGAGACAGAGTGATTAATTCAGACACCATTGCTCAGGGTTCTTAGCCACTCTTACAACTTTCATGAAGATATTCAACTCATTCTTTTCTAAGTGACAATAATTATTGAAGCTCTTTAAAACCCTAAATTTAAAAAGTACAAGAAAGCATTTACATAAAATAAAACTTACTAAAGTCTCAGATAGAATAATCTATCTTACCTACTTATCAAATATACATTTTTGAAATACTACTTCTTCAATTCAATTAGATGCTTAGGTAAATAAGACCTAAAACAGTAGAAGTGAGTGGCACTCTATTTTTCACTTCTCAGTGCTAACATTGTGAAGGATTCTTCAAGTTTCTTCTCTTCCGGCGGTGACAAAGCCAAGACCTAGACTTCAATAGACCCAAACGAGTGGGTCTGGTTTCTTTTTCATTAAGTTATATGATTCAGTAATAGATGAGAATGTTTTGTAATTAGAAATAAACACATCATTTATTTGTTGAGAGCAAAACCCTATAGGCTGTTCCTAATGGGGAGCTGTTTCCTTGAATTGAAGGTGAGAGTTTATCTTCGGTCTGAGTCATATGGAGGAACCATGAGAATCATAATCCCTGCTAAGGTACAAAGAGTCCAGAGGAAGGTTAAGAGTAAATTCTTGATATTTTTAAAAGATGACTTGTGGGTTCCAAGCATAGCATTAACTTCCATTTTAGAATCCAATAGAAATTGCATCAGCTAATAAGCTAAATGAGGCTTTTTAACAGTTGCTTCTCATCTCTGCACAAGAGGGCAGCCTTTCACCAAAACCAAGGAAACACTTGGGCAGAAGTGTGCTAATGTATATAGAGACCCCCTCCAATCATAGAACTTCCATGAAGAGCTCCCTTGACATAAAGAATGAAGAAATTATGAGATAGTTAATACCATGTGCCCGTGTGCTGTCAATCCCAGAAAATGTCTGCACATTAATATTGCCACATAAATGTTTGCAGTTTCAATGATATTTTGGGTTTAATGTTACATAAATATTGTTTGAATTTCTTAAACTACTGTGGACAATTATGGACTATTGAAATTAATGATAGGAATAATACATTTTCTAAATAAAAAAACCTATTCGTGCAATTAAATCACTCGACCCTAAAATAAATTTTTTTTCTATATCTCATGAGAATGTTTTCTTAGTGGTTATCCATTATTAGATTTCAAGGTTTTAGAATCAAATTGCCAAAATCAATTCCAAATGAATAATAATTCATATTGGGACAATTATAAATTTAAATCATAAAATACAGTCAAAAAGATTTACCGAGAAATTAAGAGAAACCAAAGAGGGTTGCTATGTGCATACACTTCCAAAATAATTAACCAAATTTGCCAGGAAATACATAATTTAAATGTATCATGATGAAACTAAAATGCGATTAAAAAGGGGGCTAAAGTTAATTTGTCACACACAAAGGTAAATGTAACTGTCTTTACATTCAAAGCTTTGCAACAATATTTTCATGAAGTATAAAGTAACCACAACCCCTTTTTTTCTCTTCAAGTTTATGGAACTTTCAACTAAACATTTCACAGGAAATTACTGTCTCCAAGAATATAAAAGGTTTTATATAAAGGATGCTGATCAGTTGTTCTCCATGGACACAGAGGTGCAAACAAGCAGAAATTGGTTTAATAAAGCAGAAGATATTTCAACTGGACACAAAGCAGAACTTCTTGACTATCATGGAGATAAAGAAAAATGGGGGAATCTTTCCAATAAATTTTTAAAGATAACTGTAAAAAAATCTAGTGAAATGGATAAGAGATGTCTTTACTTTTATTACTTATATTTACAAAATTGAGTACTAGACAGAAAATAATGTGTACACAATATCATTTCAACCATTTTATTTTATTTTTCAATAAAGTAATACTTTCATACTAATAAGCTAATAGAGCAAACAAGGAATAGCATTTCAATTTCCTTCAGGTTTTTGTTTTGTAGATAGACACAAGTATATTTTGTCATATACATTGTAAGAACTGGGCTTCCTTTACATAACATTTACTGGTGGGGAAATACAAAAGACAGCCAATGTAGATAAAAATGTTTTTCAATTCTTACTTGCTCAACAAATTTTACCAAACAGAAAGCTCCTTAGCTGTAGGGACATTAGGTGCCAAGTACTCTGTCTGGCACATAGTAGACTTTCAGTATAGGTTTATTGAATTATGTTTCCATAAAATTACAGCTTTTTTCTGTATCATTATGAGAATCAAACTCTAATTCTTAGTTTCATTTTCATAGACTGCAAGCAGGATTGGAGAGAGAGCTAAACTGGAGGTATGTATAACGGTTTATAAAGCCCTTTCACAATTTTCATGAAGCTGTACTACTTTTCACATGCTTTTAAGCAAACCATACTAACCAAATACTTACAGTCTTTACTGAGAGTAAATATTTATTCAACAACAAATATTTATCTGAAATTTGCTGTGTACAAGAAGACATCATGCCAGGTGCTAGGGATGCAGCTATAAACAAGGTAGGCACTGTTTCTGCCTTCCTGGAGCTTACATTCTAGAAAATGTAACCAAATTAAGTTGGCAATTAAGCATTTAATTACAGGTGCTATAAGTGATACAAGGAAGAAGTCCAGGGAGTTATGAAAGAATATTCACAGGACTTACTGATGGAAGGGAAAAAAATGCCATTACAGGATAGAAATCATTGAAGTTGAGAACTGATTTTATAAACAGAGCTTCAAAGAGCAAGTAGGAGAAGTTAGGTGGGGAGTTCATGGAGGGTATAGTGGGATGATTACATGTCGGAGGAAAGAACATAAGCAAAGACCTAAGTCAGGGAAAAGAATGGCACCATACAGGAAAGAAAATGAGGCAAAGTTGCCAAATGTGGAGAGGGAGAGGAAGTTTCTCAGCATGATCAAAAGAGCAAAAAAGTCATAAAAAGATAAAGATGGAAGACCAAATGAAGACACTACCTGCTGGGAAGAGGCTCACTTCTCATTGGTCTTTCCTTTATTCGATACCAAAACTACCTTCCGTTGCTCTTCTGCAACTGATTTCTACAAGCCCCACCAAATTCCTAACCACGTGTCAGTTCCCACTCTGCAGAAAACATAATGTAAACTCTAGTGCAGTTGCTTTTGCCTATAGAAGCATCTCTTTGAGGATTTAATCATAATGTAGAATATTCTCTATCAGTGCCATGCTGAAATGGCAGGCATAAATGATGCATAATTCTTGAAAACCCCATTGTAGACTTGGGTCTTTATAACAAAATAAAAGCTCCATATTAAACTATAAGGCATTATGCTTCCATAAAATAAATTAAATAAATGGCCAGCAGGGGTGTTTTACACAATTTATTGGTGCCCTCTACAGTCAATGCTACATCTCATTAGTGGCTCTGTCACTCATGAAAGATGTGGCACCCATCAGCATCCTTCATTAACTGAAAGCATGTGCCCACACATCAAATATATATTTTTTAATTATGGGAACAAGCTATAAAGCAGATGTGTGTGTGTGTGTGTGTGTGTGTGTGTATGTGTGTGTGTCTGCCATGAAGAGCAGAGAGCATTCAAAACCCTCCAAGGCTCTCTTTGTTTTTGTTTTGTTTTGTTTTTTTTCTTTTTAACCAAAATGGTGAATAAGATACAGTCTTGTTCTTTTAAAGTTATTTCTCTCTACTGACTATTCCCGCTTGCATTCATTGCAATCATCCAGACTTTGCCAATTTTTTTCCTTCTTGACATTTCATTTTTAATTAAAAATGACATTTTAATTAAAAGGAAACATATGTAGAATAAACAGAATAACTCACCAACAGCAGAGAGCTGGGGCTGTCCTGTCAGCTCAGTTTTAACCTTTCTGGCTCACAAAAGCTGTGCTGGGCTTCTCCAATGGTTGCCAAGGCACATTCTCGACAGAGAGGAAGAAAAAGATGGCCATCAAACCAAGATCCACCCACATTCAGAAAACCGTGAGAAATGCAGAGGATGGAGAACAGAGAGGCTATACCCACTCCAAACTATATTATTTGGGACTTTCAGAACTAAAATATTAGTTTTTCTTCTGTTCAGAATATTAAAACTATCACTTTGGTGAAAGACCCCAGTTTTACAACTTTTCATGTTTACAGATGGCCTGATTTGGCAATCTTAAATGTTAAGGGAGTTAGAAATCTGGCAGGAGGTAAGCACAGCCAAAAGTAAAGAATTACAAATAAAACAAACTACCCTTCTATGAACATCCATAACTTAGAATACTTTGCACCTCTCGGGGCTGATTCCCCTCCTATGTCAGAGCTGGTGATGGTGGGGTCCATGGGCAGCTGGACGCCTCTCCTCTCCCTGAAGTGAGCTGGCTCCTTGCACAAAAGCATATTGTGGTGTAGGAGGGAATGCAGCAAGACTGTACAAAATGACAAAGAAAGAAACCAGCAGTGGCTACATACTGCATGAGGGTCAGACCGATGGTTCTCTAAGAAAAATCACCGAATAGCATTATAAAGCCCAGGTCCTCAGAAACCACCTGCCAGTTGATGAGGATCAACAGGTAAATGGGTGACCCAATTTTCACCACATTGCGTGCACACCTTTTGACAAGCATAAAGGCACTGGGACAGACAGAAATCAGTCATGAATAGTCACTGTAATTATAACCCAGCATGAAGAAGGAAGGAAAGGAATATCATTTTGTGGCACCCACTAGGTGCCAATAATTTGTCATTCTAGTTCAAAAGTGAATTATATAAGTCAGTGTTATAGGTTGAATTGGTTCTCAAAAATAGATACATGAAAGTACTTCAGAACACCGGTACCTCAGAACATGACCTTATTTGGAGCTAGGGTCATTGCAGATGTGATCAGTCAAGTTAAAACAAGGTCATAACTGGAGTAGAGTGGGCCTCTAATCCAATGTGATTGGCGTCAATATAAGAAGACGGCCACGTGAAGACAGACACACACAAGGAGAATGCCATGGTGGCAAAGGCAGAGATTGGAGTTATGCAGCTGCAAGCTCATGAATGCCAAGGACTGCCAGCAATCTATCAAAAGCTAGGAGGAGGCAAACCCACAGGTTTCAGGAGCAGCATGGTCCTGCGAACAACTTGATTTTGGACTTCTAGCTTCCAGATCAGGAAGACAATAAATTTCTGTTATTTTGAACCACCCAGTTTGTGATACTTTGTTACAGCAGCCATGGGAAACTACAACTAATGTTAATGAAACAGGTCACTACACATTTTTTTCACCAAAAAAAATTACCTCCTATTAAGAATAACCACAAAATCATCAAACTGGGTTCTTTCAGTATGTATTTATTAAGCTCCTATTGTCTGTTCTGCAGCTAGTATGCTAAAAACTGCCTTCAAAGATTATTCAGCCAATCACGGAAAATGCCCATGCAAAATACAGGTAAAGCAGTGCCCTAGAGTGTCATGGATAGTTTTATACAGTTAGGTACCTGATGTAAATTGGGGATCAAAGAGTTGTGCATGGAGAAGATCACAAATGGGGTTATATATAATTCACTGTTAGGTGTTCAAGCTAAGTGTCATCCAATTAAATATGGCTTAAAAGGAATTTTTATTAGCAATGATCATTTGTGAATGAATTCTTCTAAGAAATTACAAGAGAGGTCTAATATTATCAAGGCTTAAACAGTGAATATATGAAGCAAGTATACATTCACATAACCATCAGCTGCCCAGTTGTTTAAAGCAAGTTTGTAGTTAATGAGAACTCAAACCATGTACCTCCACACACAGATTGGACACTGTGTGCTCAATAAATACATGTTGAAAGAATCCAGTTTGATGATTTTGTGGTTATTCTTAATAGGAGGTAATTTTGTTGTTGTTGTTAAAAAAAAATGTGTAGTCACCTGCTTCATTAACATTAGTTGTAGCTTCCTATGGCTGCTATAACAAAGTATTACAAACTGGATGGTTCAAAATAACAGAAATTTATTGTCTTCCTGATCTGGAAGCTAGAAGTCCAAAATCAATGTGGATGGAAACTACCCACTTCCACCTCCAAACCTAACTTACGCTCAATATCAGCATGACTTTTCTATTGCCATCATTAATAAGACTTTACAATTGCAGGAGAATTTAGTTCAGACAAATGACTTGATTCTGCATGAGAAAACTTTCTGGAAACAGCTAAAGTCTTCAATGGAAAGCATCAACAGTTTGTACCCTAGAATTCTTTAAATTCCTTTCCTCAAAAATCCCCACCTTGCCGATTCCACCAATCCTAAACAGTTGTATGGTGACCCTTACCGAATCCTAATCAAGTCCCCACATTAAAACACCCATCTTAAACCAAAAGTCTCAACAAATTCAAATTTTGCTTTCCCACTTCCCACACACTGCCAAAGTTCTATCAAGGTGGTATCTCTCTCACTTCGGTAAATAATGAACTGAACTTTAAATTATCAACACATTGTGCTAGTGATATTTGGGGAGCAAGTATTCAATAATAATCATGAGCACAGGATAAGGGAAAAGTTAGGAGAGAAATAACAACGTTAGGGACACATTGGGATTCATCAGGGAAGCCAAGGGACCCATGTACAGCAGAGAGGAACAAGGCAGTACAGCCACCCATCTGGGATTGGCATGCAGGCAAGGGAGGCTCCCCACTGTAGGGAAAGGGTGAGTGAGCGAGAGAACCCAGAGACCTACACTTCTGCCATGGACCTTTGCAACCCTGGGCACAGGAGATACCCCCTTACTGCCTCTCCATGGGATCTCCAGACTGAAACGAAGAGCTGGGTAGAGTCTGGGCAGAGCCGCAGCACAGGCCTATGTACAGCCCCAAGGAAATTGGATCCCTGAGCTCCCTGGCACCCAGGACCACAGCCCTGCCAACAAGGGAGGCCAGGCTCTCGTGCACATCCTTAGGATAGAGGCCACATCCACAGTGCTGAGGAGTGGACAGACTGCAGACCTTGCCTCCACTGCACCTCCTCAGGCAAAGGCCACTGCCCTAGGACCCAAGCACAGCTACTCTATCCCCTCAGAGCACACTAACTGGTCACAGCTCAGCATTTCTCTGGGTTGGTGCTCCCAGAGGTAACCAACAGGACTGCAGCCTTTGCTGCTGCTGCTGCAGGCCCCATCCCTACCGCCGTCAGGCTGGGGAGGGAACAAAAAAAAGCCTAAGAACTATTATCATAGACCTCTAGCACACTGCAGCTGCTTTATGGAAAAGTGGCCAGACCGTTTTCCATGAGGGTTCCTGCCCCTGCTACTCTTCAATGGGCAGGGCCTCCTCACCTGAGCCCCCAGCCCAGCTGCCCTGCCCTCACCTGATAACTTCAGTTGGTGGCAACTCCGCTTTTCTCTGGAGTGGAATACCCAGAGACAACCCACAGACTTTCTCTGCCATTGCTGCTGCAGTAGTACCATCCTTGCTGCCCTTGGGTTGAGGAACAAAGAACCTGCTTGCTTTGCTCGCACCTCCAGCACATTGCAGCCACCATACAGAAAGGAGCCCAGTTTCTCTTTCCTGTGAACCCCTGACCCCCTGCTCCAGCAGGCCCACTCCTGGCTGAACCTTCCCATTGGCAGCCCTTCTGTGTCTCTCTGGAGTGGAGTTCCCAGAAGCGACTGATAACTCCTCTGCCGCTGCTGCGGCAGCTGTACTGGCTCTTGTTGCCCTTGGGCTAGGGAAGGAACAAAGAGCCATGGTTTTTCACTCATACCTCCAGCACATTGCACTCACCATATGGAGAAGAGGCCAGACTGTCTTCCCCATGAGACCCCCATCCATCCTGGTCTTCACCAGGAAGGGTCCCACAGCTTGGGTTCACAGCACAGCCGCCCCACCCACAGCTGATCATTCTGATTGGCAGTGGCTCTGCATTTCTCTGGGGTGGAAATGGTGCCCCAAGAGGTAAGTGAAAGGTCCTCTGCCATTGCCACTGCAAAGGTCCCTGACCCTGGTGCCACGAAGTTGAAGAGAAAACATAAAACCTTAACTCACCCCAGGGATGTAGTGTGAAGCCTGGGAGTGCCAAGCCTAGATCTATGGCCAGCACTTGAGTGGGAGAGGAGCCCACAATTTCAGAGCATTTAGAGGTAGCATGGCTGCAAACACAAAGAAATACAGAGGAGACATAGGCTGAGTAAGAGTCTTTCTACTGGTCATTATGCTGAAGCACCATCCACTGGACCACAGTCCAGACTTCAACACCAAAAATACTTTGCTAATATATGCATCTGTGAAACCAAGGACAAGAACTCAGCCACAAAGACCCTGCACAAAGCTGTGGCCCTCTGAAAACATCCAGAAACAAAGCCAACTGACTATACTCAAATTTCACCACAGTTAATGGAACATGAATCCACTCTGATGAGAAGTAACCAGTACAAGAACTCTGGCAACTCTAAAAGTCAGAATGTCTTCTTAATCCCAAGTGATCACACTAGCTCCCCAGCAATGATTCTTGACCAGAATGAAATGGCTGAAATTACTCAGAATCTGGATGGCAACAAAGATCCTCAAGGTTCAGGAGAAAGTTGAAACCCAATCCAAGGAATTTAAGGAATTAGTAAGATGATTCAAGAAACGAAAGATGAAAAAGCCATTTTAAGAAAGAACCAAACTGACCTGTTAGAGCTGAAAAACTCACCACAAGAATTTCATAGCATGATTGAAAGTATTAACAGCAGAATAGATTAAGCTGAGGAAAGAATCTCAGCGCTCAAAGACTGGTTCTTGGAAGTGACTCAGTTAGACTAAAATAAAAAAAAAAGAATTTTAAAAATTGAACAAAACCTCCAGGAAATACGGAATTATGTCAAGAGACCAAACCTATGACTCACTGACATTCCTAAAAGAGAAGGAGAGAAAGCAAGCAACTTGGAAAACATATTTGAAAATACTGTCCATGAAAATTTTCCCAACCTCTTTAGAGAAACTGACATTCAAATTCAGAAATTTAGAGAACCCCTGCAAGATACTGTATAAGATGACCATCCCCCAGACACATAGTCATCAGATTCTCCAAGGTAAACTTGAAAGAAAAAAATTCAAAGGCAGCTACAGAGAAGAGGCAGGTCACCTACAAATGGAACAGTGGACCTTTTAGCAGAAACCCCACAAGCCAAAAGAGACTGGGCCTATACTCAGAAACCTTAAAGAAAATAAACTCCAGTCAAGGATTTCATGTCCAGCAGACTAAACTTCAAACAAAGGAGAAATAAAATCCTTTTCAGACAAGCAAATGCTAAGAGAATTTGTTACCACCAGACCTGCCTAAGAAGAGATCCTTAAAGGAATGCTAAACTTGGAAACAAAAGACCATTATCCACCCACACAAAAACACACTTAAGTACATAGACCATTGACACTATAAAGCAACTACACAATCAAGTATACATAGTGACCAGCTAAAAACATAATGACAGGATCAAATCTGCACATATCAATATTAATCTTGAATATAAATGGTCTACGTGCCCCATCTAAAAGGTGCATAGTGGCAAGTTATATAAAAAAGCAAGACCCAACTCTATGCTGTCTCCAAGAGACCCATCTTACATGCAAGGACACCCATAGGCTCAAAGTAAAGGGATGGAGAAAGATCTTTCAAGCAAATGGAAAACAAAAAAGAGCAGGAGTTGCTATTTTTATTTCAGACAAAACAGAGTTTAAAGCAACAGTGATTGAAAAGGACAAAGAAGGGCATTACATAATGATAAAGGGTTCAATTCAAAGATTGAACAATGCTAAATATATATGCACCCAACACTGAAGCTCCCATATGCATAAAACGAGTTCACAGAGACTTACAAAGAGGCTTAGATAACCATACAAATAATAGTGGGAGTCTTCAACACTCCACTGATGGTAATAAACAGATCATCAAAGCCAAACATTAACAAAAATATTTGGGACTTACACTCAACCTTTGACCAAATATACCCAGCAGACATCTACAGAGCTCTTCACCCCCACAAAAACACAGAACATAAATTCTTCTGCTCTGAACATGGCACATACTTTAAAGTTGACCACGCTTTCAGCCATAAAGCAATTCTCAACAAATTCAAAAAAAACTGAAATCACACCAACCACACTCTCAGACCACAGCACAATAAAAATAGAAATCAGTACGAAGAAGAACTCTCAAAACTATACAATTACATGGAAATTAAACATCTGCTTCCAATGACTTTTGGGTAAACAATGAAACTAAGGCACATATCAAGAAATTCTTTGAAACTAACAAAAACAAAGATACAGGATACAAGAATCTCTGGGACACAGCTAAAGCAACATTAAGAGGAATGTTTACATTGCTAACTGTCCACATCAAAAAGTTAGAAAGATCTCAAATTAACAACATAATATCGCACCTAGAGGAACTAGAAAAATGAAAACAAAGCAACCCCAAACCTAGCAGAAGAAAAGGAATAACCAATATCAGAACTGAAGTGAATGAAATGGAGGTAAGAAAAAAACATATAAAAAATCAAGAAAACCACGAGTTGGGTTTTTTTTTTTAAAGAATAAATAATATTGACAGACTGCTAGCTAGACAAATAAAGAAAAAAGGTGAGAAGATCCAAATAAACACAATCAGAAATGACAAATGGGACATTAAGACTAACCCCACAGAAACACAGAAAACAAAACAAACAAAAAAACCCAGTGACTATTATGAATACCTCTATGCACACAAAATAGAAAATCTAGAAGAAATGGATAAATTCCCAGAAACATAAAACCTCCCAAGATTTAAACAGGAAGAAATTAAAACCTGACCAGACCAATAACTAGTTCCAAAACTGAATCAGTAATAATAACAAAAAAAAAACCCTACTGACCATATAAAGGCATTGACCAGGCAGATTCACAGCTGAATTCTACCAGATATATAAAGAAGAGTTGGTACCAATCCTACCAAAACAATTCCAAAATTCAAGGAGGAGGAGCTCCTCCCTAACTCATTCTATGGGTCAGCATCATTCTGATACCAAAACCTGGCAGAGACACAACAAAAAAGAAAACCTCAGGGCAATATCCCTGATGAACATAGAAGCAAAAATATTCAACAAAATACAAGTAAACTGAATCCAGCAGCACATCAAAAAGCTAATCCATCACAATCAAGTAGGCTTTATCCTTGATATGCAAGGTTGGTTCAACATACACAAATCAATAAATGTGATTCATAAAATAAACAATACTAAAAACAAAGACCACCTCATCATCTCAATAGATGCAGGAAAGGCTTTTAATATAATTCAACACCCTTTCATGTTAAAAACCCTCAACAAACTAGGCACAAAAGGACATACCTCAAAATAAGAACCATCTATGGCCAACCCACAGCCAACATCATACTGAATGGGCAAAAGCTGGATGCATTCACCTTGAGAACCAGAAAAAGACAAGGATGCCTATTCTCACCACTCCTGTTCAACATACTACTAGAAGTCCTAGCCAGAGCAGCCAGGCAAAAGAAAGAAATAAAAGACATCCATATAGGAAGAGAAGAAGTCAAACTATCTGTCCTTGCAGACAGTATGAACCTATACATAGAAAACCGCATAGTCACTCTCCAAAAACTCCTAGATCTGATAAACAACCTCAGCAAAGTTTTAGGATACAAAATCAATGTACAAAAATCAGTAGCATTTTTATACACCAATAATGTCCAAGCTGAGAGCCAAATCAAGAGTGCAATCCCATTTCACAATAGCCACAAAAAGAATAAAATACCTAGGAATACAGCTAACTAGGGAGGTGAAAGATCTCTACAACAAGAATTACAAAACACTGCTGAAAGAAACCAGAGACAGCACAAACAAATGGAAAAAATATCCCCTACTCATGGATAGGAAGAATCAATGTTGTTAGAATGGCCACTTTGTCCAAAGCAATTTATATATTCAATGCTATTCCTGTCAAACTATGAATGGCATTTTTTCACAGAATTAGAAGAGAAAATTCTAAAATTCATTTGGAAAGAAAAAAAGAGTCCAAATAGCCAAAGCAACCCTAAGCAAAAAGAACAGAGCAGGAGGCATCACATTACCCAAGTCCAAACTATATCACAAAGCTGCAGTAATAAAAACAGTAAGATACTGGTACAAAAACAGACATATACACCAATAGAAAAGGTTAGAGAACCCAGAAATAAAGACAGACACTTAGTATGTCTCTCTGATTTTCAACAAAGCAGACAATAACAAACAATAGAGAAAGGACTTCTTATTCAAAAATGGTGCTGCGATAACTGGCTAACCATATGCAGAAGATTGAAACTGGACCCCTCCCTTTCATCATATACAAAAATCAACTCAAAATAGATTAAAGCCTTAAACGTAAAACCTGTAACTATAAAAACTCTAGAAGAAAACCTAGTATTCTGGACATTGGCCCTAGCAGGGACTTCATGATGAAGACTCCAAAAGCAACTGCAACAAAAACAAAAATTGACAAGTAGGATCTAATTAAAGAGTTTCTGCACACCAAAAGAAACTATCAACAAAGTAAACAGAAAACCTACAGAAAGGGAGAGAACAGTTGCAAACTATGCATCCAACAAAGGTCTAATACCCAGAATCTATAGGGAAATTAAATCAACAAGCAAAAAACTAACAACCCCATTAAAAAAGTGGGCAAAGGACATGAACAGATAATTCTCAAAAGAACACGTACACGTGGCTATTGAGCATTTGAAAAAAATGCTTAGTATCACCAACGAAACCACATTTCACTAATGAAAACCATGATATCACTACTGAAACCAATATCACTAATGAAAACCATGATGAGATACCATCCTGTACCAGTCAGAATGCCTACTATTAAAAAGTCAAAAAATAACAGATGCTCACAGGGTTGCAGAGAAAAGGGAACACTTATATACTGCTGGCAGGAATGTAAATTAGTTCAGTGACTGTAGAAAACAGTCTAGAGATTTCTCAAAGAACTTAAAATAAAACTACCAGTCAACCCAGCAATCTCATTACCGGGTATATACCCAAAGGAATATAAATCTTTCCACCATAAAAACATATGGATGCATATGTTCATCACAGCATTATTCACAATAGCAAAGTCATGGAATCAACCTAAATGCCCATCAATGCTGGACTAGATAAAGAAAACATGATACATATACACCATGGAATACTATGCAGCCATAAAAAATAATGAAATCATATCCTTTGCAGCAACATGCATGGATCTGAAGGCCATTATCCTAAGCAAATTAATGCTGGAAAAGAAAATCAAATATCACATGTTCTCACTTACAAGTGGGAGCTAAACTTTGAGTTTCTTGACAAATAAGAGAGCAATAGACATCAGGGCCTACTTGAGGGTGGAGGTTGGGAGGAGGGTGAGCACTGAAAACCTACCTATTGGGTACTATGCTGATTACCTGGATAACAACATTATCTGCACACCAAACCCCCATGACATGCAATGTATCCATAACAAACCTGTACATGTACCCAGTGAAAGTAAAATAAAAGTCGGAAAGAAAAGAAAAAAATATTTTCAACATATCTAGAAAACAATTACCATTCTTTACCTCTTTAGATGGTTTCTGGTAAGAGAAAAGGAAGAGGCAAAAAGTACTCAAGTGTTCAATTCTGCTTTGCTGTGTTTTATTTTCTTAATAATGTATGTATTTTATTTTTGAAGTACCACAATGAATAAAGGGACATCATTATGTTTAAAAAACCCCACAACATTGGTTTTTAATATGCTGAACTTTAGATGTCTAAGAAACAACAAGGTAGAGAAGTCCAGTAAAGGCAGTTAAAGGGAGCTTAAGAGAAAGATTTAAGCAGAAGAGCTGGGTAACTTTGTAAACTGAACAGTGACTGAGGCGAATTTCAATCAATTAGAGGTTAATTTTGCCAAGGTTGAAGACACTCCTGGGAAGAAGAAATGCAAGTCATAGCAGGTTGTGTGACCAGTGCTTTTTCAAAAGATGGTTTTGGGAGCTTCAATATTTAAAGGGGAAAGAGCAAGCAGGAGGGGAACAAAAAAAGGAGAGTGGGTAAGCAATGAGACAAGTGGTTACATTCTTGTGAGGGTCTGATTAGCTTTGTGAATCTACATTTTACATGTAAAAGAAAGGAGCAGAGGAAAAGTCAATTTTGCATTTGTCTGGCACTCAGTAAATCTGCACTTTACGTAAGTCCAAGGCATTGTACTGGTGGGAAGGGAGATGCGAGGATGGAAGAGAAGTGCTGTATACGGCACTTCTTCCCGGAAAGGTTTAGAATTTGAATAATCTGTGATAACTATTAGTTTGGAGCATAATACTAAGTTATCACAAATATGATTTCTTTTGTTATGCATTTTAAAGTTCTATGTGCAATATTTTGTACCTGTGAACATATGTTTAAATACCTAAGACACACATGCTAGAGAACAAGAGCCTTGAGGTAATGGATTCTGTACTCTATTTTTCTTTGTATCCAAAAATGATAATCCCAATGCCTAGCCACTAACAATTACTCAAAAAGAGTTTGTTGAATGAATAAATGATTTTATTAGTACATTTGTGCTGTTATTGTGACATTTATGGTAGAAACAGGAAAGATTCTGAGAACAATTAAGCAATTGATTGTCAATTACCTCCAGGAGGGGAAATAGAGACCAGTATCATTTTTCTCCCAGGAAAACATTTCTTCCCATTTACATTCTGTTCTTTTTTTTTTTTTTCTGTTCTTTTTTTTTTAGGTGGAGTCTTGCTCTGTCCCCAGGCTGGAGTGCAGTGGCGTTATCTCTGCTCACTGCAACCTCCAGCTCCCTGGTTCAAGTGATTCTCCTGCCTCCGCCTCCTGAGTAGCTGGGATTACAGGCTCCCGCCGCCACGCCCAGCTAATTTGTGTGTGTGTGTGTGTGTGTGTGTGTGTGTGTATATATATATATATATATATATATATATATATATATATATTTTTTTTTTTTTAGTAGAGACGGGGTTTCACCATGTTGGCCAGGGTGGTCTCGATATCCTGACCTCGTGATCTGCCCGCCTCGGCCTCCCAAAGTGCTGGAATTACAGACGTGAGCCACTGCGCCCGGACTAGATTCTGTCTTACTTAACATTACATTCAGGAGGTTGTCAGCGGAGTTGCTACTAAGAAGCCTTATTGGAGAGCATTTTTAGGCTGTATAAAATAGTCCCACTTTGAAAGTGCTGAGAGCTGTTTCTGCTGAGGTGTAAGCCATAGTAAAATACTTGTGAACAATTTTCAGACATCATTACACTAAAAAATACAATTTTTAATAGCATCTTGAAGTTTATACTTGCCTTACACTTTCAATTTTAAGTACAAATGAAACAAATGTAATGCATAAGAAAATACTAGTAGGTTATGTAGAATCCATTCAAGACCATGCTTTTCCTCTTACCCCTCTGTTATTTTAGGCATGCCATTAACATGTTTCCTCAACTATAAGACAGGATAATAACATCTGCTTCACAGGATTCTTGTGAATGTTAAATGAGATAATGCATGTCAAATCTCATTTAATTGTGTTTAATTCATTTAACATTTTACTAGGTGCTGTGTTAGAAGCTTTCTCATTGCTGAAATGTGTCATTATTAAGTTAGGCTCTAATGCCATGTTTTCACAAAGTTAAGAATAATCAAAGGTACTTGAACCATAATACATATAATATATTTAAGTAATAGAGGAAATTGAAACTACAACTCTTGTGTTCTATGATATTGATTGGAGGCGTGTGTGTGTGTGTGTGTGTGTGTGTGTTTTAAGACTGTCTTTGGTGAAAGTCCAGGAATCTTAAAGATCGCCAACAACTTCTTCAGGAAACATTGACACAATATTAAAATGGTCTACACATTGAAAAACTTAAAAAAACTCTTCTCTTAGATTCCCTGAATGTTCTCCCCGGGTTCACTTCTTTCTTTGTCTTGGTCATTATCTCTTTTCCTTTCCTCTGTGGATCATAACAAAAAATAAAGTTGATCCTTTGACCACCTGAAGACTCTGAGCTGGGAAGATGACCCACAAACCATATGGACCTTCACAAAATGGTGATATCCAGCCAATGTAATTAACCAAAGAGCTGTATTTTTTATCAATTTTCTCTGCTAACAGTAGCTTAGAAGGTATGCATATGATTTCATAGAGGATGATTTTATCTTCAATCTCTCTCCCTCCGTTGACTCTTCTCTGATGATCACTCTTAAATCTACTTCATGCTTATTTTGTAAAGCTCCTTCTACTTTTTTAATACCCGAAAACTAATTTCATCCCTACTCCCTTGGCACTCAAGACCAAACTTCTTAAAAAAAAAAAAAGGTTTCAAAAACTATCTTTAATTTTTTATGCCCTCGTATTTCCTTAACTAGAAACAATCTGGAAATAACTTCCATGTCCTACTATTTCCACGTGCCACTTACTTAAAAACACCATGATGTTCTAATTATCAAACCAAAAAAAAACCCCTTTTTTTTTGGAAAATCCTTCTCTAGGCTCCATGATCTCTCTAATCTGCAAAAATTCTTTCTCACGGTATCATGAATCTTGTGGCTCTCCCCTCTTCTACAATCTCATCATTCTCTACATGCAGCAGCTGCTTCTCAGCAACAACCCTCCATCATGGAAGTAAAGCATGACAATGTTGTGGTCAGTTACCTACCTCTGAGTTACTTAACCATCTGCAGCTCAGTATCCTCTCATGTAAATTGGAGACAATAATAGGGCCCACAGCACAGGCTTATTGTGGGTACTAAATGAATAAATTTATGTACAGTGCTTACTTAAAACAGTTCCTGGCACATAGAAAGTGTTATGTACGTGTTTGCTATGATTTTGCTGCTATTATTCACACTGCATATGTGTATATTGGTTCTAAGTCTTATTCCAGTTTAATGTATATCATGTTTAAATAGGTACATGATAGACTACATTAAAAATTTCTGGAAGTCTAATACAGTCTTATTTGTGCATTCCCCATAATGCCTTGGGCATTGTGGGCCTGCAAGTAATGTTATCTGAATTGTTAAACTGCTTACATTACTGAAGTTTTACTTTATATTTCTACTGTTTATACTTCTTGCTAAATTTTACTTTCATAGGCTCAAATGTAATCCATAGATTAGGATTACTTATAAAACTGGTGATTCTTGAAAATTCAGCACGGGAAGTATTTTAATTTTACCATGAAACCAAGATGCTGTGTCATTTTTTTCCTAAGAAATTAATTCTGCATTTAAATGAGAGGTTATCATAGTGTGTAGTGTGGTTTCTAGACCACTGATGGCCCACGAGTGCCCTCTGACTTGTCTTAGGGCTCATCACTTGTAGTTTGCAGGTTTATAAGACACCATCTGTGCTTTTGTTGCTGCCATGATTTCATAATCTATTTATGATGGTCAATAAAATCCGAATATTACTTCAAGGGTACACCAATCATGCTGTTAATTCTAAAAAATATTTTATTCTTATACTGAGAAAAAGTTGGCAGATGAGGGGGTTCACTGGATTTTATGTATAGCAACTGACCTGAGATTGATGAAGTGTGCTAACCATTTCTTTGGATAGTCTCTGAGCAGAAAAAGTTGCAAACTCTTCAAGACTTTTTCACATAGTCTGTCTTATCACAGACCAAAGCTTTCCTGTTGACCAGCTGCATATAGTTGTATCTTTGTCTTTGAATCACAGACAAAGCTAGACATCAGCCATCAGTAATAAAGGACATAAACAAATAATGGAGTGATCTGAGGCCACTGACATTTTATCAAGACATAAACTGTATTTTCAGTTCTAAAGAACCTATTAAAATAACTCCAACTAACCAATGTTGTGCCTCATATTATTTATTTTGCCCATTTCAATATAAGCCCCAGTTACTCTAGAAAGCAGCTTGACAATGCATAACTTCTCCATTAGGAATATTTTTATGGAGCCCATAGTTATGAGTTCATTTGCTATTCACTGTAATAGCACATATCATAATGAATTCATTTAGTATTCATGTGGATAATGCAAACACCATTTAGTAACTGGTTAATGAACTGAGTGGAGTTCTTTATCCTTCCTGAATTTTATAAGAAACATGCTCATTTATTTAAATCATCAACTTCTTTTTAGCTTCATTTTACACATGGTAGCTTTTTGTTGTTGTTCTCCAAAGTCCAAGTAAAGAGCGAGAGAGCAAGGGACAGCTCTCTCTGGATAATGGAAATTCAACAACAAAGAGCCATGAGGCAAGAAGATAGAGCAATTAAATGTAATTATGTACAAGTTTACTACAGACTAGTTTTGACTGTTTTATTATGACAATTAAAAATCACCAAAGTAATAATACATATGCATCAATCTATGAGCTAAAAGTACTATTTTAATGCCCATTTTACAGATTACAAAACAAGATCAATAACTGAAATACAGAAGGATTAAGTAATTTGTTCAAGCTCACATAGTAGTTAAGTGAAAAAGCTAGAGCTCAAACACAAGTAGTCCCATTTCAGAGGCCATGGCCTTCACTCTTATACCAAACCACATGCCAGTGTCTCAGCTCTTTTGTAAAATAATGTTATATGTGTATCTTGCTTAATAAAGTTTTATTATAAAGTGATCAAAATCCTCCTGAAGCATTTTGAAAAATTAAAATGCCAAACAGGTTCAATAACCTACAGTAAAGTACTAAACCAAAAATTAGCATGATCCAGTTATATTGTGTTGGTAATTTGGGTTGCAATAACTAATTGCTTTTAGGTAGGGTACACACACAGTCATCCACGAAGAATTTTGTTTGGAACTCATGCCCACAAGGTAAAATATGGCATATTCCAGAGTAAAGTAGGCAAAAGAAAAGAGAAATACAGAAAACATAAAATAGAGTTCTCACCAACAAAGTTAAGACCACGAATAGAAAGAAGTAATGTATGATATGAGGTAGCAGTTATCACAGTAGATTTGCTCTTCTTAAGTAACATCTACAAGCCAAACAAAATCTACATGCAAAAATTAGAGGTTGTGATAGGAGGAAGAAGAAAAGACCTCCCTTCCCTTCTATATATGTGCACAAATTATTAATCAATGATTTTATATGAGAGATAAACAGAGCCTAAGAAGGCATGTGAATAAAATGACATCTGAAGGAAATATCTAAGTGATAAGAAATTAGAGAAGCCAGAGGAAGAGATGAGAATTATTTATTAATGTATATTCTTAGTTTTTCTACAGAGGATTTAAGGTAAATGTTATAAAATAGAAATCTGAATAAATTTGGTTTAGGAGTTTTTTATTCTATTTTTTTAAATTTATTTTTTGCCTTAAAGGATTTTTTCAAGAACAATTTTAGGTACATAGCAAAATTGAAAAGAAGGTATAGAGATCTCCCATATGTCTCTGCCCCCACACATGCATAAATAGCCTCCCCTGTGATCAACATCCCCCACAGGGTCATATATTTGTTACAGTTGATGAACCTACACTGACACATCATAATCACCCAAGGTCCACAGTTTACACTAGGGTTCACTCTTGGTATGGGACATTCCATGAGTTTGGGCAAATGTATAATGATATATATCCTTCATTATAGTACCATAATGATTACTGCCTTAATAATTCTCTGTG
Organism: Pan troglodytes; assembly: GCF_028858775.2. Lineage (NCBI taxonomy): Eukaryota > Metazoa > Chordata > Mammalia > Primates > Hominidae > Pan > Pan troglodytes. The sequence goes on from NC_072398.2 coordinate 134,145,710, forward strand.
CTCCATCTATTCATCCCTTGCTCTACCCTCACTCCTAGAAACCACTGACATTATTACTGTCTCCATAGTGTTGCCTTTTCCAGAATGTCGTATATAGTTAGAATCATGCTGTATGTAGCTTTTCCAGATTGGCTTCTTTCACTGAATAACATGCTTTTAAGTTTCCTCCATATCATTTCAATGTTTGATCGTTCACTTCTTTTTTGTGCTCAATAATATTCCATTGTCTGGATGAACCACAGTTTATCTATCTGTTGACCTATTGAAGGACATCTTTTGATTCCAAGTTTTGGCAATTATGAATAAGGCTGCTAAAAACGTTGTGTGCAGGTTTTTGTGTAAAGGAGTGAAAACAAGCTTTCAATTCCTTTGGGTAAAATATAAAGGAGTATTATTGTTGCATTGTATGGTAGGATTAGTTTTGTAAAACAATGCCAAAGTTTCTTCCAAATGTCTATATAATGTTGCATTCTTAAAAGCAATGAATGAAAGTTCATGTTGTTCCATATCTTGTTCCATATATTTACCTGCTTTTGGTGTTGTTCTGGATTTCGGCTATTCTTTTTTTATTTATTTTTTGCACGTCTTTTTTATTTTTATTTTTAATTGAAAAATAACAATTGTATATATTCAGGGGGTATGTAGTGATGTTTCAACACATATAATATATAACGAAAAGATCAGAGTAATTATATCTTCCATCTCAAACATTTATCATTTATTTGTGTTAGGAACATTCAATATTCTCTTCCTAGCTATTTGAGTCTATATAATATGTTATCATCATCCTGCAGTGTTATAGAACACTAGAACTTATTCCTCCTATCTAGCTGCAATTTTATATCCTTTAACTAATCTCTCTCTATCTCTCCCTTCTTCTTGCTCTTCCCAGCCTTTAGTATCCCCTGTTCTGCTTTTTATTTCTTTGAGATCAATATTTTTTCATTTCCACAAATGAGTGAGAATATGCAGTGTTACTTTCTATTCCTGGCTTATTTCACCTAACATAATATCCTCCAGTTCCACCCATGTTGCCATGAATAAGAGGATTTCATTCTTTTTTACACTTGAATAGTATTCCATTGTGTATACGTATCACATTTTTGTTATCCACTTGTCTGTTGTTGGACACCTGGATTGATTCCTTATTTGGATATTGTGAGTAGTGCTGCAATGAAGTTGTGGGCACAGGTATTTCTTGGATACTTGCTTTCCTTTCCTTTAGATAAATGGCCAGTAGTGGGATTGTTGGATCCTGTGGTAGTAATATTTGTAGTTCTTTGAGGCACTTCCATACTGTTCACCATAGTGACTATACTAGTTTACATTTCCATCAACAGTGTGTAAGAGTTTCCTTTACTCTGCATCCTCAGCAGCAATTTTTTTTTGTCTTTTTGATAATAGCCATCCTGCATGGGGTGAGATAACATCTCATTATGGTTTTGATTTGCATTTCCCTGAAACATCAATGATGTTGAGGATTTTTTCATGTATTTTGATCATTTGTATGTCTTGTTTTGAGAAACATCTGTTCAGATCATTTGCCTATTTTAAAATCAGATTGTTTGTTTTTTTGTTGTTGAGATGTTTGAGTTCCATGGCCAGGTGCAGTGGCTCACACCTGTAATCCCAGCACTTTGGGAGGATGAAGCAGGCGGATCACCTGAGGTCAAGAGTTCAAGACCAGCCTGGCCAACTTGGTGAAACCCCATCTCTACTAAAAATATAAAATTAGCCGGACCAGGTGGTGCATGCTTGTAATCCCAGCTATCTAGGAGGCTGAGGCACGAGAATCATTTGAACCCAGAAGGCAGAGGTTGCAGTGAGCCAAGATGGTGACACTGCTCCACTCCAGCCTGGGTGACAGAGCAAGACTCCATCAAGGAAAAAAAAGATGTTTGAGTTCCTTGCATATTCTGAATATTAATCCCCTGTTGAATGAGTAGCTTGCAAATATTTTTCTCCCATTCAGTAGGCTGTCTTTTCACTCCGTTAATGATCGTTTTCTTTGCTGTGTGGAAGGTTGTTAGTTTGACATAATCCCATTTGTTTATTTCAGCCTGTGCTTTTGAGGTCGTATTCATAAAATATTTTCCTAGACCAGTGTCCTGAAGTGTTTCCCTATGTTTTCTTCTAGTATACAAACTGGAAAGGAGAAAGCCAAATTGTCTGTTTGCAGATGACATAATCTTATATATAGCAAAAGCAAAAGACTCTAGCAGAAAACCTCTTAGAACTGATATTCAGTAAAGTTGCAGGATACAAAATTAATATATAAAAATCAGTAGTATTTTTATTCACTAACAATAAACTAGCTGAAAAAGAAATTTAAAAGGCAATCTTATTTACAATAGCTACAAAAAATGAAATAAAATAAAATAAAGTAAAATAAAATAAAATAAAATACTTAGGAACAAATTTAACTAAAGAGGTGAAAGATCCAGGAGATATACCTAATGTAAATGATGAGTTAATGGGTGCAGCACACCAACATGGCACATGTATACATATGTAACAAACCTGCACATTGTGCACATGTACCCTAAAACTTAAAGTATAATAATAATAAAAAAAAGAAGTGAAAGACCTCTACAAGGAAAACTACAAAATACTGATGAAAGAAATTGAAGAGAATACAAACAAATGTAAAGACATCCCATGCTAATGGATCAGAAAAACAATATTGTTAAAATGACAATACTATCGAAAGCAATCTACAGATTTGATGCAATCCTTATCAAAATATGAATGACATTCTTCACAGTAATAGAAAAAAATCCTAAAATTCAAATGGAACCACAAAAGACCCTGAAGAGCCAAATCAATCCTGAGCAAAAAGAACAAAGCTTGAGGCATCATACTACCAGACCTCAAAATATACTAGAAAGCTATAATAACCTAAACAGCATGGTACTGGCATAAAAACAGATGCAAAGACTAATGGAACAGAAGAGAGAACCCAGAAATTAATCCACATATTTACAGCCAACTAATTTTTGACAAAACTGCCGAGAACAAATACTAGGGAAAAGAGAGTCTCTTCAATAAATGGTGCAGTGAAAGCTGGGTGTCCATATGCAGGAGAATGAAACTAGACCTCCAACCCTATATAAAAATGAAATCAATTTCAATTTTCTGCCTATGGCTAGCCAGTTCTCCTAGCACCATTTATTAAGTAGGAAACCCTTTCCCCATTGTTTGTTTTTGTCAGGTTTGCAGAAGATCAGATGGCTGTAGGTATATGGTCTTATTTTTCAGTTTTCTATTCTATTCCATTGGTCTATGTGTCCATTTTTGTACCTGTACCATGCTGTTTTGTTTACTGTAGCCTTGTAGTATAGTTTGAAGTCAGATAGCATGATGCCTCCAGCTTTGTTCTTTTTGCTTAGGATTGACTTGTCTATTCTGGCTTTTCTTAAGTTCCATATGAATTTTAAAATAGTTGTTTCTAATTCTGTGAAGAATGTCAGTGGTAACTTAATGGGAACATCATTGAATCTATAAATTGCTTTGGGCAGTATGGCTATTTTCATAATATTGATTCCTCCTGTCCATGACCATGGAATGTTTCTCCATTTGTTGTATACTCTCTGATTTCTCTGAGTAGTCGTTTGTAGCTCCCCTTGAAGAGGTCCTTCACTTTCCTTGTTAGATGTATTCCTAGGTATTTTATTCTTTTTGTAGCAATTGTGAATGGGAGTTCATTTATGATTTGGCTCTCTGCTTGCTTGTTGGTGGTGTATAGGAATGCTAGCGATTTTTACACATTGATTTTATATCCTGAGACTTTGCTGAAGTTGTTTAGCAGCTTAAGATACTTTGGGGCTGAGACTATGGAGTTTTCTAGATATAGGATCATGTAATCTGCAAACAAATATAATTTGACTTCTCTTTCTATTCGAATACAATTTACTTCCTCCTCTTGCCTGATTGCCCTGGGCAGGACTTCCAATACTATGTTGAATAGGAGTGGTGAGAGAGGGCATCCTTGTCTTGTGCCAGTTTTCAAGAGGAATGCTGCCAGCTTTTGCCTATTCAGTATGATATTCGCTGTGGGTTTTCATATATGGCTCTTATTATTTTGAGATATGTTCCCCCAATACCCAGTTTATTGAGAGTTTTTAACATAAAGGGATATTGAATTTTATCAAAGGCCTTTTCTGCATCTATTGAGATAATGATGTGGTTGTTGTCTTTATTTCTGTTTTTGAGATGAAACACATTTATTGATTTTTGTGTGTCAAACCAAACTTGCATCCTGGGGATCAATCCAACTTGATCATGGTGGATAAGCTTTTTGATGTGCTGCTGGATTCAGTTTGCCAGTATTTTCTTGAGGATTTTTGCATTATGTTCATCAGGGATATTGGCCTGAAGTTTTTCTTTTTTGTTGTATTTCCGTCAGGTTTTGGTATCAGGATGATGCTGGCCTCATACAATGAATTAGGGAAGAGTCCCTCCTCTTCAATTTTTTTGATGCGTTCCAAAAAATTCCTTCTATTCCTTTCCCTTTCAATTTTTTGGAATAGTTTCAGTGGAAATGGTACCACCTTCTCTTTGAATTCTACCTTTGGTAGAATTCAGCTGTGAATTTGTCTGGGTCTGAGGTTTTTTTTGGTTGGTAGGCCATTATTGCCTCAATTTCAGAGCACATTATTGGTCTATTCAGGGATTCAATTTCTTCCTGGTTCAGTCTTGGGAGGGTGTATTTGTCCAGGACATTGTTCATTTCTTTTAGATTTTCTAGTTTATGTGCAGAGAGGTGTTTATAATATTCTTTGATGTTTGTTTGTATTTCTGTAGGGTCAGTGGTGATATCTCTGTTATCATTTCTGATTGTGTTTTGTTTATTTGATTTTTCTCTCTTTTCTTCTTTATTAGCTTAGCTAGTGGTCTATTTTATTAATTTATTCAAAACACTAGCTCCTGGATTTGTTGATTTTTTAAAGAGTTTTTCATGTCTTTATCTCCTTCAGTTTGGCTCTGATCTTCATTATTTCTTGTCTTCTACTAGCTTTGGGGTTTGTTTGCTCTTGGTTCTCTAGTTCTTTTATTTGAGATGTTAGGTTGTTAACTTGAGATATTTCTAGATTTTTCATGTGGGCATTTTGTGTTAGAAATTTCCCTCTAAACACTGCTTTAGCTGCATCCCAGAAATCCTGGTATGTTGTCTTTGTTTTCTTCAGTTTCAAAGAACTTCGTGATTTCTGCCTTAATTTCATTATTTACCCAAGAGTCATTCAGGAGCAAATTGTACAATTTCCATGTAGTTGTGTGGTTTTGAGTGGATTTCTTAATCCTGAGTTCTAATTTGATTGCGCTGTGGTCTGAGAGACTGCTTGTTATGATTTCAGCTCTTTTGCATTTGCTGAGCAGTGTTTTACTTCCTATGATGTGATCAATGTTAGAGAAAGTGTTGTGTGGCAATAAGAAGAATGTATATTCCGTCGTTTTAGGGTGGAGAGTTCTGTAGATATCTATTAGGTCCCCTTGATCCAGAGCTGAGCTCAGGTCCTGAATATCTTTGTTAATTTTTTGTCTCGATGATCTGTCTAATATTGTCAGAGGGGTGTTAAAGCCTCCCACTCTTATTGTGTGGGAGTCTAAGTCTCTTTGTAGGTCTCTAAGAATTTGCTTTATGAATCTGGGTGCTCCTGTATTGGGTGCATAAATATTTAGGACAGTGAGCTGTTCTTGTTGAGTTGAACCCTTTGAGGTAGTCTTCTTTGAGTTAAATCTGCTTGGTCTTCTATATTTTTCTTATACTTTGATATTAATATCTTTCTCTAGGTTTTAGAAGTTCTCAGTTATTATCCCTTCAAGTAAACTTTCTACTGATATCTGTTTCTCTACCTCTCCTTTAAGGCTAATAACTCTTAGATTTTTCCCTTTTGATGCTATTTTCTAGATCATGTAGGCATGCTTCATTGTTTTTTTCTTTTTTTCTTTTGTCTCCTCTGAGTGTGTATGTTCAAATAGCATGTCTTCAAGCTCACTACTTTTCTCTTCTGCTTGATCAGTTCTGCCATTAAAACACTCTGATGCATTATTCGTTATGCCAGTTGTGTTTTTCAGCTCCAGAATTTCTGTGTAATCCTTTTTAATTATTTCAGTCTTTGTTAAATTTATCTGATGGAATTCTGAATTCCTTCTCTGTGTTATCTTGGATTTCTTTGAGTTTCCTCAAAACAGCTATTTTGAATTCTCTGTCTGAAAGGACACCTATTTCTCTTTCTCCAAAATTGGTCCTTGGTGCCTTATTTAGTTCATTTTGTGAGGTCATTTTTTTCCTGGATGGTCTTGATACTTGCAGATGTTTGTCTGTGTCTGTCTGGTCTTCATAGTCTGTGCTTGTTTGTACCTAGCCTTCCTGGGAAGACTTTCCAGATATTCAAAAGGACTTAGGTGTTGTGATCTAAACTGTATCTGCTTTAGGGGGTGTCCCAAGGCCAGTAACACTGTGGTTCTTGTAGACTAATAGAGGTCCCAACTTGGTGGTCTTGGACAAGATATGGATGAATTCTCTGGATTACTAGGCAGAGACTTTGCTCTCTTCATTTTCTCCTTAAGAACCAAAATCTCTCTCTCTCTGTTTTGAGCCATCTGGAGCTGGGGATAAAGTGACACCAGTACTTCTAGGGCCACCACCACTAGGACTGTGCTGGATCAGACTTGAAGCCAGAACAGCACTGGGTTTCACCCAAGGCCTACTGTAACCTCTCCCTGGCTACCACCTATGTTTCCTCAAGGCCTGGGGCTCTACAATTAGCAGGTGGCAAACCCAGCCATGTCTGTGCCTTTTCCCTGGCATCAGTTCCCTCAGTGCCCAGGCAGGTTCAGAGGTGCCATCCAGGAGCTAAGAACTAAAGTAAAAAACCTTAGAAGTCGACCTGGAGTTCTATTGTACTGTGGCTGATCTGGCACTCAAATCACAAGACATAGTTCTTCCTACTATTCCTTCCCCTTTCCAAAGGCAGAGGAGCCTCACCCCATGGCCACTGCCACCACCAGAACACAGGGGAGCACTGCCAGACTACCGCTGATCTTCCCTTAAGGTCCAAGAGCTAAGTAAGCTTCCGGTCATTGCTGCCTGGCCTGGGATTCACCCTTCAGGGAATCCCAGGGGGAGTGGGCTCCACTCTGGCCCAGAGCAGGTCCAGAAATGCCATCCAAGAGCCAAGTTCTGGAATCGGGGACCTCAAGGGCCTGCTTGATGCTCTACCCCCCCAGTGGCTGAGCTAGTATCTAAGGTGCAAGACAAAGTCCCCTTTACTTTTCCCTCTCCTTTTCTCAAGCAGAAGGAATCTTGCCCCATAGCCATCACAGCTGGGAACATGCTGAATCTCACTTGAAGCCAGCAAGTCTCAGTGTCTCATTCAAGGCCCTCAGTGCAGTCTGTTAGTATTACTGCTAGTTATTCAGGGCCCAAGGGCTCTTCAGTTAGCGGGTGATGAATCTTGCCATGACAGAGTCCTTCTCTTCAAGACAGTGTGTTTCTTTCTGGCCTAGGGCATGTCTAGAAATGTCATCTGGTAGCTGGAGTCTGGAATGGGGGCCTCATGACTCTGACCAGTGCCCTATCATACTGTGGCTGAGCTGGTATCCAAGATGCAAAACAAAGTTCTCCCCTCTCCTCTCCTCAAGCAGAAGGAAGAGGTCTCTTTTGGAGGCACAAGCTATGCAGCCTGGGGTTTGGGAAGGGGTGATACCTGCACTCCCTTAGCTGCCCCAGCTGGTATCTCAGTAGGTCATGTGTCCCCCCAAGTTCACTGGTTCTGGGCCCAGTTCAGCACTAGGGTTCACATAGGAGTTGCAGTCCTTGTTGCCTAGACTGCCTTTCAAGTTTATTTAGGGGCCCAGGGCCCTTTAGCCCAAGGTGACAAGGTTTGTGGGAACTCAAGTTAAGACTGCTGGGATCGGCTAGATGCGGTGGCTCATGCCTGCAATCCCAGCACTTTGGGAGGCCAAGGAGGGCAGATCACCTGAGGTCAGGAGTTCGAGACCAGCCTGCCCAACATGGAGAAACCCCGTCTCTACTAAAAATACAAAAAATTAGCCGGGTGTGGTGGAGAGTAATCCCAGCTACTCAGGAGGCTGACGCAGGAGAATAGCTTGAACCTGGAAGGCAGAGATGCAGTGAGCTGAGATCACGCCACTGCACACCAGCCTAGGCTACAGAGCGAGACTCCACCTCAAAAAAAAAAAGAAAAAAAATGACTGCTGGGATCAGTGATTCCCCTCTGGCTACGGCTGGTTTAAATTCTCCCTCTGTGAGTGAGCATCAGCTGAGTTGTTCTGGTTTTGCTTTCTGCTATAATGGGGCAGGACTGAGTTCAGTGCTTCTCAGTTGCTGCGCGCTCCCTCTCCTGCTTCACAGAAATGCTCTCTGCACCACGTTGCCACTGCCAGGGGATGTGGGGAGGGGTGGCACTGGTAATTCAACACTGTTTTTCCAACCTCTTCAGTGTCTCTTTCAGTGATATGAAGTTAAAATCAGGTACTGTGAGTGCTCACCTGATTTTTTTGGTTCTTATGAAGGTGTTTATTTTTGTGTGTGGAAAGTTGTTAAATTGGTGTGCTTGCAGAGGAGACAATTGGTGTAACCTTATATTTCACCATCTTGATCTGCCTCTCTCTGTAGTTTTGTTTTTTTGGAATGTCTTTGCCTAATTTTGGTATTGGGGTAATGCTGGCTTCATAGAATGAATTAGGAAAAAACACTCTTCTCTGAAAAAGGTTGTAGTAATTGACACGTTTTTTCATTGAATGTTTGGTAGAATTCACCAGTGGAGCCATGTGGGCCTAGTACTTCCTGTTTTGGAAGCATATGAATTGTTGACTCAATTTCTTTAATAGCTATAGTCTATTAAGATTGTTCATTTGTGTGTGAGTGTGAGTTTTGGCAGATTGTATCTTTTGAGAAATTGGTCTATTGGATCTAAATTGTCACATTTGTAGGCATAGAGTTGCTCTTAGTATTTCTTTATCATCCATTTAATGGTCATAGGACCCGTTGTGATATCTACTCTTTCATTTCCGATATTACTAATGTGTATCCTTCTTTTTTTCTTAGTTTGCTTGGCTAGGGGCTTATAAATTTTATGGACTTTTTAAAAGTGTCAGGTTTCGGTTTTGTTGATTTTCTCTATTGATTTCCCATTTTCAATTTCATTGATTTCTTCTTCAATTCTTATTCTTCCTTTCTTTCTTCTGCTTAATTTGAACATAATATGCTCCTTTCTTCCTAGATTCTTAAGGTGGAAGCTTAGGTTATTGATTTTAGATCTTTTTTTCTTTTCTAATATATGCACACAAGACTATACATTTCCCTCTAAGCACTTTCACTGAATCCCAAATTTTGATAAATTGTGATTTTATTTTTATTTAATTTAGAATATTTTTTCTCTTGAGATTTCTTCTTTGACTCATGTGTTATTTAGAAGCATATTGCTTAACCTCCACATATTTTGGAATTTTTTAGTTATACTTTTGCTATTGATTATTATTTAATTCTATTGTCCTCAGAAGCAGACATTAATTTTTATGCTTTTAAATTTGTTCAGGTGGATTTCATGGCCCAGAATATGTTCTACCTTGGTGAATTTTCCATGTGAGCTTGAGAAGAATATGTATTCTACAATTGTTGAAATAAATAGTCTATGGAAATCAAATTATATCCAGTTGATTGATGGTGTTATTGAATTAAACTTAGTTTTTACTTATTTTCTGCTTACTAGATTTGTCCATTTCTGATAGAGGGGTGTTGAGCTATCCAACTATGATAATGGATTCATCTATTTCTCCTTGCACTTCTATCAATTTTTGCTTTATCTAGTTTGATGCTCTGTTGTTAGGTGCATACACACTAAGAATTGTTATGTTTCTTAGACAGTTGACCAATTTTTCATCATGTAATGCCCTTCTTTATCCCCAATAACTTCTTTTGCTTTGAGAGCTGCTTTGTCTGAAATTAATGTGTCTTATTTTATTTTTATTCATGTTTGCATGGTATATTTTTCTCCACACATTTACTTATAATTAGTATGCGAGTTTATATTGAAAGTGTGTTTCTTACAGACAACATATAGCTGGGTCTTGTTTTAGAATCCACTCCGACACTCCTTGTCTTTTAATTGCTGCATTTAGATCATTGCCACTCTAAATTATTATTGATATAGCTTGATTAATATCTATCATATTACTATGTCCTATTTCTTGATCTTATTCTTTGTTCCTAGTTTTATCTTCCACTCTTTTTCTGCCTTTTGTGATTTGAGCATTTTTTCCATTTTCTATTTTTCTTGCATATTAGTTCCTCTTCCTCTTTTTCTTCTTCTTCTTCCTTGTCCTCCTCTTCCTCCTCCTCCTCTTCTCCTTCATCTCTCTGCTTCTTATTTTACTTTTTATGGTGGTTGCCCTAAACCTTCTACTATACATTTACAACTAATTTAAATCTACCTTCAAATAACATACCAATTCACAGGTAGGGTAGTGCGAATACTTTATAACAATAAAATAATCTTAATTCCTCCCTCCCATCCCTTGCATCATTGCTGTCATTTATTTCACTTGTATGTGAGCACATATATATGTGTGTATATTATATTAATATATACACAGTCAAGATATGTGAGTAATATTGAAACATACATATTCAAATACATTGTTGCTATTATCATTTAGAACAGTCATCTGTAAGATCAATTGCGAATAAGAAAAATAGAAGTTTTCATTTTACTCTCACTTATTCCTTCTTTGATATGATTCCTTTCTTTATGTAGACCTATTTCTGACCTATATTATTTTTCCTTCTCTCTAAAGAACTTGTTTTAACATTTCCTTCAAGGCAGGTCTACTAGGTAAAAACTTTCTTAGTTTTTGTTTGTCTGAGAAAGTCTTAATTTCCCTTCACTTTTGAAAGATAATTTTGCAGGACACAGAATTCTAGGCTGTTAAGATTATTTAAAATAGTTTGCTCTACTATCTTCTTCCTTGCATGATTTTGAAGAGAGTCAAATGTAATTTCTGTTTTTACTCCTCTAAAGGTAAGATCTTTTTTCCTCTGGCTTTTTGCAGTATTTTCCCTTATCTTTGATGTTCTATAGTTTGAAAGATATATGCCTAGGTATAGATTTTCTGGTATTTATCTTTTTGGCATTCTTTGAGCTTCTTGGATCTATGGGTAGGTGTCTGACATTCATTGAAAAAAATAACTGAGGATTTTAACAAATTAATGTCAGACACCTACCCATAGATCCAGAAAGCTCATGTATTAGCATGAGCATTAGCATATCTATTAACCCCATGTATTTATCATTTCTCTGGCAACCACTGTTCTGCTCTCTATGATATCAAGTTTTGGGTTTTTTTGTTTTGTTTTACATTCCACAAATGAGTAAGACCATGCAGTATTTGTCTTTCTACATCTGGATTATTTTAATTAACATGTTATCCTCTGGGTTCATCCATGTTGTTGCAAATAACAGAATTTCAATCACGTCATGACCGAATAGTATTCCATTGTGTATATATACACCACATTTTCTTTATCTATTCATCCATTTTTGGATTGTTGGGCACTTGTAATGAGTCCATATCTTGGATATTGTTAATAGTGCTGCAATAAACATGAGAGGGCAGATACCTCTTTGACATAGTAATTTCTTTTCCTTTGAATATATACCCAGTAGTGGGATGGCTGGATCATATGGTATTTCTGTTTTTAATTTTTTGAGGAATCTCCATGCAGTCTTCCATAGTGGCTGTACTAATTTACAATTCCACCAACAATGTGTTTGTGTTCCCTTGTCTCTACATCCTCACCAACACTTGTTTCTGTTGTCATTTTGATTATAGCCATTCTCACCGAAGTGAAGTAGTATGTCATTATGGTTTGGATTTGCATTTTCCTGATGATTAGTGATGACAAGCATTTTTCCATGTACCTGTTGGCCATTTGAATGTCTTCTTTTGATAAATATCTATTGGGGTATTTTAGCCATTTTTAAAATTTGGTTGTTTATTTTTCTACAGTTAAGTCTCCTAAATACTTTGGAATTCTGGGTATTAAACCCTTGTCAGGTATGTAGTTTGCAAATATTTTCTCCCATTCTGTAGGCTGCATCATCACTGTATGGTTTCCTTTGCTGTGCAAAAGTGTTTCAGTTTGATTTAATCCCATTGATCTATTTTTGTGTTTGTTGCCGGTGCTCTTTAGATCTTATTCAAAAAATCCCTGCCCAATCCAAGTCATAAAGTGTTCCCCTATGTTTTCTTCTGGTAGTTTAATAATTGGGGGTTTTACATTTAAGTCTTCAATCCATTTTGAGTTGATGTTTGCATTTGGCAAGAGGTAGAGGTCTAGTCTCATTCTTCTGCACGTGGATATTTAACTTTCTCAGCACCATTTGTTTTAGGGACTGTCTTTCCCTCAATTTGTGTTCTTGGCACCTTTATTGAAAATCAGTTGGCTGTAGGTACATGCATTTATTTATGGGCTCTTTATTCTATTCCATTGAGTTACATGTTTGTTTTTATGCCAGGACCATGTTGTTTTAGCTACTATATCTTCATAGCATATTTTGAACTCAGGTTGTAGGATGTCTCAAGCTTTTTGCTTTTTGCTCAGGTTTGCTTTGGCTATTCAGTATTTTTGTGGTTCCACTTGAATTTTAGGATTGTTTTTTCCATTTTTGTGAATTATTTTTTGTCTCTATTTTGTTTACTTCTGTGGTGATCTATCCTGGAGAATGTTTCATATACAATTGAGAAGACTGTGTATTCTGAAGCTTTTGGATAGAATGTTCTGTAAATGTCTGTTAAGTCTATTTTGTCTGTTTTGAAGTTTATGTCTGATGTCTCTTTGTTGATTTTCTGATTAAATGATCTGTCCATTGTTGAAAGTGGGGTGTTGAAGTTTCCTAATATTATGGTATTTCACTCTATTCTTCCTTTTAGATCTAATAATATTTGCTTTATGTATCTGGGTGCTCCAGTATTTGTGCATATATAATTGTTATATCCTCTTGTTGAGTTGAGCCTTTTATCATTATATAATAGTCTTGTCTCTTTTTATAGTTTTTAACTTAGAGTCTATTTTATCTAAGTATGAATACTCCTGTTCACTTCTGATTTCCATTTGCATGCAATATCTTTTTCCATCTCTTCACTTTCAGTCTATGTTTGTCTTTAATAGTGAGATGATTCCCTTGTAGGCACCATATAGTTGGGTCTTCTTAAAAAATCCATTCAGCCACTGTTTAACTTTTAATTGAAGAACTTGATTCATTTGCAATAAAGGTTATTATTGAGGTTATAATTTTGTCAATCATTTTCTGGTTTTTAGAGGATCTGTCTTTAGATCCTCAGTTATTATTTACACCTGCGGTTTGGTGATTTTCTTGTGGTGCTAAACTTTATTTCCTTTCTCTTGTAGTTTTTTCTTGGTAGCTAAGCATGATGAACCAGGCAAAAGAAACTGTTGTAAATAGGCCTTTAGTAATGTGGTGATAAGGTGCGGGCAAGGGGAAGCATTCTATAGTTTTATAATCAGGTCTCAGTCTTTTATGAGCCTGTGACTCTGGTCTAGGCACTTCATTAGTGATTCTTCATTTCCCATCTCCCTTAGGTGGGACAGGATAGCTAAAGTGGGCTAAATTTGGGTATTTTCCTTTCTCATGTGAAAAGTTAAAGCTGACTGAAGTTGAGTATGTGCCTTCCCCCAGGTCAATTAGGCTCTGATAATAGCCCAGCAGGTGGGGCTCTGGTTAACTAGTTTCCCATGTGGGCCTTATTCAGAAGAATGGAGTGCTCTGGCATATTTCAAAATGGCTTCTTTTCCCCTTCCCTTCGAGAAGCACAAGGACATTTTCTCTGATATTTACTGTGAAAACCTGGTTAAACTCCTGGAGATAAAACTGACAAAAATGTGGGAGGCCCCCTGGAGTTTTTGACTCAAATTTGTCCACACTAAGCCTCTAGCAATTCACAAATTGCAGTTCAAGTTTTCTTACTCTAGTTCTTGTTCCCATGTCTGTTTCCTCTCCCGAGTCTCTTTTCTGACAAGCCATGACTCCCTGCATTTGCCTGTCTCTTTAGTCTTGGGTTGAGCAGTTTGCCTTGCATCCTCACCTCTCTGATGGACCTAAGGAAAGTTGATTTTTCAATCTGTTCAATTTTTTACTGTTTTTAGGATAGAGTGGCAACTCTAAGCTCTGTATGTATGAAACCAGAAACTGGAAATCAATGAATTGTTTTTTAAACTCCAGGACCAGAGATATCCGAGTACAGGTAGCCTAAAAAGACCTCTTCAATGCCTGTGATTAAGATTTGAATTTGACTCTGAGCTTTCTGGATTCCAATGTGAAATAGTGAAATGGGTTTCACACCAGAGCCACATTGAATAATGTGGTTAAAAAAGGTCCTCAATAATATTCCTAAATAACTAATACAATGATAGGATTTATCAACCTTTTCTTATAGTCTTACCGTAATGAAAGGTCTGAGGGCCTGAAACACCAAAGCATGTTTCAATTAAAGAATCACTCTGACATGGTCCTACCACTATTATTCAGAAAAGGTAAAAGGATCTAGTCCACCTCTTTAATTTTAGACAAAAGAAAAGAGAACTATAAGGATTTTAATTTGTTCATTTTCTTCTCCAGTAGTCACGAACGTTACATGTTGAAAGATGGTACTCCCAGAAAAAGTATAAGTTGATCATTTCCCCCACCTTCTCTCTTTTTTAAAACCAAAGACATTTATAACTCCTCATCAGAGATTCTGATCAGCATGAACCACTTTCTCTATACTGAGTTGACCTAATTGGAGCCAAAAGAAAAGAAACAATGAAGTGCTATTGCAGATCAATTTAAGGCTTCCCTCAGGCTCTTGAAATAATTAAAAATCCATAAGGATTCCCAATATAGTCTCTTATTTGATACTCACTGGATTAGGTCACAGGAAATTACATATATATATGGAATTTTATGTCTTGCTTGCATTTTATAAATTTTTCTGGAGTATTTCACATAAAATAAGGAAATAATTTCATATATTTTATTTAAAGTCAGGACATCTTCTGGGCCAAATACGTAACTTTTAGAAATGGAGTTAGGACATGATAATCTGATTACATATATATCTCTATATATGTAAGTGTATACTCTGTCATTGTTAGAGGAAGAAAGAAAAGACTGGAGACAATAATGAACCAAAAAGAAAATAAAGAAGAGTAGGAGATAGGGGAAGGGAAGGAAAGGAAGGAAGAGACTTAAAGAGAATAATAAGGAGAGGGAATAAGAAAGATTAAAATAGCTTTCATTCACACTATGCAGCCAAACTACCTATCTATGTAGCACTAGACTCAGCGCTTTATAAGTACAGTCTCATTTATTTTTCATATTTGCACCAATTTAGAAATGAGGAGACAAAGGCAGAGAAAAGGTGAGTAACTTGTCCAAGTGTATGCAGCAAGTATAGAGCTGGGATTTCAATTTCTGGTTAGTCTGAGTCCAAGGTGCTTTGATATACAACACTTAGCTTTTCCCAATAAAATAAACGAGAGAAAAAGCTTTAAGAGATGAAAAGGAAAAAAAAAAAAATATATATATATATATATATATAAGCTTGAAAGAAGGGCACAGGAAAGGAGTCAGGGGTATGCAGGGACAGATAATATGAAAAGAAGCTGAAGTGGCAGCCTTGCCAACCTCCAGTTAGTTTTATTGTGTCTCTACCTTGTAAAAACATAGAAGTTTTCATTACTGTTGGGTAATTGATGGCAG
Source organism: Pan troglodytes (assembly GCF_028858775.2). Lineage (NCBI taxonomy): Eukaryota > Metazoa > Chordata > Mammalia > Primates > Hominidae > Pan > Pan troglodytes. Next base: position 134,161,495 of record NC_072398.2, read on the forward strand.
ATCATATGGGAATGAACACAGGATAAAATGTACGTATAAAAATAAATATGGTAAGAGGTTTTTGAAACCTGTCTTGCTTCTTAGCTCAGCATACTTTAGATTTGTCTCTCATTTGGGGCAGACTATCATGTCCTAACTCCATTTCTAAAAGTCACCTCTTTAGCCCAGAAGATGTCTTGGTTTTAAATAAAAGATATGAAAGTACTTCCTTATGTGAAATACTCCAGACAAAATTTATAAAATGTAAGCAAGACACAAAATTCCATTCTTAAGGTAAACCTATAATGGAGATATATAGGATTTATGAACACTAAAGGGTGCAAATAAAATCTGTCTCCAAACTTTGTGGGGTGAAATAATTCTCTGGCTTGTTTTGTTCTTCATAAAAGTCAGAGTTTCAATAGGTTTATTGTAGCACCAGAGCTGAAAAGAGCTGTGAAAGATTGCCAAAAACAGAAATAATCTTTAAATAAAATAAAAACATAATCACTGTGCAATTTTTTATTTTGAACATATAAAAGATAGACAGCAGCATTGATATTTGGCTAGAAAGTTACGATAAAAAATGTAAAATCAAAGACAAGTTGACAGGATTGGAAATGCTCCACCATGGTGAGTAAACACAGCAATGAGAGGTATATGGTAGCAAAGCCTTTGTAGCAGGATTGGTAGCCTTTTTGGAAATCCATCCTCAGGCAAACAGATAATATTTTGTCCCTAAATACTTCAGTCTCCTATGAAAAGAGCTGTTACAAAAGTCAGGCCACACCTGGGTCAAAGAGCCAGTTTACTCACTGTCTACTTTATGTCTCCAGAGTCTTGATAACTGAAAGTAAATGATGACCACACTTTGCATTACCTTACCTTACAGAAATATTGCTCCAGTTAAACAACAACAAAAAAATTTCTGCTCATCTCTGTAACGATGCCTATTTGTGAGGCTGACAGGCTGATGAGCTATCTTGCTGTTATGGGCAGAAATGTGTCCCCTAACCCACACTAAACGGAAGCTTTAATCCCCAGTACTTCAGAGTGTGGCCACATTTGGAGATGGGGACCTTAAAGAGAGGATTAAGTTAAAATGAGGCCGTCGGGCTAGACCCTAATCCAATCTGACTTGCGTCCTTATAAGAAGAGAAATTTGGACACGCGGAGGGATACCTGGTATGTCGGCCAACAGAAGAAAGACCATGTGAGGACTCAGTGAGAAGGTGGCCATCTGTGAGCCAAGGAGAGAGGCCTCAGAATCAAACCAACCCTGCTAACACATTGGTTTTGGACTTCTAGCCTCCAGAACTGTGAGAAAATGATTTCTGGTGTTTAAGCTACCTAATATGATATTTTGTTATGGGAGCCCTAGAAGACTAATAGACCTGCCCTTTTCTCTGGAGTCTTTCGGCTAGGATGGAGAAGAGAGTCCCCTCCCAATCTCTCCCTGCCCTAATGGGTTTGTAGGGGGTAGACAGCTGGCAGTCTGGCCCTTCTGTGGTTCTCTTCTTTCTCTTCACACACCCTGTCCTTTGCATCTTCTTATCCCTTTGCCAATACTCTAATAACCATTTGTTATTTTGAAGACAAAGTGTTCCTTGTTTTTCTATTCCCTTCTGTCTACTATTGTTTCACTCTTTTGCTTATGGAGAGATGGTTTGCAAGTTTTCCAAAAGAAATAAATTATTCCACAATGGGTGGAAAACCTTTAGTTTGGACATAAGTTTCTAGCTGAACCCTAAGTCATTATTTGCAGGAGGTGAAAAGGTATATTTTGGAGAATTTTTATCTCCATTATAAAGACAGTCTGGAGGCTCCACCTCATCTCATATGTTCTTGACATAATAAAAATTAGAACTGTACTTAAGTTTTTCCTAAAGTTGTTTTCTGTCCTATTACTGAGCGATTTGTTAAAAATGTGTTTTTCTTGGAGTTGGCTATGTATTTCTTGAAATATTTCCAAAAGATGCAAAGGGTCAGACTCTAGGTTCAAATCAGTTCCAAATAACACATGAGTCATTGCTTCTAGATTTCCTGCCCCTGTCCTAGTGTCTAGAAAACAGAGGAAAGGAAGCCAGAAAGTTCTTCCCGAAGGACTTGGAAGGAAAGTGGGACAAGGATAAAACTAACCAAGGTACTTTTTTTCAAGGTGGCAACTTCAGGAGGGTGTCTGTTGGCTAGGGCATATATTTAGATCAATTACAGTCTGCGTAAGCACACTTCATTTCTTGTCAATTTTGCACCCTTCTTGCGTTTGTCCCACCCTGTGTCATCCTTTGGCTCCTTGTTTTCCCCATATATACCAGCTTGTCCTTTCAAGCTGCTAGGACAGCCTACTATCACCATAAATTAGAGATTATATTTATTCAACATTAAATTGTTTTTTGAATTTTCTGTACAAATGCACATTTATTCCCAGGTGCAAAAAACATTACTACAAATTAGCCCTAGTATTATTATCATCATGTTCCCAGAGTTCATGCTAAACAAAAGAGATTTGTTAATATCAAATATAAATCTACATATAAAGCACCTTTAAAAAATGTATTTGAGCTAAAATTGTTGATGTTCATTTTTCCAAATGATGGGGCCCATTGCTGCATGTACCCATCCACAGCACACCACTATTTCTCACACTCACTGATGCTGGCCAAGAAGAAAATCTTCAACCTGACTTCCATATATTTTCATATATGTGAAGTCCCAAATGTAAATGTATTTTTCTTACTTAATGCAAATAAAAAAGAATGAGAAAGAAATTTCTTCTTCCCGTCTTGGCTCTAGTTCAATGCTGAAAATGTGACCTCCACAAAATGCAAGCCTTTTCCAATGACATAATTCCTAAATAGACTCTTATCCAGTACCATCTTTTACTCAGCACAGCCATAGCAATGTAAGGCAGCTGTAGCTAGACCAGTGATATTTCCCAGTTGCAAATTTCAGATTCCTCAAAGAGCTAACCCAGGTCTACATCTTAGAATTGTGTTACACAATGTCCTGTGCATACTAATTCTATTTTTCTCCTTTCATTAAAAAGCACCAGGTGACAGGTACAGCATCAAAAAACTTTGACAATTTAGTCACTGAACTTTGCATGTACACTTTCATTCTCTGCTTAAAGCTACCTTAATCATAGTCCTGGATTCTTCCAGAAGTCATTCAGTAGAAGGTCCTAGCTATTCTTCTAAGATAGGTGCTTCTTATTCCCATTGGCTCTTCATTGCAAGTTTATCTTGCTTTAAATGAACTCATCTAAAAATCCAAATTAAGGATAATATTATTTACTTCACAATAATGTTACTTTTGCTGAAAGACATGATAAAATTTTTCCATATAATTACCTATTTATTAAATTAATGAAATTCAATGTGCATACCATTTTCCCAGTATATTCATCGAATTGTATAAATCAAGAAATATGTTTTCAAGCCCCCTAATAGTTACCTCTATAACTTAATGCTAACTTCAAACAAATAAATTTAGTTGAGTTTTACTTTTCAGCAAACCAGTATTGTCTATTCATCACCCGGTCCCTTCTCCTGGGAACTTCTCCATTTCTATTCCATTCACATATTTCTATGAGACTGACATGTTTTCACAAATAATCCTATTTCTCCATCTCAAGTCACATTTGATTTATTCTAGGGGTGGGAAATTAACCCGTTAGGTCAATAAAATAAATTGCCTTGGATTTTTGTACTTGACATCACGACAATGACAAAACTGTCACCCTCTTGTGATAAGATGTAAAATATAAAACTTATAAGCTATGGTCATTTATGTTTCCTGCCATTTGAAGAAAGTGAGTTGGAAGTAAAAGAAAATGAACGCAAATAAAAGCAGATTAGAACCAGCGGGACCTATCAGTATTTGCTTCCCTGTGTGAGTTGTTCCTGAGGCCTCATGGCCTCCCTGCTCCTTCCACAACTTGGCTGTTCAGTAGTTCTTTGGACACCACAATTCAATAAATTTGTTTTCTTCCTTAAGTTACTGCAGGTTAGATTTCTGATATGTATGAAAAGTCATTACATGCTTGAAGCCTCAATAATATCTTTTTAAATTAAACATTCTCTGAAATGATAATATGAAATTAAGTTGTTCTGGAAAGTAGGTATAATTTTTTTTTTTTTTTTTTTTTTTTTTTTTTTGAGATGGAGTCTCGCTCTGTCGCCCAGGCTGGAGTGCAGTGGCGCGATCTCGGCTCAGTGCAAGCTCCGCCTCCCGCGTTCACGCCATTCTCCTGCCTCAGCCGGTATAATATTTTTAAGAATCCAAAATCAGGCTATAAAACTGCTGAAATGACTCAAGTGCTTACCAGGAGGACTGATTGTAAGACTGGATAGATGTAGTTTAGGTCAACAGCAAACATCAACTACTAAGAGAAGGCACATCCTCTCCTTTAAGGAGGGACGCTCTCCTGATTAGAAAGGACCAGTGTTAGAGAGTCACAATCTGATGGTACAATATGGCCATGCTCATCTTCTCTTCTCTTTTTTACCAAGCAAATGGGCTCAAATCATAACTCAGCTGCTCACTAATTTTGTGATCTTGAGCAAATTCCTTAGCTTCCCTATACCTCAGTTTTCTTAACAGTGAATAAGGACAACAACACTTTCATCACTGGGTTTTGGTAAAGGGTAAATGAGTTAACTTGGCCTAATGCCTATACAGATTTAAGCTCTTAATGAATGTTACCTATTTATTCCTAGTATAATCGTCATTATTATCATTATAGTCTCCCTCTAAAACATAGAATATTAGATTGCAAGAACATGGGACACTTGCTATTACAAAGAGAAACTTGTGGTGAAAGAGAAACTCTAGAGAATCTTAGTTAAAGATTATAGGACCATGAGTTCACCTTGATTTTTAAAAACTTGAATTTGAATGCAAACAGCATATTTTTCTGGGGAATGGCCCTTTGTTTTCATCAACTACTCAAAAATCCTGGCCTATAAAAAGTTAAGAACCCCTGCTAACAGAAAATAAGACGTATAGGTTTTAAACTAGAAATTGAAACTAGAAACCTTAGAGCTGAGAATAGAACATATATAGGTTTTTGGGGTTTTTTAAGGCTTAATGTTTCTACCCCATCTCAAAGAGTTAGTTGGGGAAATACAAATAATGCTAACTGCTGATAGTTCACAGGGGAGGGGAGGGAAGGAAGGAAGGGTCTGGGAGAGGAAGAGAACAACAAGAGGCAGTGCAAAGAGAGGAAGAGAGTGAAAGGGAAAAATTTTAGGAAAGCAATACAGACCGCAGTTTTGGCCATTTCACTCAATGCATGTATGTCCCAGAAAGAATTGAAGACGGAGTGTGAGAATATGAAAATTTGCTCCTCAAGCCAGCCCCAGTTCTCACGTGCCCCTCATCATGCAAGTATCTGTGCTATGTTGACTCAGATTCTAATGCTTAAAAATATGTATTTCTCATACATTATGGCCCTAAATGAAAGGCACCTACTACATCTGGTGCACAGAAATATCTACTGATTTATCAAACCTGGGAATAAAGCTGGCAGTGTAGGATTCACTGAGAGATTGTCTCAGTCTTCAATATGGCATCTTCTTGAGATTTTCAAGGGTAATTTTGATGGCATATGTCTTTTATCCTTCATGATTATAGTAGAACTTATCACTTAGAAAAAAAACTCCTGTGTCCTGACTCTGCATTTAGCATGCCACATTTAAGAATAACCAAGAATTGTTATGGCACTGTCTCTGTAAGTTTATGTGCAGCTTCTTTCAGACCTGAGCCTGAAGGAACCCATTTAGGCCTCCCATTTCAGAGCTCCAGAATGTCACAGGTGTTGTTGTGTCATCTCCATCTCATAAATAGTTGTATCGTATGACTTGCATAGACTCAAAAGTCCTAGAATTGATGGGACCCTTTGGGAGAGGATGCAATGATAGCACATTATTCTGTTAAGGGTCCATTTGTCATTTTACATTTTTTTCTTGACATCTGGTTGTGGCAAGATCTCAGAGTGACACTTGTCCACTATTTTCACTGTGGTATCCATTGACAACTTAACCTCTGCCTGAGAGGCTTCGAGCATGTAAGATTTTCAAAGCTTAAATCTGAGGAATCCAATGTTTCTTGTCTGACTTTGTCTCCCATCATAAAATCGATCTTAGTTTTCTTTTCATTAGTCCATCCCAAAGACCAAATGTAGTATGTAATCTGATAGACTACACTGAAAAATGGAAAGTATTTCTCCACAGTATAGAGTCAACATGGAATCTGCCTGCATACACAGTTCCTTTAGTCAAAATGAATACTCGTCTCCTGAAGCATATTCTTACTGTTTTTGTCCTAACTTGCTTTAAGAATAGGGAAGGCACTTCATCAATACACAAATGAATTGGAGATTCGTGTAGTCAACCAAGAAGTCACTGTTAAAGAGCTTCTCTTTTTAACAGTGTCTTCTTGTATCCTCTAACTTTTTAAAGAAAATGTCCTATCACTATGTATAAAGCTAAAAATAAAATGTGAAACAAAAACTCAGTAAAATCAATATCAGTGTGAAGCAGAAGTGACTTTAGAAAAGTTATTCCTGGCAGGGTGTGGTGGCTCACGCCTGTAATCCCAACCCTTTGGGAGGCCAAGGTGGGTGGATCACGAGGTCAGGAGTTCAAGACCAGCCTGGCCAACATGGTGAAACTGGGTCTCTACTGAAAATACAAAAAAATGAGCCGGGCCTGGTGGCGCACTCCTGTAATCCCAGCTACTCAGGAGGCTGAGGCAGGAGAATGGCTTAAACCCGGGAGGTGGAGGTTGCAGTGAGCTGAGGTCACGCCATTGCACTCCAGCCTAGGTGACAGAGCAAGACTCCATCTCAAAAAAAAAAAAAAAAGAAAAGGAAAAGGAAAAAGAAGTTAGCCCTAAAAGTGTATTCTTAAAAAAAACTATTACTCATTTGAATGTGATACATAAAATTTATATATGACAAAAAATAGAAATGCTATGAACAAATTAATTTTTCAGTGCTAACATCACTTAATCACTACTGTCCATCAGTAGTTCACACAATAATACTATGCAACATTTAGTCTGACCTCCTTCCTTTATGTGTAATTATTGCCAGAAATGAGATATACCTGTGTCAGTTCACAATTTCAAATTACCTCTATGTGATAATTTATGTTAATAGCATAATAGCATAACAATGATGGATAATGTGTACCAACATTTACAAATCGGTTGCAATGCATTTCAATTACAATTCTCTTCCTATCTCTGATCAGCAGCAAAATCAAATTAACAGTGCAACCATTAGTTACTGAATTATCCTAACATGTAGAGCCTTTACTTGGACACCTTTTCATTTGTAGAACTGCTCTAGGATTCTAAGTGCAGCCAAACAGGCAAGAGAATCAACCAAATCATGCACAAGTGCTGCTAATGATTTTGTATGGAGCAACAGAGAATATAATCAGGGGGTGACACTAAAGGACTCATGGTCTGGTTAAGACCAAGAAGAGAATGCAGTTGATATTACACCAGAGTGCAATGGCTTGTGTTATATGGAATAATATGGTATGGGTTGAAAACAAATGAACCAATGGCTCACCTCCCTCTTGTGTCCTAGCCACAGACCAAAGTAAAGTCTGTGCAAAGGTCCCCAGGGGTAGAATTTCAACTGGTCCTCATTTCTTTAAGGCTCTTGAGAATCTCAGTGACTCAGTATTTCCTCAAATGCTTGCCACAGCTCAGAATTCAGGGGCATGCAAGGCTTGTTCCATTATTTATGAGGCAGGGCTAGGCCTGATAGGAGCAAATCAAAACACTCTACTCAAAGGAATCCTTTGAAAGTTCAGTCCTTAATCAAATGCACCATGTAGTGCATTTAAAGAAAATGTCTTATAACCTTGTATGTAACTTGAAAATGTGATGCTCACACTTCCTCTGATAGGAGGGCACAGTAGTGCTCCTTATTCTAGATACATGACCAGATACTTTAACCATTGGGAGCACTACATTCCTTTTGGGTGGAACCCTATTTCTTTCTTAGGGAAAGCTTAGAACTGTGGATGGTACCCATCTTGGAAATGCCTATCCTATCACCACCACAGCCATGTGTTGAGGAAATCTTTATGCTTATACCATTTACAATTTGCAATTCCTTCACGTGCTCTCAGTATGTTACCCGTTCAGAATATTTTTGTTGCTAAGGAGAAATTGTGTAGCTACAGTAGACTTAGGATTTTCCCCAAATTAAGGAATCCTGCAAGCTGTTACTAATCAGGCAAAGAAACCTAACAAGCCAGGAAATTTGTGCATTAGAAATCAGAGAGTCCTTGCTTCTCTACTGGATTCACCTAATACTGAAAAATTCCCTTACTGCTACTTCTACAAAAAAGCTGTCTCTCAAACTCTATGGGCACAGAGGTTAGAAGCACTATGCCTGGAATAGGAGTGGCTGGGTCTGTTTTCCTCCCACTACTTACCAACTGTGTGACCCTAGGAAAATCACTTAACCTTGTTGTGTTTTAGTGTCCTTGTCTGAAAATTAGAAAAACAGTAATGTCACTTCATAGGATAGCTGTGATGATTAAATACATGTAAAGCCCTTAGAACACGCCTAGTCATAGTGCTCAGTAAACACTAATTCATCTATTGTTCTACCAAAGAAAAGCACAATCTTCACAGACCTAGAAGGACAACTGAAATATTCCAAACCGTAGCTGCATTGTACATAATTACTGGACATCACTTGGTCAGAAATTGCAGACACAAGGAAACCTCACGTTTATGGTAGAAGAGGGTCATCAATCAATCATTCTCTTATTGTTGTACTCAAATCCAGAGTTACTTGAAATCCAATTTGGCAATCTCTAGGAGTCTTGGTAGGAGATTGTTCTCCACAAGAGATAATACAATATTCTGAACTATCACAGTACCTAGTGTAAAACAGGAGTATCTTGAATGATAAGCCTATGAATCCCAGCTCCGTCATTATCTAAAGAAACCTTGAGTTGGTGAACTGATCTCATTCCTGGCGGACTAATAAAACCACAGTAACATATGAAGTTATTGAAATGGTATGCACAAATCATACACTTGTTGAAGGCTCACCAATTTTCATTATGTGTATAATACATACAGTCTGAATCCCTTAGATTTTGCATGAGAGATTTCAGAAGCCAAAAAAAGTCCTTAAGTCAGTGAGGATCAATTTTTAAAGCATTATGCTTGTTGAGTAAAAGGTAATGTGTTTTTATACAGTCTAGGAAGTGCTGTGAGCTCTCCAAGCTTCCTTCATTTATTGCTCTAATCAGCAATCCAATGTGCACAAGACCAGATTCCAAATAAAGAATATTCCTTAGAGTGAATCTGTGATGCTACTTGAGAAGTTGTTATCAGGATAGAAGAAGGATCTTTGGTTTACAAATGCTTGCGATTGAATTTTGGTGATCGTTTGTTCTCAAACAGGAAAATTTGGTATTTCTATTCATTTAAGAAAAAGATTGTTTAATTGCCAAAAAATACGCAGAAGGCAGATTTTGTGTTTTTATCGTGTTTCTCTCTAAATGTGGTGCATTGGACAGGCCTGGAGAAAACAAATCCTATTTTTGAAAGTAAGCATGGAGCTACAAAGAGGCACACCAGACTTGCCGGCAACGCTGCACGTGGATGCTGACAGCCTCACCCAATCTTCACATATTAGCTGGTACAGCCAAGTGAGTGATGCTGCATAAATATGAGAACTGGTGTTGTTAGGCATCACAGCTACCATGATATAATTAGTTACCCATTCTGAGTCCCATTCCCCGGTGGGAAGAGAAACCAAAGGGACAGAAAAAGAAAAATATTTCAGATTCAGAAACAATGCTTGTCATTGACAGGGTTTTGCTATGAGGAAGCTCTCAACAATCTCATCCCCCTGACACTGGCATGCAGCCAGCTGGCATTTCTGTGGGCTGCACTGAGAACCAGTGAATACCATGTGGGTGGTTGTCAACATTAGAAACAAGAAAAGTAGAGGGAAAAAAATGCGTTGAGAGTTATAACATCAACCTTCAGGGCCTTTTTATTTCTATCCAGATGGTGCAAATATTCCTAGGTATTGGTACCCACGCAATAGGCATCCAGGGATAATAATCATAAGAGCTTTAAAGTTTAGAAAATACTTTTACATATATAGGCCAAGAACTGATGTGGTAGTAGTCAGGTATATCCACACAACTGCTGTTTTTATTTTTATTTTTGTTTTTTTTAGTTTGCGTATGGATCAGAGTTATCTGAACTGGTAAGAAAGTCCAGCAAAATGGAAGTACTGTTTTCTTCTCTTGTAGGTGATATAACAGGTACTCATGTGATACAGCATGTGGCATGTTTGCCACCAGTTCACATTAGAATGCACGTTCATTAGTTATATACAAGTATCAGAAGTATCTTAGGGGGGCCTCTTGGCCCCTAGATTACTGGATGATGTATCACCTTAAACAAACCTGGCTTTAAGTCTGAATATTCCACCTATCATGGTACAGTTTAGGATCGCTTATATTTAATTTATTTTTCTCATTTTTGACAGGAGAACATGTCATTCTGATACTTATAAAGCTGATATTGATGGATCTCTATGTGCCAAGTGTTTTTCTGAGTTTTTTTGGATGTGTTACCAAATGTAGTCCATGAAACAACTCTGTGCAATAGGTATTCTTATTTTCCTCACTATTATTATTCCAATTTTTTATATTAAAAAATCAAGGCCAAAGGGGGGGGTCCAGATGACACACTTATAAGTGACAGTGTCAAAATCCCAACCCACAGAGTTAGGCTTCAGATCCTGGGTCCTAACCACTAGGTACATGGCCTCCCATATCCTACCTCACCTGTGTCTAAGATAGCACATGTGAAAAAATGAACCCAGTAACCCAGTATGTAAGAAAATATTTAACAAGTGTTAGCTATCAATATTATAATTAATGTTATTAATACTATGGTAATTATTAGCCTTTGTCTTATACTTTGTTTGAGATACTCAGAAAAGGAGACTTCATTTGTTTCAAGAAGAAGATAGATTCCACAGAATCAGCAACTCAAAACAAGTCAAGTATGACAACGGACCTGCTGACACCTCAACAGAGCTGGAGTTGTATATTATGTCAGTGACGGTGAGAAGATTGGTTCAAATGCATCTACTTGGAAAGATAGCATCCCTCTCCAGTGACATGAAATAGAGCACGTACTCACACACTTAGAGAAGATGGATATGTGAAGTAGAGGTAAACATGGATAGTACAAATGGAAGGAAGGAAATCAGAGTTACATGCCTTAAATGTCGCCACATCATAAAGCGTGAACATGACACAAGGATGGTGAAAACCCCAATAGACAGGTGGAAGGATATTCAGGCCTAGATCATAAATAAGCTATTGGGAAAAACAGTAGAAGGTAAGTGGCTTTTGTTAGTGTTCAACCAGAGGCAAAGGACCTTTAATGTCATCCCTTCTCATGCGTTCATATTAAACCATGAAGCTACAAAAGAATGGGACTTTCCTTTAAAAATATCAACCTGGATGATGTGCAAATATTGTCCTCACTACTCCTTTCATGAAGTACGTGGGAGTGTGGGCAGGCTTGCCTTAGTCCCTTCCATACGGGCAACCCTGCATATGTCTAAGAATTTCATGCTCAGCAGCATTACACACCCTCCAGGCCAGTGTAGTCTATGGCCACTTTTCCATTTTCCTTAGGATTATGATGAAGAAGAAGGGAGAATAAGTTAAGCTTCCATCCTCCCAGCCCCAGCTATTCATGCAGTGGTTTCCAAAAAAAACAGATGGGAGGTATATGTTCTTCAAACACTTAAGTTGCCAAGGGCCAGCTATGACCTGGCACAAAAGCACCATCTATTTGCTGTAACTCCATCTTTATCTTCGCCACAGCATTCTTTTCTGAATATCAGGCTCACATACCTAAAATCCTACTCATTCTCTCCATTTAGATATCTAACAGGCATCTCAAATTTAGTACGTTCAAAATGGAAACTTTGATCTCCCTGTCACCAAAAGGGCTCTAAGAATCTTACCCATCTCATTAAAAGGAACTTCCCATCCTTTTTAACTCATGCAAACATATACACTTACACCTCCAGTTGATAGGGGAAAAAATAAATTTTAACCCAATCTGAAAAACTTAGATCCAATAGTTGACTTTTTCTCTTTCGATAGCTCAGTCTCTTCTGATCAAACAGTGTCTTTTCAGGATTTTGAACAATCTTATCTTTCCCTGCTACTTGTCAAAATGTTGTCATGTAGAAGAATGTAGATAATGTGACCTAATGCTGGCACTGGGGAGGCAGAATCTGTGAATTCACCCAATGTTCTCTGCTACAAATGGTGTGGTCAGCTTGTGCTGTAGAGGTATAATGTTTCTATCTCACATTTTTCTGAAAGCGAGATTCTGGTGTTTATTGCTAAAGTCCATAATCCCAACCATTTAAATTCATTTCCTTGATTCCCATCTTGGGATCCTCTGGCCTCTGTAGCTCCTCACCAGGCCAATTCCTCCAAGCTTTCCACAGGCCAAGGAGAGCCAGGAGTGCTCACTCAAGCTTATCCCTCAGAGCCACAGCACTATCACTCCTAAACCAATTTGGGCTATAGCAAGGATTGGAATTGTTATAAGAGCCTGCAGCCCGCCACCCCCCATGTACCACAGCACTAGCACTCACATTCTCAGAATCCCAAAATTATGTGGATGATTCTAAAGTTCCCTTGTGCCAATGAGATGCTGAACAAACCAAGGGGCAGAAAGATCTCATTACTCTTGCTCTGTCTGCTTCTTCCCCACATCCTCCTGGAACGGAAGGAGCCAACTTCTGGCTTTCCATTTCCTTTTCCTCATGGTCTCCTTCCATGCCAGGGCAGCAAGCCTCATGGCCTCACTGATAGAGTTAGAAGAGCAATCCTCTTTAAGTAATAAAAGAAACATCCTGCTTTAAGTCCTCTATATTTGATTCTTGAAAAGATAAATGAGAAGTAAGAGAATGGAGGCAAAACAAAGCAGTTTTATCTTGGAAAAAAAAAGCCCGGATTTCAAAATGACTGCTGTGATACAAAGATTACATTTAGTTAACTGTGGTATCTTGGACTGACTGTTATACAACCATTTATTGAACACTTTCTGTGGTCAATGTGTGTGAAGTATATTTTGTAATAGTGCAAGCTTTACATACATTATCTTTTTTAAACCTCAAAACTACCCCGGAAGAAAGGCACTTTTCTTGTTCTTATGTCACAAATAAGGAAACTGAGTCTCAAAGAAGGTAAGCTGCCCAAAAAGAATATATTTAGCAAACATAAGAGCCAGAATTCAAATCTAGATCTGTTTGTCTTGTGACCAGTACACAATGAATAGAATATTTAAAAATACATCAATGAGATTTTAGTTTTCGTTTTGAAAGTGCAAGATAGTTCATCCCTCAAATTGCGTCTATAACATAAAAAGACAATTTAGTTAAAATTATTGATCACATAATACAAAGTAAATGCAGACTATATAAGGAGGGAGGGAAGGAAGGAAGGAAGGAAGGAAGGAAGGAAGGAAGGAAGGAAGCAAGGAAGGAAGCAAGGAAGGAAGCAAGGACGGGAGGGAGGGAGGGAGGCTTGGAATTGGCCTGGTGAGGAGCTACAGAGGCCAGAGGGAGGGAGGGAGGAAGAGAAGGAAGGAAGGAAGGAAGGAAGGAAAGCAGGAAGGAAGGGAGGGAGGGAAGGAAGAAAGGCAGGAAGGCAGGAAAGCAGGAAGGAAGGAAGGGAGGGAGGGAAGGAGGGAGGGAAGGAGGGAGGGAGAGAGGGAGGGAGGGAAGGAGGGAGGAAAGGACATAGTCCATAGTGTAACTTCCCAAAGACAATTACACATTTGGTAGAGTTATTATTGTGATTTTCTACATCTCTGTATATATCCAGACTTTAAGAACTCAATATATATTACACTCAGATTAAAACAAACACACAAATTTTTTTGAAGACAGTACAGGTTATTAGACAAGACAGGGCTCTGCAGTCATATTGCTGGGTTTGCACAATACTTGTGCTCAGGAAAAATTAGCTCTATCATTATCATTACCACTGATAGCTTTCTTAAACACATCTAACCACCTCCATGAGTTCACCACCTCCTTCTGTAATAAGAAATAAATAAATTTTATTCCTGCTAATGAATGCAGCTTAAATCATTTATTTAAAAATGCCTTAGGTAACTGTCTCTTTACAAATAGTCTTTCAGATTCTGCAGCAAATATCTAGCAATATAGAAGTTAAGTGACTGTACCTACACTATTATTACAATCACACAATGTTAATCAAATGAAAAAACTCTAAAATAAATATTTTAAAAGACAGAAAAGGCTAATTGTGAAGATGACAGGATTACTGATATTATTTGTTTATTTATTTACTGAGACAGAGTCTCGCTCTGTCACCAGGCTGGAGTGCAGTGGTGTGATCTCGCCTCACTGCAACCTCTGCCTCCAGGGTTCAAGCGATTCTTCTGCCTCAGCCTCCCAAGTAGCTGGGACTACAGGCATGTGCTATCACGTCCAGCTAATTTTTGTATTTTTAGTAAAGATGGGGTTTCACCACCTTGGCCAGGATGATCTCAATCTCTTGACCTTGTGATCTGCCCACCTTGGCTTCCCAAAGTGCTGGGATTACAGGCGTGACCCCCCGCACCTGGCCAATATTCAATTTTTTAAACTGTTTTCATAACTCTTAAAGGTATGTTTGTTTTATAATTTTAAAAATTAATTAAATTGCCACAACAATTTCCATCCTCCACCCCATCACAGATACACAAACACAAGCACATATACACAGAAAATGTAGAATTCTTATTTAAATGCTATTTGTCTTTTACTAAATAGTAAACTCCTTAAGTGCTTTTTATGCATCTTTATACTTCTAGCACTCAGCCCAGTGTCTGGCAAATAGTAGGTACTCTATAAACATCTGTTGAGCCTTTCTAAAGTATTAACCAGAGCCCTAATTGGTCTTTTCATATCACTTAACCCAAAGAAAGTGCACATATATTTGATCTATTGGCAGTGACATAGAGGACCACTAGAAGCTAACATTTGATGTGTACTGACTCCAGGTAAGGTGCTGTGTTCACATTTAACGTGTTATCTCATTCAGTCCATGTGATTACCCCATGAGTTGTTGCTATCTTCTTTATTTTCTATTTCCTTTTTTTTTTTTTTTTTGACAGATGAAGAAAAGGAGGCCCAGAAAGTTTGAGTTACGTGTCAAGGTCACACAACCAGTGATAAGTTGCAGAGCTGGAATTCCACTCTGCCTGGCTCCCAGGTTAGTGCTCCTAACAGCAAGCCATGTTGCCTCTCCCATAAGCGTTGCATATGTTCAAGTTCCCTACAGATAATTCACATGCAGAATAAGTAGATTGTTGATGATGGCTCTTCTCTGAGTTGTGACAGTAGGACTGTACTGTCCTATACAGTAGCCACCAACCACATGTGGTGATTGAGGGCTTGAAACGTGGCTGGCTAAACTGAGATGTGCTGTGAGAGTAAAACACACACCAGATTTTAAATGTTTGGTACAAGACAAGGAATGTAAAGTATCTTAATAATTTTTTGTATTGATCACATGTTGAAATGATAATATTTTGGATCTATTGAGTTAATTATTTCACTAGTCCAAATAAAGTCTGCAATTTAGTTAAGAATATTGGATCTATGATGATTTCTTAGTGTTGTTAACTTTGCCATGATTATGCAAAATGCTAACATTAAAAGAAGATGGGTGAAAGATATGCTGGAACACCATACTATTTTTGCAACTTTTTAATGTCTAAACTTATTTCAAAATATAAACTTAAAAAAATTACTTCCACTTATTTCTTTCTACTTTTTAAAACGAGGCTTCTAGAATGTTTAGAAATGCTATGTGTGTGGCTCACATTATATTTATAGTGAATAGTGCTATACTAGACCATCAAACTGCAGTAAGAACCAAAGTAACATCCATCCAACTCTTCACTATCAATTGCAGCTCCAAGTTTAGAGATAGTTTAGTTTACCTAAAAAGCAGTTTTATTGTTGGAAATCTAATGGAACCATCAGTTAATGAAGCCCCATAACACCACTAAACCGAAGTGAGTAACTTTTGGATTTGTAGGTCCTCCAGTCAATCTATGACTCCAGGCAGAAATACACTAAAACTTTTCCTGGAAGACAGTCCTGCTCCTCAAAATCGCCTGTGGACCTTTCCACCATCTTCATTAGAATACTACTCCAATTTTTCATAATAGGAAAGTCAGAACATTTTTCCTCTTGACAATAATAGTAAATAGGATGATATTTATGGGTTTTTATTTCTTTTATATCCCCTGGGGTTGTGAAGTAGGCAAAATATACCCCCCACCTCAAAAAGAAAAAAAAACAGTCTGAGGGCAGAGAATAGGTTATACATTATATACTTGCTCAGAAATGCTGTGAGTTAATGCTCATGCTTGAAAAATTATATTAAGCACGGTGAAGTTGTAGGGGAATGAGAAAAAAATACATTAAAAAAAACAACAATCCCTCATTTGTACTTTTGTGAAGACCATAATGAGTATGTATAGATTAAACAAAATTAATAACTCACGTTAGATCCACTGCTTACTCCGTATTTATAAATGCAGTATGGTGAACTGATAGGGCATTTAATCACCTCTGAGTCAGAAGACCTGCATACTAGTCCTGCCTCTAAAAAGTCACTCAACCTCATTAATCCTTAGGCACCTCATCTCTAAAATGAGTAGATAGGATTAGACTGGAATTTTTCAAATCACAATGTTATGCCATTGGTAGATAATGAAATCAATGTCAAGAGTCAAGACAAACTTTCTTTAAAATGAAACAGAATAAAGGACTTCAGAATTCAGTGCACAGATTAAGAGTCAACATTGTTTCATAAAACTTCCAGTATGGATCACCACAAAATTGTTTGAGAATCCCTGTTTAAATGTCTAGAGTTCCTCATACCTCTGAGATCATGTGCTCAAAACAAGAAACAAACCAGTTACAAGCAACAAATCCAATTCCAGTACTCCTCAGTCCCTACCAAGCAGTCCAGGACGCATCTATGAGGCCTCTAAAAATGGCCACCATCAGTTCTTTCCTTCCCTGTACACACACACACTGCTCATTCAACCCCTTAATGGTGGGGATCTATCCCTACCGCTACCTATCTCCCCTCCCTTGAATCGGGGCTGGCCCCATCACTTGCTTTAATCACTACAATATGTCAGAAGTGATGTACTCGGACAAGCCCTAGACTTAAGAGTACTGGAAGCTTCTGCCTCCTCCTTCCTGCAAGCCACCATCATGTAACACATCAGAACTCTCTGAGACCATGCTCTCCACATGAAGAGGGCATGTGGACAGGAATGCCTGCCCAGCCACCAGCTGTTCCCAACATCACAGCTGAAGCGGCAGACGTGTGAGTAAAGTAGCCATCTTACAGGTTCCAGCCCCAGCAGACACCACAGAGTGCTGAAGAACTGTATCACTAAGCCCAATCCAGGTTATAGAATGGCAAGAAATAATCGATTGTTGTTGTAAGCCACTGAATATGGGGGTAGTTTGTTATACAACATTAAATTATTAAAACAATGCCCATGGAATTGTCATAAAATTGCTGTGGATCACGGGAGGCTAAATGCTTGTTCATTTGTAACAAAACCTCAGTTTACTCTGAAGGGCTCATTTCACAGTGCCCAGCATCAGTATTTACTGAGTGTTTCTTGGGAACACTGGCAAATCATGGAAAATGCAATGCAAATTGCAACAGTGGACTAGCAACATAGGGAATTTACTGGATGCAGAGTAAGGTTGTAAGATCTGAGAAAGTATATTGGATTCATGTAAATAAAGGATTTCAAACAACTCGAGATTTGTCATGTTGTTAAATTTGCTGAAGTGTGGATAGAGAGAAATATTCTGGCAGGCAAATGCAGAAGGGAAAGCTATGCTCTTAGACTTTTCTTCTGACATCCTACCCTATGGACAAAAGTGAAAACTGAAACATAGCAAATTATTTGCGACTGACAGCCCTTTCATTTGTACCCACAGCTGCTGTTGAGGACCACCGCTGCCTCAGCTTGATCCAATTACGGCACTGTGTACCTTATCACACGGCTTCGTTTTGTTCCTCTCCTGTCCTAGGATCTGTAGCTCATTAAGATAAGATCTGACAGGCTCGGTCAATGCTGAGTTAGAGCTAGTGGCTTCTCTCTATTTGGGCACCACCATAAGTTTCATGGACTTATATTCAGTCACACAAACAGGAGGGTATCCTTTGCTAGTGCGATTTTCATTTACTATGCTGTTATTTATCCCAATCCAAGCAATTAAACAAGTAAAACTTTCCAGGCTTTTCCATCAAAAATCTCTTTTCTGTCCCCCTCCCCGCCACTTCCTTTTTCATGAGGGTGATGTGCTGCCTCTTGATCAGAAAAATATCTCTAACTAGGAGGCTATAAATTCACATGGTGTTTTGTGACATGGGTCAAAATGTTCCTTATTTTAGTATTCTAGCTATTCTCCCAAAAAGCCATAAATAACAATAAATGGTAATACAGGCTCTTGTCAAGAAAATTCATCTCCTTTACCTTTTGTGAGCTTGATTTCCTTTCATTCTGACAAGGACTCAGTTCCTGACTGTCTGCCTTCATTTATCCCTTATGCTTTAGAGCTGCCTTTTGCACTGGCTCACAGCATAGTCCATATGGAAATTAAATACACCCACATTTGAAATGAGCATGCCTTCCCTCACTGGTATTTGTTTCAAATATGATATATTTATTTCAGTGACAAGGTCCAGTGGGTAAAGACATAGTCAGACCAGAGTTACATGAGCAGAAAAAGGATTGAAGTGATTCCCTGGTTACTCAGGCAAAAGTAGCAGAAGGAGAAAGGGGTCCCAGAGGCCTGGTAAGTTCTGCCTGAATTATCCAGATAATTGCTTCAACCTTTAACCTGACAATGGAGACCTGGACTAAAATGACATAAGCCAACGGAAGTTTATGTAACTTATTTTTCCACGTTCCACTAATAGTGACAGAAATGAAAGTGAGTGGAGAAGCCTGTCAGAATTTAGGTAGAGAGCTCTAATTCCACAGCTGTGATATTTGTGGGGAATTCATAAAATGTTGTAGAGGTATATTCTAAAATGAATGAAAAGGAAAAAGGAGGAAAAATTTCCAATTCCAAAATGCTGAACTTTGGAATGCGGAAGGGCTCCAGACGAGACCTTATCCTCCTTTTCATCTACTTTCTCTCCTTGAATAATCTCCCTCCAGCCCATCATTTTAAGTACTATTTATACTTCCAAATTTATAGCTCCACCTAGGACCTCCCCAGAAGTACACACCATGTACCACTGCTTATTTCAAATACTATTACTGCTTCTTCTGCCACCAAGAGTTAACACTTCCTGAGTGCTTTCCATGTCAGACACTGTCCTTAAACATTTATAGGCATGATCCCCTTTAGTTCTTACAGGTTTAGGCAGTGAAATTTATGTATCTGTTTTTTATAGATAAAGAGATGAAGGCTTAGAGAAGTTATGTGAGTTTCCAGTGTTTCAGCTAAAAAGGAATGGAACCTGGACTCAAGGGCAGAGACATTTGATTCTCAAACCTCTGTTTATGATGTGCTGCTTCTCTATTGTGTTTGCTCTTCCTACCACACATTTGTGATTTGGTGTATGCTACTTTGAATTACCATCATTATGACGATTATCATTTTATACTTAAGTCCTGCTTCTTCCCACCCCAATGCCAGCCCTGATGACAGGGGCCTGTCTGGTGTCTCTGCACACTATCCCTAGCAAAGCCTTGCATGTCCCATGATTAAATATTGTGATTGAGCTTTCACAGAAAGCCAGCATCACAATTATTAACAATAACCAGGCTAGAGGCCTAAGTCAAGAGGTTTTAAAGAGCATCTTCAGTAATCAGGGTTTTAACTGGTTACCCAGGTCTTTAAAAAACTATAGAACATGTTGTCTGTGCTATACCTGGTATGTAGAGGGATAATGAAATTCTATGGCTCCCTCTCCAGAATACACTTTGTGGCGATATATAGGAACTAAATATTAAATGCAGGTCAGATTCCTTTAACTCTGCAAATTATACTTTGGAGGTCACCAGGCCAAAATCTAGGAGACCAGCCTAGAAAGCCTTTTGAGGGTAGGGATTTATTATTCGTGGGACAAAAGATGTAATCAAAAGACTTGTCCCTAACACTACTGGGGATCAGCCTCTTGTCTTAAGGACTGATTTTTTTCCTGTTTTTAGCTTTTGTCAAATTGTTCTGTCATTTAGTGTCAAGTGGGGCAAGTTCTCTTTCCCTTTGTAACTAATCATTGCTGACATGTAGTTAAAAATCTTTTACTCCAGAGAATCTGCCTGTGGTGTTTTGGGTCAACCTCACCCCGTGTGAAAATACCATACATGGAGTCTCTGAGTCTGGGATCTAAAAATACAACAAGCTTGTTGTATGCTGACACTTTATAGTACATTAGGTGGGGTCATCTTTCACTGAGGCGAATGTGCTATCCAACAGGTCCACAGCAAGTGTATCACTGGCTTTGTTCAAAGTGTTCCTGGATGCTGCAAATGAAAGAGGACAATAACTCTCCACCTCTTGCCCATCCTTTGGGAAAGACTTCAGCATGGTAACTCACTTTCTCTTGACTTTTTGACGTAGTTAACTCAAAAAGTTCAGCACTGAAAGCCATGTGGTTTTTTGTTTGTTCTGGTATTTCGTTATATTTTTGTAGCTGTTTATTGTTTTATTTTAAAAATGCTATTTTTTAAAAAAAATCAGCTCTATGAAGATATATATTTTTTATTTTTTAATTTTTTGGAGATGGATTCTGGCTCTGTCTCCCAGGCTGGAGTGCAGTGGCTTGATTTCGGCTCACTGCAACCTCTGCCTCCTGGGTTCAAGAGATTCTCCTGCCTCAGCCTCCCAAGCAGCTGGGACTACAGGCGCAGGCCACAACACTGGGCTAATTTTTTTTTTTGTATTTTTAGTAGAGACAAGGTTTTACCATATTGGCCAGGCTGGTCTCAAACTCCTGAACTCAGGTGATGTGTCCGCCTTGGCCTCCCAAAGTGCTGGGATTACAAGTGTGAGCCACCACCACGCCCGGCCAAGATATAATTTACATATAGTAAAATTCACCCTTTTTGGTGTGTCATTCCATGAGTTTTGACAAAGGTATGCAATAATAAAACTACTACAATCAAGGTGTAGAATGGTTTCCTTTCCTGCAAATATCCACTTGTGCCCTTCGTAATCAACCCCTCTCCACAACCTCAGTCCTCAACAGCCACTTCTCTGTCTTTATAGATTATCCTTATGGAATTATACAATAGGTAGCTGTTTAAGTCTGATTTTTTTCACTTACCATAATGCATTTGAGTTCATCTACTTTGGTGTGTGTGTCCGTAATTTGTTCTATTTCTTGTTAAATGGTCTTCCATCGTAAGGATGTATCACAGTTTAACCATCCACCAGTTGAAGGACACTTGAGTAGTTTCCAGTTTTTGGCAAATATGAATAAAGCTACTATTAACATGTGTGTACAGGTTTTTGTATGACCATGTTTCTACCCCCACTTTGGGTAAATATGGATTGCTGTTTAAATATGGATTGCTGTTTAACTTTATAAAGTTAAACACATATGGTGAGTATGTGTTCAACTTTATAAAAAAAAAAAAAAACTGCCTGTGTTCCAAAATGGCTGTGCCTTTTGTCATTCCTAACTAACAATATATAAGTCCTGGTTGTTCTTTATCCACCCTGGCGTTGGGTACTATCAGTTTTTGCTGGCTTTTTTGGCAGGGGAGGGGTATGTTTCCTTTTTAACCATTTAGTTAATGATATCTCATTGTGATTTTATTTGCATTTCCATAAAGACTAATGATGTGCATCTTTTCATGTGCTCATTTGTCATCTTCATATCTTCTTTGGAAAAGTTTCAGTTCAAATCTTGGTCCATCTTTTATTTGAGAGTTGGTTTTATCATTATCGAATTATTATTGTTCTTTATATATTCCAGATACAAGTCCAAGACAGTTAAGAGACATTCAATTAAAGAGATTAAATTTTATCTGGTGTTTACTATTGTAAGGGCCAAAAGGTTTAATACTTTTCCTCACCGATCATAAGGGTCATAATCGAAACTCCCGTAGCAAAAAGTAAGTTAGCAAGAGAAAAACATAACAGATGTATTTAATCAAAATTTTATGTGACATAGGATCTTTTAGATCTTCAGAAATGAAGATAGGGCTTTTAGATCTTCATTTCTGAAGGGAAAGCTGTCGATTTTTATGCTTAGATTCAATGAAGAATGAACAGCTGTGTAGAGATGTGATTGCACAAGGTATGATCTTGTGCTAATAGACTGAGGAGGGAAACCCAGCGAGGCCTGTCTGTTCAGATTCTCCTTGACCTCCTTGCATAGCATTCCTTCCTCTCAGGTGTGGGGCAGGATGCCTCTGGAATCTTCAAGGGGTGGGGAAAGAGTAACCTTTGTAGACTCTATGGTTTGGTTTGAGGGAGAGGAATCCTAATTTCTACGACCTACATTGGGGAAAAGGAATTCTGGTTTCTGTGACTCCCTTTTGGGGGAGAAAAAGGGGCAGGAGACAGAAGGGCAACAGAAGGTCAGAGTGACCTGCTCATAAGGCCCTTCTAATGTCCTTAAGTTTAAAGTACTCAGCATATCAAAATGCCATACTTTGGGGTATTGTGTTCTGAATCCCATTGCAGCCTCTCTTTCAGTGGAATCCTGGCAAAAGCAGGAGGACTTAAACCTTTTGCAATTACAAGGCAAGAAAGTGATCAAATGTAGATATGGCCTCTTTTGAATAATGCTGCTTTTCCTTTAATCTTCAGGAGACATCATTTAATGAAAGTAAACTCTTCCAGGGCTCAGCCCTTGGTGCTGTCTTCCTTACCACACATATTTCTTGGTGATCTCATCCAGTCTGTAGCTTTAAATGCCATCTGTATGCAAGCTACTTCCACATTTATATCTCCAGCCTGACCTTGTTTTCAAACTGCAATTTCACATTTCTGACTGCCTACTTGACATCTCTACCTTGAATTAAATAAACATTTTTAAATATAGTATGTACCAAACGAACACCTGATCTTCCACCCCGAATCTACTCTACTTCAGTTCCCCTCATCTGAAGGCATACTGAGGGCAACTGTGTTCTTCCAGTGGCATAGGCTAAAAACTTTGAAGTGACTTTTGACTCATTTCTTTCTCTTGCACCCTACAGTAAGTCCATCTGCAATGCTATTGTCTCTGCTTTGAACATATATATCAAGAATATGATTACTTCTCAAAAGTTCCACTGCAATCATACTGATCCTAGTCATCGTCAACTCTCACCTGGATTACTTACTGTACTATCTGCCCGAAAGGTCATTCTGTTTCTCCCTTACTTTTCCCTTCCCACCTCCAGTCATAGGCTACTATCAACACAGCGACCAGAACAGTCCATTAAAAAAATAATTCAGGTCATTTTACACCTTTACTTACAACCTTGAAGTGGTAAAAGTCAAAGCTAAAGTCCTCAGAATGGTTAACAAGGCTCTGTTTGACCTGTTCCCTCCCTTATTACTTCCAAATCCCTTTCTGAAAACACTTTAGGACCATGTTATCATCACCAAATTACAACATCAAATTTTCTATGTAACTTAAACAACTGCATTATTAACGCCAAGTATACGGTGAGTCAATAGTAAGGTTAAAAACAAAATTTAGCAACTTGCCCACTTCTAATACTATATTCTAACTAGTAGATATTCTACCATCCCAGAGGTGATCATATTCTTGTTAAAAATTAAAAATAGCCAAAAAATTATTAATTGCTTACTGTTTGCTGAGTACTTTTCTTTAATCTTCACAACAACCCCACATGGCGTATAATTGTACCCAGTTTTGAGGGAATGAGCCTGCACTCAGGACTGGAGAGAATTCCTTCAAGCCAGGCCACGTGGATGGCAAGTAAAGGGTAGAGGAGAGTGCAGGTGGGTCAAGCTCCAAACCCACCTCATCGCTGCCTTATCCTCTTTCTTTTGCCAAAAGTAGGACAAAAATCAAAGAAAAAAATACAAAGATTATTTCTTCTAGGTTTCTTATAAAAATTATATCAAAGGTAAACACTTTTAAGCTTTGTAAATGTTCTATACATGCCTCCTTCTTCCTTTATTTTTTTTTTTTCTTCTTCTTCGCCCATGCCGAAGTAGGTGGCAAAGGCCTTGTAGCCTTGGGAGAAATGCTGCCAGTGAAAATCCTGGGACTGTAAAGAGAATAGTGAATTTATGGGAGAGGAATCAAGTTCTCCTAGCCTGGAAACCAGCCAGCCTGATCGATATATAGATCTACTTGGCTTTATGCACTAAATGTTCCTGAAAAGTTGTCTATAAGATAAATATTTGTATACGAAAATCATGTAGGCTCACTCTCTTCCTTTGTCATTTTAGAAATGTGTTCCCACACACAAAGAAAAATATTTACCTCAATATTACAAAATGCTGCTGGTGAAGCCAAACCTGTACTTTCAGGAATATTCTGACTTTGTCAACACCACTCATGCAAGTACATCAAACCGACAACCAATCCATACAATCATTGATACTCCTGTAAAAGCACAGCTATGTCAAAACACACAATCAATCCTCTTTCAAATATTTAAACAGCCTTCTTAGGCCTTGATGCTGGATGTTTAATGAAACCCAGCAAAAAATATATAAAAATACTTTTAGAGAAGTGTTTAGGCATCCCCTGCTTCGCAGTTAACAGTTAAGCTGCTACTATCCCTTTAACCATCCACACACTCCTTCACTAATCAATAAAAGTTTGCTAACCTTAATGAGTGTCTAATTGATGAAAAAGAGATTCTATGTCTCTTCCCTGATAAGAACAATTGTAGTGTCATCTGAGATAAGAGGAATCTTCTTGCTACTTCTATGTAACCCTGAAAACTTTAAAGTGAGATGTCAGATCTCACTCAGTAACCCACTAAATAACACACTGAGGGCAAAATCAGAATGTGCCCTCAGTGGGTTAGCTACATAGGTGCCATTCTGTGCAAATTGGAGGACTCATATTTGGGAGAATCTCGATTGACTTCTCTGTAAAAATATGCATAGTAATATCAACCTTATAAAGTCATTCATAGAATTAAGTATTAATTTACTCACATGTATTATCTAATTTAACCTTCATCAATCATGCAGTAAGGATTATCTATCACAATCTGACAGATGTAGAAACTGACAGTTGAAGGGTGTAAGTCACTTACTCAATGTTAAGCAGCTAATGGGATTTGAATTAGGTCTTTCTTAAGACAAAGACTGTGTTTTCCTTTTTAACAGAGCAATTATCTTATTGTGGCCCTCAAATAAGTTTGTACATTTAATGACAAAAGCGTTAATCAGCAAATAAGTAGTTGTTGAATAAACAAATGTAGTAAGTGTGTAAATGTGCATGCATGTGAACTACATAATGTGTATGCAAATTTACACCATAGAAACTCTGTTACCTATTACAGCCAGCGGAATAGAATGCATCCCGAATAGAAAGTTACCATCCATAACCAGTTATGAAAGAATTATAAGAAACAAAAACACATAAACAGCACTAGCTCTATGCTAAACATAGCTTCCCTTTTCTTGGAATGAATTCAGAAGTTTTCTAGACAAATTTTATTTATTTAAATAAGAGCTATTGGCTTTGGAATATTTTCGTCAAGCCAGGCTATTCAGTGCAGAAACAAATGCATTTGTGCTTAATAATCATACTGTTTCTGAAAAGTAAAGCCACCACAATTATAAATATGGGCAAACATTGTCAAATTTTCTGATATAATGTGAGGAAATGCTTATATTGTTACTAAAACATTTGAATTATTAATAGATCTGTTATTAAGAGTGTTGACATTTTGGTTGATTTTTCAACAGCCCTTAATAGAGTGGGGTTTTTTGCATTCTGGTGAGGTTAGCAGGCCAATTTACAGGTCCCAGTTGTAGAGACACAAAAGCATTATCAGCCAAGGCTGCAAATTCCCAGTGAGGGACACTTCGTTGCCACCACTTGTGGCAACCACTGTTTCCAGTCTCCCTAGCTCAGGGATTCCCTAACAAGGTAAAGACTGAATGAAATGAAAAGAACACAACTCTTGGGATCAGGTGTCCTTGGCTTCAGTCCCAGTTTCTTTATTTATTCTTCCATTTAATAAATATTTATTTTCATTAATCAGACACTAACTACTTTCTTAGGAGTTATCAAAACAAAGACCACTTACTCTAGGTGATATAAAACTCCAGCAGCCTTTCTCCCTCCTCACTGGACCCTTCTCTGTGGAGGGGGTGTGGGAAGGACTTTCATTTTGAAAATCACACCAGCAAACTGCATGAAGTAGTTTCTGACCAAAGGGAAGGAGGGTTCTCTGCATTTCTGGGTCACTGACCAGTAAAGTATAAAAGTGTGTTTCTATTCATGTCTTTGAATAGGGCACAACAGATGGGGAAGTGAGTGTCCTGCCCATTCCCCTCTGCTGGGGCTGTGACTGTCCTAATATAAGCTATTGGCGCCTAACCCAAGTACCTAGGGCTCTGCCCCCAGGGTCTGGTTTCTAACAGAGGGCAGGGGCTGCCAGAAATGCTGGGGGAGTTAATCCCTCCTGGAGCAGCACTCAATAATGGAGGAAGAGAAAAATGGCCACCATTCGCAGTCCTTGGGCAACACCTCTGTGGTAATTTCCTCAGTCTCCCAGGGTTTGGGAGGAGAGGGAGCCCTGCACACTTTGTGGCTTCCTTTCATCCTCTTCCAGACTCACTTCCTCATTCCCCTGTTAGTGTTTCCTGAGACCACCTTCCAAATGAATGAGTTATGCTCAGATGGTTGTCTCAGGGGCTGCTTCTGAGGGACTCAACCTAAGACAAAGGTTTAGTGTCTTCAGTAATTTTTTCATAAGACGAAAGAACATGTTTAAAACTTAACATGCACTCTCAAGGTACAGATCCCACCCCACTCTCCTTCGGTAGCACAGCCTCTACTGCTATCTGGTGAAAATTGACTCGTGAGTCCTCCTCCCTCCTCCACCCACAGTCGTGTGTCAGAAAGAAATTCGGGGACTAGAAAAAAGAGATTTGGATTTGGTGCTATTCATGTGAATTAATCTAAGGAAATTTAGAATTTCAGAATATAATCCAGGCAGGGAGGGATCAAGTGTGTCTTTAACAAA
Source organism: Pan troglodytes (assembly GCF_028858775.2). Taxonomy (NCBI): domain Eukaryota; kingdom Metazoa; phylum Chordata; class Mammalia; order Primates; family Hominidae; genus Pan; species Pan troglodytes. The sequence goes on from NC_072398.2 coordinate 134,188,774, forward strand.
TAAGGCCAGGAACATTCTCAAAAACAAAACAAAACACCAAGGTCAAAGGTAAGTGGAGGCTGGGCTCACACCTGTAATCCCAGCACTTTGGGAGGCCAAGGCAGGAAGATCACTTGAGGTCAGGAGTTTGAGACCAGCCTGGCCAACATGGTAAAACCCCATCTCTACTAAAAAGACAAAAATTAGCTGTGCATGGTGGTGTGCACCTGTAATCCTAGCTACATTAGGCTGAGGCAGTAGAATCGCTTAAACCCTGGAGGCAGAGGCTGTAGTGAGCCAAGATCCCGCCACTGCCCTCTAGTCTGAGCAACAGAGCAAGACTCTGTCTCAAATTAGAAAAAAAAAAAAAGGTATGTTGAGAAGGAGAAATATAAACCCGCCACAAAGATTAGGCACAGTGTCTTACAAAGGAAAGCATCTGAGAAGGGTAAGGAAGGCAGGTGGTGAGGGGAGGGTGAAGTGCTTTCAGCAGAACCAGCAGGCTCTATGTGAAAGTTTATTCTGTGTTCTGGGAACGACTGGAGAGAAGGAAAAAGCCATGATAGGCAGGAAAGGCCTGAGACCCAGCGTCTTAGAATTTGCTGGACACGTCAGGGATACTATGGCTCCATTATTCTGGCCAGGGTGTTGAATTTCAAGGCCTATTGGAGGAAAATGGAAGGGGATAGGAATGATGCTGGGAGCACAGATGGGGAAGGGCTTTAAAAGGATGGGCACAGAGAATGGGGTGAATTAGTGAACAATAAGGTGTCCACTTGGAATATCCTAAAGGCCTATGTGCAGTGCCCAAGCACCACAATTTCACTGCCCTCATCTCCTGACTCTGTGGTTAGAGAGCAATTACATGAACCCTTCAGTAAAGAGCTGCTGAAAACGTTCATCAGTGTGTTTGTTCTGGAAGTCAGTGAAGCAGACATTGCAGTCAGCCACACTGTAGACTGGCCGACGAGGAAGAGGATTTACCCTCTGACAACCTGGGAAACAGCCTGGCCCATTGGATGAAGAGAACTGGACTCCCTTACAGGAAGAGCCTAGCCAGCTGTCTCCAATATTTCATTTTCTTCCCCACTCAGCTCATGCACTTCAAGGTAAGAAGGTTTCCATCCATCTGCTTCTCCATCCTACCCCAACACACGTATATACATTTCCACGAGTTAATGTTCAAGGAGGCTTGAATTTTTACTCAAAGAGGCATTTGGGGGATGGCAGTGTGGCTGTGGTTATTGTATATTTGAAGGGTGTTGAGATAGAAAAAGAGAAAGCAGAAGTGGTGGCATGGTAGCCTTCGGGTCACCCACTCATTCTCCTCTCACCACCAGTCTGGTGGACATCAGCCTGAAATACAAAGAGAGGGAGACTTTAGGACAAAAAGAGCTTTATTCATAGAAGATGTTATGCAATTCTGGGCCTGTATTAGTCAGGGTTCTCTAGAGGGACACAACTAGTAGGTTAGATGTATATATGAAAAGGAGTTTATTATGGAGAATTGACTCACACTATCACAAGGTAAAGTCCCACGATAAGCCGTCTGCAAGCTGCGGAGCAAGGAAGCCAATGGTGGATCAGTCTGGGTCCCAAAACCTCAAAGGTAGGGAAGCCAACAGTGCAGCCTTCTGTGGCCAAAGGCCCGAGAGCCCTTGGCAAATCACTGGTGTAAGTCTAAGAGTCCAAAAGCCAAGTAACTTGGAGTCTGATTTTTGAGGGCAGGAAGCATCCAGCACAGGAGAAAGATGAAGGCCAGAAGACTCAGCAAGTCTGCTCTTCCATCTTCTCCTGCCTGCTTTATTCTAGCCTCCCAGCAACTGATTAGATGGTGCCCACTCATATTGAAGGTGTGTCTGCTTCTTCCAGTCCACTGACTCAACTGTTAATCTTCTTTGGCAACACCCTTACAGACACACCCAGGAACAACACTTTGCATCCTTCAATCTAATCAAGTTGACACTCAATATTAACCATCACAGGGCCCAAATTAAGTTACTCTGGAACCCAGGTGCAAAGCACAACAGAGATTTGAGGAGAAGGCCTTTTCTTTCTCTCTCCACTAGTGGGTCTCCAGCCCCACTCCACCCCCATTATTGTGCAGCTCAAGCCCCCTAAAGGCTACCAAACTACAAGATTACTGCTGAGCTGAGCAGTCTTCCTCCTCAGGACACAGCCAAGGCTAGGGAAACACCTTGCAAAGAATTTGAAAGACTAAATCCTACATGACTGTATCCCAGGGTGGGCCTGCACACATAATTAGAGAATCAAGTTGGCAGGGGGAGGGGAACTGGGATTCCCAAATTAGCAAGAGGTGCCTCTGAGCTGGTGACATTCAGGGAGTAGTCTTGTTTATGTGCCATCATGTGGAAGACCTAGGGCTTTCATGTGATATGAGTAGTTAGGCCCCCAGAAATGTGGTGCATAAGTAGTTGTCACAGAGCTCACTGCTGGCCCTACATTAGTGAAGATAATTCTGCAGAGCCCATTTGGAGACAACTAAGATATATGGAATGGATGCTATAGCCTGTGAAACATTTCCTAACTCTCAGAGACCGATGAGAAAAAAACATGTCTGTAAAAGAAAAGGAATGACAGGATGAAATCAGAAATGGGAGTCAAATCCATCTTGTGCTTCTGAGTGTTGTGAAACTTACTATCAGAGAGGCAGCTTCATCTCTCTCAGTTCATTAGGAAAAATGCATGATTCTAGAAGCAAAGAGAAAGAGAAAAAATTAAAATCACCTTTGACTGATTTCTCCTGTCATTCTGGCTGTCATGTAAATATCTGCTTAATTTCTGGAGAAGGGCCTTTGAACAGTTGTATTTAACTTTGCACTTGAGTTGGTTGTCCATCTTTTGTTAGTAATATGGTTTGGCTGTGTCCTCACCCAAATCTCATCTTGAATTGTAACTCCCACAATTCCCGTATGTCATGGGATGAATCTGGTGGGAGGTGATTGAATTATGTGATGAGTCTTTCCTGTGCTGTTCTCATGATAGTGAATGAGTCTCATGAGATCTGACAGTTTTAAAAATGGGGGTTTTCCTGCACAAGCTCTCTCTTTGCTCTGCTGCCATCCATGTAAGATATGACTTGCTTCTCCTTGCCTTCCACCATGATTGTGAAGCTCCCCCAGCTATGTGGAAATGTAAGTCCATTAAACCTCTTTCTTTTGTAAATTGCCCAGTCTTAGGTATGTCTCTGTCAGCAGCATGAAAATGAACTAATATAGTTAGGCCTTGTGAAAATGCATCACTTTAACCGATCATTAGAGAAATGCAAACCAAAATGAGATACCATCTCACTTCAGTCAGAACGGCAATTATTAAAAAGTAAAGAAACAATGGGTACTGGTGTGGAGAAATAGGAAAGCTTTTACACTGTTGGTGGGAATTTAAATTAGTTCATCCATTGTGGAAGACAGTATGGTGATTCCTCAAGGATCTAGAACCAGAAATACCATTTGACCCAGCAATCCCATTACCGAGTATATACCCAAAGGAATTTAAATCATTCTACTATAAAGACACATGCATACGTATGTTTATTGCAGCACAATTTACAATAGCAAAGTCATGGAACCAACACAAATGCCCATCAATCATAGACTGGATAAAGAAAATGTGGTACGTATACACCATAGACTTCTACACAGCCATAAAAAGGAATGAGATCATGTCCTATGGAGGGACATGGATGAAACTGGAAGCCATCATCCTCAGCAAACTAACACAGGACGGAAAACCAAATACTGAATGTTCTCACTCATAAATGGGAGTTGAACAATGAGAACACGTGGACACAGGGTGGGAAACAAGGCATTTTGGGGGGTGGGGGTGAAGGGAGGGAACTTAGAGGACAGGTCAATACGTACAGCAAACTGCCATGGCACACGTATACCTGTGTAACAAACCTGCACGTTCTGCACATGTATCCTGCAACTTAAAGTTAAAAAAAAAATTAGGAAAAAGAAAGTGTCATTGAAGGAAAAATGAATGGAGGAAATAAATCACTGTGCAAGGGAAAGAAATGTGTGATGGCTCATCAAGAACTAACCTCCATTTGAATAAGAAAAAATTAATGACTAGCCACAATTATGCATCCTGTAAATCCCAAAGAATGAAAACCATCTCATTCTATTAAATTGGATGGCCCACCACTATCACCACCACTGCCCATTCATTCAGCACAGCAGTGGAGACAGATCACCCCCTGATCTGTCTTGTATCTAGAAGGCTGTTGAAATGACTGTTGGACTGACTTGAGGATGATTTCATCAAACAATTGGCCAAACAGCCAATTTAGCAGTCCTTTGCTTGTTAGCAACTTGCCCTCCTTTCACCTGCCAAGGAATTAATTGTTTAATTAACTTGATTGCCTAGATTAACTAGGTCAGTTGTTTTATGAATAGACATTGCCTTCAAACTTGTATTCACAAATAATTTATTAAAGATTGTGCTTTATTCTGAGATACAAAAGGTACAACACTAGAGGTCAGTAGTTCAAGGCTCTTCTCCATTTTGGTAACTGAAGAACTACTAGACCTTTTTATGTTTCAGTGTTTTCATCTGGAAAATGGGCTGAGCAGTGACTTTGGGGCTCCAAGTCACTGTTAATCTTCTCTGATGCTTCAATTCTTGTAGCAAAGCAGAGAAATGCGTTTGGAAACTCCCATGATGCGTTTTACACTGTCACTGGCAGTTTTATGAGATGTGAGACCTTCTCGTGGCAAATTCACTTCTCCATAGGAAGGAAATTAGTAATTGGCTTCCTCAGTAAGCTTGATCTAATTCAACCTACACATTCTGGAGGGCAATTGGGCAGAAAAACCTCGGAAGCTATATAGCCGAAGAAAACTTTCTGACTTTACGAGTTAGGTAATATATTTTCAAAATAGAGAGTATACTTGGGAAATTCCTTTGTGAGATTCAACATGGAATAACAAAAAGTTAGGACTTGGGAACTTTGACTAAGAAAGTGTACACAGGAAAGACAAGGCTGGAGAAAACACTGAGTCCGAGGCTAATATGGTTCATGAAGATGTAAGTTGCTTGGTTCAGGCTGGGTCTGTGATGAGAGCCTACTATAATTACAGACACGTTTTACTTGCATTATCTCATTCCTTTTTACTAAAATAAATAACTCTCTGAGGTGATTACTGATCTTATCTCCATTTTGCAGATGGTGAAGTGAGGACTCAGACCAAGCATCAGCCATTGCTTAAACCCAGGTATGTCTGACACCAAAAGCTGTGATAGTTCCCTTTACCCAATCCTTTGGGACACATTAAGCTGCCAAGTAGGTTGGTGCTTAGTTTTGGAAATACAGGTCCATTCTGAGTGGTCAGACCATACATTTCCTCATAAAATCTCTTGCGGTCACATCGGACGCCAGTCTGATGGCTTGGGGTTACTAGGTCATGTCGAGGTAGTCTGCAGAAGTTGAGTTTAAGGAAAAGGGAAGATTAAAATCAAAGAGCATGTCTTTCAGATTGAGTTGAAATCCTGGGACTCCCCTCCCATCCACTTAGGCCAGACGGGAAACAGTGTGAAATTGAACACAGAAAAATGTTGAAAGGGATATATATTAGAAAAAAATAACTCAAAGGGGTTCAACCAGAAGCACCTAATCTGGTCTCACTTCACATATTCTCAGCTCTGGTCTTCACATCTCTTCACTGTAGAGGGAGAAGTAAGATCTGCCCACTCTGCTTTTCCAGCATGCTGTAAAAGTAAATGAGGCCGGGCATGGAGGCTCAGGCCTGTAATCCTAGCAATTTGGGAGGCTGAGGTGGGTGGATCACCTGAGGTCAGGAGTTCAAGACCAGTCTTGCCAAAGTGGTGAAACCCCGTCTCTACTAAAAATACAAAATTAGCTGGGAGTGGTGGCACATGCCTGTAATCCCAGCAACTCAGGAGGCTGAGGTAGGAGAATCACTTGAACCCGGGAGGCAGAGGTTGCAGTGAGCCGAGGCTGCGTCATTGCACTCCAGCCTGGGTGACAAGAGTGAAACTCTGTCTCAAAAAAAAAAAAAAAAGTAAATGAAAATGTGTGAAAAGTGTTTCAATCTTATTGAAATTGGTTAAATGAATTCAGGGTGCTCTTTGTTATGCATTATTACAAGTTATCATTGGTATCATAAGGAGCAGCCATTTAAGAGAGCTCTACTCCATCTCCAGGCAGAGACTTATTTCTGCCACCCACTCAGTGGTTTTTGATAAAACAGATCTTTCTGCTGTAAAGAAAGCCAACAACTGGCTATAAAACTATTTGCTTGGGATTATCTTTTAAACGACACAACTCTAGCAAGTTCCTACTCCATAATATACTTTTGAGTTCTTCTTTTAACCCTCTGCATATTTTCATCTCTTTTCCGTGTGTGTGTGTGCATGTGCGTTTATGTGTGTGTTAAAGCCAGACTTTCAGGACTGAGACAGAACAAATGAATGCATCCTCAGGGGAAATGCTAAATCAGTGACATGAAGGTGATTTAAAGGTCTTGAGGGTCATCCAATATTATTAAGCTTAAAGCATAGCCCTGACTTCCAAGGAAATAGAGCCAGCTGAAACCAGCATCCTCAAATTTAAAAACTAAAATAAAAAAGAATGTTGTATTACAACTCCCATGTTAAAATAACTCAAAAAGAGAAAGACATTTCCAGAGAGAAAATAATTTTTTCTCTAGATTCATTACATAGGCGAGTTCAGTGCTTTTCTGAAAAGCTCTGTGCAGGATGCTTTTTAACTCAATTTAGTCCCCACTTTAAATTCTGTTTCTTAGGGCAAGAAAGCTTTTTTTAGAGCAGAGCCAGGTAACAGTCAGCCTCCTGGATAGTCTGAAGCTTATGAAAGCCATACTCATGCCTTTCATCTCTCCATAAAACTGTACACTCTCCTGATTACCCCAAATTACAATGTTTGCTGCTACTCTCTTTAATCAGATTTGAGCAATTCTGTTTAGTTAAAAAAAATCAAATGGCATTTCCCTTTCATAAGGCTTTGCACTTCATAAGAGGAGTGAATTCTGTTATTCTTCATAGCTCCCCATGAGAGATTTTTCCATTAATGTTTTGAAGCCATGATTGTTGTATATCAAGATACTCAGTCTTGGCCCCATGGTGGTGGATTGGATTACTTTGCTGATTTCTTACCTGCAGTGTAAGACTCCAATGTAGATTAGGACATGGTTTAAGAGGAATTATCTCCTTTTTTTAATAGATCACATACTGAGTTTCAAGCTCCAAATTCAACAGAAAATCAAGGTAATTGTTCATTTCTTCCAGGATATCCCTGAAGGATAATTGACCTCTGCAGAGCAACTTCTTAGTAGGAAACTAAATAATTAAGTTGAAGGAAATACATTTCTTGTTCATGATTCCAGTTGTAAAGGGTTTTTTGTATGTGTGATGAGATCATAACCCTGCATGCATTTTATACAAAAGATAAGTGCACCTGTTTCCCCAGTCTGTATTGAACTAGCTATTTTAAGCAAGACACATATCCAAATGACTATTATAGATAAAATCTATACCTTTTAAGGTTATTGAAAGAAAATATTCTCACTCAAATCAGGCCTCTCCTCATCTAATCTGCACCAATTGGGTTAATCCTTACACTAAAATCGCCCTACAAAATGATCTGGAAACATACGATATAGACAGTTTTATTAAATAACAGGTTTCATTGTTTTCCTCAATTGGCACATTCATATTATTTTAATATACTGTGCCTAACTGCCTATCCTATACATTTTCAGCAGTGGCAGTGATTCATACTTCCTAAACAATAAGAAAAGAATGCTATCCACATACTCCTAATTCAGTAAGTGCACAAATCAACAGCCCTGATGAGGCAGTTGTACCTTCGATGCTGTTTATAAGCTTCTCAATGAAAAACATTGTAGTATACAGTCTTCTCAAAATAAGAGAACACTGAAAGAGAACTAGTATTTGCTCCAAACTCATTAAAAATCACTCTTCAGTTACAGAGGCCTTGGCATTTCCTGGAGTCAATTCCAATTTAAATCAATTCAGTCAATGTAATTTTTAACTTAACAGTTATAACCTCCAAACAAAGTTTTGCCATTAAATATTTCAAGGTGCTAGAGAAAAAGGAAATGGTGTTCCCCAGCATAGCCTGAAGCACGGGAAGTCTGCCCTCAGAGAGGACAACTTTGCTAGCTCACTGCACATCCTAACCACCCCCAAAGTCTCTAATTTGTAAATTGCTGAATCAGTTTGTGCACATTTGGAAAATTACTGCTTTCCTGCAATTTTCTGTAAGCTATTGCTAAATTGTTCTGTTGAATGTTAGTGAAAAATTATATTTTTAAACCACCTCTGAATCCTAAAAGCCCATGGCACAGTATTCTGTTTGTGTGAGCAATTTAGCTTTATTAAGCAGCATGACATAGACTGAGTGAGCTAAGAAGCTTGGTACAGTATGTGCCCCAGAATGATTAGCCAGAGAAGCTAATCAGTTTCCATCCTGATTTTGAGAGTGGAATGGACACCTAGCAAGGAAGGAGGTTCTCTTTGGGTTGCTTTCCAGATAGACCTGACACCCTATTTTGCCTTGGATATTATTAGAGAAATTGTTCCAGACAGTGGAAGTTTGGAGAACAGCACTTTCCAGACAGCATTTATTTCTGAACTTCTCTGTATTCAACCTTTTACCAAACCACCAATTATAGAGTTTGCTTTGCTCATCTTGGGCAATAAGGTAATACGATGCCCAAAAAGAGTTCAAAGTACTCTATTCCAGAGGCAGAATTTGTCCATCCACTGGAAAAATGGATTAAGGTAACCCAGCTATAACTCCAAAGGTGAGAAAGACACATTTAAAGTTATCTGTTAGCATACAAAGTGATGGTAGCTCTGCAGACCAAGGCAACAGAAATGGTTGCTGAAATCTGTTAGTCTGTTTGTGTCCTCCAACTCATCCCCTGACTGGAAGTTTTAGAAAGGACGTATTGAAAGGAAACTTGCAGAAATTCAGTGAATCGTCCTGTGATGTGCTCTCATGTTTCACTGTGGGAAGTAATATTCTTGCTGAGCAGTTTGTTCCACTATAAATCTTTAGATATGCAGCCTTCTCTAAGATTATTGTATGAATTTAGACACACCATTCTGGAAACTAAATTAGCCTGCATTTACTGGGAAGTTGAATGCAGCCAGACTAATGGTAGTGCAAGTGTAATTGGTTCCCACCATGTGTCACTGTGTATACTTCTCGAGCCCCAGAAAAGATGCATTATGGGACTAATTTTTAAATGTTAATGGATATTGGACACTTGCCAGACACCCAGCTGTGCACAAAACACTGGGATGGTAAATAGCTCATGATCTGTTTAGAAACAAATGATGATGGTTTTTAGGATTCCATGGGACTGACGGCATGGCTACTCACTCAGACTTGGAGGCTGACCCCATTAATGGCATTGAAGGGAAGCGTTCTGATTTTTACCATCAAAATTAAAGAGCAAGGGCATTGTGTTAAAGCCTAAATTATTTTTGATTAATATTAAGGAAAGTCTAGTCTCTCACACCTATTAACCTTACCTGTGTTAACATAGCTGTTTGACAAGTGTCTTTGGTTTGTTTGCCTGTTTTCCATGGGATCGGGTCAAAATGAGACTGTCTTTATCAATTAACTTGGGTGTAAACGCTGCAGTCAGAATGACCTGCTCACTTGTGCTTGCAAAGACAGCCTCGCTCTCCCACCACACACCCGCCACAGGGCTGACAGAATGGCAACAGGTTTCCTTTCACTCGATCTGTTGCTGTTATCATTTTAATTGAAAGTCAACGAATGGAGCATTTTCTGTAAATTCTTTCTCTAAAACGTCTTACTAATTGTATACACTCTGTCAGCCAAGCCTACTAGAAATGGCTTCTTTTTGTAAAAAAAGAAAAAAAAAGTATTGGTGATGAGCTGTTTTTGATTAAAACACCATTAGGAAGAAGTATCATTCTTAGCATAAACATGGGAGAGAAATGGAGGCAGGGCGCCGTAGCCTACTGTTCCTCTGCAAAGAGGAACAACAGGCTGGTGTATTCTGCATCTAAAATGCCATCTGAGGCTATCAGCATGGCTTAAATATTTCATCAGCCAAGGAGAATATGAACATGAGCCGAGCTGGTCTGACATCATTTCTGGAGATGTGTGAGAAGCACTAGGGGAGCTCTAGTGTGTTGGCAATTCAACCACTAGCAATTTGTGTAGGGTGAAAGCAAGAGAAAATGACAAGAGAGGGAAGGTGCTGCCATCTGAATTCAGCTAGCATAAAAGTAAGAAAGTTTGGATTGGGAAGACTTTTGGCAATGATGCTACCCTTTTAGAAATTAGTAAGGATAACTCACTTCAGGAGGTGGCTTTACGTTAGAAAACTTTGTGGATGGATCTTTTGAGTAGCCAGCTTTCCTATTTATATCTTGTATTATTTTATTGTCCTTAGCAATAGGAGAACTCAAGCCATGGTGTTGGTCCATTATCTTCAAGGGCAGTTTGGACCAAAAGACTCTGATGACTGAAAGATACAGATTCAAGTCCTGGTTCTACCACTTACCAAAAACAGTGTAATTTGAGGCAAATTGCAGTCTCTATAAACTCCCCTTCTGTAACCCTAAACAGGATTATGACTAAAGGTATGTAAAAGCATCTAGGGCACAAGAGTACTTAATAAATGCCAATAAGTAAAACTTTGGCCATGTCATGTAACAAGAGACAGTAACATTTTGAAGCTCTTTATATTTTTTCCTTATTTTAAATTGCAAGAATATAGTATTAAAAATAATATACCTCTTTTATAACATTTTTCTTTAAAAAATTTTCCTTTTTGATAGAAGCTTACTGGAGGGTGTATAGTAGCAACTGATTTTTGGGTATCTTCTAGATATTTCACTCTTCTGCATCTTATAATTGCATCTTTAGGAGGGAGAACCTAGGACAAATGACACAGAAAGCATTAAAAGGATAGGAATTATTTTTCCTCAAACCTAGTTTCCCCAAATCATCAGAGACTGAAGGTCTGAGTTCCTCACTTACTAAAATACAGATTTTAAAGGCTCAAATGGAATCTGAAATGGACTCTCCTTATTTGAACTAAGGCTATAATTTGGGGTGTCCTACAACCTGGTTTGGGGAGTCAAGTATTTTATTAGAGACTATTTTCAAACCACGGATTCAAATATTACTTTTTAAAAAGAGCTTTATTGATATATAATTCAAATAACCATAAATTCATCTATTTAAAGTGTATAATTAATGGCTTTTTGCATATTTGCAGATGTGTGCAACAATCAACACAGGCAATTTTAGAACATTTTTGTCACCTTAAAAAGAAACTCAGTATTCTTTTCACAATCACCCTGCTATCCCCTCCCCCAAACCCTAAGCAAGCACTAATCTACTTTTTGTCTTATAAATGTCCCTATTCTGTATTTTCATGTGAATAGAATCATACAACATGTAGTTTCTCTCACTTAGCATAATGTTTTCAAGGTTTACCCATTTTGCAGCAGGTACCAATACTTCATTCCTTTTAATGGCCAAATAATAGTACATTGTATGTTGTTTAACTGGTTGTCAGTTCATGGACATTTGGATTGTTTTCCTCTTTTGTCTATTATGAAAAATGCTGCTATAGGCATTCATGTACAAGTTTTTGCAGAAACATATATTTTCTTTTCTTTCTTTCTTTCTTTCTTTTTTTTTTTTTTTTTTGTTTTTTTTGAGATGGAATCTTGCTCTGTTACCCAGGCTGGAGTGCAGTGGTCTATCTCAGCTCACTGCAACCTTTGCCTCCTGGGTTTAAGCCATCCTCCCACCTCACCTTCCTGAGTAGCTGGGATTACAGGTGCACACCACCATGCCTGGCTAATTTTTCTGTGTTTTTAGTAGAGACGGGGTTTCACCATGTTGGCCAGGTGGGTCTCAAACTCCTGATCTCAAATGATCTGCCCATCTCGGCCCCCCAAAGTGTATACTTTGGAGCGGAATTGCTGATCATATGGTAATTGTTTAATCACATGAGGAATTGCCATGCTATTTTCCAAAAGAGTTGCACCATTCACATTCCTACCAGCAAGAATAAAGGTTCTGATTTCTCCCTGTCTTTGCCAATGCTTATTGTTATCTAACTTTTTGTTTCTAGCCATCCTAATGAGTTTGAAGTGGCATCTTGTGGTTTTGATTTGCATTTCTCTGATGACTCGTGATGCTGAACATCTTTTCCTGTTCTTGTTGACCATATCTTAATCTTAACCATTATTGTAAGGTAACATCTAAGTGAGTAGACTTTAGAATCAAATAACTAACTGCAATACCTTATTAGCAAATATACATGAAAGGTGAAGTTTATCAATACTGCCCAAAGTTCTGAACACTGAGCTGTGGGTGAGAGTAAATGAATATGTGAGTAAACTTGTGTGAAAGCAATAGTATAGGACACTTCCCTACTGAACTCACTATCGGCTTTGCCAGTCAAAAGACTTTTGTGGCAAGGAAAAGGGATGTATACTTCTCTTCTCATCTCAGAAAATCAGATCTAGTTGAAGCCATCGATGCAAAATGTTCTCTTAGGCATAAGAAAACTGAGGACTAGGGAATTAAAGTGACCTGCTTCAACCATTTAATGACAGAACCCATGTCCCTGGCCCTGACCTGTCAACCCTTTGACACCATTTCCTCTCTCCTGCTCCATTCCCCATGGGCTCTAATTCTACTTCTCATCCGTTCTTGTAAGCCCCCTGGAACCTTGTAGGTCCCAGATTTTATAATAGTCCCCATGTGATGTCTTTGCGTTAGCCTGCTGTCCAAAATACCTGTGATTACTTTGTGTGCTTAGATGTGTGTCTTAGTTTCAAAATATTTTGTTTTTCAAAATGCCATGAGCTCAGCGTGATACATTTGAAGTTAATTACCTGAGTAGAATCATAAGGATATAGATTTGAATGGTTCCACACAGACCATCTTCAAACTCTTCTCCAAAAGCAGGCAGCCTCCTGCAACTGCCTCTGACAGATGGCGACCCAGCCTTATCTGGAACACTTTCTCAAGAGCTTGTAACTTTCAGATGTAGTAGAACTCTAATTGTTACTAAGTCCTCTTCTATACTGAGCAAAGTCTGCCTCCCTAACCTTCCCCATTGGTCCTAGTTCTGTCTTACGGAGCAACATCCAATAGAAACGTAAGTTCCTTCCTCTTTTAAAGTTCAGATCTTCTACTATTTGCAATCATCAAATAGCTTCCCTTCCCCAAGGTTTCTCTTCTTCTGATAGGTCTACTCTTGAAGGTCTTTAGAGATTCTTCATACTTGCCTATATTCCTCTTTCTTAGTTTGCTTGCCAGAATGCAAGCTCCCTCAAAGCAGAGACTTTATTTACCTTACTTAACACAACACTATTGCATCCCCAGCACCTAAAAAATGGGCAAGCGCTTAGAGTGCAATAAATGGTTTTTGAATAAATATATGTTGAGTGATTGAATCCCAGTTGCCCTCCAAGAATGTGCAGTAATTTGTGATATCTTGTATCCAGAATCATATCATATTCTCCAGAGAATGTTTGACTAGTGTTAAGTAGAAGGAGATTTCTCCCCTTTGTAGAAGCTTAGATAACTAATTTCATAACCTCATGCCTCTGTGCGTATAACTCCATAAACTAGTAATGAGGAACTTCCTTGCTTTTCAGGGCTATAATGAACCACTGCAAGAGAATTTTATAAATATAAATGCGCGCTGATGACAATCGAACTGATAACCCTTTATAGTTCATGTTACCATTTCATGCACACTTTTTCAAGTATACTGTGATGACTTAAACGAAAGTAAATGTCCATCTGGCTTAAAGAATTTTAAGACATTCTAATGATGTCAGGATATCTGGCTGAACAATATGAAATCTAGGGCAATGGACATCTCCATTCTGTCTTGGAAAATGAATACCACGGTCCTTTGGTATTCATGGAGAATTGGTTCCAGGACCCATGAAGACACTGAAATCTGCAGATGCTCAAGTTCTTTAGTTGGCTCTTATTATTCACCAATTTTGGTTCAGAACCTGAAGATACAGGGGGCCAACTGTATCCTGAAGAAGGCTTGTATGGGAAAGACAAAGCCCCTATATTTTATAATTCCATTCAAGTTTCACCCCTACGAAAATCATAATGGACAATGAGTTTAATGTCCTTGAAATACCTGCTGAATTGTAATCTTCTACTGGTGAATTGGTCTCTCTCTTTAAATCTTAATGATGTTCGGATGTATTAGGCTGTTCTTACATTGTTATAAAGAAATACCTGAGACTGGGTAATTTATAAAGAAAAGAGATTTAATTGGCTCACAGTTCTGCAGGCTTGAAAGGAAACAGTGCTGGCATTAGCTCAAGATCCAGAGTTCTGGATCACAAAGACACCACCAAGCCATGAGGGACCTGCTCCCATGATCCAAACATCTCCCACAAGGCCTCACCTCCAGCACTGAGGATTATAATTCAACGTGAGATATAAAGGGGACAAATATCCAAACAATATCACTGGGAATGAGGTTATGATGCTGGGGTCTACAAGGAGAATGCAGGATATAGGAAAAGTCCCTATCAAATAGGACGAATGAGTAAAATAAAAGCCCAATCTTGCCAGCAGTGAGGTATAGCAGGAAGAAAAGAAGCAAAGGTAGAGAGTGCAAGTGCATCTAGATATGCAGACAACTCTCCTCCTCTGCCCCCTTCCTGTCATGGAGTCACATCCCAAGAGGGGATGATAACTTAAAACTTACAGTCATCGGGGAACTCAGGAACGCTGGGACAAGTGCCAGCATGCTATTTGAGACTCCAGGTCCCTAGGACATCCTCAGCCTTTGGAACCAAGCCAATTCCCCATGGTGCAGGATCAGTAGCACAGAGGCAGCCCCGGGAAGAGGCCAGATGGATGAACCAGAGGCTGAAGTGAGACTGGTTAAAGCAGAGGTGACTGATATCTTGTTAACTGGCAACTTGAAGTATTCAGGAGAGAGGGGGCTCATAAAGGAGACTCAGATCAATTACAGAACACAAAGACACACATTGTCCCAGCATGCTAGTGTGGTTTGAGTATATTCGTGACCCCACTACTAATCTACAGGGAGTGGCACATGGGGAAACCCATGTCGGAAGAGATGGGAGAAATCAACCTGTCACTGCAACTCCTACCCTGCACCAGGAGATATGAGTCCTGAGAGTTCTCCCAACCTGTCTGTGTGACTCTCCCACACTGTAATATTCTACTCTGTATCTCCATGCTTAGGTCTTTCTCCCTTATCAGAATGAATCCAATAAATTGTAACAATGCCCTGAACAAGAGAGGTTTTTTTGTTTGTTTGTGTTTGGTTTTGTTTTTGTTTTTGTTTGAGACAGAGCCTCACTCTGTTGCCCAGGCTGGAGTGCAGTGGTGTGATTAGCTTACTGCAACTTCTGCAGGGTTCAAGCAATTCTCCTGCCTCAGCATCCCAAGTAGCTGAGATTACAGGTGCCTGCCACCACACCTGGATCTTTTTTTTTTTTTTTTTTTTTTGAGATGGAGCTTTGCTTTTGTTGCCCCCACTGGAGTGCAGTGGCACGATCTCGGCTCACTGTAACCTCTGCCTCCTGGGTTAAAGCAATTCTCCTGCCTCAGCCTCCTGAGCAGCTGGGATTACAGGCGTCCACTGCCATACCCAGTTAATTCTTGCTATTTTTTTTTTTTTTAAGTAGAGATGGGGTTTCACCATGTAAGTCAGGCTGGTCTTGAACTCCTGACCTCAGGTAATCCACCCGTCTCAGCCTCCCAAAGTTCTGGGATTACAGGTGTGAACCACCACACCCAGCCAATTTTTTGTATTTTTAATAGAGACAGGGTTTCTCCATGTTGGTCAGGCTGGTCTCGAACTCCTGACCTGAGGTGATCTACCTGCCTCGGCCTCCCAAAGTGCTGGGATTACAGGCATAAGCCACAGCACTGGGCTAACAAGAGAGGTCTTAAATGTCACCTGGGTGGGAGGGAGGGAGGGAAGCATTCTGGGATCAAGGGGATACAGGGTTCTACCAGGGCAGCAGATAGAGAGATGCAGGGAAGAGGTTTGCGACAGCACTTGTTCACTCTAATGCCTTATCATTCCCAGCCTCTTAAATGAAAATCCCACAACTGCTCTCAGTTCTCAGTGAAACCACACTACTTGGTTTGGTGTTGAGTTTGTGGTTATAATTTTGGACGAGAAAGCACTAAGCTGTCTGACTAAATAGTTTTCATCATTTTCTTCAGTATTGACAAGGTTGTGCGTGCAGATGCTGAATAAACAGACACAGGAGTGAGTGTCTAAGAGAAAAGTACATATTGCAATTGTTTGTTTTGGAAAAGTAATTTCCTCTATCAGTTCATTTTCATCAATTTTATCAATTCACTTAAGTTGCCTAATCCAAATGATATGCCACATATTGAAGCAGAAATGGAAGGGTTGGGTGTTTCGAATCTCTTTTAGTCCTCCGTATTCCTGCACTAAAAATCCCAGGCATTGCCAGCTACAGACTTGACTCCATTTTCATAGCTCTCAGTTTGGGATTCACGAGCCTATTGTGTTACTGAGCTGCATGGAGAGGAAAAAGCCACGTTCATCCCTTCAAGCTGTCTGTAATCATTATGTGATGCGATGTCTCACCCAGGTTCTGTGACAATATGTTGCACAGGAGTTCCTAACAGGAAAACAAGGGAAGCTTTCCTGTATGCTGCTAGAATTGGTGAATATTCCCAATATTTTTTAAAAAGCAAGGTCTAATCAGAAAATATATGATTCCCTTTCTTGACAGATTGATACCCAAAGCAGATTTCACAGATATACTAATTTTAACAAATCCATCTTTGGAAATTTTTTATTTACAGAACTCATCGCAGCCTCCTCTTAATGTAATGAGATTTCATAATGAAGTCCAAATACAATCTGGTAGAGGAAAAGGGCATGTAACACTGATTCTAATAAGCCTGACTAAAATCAATAATGTTGTTAGTTTCCCTGAAACCAGCCTGCATTGGCTCACGGAACTATGTTCTGCCTAGAGAACAGTATTAGTGGTTTATGTTATATTGGGTAGATTTCTTCCATAGGGGGAAAAAAGATAGAAACTTAAAGAAATTAAGAAATGTTTTAAAATGTGTCTTTAGGCTTCAAATGACCACAAATTTGTTGGCTTCTCTCTTTTAATCCATGCTTGCTTTCTGTGGAAATTGCTTGATGACATCCTTGGTACCTGCTGGTTTCTCTGTGCCTATTTCTGTATCGTCCTTACTGCTGTCTCCTTTCCCACTTTCGAGGTCTCACGAGTAGGAGGTTGCTTACAAGTGTGTTTTGAGGAGGGTGTACAAAGAGAGCCCTGTATCTAGAAATCACTGTTAGAGACCCAAATCTCAGCAATACAGGCATTCTTTCACATGAAGGCATTGTCTGGTTAAAATGCAAACACCCATGGTAGAGTTAGTGGAATTTAAAATGAAACAGTTAAATTTTGATTGTGGAAAGTAAAGAAAAAGGCCTGGAGGTCCACCCATCACTCAAGAAATGTTTGGCAGAGGGTTCTAAACATCTGGCAAAGGTTTACAGGCAAGAGGGCAGTTTCATGGGCACAGGAGAAAAGTGCAGAGAGAGGAGAATGGGAGAGGGGGAGTGAGAATTTGATTCATCTTGATAACAGCATTGAGTGTTGTCTATCTATGAAGCAATTGTCCAGTGCTTTGCATTTATTAACTCACTAAACCTTCAAATAGCTCTATGGGGTAGATACTATCATTGTCCTTACTCTACAAATGAAGCATCAAAGACCACAGTCATGTCTGTGGTTAAGAGGAACTGCGGCTGGCGATCCTCTAGGTTCTATCTCTAGCCTTCCCCTCTGTATGGAATTTCTTGTCTTCATGGCTCATCTACTCTTCTGGTGTTAATAGCCACCTCTGTGTTGTTGACTTCCAAATCGGCACCTCTCTTTCTAATCCAAGCTTCAGAGGCTGTGCAGAAACAGTAACAAAACAGAAAATTCTTGCTGTCAAGTCCAATGACCCCCTACTCCTGGTAAGATTTATAGGCAAGTAAAATCAGGTTTATTAATTAAGTCACAAAGAGGGCTGTGTTGCTTGAGGGGGGCTCTGTGTTGGGCATAATGAGTACATATACTGGTTGATTCTTTGTTTGAAAATATCCCTCAAACTTTATGTCTTAGTTAAATCTACCTAAATAGAAATCCTCCTTTGCCCCCCAAGGCTGACTCTCTGAATCGCTCTCCCACTGCATAGAGTTCATAGCCCTAAGCAATTGCCCTAATTTTCCAGGCCCTAGGTTTGCCTCAATTCCAGTCTCACCAGGTGGTGCAGCAGGCAGGTATCTGAGAAACCCCATGTTCATAAAATTTGAGTAGAGCTTCTTGTGACCGGTTCATCTGCCAAGGGCCAGCCCACATCTTATGTCTATTTGTGCACTGGACTTCCCATAGAGCTTATTTATCTGATGCATATAATGCACCTTAAAATTGTTAGTTAGCAAATTGTTCACATGTACTTGACATGTTTCTCCAAATACATTGTAAGTACATGGACAAAAAGCACTACATCTTGTATACTTTGAAGCAGCTAGAATGGAGTAGTACTGTGGAGGTGCTCAAAAAGGGTAGATGAATCGGCTGATTACAGAGGAGGTCCAGGATCCTGAAACAATAGAATGAGTCCACTGATTCTGATTTTCTCCATCTGTGTGGATGTTAGCAGAGAGTTAAACAGATCAGAAAAAGCTATCTGGGTTCTGGACATTGTCCTGAACCAGAACAGTGGAGTCTGGTTCAAATGCAATTAAACTTAACACAGGAAAATGCCAGAGAGAGAACAAAGCCAAACAGCCCAAGGTAGCTCCACTTTAATTTCATTTTTAAGCCTAAAATCAAATCAGTGGATGCTGAGTGCCTATTGTGTACAAAGAAGCCTGTGCAAATCGGCAGATACCTGAGAGAGCTGCCTTCTCTTAACCCAAACACCTTTCACGGCAGAGCACCGTACTTGGGGACAGAACAAGGGGCACCATATTCCATACATGCCTCAAAATCCAGGAACAAATTATTTAAAGTCTCTGAGCCTCATGGAATTTTTGATTTGTTTGTTTGTTTGTTTTATGATGTGCTTGCATCTGAGTGGCAGGAAAGACTAGAGCCATCTTGCTTCTATGTGGAGCCAGAGAATTAAACCAACCCTGGAACTCAGAGGTGGTGCAGTTCAATTTGACACACAAGACTTCTTTGGTCTTTGCTATCTTCAAGAGCCTGTGCTGGACCCTGTGTTATGTGACAACGTGACTGCGACCCCCGAAGAGCAGCAGCCAACTTATGACTATGAAGGCCCAAGCTGAGGATGAATCAGTGCCCTATGAGGACAGCAGAGCAGAAATATGACAGCTAGTGCTTAGTACTGAGGACATCATTGTGCCCTGGACTGCCTATGTTAAGCTTCTTGTTGCGTAAGATAAATATTTTCCTCTGTGTTTAAGGCATTTTGATTTGCCCAACCCCTGCCTTAACACTGTCTGCAAAAGAGTGGGAAAAAAAAATTCTCCTATCTAGAGTATTTCTTCTCTCCTGCCTTTACTTAAATTTTTTTTACAAATATGTACATAGAATTTAAAAATATGTACACAGAATACTAAAAATGTGAGGTAATAATAATAACATGTTTCTCAGCGGGATGGTGTGAGGATCAGTAAGATAAATATGCAAAAAATACTGTAGACGCATTAATAATTTCCTTTATTATCTTCATCGTCACACCACCAGACTCCCTTCCTTTGCTCTCTTCCCAACAACACTGCCTGCCGTCAGTGGCGCGGAGTCAGGCAGGCAGTGCTACAGAGTCCCTTCAGAGCTAAGACAGCAGGGATGGAGAGAGCTAAGTGCTGTCAGTTATGTTGGCTAGTGAGGAAGAAGGGGGTTAGCTGCTTCACTCACAATTTTGGAACCCTGTAGCTATTCACCCTGTTTATGTAACAGATGCTAAATAGAAAAGAGATGTCAGCTTGGAAAGCAGAAACCCATACTAACCAACTCTGAAGTGAGAACTCTAATGAAAGCCAAAAATAACAAAGTTCTCTTCTCTGTGACAAGAAAGGGGTATTAAAAATTCAGGCAACCTGAAACAATCCATTCAAAATGGCATAAATCTTCCTGTAACATTTTACCATATTCCTGAATGCAACTTTTTCTACTCACTCAGGCATGATTGTGATGGAAAGCAAGATGGATACTATTTATAAACCAGTGATTGCAAAAAAAAAATTCAAAACTCTGACCGATTGACCAATGTATCCTATATTTTTAGTGTAAGCCATAGAAGGTATAGTTCTGTAGTAAAATACGTCATTTCAGTGATACACAGCTTACATTCATGTTTTTATTTTTTTAAATCATTATACATCTCCATAGGGTTTAGGTCCCCACTCCCCCCCCAAGAAAAAGAGAGAGAAAAATCACAAACATCCAAAGTTAAAAATGTGTATATAAATTGTATAAATTTAAATTTATAAATATAAATGTATATAAATTATATACATATAATTTAAATGCCCTGTAAGTTTTCCTTTCAATAAAAACATTCTTACAATTTATATTTATGTAACCATCATTCAATAATGCTAATGTATACAAATATTGCAAGGAACTCTTTCTTGTCAATGATCTGGAGATATTGCTATTGGCTTTTATTGGTAAGTTTACTCAGCAACAGTTAAGATATATACAGTCCATTGCATCTTTGTTTTGCACATTCTTGTTCAGGGTAATAAAAAGGGCCAAATTCCTTTAGTTAAACTTTTACAATGATATTGTGGCAATATATTTGAAATATTTGTCACTCTCCAAGGAATTATACTGATCAACATACAGCAGACTTTCAAATAAATCTAATTATTTGAATATGTTTATGATGGTTACTTAAATAATATTTAAATATGTAAAGATATGGCTACTTAAAAACGTTGCAGTGTTCCTGTAAAATCAAGGTTTGTTTGACTTTGATCAGGTCTCCTCCGTAAGAAGTTCGTACAGCAGTAGCAGAGCCAAGGGTCTTAAACATTCTGAAGCACCTCTTCCGTTCACCCGAAGATCTCAGGCATTCCGGATGCTGTCTCTCTGCTTTGGAATCCTGCTGAAATGAGCAGAAGTGTTCATGTGAGGAAAGTCAGGAAAGTTCATTTTATTCAGAAGTATGGAAAGGGCTGTGTGGATTTGTTTTAAGAGACCCATCCTGGACATTGAGAGAGTGCTTTGAATTGGATATTGATATTTTCATTGAAGCTAGAGGAATCTGAAATGTTCACTGGAGTAAAGAGATTATGTTGTGATAACAACAAAAATAAGAAGCGGTGTTTCTCAGCCGGGCACGGTGGCTCACACCTATAATCCCAGCAATTTGGGAGGCTGAGGCGGGCGGATCACCTGAGGTCAGGAGTTCGAGACCAGCCTGACCAACATGGTGAAACCCCGTCTCTACTAAAAGTACAACTATTAGCCAGGCGTAGTGGCGGGCGCCTGTAATCCCAGCTCCTCGGGAGTCTGAGGCAGGAGAATCGCTTGAACCCGGGAGGCGGAGGTTGCAGTGAGCCGAGATCGCGCCATTGCACTCCAGAAAGCAAGACTCTGTATCAAAAAAAAAAAAAAAAAAAAAAAAAAAGGTGTTTCTTACTACTGTGGCTTATCTTGTAATGAAAACATGGTTATTCGCCACCATGGCACACGTTTACCTGTGTAACAAACCTGCACGTCCTGTACATGAATCCTGGAACTTTAAATTAAATTAAGTTAAATTTTTAAAAAAGAAAATATGGTTATTTATCATACGGGAAAGACCATGATATGTTGACTGGTGTGCACTAGTTGCTAGTGCCCTCTGCTGGACAGAATGAGCATTTCACCAGGAGGGCTGTGGCTGGGCTGTCTCCCTTGTTACCAGCAGTAAGGATGGATACATATTTTTCCAATTCAGATGCTTTTGTTGTAAGACACACAACACACAGCATCTCCCCAAGGAAAAAAAAATCCAAACTAAAGACAAGATACAGAGACTCATTCTTACTATGTGATTCTATTAGGAATAATGGTTTTCAATTTGCATAAACTCTGATAGCATTTTCTTTTCACTTACCCTTCCTGCCTTCTTTTAAACAAACTATATAAAACTCCTTACACTGAAATGTATTCCATAGGAACTCTTCCTATTCTTTTTCTTTCACTCTCTATCTCGGACATATTATCTAAAACATTTCTTTTTAAAAGAATATATCTTATACATATTCTATCTATATATATATTTTTAATATATGTTCCAGTTGTAAAATGCATCAATATAGTGTCATTTCAAATCTAGGCAGTAACCATGACATTGCTCACCTCAAAAGGCTCCAGTTTATCATAAATGATCAGTAGCCGAGAGTGTGAAATCAAAGCTAGAGAAACATGAAAGACCTCCTTCTGGTGTCAAGTCCTTTGAGGCCAGTTCGGACCAGCAGTCCAGCAGTAGGAAACACAGCAGTGGAGGTGTGCAGAGGCTTGTGTGAACAGTTCACCGTTGTTCACACCCCTTGAGTTTGGTTGTTGAATGGAAGGTTGAAACATATTTCCTCAACTCAAAGCAAAACTAACCTGAAAACATAAATTGGCCCATTTGGGCTTCAAACTTGACTCAAATGTACAAAAAGGGGTTCACAAACTTCAGGGAACCTGATTCAACCTTTTAGTTTGTTAAGAAGCCCAGAAGAGAGGGCCTTTATAGTTATCAAAGGTCTGCACATTACCTCGCCAATGGAAGTGTGCTGTTAATAAAAGCTGCTCCCCCACGTGTCGGGGGCACCAACCCACTGTGCCTCAGAAGTCCCCAAATGTCTGGTATGGTACCAACCTTTTTTTTTAGGCTAAATTTATACTCTATCCAGTTAAACTGTGATGAGCAGAGTGTCAGTTACTTCAGTTAAACAAATAGCTAATTCTGAAAATAATATTAAAATTAACTTTGATAAGGTTATAGACATAAAAACTGAACATATTAAGGTTTTATATCATTGTCCACTTTATAATAATAATTTCAAAAACTTACAGCAAGGACCCTAATATATTTCATGTTTGCTTTGTACTTTTCTTCGATATATTTGAAAATGTTTGAAAAACGGCTTATTCTCCTGTAACATCTGCTAAATGGTCTCATAAGTGTCAGCACCTTCAATGTCACTTGCTTTCTATAAATAGCTAACGTGCCTGAAGCTTCTCAAACATCACTTACTTTGTACCTGGAGGTTTGTTTTCCCTCTATGTTGGAACAGATTTTTTTTTAATGTATAGGCAACCCTAACACCATTGTTCTATTTTTCATACTTGGAGCTCTTCTTGCCTTTTGTCATATCTGATATTGTTTTAATATGTGGAAATCAGACAAAAATGTCAAAAGAAGAAGAAAGCACCAGCAGAGATGTACTACAAATTGAAATATTTTATATCTACAGTAAAAAAAAACCTTTAATTTTAGAAATGCCAGAAATGATTCCATCAGTATGAAAATAAAGATGTCATGACTAAATAGGAATTTTCAGTCTCTTAGCTGTCAATAATTAATAGATTATTTACACTGGCACACTTACATTTCCCAGCTTTCTGGATTCCATTTACACTTTGATCCTTTGCTCAGCAGCAAATTTAGCATCATTGTGACCTTCCTCTGCCCAACACCATCCACCCATCAGACAGGGAGAGAGCATCATCTGATATGTGCATTTATTAAGGCAGCAAGCTCCAAATATTGGAAAAATGACAAATGCCAGTGTTTCCTATAATAAACTGGAAAAGAAACAGATTGTTCTTAAGGAAAAATCAATTAGCAAACCCTCTCTACAATGCTTTTCTTAGGAGACAAGATGTTTGCATCCTATGGTGAAGTATGGCTCTTAAAAGATTGTTTCTGATTAAAATCCTGCAGAATTGATAGCACTTTTGCAATGGTTATATAATTTCTTCATATAGAGGAAATCTTAATGTTAAAGATTCACGATGTCTGCTTAATTGTATTGCAAACAATGGCTTAAAATAATTGAAGTATCATTAACACCCTGATCTTAGAAAAGCCTAGATTATGATGAAAAAATGTACATTTAATGAAGTTTATATTTTAAAAAAGAAAATGAAAACTTATTTAAAAATTATGCCCAAGAAACATATTGTGAAAGTCCATACATCATATTAATGATCAGAAAAAGCGTTATGAAACCATGGAATCTTAAAAATGTATAGTAATCAATGTGATAATATTTGGTGTAGATGCAAAAGACTGTTAGTGTGGAAAATCATTTTGAAGCTGATTTTTCCTTTGATGTTGATTCAGGTTTGCATATTAAAAGATTTTGAACTAGGCCAAAATGATGTGGAGCTCCAATATGCAGTAAAGATATAAAGAAGAGTGAAAAATACACACTGTAGCTGCTATGTAAACAAGATGTCAAATATTATTTGTGGATTTCCTTACTAGAAAATGGTTGTGCAGATAATGTGTCAACATTTGCATTAATGATAGCACTGTTAATAATGAAACTGTGCAGGATGAAGCTCTTGGTACCATGTTTCAGCTTGGAATGTATTAGGGGAGGGAGAGGTGTATTTCACCTTTCTAAAAACAAAGACTTCAATATTAAGAATATATTACAAGTACAGTCTTCATGGTGAGTATGCAAATATCATCCTGCTTTCCCATGGCCTCTTTTTAGGCCATATTCATTCAGAATCAAAAAGAGAACAAGGGTTTTTTTTTAAGGTTATATGAGATTGAAGTGACACCTATACTGCTTTTGTGTCGATTTGGAAATTCTAAGCTCTTTTCAAGTGCTCCCCGTTGACCAGTCAGCAGGCCAAAGCTGCTTTTACCTCCCTTGGAAGGCTCCATAGACAAAGACAACCTTTTTTCAGCCAGTGTAGATCTGGTTTTATTGTTACTGTCTCACTCTATGGCATCTAACCAACAGCTAAGATAACTAAAATCTCTAGAATTTATGGAGGGCTTTTATTTCAACGAAAGTACTTTTATATCTATTTTTATTAAAACATGAAAACTTAGGGCTCAAAAGAAATTCAAGTTCCCTGGCCCATTTTTCACCTAGAGGTTCACTCTCATTTGATACGATTCTAAAATGCTGAAAATACACTTTGCCTAGGAAATGAAGGGTTAGAAATGAACCATTTCCAAGACCCCTTATCACTACGATGTTTTCTTTCTATGATTCTTCTTATGTAAGCCTCCAAATGAGATATTCCAAAAAGAACTTTGAGAAATCTCTGGGGTTTTCTTAGCAGACTACACTAATGGAAAGTTTTTCCATTAATCTATCTTCTGTTCCTTGCCCAGAATTTTATAAATGTGTTCAATCACCATATTAATTACAAAGCCACATGTGGGTGTCTAGAACATTCCAGACTCGAAAAGTATTTTCTTCCACCTGAGTGTAATCATGACATGAGCACCTGATCTCGTTTACTTTTCTCTCCAGAGCTGTGTACTTGTCCTCTTTCCAGCCTGACTGTGACTCACAGAGGGAAGAAGAACAAGGCAGGTTTTTCTAGTCCAGGATTTTTTTTTCTGCTGTGAGTATGTATTTTTATTCATTGTGGTAGGTATTCAGTACCCCAGCAAATTACATCCTTCATGCAATACCACAGCATAGCAATTTCCTTTGCAAAATTCCTTGGCAGGAAATACTACCAAATGCTAACTTTGTCCCAGAAATAACTGCATATTGGACCATATGAAAGATTCTACACAATATACTTTAACTATGCTTAAAGAAATGGTGATGCCAGGAAAATCGCAAAGTATGAATGAAATTTGAAGCTTAGGATAACTTTCTACCACAAGTTTCCATCCATATGGCAATAATCTTGGGGGAGAAATTACCACTGCATTTAAAAAAGACATCAACGGCTATCTCTCTGGAAGATATGCTTTGCTGGAGGCAGAAAGATGAATGGCGAGTAATATTCTTTCTTGTTAACCTGTTTCACAACATGAAAATATCTTTTTATCAGTGATCTGTATATAATACAGGATTCTACCTAAATGCAAGAAACCCTAGTGTTTCAAGATGATTACAGATAAATAGTAGAAAAATATTGCATAAAGTTGATTTATTACCAGGCAACCCTACAATATTTAGACAACTAAAATAAACCTAAGCAGCATTCCATTTGTGACACTGGCCAACAAAAAGGTATGGAGTTTTCACTAGAAGTGAATTTTCAGCTTGAGCTATGACCTCTGAAGAAATGAGATTTGTAATGTAAATGCTAATAGAGCCTCTTCCATGGCAGCTTGAACCCACTGCTATGAAAACACAGAATTACAAGCATCTTTCAGCTTCTTCAGTTTAGTTTTAATTACTGCGGAACAGCCTTCTTCTGCTTCTCTAGTCCTGCCTCTGTCAACACTCCACTCTGAACCTGGATTCTCTGAAGCTTCTGTGTTCATAATATAAGCTCGCTCTTTAAGAAGGCTTTGTTTTGCGAGATTCTTTTTAAATCTCTATTTTCAGCTGGATGACTGTAATTCCCTCCTACCATTTCCTATTCACTCTTTCTTTAAATTCTGCCCAGAGAAATAGATATCACTGTGCTCAAAATACTAAGTTCAAAAATTGCAGTTAGAAAAATGACTCCTGAAGGAAACGGACATCCTTATCCTAGGGAAATCCAACGTTAAAATTGGTGTATTGGGCATCCAAGATGTCTGCAGCCTTTCCCTTCACTGAAACTACTTAAGGCACATACTAAGGCTTTGATTAGCCAGCTTCTCTCTCTACAAAGTCTGTTTCCCAAACCTTTCAACCTCCCCTCACAGGTTCTTCTCTTTGTATCATCTACACCGGTGGTTCTCAAAGTGTGAAATGCAGAATCTTCAGGGTTCCTAAGAACCCATAATGGTTTCAGGGGATCTGCAGGGTCAAACATTTTTTCATAATAATACTAAGACATTTACCTTTTTCATTTTGTTGACTGTTGCATGGATTGTGCAAAAGCAGTGGTGGGTAAGACTTCCGGTGCCTTAGCAAAATCAAGGCAATGGCATCCACTGTATTAGATAGTTATTGTGCTTTTCAGTTGCCTCACACAGTTTTTGCAAAATCCCGTTTCACTTAGAAATATCTTAATAAAAGAGTAAAGATTATTAATTTTATTAAAACTGAATCCTTGAGTACAATATTGAATAATATTATTCTTTATTTTTTATTAGAGACAGGATCTCACTATGCCACGTATGCTGGACTACAATGATGTGATCATAGCTTACTGCAGCCTAGAACTCTTGGACTTAAGGGATCCTCTTGCTTTAGACTCCTGAGTAGCTAGAACTATAGGCATGTGCCACCACGTCAGGCTAAATTTTTTTTTCTGTTTTTGAGAGATGGGGTCTCACTATGTTGCCCAGGCTGGTCTTGAGCTCTCAGTATTTAATAATTTAGATGACAAAATAGGAAGAAGACATGCAGCACTTTTGCTGCATATAGAGATACAAGCTTTGTGTCGAGGGAAACATTAGTGTGATTGTTTGGGTTGCAAGCTCCATAAGACAGTTTGTGGAACATTATTTTTACTTGAAAGAATAACCGACAAGCTATGATTACTCAATCTTGTGTATTTGGGGGACATTTTCCCAAAGAGAAATAAAATAAGCCTAGCACATCAAGAAAAGCAACTGACAATGTTTGCTGCCATTGATAAAACTAAAAGTTTTGAAAGAAAATTGAAATTTTGGAAACTTGTATCTAAATGATAAGCTTGCTGCTTCGCAATACTTGAAAATTGTTTAATAAGACTGATGGTGATATCAATAAGTGCATTTTTTATATTATATAACAAAATATGTTAATATTTGGAAGATCTGCGTAACTCCCTGAATTTATATTTTCAAATGACCATTGAAAAATGTTGCAAAAGTCATGCAAGGGCAAAATAGCTACTCAAAATTAAAAGCAGACCAAGGGATTTTAATTAACAAAGCATGAAAAGTTTGTTTAATGTGATTTCAGCTTTGGCATTGTAAGTAACTTTTAATAAACAACCACTTGCTAAGTTTTGGTGAAGTATCAAAAGAGGAATATTCACAGATGATGATCTTAACAGACTGTTAATGTACTCCCCTTTTTCCACTACATAGCTGAGAACAGATTTTCTTCATATGCTTCAACAGGAGTAACATATCCAAACAGATTAAAAGCTCAGAAGCAGGCCTGACAATCCAGTTTTCTTCTATGGAGCCAGACATAAAAGATATTTACAAACAAACAACGCAATATAATAACACTAGTCATTAATTTTTCTTGTCTTTGAAAATGTGGTGTTTTTTGTTTGTTTTGTTTTGTTTTTTTGAGACAAAGTCTCACTCTGTCGCCCAGGCTGGAGTGCAGTGGCACAATCTCAGCTCGCTGCAACCTCCACCTCCCGGGTTCAAGAGATTCTCCTGCTCAGCCTCCTGAACAGCTGGGATTACAGGCGCCCGCCATCATGCCTGGCTAATTTTTGTATTTTTAGTAGAGGTGGGGTTTCACCATGTTGGCCAGGCTGCTCTCGAACTCCTGACCTCAGGTGATCCGCCTGCCTTGGCCTCCCAAAGTGCTGGGATTACAGGTTTGAGCCACCGTGCCTGGCCTGGTTATGTTTTATAACAACATTTACGTTAGCATGTAATGGGGTTCGTTATTGTAATTTTTGAATTAATAAATATGTTTAGATTTCTCAGTTCTAATTTCTAATATGATAAGTATAGATTGACATAATCCACATAAACAAAAAATCAGGAGAGTTCTCAATAATTTTAAAAAGTATACAGAAGTCCTGAGATTAAAAAGTTCGAGAACTGCTGCTGTACACCCATTCGTTGTCATTGTATTCTAGTAGGCTCATTATTCAGTTACCTTGCTTTCTTTCAGACACGGAGTCCTTAATGTGGGGTCCTAAGTGGATTTTAGAGAGTTCGCAAACCCATAATACTTCACAGAATTTCACTTAGGTATATTTTTTTCTAGGGCAAGAGTCATGAATTTTATAAGGTTCTCTAAGTCATGAGGAATCACTGCTAAAGTCAGGGATTGTATCTTCTCCAGACTCTGCCTAGACTCCATGGCACCTGAGGACAAACAGTATGGAAGTCACTGGGTTCTCTGGTGTCAAGAAAGAGTGACTTAATTTAACAAAATTAAATACTAAATTGATTTATTTGTTCATATTATGTGCAGTACTCCACCCAGGAGCCAGAGCGTAAGGAATGGACAAGGTATAGGATGAAGCTCTAATCATAGTAACTCTTCCTTTAGCTTTCCTCACTTTCCTATGGCCTTTCTTCCAGATGGATGGGATACCTTTCCTTTTGCTTCTCTAATGCCCTCTCTGCACATCCTGCGATGCAGCGTAAGTTCATGATTATCTTCCCTGCTGGACTGTGAGCCCCTGGAGAATAGGAGCTATGCCTATTCATCTTTGCATCCACTGTGACTGCCACAGTGCCTGGGATATAAGAAATGCCCAACTATTATCTTTTTTAAGGCTGTTTGTTAGTTTACAGTCGGAAAGAAAAAGCAGAACACAAATAACTATCATAGTAATGTAAACAATGTGTCATAGTGGCTTAGATTTGGATCGCCTGGATTCAAAGCCAAAGTTCTGCCTCTTAATACTTTAGTGACCTTGGACAAACTATTCTTCCTCTCTGTGGATCAGTTTCCTCATCTGTAAAGTAGGAAAAATAATAATGTCTACCTCATAGCATTGTTAGGAGGTAATTTTTATGAGAATAAAGGAGGTAATTCTTATAAAATTCTTAGAACAGTGCCTACACATAGGTAGGCCTCTCTTGGTAAAGAAGATGAAGTCATTCATATCTGACTAAATAGGCAACATTTGAGTAAAGTGCATTTTATTCCAATATCATTTTAATTATCATTCACACTTTAACACATGTTTGAGGATAAATTTATAGAAGTCAATATCAGGTAGTAATCAGAGGTTCATCACCTTTTCATTTGATATCTGGCTAATCTCTGATAACTTTTCTCCTCAAGTGACATGGTGTAGCATCATAAGGCGTTGTGCAGTATCAAATGTTATGCACAAATAGGTACCTAATGGTGGGTTTAAGGATGTTGCAGCAGTCCAAGTTCTTTCATTTTCCTGATTATAACTGCATTTGCATAATGTATGAATTCAAACATTATTGCTGTTAAATAATGCATAAATATTCTCTCATGCTGAAATATGTCTATTTCCTCTCCATGAATTCTGTTGAGTGTATCCTTCAGTTGTTGTTCTAGTTACAACATACTTGGAGATCCAAATACATCAGAACCATGACTGGGGGAAATGTCATAGCCAGAAAAATGCATATTCTCAGAACTGTAAATGAAGTATACATTATTAAGTGTGCCAGGTTTTTCCCTCTTCGGGGTGCATTATATTTGGAATCTAACATTTTCTATTTTAGAAATGGCAAATACTTCCTGGATCACCTGATAATTAGAAGAAATTTGCATGTCTAATAAAAATGTCCTGGAAGGCCTCAAAAAAAAAAAGACAATTTTTTGTTTGTTTTCTTCTGTTTTTCCAAAGTTAAATATAAATATGAACATGATCATATACTTTAGAGATTTTCTTGCATACTAGGAAATACTATCTAAATTATTAGAGGCAATGATAATTGGTATGAACTCCCACTTCAACTTTACAGCTTTAAATTTTCCATTTAATGTACGCTCTATGATTCTCTTATGGAAACTGCAGCTGCTTCTTTGTTTTATAAAATATATGTTTAAAACAAAATATGAGTGTTTATTTCTAAATATATTGTCTATTTTTCTTTCCCAAAAAGATGACTTGCCTTTCCAATTTCCTTTCACTTGTAAAAGAGATATAGCCTAGGACTTAATTTAGAATCGACTGTAGTAGATTCTCTTGTCTTAGTCTATTTTCTATTTGCTGCTAGTATGAAATAATCAAGTGATCAAAACAGACCACATTTTAAAAATTGTATCTTACTTTATGGTTCAACATTATGATGCCAAAAGATGTCTATCCCCTTATTACGATTGCTGTAATGTTACTCACACACATGCAATCACATACACATATGAAGAGAGCCTATTTTCTCTGTCAGATGGATTTTCTGTCACTTCCCTATTCTATCCTCTACTTACTACTGCTGATAAAATGGCGTGGTGCATTCAAATGTCTAATAAAAAAAAGGATGTGCCTTTAAGAGAATGCATTTTAATTCTAAGCATTTCATTATAGAAAAAGATAGCTCTGAAATGCATCATAAGAACTTCAAACTTTTAAATGAGAAATTCAAATATATTTTATTTGAAAATTGAATATACCTGTATAATAAAAAAAATAAAATGGACTGTGACATTGCTTGTCAGTTTCACACATGGAACTCTCAAACAAATATTTGCTAAAGAAATCAATTTCACATACAACAAGGCTGTTCATTAAATATTTTCCACTTTGCCGTAGATTGTATGCAATGGAGCTATCAAAGCATGAGATAAGAGCTGCAGAGCCCTAGCTCTGGGCACTTCAGATTTAGAGAGTGCAAATTTTCAGCACAAAAACTTGAACCAAATTTGTTTCTTTCTCAACCTCTTTAACGAGCAATTCTAAAGCCTATGGAGCAATTGATTTAAAAACAACAACAACCGTAGGAAGCAGACCACTGGGCATGGAGATCCAAGGACACCTTCCATTGGAGAGATTGTGGCTACAATTTGGAAGCTTTAAACTCCTGCTCATTTCTCTGCATAGTTTATGCCCATAGGATATGTTACCTACCTAAATCTTAGTAAACAGAGGGAACTCCTTAAAGCTGCATGCTCAAACATTAGATTATCTTCAATGGAAAAGAGGTTTTATAAAAACTTCAACCCAAATTCCACTTGTAAACCCAGGAAAAGAGAAGACCCAACATCCACCACATCCTCAGATCCACCAGACAAACCCCCAGCCTTAAGTGGCCAAAAGAATTGGAACTTCAGCATTTTACTCTTTACTCTTTTTTTTTTTTTTGAGGCTGGATCTGGATCCCAGCATCTCGACAGCCTGGATCTCGACACCCAGGCTGAAGTGCAGTAGCACAATCATGGCTCACTGCACCCACAAATGCCCATGCCCAAGCCATCCTCTTGCCTCAGCCTCCTGAGTAGCTGGGACCACAAGTGTGCATTTTACTTTTATCAACTATAAAAACTTGATCCAACCAACCAAATGGCATAAGATTTGGGGGAGCGTTGCTGTTTTTATTGAAGCATATTAGATAGTACAAATAACTTTGAAACTCAAATTGCATCTGTGAGAATGCTATGGCAACATGGGGAAGTTCTGCAAGTCTTGTAAATCTTATATCTTGGGTGTTCCCAGAACCTTTACACTGTTTTGTAAGTCTCTCCACATTCATTCAATTTGATGACATTTTCTCTACCTTGCAAAGTCCCTCAACCAAAAGAGCTTATTAGTAGAATAAACCTTTTGAAAGACACTAAATTTCCTCAAGGTGCTAGAAAACCACACATAACGTGAGTCTATTGATTGCAAAATTACTCTGTGAGGTCTGAATATTGTGCTGGGCCCTAATGTCCCAATTGCCTGCACTGACAAGTATTCCTGACTCAAGGTCTTGGGAAGATCAAAGCCCTGGTGACACTTGCACTCCGAATGCTGTCTCCCTTCTCGCCCTGACTGTAGGTCCAATCTCCAGCTCTTACTCATTTAGGCAGTTTCTCTAAGGCTGAGATAAAGGAGTGTTTAATCAGAAAATGTATTAACTAATTGGTGAAGCCTATTATAAAAATCCCCCTAATTACTCTGTGGTGTCAAGAAAAAGGGCCTGTCAAGAGAGTATCAGTGCTACAACTGTGACAGCAAAAAGCAACATTTGGAAGTGCTCCTCCCTTGGGCCTTTTCTTTGATTTTTGCCTTTAATACTGATAAGAAGTGACAGTAGTTGGATAAAACAATCAAAACTTGAGTTGAAGAGCTTATAAACCTTCTGACACTTCAATAAACCAAACGCCAATATGAAACTAGCAAAATGGTTTTACTTTAACTCTGGCTAGCCACACACCACAGACATGACATCCATTTGCAGAGCTCTGAGCTCTCTCCTTGATATAATATTTTACTAACTCTCATTTCACATCTTTTAAATAAGAAATAAATGCTAAATTCTACCAAGAGAAATAAAATCTTTTATAATCTTTTAGACAGTTGTTGTCATCCCTCAGGAGAGCTTTATGCCTGCTGCTAAATGTCTACAAATCAATATTTAATATTTTGAAACATGAAGTCTTAATTATCTATCTCCCCTTTAAGCGTGAAACCCATACTGAGCGAAAATAAAACCATTTGTTGGCTGATGGATTGATTGCCACTTATTAGCACTTTTTTGATCTGCAGGTCAGATTACAGGGCTTCATTCCAGACACATACTATACCTTATCATTTATGCCTTGACGTATGAATGAGTAGAACAGAATATGGTAACTCAGGGCTATGTGAAGATCTTTTTCACTTTGGTTTATTGGAGTAACACTGACAAATTAAGAAAGAAATAATCTTCAAGTCATAACCATTATTTATGTTCCAGACAGACTTTTTACTCTTAGGTACAATAACAATAACAATACAAATTCTAATGCCCTATGTACAAACTAGAACACAAAAGAGAATTGTGTATATCTCTCCCTACCAAGGAGGAAGGAGGAAATTGTATGATCTTGATCAATTGTGTAATGTTACAAAAGCCCCAATTAAGAAAGGGGGAAAACCCATGGGCTTCTGTGCACCTTTCACCTGCCTATACTTGACCAGAAGCCTTATCTACAACAGAGCTGAACCCTGAGCAGGTCTTCTGCCTCTAGAAGTAAAGAGGCCACAACTAGATTGGTAATAAGCTGAATTGTCTTGGTTGTATTTGTCCAAAACATAAGCAGGAGCTTCCTGAAATGAAACACATGGTTAAGTGGGGAAAGGCTTTGTCCACGTTCTAGAACCTGTGAATGTGACCTTATTTGGAAAAAAAAGGTCTTTGCAGATATAATTAAGTTGAAGACCATGAGATGACAGCATCCTGGACTATCCAGGTGGGCCCTAAATCCCATGATAAATGTCAGCACAGGAGTCACACAGGGTAGAGGCACCCAGAGAGAAAGAGGAGAAGGTCATGTGAAGACAAAGGCAGAGGCTGGAGTTATGCAGCCACAAACCAAGCCATGCCTGGAGCCACCAGTGGAGGAGGCAAAGAAAGATTTCCCCCAGAGCCTTCAGAGGGAATGCAGCCCATTGACACCTTGATTTTGGACTTCTGGCCTCCAGAACTGTGAGAGAATAAATTTCTATTCGTGTAAGCTATAAAGCTGGTTGTTATTTGCTGTGGCAACCCTAGGAAACGGATACACACGGCATGAACACAAGAAGACTTAATGGGGAGCTGATGAGGTAGACAGGCACAGTGACAAATGAGCTGTACTGACTGGTCCTAAATTCAGCTGGGATGAGAGTTCCACAAGTGTTTAGAGGCTTCCCTCAAATTACATCTTTCTTGTTTACCTCGCTTTCTCTATCATTAACACTTTTTGGTCCTTTTTCCGTGTAAATGCACTACATGCCTATACTACAGAATAATGGGATTGTATAGCTTGGGTTTGCACATCAGCTCGGCCACTTAACCTTAATCATCACTTAATCACTCTGAGCCTGTATTCTATTATTTATAAGAAGAAGTTAATAATATCTCCTTACAGGTTTGTTGTAAGATTACAGATATATTTGTAAAGTATTTAATACGGTGCCTGGAATACCATCAATGCGCAATAGGTTATAGAAAAAGAAGCTGCTTTTTCTTCTACACAAGAACAGTAGTGGGAATTAAATTTGGACAGTATTAAATTTGGGCGTCATTCTGGTTATAAACTCCAGAAGAATGAAAGGCCTGTCTTTTGGATGCACCTAGCACAAAGTTGTGTTAACAAATGTTTTTTAAATGAATGGTGTCACCAAGCTTGCGGCAATTTCTATGTCAAATTACACCCCTTCCCACCCTTAAAACTCTACTTGTCTCCATTATGGCATTTTACACAATTGTTTTGTTCCCATCATTCCAAATTAATTCCTTTAAGCAAGTCCCCAGCCTTACGATACAGTGATGAAGGTGGATCTTATCTTCAATTCCAAATTCATCCAACCTCTAAATCTTATGCCATCTCCAATTTAGGACCCTATAATGGAAACCACATTAATTCCAACTCTGTCTGGCTCTCTCAGCCCAGGTGCTTAGTTTATTTTATCTCTTACAATTTCAAATCAAGAAATATTAGCTTCTATTAAACAAGTCCTTTTACTGCCTCCCTGACTCTAGCCTCTACCTTGGCTTAAGCTCTTTGTCATACTCGATTGATTGCCTTGTTCCTCCCATCTACCCATCAATCTCCACACACCCGAATGCCCCAATCAAGTCATCCCTGATGCCTCTATTCATATTAATCTCCTTTTAAAAATTTATTTTACAATATCTGCATGGCATATTGCACAGATTATAGTTCTTTTCATGATAGAACCTCACAATTTAACATTTAGTTTTATCTGCATGTGATATGCATATAATTCCAATATAAAATCTGCTGCTAATACAATTTTATAGATATATAGATAGATATACACATATTTTTACATGTATACACGCAACATATATACACATACACACATGTGAGTGTAGCTTGTCCAGGTAATCATACATACTCTCTTCAGAAGCAGTCCACATCTTTAACACTCATTAATTTTGTATTTCATTGTTCATAACATAGATATTAGGCCCTCAGCAAATACTTTGTGATTGATCCTAGATCAGACACAACTTTATTGTCTAAAAAACCCAATAGAAACAAAAAATTGAATCGTATTTGCTTAATTTTTTAAATCAATTTTCCATCTTTAGTATTTTATGAGTTATTTTTATTTAAGCAAGTAGGAGAATTTTCCAATGCCAACCCATCTGTTCCTCCTCTTGACTTTGAAGTGGTCGTCAGGCTAAATTGGTAACATCTTTCATCCTGTGGCAACGCCCCCATGTTGTCGCAGGCATGCAATTCCGATTTCATTGCCCTATTGAGCCAAAGGCAAAGAGAGGCAACAAGAGATAAATCCCTTCAAAAACTCAATAAGTTTTAATAATAACTAACAGACACAGAATACTACCCACCATAGAAATGCTTAATTGCTCTTTGTCATTAAGTTGGCTCCAATGATAAAGGCTCTTTGTGAAGGTCCCTTTCCCTTTGGTACTAAACTCTGAAGAATTGGACTGGAAGGGCTTTTGAATACCCACCCACTCCCAACACACACACACACACACACACACACACACACACACACACACACACACACCCTCTTTCAGCTATCACTGCACTGAAATAATATAAACAAGGAGGAAGCCAGTCTGCTTACAAAGTTCTCAAGGGAAGGAATCTCAGTCATTCTAGATAATACACCACAGTGTTTCAAAATCTTCATCTGAGCCAGTTCTACCCTATGTCTTCCAAATCACTCCTGTTTCACTTTAAATGCAATTTATCTTAGGCTGCCCTCTATGGAGACCAAAAACAAATTAACAATATAAGAGTGGGCCTGAAAGTAATAGAATAGGAGACCATTGCTTCTCTTGGGGATGTTAAATTTATTCCTACATTTCATTTACAATATTCAAGGAAAAAATACAAGTGAATTTACAGAGAGGATTCACTTGTGCTGTGGTCATTACAGTAGGTTTTTTAAAAGCTCTTTTTCTCCCAGAAGAAATCCACTAACTGAACATAAGGACAGCAAATGATTTTTATCAAGTTGAAATGTGGAGAAGAATTAGAGAATGTTAAAAAAGCATATATTGGAACATAAAATGATAGAACCACATTCATATTTAGCCACTAATCCATGTCCACTAACTTTCTCTTGCTTCTTTATTTTCCTCTGGAAATTTAAAGGGGGGGTCACACATTTGACAGCAATTTTCCTATGAATTATAAGAAAACTGAGGCAAATATGTGGGACAGAGGCCAGATCTAGGAGAAGCTACAACACTATAAAAACATTGTTTCTGGTGCTTCTCT
The DNA here is from genome assembly GCF_028858775.2 of Pan troglodytes. Lineage (NCBI taxonomy): Eukaryota > Metazoa > Chordata > Mammalia > Primates > Hominidae > Pan > Pan troglodytes. Next base: position 134,225,961 of record NC_072398.2, read on the forward strand.
TTCCTCCCTCTCTACCACCTGTTAAAAGATAAACTAAGATACATTAAAATTTTAGAGAGTTTATTTGAGCAGACAGCGATTCATGAATCAGGCAGCTCCAGACTGTGGGCCATTTTGAGCTCCACTGAAGAAGGAGCACGAGGGGAAGGCTCTTATAAACTAAAGCAAGGCAAAGAAAATATTTGATTGGTTAGAGTGGAGCAGTTGCCTTATTGGGATCATTCCAGTGGAAAGTCCCTAGTCAGAGGTTAGTTGGCACCTTCTGATTGGTTAAGCCTAAATAGTGGAAAGTCACTAGTTAGGGGTAATTGGTGATTTCTAATTGACCTAGAATATGAAAGTTTACATTGATTTGGGTTTCACGTTGCTTACTTGACACAGGGCACTTGATCTGCCCCAGTCTAATGGTCTTTCAACTAATTATTTTAGCATACCTCAGTCTCTCTACTCAACATACTCATTACTTTTTTGGAGAAATAAGTAAGATTAAGCAAGAGTTTAAAGCTCATAGGAAGTGCCTGGCTTTAGTATCACTCAATAAATACCATTTTTCAGATTATTTTCTTAAATCCTTAAGCCTACTCTATGAGATAGATGCTATTATTAGGCAAGTTTTACCAATGAGGAAAATGTGGCTCAGAGAGGGTAAGCAATTTATCTAACTCACTAAACTAGTCAATGCTTTACCTACCACACTACATTGACTCTATGGCAAAAAGGGGCCAGAATACTCCAGCCTTGTTTCCTTCTCTTTTACCTAAGGGGAATGCAGTCCCATGAATAGCTATAGCCTTGCTTCAGAAACTCTACATTCATAATTGGTTTGCAAAAACTGAGGTAGAGATGGAGATCAGCTCCAATGACAGAGAAATACAGAGAAAGTCCTTCCTTTCCCTGCCTCACCTACATTGCTGCTTAGCACCATGGCCGCCAGAACCAACCAACAGAATCTGGTAAGCCAACCTCTTGGTCAGATTCATCAAACCACTGAAACTGTAGGCCTTCAGGCGATCCCATCAGTTTGTAGAGTTAAAGAATATTAGAACTAGGAGACACCTCAGGGGACAAATAATTGGACTTCCTCATCTTATATTTGAGAAAACAGGCCCAGAGCTTAAACAAACCTCCCACAATCCCAGAACCAATATGTGGGAGAACCTAGTCTTGAACTCAGGTCTTTGGACAAGACTCAAAAGATGGACTCTTACTTTATCATATCTGTAGTAGCTGTGGCCTTGATTTGTCATCCCCCTGCCATCCCTTGATAGCAAAACGATCATAGCTTCTACTTACAAAATTCCTTCCACTTCACGCCAAACATTATAACATCATGATACTTTTCCAGAGTTGTAATTCATTGTAGACGCATTTGTGTTTCAGCTATATATGTTCATTACTTTTCAACATTTAAAAACCAACTAGGATATAAGTCCTTAAAGATAGACTCGGTGTCTATTTTTCTCTTTGTGTGTTTTACTCTTTTCCTCACCCTATAATATACTGCAGTTCTCAAATCCACCCAGCAGGCTATTCAAAGACACCTTGCATGGCGAGATTCTCGTTTTATAAATATGAGATTTGAGAATTGAGTAAAAAGTTACAGTTTCTCATGACTAGAGGAAATTTTTGCTTCCATGGACTTGTTTTTTTACTAGTGAAATAACTTTTCAAATTCTATGAGCAAATTTAAAACCAATGAAACAAAAACACACCAGTATTCCAAGCTGCTATAGATTGAATACTTATGCCCCCCGAAATTCAAATGTTGAAGCCTAACCTGAATGTGATGGTATTTGGAGGTGGCGATTGTAGACATGGATTAGGTTATGAGGGCAGAGCCTTTATGAATGGGATGAGTGCCCTTATAAAAGTTGCCCCAGAGTGCTCTTTCCTTCCTTCTGCCACCTGAGGTGACAGCAAGAAGACAGCTGTCTATGAATCAGGAAGTGGGTCCTCACCAGACAATAAATCTGCCAGTGCCTTGATCTTGAACTTCCCAGCCTCTGGAACTGTGAGAAATAAATTTCTGATGTTTATTACCACCCAGTCTGTGGTAATTTATCATAGCAGCCCAAACAAAGACATGATCCAAATGTCCAAGACAGCTACTTTTCCCAAAGGCCATTCATATTAGTGAATCATAATGGTCGGAATCACCATCCATTAACAGTTTGGCCATTCACTGGGTGTGAGGCTCTGCATATTTCTTGCAGCTACCACCACTATCAGCTCTACAGTATCTCAAGCCCCATGATCAGTCTCAGGACCTCTTAAATAGAACATGATTCTACTTTAATCATAATCAGCAGAGAAAGTTTGGGCTCCACAATTACTTTTAATGCCATTTTCTTGACAAATGTACATTAAAGATTTGTTTAAATTTTGCTGTGCAAACAGCTCACAAATGAACATGAACTTGCTTAAATATCAAGAGTTGGGGTTGAATTTCAAAAATGGGCAATGAATAGGGGAAAAAATAGTGATTCTGTACAGTGATTCTGAGAGCAGGAAAGGCATGCCATAGCTAATTCTTTTGCCATAGGGCAAATAAATCATTAACCATTATCAATACATGATCATTAAATATAAAATACCTCTCTCCATTAGGTCTGAGTCTTCAGAATATAATTTGATCCTTTTAAAAAATCACATGAAGCCCTTGACTAACACAGACATATTTAATGCCTGTTTTGTTTCAGTTCTCATTACAAAGGCTACTATTGTCAGAGACATAATATAATTCCTACCAGAGGACTTAAGAAATAAGATTTAAAACAGGCCAGGGACTTATTCATCCAGATCAGATTTTCCAAAATGTCCAAAAAATTAATCAGTTCATCCTACACTACAAGAAGAGCATCAGTACTAGCTCATGAATTATGGAGCAGTTAGTCCAACTCTCAAACCTGAAAGTTTCTGGGGCAATTCATTAAGAAAAAGATCAATTTGTAAAATCCTGGAGGTTATTAAGTTGTTTAGAAGCAGCCCACAAAATTTGTCATGTCAAACCAATTCCATTTTCTTCTTCAGCCAGGAGTTGGTGAGAGGTGGCATGAAAGATGCAAAGGAGATGGCTTACTCTGTTCTTAATAAGGCTTTGGATAAATCAACATATTGACCATCAACTAATATGTTGTTTGGTTAAATTTAGGGACAACCAAACCACAGAAAGGGATACAGTAACAAATAAGAGAATCAATCCTTCACCCAATATTTATTGAGTTTCTGGAATGTACAAGGCACCCTGCTAGGTAATGTGTGGGAGACAAAGAAAGTCAGACAGCTGCTCTACACTCAAGACAATTAGCGTGTAGCAGGAAAGGCAGTGTTCATCAACACTACTAGGCATAAAGCCCTGGAGAGAGTTAGGCATTACAGAATAAGGTTAAAAACCTGGACCCTTGAACCAGACCGTCTAGGTGTGAACCCTGGATCTGTTATTTACTAATAGCATGAACTTTGGAAAGTTATATGACTGTTGATATTTAATTTCCTCATCTGTCAAATAGTGGTGATGACAAGGTTATGTACATGATAGGGTATGGTTAGTATTAAATGAGTTACCACATGTAAGGCACTTAGAATAGTGTGGGAAATTCAAGGAGAGACATTACTTGCCATGGTAGGTAGTTTTGAAAGGGAGGAGGAGGAGAAGGATGAAGTGAGCAAGAGGAATAAGAAAGACATACTGAAGATGCAGCATTTAAGCTGACTGAAATAGTACTTGGACATGCAGAGATTGAGATAGACAAAGCCTGTGGTTTATATAAATGCTATATTTGTTTAGTAATAACAAATACATTAACATGTGTAAAATAGATTTCTGTCATATCATTGAATAGTCCAATTTTATCACATCATAATGTCCACAAAAGATAGAAATGACACACCGGGTCCTGTTGGGGGATGAGGGGCTGGGGGAGGGATAGCATTAGGAGAAATACCTAATGTAAATGATGAGTTGATGAGTGCAGCAAACCAACATGGCACATGTATACCTATGTATCAAACCTGCACTTTGTGCACATACACCCTAGAACTTAAAGTATATTTAAAAAAAGATAGAAATGAAAGATAAAAAATAAGGACTCATTTACATGGACATCATTATGAGGGCCAGGAAATCAAGAAAAATTAAAAAGAGAAAAAGGGTAAAGAAAAGAGAAGGCGTACCCTGAGCAGCTCAAAAAAAGAAACACACACACACACACACACACACATACACACACGCACATGCATGTATAGCAGGAAGGTGGAAATTAGAGTAGAAAGGATTATTTCTATTTCAATTTTATACTTATTCATTTTTCCTTTGTTTAATAATAAACATGTCTGGCTTCCATCAAAAGATAACAGATATCCAGGCTGGGCGCAGTGGCTCATGCCTGTAATCCCAGCACTTTGGGAGGCCGAGGAGGACGTTCAGGTCAGGAGCTTGAGACCAGCCTGGCCAACATGGTGAAACACTGTCTCTACTAAAAATACAAAAGTTAGCCGGGCATGGTGGCAGACCCCTGTAATCCCAGCTGCTTGTGAGGCTGAGGCATGAGAATTGCTTGAACCCAGGAGGCAGAGATCATGTCATTACATTCCAGCTTGGGCAACAGAGCAAGACTCCGTCTCAAAAATAAATAAATAAATAAAGATAACATTCAAACTAGTATAAGCCAAAACGGAAAGTTGATTCTTAGAAAAGAATTGTAATCCAGTGACTCCAATGGCAAGCAGTGCTGCCAGGCTGCAGAAGGTGAAGTGCTATCAGGGGCTAAGAGTGCTCACTCACTCTCTCAGTGATACTTCCCTTTCTTCCCTCTCTCTCTCAGAGCTAGATGGCAGTCTCCAGAGAAGGTGTATGTGGATTGGTCAGTCACCCCCTCAGATTCTGTAAGGTCTACCCATCTGTTCTTCCCCACCCACATGGACCAGAGCCTTGTACAAAGCTGGACACCCAGTAGGAGACCAGGAGTTGTAGCTGGAGAAGATTGCTGCAGGATTTGACCCCTGCTTGTTTAGAACCCTTCCCTGCTTCCACCATTATCTAGAAATAAACTTGGCATAAATTGCCTACTTAATAAATGTTGAGAGACTTACAATTTATATGGAAACCTTGGTTTACTCCAACTCTTGACATGTTATCTTTAAATGAGATGCTTTTCTTTCTTCAATGTAAGGAATGTATATGTTTGAAGAGGTAGTTTTCTTGAGTTTAAGGGAGACCAACACCTGTGTTATAAGTCGGAGACAGCTAGCTTCTTCAGGAAGTGTGCCCCTATGTCAGAGGCACACTCTGGGCTCTCTTTCCTGATTCCACTCCTCAGATATACAATGTTTCAACCACTTACTCTTTTTACATAGTCCATATTAGAGGCTGTGAGATCTTTTCTTTATCCCCATCACAGATTCTATGCTCAGATCTTAAAGAAAAGAAACCCTCTTCCCACTACAAGTCACCTCTACCACCACAGTAACACATTTTCCTCACACCGCCTGAGGACGTGACTGAAGCAATATCGAGGTGGCCACCATGACAGCCAGATGTCAGCAGTCACTGTCGGCACATTCAGCCAAGTTACTACCAGAAGGTCCAGCTGAATGGGCTGATTCACCCGGGCTGTGCAACCACAAACAGTTAATATTTAAATGTACCTGATTTCCCTGCAGGTGGAGAGAGAAGCTAAATTATGAAGCCTCAAAAGCAACACAAATGACAAACTCTTACAAAATGCAGGAGGTTTCACCATGCTAGTTGCGATGGTGAAATACTGAGTGTCAACTTGATTGGATTGAGAGATATAAAGTATTAATCCTGGGTATGTTTGTGTGGCTGTTGCCAAAAGAGATAAGCATTTGAGTCAGTGGGGTGTGGAAGGCAGATCCACCCTTAATCTGGTGGGCACAATCTAATCAGTTTCCAGCGAATATAAAGCAGGCAGAAAAATGTGAAAAGGAGAGACGGGCCTAGCCTCCCAGCCTACATCTTTCTTCCATGCTGGGTGCTTCCTGCCCTCAAACATCAGACACCAAATTCTTCAGTTTTGGGACTTGAACTGGCTATCCTTGCTCCCCAGCTTGTAGACAGCCTATTGTAGGACCTTGTGATCATTAAGTCAATACTTAATAAACTCCCCTTTATATGTATATACTATGCTATTAGTTCTGTCCCTCTAAGAGAACCCTGGCTAATACGTTAGTTCTTTACACAACATTTAAGGTGCATTGTGCACCTGAGCCTCAACACTCTTCATTCCTGTGTATTTAGCCCTCTCAAGGTATCCCACATACATATACTACCTTAAAATCCAAGCTAAGATTTCTGAAATCACACAGAGAGTTGTATCTTCGTTTGACTCCTTTTGCTACAACTTTACATCCCATGGGAGAAATATGCTGATGTGAGGCACTACTTCAGCACATTGAAAACTGATCTGGAATTTTTCTGAGCTTTGTCCTGCCCTTTGCAATAATCAGGCTTTCTGTTGACAGCTCCTTCTTCACCAATACTCCGCAGCTATTGAGACTCCTTATTCCATGTACTTTGCTGTCTAGAGCCCTATTAACCTCAGATTTATTAGCTTTTTTTTGTCAACCACTTACACTGCCAGCCTCCCAAGAGGAGAACACATCACAAAGCAAAGAAACTCTAAGAGACACATACATAGAAAAATATCTCAAATAGCAAACATTTACTGAAAGCAGGAAAGTCAGATGATAGCACTTGAATAACCCTTCTCCCCCACAAGAACATTCTATAGATACACTCATGGAAGTTGTGCAAATAAATCTCATTATGCTGCCGAAGTACAGAATTATTGTCTCTCTGAGAGTACTGAGATGAAGCTGAGAATCTTCACAAATTTACTGGTCTGGCTCCAGACACATGCTAGATTATATTTATCAAAATGAATGGATTTTAAAGTGAGTCCAAAATAGATTCTTTCAAAAATCTAAGACTTTGCCTCAGAGGGGCTTCTTTTTTTAAATTCTGTCCTGTCTCTGGCTTCGAGAGAGGAGGCTATGAGGGAATAGTTATTAAAACAAAGAGAAAAAGGTAATTTGACTTAAGTTACCGAACCAGAGAGCTGCCAGATGTCAATAGTGGCAGCAGAGGTTACTAGCAGCTAGGGACCAGGAATAGAAATTAGAGCAAATGTATCCATAGAAAATGTCTGAAAAGTCCATTCAGCTCCAAATACAGAGTGATTTTGAGATCCCTAGATGGAACCTCTCCTGGCTGACCAGCCTAGGCAGCTGCTTCTTTGGTCGGTTCCACAGACACATTCTTCATAAGTGTCATGTTCCTAATTACTCCACTTTAATATATCAATATGATATATGCAGCTCAGTTTAACCATAAGACCAACGAAAAGGGACATAAGTGAACACATCTTTCCACTGGATTCATTTTTCACCCAGGTCATACACAAGGTGTTTACACACACATACACACACACACATACACACACACACACACTCTGTGAATACTCATTATAGCTAATATTTCTTGACTGCTTACTATGTGCCAGTGCAGACTGGCACTGTTTGATCTCTTTTAACTTCTCTAAGTTTTATCTTATTTAACTCTCAGAAGTTCTATGTGATAGGTAATATTATTGTCCCCATTTTAGAGATGAAGTAACATTTTCGAAATGAATGCAAAGAGGGAATGAGTAACTGGCCCAAGCTCAAATAGTAAGCAATGGAGGAAACATAGAAAAACAATTAGTCTAGCTTTAGAGCTTGGGCTCTTAATTACTATAACTGTCTTCCTAAAATAGTACTTAACAATGAAAAGTGTCTGCGATATCACAATATGTGCCTTAAGAAAGTAAAATTTTAAAGCTTTTTTAAATCAGGTTCTGTGCATTTGTAGAAAGACAAAATACAGTCATTTAACTACAAGTCCTTTGTTTCTATATTTTTTTATCCTCTAGATCTGCACTGTACAATATGAAAGCCATCAGCTACATGTGGCTATTGAGTACCTGAAATGTGGCTAATCCAAATTTACATATGTTGTAAGTATAAACTACATGCTGAATTTCAAAGACTGAGTACCAAAACTGAGACCATAAAATACCTCTTTAATAATTTTCATCTGGTTATATGTTGAAATGATAATTGTGGATATGTTGAGTTAAATAAAATACAATACCAATGTAAATTATATCCATTTGTTTACTTTTTAAAATGTGGCTACTAGAAAATTTTTAATTACATATATGGTTCATAGTGTATTTTTTCTTCTTTTTTTAGAGACAGGGCCTCACTGTCACTCAGGCTGGAGTGCAGTGCCATGATCATAGCTCATGGTAACCTTGAACTCCTGGGCTCAAACTATCCTCTTGCCTCAGTCTCCAAGTTGCAATGACTACAGGTGTATGTTGCCTTGGCTAGCTAATTTTTTAATTTTTTGTACAGATGAGGTCTCACTATGTTGCCCAGGCTGATCTCAAACTCTTGGCCTCAAGCAATCCTCCCACCTTGGCCTCCCAAACTGCTGGAAGTACAGATGTGAGCCACCACGTCTGGCCACACATTGTATTTTTAATGGCTAGCACTCAATTTATGTAGGTAAATAAGGATATAAATAAACTCTGTCTCAGATTCATCACATAACTTTGAAATGGTGAAGGCTTAGTGGCTCATTTTTATACTTACATCCTTAATTTTTTGTACCTCAATAACATTATATTTCCTAATAAGATTTTGAAAATTTAGTTATAACTGTGTTTATTTGCAGACAATATCATCTTTACATAGAAAATCCTAAGGGATTTATAAAACAAAGCTAATAAGTACATTTAGCAAGTTCAAAGGATACAAGGTTAATATGCAAAGTTAATTAAATTTTCATGTATCAACAGCAAATACGTGACAAGTGAAATTTAAACTGATTCATTCTATTTAAAATAGCACCAAGAAATAGAAAATAGAAATAAATTTACCAAAAGATATATAAAAGTGTACATCATTTCTGACAGAAATAAAAGAAGATCTACATAAACCAAGAGATATACCATGTTTATGGGATGGAAGACTAAATATCATTACAATGTCAACTCTCCTTAAATTGATCAACACGATTTCAATAAAACTTCCAGTGAGCTTTTTAACATAGATACCAAAAAGTTGACTCTTAAATCTATGTGAAAAGAGCCTATAATAGCCAAAACAATATTAAAAAAAAGAAGAAAAAATTTCAACTCACACTGCCTGATTTCAATGTTTACTATGAAAAGTATGGTATTGCATACTTTCAATGAGAAAAGAATAATCTCTTCCAAAAATGATGCAGTAATTAGATGAGGAAGAAATTAACTTTGACTTCCACCTCACAGAAATATTAACTTGAACTGGTTTATAGACCTAAAAGCAAAAGCTGAAACTCTAAATCTAGAGGAAAACAAAATGCCTTTGTGGTTCAAGGAGGCAAAGCTTTCATAAAGATGAGACAAAAAGCACTGATCATAAAAGAAAAAATTGACAAATTGACTTCATCAAAATGAAAAACTTCTGCTCATCAAAAGACATGGTTAAGAAATGAAAATGCAAGCTACAGTCTGGGAGAAAAGATTCACAGTGCATATATCTGACAACAGACTTGTATGGAAAAAAAATTATACCAGATTGTTTATAGCAGCTTTATTCATAAGAACCAAAAACTGGAAACAACCCGAATGTCCATCAACATTTGAATGGATAAACAAATTGTGGTATATTCATACAATGAAATAACGCTAAGCAATAAAAAGGAATGAACTACTGATATAACATGAATGAATCTCAAAAACCTCATGCTGAGTGAAAGAAGCAAGACATGAAAGAGTGTGTACTCTATAATTTCATTTATATGAAGTGTAAGAACAAGCCAAAGCAATCTGTGGTGATAGAAATTAGAACGGTGATCTCTCCTGTGGGGTATAAACTCAGTGGTAAAGTGCACCAGGGAAAATTCTGGAAATGTGCTGTAGTTTGACAACAGTTGTGCTTAACACAGGTGTATATATTTATCAAAACTCATTGAATTGTTCACTTCCTGTCTTTACATTACACTATATATAAATTTCCCTTCAGTAAAAAGTCCAGTTACATTGCTCAAACTTATATACACCTTTCACTAAATGTTTAGTTTATAATGCAATTAAAGTCATCATGAAATGTGCACTACACAAAGGCAGGAATTTTTTTTAACTACTAAATTCTCAATGCCTGGACCTCAATATTTGTTAATAACAAATAAATATTTGTTAATGGATGAGTTATGGAACACATTACTAGTTTCAGCTGAGGATCTTAACCTCAAGTTATATATATTCTTGTGTTTCCAGTTATGTATTTATAGTTAGATAGATGATAGATAGATAGATAGATAGATAGATAGATAGATAGATAGATAGACAGACAAATTTGTTGTTTTTTTTGAGACGGAGTTCGTTCTGCCGCCCAGGCTGGAGTGCAGTGGCGCGATCTCTGCTCCCTGCAAGCTCCGCCTCCCGGGTTCCCACCATTCTCCTGCCTCAGCCTCCCGAGTAGCTGGGACTACAGGCGCCTGCTACCGCGCCCGGCTAGTGTTTTTTGTATTTTTTATACTAAAAAATATAGTGAGACGGGGTTTCACCGTGTTAGCCGGGATGGTCTCAATCTCCTGACCTCGTGATTTGCCCGCCTTGGCCTCCCAAAGTGCTGGGATTACAGGCGTGAGCCACCGCGCCTGGCCTATTAAAACATATTTTTAAAGATACGTGTCCCTGCGATCTCAAAGAAAAAACAAAACAGAACAAAACAAAACTCCACTTTTATACCGTGACATCAAATTTTTTTCCACTACATTAAAATCTGAGAGAAAATTAGAAGAATCTTAAAGTAGATGCGCAAACATTTATCATCATTGAAGAACATTATTTTCTTGTGGTTTACTATTTAACTACATGAGTTAAACAAGTAAACTTAGACTTGACACCTCACAATGGCTGTACCTCATGAAATCATTCACCTCAGGGAAAACCAGTTACATTTTGTTTTACATCAAGTTGAGATTTTCTGATTAATTTTGAGTATCATTATCTCAGGAAACTATCACAGAAAAAAGTATTCTAAAAGAAATACCACATGAGAAGAGGTTGTGTTGGCCATATAGTTCTGTATATTTAAGTTCTGAGATGTTATACCTGGTTAGTCCTGAGAGAAGAGAGAGAGAAAAAAGAGAGTGTGTGTGCAATAGAAGAGAGGATGTAGAAAAGACAAAATGAAAAAAGGTCTGTCCCTGAAGAAAACATAAAAATTATCTAACCTATGCAAGTAATTTATACTTTTTCCATTTCCCAAGCACCTAATAGACCTTTTAATGCTTTTTCTTATTTTTATAAAACAATCTAGTTTTGAACAGGTTTGAAAAGTAATAGACCTGCATATAATAGAATATCCATGGCCATTTTTGAACACACACACACACACATCGTACATATAATTTGACCTCCATAGTTCTATGAGAAAGATTATTTCTGATTGGGTGACTCTCTGCCTCAGTGGTTGCTAGGTAATGAGCTTTTGGAATAAATGCATTTCCTACCTCCAAATCAATAATCGTACAATGTTAATTTAGAACATGATCTCCATGGTCACCAACAATTACTATGAGAATTTGCTTTTCACGAAACAGCATTTGCACAAAACTTGTCCCTGCCAATGTATTCTTGAGTACTTACTATATTTGACATTGGCAGCTGTAAGTACCATGGCTTGCTCTTTGCTGTTGGATCTATTGATTGAAATGCCATTCATTTTGTGCAGATAAAAGAAATATGGCTTAGCTGGCTTCTGTTTATTAAGACGTGGCCAAGTAGAAATTTCATTTAATTTTAAGAAGCCATGATATCATTTTCCTTCCATCTTTGCTTCTCACAAAAAGTATTTGAAATTCAGGAAAAAATTTGAAACCATTCACATGCTGTTCGGTTAAAAAAAAAAAAAAAAGCCTTTAGCTTCTAGTAAGTCTTCTACTAACAGCCTTTATTTCCACCACAAAAATACTTTCACTATGAAAGCAAACTGTCAAATAGATGTACTTAAAAAAAAAAAAAGCATCCACTCTGAATGAAGGCAAAAGTACTGATGAAGATGAGTGGAAAAAAGAGGATGGGTCTCCATAGAGCGTCTCAAATCAACTTGTAACAAAGCACTTGTTTGCAAGTTTTTCTACTTAAATGGAATGATTTCATGAAAGAAAAAGGGAAGGAAGAAGATATTTGGAGATCAGTGTAAATGTATCAAAATATAAGTATCTATATTAGTTTGCTAAGGCTGCCATAGCAAATGACCACAAACTACGTAGTTTAAAACAAGAGAAATTACTGTCTTGCGGTTCTGGAGGCTGGAAATCTGAAATCAAGGTGTGGGAAGTGCCACTCTCTCTCTCTGAAGGCTCTAGAGGATCATGCTTCTTTGCCTCTGCCTAGCTAGTGGTGGTTGTCAGCGATCCTTGGCAAGAGGTCTGTGGAGCATAACTCCAATCTCTGCATGGACATCACATAACCACCTTCCTTCTGTGTGTGTCTGTGTCCAAATTTTCCTCTTCTTTTGAGGACACCAGCCATTGGATTAGGACCCACCCTGATGCAGTTTGACCTTATATTAACTTGATTATATCTGCAAAACTTTATTTCCAAATAAGGTCACACTTTGAGATTCCGGGTTGTTGTGAACTTTGGCAGGGACATGATTCATCCCACTACTGTTGGCTACTTTGGAAGATTAGATTGTGTGCTACACGAGGGTAAGGAATATCGCTGACTAATCTCTGTATCCTCAGCATCTAGCATGAAGTCTAAGTACCATGTAGATACTTAATAAATGCTTGTTTAATAGGGTAGATGGTTAAATAAATAAGAAACGAGATAATGACTCAGTGATAAAAAACCAATAAATTATAAATGTTAAAAACAATGAATGCCGCCTTTCTATTGCATTATATTTTATGCTATTTACCTTTGGGTTTCTGTTTGGGAACAGTCCAATCAGGATCCAAGACTCCCACTGTAGCCTGGATCAGAAAACACTATCATGCCCCTCAACCTCTCTGGACTTCTATGTCCACATCATGAGCTCTAACATAGAATAACTGTGTTAAAGCACCAGTGAAGATCTTTGTAGTTTAATCAAACTATGCTGCTCTTCCTTGCAGTACATGAAAATAAAATAGAGCTTCTTATAAAACAGCATATCCAATTAAGGAAAAAGACAGAACAGTAAGCTGTCTTCATTTTATGTCAGCCTCTCTTGGTTCTTTATATACTATTTTTCCAGAAGTCTTGAAAAATGTGTCAGAAGATTTTTTCAGAATTTTCTTGCTTTAGCAAAGCTATGACAGATTATAAGGTTAGCTCTGCCATTTAAGAGAGAGAAAGACATTTCCTTGTCTTTATTAAATGGAAGCAGTGACCAGAATTAGTGTCTTGTGCTATGAGGATACCACCATATTCTCATTTTCCAAAGGTGTTAGAAGTTTGGCATCCTAATAATGGGCCAAAGGACTACAAAGAGAAAATATTGGGAATCATTGAGATGTTTATCATTTTCTTTGGTGAGAAACCCTGGGAAAGAATCACAGCTTTAAAAGAAAACCAGAAGACAGTAACAAAGAAGATTTACAATCAACCTACCCCCTTAAACATTTCCTTGTTCCTATTATTTTGTTTCTAGAGCAGTTGAGTGGCATGCTCATGCTGCCATTAACTAATAGCCTCTATCAAGAATATCAGAAATTACAACTGTTTTTCTGTAAAGCTCCAAATTTGTGCATCATTTGATAACAATATACTGGTATTTAAGGAACAGGAATTGGACCCACTCCCCAAAAATATTTCCCCAACAACCTTATTTCCAAAGCCTGAAATTCCATTATTAAGTCACCAGGCATTGGGTAAGGCTTTCTCCTACTGTTGAAAATGCAAATACCCCTAGAAAGTGGACCACATTAAAGACTTCCCTCATAATATTTTATTATGATCCAGAGAGAGGGATTTTTGAAAATTTAAAAATGTTATAGCACCAATTATTATGATTGATTTTTAACCTCCTTTACCAGGGAAAGCTAAAACAAACAGACCCAAGCTGAAATTTAACCAGAAATCCTAGTGGAAATCATATTTTCCTAGTGTACTCACTTTCCTACTCTCTTACATGATAGCTTTTCTTTACTTTAAACACTCCACATCCCATCTCCTCTTTTCATTGTCAGCTGATGACTTTAAATCTTATTTCACTGAGTTATTAGAAGTTCTCAGAAGTACCACATGCCCCTACCATATCCACCAATCTATCTGCCTCTGCTGGCATCCTATGCCTTCCCTCTGGTCACTTTCCATGGTCCTAGGGAAGGCCAATGCTTCCCTGGGCTGCACCTCCATGCACTCTCACCTGCTCAACTGTCCTCCACCTGCATCATCAATTTCTCCTCTCTATTCATTCTTTCCTATCAGCCTCCCATTTTTAGAAAAAATTTCCCTTGAAATATGATGCTGTCCATTACTGTACCATTTTATTGCCTCCCTTTATAGAAATCATTCCTAAAAGATGTCTATACTTGCTGTCTTTACTTCCTCCCCCATATCACTCTTGAGCTTACCCCAATCAGTTTCATCTTCACCATGCCACGGGCTGCAAAAACTCTTGTCAAAGTTATAAAACCTCTATATTAAAAATCCAATTGTTCATTTTCAGCCCTATGTTTTTCCCTCTACCAGTTGCATTTTCATTCTCTTTTTCTGGAAGTACTTTCTGCACTTGACTTCCTGTCTCCACTGGCCCCTCCTCAGTCTCTTTTGCTGATCTTTTCCTCTGTTCTCCAATGTCTAAATACCAGTGCACACCAAGAACCAATCTTTTGATGACTCCCAACTTGTATTTCCAGTTTTGAAGTCCAAACTTGCATATCCAACTCTCTTTTTTATATTGATACTCAAGTGCCCAATAGGCCACTCAATCCTAACATGTCCAAAGACATAATCCTCATTCACTTCTTTGAACTTACTCTGTCCCCAATCTTATTCATCTGTAAATATCAACTCATCTTTCAGCTGCTCAGGTTAAAAATCTTGATGTTATATTTGGGTCTTCCTTTTCTCTCATACCCCATTTCCCCTTCATCAGTCATCTTCACAGGTAGACCTTCAAAATACACTCACAATCTGACCCCTTCTCCACCTCTGCTGCTACCATCAGGTAGGATATTTTAATAGCCTCTTAACGGGTCTCTCTTCCCCATCCCTTGTTTTCTTCCCCATCCTCAACAGGCAGAGTGATCCTTTCAAAACTAAAGTCAGATCACATCACGTCTCTGCTCTCAAATCCTCCAGTGGATCCTTATCACACTCAGATTAAAAACCAAATTCCTCAAATGTTTGCTTATGGTTTGGTCCACATCACGTCTCTGAACTCATCTCCTATTTCTCTCTAGTTTGCTTCCTCTGCTCCATTTATTTGTTCTTCTTCAAATATTGTAAACACATTCTCACCTAAGGGTCTTTGGGCTGGCTATTCCCCGTGTCTGAAACACTCTTCCCCACATAAACACTGGTTGTATCTTTTATTTTCTTCAGGTCTCTGTTCACATGGTACTTTGCCAGGGAGGTCTTTTCTGGCCATTCCATATTAAATAACAATTCTGCCACCAGAATTCCCAATATCTATCATTGCTAAATATTATGTGTGTGTGTGTGTGTGTGTGTGTATATATATATATATATATATATACACACACACATATATATATATAGATATATGCTTGTTAATTTGTCCATTATCAATCTCTTCTTCTAGAAATGGATGTCTATGATCCCAAGACAGGGACTCTTGACTGTTTTATTCATTACTATATCCCTAGATCCCAGAAAAATACCTGGCCTATAGCAAGTGCTCAATATGGTTTTCTCAAATGAATAAGTGCCCACTTTTTTAGCAACTTCATTCTTACTTCTCCCAACAATACCTTCTTCTCATTTTCCTCTCATTGACGTGATTAAACCAGCTCAAGAAACTGCCATCTGCAAATGATACTTAGAATTCCTCCCACAGACAGAGTTCCTTGAAAACTAAACCAAAAAGTAATAGAAAGCTGTGGAAAATTTTAATATATTTATTTTAGGTTAAAATTATAATTTTTACTAGGCCTGCACAGTATGATTTATTTTAGGAAAAACATTTGTGAACTAAAGGAGGAAAAAAAAGAAAAAGAAAAAGAAAGCAAGAAAAGGAGGGCGGGAGGGGGTTAGTTAACTGTCAGATCTTTCCTAGTTACTGCAAAGGTTATCTACGAGGATCAGATGTGTGTGAAAACACTTTGTAAACTGCACAGTAGTGCAAACCCAGGTTGTTTAATTAAAATCATATTTTCTTGTTTCATTGTCAACCGAGTCATTTTTGTTTACAGATCCATTTTTTAAAGCCTTTCTAAAATATTCGGGTAACACTTTCTGCCTAAGTAGATACAGTACTGCATTCTAAATCTTGCCTTCTATAAAAAGAGAAAGAACAGTGTGGTAGGCGGAGCGATGCCCCCACCCTTCCTAACCACCAAAGATGTCCATGTCCTAATCTCTGTAACCTGTGAATACGTCAGGTTACCTGGCCAAGGGAAATTAAAGTTGCAGATGGAATTAACATTGCTAATTAGCAGACCTTAAAATAGGGAGATTAGCCTGGATCATCCAAGTGTGCTTGATATAACTACAAAGGTCATTATAAGGGGACATCAGAGAGACCCAACAGAGACTGCAGCATGAAACCCGGTAAACATTGCAGGCTTTGAAGATGGAAGGGGGCCAGGAGCCAAGGAATGTGACTGGCCTTAAAAAAAAAAAACAGAAAAGGCAAAGAAGTGGATTCTTCCCTAGAGCCTGCAGAAGGAATGCAGCCCTGCCTACACCTTGATTTCAGCCCAGTGATACTCGTGTTGGACTTTTGACCTCCAGAACTGTAAGATAATACATTTGCATTGTTTTAAGCACCGAGTTTGTGGTAATTTTCTACAGGAGCAATAGATAATGGAGACAAACAACAATGTGGCAAAGCATAGGCTCCCGTGCCAAACAGACTTGAGTCTTAGTTCCAGACCCACCAACTACTGCCAGCCTTTGTTCCTCATCAGTAAAATGAGAATCAAGATAGTGCCTTCTCCCTAGGAATAGCGTTAGGATTAACTACGGTGGTGTAAAGTAATTAAAACAGGGCCTGGAACAGGGCAAGTTCTCAATAATCATTAGCTGTTAGCTTTTAACTGATCATTTTCTTTGAATTTTAAGTATGAATTTACCATAGAAGTCAAGGGCATAGTAAAGTAAACAGCATATGTATTGGAACAAGAATAAAATTTGGAGTTGGAAGAAAGTTATCATAGCACGTGATCTTGGACAAATCATTTAACCTTCTTCATCTGCAAAATGAGATAATCATAACTGCCCAGTCTATACCAAATTAGGTGCTCAAAATGAAAGCACTTCGGAACTCAAACTCACGCTGCTGGAATTTTTGCACATCTTGTAAATCCTTCCCGTCAGCTTCTTTTGTTGATATTTGGTTTTGTGAGTGTGGCATAATGAAGAAAGGTTCTCTAGCTACTGCAAGGTTATAGTTAGTTGGGTTTTGGTTATGATCATTTTTTCACTAGACAACAAGGTAGTTGAGAGATAATATTAGCCAAACAAGATTTTTCTTTAAATATAATGTGGGTCATAACTATGTCCCAGAGAGGAATCAGAGAAATTTTTCTAAAATCACCATAAAGAACATGACATTTCTTTCTCTGTATTGACTCTTCTTGAAAAATGCTTATCTTAAGCTCAGCTCACCTTCATCACAATTCTTCTGAACAGGCTGAGTGTCTGAAGATTATATCACATCTGTTTGTGCATAGAGTAGGAATCCTGTCATCACAAATGCAGTGACCCAGGCAGCCTGGTCCCTCATTTTCTCTTCCCTTCTCCCTAAATCAGATGTTAGGTGTGAAAAGTCCTTGATTAGCTGTAATATACCTCAGCTGGGTTTCCACTTTAATGCCATTGTTGTTCTAGATCTATCTCGGTCTTTTATTATTATTATTATTATTATTATTATTTATTCACCTTCCTCTTTTTCCCACTTGTTTTCCTAAATTCAACCTCTTTCCTCTCTTTCTTAGGTATTCTGTGACACAAATGAATAGAGACCCACAATAATAAAACTAAGGTAATAGGATGGAAAATGTGGCAGAATGGGTTAACAGTGTATCCCCAACATGTCTAATACAGACCTCTCGCTCCACAGCTGCTAGTGTTATATAACTCTAGGGTTCCTGCTTTTAGGGAGAATGCTAGGTTACTGTGCACCACATTTCTTTATTTCAGGCTTCTCTGGGCCTTTAATATGCTAGTGTACATTGGGCTGTAGGACCTAGTGTTTCAGACTTGCCTGACCATGAGTTTTGTTTTTTTTTTTTTTAATGTGGAACATTTGGGAGAACTAGAATTCTCTGGATCACTCATAGGTAAAATCCAGGTTAAATATCTGCTGGGGGGTGGAAGGAGGGGGTAGGAAGCACATTTACCAATGGCATGAGGTGCATGTCAAGACAGAAAGTTTCAAAATACTGTTTAGGTGTCTTTTAGGCTGACACAATATTGTGCTACATTAAAGAAAAAAAAAGCCCTACTCTAATCCCTTTCTCTAGAGGAAAAAGCCCACTTAATTAATTTCCTCTTTTCCTCTCTCACTTATTTTTCTTTTCCCTTCCTTCCTAAAGGAGGAGATGTATTTCCCTAATTTTTCTCCTTTATCTATTTTCTTCTTTCTATTACCCTTCCACCCAAGTCAAGATGGGAAGACATAGTGATAATTTTACAAAGCATCCTGATGTAGATGTAGTTTTTTTTTTTCCTCAGTGGAGAGATAAACTATAGCAGATAAGTTTTTATTGATCTCTTATAACTAAAATATTTAAATAATCAGGAATCAATTACCATTCAAATTTCTCTGGCTTTGAGTTTTTGCCCCTTTTCTAAACCCTAAAGCTTACCATTATCACACCTTAATTATTCTCAACAGCAAATAATCATGTACTTGAATTTTACAATGATCCTATGTCCCCAGAGCTAAGATTGGAATGTCAGAAGAGATCTTCTTTACATTTAAGAAGTACATACTCTGCCTCCTTGATTCTTACGTACTGCTCAATAACTAGGAAGTTGTTATTTATTCAATAAAGATATATCTAGTCCCTGTTAGGTTCTGTGCAAGTACCAAGGATTCCAATGTGTAGTTTATATTTATAGTTATTGGTGGTGGTGATGATGGTGTAGAAGATAATGTGGTCTCCTCTATAAGGTGTCTGCCATTATATGAAAGGTCCAGTAAAGTGAAAGCTCCCAGCATTCCAAAAAGATTAGCATGGGATCAGCTTACAAACAGAGTAATTATTATTGTTGGTGAGTGGCTTATTGGACCAATTTGTTGTTCTGGATCAGAGGTTCTGAACTTCAGCTGCAAAATAGAATTCTTCAAAAATATTGATGCCTGGATCCCACCACAAATCAACTGAATTAGAATCTCTGAAGGTGGAGTCTTTGGACACTGTCATTTTATAGAAAGTCTGTTGGTGAGTATAACATCTAGCTAGTGTTGAGAGCCATTGTTGGAGATGAAAGCAAGAAAGAGATTGTGTGAGGCAAAAATATCTACATTAATAGTAACTAAATTGAGAAGAAGATCAAAAGAAGAATGATTAATTCTACACAAATTAACTAAGGATCTCAAAAGTTGGGCATGACACAGAATTATGACCAAGGGTCATAGCACCTCAGAAAATACATAAGCCAGATCCTTTGTTTCCAAAGCAACTCCATTTCCTTAGAATATGCAGAGAAAGATTGTGCTATGGGAAAGATTCCAAATTTCCAGGGAACTCAGCTTGTAGACTGGTTACATTCATCAAAGTTAAAGTTATAAATATTGCACATGGTCTCAATACTCAGAGATAAACATTTACATAGCAGATTTTATTAGCAGACAATTGTGAAACCAAATAATGATTTATCTGCAAGGTTACACACATAACAAATACAATTTAAAAATAAGAGACTCAATTCTTCCTGTGGAAAATGGGGAAACAGATTTCTCTCCCCTCCTTTTCCTTGGAACATTTAAAATGCTTCTCTTTGAAATGTAAACCTCAAGGGAAATAGCATCTATCTTTTAGTTTTTGTGGAAATGTAAATGCCTAACTTCAGTGGGCGCCTTGCTCCAAGTTACAAATCTACCTCCTGTCATAAAAACAGAAGAAATGTGTTTTTCCTCTGGATAAAGCAAATTAACTAACACATATGGTCACCCCAGTTATCAGGTGAAATTAGGATAAACTATGTGTGACAATTGGTGTTGTTGAGTCCTCTTACTTGAGGAGAGTTATTGTTTATCTTGAAAACATATATGTAATGAGTTGTATATACTTGGCTTAAAGGGATGAGATTTCTTTCTGTCTTTGCAGCCTCTTAATGGATTGTCTGTGATGTGCATCACATCTGGGTTTTATGCTTATTTAATAATAAAACTGTTTTATTTTTAAACTGCCTTTGTGGAGAGGTTTCCTGGGCTGGGAGAAAATTTTGGTTTTAATTATATTTTCCCAGCTGATATGGTTTGGATCTGTGTCCCCACCCAAATCCCATGCTGAACTGTGACCCCCAGTGTTGGAGGTGGGGCCTGGTGGAAGGTTATTTGATCATGGGGATGGATTTCCCCTTTGGTGCTGTTCTCATGATAGTGAGTAAGTGCTCACAAGATCTGGTTGTTTAACAAGATCTGGTTGTTTAAAAGGGTGTAGCACCTTCCCCTGCCCTCATCCTGCTGTAGCTACATAGGACATGTCTGCTTCCCCTTCACCTTCCACCATGATTGAAAATTTCCCAAGGCCTCCCCAGTCATTCTTCCTATACAGCCTATGGAACTGTGAGTCAATTAAATCTTCACTTTATAAATTACCCAGTCTCAGGTATTTTTTTACAGCAGTTCAAGAACAGACTAATGCACCAACACACAGGAGTTACTTACTTAGGAGTGGCTTACTACAGAGTAAAAAAATTTTCTATTTTTTCCTCTTTTCCTTCTTATCTCAGACTCATATCAGAGACAAATAATTGATATATTATAGTTAGATTTTGAATTATTTTTAATGATCATAGGTCAAAGTAAACACTTGAAAATTCATTGTTATAATCTTTTTTAAAATCTAACCAAAAACCATAAAAGTTTCTGAGAATCCTCAAAAAATATTTGCTGCTAAAAAGAAAAAAAAGTGTCCATTTTGGCAATGATGAGTGGCCATATTTCTCTGAGCACTGCCAAACAAATGGTAAAAAAAAAATAGGATTAAGGAAAAAAACCTTAGAATTCTTTCCTGCTTAGTGTCCACTTATGCTTGGGACAGTCTAAGGCAAAGATGTTCACTGAAAAGCAAATTGCACCAAGGGAGGCATCGTCTCGCTTTCGCTAGGAAATTTCTTGAAGAAGTAAGCCTTTATTTCTATGGAAACTATGGAAATTCATTACATTTCCATAGTTTTCTGATACTAAAAGTATTGTTCAACAAATGCAAAGTGCTTGTTTCAGAAAAAAAATTTAACAAGTTAAATTTTTTTTAATTTAAAATGTGTTTAACAATTATTTATTTAACAAGTTAATTTGTTTAAAAAGTATAGAGTGGCCGGGCGTGGTGGCTCATGCCTGTAATCTCTGCACTTTGGGACGCCGAGGCAGGTGGATCACCTGGGGCCAGGAGTTCGAGACAAGCCTGGCCAACATGATGAAACCCCGTCTCCACTAAAAATAAAAAAAAATTAGTTGGACATGGTGTCACATGTCTATAATCCCAGCTACTCAGGATGCTGAGGCAGGAGAATTGCTTGAACCCTGGAGGCAGAGGTTGCAGTGAGACGAGATCGTGCCACTGCACTCCAGCCTGGGCAACAAGAGCAAAACTCTGCCTAAAAAAAAAAAAAAACAGTGTAGAGTGCTAGAGGAAATTCGTTTTTAGTTGATTATGCTAAGAGTTCTGATGAATCACAGGTTCTATTATGTCCTGTAGAAGCAGAACAACCACACCCGGAAATGTAAAATCCCACTCCCAAAAGAATTGGGACACAGCCATTATCAGAGCACCATTTAGACAAGTTACACTAGGGTCCTGGGCTGATCAGCTGGATAGCTAACTAGAAAAAAGAGCAGGAAGACCCAGACAGCTAGTGCAAAAAACATCCCACAGATGGTCAAAACAAGGAAAACTGAACTAGTTCAAGAGACATTTTCCAGAGCCTGGGACTTGGTCGTTGTAGATAAGCAGTAAGGAGGAAGGTGGGGTCATGCTAGATGATTTGGTATCTTACCAAATACCATCTAGCCAGGCACTTACCAAATGAGCCAGAGCTCCTTCACCTAGCACAGTGTCTAGGATGTAGAAATTGTGTAATAAATATTGAGGAACTGTTACTTTTATTGAGGAACTATGTTAGTAAAAGTGTCTTTCTTTCCCATTCTTTTTTAAAGTACCATTTGTTTAGTGCATGGAAACCTTGCTTAAATTCCTAAGGACAAGGTGAACACAAAACACCTACCTTAACTCAGTATGTGGGTGGCTCTTATCTATGCCCTAATGCAGTGGTCCCCAACCTTTTCGCACCAGGGACTGGTTTCGTGGAAGACAATTTTTTCACAGGTTGGGGGGCGGGGTGGGGGGCAGGTGGGAGATGGTTTCAGGATGATTCAAGCACATTACCTTTATTGCAAATTTTATTTCTATTATTATTACATAATCACCATCATGGAGAATCAGTGGGAGACTTAAGCTTGTTTTCCTGCAACTAGATGTTCCCATCTGGGGGTAATGGGAGACAGTGACTGATCATCAGGCATTGGATTCTCATAAGGTGCGTGCAACCTAGAACCATCGCATGCACAGTTCACAATAGGGTTCGCGTTCCTATGAGAATCTAATGCTGCAGCTGATCTGATCGGAGGTGGAGCTCAGATTCACTCACTTGCCTGCTGCTCCCCTCCTGCTGTGCAGCCTGGTTCCTAACACGCTGGGGGTTGAGGACCCCTGTCCTAATGCCAGTGTAGATTTGAAACTTTCACTGAGTGCTTAAACTCGCTTCCCCTGTGTTTTTACTGTAAGTGAACAAATAATTATCCCTTTAGAAGCAAGTTATTCCTTGGAAATTTGATCTAGTGATTATTTAAACAAACACACATACCTTATCATTCACCTAAAATCCACCGACGTGCCCACATTGTCCAATTTCAGCTCCAATTTGCTGCCTACTCTCAGCAGAATTCAAACTCAGCCAAAAAGTTCTTTTCTTTTATAAACTAATAGTTCCCTTATCCCAAGCCTTAAATAAAAAGTGTAATAAATTGAATGCTTAATGCAGAAGATATATGAGTGAGAAGTGCTACTTGATCTATATTTAAAGTGAAAGCATAAAAACTACACTTTTGATGCAGATATTGATCATTAGAAACAGGTTCTTAAATTAAGAATATAGATCATGTCACCTTTTCCTAGATCTTATTCTGGCTCAGAGTCTGAAGAAATTCTCCTACCCTCAAATTAAAAAGATGATAGAATCATACACAGGAAAAACTGACAGCAGCACCAATTGGTTCCTCCAGTAAAATCATATCCTCCTTGATTAATATGAAATATTCAATTGATAACAGCTGAACGCAAATGTATGGGAATCATGATATCTCATGAGATTAAGTCAGTCATATCCTCTCAGAGTAAATTTATGCTTCTTCTGATATTTGTATTTTTACATAGTAATAAAGTCTAAGTGTAAAAATAAACTGAAAAAAAAGATTAGCTTTGAAAAACAGCAACTCTGAGGCAGCAGGCATTCTGTTGGTTGCAGCCAGGGCCATTGCTTCATTGTTTCTCAGAAGAACCCCACTGACCACGTCAATGAGAAAGCTGTTGCCTGACTCATAATGGCCTCCAAACCCTTCACATAGAACCTGGGTGGCTTCAAGCTGGGGGGAGATGGAGTGAGATCTTAGCAAACAGAATAGCATCAAAAGACCTCGCTGTCGCCACAGAAGCCAACATCCCCACACAGCCTCATGGTAGTTCTGAGGAAGCGCACTCAAGGAGCATTTGTTGATTGGTTAAATTTACAGGGACAGCTGAGCTTAGTGTGCACTTACTAAATTCACAAGTTGGAAAATTAGGAAATGGAGTATTAACTTGTGCCAGGATGAGAAACCTATGTATTTCATGGATGACAGTAGATATTTATTTTTTTTTATATTTCTGACTCACTAGTGGTATGGATACACCAATGCTCCAGGAATGTTTTAATATTTAAAATCCATTTAACACCTACACCTCAAAAGAATTATGTACAATTCATGTGCTAAAAATAAATGTCTCAAAAACCTAGTCTTCACTGTTCTAGATGAGAAAATGGAAACACTGGGTGGAGGGGGGTTCTTCATGGGATCAGATGTATGGTGGAGTGAGCATGACAAAAGCAAAGACTAGGTATCATAATTCCTGCTTAATTATTTTTATGGTAAAAATTTCTTTCATATTAAAATATTACTCAAAAAGACATTAATAAAATGACCACAGTCAACCAACTCACCCAACTAGATAATTATGTTATTGCAGTGTTTCTTAATTTTTTTAGTCATAAACAATTATAGCATACATTCTACATGTAGATATTCTAACAGGTACCTTGTCATTTCAGCACCTTTCTGATGCACTGATATAACACCAAGCCCCAATCCCCCAGTACCCCCCATCCTTCAGTGTCCTATTACCTTAGGCAACCCAACAGAGGTGATATTATTTCAAGACATATCTGAAAATAACTTTCTTTTTTTATAACCAACCACCTGCATGGCAGGCAAATCACAGGAAGCAAATAACCATCCCTGCATGAGTCACTGTTGCCAGCAATCTCACAAGGTAATGAAACCAATTCCACACTTTGCTGGTAGTCTGCAACTGATGGGTAAAAACCAAAGAGTTTTGATCTTCCTGAAAGTGAAGCCCAGAAGAATTCCTGAATTTAAATAAAGAATAAAGGCAGAGATCCCTGAGTTCATTGTTCTCAGCTATTTAATTGTCCTTCTGATTCAATGTTCATCCAGGTGCATGAAGCACTACTGGATATCTGGAGACGAAACTGAGCTCAAATGAAGAAAATCATGACCAAGCAGAGAAAAGCTATGATTAGATCTGCAGGAAGCTGCAACACAGAAATTTGAATTTTGAGTTCTGACAAACAAGATCCTTCAAATTCACTAAAGATATCTCCTGAAATTTTTTCATCCATGAGCAAGTCAAAAGGAGTTCTACTCAACTGCTGGGATCCTGGAAAATTCGAACCCTTGTCTACATAGATGGTAATTAGTGTGCCATACCTTGAAATACTAAGCAGAATACATAATTTGTGAGGTTCTGAATAGGATAAGAAACCTCTTCCCCTGGTGGGTTGGGCAGACTGGGATGCATCCAGAGGTAAACCAGCAGCCTAGTATGCTTACACCTTCTGTTTTCCCAAAGCCAAATCTAATGAGAGAATTGGGAGAATGAATTTTCTTTCTTGAAGTCTCCCTTCGCGTTTCAGCATTTCAGACAAGATTCAATAAAAAATTTTAATCTAATTTTTGTGCCCGTAAAGCCTGTATAAATCAGCACAAGCCCTGAAAAATGAAGAGGCACTGTTTTTTATTGAATCCATAAATCTAAGAACTTAGAACTTAAAGAACTGTTTTAAATGTTTCCTTGTTTCTTTTTTTTTTTTTTTTAATAATTAGTGTTAGAACAGGCAGGGAAATAGAGCCCAAGAGTGTAAGAACCTTATTCAAATCTCAGAAGGAAGAAGTATTTCTGAAACAAACATTGGCTAAATAAAATTGACAAAAAATACCTGAATCCAAACTCAACAATTCAATGCCTTTTGTTTCAGGGAATTTTGGTTTGGATTTTGGTCACCTTCTATCGGTATTAAAGATCCAGTAATAGTCATGGCAAGAAGGAAGTGCTTTGAAATTCACTTAGTTTTCAATGGAAACACTTAGAGATCGATTTTAAAATTTGCCATAGAAGTTAGCAAAAAAGCACAAAGGGGGAACTCTGAAGTGACATTATTCAGATTTCTCTCCTCTAACAAGTCTTTTGATCAATTCAATTTTGATTTGTATAGATAGGGTTGCCACCTGATTCCCAATAACAAACCAAGAATAGTATATATCTATATAAATTATATTCTTCCTGTACTGTAAACCACTGCATTGTGTGCTTTTTTTTAAATGTCAGAAACAACCTCTTGTTTGCTTCCCTGAAAAATTTCCTAAAGTGTGACATAGTGTAAAGCATATGTGTATCTAGTAGATTCAGATTCTAATGTTTGTTCTGCCATCTGTATCTGTCCTTACAACTCTAAGTGTGGCCCAGACAGCAGCAGCATCAATATTACCTGACAGCTGGTGAGAAATGCATAAACTCAGGCTCCATCCAGACATAGTAAATCAGAATCTGCATTTTAAGAAGATACTGAGAAATTCATGTGTACATTATTAAAGTTTGAGAGGGATTGTTCTATGTAACTTCAGCACACTAATCTTTTGTGTTCCATTTTTCTTACTGGTAAAATGAAGGAGATGCACTAAGTGTTCACTAAGATCCTGTCCACAATTTATGACTTACAGCAAATGCAAGCTGGAAAACCCCATTTCTTAGATATTGTTTCATCTTGAATTTCCTGAAGAGCTTCCAAGCACAACACCATCTATATTTGGAGACTGAGATTAAATGAGCCTTTGCTGCCTCTAAGTTTTCTTTATAGAAACAAATCAAGCCCAATGTTTTATTTCATCTGATTCAAAATTAAAGCACATTAAAGAGTACAGGGGAAAGAGAAAAAAGGGTACTAACATACACTGAACTGTAATAAACACTTTAAATCATCATCTATTTTAATTTTAACCACAAACCTGTGAGGCAGATTCAGTAAAACATATTACAGATGAGAACACAGTCACAAAAGTCTTAGATAATTATTCTGGGTCACAAAGCCAAGTGGTACCAAAAGAATTTAAGTTTAAGCATCTCTCACTCCAAAACCCCTGAAAAGCAGAGTTGCTTTAATAATGTGCTGACAAATTCAGTGGTATTAACTTCTTTCATTATTTCTGGTTTTCTGTGTAAACTAAATCACTTTGAAGTCATCTAAATTCCAACAACACAAATGGCACCAAAATGCCTTACTTTGGCCTCTCTTTCTTTCAAACCACCCTTTCTAATGATACATCTATAATTCTAGGTTTTGCTTTTATTTTTCATATGCAATTGGATCATCTCTTTTTAATTGGTATATTTAATCCATTTATATTTATTGTGATTACTGATTTCTTTACACTTATTTATGCTACTTTCTTTTATGTTTTCTGTATACCATATTTTTTCCACTGCTTCGTTTTACACATTTTCAGCCTGTTGTTTGATTGATAAATTTATTTGCTCTTTCTTTTTATGTTAATTTAGAAATTACCATTTGTATTTCTATTCTTTTAGTGGCAACATTAAAATTTTTTGCAATCCTACTTAATTTCATATTTTTCTAACAAAACCTAAAGTTTGCTATTTCTCTCTTACTCCTAAAATGTTTTAGCTTGTTTTATCCTCCAAACACTGCCCTTCCTTTTTTCTAGGATATTGTTATTCCCAATAATCTTAAGATAATTAGTGACTATTAATATTCCTTTTAGAGTCAGTAATTAGGCTGCATTCATATTCCAATGATATCTTCCTAGAGAGTCACAAATTCACTAGTTCACTATTTCTTCATTCAGTAATTACATGTGGGCAATAAATTCATTTAATCCTAGTACCTGAAAATGGTATTTTGCCTTTACTATTGAATGATAGCTTAGCTAGTTATAGTTACGTGTTGAGAGTTATTTTCCCTCTCTGACAACTTATAACATCTATTGTTGCTTCCTAGAAGGCTATTGTGAGTTTAATTTTACTCTTTTTTAGGTAGTAAATAAGAGCAAAATTTTCTTTTTACTCTATTTAAAAAATAGAAAAATTTTTTAAATTTTCTATTTCCTTTTCGTTGTTTACAGGGTTTTTTGGTTCTGAGTCTAATTGGATTTACTTTTATTTTTCCTTTTCAGCTTGCAGTGTGTATTTTGTGACAATAAATTTCTTGTCTTCAATTCAGAAAAACACTAAGCTATTATCTCTTGAAATGCTACTTCTCTGCTATTCCCTCTTTTTCCTGCTTCTGGAACTGTTATATGTCGTTTGGGGCTCCTCAGTCTATCCTCTGTGCTTCTTAATTTTACTTAGATATTTTCCATCTCTTTGTCTATCTCTCCTGAATAACAGGTCAAGCTTTCAGATATTTCCTCCAGTTAACTCTTTCTGTTTTGGCTATGTTCAATTTACTGAGTTTATTATAGTGATTACATTTTTTTATTTCTCAAACCTATACATTTAAAAAATCATCCCCTGTAATTGACTCATAATCATCTATATTTATTCATATCTTGCTCTTGTTGTGTATTTTTCCTATATGATTTTCAGGATTTTAACCATGTACATTTTAATGTCCTGTTCAGAAGATTGTAATTTTCTGGGTAATGAATTTTATCATTTATGAAATTTGTTGGCTATTATGAGTTTAGTTTTCATTCATAGAATTTTAGTTGCAAGACCAAGTTAACAATTTCCTTGTGTTTTATTTTAACTTTTTTTTTTTCTATTTCTCTCTCGGCACTCACTTCTATATGTCTGGTCTTTTTATAGTTGCCTCTATTTGGGTTACCCAAGTCTCCAGTCAGAAACAAGTCTTGTATTGGCAGCTCAGAATTACCATTCTGGGAGCTGTAACAAATTGAGGGTCCAAGTCAACATATGGCTTGAGCCATATTCAGCTGTCTCTGCTTCCTCCTGCCATGCCACCCAGCACTACAATATAGGCTATAGTCCCTGAGAATGATTTTGGCTTTTTTCCTACTCCAGCTTCTGACTGGAGTGTGGAAGACTTAGGTTCTACTTCCCCACAGAAATTGAAATCTTAACTGCCTCTTTGTACAGTAGATCTCTAGCTTCAGCCTCCCTGTAGTGCAGTAGATCTCCAGCTTTAGCCTAACTTACTGCAGTTTGGTTTTGTTTTTCTGTTTTTTATAAGAAACATTTATATATTTTTTCCAGAGCAACAATGGTTCCATAAATATTATTTATAGCTATCATTGCTATACGTTTATAGTTGCAGGGAAGTAGTTTTATACATAAACTTTCAACCCCACCTCAATCCGATCACTGCCTCTCTAGTCTGAGTTTTAAATCCAAAGAACGGAGTGGCACCACAGTTAGAATCCTTTGAAATATAATGATCTTTTCCTGTGGTCAGATGAATTGTTTAAACAATTCCCATCACCCTATACACCCCTCAAGAAATCTTGAAAAACAAAGTCATAGAGTCTTAAGAGCATGGCTGACCAAAAAAAATGCCTCCTACTCAGCATCTGTTTCCCTATGACTAGTTTAAAGCAAACTGGACCAAATTTCAATCAAATAATGAGGACAGCAAAGCTGATTTTCTTCCCCTCCAATTAATCTTTTCTGCCACTTTTATTCACCTACCACTTCCATGTCTACCACTTCCCTAAACTCAGATATATCAAGCTATCATTTCTGCTTTGTCTCTTTTCTTTTGGAATACTAGAAAAGATTTAGTATCAGTCATTGGAATTTTTTGGTTTATTAATAGAGCATATTTTAGTGAGTAAATTTCAGACATTGTGTTATTTGAATAGTGAATAGTTTATAGCTAATTGGAAATTAAATATTTTGTTTTATGTTAAGGAATTTAGTCAGTAAGCAAGCAAAATGTGATTTGTTGATTCCGTAAAGAAAGCTCTTAATTTCACATTAGACCAATTTGTTGGACAAATCATGAAAACACAACAGAGCAGAGGGAGAACCAGAAGGCACAGACTATGATCTCGCTATGCTAGATCGGGAGTCGACAGATGATGCCTGTGGGCCAAATCCAGCCCAATGCCTGAGTTTGCATATAAAGTTTAATCAAACCCCTTACACATGGCCTCAGTCTACGGCTGTTTTCACAGCAGCAGAGCTGAGAATTTTCTGCAGAGGCAATATGTCCTGCAAAGCTGAAAATAATTGCTATAAGGCACTTTATAGAAAAAGTTTGCAGTCCCCTGCCCTAGATGGTCTTCCTACTTTGTTGAGAAGGAAAATTAGCAACTGGCACGACAACCAAAGGGAAGTCTGAGAGTCTTTAATGAAAGAAGGAACCTGTGTCCATGTTATACCAGCTTCTCAAAGATATGGGTCTCTCATGCCCTGGTCCTGTTTTCTCAATCTTCCCTCTATGCACATGTATACCCACTTTTCCATCAAACTCTTTCCTTCCTCCAACGTAGCCCTTCTTTTTCTCTATACTAAAACCCTAGTGCCTAGGAACATAGATTATATAGCATGCTTTCATTTTATTCACAGTTAACTATATTGTGCCGTAATTTTTTCATCTGACATATCACTTTGCATTATGTGTAACCAGCCTGTTACACATAAACACAGGGAAACAAAGGAGTTCATGGCCCAGAAAGAGAGGCAAACAGATCAACAAGCACATGCAATAAACTGTTACAATTGAGTTTAATTTGAGACCAAAATACAGGGATGAGATCAATTCTACATTGGAGGAAACAAGAAAATTTGTGAGGAGGACTCTTGCGCTAATAAAAGTATTATTAGTGTGCATGTCCTAAAAGTCCTGAAGAAAGTAAGAAAGATTTTTATGAATTTGGTAAAGTAAAATCCATCAAAATATAAGAAAAATTATTCTAACATAAGAATGTATCACAAATATGCTTTTTTCAAATGCCTTAAAGTTGTTATAAAAAACAAGTGAGGCAACACGAATTTAATTAAATATAAATAGCACATGATTGATCTCCTGCCCTTAGGAATTCATTAACTCTAGCTGATTGGATTTGAATAAATCAGAATATATAGAGTTACCTTTAGTGGAGGTTGTGCTACAGTACAAGCTTCAGATAGAAAAATACCTAAGAGAAACGGTGGATAAAATAGGCAAATAGTTGGATGGAAACTTTATGTTGGTTTCTGATGATAACAAAGAGAAAATGGAGGAGGAGGTGAAGAAAACGAGAAGGAGAGAAAGAAATACCCTCCCAATCAACTTGGAAATTCAGGTGGAAGATCAGAAATTTTAAATATCTGTTCTCTACATGAAAAAGGAGACAGTGGCAGTCAAACTGTCTTGATTTGGAAATTGATCAAGGCAACTAGAATTGACCCTTCTAAACTCATTTTTCCACTTGATTGGGAGCCAAAGCAGTCTAGCAACTGTTTCCTCTGGAGACGAGCTTGCTCTTCCCCTGCAGGCAGCTCTAGAAGAGCACAGGGATAAAACCTAGTTACCACGGGCACGTAAAGAAAAGGATTAAGGCTGAAATTTGAAGAATGGGCTGTTACAAAAGAACTAAATTCCCGGCCGGGCGCGGTGGCTCACACCTGTAATCCCAGCACTTTGGGAGGCCGAGGCGGGTGGATCACGAGGTCAGGAGATCGAGACCATCCTGGCTAACACGGTGAAACCACATCTCTACTAAAAAAAAAAAAAATACAAAAGAAATTAGCTGGGCGTGGTCCAAGCGCCTGTAGTCCCAGCTACTCGGGAGGCTGAGGCAGGAGAATGGCGTGAACCCGGGAGGTAGAGCTTTCAGTGAGCGGAGATCCCGCCACTGCATTCCAGCCTGGGCGACAGAGAAAGACTCCGTCTCAAAAAAAAAAAAAAAAAAAAAAAAAAAAAAACAACAACTAAATTCCCAATCCCAGGAAGGTTTCAAGTGGAACTAGAACTGTTTGGAATGATGTAGCTTTTTTTTTTTTCCCTGCATCTGGAGGGAAGTCTAACCACTTATATACCCTTTTAGGTTCATTATACCTCAGTGGTTTTATCCAATGAATGCATTTGATAAGCCTATACATTTTATAAGCCAGAATCCAGGGCAGAAAATGTATTCAACATGGATCTATACAAGAATAAGAGAAATAACATGGATGGATGGACAGAAGGAAGGCAGGAATAAGGAGGGGAAGGAACGAGCCAGTTTGTCATTTCAACCAAGTGGGATCAATGCAGTCTAAATCAAACAGATCTGCTTTGAAAGGACTTGCCATTTACTAGCATGTAACTTTAAGGAAAATTACTTGGTCCTTCTCTAAGGCTTAATGTTTCATTTGTAAAATGCGGATAATAGTACCTACCTCATTGGGTTGTTTTGAGGAATAAGTGAATTGCATGTAAACATGTATCATACTTCATAACAGATAGTAAACACTCAGTCTGGATAACTTTTTTGATATTGTTATCATTGCTGTCATCCATATCAAAATGTGGCATATTAAAATTGTGAACTGCATTCTGTCAACCAACATCAGAGCTTGAGGAAACCTCTAAGCAAGTCAAGGTAGAGGTGTGTACATTTAATAATTTTTTTCTGTAGTTAACTTTTATAATAAGAGCCCAGATGGTATCCCTATCATATTTTCTTATTTTAGCCATTCAGAGTTACAGAATTTTGAGGTGACGGAGAGGCAGGGAAGCCTGTGTTTTCTTTCATTATTGTTGGCATCTCTTCAGTCTGCTGGCAACTAAGGAAAGCAGTACGTCACCACTCAGTTATGTGTGGGAAGATTTAAACCACATCAATTTCAAAGTGTGTCTAGCACAAGAAAATATTGCTTCTTTTAAAAAGACTAATGCAAATCAGATTAAGGGAGTTAAATAGAAATAAACCTGTAAAGGTTACTAAGGTGCTGATAAGCTTTTATAGTTGTAAGACAAAGAAGGGTTATCTTTTATATTTAAAAGAAGACTTACAGAGTCAGCATTTATTAAGGTAAAAGAACAGTAACCCAATAAAAATCCAAACACCCTGGAAAATGTCTGATCATTTCAGAGCTCCAAAAGCATATAAATTCCATAACAAGGAGTGTGTTTTTCCTTTAATTGACAAGTAAAAACTGTATACATTTATTGTGTGTAACATGATATCTTGATATATGTATACGTCATGGAATGGCTCAATCAAGCGAGTTAACATATGCATTACTTCACACACTTTTTTGTGCTGAGAACACATAAATTTTCAAATATACAAAATATTATTAATTGTAATCTTCATTATTTATGATAGATCTCTTGTACTTATTCCTCCTGTCTAATTGAAATGTGTTTTTTGGCCAACATTGCCCCAATTCCCCTTCCCCCACTGCCTTTGGTAACCACCATTTATTTTACTCTCTGCTTCTATGAGTTTGACATTTTTATACTACACATATAAGTGAGATTATGCAGTATTTGTATTCCTGTGCCTGAATTATTTCACTCAACATAATGTCCTCCAGATTCATCCATATTGTGTCAAATGATGGGATTTCCTTCTTTTTAAAGGCTGAATAGTATTCTATTGTGTATGTATACCACAATTTCTTTATCCATTGGTAAGAAGTTTCTTAATCTCTGATTCTGGAGAATGTTTCCTCCATTCCTGAAACACCTTCAATATTTCTTTCCCTTTGCCAGCAATCAATAGGAAAACTTATTTTTCTCAAAGAATGTTTTTCTATTACTTTACATACTTTTTTGTGATGACAGCATTTAAAATCTAATCTCTTAGCAATTTTCAAGTATAAAATACATTATTATTAAGTAAAGTCACCATGCTATACAATAGACCTCCAAAAGATTTTTATCCCATCTAATTGAAACTTTGTAGCCTTTGACCAACATAGTTCCACTTCACCAGCCTCCTCACCACCCATCTGCTACCACTACCATTCTACTTTCTGCCTCTAGTTCAACTTTTTTAGATTTTACATATAAGTACTGTAATGCAGTGCTTGTCTTTCTGTGCCTGGCTTATTTCACTTAACATGTTGTCCTCCAGGTTCATCATGTTCTTGTAAATGACAGAATTTCCTTTTTTTAAAAGGC
This sequence comes from Pan troglodytes, assembly GCF_028858775.2. Lineage (NCBI taxonomy): Eukaryota > Metazoa > Chordata > Mammalia > Primates > Hominidae > Pan > Pan troglodytes. The sequence goes on from NC_072398.2 coordinate 134,260,058, forward strand.
TGAACAGTATTCCATTGGGTATATATAATAAATTTTCTTTATTCATTTATCAATGAACATGATATTTATTCCATATTTTGGCTATTGAAGGTTCTCTTTTTTTCACGATTGTCTAGTTGTTTCAACATTATTAAGACTATCCTTTTTTCCTGTTGAATTGTCTTTGCACCTTTCCTGAATATCCATTGAGCATATACGTGTGGGTCTATTTTGTGAACACTTTATTCTGTTCCATTGATTCATATGTCTATCCTTTCCTAATACCATATAGTCTTGATGACTATTGCTTTATAGTAATTCTTTTTTAATTTTTTAATTATACTGTAAGTTCTAGGTACATGTGCACAACGTGCAGGTTTGATACATAGGTATACATGAGCCATGTTGGTTTGCTGCACCCATCAACTCTTCATTTACATTAGGTATTTCTCCTAATGCTATCCCTTCCCCAGCCCCGCACACCTTGTCAGGCCTTGGTGTGTGATGTTCCCTGCCCTGTGTCCAGGTTTTCTCATTGTTCAATTCCCACCTATGAGTGAGAACATGCGGTGTTTTGTTTTCTGTTCTTGTGATAGTTTGCTGAAATTGATGGTTTCCAGCTTCATCGATGTCCCAGCAAAGGACATGAACTCATCCTTTTTTATGGCTGCATAGTATTCCATGGTGTATGTGTGCCACATTTTCTTAACCCAGTTATAATAATTCTTTATTTTTTAGTTTTACTTTAAGTTCTGAGATACATGTGCTGAACGTGACGTTTTGTTACACAGGTATACATGTGCCATGGTGGTTTGCTGCACCTATTAACCTGTCCTCCAAATTCCCTCCCCTGCCCCCCATCCCCCAACAGGTCCTGGTGTGTGTTGTTCCCCACCCTATGTCCATATGTTCTCATTGTTCAACTCCCACTTATGAGTGAGAACATGCAGTGTTTGGTTTTCTGTCCTGTGTTAATTTGCTGAGAATGATGGTTTCCAGCTTCATCCATGTCCCTGCAAAGGACATGATCTCATTCCTTTTTATGGCTGCATAGTATACCATGGAGTATATGTGCCACGTTTTCTTTATCCAGTCTATGATTGATGGGCATTTGGGTTGGTTCCATGACTTTGCTATTGTAAATTGTGCTGCAATAAACATACATGTGCATGTGTCTTTATAGTAGAATGATTTAAATTCTTCTGGGTATATACCCAGTAATGGGATTGCTGGGTCAAATGGTATTTCTGGTTCTAGATCCTTGAGGAATCACCATACTGTCTTCCACAATGGTTGAAATTTTTAACATTCCCACCAACAGTGTAAAAGCATTCCTTTTTCTTTATAGCCTTGCCAGCATCTATTGCTTCTTGACTTTTTAATAATTGCCATTCTGACTGCATGAGGTGGTATTTCATTGTGGTTTTGATTTGCATTTCTAATGATCAGTGAAGTTGGGTTTTTTTTCATATGTTTGTTGGCTGTTTAAACGTCTTCTTTTGAAAGATGTCTGTTCATATCATTTGCCCACTTTTTTGATGGGGTTCTTTGTTTTTTTCTTGTAAATTTGTTTAAGTTCCTTTTAAATTATGGATATTAGCCCTTTGTCAGATGGATAGATTGCAAAAATTTTCTTCGAAGTGTTTTTAAATATTTGAATTGAAATACATATGAGCATTTATCCACTGATTTCCACCCCCCACCACCCCCATCGTGGGTTGAGGGTTGCCCCAAAGCTGTTAACTTCTCCCTGACTTCAGAACCTACAGGTTTTGCAGGAAAGCTGCCAACACAATAAGAGTTTCAGTTCCCATGGAACGGTGCATCATGGCGGTAGCTGAAATCAGAGATTGTAAGAGGGGATATGACACTGGGTACCAAAGGAGTCTACTGTGGTGCCCAATGTTATTTTTTAAAGTCTAATATGACTATATATATATATATATATATATATACACACACACACACGTATATGTGAACATTATACATGTATCATACTGTATTATACTTATATATGATATACAAATGGAAAAGATAATGAGTTCTTAACAGACTCACCCCCAGAGCATGACCCACCATATCTTATTTTGCTTGGGTGGTAGTGATGTGGACCAAGGAAGATATGTGCTCACACAGCTACTGAAATGACAGAACCAAAGGGGCAATACGGAGATTTTGCCTCTGAGCATTTACTTTTTGTATTCTTTCCTCCCTAAGCTTTACCTAACAAAATGTTCTCTGCTCCTCAAATCCCTCTCTCTAGATGGCTTCTATTCAGTAAGATTTGTTTCTGTCTTTTGACACCATTTCTTATTCCAAGAGAATCTCTAGAATCTTCTTAGCAAGACTGCACCCTCATCCTCTTCCACGGTTTGAGTCTAAGATGATCCCTCTTCCTGGGATCCTTTCTGGTAATATCCATGCTGAAAGTCTTCTGTTTGTTAGTATAGGTCTACACATCTCTCTTCCAAAACCATTCCTTGATTTCTCCAGTTAGATGCATCTTCTATTTTATGGTCCTTTTCACTTTCTGTCTTGTATTGTAATTATTTATGTGCCTATTTTATCTTAGATAATAAAAACCCAGCAGGATCAAAATCTCATTGAGCTCTGTACGCCTCACATCATGTAGCACATGGTATGGCTTATAGGAGGTATTTGATGGATATTTATTGACTAAATAAGCATAGAGATTGAATTGTCTGCTCTTTGTAGGTAGGAGTTGTAATAACTTCTATGTGTGTTCTCAATATTGTCTTGTGCAGCACTGGACATGTGGCAGAAATTTTTATGCACTCACCAAATCCAGTTTCCTTTCCCTCCTGGCACGTATCTGGATTCCATGTCATGTCCTTCTTGCAGTTAGGTTGGGCCATGTGACTGAGTTTGGCTAGTGGAATGTGAAAGCAAGTGATGTGTACCACTTGTAGGACTGGTTGGTAAGTGTGCTGCGAAGTTGTCTGTGCTCTCACTTTTCCCTTCATTCAGAAAATCTAGCAGAGGACATCCCACCCCAGAGGATGGGGGAGCCCCCAGTTGGAACAAGCATAGCTCCCTGAAGGGCTGCATGGCAACAGGCTCCCCTCATCCCTTCTCTGACCCACGTTAGACTGGAACATGAGTGACACCTAAACCTCTGGTGAGCAGCCACTGAGACATTCTGGTTATTTATTGTGGTACTTAGAATACTCTGACTAATACAGACACTTAGATATTTTTAACTGATTTTATTAACTCTAGTAAGAAACAGAAGTACTATATTTCTTTGAATTTAAGACACCATCAAATGTAAGACACATCATTATTTTATGTTTCATAAAATAAAAAGAAAGAATGAGTGCTGCTAATCAAGCTGTGATAACCCATTCTAATTTCTGAGAAGGTAAAATGTGCAAAAAAGTGGATCTCAGAACTAACGAAATACAACAATTTACATGTAAAATAATTCTGCAAAATATGAAATTATTTAGTGAAATATTCAATGTATTTATGCAACATGCATTCATTAGTCACCTCTTTTATGCTTAATATTATGTTTGGTCCTGAAAGTAAAATGAGAATAGAACATAGTCCCTGCCCTCAAGAAATTCACAGACTAGTAGAAAAGATTAATATGTAAAAATAATTAAAATTCAGTTTAGCAGGAATAAGAATATAACTAATATGTACTGTATATACAATGTGCTAGATACTGTCAATTACACATATTTTCAAGCATATGTCAATCCCATGGGAACAGTATTACTTTGTCTATTTTATGACCATGCTGTTCAGTAAGTATACTGATGGAGGTTAGTCTACCCAGTCCAGCAATGGCATTATAAAGGGAGTCACTAAGTGCATGATTGAGGTGGGCTGGGGTAGAAGGTACAATACACACAGGGTCAAGGACCATTTTATAGAGAAGATGAGGCTTTAACTGTGTCTTGAAACTAAAAAATGGTGTCCAGAGGGGCAAGACAAACATTCCAGAATAAAGGAACAGCGTGTGCAGAACCAAAAGATAATGAATGATTGCAAAACGCCGATGTGTACTGTGTGAGGTTATGGGAGGTAAAGAAAGTTGAGTGCAGGGAGAATAATGGATAGTTCACAATGAGCTTCATGTATGATGCTCAAGTGTTTGAACTGATTTATAGGATGATGAGAATTTTAGAGAGGTTTTAGGGAGGAGTGGAAGTAAGAGTGGACATTACCAAAATAAGGTCAAAAATGACCATTTAAAAAATACTTCTTAATACTGTCTACATTTGTAGAAATTGAGATCAAATTAACAAAGAAATAGGATTATTTATGTCTCATTATCAGTCAATCAACAAGAATAAAAGATAAATAGTGAGATCTATTAAGATGGTAAAAACATCAAAAACATGTATTACTGAAATTCACTTGAATTGAGTTCATATTGCACATGCATAAAAAGATAATTTTCTATTCCTTTTGCAGTTTTGTGAGTTATTACCTTAAAAAGAAGACTTTATAGCAATCATTCACAAATCCATTCAGTTCACTTATTACCTCTGGAATATTTTCTTTTAAAAAATATTTCTAGAAGCAATTTTAACCAGCCCAAGTTTCAAGCTTTAAAGGGCCGCAATTTTGCATACACAGTAAGTACTTTTTCTGAAAATTTTGTGTTATAGATTCATAATTCTCAGTGGGCTACCCCTGTTAATATGCACTCACAGCTGCATGTAGCCCTAGGAACCATTATTATATTAAGAATAATGGTTCAACTTATTCTGAATCATCATGCATATTACCAAGTGTGTGCCATTATGAATAGCAGTCATAGCACACTGCATAATGGTATGTTAAAGACAACGTTGTAGTGTAAACTAAATGCATATTAAGAATACACAAAACTCTGCTGAATTTTAATCGTCCTTATTCATAGGACACAGAGCTCTAATGATCTTCAAAATGCATGTGATTTAAATAAGCCATCTTTATTCCATTCCATTTAAACCCTTGGTGAGAGTTAATCGGCTTTGGTGGGCTCATTCCTACTGATGAACATGAAAAAAACTTAGCTCACACATAGAGAAATGTATGGCAAGTGGTGAACAAATCAAGTGAATCATCTCTAATGTACCTCACTAAAAGCATCCTACTCACCTCCAAGCCTAATCCTAAAGTTATATGAATTTAGAAGGGACTCCCTAATTGATCTCCCTTTCTGAAAGCTGATTTCCAGAAGATTTGCTTATAAAGGAATTACAGCTAAATAAGAATGTTGCCAAAGTCACTCTACGAGTGCTAAGGAGAGATGTTATTGTTGCTCTGATACTTTATTTAAGAAGTGGTATTAGCAATAGTTACAACTAACAAAACCCAGTCAGTGGAACTCATCTTAGTCACTTGAGTAGCTTTATTTCCTCTGACCTGGTGAGTGTATAGCTTTACAGAGGAAAATTACCAGGCCTAATCTGGTAATTTATGATTCCTCCCAAATTTCTTCCAAATTTAGTTGCAAGAAGTAGATATGAGGTCTTGTGTTCTGATCAAGTGGAAATCATATGTGATCATTTTCTTTTTCATTTTAAAAAGCATTTGTGCCAGACATTTGTGATTGGTGATGGGCTTTCAGAGGAGTGAGAAAACTCATGAATAAAGTTAATAGGGGCACAATATTAAAAATCCCTGAGGCAACTCAACAGCCATAGTGGACTGTGGCAGCTATGGTTTTGTCTGCTCATCTCTCTTCCTCTGATATATACCAATTTTCTTTCAGGAAACTTTACTCCCTGATGCTGTGTGGGGTCATTAATCCCAGTGACCTGGTCTCACCTGGTCAAACTGCATCCAAATATTGCCAAAGTCCCCATGTGTCTTGGGGCCCAGGAATGAATGTAGGAATAGGAAGCTGACCCAAAGAGGGCCAAAAAGTCTTCTCCAAGGATTCTGGAGCTAACAGTAAAGACAGTTTTTGTCCACTGAGAGTACTCAAGTAGTTGAACTTTTCTAGCTTTATAGCAAGCACAAGGTTTCCAGTTGCCATTTGCCCAGTTTGTGGAGAAACCTGATTACTAAAGTAACACAAAGAGAAATGACAGAGTGCAAGTGAAGCAGAGTCATGCCAACATTTGTGTCCCCTGCAGGCTTATATGAAGTTAGCTGCATCTCTGGACTTCCCATGCATGTGAATTAATGAATGTTGTTTTATCTTTAAGTTATTTTGAGCTGGGCTCCTATAAGTTGAAAGAGGAAAAAAAACCCTAAATATAAATGACTTTTATAGCCATTCAGCATCTATTCACCATGTTTCCAGTAACAGTTGTTCAAATTCCCTCTTGAGGAAGCACCCTGTTCCCATTCTTAGTCATGGCACATGGGTGGTCTCAACCTTCAACTGTAAGTCTGGCCAACTAGAGCACCAAATTCCCTGGCTTCACGGTGATTGGCTCAAAAATTGAAATATGCCCCAATTAGAGCCAATGAAGCAGAATGAAAATTTTGGAAGAAAGATATATTCCTTTCCCACTAGATTTAAATACTGGGAAAACTGAGCCTTGCATCTACAGGGGCTACCATGCTGGGCCTACCTAATTGGTAAGTCAGTATAAGTCAAAAAGCAGAGCACAGAAATAAAGAGTAAGTAATGTATCATTTGAGGCCTTCAGACCCGAGATCAGCCTGTATCTGAGGCTGTATTTTGCCTCTAGGTTTTTAGTCAATTATTTCCATTTTTTATTTAAATCAGCTAGAGATTTTGGTTTTGGTTTCTGTGGGGGGTGCTTTTTTGTCAAGTGAATGATCATTGATCATCCAAATGCACTAACAATTATCCTCTAGACTAAAGTAGGTTAAACAGTTGGTACAATACATATTTTTTATATTTCACTTGATTTTTTTTCTTCATTACTGGAATGAAAGGCTTGAGAGCTGATTCTATGGCCTTTCCTCTATTCTCAGAGACATCTGGAATTTGATCCTGCAAATCCTCCTTTAACATTAATGGAAAGAATTTTAGGAGTATACGTACACCAGGCCCAAGATAAATAATAATCCAGCCAAGGACTATGTACTGGACCAAGAGCCTATACCTTATTAGCAAGATTATTCATCAAATAATGAATAAATTTCAGTGGTAAGAATGAGCTGCACGAGAGAATGAGAGTTAGAATTATAATCCTGAGGAGTCTAAGAGACTAGCTAGTCTATAATAGCTAAAAGGACCCAGAATTTATGGCTTTCCTAAACTGAGGTTTTCTGCGTCTACTCACTTTTATTGCATTCCAATTGTAGAATGATGGGGACCTCAGAAGCTGTGCCTACAAGGACTTCCATTCTACCGTTCCATTCATGCCAGGATTGCATCCTGTAGCCTTTCTGAAAACCAAATAAACAATGCCGGATGAAGCCTACAGTGTCTTCTGAGTTTGTCTGAACTCAAGATCAATGCTGCTATCAAGCAGAGATGGCATGGCAATCACAGAACAGATTTGGCTCCTATGCTAGGAGGCTAGTAAACATAATTATGAAGAGTGCTCTTTCTTTGAAAATATGTCATAGATTCCAAGGGAAAACTTCCCAGTAAAATCTGATCAGACTTCAGTTAATTTGGAAGAAGGAATTGAGGCTGCTTAGGTCTCCCATATTTTCATATCTAACTGTTTACCAAGAAGGCCTATTCTATTAGACTCTTGTTTGAACCTATTCTGTCCACTCTACCCTCGCTTCCATTGTATTGGTTAATAAGCTAATCACTTCATTTCTAGATTAGTTCAATAAAGGGAGAATTGAACTTACTGTCTTCCTTCTATCTCACCTCCCACCAAAGCATCCCTCATACACAACAAGAGTGATCTAAAATAGGATACAGGCTATATACCAACGTGCTAAGTCTCTTTCAATTGTCCTTTCTAGTCACATATTCTATTGCTTCAAACACACACACACGCACACACTCACACACACAATTTACATATATACACCCATATCAGGAGGCTTGCCCCAGTTTATCACTGTCTATGACCATGGCGGTAAGTCTGTATAATTCTGGAGATTGGTCAGCAGGCCTATATTAAGCTACATTCTCCAATTTGGCATGTATGGGTTTAGAAAAATATGTTTTTTTCTCTATCTGCTACTGCATTGTCTTTTTTAATGATTTGTTCCAAATCCCAGGTAAGGAAGAATGATGCTATAATTGGCCACTTCCAAATACTCCAATACTCTTATGCCTGAAATATGTACCTGTCTTCCACCCTTGCCATTCTCTGTCTTACCTTCAAACCTAGACTAAAGTCTTTAGACTATAGTCTCTGCCTCTATAAAGCCTGTCCTGATAGTCAACGTATTAAAGTTTAAGGATGCCAATTACATTTTTGCTTCAAATCAATAGATATTAGACACATGAGGGAAAACAGGGCTTGAAGCATTCAGTTATTAGTGGTAAGGCTGAATTGGAGAATTGAGTACAGGCTTGTAACCACCGGCTACCCAGACACACTGAAGCTTACACACAAGTGACAGATAAAAAGATAGAAGAGTCATCTCCTTCACACTTTCCCAGAGCTTGATCTATTGAGAGTCTGACTTCATGGAAATTGTAAGGAAATTATGTGGCTTCCAGAGAAACCAGTCATAGAAATCAAGTGTCTGCATCATACATAAACAGTTTATCAATGCCAAATGGAAAAGTGAGACCCAGAGAATGTCAGGTTCTTACCAATCTCAGTAATGAGTTAACTCAGTTGAGAGAATACAGAAGGGAGAGGCTTCTGTAATGGTAATTTCTGGTGTCAACTTGACTAGCTGAGGAGTGGTAAAACATTATTTCTGGTGTGTCTGTGAATGTGTTTCTGGAGGAGACTGGCATTTGAATCAGTGAAGATCTAAGCTCATCAATGCAGTTGGGCATCATCCAATCCATGGAAGGTCTCAATAGAACAAAAAGGCAAAGAAAGGATGAATTTGGTCTCTCTCTGTTTGAGCTAGGACATTCTTCTTTTCCCAGCATCAGACGTCAGTGCTCCTGGTCCTCGGGCCTTCATATTAGTACTGAATTGCACCATCTGCTTTTCTACTTCTATACATTGTTGCCGGTAGATCTTGAAAGTTCTTGTTCTGCATAATCACAATACAAATATATATATATATATTAAACATTATATATATATATATATATATATATATATCTCCTATTGGTTCTTTTTCCCTGGAGAACCCTAACTTCTAATATATCTCCCTCCCCATAACTTCCTCAAGAGACCTTAACTGTTAGTGGAAGTTTATTTATGTATGGGTAAAGATGGGAAATAGGGAAACAATTGCCTCCCCTTATACTCCCCAACTTAATTTTCTTAAACCCAAACTCTCCTGAGTGCCCCATTAAGTTTACATATTCCTCTACTAATACACTAATTGTTTTTGCTCTATGTGTATCTGCATTTACATGTATGTATTTCTGGAATATTGGATTTTTTAAAAATGCAAGTATTTGTCTATGTTCCAGTGTTTGGCAAATACTTGTTTCTCAGTAAACATATAATGGCTGAATGAATAAGGCAGAATCATAGAATATGATAAATAGAAAGGGATCCTAGAAATTATCTACTTTGATTTCACATCTAAAGCCAAGAATCTTATAGACAACATCCCTGAGCATCAACTAGTCACTGTTTGGACACTTCTGAAAACTTTACAAGTTTTATCTAGACATAGAAAAGATAAAAATATCACCTCTATATATTCAGAAATATACAACATCGTTTCCTTGGTATTCTTGCCAAAAAGACAAAAGTTTATTCCAAGAATGAGAAAATATTAGACAAATCCAAATGGAAGGACATTCTGCAGAACAACTTAATAGTATTCTCCAAAAGTAGAAAGATTATGAAACGCCAAGAGAGACTGAGGAACTGTTGCAGATTGTAGAGACAGAAGACATAACAACTAAATGCAATGTGGGATCCTGGATAGGATCCGGGAACAGAAAAAAAGACAAATATTGGAAAAATTGGAAGTTAAAATAAGGTATGAAGTTTAGATAAGAGCATTCGATCAATAATTTCCTTGTTTTGACAATTGGATGATGGTTTTTTAACATGTTAACATTAGGGGAAGTGAGATAAGACATATATAGCTACTCTCTGTACTATCTTTGCAAGTTTTCCATGAATCTAAAATAAGTTCAAAACAAAAAGTTTTTAAAAATCACCTCTATAACGCATATATGAGTGTGAGTTTACAATAGTTGAAAATCTTACCAATCTTTTGGTCTACTCAGCACAGTAGTACAGCCATAAAGTTGTATGTGGAGTACAATTACACTATCAGGCATCACAGCAAGTTAGAAATAGCTGAATGTCTGTGGTTAAGCAGCATATGGTATACAAGCATTTCAATTGTTCATTTTTGCTAACTAATCTGTCTCTTTGCATGGGTCTGAACTCCAGGGCTAAAACAGCTTTCTTATCTTCAGGATTAATTTATGATTGACAAAAGTCAGGGAGCAAGGTGACGCAAACATCTTAAATGGGCCCCCAGGAATTCCCAGTTTCTTGCCTTCCTTTCTCAAGAACGTAGTATTCTCAGTCCTTACCCCCAAGCCTCCTGTTTGAATTACACTAAAATTCCCTTGCATAAAGTCTCCATGTCACCTCTGTCCATTAACAGATTTCATGAAGACAGTATGTGTTTCACATAAAAGATAAGATGAAGGCCTCTATTCAGAGTGGTAGGAGATGTGGTAGGGCACATAGGCTCACAGCAGAGGAGTTTAGTAGATGTGGTATTGATTCCTTAATTCATACAATATCAGAAAATGAAAAATCTCAGAATATCAGCAAATGTCTGAACAATGTTCGCGATTTCAATTTTATTAGAATACAAGGTAATGTTAAATCCAGTTGAAAATAACAATGCTCTATCCCAGATTATTACATTTGATACTTCTTCAAACCTTTACTGGGAACCTAATATGTCTCCAATAGGCCCCTCTTGTCTACTACTCCACATCCTCTGAGCCTCAGCGGTATCTTTCTCAAGCCCCCAGTCAGTGAGAGGTTCTACATGGACCCTGATCTGCTTCAGGGAGGAGCATTTTGATAGCACCTAGCCCAGGCCTATGCTGTATGCACTGTCCTCTTAGTTTGGGGTTCCTGGGTTGGTACTGTGGCGTGTGACATTGCAGGAACCTAGTCAGTGTTCACATACGTACAACCAATGGGTTAATGTCCCATGGGTTAAACTTTTGACTAATGAGAGATGGGAACTAATTTACACTAGATGCTAAAACACATTTCATTTTGTTTCTCAGATATCAACAAGATTGATCAACTTGTCACTGTAGTTGAGACCAGCTCCATAATCCCTCTTTGTAATGGCTCTCCCTCCTTTCTTGCTTTGGACCCTGCTATCTGAAGGCACCGTCTAAATGAAGTATAGGTTCCAGGATCTACTTTTTAGGGAACCCAATAGAAGACAGCATCTTTGCATATTGCAATTAAATTGTCCTATCAAAGAAAAAAAGTAAAAAACTGGCAAGAGAAGTATAAAACAAAGTTCCTAAAAGCATATATGTTAAATTCTGGGGAGATTTTCAATAAATCCATCACTGAGATTTATACATTCATAAACTTATTCTTAGATTACACATATTCTGTGGTATTATTCTTGGGTCTGACCAAGAATAATACAGAATACAAAAAACAATAGAAAACCATAAGAACAAACTTGATTCACTTGCAATATTAGTCCTTAGCCATGGTATACATGGTAGCATGTACAAAATCTAGCTGACCAAAATAATGCTTCTCTCCCTACTTCCATATGCTTGCCACTTTCTACATATTCAGGGGCTATGAAAGTCAACAAACAACAGTAACAGAAAAAGATGAGAACAGTCAATAGTGTACAGCATTTTTGGAGACATAGGCACCTGGAAAAAATGTGTACTATGAGATGCTGGGACATGAAGATTAATGGGACAAGTACACACTGGCAGGGATTAGTCTCCCCTATTCTAAACCTGTGCCAAGAATTGCTGTCTCATCAGCATAGGTAGAGAACCCAACCACAGAAAATATCTCACCTCACCCCAGTAGACCCACCCTGAATAAAATAAGTGCTAGAAACTAAATGTAGAGACTATTCACACTACTTTGCCTCTAAGACCTAAATCTGAGGAGGAATTTCCCAACAACCAGTAGACAAGGAGTGTTGCTAAAAACACATTCCCCATGTCATGTCTACAGACAAATGTGAGACACAGAGAGTCTTCTCCCAACCAAAGAAAAGTAAACAACAAAAAGCAACACATGAGGAAAGGAAAAGTATGTTAAAAACTCAGGAAATCATAAGACTGTTTTAGAAGTGTGTCTATTTGGTGCTCTCAGAAACAGGTCCCAAAGCATGATGAAAAACGCTGTTAAATCAAGGCACAGGCAAAAATGAGGCTGATGAAATAAGAAAGGATTTTAATGAGTCCTAAAATACAATTTAAAATTTTAAAAAATTAGGCAAAAAAAGCAAAGCTACACTATGTAAAATCAAATCTTTGAGGAAATGGTCCAATTTGAGATGCTCTCCTAGAATTTGAAAAGAATGATTTTGATATAGATATTAATATGAACGTAATATGATATAGGATAAAGGGCTGAGAACCAAGCTAATATATAGATAGGCCCTGAAGAAAAACATCAGAAACATAGAATCCTTGAGGAGACAGTATAAACTAGTGAGCTAGTGCTTAGGATTTGGAGTGAGGCATTTAGGGTTGAAACTCTACTATTTACTAGCTTAGAGGCTTGGGAAAGTTAATTAACATCGCTGACTTTTGTCTGCTTCTCTTTAAGAGAAAAAGAATAGTAGCTATTCTTGACTACATTAGATAATGCATATAAATTTTTTTACATAGGCATTTTAAGCACTCAATGAATAACTGTTACCAATACCATTATCATTGTCATTGAACACAATAATCAAAGATGTGTTCAGAGAAACTTTTCCTGAGATCAAAACCTATGATGTGAAACTGAAGGAGCTCACCATATCCCAGACATGGTTAATGAAAAAGGTACATACATCACCACAGCCCAACTACTGAAACCAATTATACGATAACAACATTTCTGCAAATACCAAAGCTTCTTACTTAGAGCAAACATCCGGTCACCCTCTAACTTTTCCTGCAACACTAACACCTAAGAAAATGAAATAAAAAGATGTTCCCAAACTATGCCACTTACAAATCTCCCTAGAAAAAATTATTCAAAGATCCTCTTGGTTACTAAGAGATAATCAAAATTTAAAAATCAAGAATGGCAAAGTAGCAAAATTAAAACCAACTAATATAACTTCTGCAGATATATTTACAATAATTACATTAAAAACTATACACAAACACACCCACAGTAACTCTATATTCAGCCTTCAGAAATTACACTAAGGAGAAGAAGTAGAATGGCATAAATTCCTCAGTACATAAAGGGAGTGTCATTTCTTTTTGGTTCTTGATTTTAATAAATGGAGAAATTGGGATTATGCATTTATTTGATAAGTTAAAAGCAATCAAATGTAGAATTTAGAATAGAATATATTGTGGCTGCAACATTAAAGAAAATAAAAACAAAATATTCTCATGAAAAGAGAAAAAAGAAACTAGAAAGCACAAAACACACTGAAAAGTTGAAATTGACAATACACTCTGGGAGGCCGAGGTGGGCAGGTCACTTGAACCCAGGAGTTCGAGAGCAGCCTGAGCAACATGGTGAAACCTTTTGTCTCTACCAAAAATACAAAAATTAGCCAGGTGTGGTGGCACATGCCTATAATCCCAGCTACTCAGGAGGCTGAGGCAGAGGATCAGTTGAACCCAGGAGGTGGAGGTTGTAGTGAGCCAAGATCATGCTACTGGCACCAGACTCCAGCCTGGGTGACACAGTGAGACCCTGTCTCAAAAAAAAGACAATAAATAAAAATACATTATATGCTGTTTAAACAGCAAAGGTAAAGCTAAAAAGAAATAAGAATGATTAAATATATATCGAGCAAATGCCAAAAACATAAAAGAGAAGGCAGGCCAAAACAAAGCATTAAATGGAGCAGATAATATAAAATTATAAAGGAAAGCTGTTTAAAATTTTCAGGAGAAATGGCCTGTGTATAACTGTAGAAGACTTTCATGAGCCACTGTCCATCTGTGGAAAACTCAGTTGCCAAAATTATGACATACATGGTTCAAATAATAGATTTCATAGGACTTATTAAGTAATAAGATTTACTAATTATTTTAAATATATATATATACTTTTTAAAATATCCATAGGACATTTAAAATCATCAAATATGTACTAAACTATTTTTTAACTCAGCAAGATTCAAATATAGAAAAATTTTTGAGGGAGGTAAAGAACACATAACGTGAAATCTATTCTATTGTATTTTTAAGTGTACAGAACAGTATTAACTATATGCACTTTGTTGTATAGCAGAGTGTATACTTTGTTATATATTAGGTTGGTGCAACAGTAATTGCCACTTTTGCCATTGCTTTTAAGGGCAAAAATCCACAATTACTTTTTGCACCAACCTAACAGCACCTTTTCATCTTGCATAACTGAAACTTTATACTCACTGCATGGCAACTTGCATTCCCCCTCCCCACCATCCCTGAAAATCAACATTCTATCTTCTGCTTCTACAAATTTGACTACTTTAGATGCCTTATGTAAGTGGAATCATGCAGTATTTGTCTTTCTGTTACTGGCTTATCAGTGCTCTCAGATTTCATCCATGTTGTTGCAAATGACAGGATTTCCTTCTTTTTAAAGTCAGAATAATATTCCATTGTATGTATGTATCAAATTTCTGTTAGCCATTCATCCAATAATAGAAACAGGTTATTGCCACCTCTTAGCTATTGTGAATAATGCTATAAAAAACATGAGTGTGCAAATATCTCTTCAAGATCCTCTTTTCAGTTCTTTTTGGTAAATACTCAGAGGTAGGATTGCTGGATCATATTGTAGTTCTATTTTTAATTTTTTGAGGAATCATACTGTTGGAAACAAATGCTCGGTGCCACAAAGAAGAACCGGCACTGAGACAAAGAATCTCTCAGCAAGGCAAATCTATTTCTGCAGAAAGGTGCTTCTCATAGGTCGGGTTGTCAGGAGAGCACACGGAACAAAGGAGGGAAGGGGTTTTATTCCTAACCCAACTTGTCCCTGCTACTGTGTCCTGCCTCCATGGGCTGGAGTTGGACCGCATAATCTAAGCTGAACCCGGTTGGCTAACTTGAAAAGTGCAGGAATGCAGTTACACTGGCAGGGGGACAATTTCGGCGGGAAGAGCCGTTGCGACAGGAGGGGCTGTTGTGAAGGGAGGGGTAATTCACAGAGTGGGTAGCAGATGTGGAACGTGGGCTCTATAGATAAGGACTGGTGGGAAGGTTGTTTACCAGGACGGGGGACACAAAAAGTAAGGAAATCTGGCCTTGATAGCAGGGAACAAAGGACAAGGAAACTTAAACAAGCTAAACCTTTGAAGAAGAATTTCTTATTGTATTTAACACATATTATTTTCCATGGCAGCTACACCACTTTACATTTCCATCAGCAATGCACAAGGATTCCATTTTCTCCACATCCTTGGCAAAATGTGTTATTTATTTACGTATTTATTTATTTATTTATTAATAATGGTCATCCTAACAAGCGTGAGGTGAGATCTTATTGTGATTTTGATTTGCATTTCTGTGATGATTAGTATGTTGAGCGTTTAAAAATACACTCGTTGGCCATTTATATGTCTCCTTTGGAGAAATGTCTATTAAAGTCCTTTGTCCAATTTTTACCTGGGTTATTTGTACATTTTTGTTATTGAGTTGTAGGAGATTCTGATGTATTTTGGTGATTAACTTTTTATTAGATATATAGTATTCTGTTATTATACTTTTCAGTTCCAAAATTTCTGTTTGGTTCTTTTAGATATTTTCTATTTCTTTGTTAATATTTTCATTTTGTTCATACATCATTTTCCTAAGCTTGTTGACTATCTTTATGATAATTATTTTCAATTATTTGTCAATTATTTTCAATTATTTGTATACTTCTGTTTTGTTAGGGTTGGCTTCTGGAGATTTAGTTTGTTCCTTCGTTTGGACCATGTTTCCCTGTTTCTTTATGTGCCTTATTATATTGTGTTGGGATATAGACATTTGAAAAAACAGCCACCTCTCCCAATGTTTACAAACTGGCTTTATGTAAGGAAAGACTTTCATCAATAAGCCCCGTTAGAGATTCTGACAGCCTCTCAAATCTTTTCTGTGGATGATTCTTCTCTGACTTACATGTGTAAATTCCAAATTAGAGTGGTATTGCAGAGTTCCTTTTTCAGCAGCTTGCAATCTCTTGCACCCCCTGGTATCTCTCTTGGGTTCCTTGGGGCTACTGTAAGATCTTCTTTTTTCCTCTCTGTCTCTCTCTTTCTCTCTCTCACTGGCCACCTGGCATCTAGAGTATGCTGGTTTTGTCATGCCACCAGTCAGGTAAGATACTATCCCTCAGGCAATGCCCTTCAGAAGCCAGAAAGTAAGGGAGAAGCTACCAAGCTGTATCAGCCTGTATACTATACTATAAGTCCTTTGAAGCAGCAGCAAGCTTTCAAGCTCCTTTTTTGTTCTTAGGGTGCCCCAGGCATGTAAAGTCCTATAAGCTCTCCTAGTCAGGAAAGATAGTAACCAGCCTCAGGCAGCCACTCTCTTACCCCAACAAAAAGTTTGAATGTTGGACATATGCTCCAACTTTTTCTCTAACCAGGAAGAAGCCACAAGTTGGAGGTTTTCTCCTGCTGACTTTGCACTGAGCTAGGGGAAGGGGCAATGGCAAATGAGTACATGCTAGTTCACATCACCTTTGTTCTCAGTGGCCCTCAACCTGATATTCATTTCTATCACCACTTAGATTCAGGTAAGACAGAAAAGTTTCATATTAGATGTACGTTCCAGTCTTTTCTTTCCATCCCCAGGAGAAGCTGAGAGATGGAAGTTTCCTCCTAGTCACCATATTATGCCAGAGACAGGTGCTCTGGAGAATGAGTGCTATGAATTTTTCTACCAACTTGAATGCAATTGTTTTGGTGATCCCCTGGGTATACAACAGCCTCTTAACTGGTGTCTGGATTTCTCAAAAAGGAGATAGGCCCGTGTATTGTTGTTGAATCAGTGCTTCCAAGAGGGAAGCAGTGCCTGGGGCTTCCTAGTCTACCATCTTGCTGATGTCACCCCCCAGTATAGAAACACTAATGACTGTTTTCTCCAATTACAGTGAAGTTAAATAATTAGTATGAAAGTTTTAATATAAATCCTAAACAACTGAATTTGAAACAGACTCCATAAACAGTGAATGGAACAAGCAGAAAATAAAGATACAGAATTAAATTTTTTTTTTTTTGAGACAGAGTCTTGCTCTGTTGTCCAGGCTGGAGTGCAGTGGCACGATCTTGGCTCACTGCAAGCTCCGCCTCCCAGGTTCACACCATTCTCCTGCCTCAGCCTCCTGAGTAGCTGGGACTACAGCTGCCAGCCACCACGCCCAGCTAATTTTTTGTAATTTTAGTAGAGACGGGGTTTCACTGTGATAGCCAGGATGGTCTCGATTTCCTGACCTCATGATCCGCCCGCCTCGGCCTCCCAAAGAATTAAATATTTTTAAAAATAAAAATAAAAACCTTATACATAAATACACAAAAGTATGAGAGGCAACTGAATCCCTACTAATTTCTAGCTAATTTCATATACCTAATGGTCATTAAATCCTGATTTATTGGTTTTCAACTCAAGGAATAAGAATAAGCAACATTATCACAAACACCAAATAAGCCCCAAGGAAATAAAAAATATAAGGTAAAAGAAAATAACATAATGCCATAAATGAATGATTTTTAAAATAGAAAAATAGAATTAATATGTCAATCTAAAAACTCAAGCTTTAACTCAAAAAGTTAAAAAAAAAACACCAAGAAGTTAACACCATGGAAAGTAAAAATACAAATAAACACAAATAATAGTACAAATGAATTACTTTAAAAACATAAAAAATGAATTAACAAACTTTAAAAGTTTTTCTGCTGTATAATAAATGAATAAACCAGATCAATTTATTAAAAAGTCAATGTAGAACAAAAGAAGGAAAGAAATAAGAATGACAAATGAGAAAGAGGATGCTGAAACAAATATAGAGTGTTTATTATAATTATTATTATAAAAGAATGTGAATACATTGGAAAATCTCAATGTCATAAATAATTTCCTGGAAAAAGATGTGACTAATATTACAAAGAAATCATTGTAGTATTGTAACTGGGAGTACATATAAAAGGATTAAATTTTGCATATTTTAAAAATAAGTGATTTCAACAATTCTGTGAACTTGTCATAAGAAAATAACCAAAAATCTGTCAAAGCTGTAACCACAAGAATCTTCATTGCTTCAGTATTTGCAACATATACAATTTGAAAAAATTTGAAACAACCTGAATATATTACAAAGGAGATTCATAAAAACATTCAGGTAAGAGAATATCATGTAGCTATTACAAAATTAGATATAAAAAATACTAGATTTCAATCCAAAGGGTACTCTGTGTGTGTGTGTTTCGGAGGCTGGTGGTGATGTGGTTTTGTGCGTGTGGATGAGTAATAATTAAGTGAACTCATTCCATGGGCCAAGCAATTTTCAAAGCAACACAATTGTTAACTATCATTGACTCTCAAAAAAGTGTCCGGAATGACTACTGGGTAAATAATGAAATTAAGGCAGAAATAAATAAGTTCTTTGAAACCAATGAGAACAAAGACACAACATACCAGAATCTCTGGGAAACATGCAAGGCTGGTTCAACATATACAAATCAATAAATGTAACCCATCACATAAACAGAACAAGTGACAAAAACCACATGATTATCTCAATAGATGCAGAAAAGGCCTTCAACAAAATTCAACACCCCTTCATCCTAAAAACTCTCAATAAACTAGGTATTGATGGAACATATCTCAAAATAATAAGAGCTATTTATAACAAACCCACAGCCAATATCATACTGAATGGGCAAAAACTGGAAGCATTCCCTTTGAAAACTGGCACAAGACAAAGATACCCTCTCTCACCACTCCTTTTCAACATAGTGTTGGAAGTTCTGGCCAGGACAATCGGGCAAGAGAAAGAAATAAAGAGTATTCAAATAGGAAAAGAGGAGGTCAAATGTCTCTGTTTGCAGATGACATGGTTGTATATTTAGAAAACCCCATCATCTCAGCCCAAAATCTCCTTAAGCTGATAAGCAACTTCATCAAAGTCTCAGGATACAAAATCAATGTGCAAAAGTCACAAGCATTCTTATATACCAATAACAGACAAACAGAGAGCCAAATCATGAGTGAACTCCCATTCACAATTGCTACAAAGATAATAAAATACCTAGGAATACAATTTACAACAGATGTGAAGGACCTCTTCAAGGAGAATTACAAACCACTTCATAAGGGAATAAGAGAGGACACAGACAAATGGGAAAACTTCCATGCTCATGGATAGGATGAATCAATATCTTGAAAATGGCCATAATGCCCAAAGTAATTTATAGATTCAGTGCTATCCCCATCAAGCTACCATTGACTTTCTTCACAGAATTAGAAAAATAAAAACTACTTTAAATTTCATATGGAACCAAAACAGAGCCTGTATATCCAAGACAATCTTAAGCAAAAAGAACAAAGCTGGAGGTATCACACAACCTGACTTCAAACTATACTACAAGGCTACAGCAACCAAAACAGCATGATACTTGTACCAAAACAGATATATAGACCAATGGAACAGAACAGAGGCCTCAGAAACAACACCACAAATCTACAACCATCTGATCTTTGACAAACCTGACAAAAACAAGCAATGGGGAAAGGATTCCCTATTTAATAAATGGTGTTGAGAAAACTGGCTAGCCATATACAGAAAACTGAAATTGGACCCCTTCCTTTCACCTTATACAAAAATTAACTCAAGATGGATTAAAGACTTAAACATAAGACCTAAAAGCATAAAAACCCTAAGAGAAAACCTAAGCAAGACCCTTCAGGACATAGGCATGGGCAAAGACTTCATGACTAAAACACAAAAAGCAATGGCAACAAAAGCCAAAATTAGCAAATGGGACCTAATTAAACTAAACAGCTTCTGCACAGCAAAAGAAACTATCATCAGAGTGAACAGGCAACCTACAGAATGGGAGAAAAATTTTGTAGTCTATCCATCTGACAAAGGGCTAATATCCAGAATCTACAAAGCACTTAAACAAATTTACAAGAAAAAAAAAACCCCATGAAAAAGTGGATGAAAGATACGAACAGACACTTCTCAAAAGAGGACATTTATGCAGCCAACAAATATATATATTAAAAAAGCTCATCATCACTGGTCATTAGGGAAATGCAAATCAAAACCACAATGAGATACCATCTCACACCAGTTAGAATGGCAATCAATAAAAAGTCAGGAAACAACAGATGCTGGAGAGGATGTGGAGAAATAGAGAAATAGGAACACATTTACACTGTTGGTGGGAGTGTAAATTAATTCAACCATTGTGGAAGACAGTGTGGCAATTCATCAAGGATCTAGAACCAGAAATACCATTTGACCCAGCAATCCCATTACTGGGTATATACCCAAAGGATTGTAAATCATTCTACTATAAAGACACATGCACACGTATGTTTAATGTGGCACCGTTCATGATAGCAAAGACTTGGAACCAACTCAAATGCCCATCAATGATAGACTGGATAAAGAAAATGTGGCACATATACACCATGGAATACTATGTGGCCATAAAAAAGGATGACTTCATGTCCTTTGCAGGGACATGGATGAAGCTGGAAACCATCATTCTCAGCAAACTAACACAAGAACAGAAAACCAAACACCACATGTTCTCACTCATAAGTGGGAGTTGAACAATGAGAACACATGGACACAGGGAGGAGAGGATCACACACTGGGGCCTGTCAGAGGGTGGGAGGCTAGGGGAGGGATAGCATTAGGAGAAATACCTAATGTAGATGGCGGGTTGATGGGTGCAGCAAACCACCATGGCACGTGTATACCTATGTAACAAACCTGCATGTTCCGCACATGTATGTCAGAACTTAAAGTATTATAATAATAATAATAATAATAAAACTACACTCAAATAAACAATTTAAATTTGTTCGGTTTCTTAAAGTAAAAAAAAAAAAGTGTCCCAATTTAGATATGTCATTTAAACCTCACACAATAAGCAAATGGATGAAGCTGGAAACCAGCATTCTCAGCAAACTAACACAAGATTAGAAAACCAAACACCGCATGTTCTCACTCATAAGTGGGAGTTGAACAATGAAAAAACTTCTACTCAATGGTAACAAACAGAATTTATAATTTGAAAAATAATGACACCAAATTTAGCAAGGTTTAAAATTGATATATTTGGGTGCAAAAGTGCAAAAAGAGAGGTACCTGCATTACTAGCAAAAAAGTAAACTGGCACAAAGTTTCTGAAAGATTTGGCAACATTTATGTATCTGTAACATTTTATAAAGGTATCCACATAGAGCTTCAAAATGTTTTCTATCTTTTGACCCAATAATTAATATACTTAATAGCTTTTATAATTTAAGTATGCTTAATATTAAAATTTAAATAATGTAGAAAAATTAGGGGAAAAAACTAAAATCAAACAATATGAGAATAATGAAATATCAAACTAATAACATATAATCATTAAAATCATGTTTTTAGAGTATAATTATAAGAATTGGGGGAAATTCTTATTATAATAATTTGAAGTATAAAATGTAAGATACCAAATTAAATATACAATGTGATTCAGCATTTGTTTATATGTGTATGTGCACAGATAAGTTTTTATACATACAAAAAAATTTACCAAAATGTTAAAGTGGTTACAATTTTTATAGTTTCTCTGATGCACATTTATTCTTTTATATGCAAAACAGAAATGATTATATAAATAAATCAAAAGTTAAGTGTAAGCTTTTTTAACGGTTGGAAAGAAATGCAATCCTAAATACAGTGACTAGCATTGGTGAGAAGGGCAACCTTATTGATCCCTAGAACACTTTTTCAAATGTTACCACATATCTTTCCCCATCATCAACTTCTTACCAATATCCCCAGAAAGTCCTGTTTTTGGCAGCTCATACCACCCTGATTCGGCTTCAGCTCATTTTAGGTTTCCATTTGAGCCTGCACCAAAGATGCTGATGATTAGAAGCAAGAGAACACAGTGCCATTGTTTCTAGTATAAATAACCAAAACTTTGAAAAGAAAAATTTTACACAATGTAAAAACTGACCTACCCTCATGTCTGGTGACCAGTGATCATCCTCTCCAAGTGGCAAACATTTCCTCCCATGAAAGTTCAAGAACAAAAGTCACTTGAGAACTCTTTTCCTACTTCTATACTTTCAGACATAGCAGAAGCACACTCTAATGCCTGGGAGGGGTAAATTGAGACAGTCTTTCGAGAGTCGATGATAGTTGACTATTGTGTTGGAAATGTTTAACACACAGAGCCTTTGTAACAGATGCTGCCAACTACCTGTCCATATCCAACCTCCAAACTAACAGAACCCAAAATGTTCTCTCAGTGGCAATGTTTTCAATGGCAATGTGCCCAGACTTTGTGTGTGTATATATATATTATATGTTATATATAATGTATAAATATATATTATTGATACATAATAATACATTTATATATGTTACATATAATATATAAATATATATTAATATATAATATATTTATATATGTTATATATAATATATTAATATATAATATTTTATATATGTTATATATATTTATATGTTATATATAATATATAAATATATATTATATATAATATATTTATATGTTATATGTAATATATATTATTAATATATAAATATATATTTATATATGTTATATAATATATAAATACATATTATTAATATATGAATATTTGATAATATAATATTAATAATTTATATATATATATGCGCCAGTCTCCATTGCTGTTAGAGTTTGTCTTGTGAGACTATTTTGGTTAACAAAGCATACACGGAAATCCACGGGAGATTCTGTGAGTTTTGTTTTCCCGATATAGACAGAAATCCTTCCCTTTCCTCCTTGTCACTGCCTCCCACTATTTTCCTGTTTAAAATGAGAATGCAATGCACAGAGGTAAGGCAGCCTTTTTGTAACTGCAAGAAAAAAGTTATATGTTAAAACGGTGGAAAAAGAAGAGAAAAATGAACCTGGTTCTTCAGATACTTGCTCCGAGCCTGAACTTCATCTTCCAGACTTTGTTATGAAAGACAAGCAAATAATGTACTCAGACAAACTATTGTTACTTATATTTTTCTCATACAGACAAACTGAATGTGATCCTAAAATACACCCTATGTACAACAATCCCCTTTGTAGAAATGTATTTTGTGGAGATGGTAACACATGTATGCAGAGATATCTATGCAGGGATATGTCTGCAGCATTGTCTATAATAGGAGAAAATTGAAAAAAATCTTAATCTTTCTCAGTTAAACAAATTATAGTACATCAGTACTCTTGAATACTAAGTGAAATCTAAAGCAATTATATGGAGTGACATTTATTGATAAAGAAAGATGTCTATAACATACTGTCAAGTGGAAAAAGCAAGTAACCCAATAACATAATCCCTGTTCTATAGATATGTGTGTCTGCACATGCCTAGAGATATATATGTGCAGGCACACAGTCCTACAGAAAAGGGATTACGTTATTGGTTTACATGCTTTTTAAGGATTTTTATAAAAATGTTAACCATAATTATCCTTGGGTAATTTACATTTTATTTTTTTATTTTTATTTGTATTGTATTTTGTTTTGCAAATTTTACTTTTTCCAATTCGCATTATGTGTTTTTCATGAGTATGTATTATTTTAATAATAAAAACAAAACATAAAGCTGTTTTCATTTCGAAAATAAATAAAATGGCAGCCACATGAGAAATCCTTAAGAAGGTAGGTTGCATAAGTGAGAAACGAGGTCACCCTTGTGGCTCCCTTTCCCCTAAAGAAAGTTCTATAGAGACTTAGATCTAAAGTAGATACAAAAAGGGAAATGAGAAAGTAGAACTATTTCCACTAGTACTAACAAAGAACAGGGAGAGATCCAGCGAAGAGGAGGAAGTAGAGGGAAGGAACAAAGAGAGAGGAGAGAGGGGATACTTCTCTGTGTACTTGTATTGCCAGAAGAGATTATGGAAGATCATTGTTTCTAGAAGTCCACTACCCTGAATGAGACAAATGACTGGGGAGATTAGAGGATTCTATCAGGCTTCTAAGAACTAGTAATCCCTAGTTAGTCGAAATGACTACAGTATTACAAACTAGAATGCAAATAGATTTTTCAGGTGCAAGCACCTAAGTTCCCTAGGGGTTCAATTTAATTCAAGTAGCATTGAATATGTAGCTGTTTCAATTATTCACTTTCAGAAGATAAAAAATGAGTAAACTGTGTATTTTATACCTTATATCACCAAGTTTATTAAATTTTTTACTTTCTGAGAAATATGTAATATATCTACTAAGAGCCTTGGACTTTGAAAATTTTACAAACACATGGAAATTAAACAACATGCTCCTAAACAACCACTGGGTGAATAAAGAAATTAAAAGTAAAATTAAAAAATTTCTTGAGACAAATGAAAATGGAACTATAACTTGCCAAGCCTATAGGATACAGCAAAAGCAGTTTTAAAAGTGAAGTTTATGGCAATAAAGACTTACATAAAAAAAAAAAAGAAAGATCTTAAACAACCTAACATTGCACCTCAAGGAACTAGACAAGAAAGAATAAACTAAACCTAAAAATTATAGAAAAAAGAAAATAATAAAGATCAAAACAGAAATAAATAAAATAGAGTATAAAAATACAAAAGATCAATGAAACAGAGAGATGATTTTTTGAAAAGATAAGCAAAATTAACAAACCTTAATCAGAGTAAGAAAAAAAGACTCAAGTAAAATCAGAGATGAAAAAGGAGATATTACAACTGGTAACACAGAAATACAAAGTAGCATAAGAGACAATTACATACCAACAAATTGGTTAATCTAGAAGGAATGGGTGAATTCATGGGCTCATACAACCTACAAAACTGAATCATGAAAAAAGAGAAAATCTGAACAGACAATAACAAGCAACAGGATGGAATCAGTAATAAAAAGTCTCCAATCAAATAAAAGCCCAGGACCTGATGGCTTCACTGCTGAATTCTACCAAACATTAACAGAAGAAAGAATATTAGGTTGGTACAAAAGTAATTGGGGTTTTTTGCATTACTTTTAATGGCAAAAACAGCAATTACTTTTGCACCAACCCAATGATCAGCTCTACTCAAATTATTCCAGAAAATTAAAGAAGAGGAAATATTTCCAAATTTATTCAACAAATCCAGTATTACCCTGATACCAAAATCAGACAAGGACACAATAACGAAAGAAAACTACAAGCCAACATTCCTGCTGAACATAGATGCAAACATTCCCATGAAAATATAAACAAACCAAATTCAACAACACATTAAAAAGATCATTCACCAGGATCAAGTGGGATTCATCCCAGGGATGAATGGTTCAACATATGCAAATCAATAAATATGTTACATCACATTAACAGAACCAAAAACAAAAACCATATAATCATTTCAATAGATGCACAAGAATTTGATAAAATTCAACATGACTTCATGATAAAAATTCTCAATAAATTATAGAAGAAATGTACCTCAACACAATAAAGACAATCCATGACAAACTCAAACCTAGTATCATATTGAATGGGGAAATGCTGAAACCTCTAATAACCTCCTCATTATTAAATTGTGAATAAGAGAAGGATGTCCACTTTCACCACTTCTATTCAGGATAGTACTGAAAGTCCTACTCAGAGCAATTAGGCAAAAGAAAGAAATAAAAGACATCCAAATTGGAAAGGGAGAAGTTAAATTGTTTGCAAATGACATGATCTTATATATAGAAACCCTAGAGACTCCACTAAAAACTTAGAACTAATACATTCAAAACGTTGCAGAAAATAGTCAACATACAAAAATCAGTAGTGTTTCTATACACTAATAGTTAACTATTTGAAAATGAAATTAAGAAAATAACCCCACTTACAATAGCTACAAAAAATAAAATACTTAGGCATAAATTTACCCTATAAGTGAAATATTTCTACACTGAAAACTATAAAACATTGATTAAATAAGTTCAAGAAGATAAAAATAAATGGAAAAATATTCCATGCTCATATATTGGAAGAATTAATATGGTTAAAATGACCATTCTACCCAAAGCACTCTGAAGATTCAAAGCAATTTTTATCGCAATATCAATGACATTCTTCACAGAAATAGAAAAAAACTATCCTAAAATGTGTAAGGAATCACAAAAGACCTCAAAAAGCCAAAGCAATCTTGAGAAAAATTAACAAAGATGAAAGCATTACACTGATTTCAAAATATGCTACAAAGCTATAGTAACCAAAACAGCATGGTACCAGCATAAAAATGGATACATAGAAAAATAATACAGAATAGAGAACACAGAAATAAATTCATTCATTTACAGCCTACTGATTTTTGACAAAGTTGCCAAGAATACACAATGGAGAAAGAACAGTCTCTTCAATAATTAGTGCTGGGAAAACTGGATATCCATATGCAGAAGAATGAAACTAGATCCTTATCTCTCACCAAATACAAAAATCAACTCAAAAAGCTGGAAATGTGAGACCCAAAACAATAAAACTACTAGAAGAAAACATAGGGGAAATGCTTCAAGACATTAATCTGGGCAAAAATGTTTCGGATAAGACACCAAAAGCACAGGCAACAGAAGAAAACTGAAAAATGTGATTGCATCAAACTAAAAATCTTATGCACAGCAAAGGAAATAATCAAAGAGTGAAAAGACAGCACACAGAATGGAAGAAAATATTTGCAAACTATGCACCTGACAAGGGGTTAATATCCACAATATATAAGAAACTCAAACAACTCAACAACAAAAACACTAAATTATCCAATTTTAAAATGAGCAAAAAACCTCAATATACATTTCTCCAAAGAAAACATATCTGTTGATAAGATGATCAACAGATATATTGTAAAAATCCTCAGCATCATTAATCATCAGGAAAATGCAAATTGAAACCTCAATGAGATATCACTTCATTCCAAATAGAAGGGCTATTATAAAAAAAATAACAAATGCTAGTGTGGTTGTGGAGAAAGGGAACTCATACACTTTGGTTGGGAATGTCAATTACTATAGCCATTACGGAAAAGAGTATGCAGATTCCTCAAAAAAATTAAAAGTAGAGTTATCTTGTGATCCAATAATCCCATTACTAGGCATATAACCAAAGGAATTTAAATAAGTATGTTGAAGAAATATCTGCACTGCCATGTTTATTACACTGCTTGCTATTCACAATAACCAAGATATAGAATCAACCTGTGTCCATCAACAGATGGATGGCCAAAAATATGACATATAAACATAACGTAATACTATTCAGCTATAAAAAAGTAAGAAACCCTGTCATTTGCAGCAATATGAATGAACCTGGAGAAAATCATGTTAAATGAAATATGTCAGGCACAGAAAGACAAATACAGCATGATCTCACGAAAATGTGAAATCTAAAGAAATTGATCTCACTGATGTAGAGAGTAGAATAGCAGTTAACAGAGGCTGGGAGGGAAGAAGGAAAAAGAGCATAGGGAAAAATTGGTCAACAGGTACAAAAGTTATAGTTAGGTAGGAGGAATAAGTTCTGGTGTTCTATTGCACAGTGTGGTGACCATGGTTAACAATGTTGTATTGCATATTTCGAAATAGCTAGAAAAGGGAATTTGAATGTTCTCAGCACAAAGAAAGGATAAATGTATGAGGTGATGGATATGCTAAATACCTTTGATTTTTGCACAACATATACATGTATAGAAACATCATACATATGTGCAATTATGTACAAGTATGTACTATTATGTGTTAAAAACAAAATAGATAATTTTTTAAATTCACATTTATAGCTTTGTACATAGATATTTTTAAAGTTACCCTATACACACTCATATTCAGGATTATTTATCAGGTCCATGAATATGACAGCCATTTGATCAAGAAGCATTATGTTTTCCGATGCTATCTTTGAGAAATATAGGTCATAGTTCTATAAAATGAAAAATTACAGACATATTTCCTCATGAAACTGTACAACAAAATATTTTTGAAACAGACTATGGCATTCTGTTAGCTATATTACTCCAGAATTATCTTACAACCAGGTGAACTTCAATTTATCTTTTCAAACTAAATAATCTGGAAAAAAGAAGTGGTAGGCACATAAAACACACAATCAAATGCTTTATAATAATTTGGCTTAAAGCAAATTTCAATATGATGTTTCAACCATGCAACAACCCAAAGCTAATGTAAAAAAAGAGTAGACATATATTATGTGACAAAAAGGAAAACTCCAGCCAGCTTTTAAACTAGGAAATTAAGAAGAAAACGGCATACAATCTGGTATTTTCAAGTAACACTCTGTATGTTTCTTCAATCCATGACCTGTCTGAAATTATTGAAACCTTTTCTACATGCTGCCTCTATATGTGTGAATCAATCCAGAGTGTGAGAAAGAATGGAGCGAACAAATTCTCTCTGGTCGTTGGCACTGACGTAAATAACACAAAGTTGTGAAGTAACAAACACGAGAGAATAACATAAACCACATGAAAATATCCCTTTGGGGCTTGCACTAAAGAAGACTGGATTCAGGTGGATTAAATAAGAAGTTTATTTAAAAGTTTTTCTTTTGCTCAGATCAAATCATCATAATGGCTATAATTAATTATCTTTTTCCTAAATAACCTCCTTGCACTGCTGTCCCAAAATGTAATTCCTGTTGCAGACTTCTTATAGCCCCAAGGAGAAAAAAAATCTATTGACTGTTGTTTTTGTTCAGTTCTAATTATAATTGAAAAGGTACTTGCACCAACTTTAAATCCCCTATGTCCACACTGTATGCAAAAATCAGAAAGGGTTATGAAAATACACTCTCCTCTGATAATTTCTGTAGATGTTTCAATTGCATATCCATGTTTTTAAACCTAAATCTCAGCCTTTGCACATATTTTGACACTAGGAAGTGAGTGAGGGAGGACAATAACAGAATTTGAAGTTGATTTTGTGAAGTCTATTGAACCTGAGCCAAAAAAAAAACCATATACAAACAAAAAAAACTTCACATGATAATGCAATTCAGAAAAATAATCTTGTTTTTAAAACGCTTACATTAAAAAGAATAAAATATGTTTTTTCTTGTACCCACTCATAATTCTGAAGTAATTCATCATGAAGACGTTCTGGATAGTTATGAAAAGAATTGTTGTTATATTTACATATTTGAGTATTGAGTAAGAGTAGTCATTCAATTCCTGCAAACACTTGCATTACTGGGCATGAGGTTCACAGTTGCTTCACCCTTCTTATGTGTCTATGACACAATTCTATGTGATATAGCATAAGTAAGCCATATTGTGAGATGTGTAGGCAAATAGAATATAAATACAATGCCAAAGCATGCTGGAAAGTTTCAATTGATGTTGAAAGAAAACAAAATCTATGAAATAGATAGAGAATATCTATCACCTAGTAAGAGTGGAAAGAGAACAAACTCTTGTGTGGTATGGCAGGATCCACACCATCTCTGGCTGAGTTCAGATGAAGGCAATTCTTGAGAGAACCCCCACACTGCTTCCTACTTTCTTTGTAAGATTACCTCCCACCATCACTACCCTAGAACAGTTCAATCTTTTCCTCACTACAAGATGCACCCCCCTTCTCCCCGCTGCCTTTCCATCCTGAAATATATTCATGTCTCCTGATTGATAATACTTTTTCACTTCATTTTAATGTCCTTTCTACTTACCAGTCCATAGCACCCTCTGTTTTTATGCCAACAATCTAAACAAATGCCCCATTGCTGGTCTTAATTCTCATTGTAATTTCATGTACTCTTACTCTTACCCCTAACATCATCACTGATGACTCTCTCGTTTACCAAATCTCATGAATTTCTGTCAGTCAGTGACACTGACCTTTCTGGCACTTTCAATACTAGAGACAGTATTGGAAGTCTCTAGTATCCTCCCTTGACTTTTAAATTTTCATTATTCTCCTCCTTCCCTATAAGTTATCCATTTCTGTATCCTCTTCCTCCTTTTAATAAGAATATCTATTATCATAAAATCAAAACCAGTATTTCATTGCATTTTAGTATATACAATACATGCTAGCTTACTTACCCTATTTGATTCTCGAAAACTCTTTCTCACCATTGATTTACTTCCTCACCGAAGTTAAGTGCACTCAGGATTTCAACTGTAAAACTGCTGAAAGTAGATTCCAAAACTTCTTCAATCCAAATCTCCTACATCTACTATAGTTTCTTATTTCAAACTATCTTCAGAACATTTTCTCTTGGAAATTTGCTGACAGGCTCAAATTCGAACCAGCAAAATTAAACTTATCTTCCCATTCTACGCAATTTGCCCTTCCTGCAGGAAGAGAAAATCGTGGATAGGCAATAATCTTCTACCGCCTTATTCTACTTCTAGATTTGGAATTTTCAGTGCAGTGACTGGTGATATGATAAAACCAAATTAGGCAAAAAAAAAAAAAAAAAAAAAGCTCCATCTGTTTCTTCCCAATCCATTTTCCTTCATCCCTGCCCTGAGACAAGGGCCATTAAGCACAGAACAACATGTAATGTGGATGAACAGATCCCAAATAGCAAAGATTAATCCCATGAAAGTGGGCTTGATCCTCAAAATAAGCAAACCAATTAGCTTGGTAAACAGAATTTGGGAAGGATGGCTTGAGAGGCAGAGATCCCTAGAAGTGGCTTTTAATAAATTAAATGGAGTTTCTAAAGTGAATGGGGAGGTTTCAAGAGGGTTGAAACATCAGTAAAAATCCCAAGCTTAGAGAGTAGTGGCTTATGACTGATTCATCTGAATGAAAGAGTCACCTAGGCTAAAACTAAGACAAAGTACAATGGATACCGCCACCACCAATAACTGAACTACTATGGCAATTCAGACACATAAATACATGCTTAAAATTATTCCTAGTGCCCTGTTAAGAAGGGACCTATAGAAAATGGTGTGCAAGAGAAAAACCTGGGGCAGGGAGTCAAGATTTCCTGCCAAGGATGTATTCTAATGCCAAGAAAGGGATCTGATAAACTATTTCCCATGGATGTCTCTTTTCCCATAATACACTTTATTATCCTATCCAGAGGATGCAGAAGATGACCAGCATATGGTGTTTACCTGAAGTTTCCTTACCTTTTCTCCCTTTAGTGAGATTTTTGTTTTAATTGTTTTGTTTTTCAACTACTATTGAATATTAGCTAGGGTACATTTGGGTGTGCTGTGTGTGTGTGTGTGTGTGTGTGAATGTGTTGTTTCTATTGCCAAAATTTCCCCACATATATATTTTTTAACATCGCTGTCAGTTTTAATAATACTTTAGTACTTTACCCCAACTTAACATATATGACTACATTTTTCCATTTGCTAATCATCCTTTTAACTCCTCCACGGTTGTTCTTTTTTCTTTCTTTTTTTAGAGCAGTCTTGGAGGAAGGTGTAGAGATTTCCCATATTCTCCCTTCTTCTAAACATGCATTGCTTCCCCCATTATCACCATTGCCCCCAGAGTGGTACATTTATTATAATTGATGAACCTACATTTACACATGCATCATAATCACCCCAAATCCATTTTACATTACGGTTCGCTCTTGGTTTTGTAGATTCAGTGGGTTTGGGAAAATGTATAATGACATGTATCCACCATTACAGTATTTTGCAGAGTATTTTCACTGCCCTGAGAATCCTCTGTATTTTGCTACTCATTCCTTCCCCATCCCCTGGAAACCACTGATCTTTTCATTGTCACTATACTTTTGTCTTTTCAGGGATGTCATTTAGTTAGAATCATACAGTATGTGGTCTTCTCAGTTTGGATTCTTTTACCTAGTATTATGCATTTAAGGTTCCTTCATGTCATTTTGTGGCTGGATAGTTGATTTCTTTTAGTGCTGAATAATATTCCACTGTTTAGATGAATCACAGTATATTTATCCATTCACCTACTAAAGGACATCTTGGTTGCTTCCAGGTTTGGGCAATTATAAATAAAGCCTCTGTCAACATGTATGTGCTGGGTTTTGTGAACATAAATTTGTGACTGCTTTGGGTAAATATCAAGAAGCGCAGTTACTGGCCATCAGAGAAATGCAAATCAAAACCACAATGAGATACCATCTCACACCAGTTAGAATGGCGATCATTAAAAAGTCAGGAAACAACAGGTGCTGGAGAGGATGTGGAGAAATAGGAACACTTTTACACTGTTGATGGGGCTTATAACTAGTTCAACCATTGTGGAAGTCAGTATGGCAATTCCTCACGGATCTACAACTAGAAATACCATTTGACCCAGCAATCCCATTACTGGGTATATACCCAAAGGATTATAAATCATGCTGCTATAAAGACACATGCACACGTATGTTTATTGTGGCACTATTCACAATAGCAAAGACTTGGAACCAACCCAAATGTCCAACAATGATAGACTGGATTAAGAAAATGTGGCACATATAAACCATGGAATACTATGCAGCCATAAAAAAATGATGAGTTCATGTCCTTTGTAGGGACATGGATGAAACTGGAAACCATCATTCTCAGCAAACTATCACAAGGACAAAAAACCAAACACTGCATGTTCTCACTCATAGGTGGGAATTGAACAATGAGAACACATGGACACAGGAAGGGTAACATCGCACACTGGGGACTGTTGTGGGGTGGGGGGAGGGGGGAGGGATAGCATTAGGAGATATACCTAATGCTAAATGACGAGTTACTGGGTGCAGCACACCAGCATGTCACATGTATACATATGTAACAAACTTGCACGTTGTGCACATGTACCCTAAAACTTAAAGTATAATAATAATAAAATTTAAAAAAAGAATTTAGAATATTCCTTTGTAATACATAAATGCTTAATAAATACTTAGATGGTGGATTTTTATCTACATCTTTGGTAAAAATCCAGAAAAAAATTTTATTAGGGATCTGCTTATAAATAATTCTTCATAAAAAAAATCCTTGAACATCCAGGAATCCTAATATTTAAATATCCAGATCTGTAATATAATTAACTTTCACAAAACTAATAAAAAACCTGTGTGTGTGTGTGTGTGTGTGTGTGTGTGTGTGTGTATTCTGAGATCACTGAACAACTAGGAGCTGACCACAGCCCCAGAAATCAGAGAAACAAACTTGGAATCTTATTTTCCTCTTGAATACTTCTTGTAAGTACTATTTGAATTAATTTTTATTCACTGAAAAAAAGGCAATATATTTTAGCAAAGTTTCTTCCATCATTGAAAGGTTAAAGAGGCCAGGTGCGGTAGCTCACACCTCCAATCCCAGCACTTTGGGAGGCCAAGGCGGGCAGATAACCTGAGGTCAGGAGTTCGAGACCAGCCTGGCCAACATAGTGAAAACCCATCTCTACTAAAAATATAAAAAAGAATTAGCCGGGCATGGTGCTGTGTGCCTGCAGTCCCAGCTACTCGGGAGACTGAGGCACAGTGAGCCGAGATGTTTCCACTACACTCCATCCTGGGCAACAGAGTGAGACACTGTCTCAAAATAAATAAATAAATAAATAGTAACAAGAGAAGACAATCATTTCATAGGAAATCAAGTGAAACAGAAAGATCTAAAGATCTGTTCGGTGCTATCCTATTTAAGTCATTTTTTTTTTTGTCTTTCCAGTGTTGTTACAGGGCTGAGTATAAGACAGAGGTGGGGAGCAGCCCTGTATAATCCTTTTCCAGGGAGGACGTGAGAGTCTGAAGAGTCAGGAGACTCGGGGGTCTTAAGTTTTATTACCCTGTGAAGAGAAAAACCCAGAGCCATAGAAGTTGTCCTTCTTACCTTTTTATGCATTTGTTCAAATCTTCATAACATGCCTACAAATTACAGATATTAGGAAACGGAGGCTGAGAGTTAAATAACATGCCCACAGACATCATTAGTAAAGATCGTAACTCATATTGTCAGATTCCACAGTCCACTAATCTTTCCGCTAAACAATCACATTCTGCTTCCCAAAAATCATCATTGGCTTTTCTAATATCACTAGTAACATCTCCAAATTAGAAGCTTGAGTTATCAAAGGCTGGACATGCCCCCATCCACATTCTTGGGAAATGATATCTAAATTGAAGGTGATTTTGATAATAATATTCTTACTGTATTCTTGGTATCCACATGCCTGACACTATTATTAGAAGTGTCTTCACACCTTAAGAACGTCACCTAATTAATCTTCATAATCCATGAGGAAAGTATATATTATCTCCATTTTACAGATGAGGAAGCTCAGGCTCACCTCTAGTAAGATGGAAAGCTAGAAATTTCTATGTAGTCCACTAGTCTCACTATCTGTTCCCCCAGCTTTGTTTAGGCACCATTGACAGTTTAAAATTGTATATATTTATGATGCACAATGTGATGTTTTGATATGTGTATACATTGTAAAATTATAATCACAATCAAGCTAATTAACATACCCAGTACCTCAAATGATTATTATTTGTGTGTGTGTGCTGAGAACATTTAAGATCTGCTTTCCTGGCAAATTTAAAGTGCAGTTATATAGCAGATTATTAACTATCATCACCAGGGGGTACATGAGATCTTAAAACTTATTCATCCTGCCTAACTGAAATTTTGCACCCTTTGACCAACATCTCCTCATTTTCCCCACCCCCCAGCCCCTGGCAATCACCATTCTACAGTCTGCTTCTGTGAATTTCACATTTTTTAGATTCCATTTAAAAGTGAAACCACGCAGTATTTGTCTTTCTGTGCCTGGCTTATTTCACTTAGCATAACATCTTGCAGGTACATTCATGTTGTCACAAACCTGTTAGATTTGGGTTTGTCATATATGGCTTTATTGCACTGAAGTACTTTCCTTCTATTTTGTTGAGAATTGTTATTATGAAAGGTTGTTAAATTTTGTCAGATGCTTTTTCTGCATTTATTGAGATAATCATATAATTGTTATCCTTCATTCTGTTAATGTAATGTATTATATTCATTGATTTACGTATGTTGAATCATCCTTGCATCCCAGGGATAAATCCCACTTCATCATGGTGTATGATCCTTTCAATAATGTGCTGTTGAAATCAGTTTGCCAGTATTTTGTTGGAGATTTTTGCATCTATATTTAACAGAAATGTTAGCCTGTAATTTTCGTTTCTTGTAGTGTCTTTGTCTGGCTTTGGTATCAGGGTGGTATGGTTTGGCTCTGTGTCCCCACCCGAATCTCACCTTACATTGTAATACTCCGCATGCATCAAGGGTGGGGCCAGGTGGAGGTAATTGGAGCATGGAGGTGGTTCCCTCAGGCTGTTCTCATGATAATGAGTGAGCCTCATGAGATATGATGATTTATAAGCATCTGGCAATTCCTCTGCTTGCACTCATTCTCTCTCCTGCTGCTCTGTTAAGAGATAGATGCCTTCTGCCATGACTGTAAGTTTCCTGAGGCCTTCTCAGCGGATATAGTTTGGGTATATCCCCACCCAAATCTCACCTTTAGATTTGAATTGTTAACCCCCTTAATTCCCACGTGTAGTGGGAGGGAACTGATAAGAGGTAATTGAATCAGGGGATGGGTCTTTCCCATACTGTTCTTGTGATAGTGAATAAGTCTCACAAGAGTTGATGGTTTTATAAATGGGACTTCCCCTGCAGAAGCCCTCTTGTTTGCTGCCATGTAAGATGTGCTTTTGCTTCTCTTTTGCCTTCTGCCATGATTGTGAGGCCTCCCTAGCCAAGTGGAAATGTGAGTCCATTAAACCTCTTTCCTTTATAAATTACCTGGTTTCAGGTATGTCTTTATTGGCAGCATAAGAACTAATACACCATTCATGCAGAACTGTGGGTCAATTAAACCTCTTTTCCTTGTAAATTACCCAGTCTTAGGTACTTCTTCATAGCAACCTGAGAACAGACTAATACACAGGGTAATGCTGGCAACCTGAAGTTCATCAGATTCTACCAAATATTTACAAAATCAACACCAATCCTTCTCAAACTTTTCCAAAAAATTGAAGAGGAGGACTTCCAAACTTATTTATGAGGTCAGCATTACCCTAACAATTCTTTGTTGGAAGGTTTTTGATTGCTGATTCAATCTCCATAGTCATTATTGTCCTATTCAGATTGTCTATTTTTTTAATCTGTGATTCAGTCTTGGTAGTCTGTATGTTTCTATGACTTACTCATTTCTTCTAAGTTATACAATTTGTTGGTGTGTAATTGTTCTTAGTAGTATCTTATGATCCTTTGTATTTCTGTGGTGTCAGTTGTATGTCTACTTTCTCATTTATTATGTTTATTTGAGTTTTCTTTGTTTTTTCTTAGTCTAGCTAAATATTTGTCCATTTTTTAATTTTTCAAAACATCATTGATCCTTCCTATTGTTTTTCTAGTCTTTATTTCTGCTTTGATTTTTATTTTTATTATTTCCTTCCTTTTACTAACCATAGGCTTAGTTTGTTCTTTCTTTTCTATTTTATTGATATACAGCCATACATGCTGGACATACCCAATCTCATCCATTTTGTTGAGATATAAAATTAGGTTATTTGAGATATTTCTTCATTCTTGATGTAGGTGTTTATAACTATAAACTTACCTCTTAGAACTGCTTTTGCTGTATCTGATACGTTTTGCTAAGTTGTGTTTCCATTTTCATTTATCTGAAAAATACTTAAAATTTCCCTTTTGATTTCTTCTTGGTTGTTCAGGAGTGTGTTGTTTAATTTCCACATATTTGTGAATTTCCCAATTTTTCTCCTATTATTGGTTTCTAACCTTATATCATTGTGGTTGGAAAAGATACTTGATATGATTTCAATCTTCTTAAATTTGTTAAGACTTGTTTTGTGAACTAACCTATGATCTGTACTGGAGAATGTTCCATGTGAGCTTGAAT
The DNA here is from genome assembly GCF_028858775.2 of Pan troglodytes. NCBI lineage: Eukaryota > Metazoa > Chordata > Mammalia > Primates > Hominidae > Pan > Pan troglodytes. Next base: position 134,297,252 of record NC_072398.2, read on the forward strand.
AGAATGCGTATTCTGCTACTGATGGAATGTTCTGTGTTTGTCTTTTAGGTCCATTTGAGTCTATAGTGTTGTTCAAGCCCACTGTTCTGTTATCGATTTTCTGTTTGGATGATCTATCAATTGTTGAGAGTGGAGTACTGAAGTCTCCTACTATTATTATATTGCTGTCTATTTCTCCCTTCACTTCTGCTAATATTTGCTTTATATATTTAAAGTTTTCCTCACAAACTGCATTCTTAATCAAAGTCATTCTGTAAACACAGTCAGGAAAATCTGACTACTGTATCTGGGAAAAAGAAAAATTTATATCAATCTTCCTCTTTGAAGTGAAATTTCCATCTGTGACAAAGCTAGTTTCTACCTCTACAGCATTCCACAAATGCTTCTAGTTCACTGGGTTATATGTATGATAGTAAATCTCAGAGAAGCATCTTTTTCCCACTAGTAAAGAGGCCTATTTTCCAAAAATGTTCAAAAAAAGGAAAAAATACAAATCCAAACTGAGTTCTGGATTAAGACAATCAGAGTATTTAGAGAAAAGTCCTGTGAGTGGGAAATGCTGCAGACCTTGGCTATTTCCTGGCTTGGGTCTGGAAATTCTGTGCAGATCACCACTTCAATTTAAATATTGAGGCAAAGAGCAGAGTCCGAAGTAAAGAAACAAGCTTCCAGGAAGGCTCACCTCTACTTGAGAGTCTGTTTACAGAGATAATTTTCATGGCATCGCTCAGAACTTTCATACTCACATTAGTGTTTTCTGCTTTATTCAATCTCCTATCTGTTGAATTTATAAGACCTACAGTAGTATAATAAGTGGGTGCCAAACTCCTTAGAGAAAATAGCTGATGAGAAACATTCTCTATTTATCTCTGTTAAAGCAAGATAAGCAGGATGCTGTTAGCCTGGGGTTGTTTCTGTAAACGGAACTCTTCCACAAGCAAACAGAAACTTAACTTAGAGGCATTCCTTGTAACTGATTAATTTTGCATTGATCTTTAGTCAATCACAGACAGCTAATCAGCCAATTGGCTATATAACTAGGGACCTCCATCACACCATGCCCAAATAAGGCAAATATCTAGCTCCAATCAAATCAAGTAATTTCATTTTACTTCCATGTTCAACTGGTAAAGTCTTGCTGGTCATGCTGCTAGAGCAGAGCTCTTGGTACCTCTTATGGTTTTGAGTGCTGCCCAATTCATGACTTATTTTTTGCTCAAATAAAAATTGTCAAAATTATCTTATATAAGGTTTTTTCCCTAACACTTTCTAATATTGCTGAGAAATAATTTAAAACATATCCCTTTTGTATAGATAAGCCTCTAGAAGCTAGGAGACATTTGGCACAAGGACAGTACACCTATATTAAGGACAGTATGCAGGCCTCAAAATAAAATTACTAATAATCATTAACTAAATGATCAAACATAACACCACTGATAACAGGACAAACTGACATCAATGCTTCTTGATGTCACGCACTGAAAACACAACATCACCCACAAAGTACTACTGACCATAATGTAAAAAAGTGTAAACCTGACTCTAATTATGAAGAAACAGTCAAACTAATGCAAACTAAAGGATATTTTGCAAAATATCTAACCTAGACTAAAAAAAGTACCATGTTATGAAAGATGAAAATAAATGGATATAGACACATAGATATATAGGTAAATAAATAAACAATGACTGGAGACCTTCTAAATTAAAGGAGACTAAAGGGAAATGACAACTAAATATGATATATGATCCTTTTATCAAATCCTAGGTTTTAAAACAAAAGGTAAGATCTGAATATAGACAGCATATTAAATAATAGTGCTATATCAAAGTTCAATTTCCTAAATTTGATAACTGAAATTTATTTATGTTGAAGAGTATTCTATTCTTAGAAGATAAATGCAGAAAAATATTAGTAACTAACTGTCCAATGGTGTAGGTATGTGTATGTATGTATATACACATATACATGTGTATAGATTACATATATGTAAGTTGGAGGGAAAATGGCAAAAAAAAGTTTATTTACTTGAACTATGACATTTGAAATTCTTTTTCTGTCTTTCTCTGTTGCTCAGGCTGGAGGGCAGTGGCATGATCATAGCTCACTGCAGCCTCAAACTCCTGGGCTCAAGTACAACTTCTGCCTCAGCCTCCCAGTAGCTGAGATGACACCAGCTACTTGGGAGGCATGCCACCAAGCCTGGCTAAATTTTTTTATTTTTCTAGAGATGGGGTCTCACTATGTTACACAGACTTGTCTCAAACTCCTGGCTTCAAGCAAACCTCCTGTCTCAGTCTCCCAAAATGCTGAGATTACAGATGTGAGCCACTGCACTTAGCCTGAGTAGTTGAAGTTCTAATGTTAATAAATAAATGAACAGCCTTGGTCAGCTGTGTTGGAGTAATGTATTCTATTCGACTTATTTATTCAATAAATTGTTATTGAATGTACATCTTACATCAAGTATTTTTTAATCAGATTAAAAATACAGAGATCAATAAGATAGTAACCCTGCCCCCAAGGAGCTCACACGCAGTTTAATGGAGATATTACTTTGTAGTTCACTGTAGGACATCAGTCTCCAACACCATGCTTCTTTGTATTATGTTCCATTTCAATATTAAAGCATCACATTTTTTCATAATGATATAAAATTCTAAAGATTAAAGGAGGTGTTGGCTATGGTCTAATAGGTCCTCAGGATTCATTTTTGTCTGTTTTCTTTTTTATTCACTTTCCCCTAGGGGAAGGAAAACTACAATCTGCATTCCTCAGATATCGTTGTAGCTAGAACTACATATGCAAATTAATTTCTGCCAATTAGGTATCAATTAGGTGCACTCTCTGGGGTCTGGAAGGTGGAAGAGAATTAGAGAGCAACTTCCTGTTAATGGGTGCTGACAATCATGATTATGGAGCAGAGGCAGTTGTGGTGGCTGGACTCAGCTTCTCAGTGTCTGGTCTTTGGCTTTATGTGTGTCAGGTGGCAGCAGTAGTTGCAGTGGTGGGGATTGAGATAGCAGCATCCTTCTGACTCCTGGATTGAAGTTATGGTGATATATCTTTAAACTCACTACTTGAATAGTCACTTCCCAACTCCTACTTCTCCAACCTTTCCAATAATGCATGTAAGTTTCTAATACGCTATATTATACCCCTTACTGTTTGAAATACATAGTGTTCTGCTTCCTGCACTGAACTTTGGTGAATATGATTTGTTTCTAGATATGGCCCTGATCAATGGTTTCTTGTCCTTCTGAGTTTTATTTTAAAACAGAGTTTTAAGCCTGTTGTTTATTTGGGACATTAGATAAAATGGGCTTAATGTAACCTTCTTTTATTTATTGGTCACTAAATTCTAAAATATGTGGGGAAAATATGAGGAAGGTGGTGCTTCGAAGCCCTTTAAACATGAACTTGATTTTATTATGTATATATGTTATTTATAAATTATATTTCAATTTATAAGACTGCATTTTTTTCCATGAACTATCATTTCGAAATTGGCAAACTTTATTCTCAATGAAGTGACAAATGGAGAATCAGCTCATCCAACAATATAGAAAATTCTAAAATCACACATTGAAAGGAAAAGTAGATATGTCGATAAAATATTAGCACCATTTAATATAAATTATAACAATTAACTACAACTTTAAACAACCTAGTGGAAGCTTTTACTAGAACTGGCAGATTTACACAAAGAAAAATAGCCTACTGTGTTGGTCAGCATTGTGATTCCTGTCTGATTATCTCTGCATCCAGATAAGTAAGATAAAAATTCTATGAATTAGACCCCTATCCTATAAAGCCCTCAAACAGATAGAATGCAATGACGTCCATGATATGGTGTGTTTGCCTGTGCTGCTTCATCTCTCCCGGCTTTTACCCACAACCCTTTGATTTATACCCCTACAACATGAAAACATCATGCTTCTCAAGCCTTGTTCCATTTGCACTTCAGCTTCCTTTACCTAAAATGGCCTCTGCCTGCTTGTCAGCTAGGTGAGTTCCTAGTCATTCTTCAACTCTGAACTTAAATATGAACTTCTGATACCTTCTCCAATACCTTAAGATTAAAATGGCCCTTCACGGAGCTTCCACTGCCCACATATATTCTTTCATCCTGACAATGACCAAAATATTTCACAATTGTTTCTCTGCCTTTCTCTCCAAGCATAACCTTTTTAAAGGCAGCGACTGTGCCTTTTTCTTTATGACTTATTAATTCTGCTACCTATTGACTCCATAGTGCAGAACAACAGCAACAAAAGACTGAGGTACCCAACGTCATGCAAGTAATAACTGGCCATGATTAGAACCCAGGTCTAATTGGCTGATTTCAAAGCCTAGGTTGTGCTGTCTTATTCAAATATTTAGAAAGTGAATCATTGAATAAAGTTCTCATCGATCAAAAAAAGGAAAATGTAATAATTAAATTTATTTTGTAGCTTTGACTTAAATATTCCTTTATAAATCAGAAAACCATTTACCAAATGAGAAAATCAGAGGTATACAATCAGGTCAGAATATGAGTCATTTCAGACAAATCTATTAATGAAAAAGACAAGAACGCTGATGGAACACAAAGTTTCTCATTTAACCTTTAAATGTAAAGCTTCTATATCAACTATTTTATAACATTAACTTGTTCTAAAGAAAATCATTCATTAAATAGAAATGTTTGATTTTTCTATTGTTATCTATTAGTTTTTTAAAAATAAACTTCATTGGTTATAATTTGCATGCCATAAAAAGAATTCATTTTAACTATACAGTTTGGTGATTTTTGACAAATATATATACCCATTTAACCACTACAACAATCAAGATATACAGCATTTCTATTACCCCAAAAGTTCATCCAAGACCCCTTTGTAGTTAATCTACAAACTTTGGCCTCATGTAACTCTAATCTACTTTCTGTCAATATTGATTAGTTTTTTTCTCTTCCCAAATTTCACATAAATGGAAGTTACAGAATTTACTCTTTTGTCTCTACCTTATTCCACTCAGCATAATATTTTGGAGATTTACCCAGGTCGTTTCATGTATGAGTAGTTTATTCCTTTAGGCCTGAGTTGCATTTCATTGCATGAATATAATATAATATGTTTATCATTCACCAGTTGATATTTGGTTTGTTTCCATTGTATGGCTACTATGCACATTTGTTCTAAATGAAAAAGGCAGCTATAAACATTTGTGCATTAAAGTCTTTGTGAAGCGTATATTTTCATTTCTTTCAGGTAAATAACGAGGAGCAAAATATATGTTTAACATCATAAGTTACTGCTAAACAAATTTCCAAAGTGGTTGTACCATTTTATATTCACACTCACAATGTACAAGTGTTCCAGTTCTTTGTGCTATTGTCATCCATTTTATTTTACATACGTTATAAACCCAGAAAACATTAGTCTCGCTCTAACTCTTATTCTAAGTCAATTATGTTTTTCAATTAAGAAAAAACATGTCATTTTTATTTTCTTAAACATTTACCATTTCTAGGACTTCAATTCCTTTTTTATAGATTCATGTTGCCAGCTTTTATCATTTTTCTCCTACTTGAAAGACTTCACATTATAGTTCAGATCTGTTAATAATTAAATTCTCTCAGATTCTGTTTACCTGAGATATCACTATTTCACTTTATTTCTGATGAATATTTTTACTATAAGTAGAACTTTAGGTTGCCAGATTTTTTTTTTTCAGAACTTTATATTGTTTCATTGTCTTCTGGTTTGCATTATTTCTAATGAAAATTAAAGAACTACTATTAGTTTTTTGTTTTGTTTTTGATGCTGTTTTTCAAGATGACTGACTAAAGACATCGAATGCCAGCTCTCCTCAGAAAGAAGATCAAAGTTACAGGTGTATGGTCATGGCCCATGTGGAAAGAGTACTGAAACCTATCATCAGGACTCTAAGGGAATAGTGCTGAAACCTATCAGAGAACTCATGAGAAGAAGCTGGAGTGCAGAGAATGAAGGCAGCAAAAGTCTGGCAGAGATCGATCCCCAAGAAACTTGGAGTCCCATGAAAAGGGTAGGTGGGGGTATTTCTTTGCTCCCCTCACCCCTGCAACAAACGCTGACTGCTGGAATTGTTGGAGAGCCCCTCTGCCCTTGTCAGCCTGGGCAACCCTGTGGCAATTTAGGAACTTCCTGGGGACAGAGCACCGGGAAGCAAATTTGTGCAGGTGCACTCACACTCACCCCAAATCCAAACAGAGGCAGCTGGCACCAAAGTGGTTGTGCATCTATTGTGGACCATTACCCGGCCCAGGGATTCTCAGCCCTTGTATTGCTGCATCACCAAATACCCCATAAACATACCCCAGAATCTGCTCTGATTTTGGCAGCCACAGAGGATCGGTAGGTTCTTGGTGAACTACAGGATCCCTGGAGATCTAGCCCTCAGCATGAGCTGCCCCTAGGGGAAGGGGCACCAAAGCACCCCTTGGAACAAAGGAAATGGTGATCTCTGAAGGTGGGGGACAGTGGCACCCCAGTTGATAGGCAGCACCAGTGGCTAGGAACAAATGTAGAGAGGGGGTCACCTCCTACTGCCCCCTCACCTCCCACACAACTGGGGGCTATTGTACGTGCACTTAGAGACAGCCTTTCCAGTGCTATTCTCAGCATCTGCATCCCTGCTGAAAGTGTCCCTGCTGCACAGGTTCACACAAGGGTATGGCTCATCTTTCCTTCCCAGCATATAGCTGCAATGTCCCTGGAACAGAGAGTGGACCAGCCACAGAGCTATCTATTCTGGGCTGGGGGAAGAGGTTCCGCCCAGAGATCATTTCTGCAGTAAGCCGCCAGATGGTAATTTCCTGTGAACCTCAGTCGTAATGCAGCCTGGAGATAAAGGACACTGTCAATGTGAACTGAAGATCCAAACTCTGTGACAGGGAGGTGACAGGGAACTGGATCATATCCCTGCCTGCCTAGGATGGGGAGCTGGTGCAGCCACCTGAGACCTCAGTAAATCCCACCACAAATTCCCCCTGCCACCTTCATCAGGGTAGGTGCTTCCACTCTTCATCAGGGTGCCCAAGAGTGAGCCAGCTTTTACTCTTAAGCACCACCTACTGGATTAGATACCAAGCTGCATCACCAAGTAAAAACCTGTCAGCATACAAGATAAGCTTTCTGAGACCTCTGCACTTCCAGCACCACGGAAGATAGTGAGTCAGATCATACGATCTGCTACCATAAAGAAGCTATCTATAACCAGGGAATCCATACAGAGCTTGGCCCCCTGAAAGCATCCAAAACAGTAGCCAAATGGTCATACACAACATACACTGCAGTTACACCCCTAAGAGAGAAAAGAATAAAAAATTTACAAGTCTCATCCAAATGATAGAAATTTCAAAAAGAAAAAGTGACAGTTTTTACAGATGAGAAGGAATCAGCACAAGCTTTCTGGCAGTACCAAAGGACAGAATGTTTCAACACCCCCAAAGGATCACACTAGCTCCACGGCAATGAATCCTAAGCAAAAACAATAAAAATTCTGAAACGACAGAAAAAGAATTCAAAATGTGGATTGTAAGAAAGCTCAATAAGTGCTAAGAGAAAGTTGAAAACAACACAGGTCAGAAAAATAATTCAGGATATGAAAAACAAGATAGACGTGTGTTTTTTGTTTTGTTTTGTTTTGCTTTTTTAAATAAGTAAAAAAAAAACTTCTGGAAATAAAAAATTCAATGAAAGAATTTCAAAATACAGTTGAAACCTTTAACAATAGACTACACAAAGCAGAAGAGAGAATTTCAAGGCTTAAAGACCAGTCTTTCAAATTAACTCAGTTAAATAAAAAGATTTTAAAAAGAATTCTAAAAACTGGATAAACCCTTTGAGAAATATACGATTATGTGAGGTGACTAACCCTACAACTGATAGGCATTCCTGAGGGAGAAAAAGAAGTAAAAAATTTGGAAAACATATTTGAGGGAATAATTTAGGAAAATTTCCCTGATCTTGCTACACATGTAGACACCCAGATACAAGAAATTCAAACAACACCTAGAAAATACTATATAAGATGAACATCACCAAGGCATATAGTTATCAGACTATCTAAGGTCAATTTGAAAGAAAAAAATCTTAAAGGCAGTTAGAGAGAGGTGTCAAATCACCTATAAAGAAAACCTCATCAGACTAAAAGCAGACTTCTCAGCAGACACCTTACAACCCAGAAGAGATAGGAGCTGCTGTTTAGTTTTCTTAAAGAAAACAAAAAGAAAAAAAAGCCAGCCAAGAATTTTATATCCTCCCAAACTTAGCTTCATAAATGAAGAAGTAAAGTATTTCCTAGATAATTGATTGCTATGGGCATTCATAACCACTAGACTGACCCTACAAGAAATGCTTAAAGGAGTTCTAAACATGGAAATGAAAGGATGATACTCACCATCATAGAGGCACATGTAAGTACAAAACTCACAGATCCAATAAAGTAATTACACAATTGAGAAGACAAAGCAACTGGCTAACAACACTATGACCAGAAAAAAACCTCACATACCAATATTAACTTTCAACGTAAATGGCCTAAATGCCCTACTTAAAAGAGACCCACTGGCAAACTGGATTTGCAAAAACCCAGATGAAACCCTCTGCTGACTACAGGAGACCTACCTAACAGGTAAGGTCTACTACTGACTCAGAGAAAAGGGATAGAAAAAAATATATCACACAAATAGAAAACCAAAGTGAGCAGGAGTAGCTATTCTGATATCAGATAAAAGAGACTTTAAACCAACAACAATTTTAAAAAGACAAAGAAAGGTATTACTTAATAATAAGGAGTTCAAAACAACAAGAAGATTTAACCACCTAAATATATATATGACCCAACACTGGAGCACCTATATTCTTAAAACAAATACTACAGACCAAAGAAATGAGATAGACAGCAAAACAATAATAGTGGGAGGTGTTAGGACCCAACTGATAGCACTAGAGAGATCATCAAGGCAGAAAATCAACAAAGAAACTCTAGACTTAAACAAGACTCCAAACGAAATGGAGCCGATAGACACCTACAGAATATTGTACCCCCAAACCACAGAGTATACATTTTTATTGTATGTGCCTGGAATATTCTCCAAAATTGACTAGATGCTTGACCATAAAGTAAGTCTAATCAAATTCAAAAAAGTCAAAATCATATCAAGTCTCCCTCTTAGACCACAGTGGGATAAAATTAGAAATCAATACCAAGAAAAACTCTCAAAACTACACAAGTACATGGAAGCTAAACAACTTGCTCTTGACTTTTCAGGAAACAAAAAATTAAAGAAAAAGCTAAAATTTTATATTAAACAAATGAAAACAGAGACACAATACACCAAAACCTCTGGGATACAGCAAAAGCAATGCTAAAAGGAAAGTTTATAGCATTAAATGCCCACATAAAAAGAAAGATCTCAAATTAACTACCTAACATCAAACCTGAAAGAATTAGAAAAATAAGAACAAACCAAACTCAAAACTAGCAGAAGAAAAGAAATAATAAAGATCAGAGCAGAATTCAAAAGATTATCAGAGATTACTATGAAATTCTCTAGAAAACATAGAGGAAATGGATAAATTCCTGGAAACATATAAGCTCCCAAGATAGGACGAGGAAGAAATACAAATCCTGAACAGAACAATAAGAAATAATGAGATAGAATCAATAATAAAAAAATCTTCCATATAAAAAGCTCAGGACCAGGTGAATTTACAGCAGAATTTTATCAGATATTGCAAAGAAGAGCTGGTATCACTTTCTGAAACTATTCCAAAAAATCAAAGAAAAGGGATTCCTCTCTAATTCATTCTGCAAAACCAGAGTCACCCTGATACCAAAAATCAGGCAAGGGCAAACAAGAAAATATAACTACAGGCCAATATCCCTGATGAACATAGGTGCAAAAATTCTCAAAAACAATACTAGCAAACCAAATTCAATAGCACATCAAAAGAATAATACACCACGATCAAATGGGTTCTATTCCAGGGATGCAAGGATGGCTCAACATATGCAAACCAATAGTTGTCATTTACCACGTAAACAGAATTAAAAACAAAAATATGATCATCTCAATAGATGCAGAAAAAGCATTCAATAAAATACAACCTCCCTTCATAATAAAAACTTCCAACAAACTAGGCATCGAAGGAACATAACTCAAAATAACAAGAGCAATATATGACAAACCCATAGCCAACATCATACTGGATGGGGAAAAGTTGAAAGAATTCCCCCTAAGAACTGAAATAAAACAAGATGTCCATTCTTACCACTTCTATTCAACATAGTACTGTAGCAGCATTTACTCTAGTTTTGGTTTAGTCCTACTATTAAAAAGTGATCCTTCTAGGTTCTCTACTGAATGTTTCAGTTGCTCAGAGATCTCTCTACCAAGCTAGTGAGAGCTTGAACATTTCCCAGCCCTGTTTCAGGTCTGAGAATTATCTGTCTTATAGTGCCTGTAGTCTCTGATTATTCCAGTATAATTCCATCATATGATCATGTAGCATAGTATTTTCTAAAAAAAGACTTTCAGACATACAACATACATTATTGTGTCATAGCCAGATATAAAAGTAATTAAAATTTTTAAGGAGAAAATTTTAGACATTTTTAAAACTAAAATATCCTTTTGGAGTCAGCTTTATTAAGTCCAGTTTCCTTCACCTTATAAGAACTCAATGAGAATTCATATTCAGAATGATGATCCAAAAGCACCGTAATATTCTAAATTGTCAAATAATCTACATTAGGAGTATTATGGTTATTTTTAAGAATGAGGAAAATTACATTAAAAACTTTTGTGAGGGCTGAAATAATCAATTTTGGTTGTTTCAGTTCACTAGAAAATTATATTCATATGCCTATTTCATTACCTGAGTATTCAGTAAATTAAGCATTTTATTATATTTTTATTAAAATTTTGATCACTTGTATTTTCCATGCATATTATGTATATATTTTATTTTACATTTACCCAGGGATGTGTATAAATATTAAAGTACATTTTTCATGTCTTTGGTAATTTGTTTTTGGGATAAATTCTGATTTATCTTTCTGCATAGCAAGGCAAGAAGCACCATTAAAAAGAGTCTCATTTATTTCCCCAAGTAGATAATTGTCCATAGTGAATTTCCTGAAAAAGAGTTGTACCTGGACATGAGAAAGAAGAAAACTCAAATCATGCCAAAATGAAAAATTGAATCGTGCCTGAGTAGGCTAAAATGGCCTTCTCAGACCTCAATACAGCACTTGGCCTACTTTTTTCTTAAGATTTTTTTCCTGGCTCCCAGTTTGTCATTTCTGTAATGGATTTTTAAATGACTCTTTTCTTCAGGAAGGTAGCATTTATCATGGTGTGGTAGAAAGAGCCCTGGGATGGAACTTGGGAGAACTGGGTTATGGCCTTGCTGGTTCTATATTGCTATGAGCTGTGTGATTTGGGGAAAATTATTTACCTGTCTGAAGTTTGGAAGACAACCAGAACTTCTTCATTCTGTTTTTCTTTTGCTTGTTTGCTTTAGCAGTAGCTTTTAAGCTGGAGACTGAAGCATCTAAAATAACCTTCAGCGAAAGTTCAATGTGTAAAAGAGATGAAAGTGCACCTCCGCTGGTTGTTGGGAAAGCCTGAGGGCTCTCCAGCTCATCCTCTTCTCCTAGCTCCTGAGGATGCCTGAAGGCAGCCTGGAGTTCCCAGGAGAAGACTGAAAAGTCCACAAGAGGGTATGAACCACCCTCCAGGCATAGCTTCCTTTGATTTCAAATTTCCATGACATTTGCTCCACTCCATACCTTTCAAACATAATAGCCCAGAGGACAATTCTCTTCTCTATTGAAGAATATGTTCTGATGCTGGAGTAAAGGCATTATCATAAAGTAGGAAAAAATAAAAGACTTGAGTACAGTTTTGTCTCTATCTCCTCCTTGCTGAAGGACCTTGGACCTCCTTGCTGAAGGATATTTACCTCTCTGAACATCAGCTTCTGTTCTGCAAAATGGGGACATAAATGAAATCCACTTCACAATTTAAATGTTAATATTACATGAACATGCTTGGTAAACCATCAAATGCTATTCAAGTGTTGGCTTTTATTAATAAGCAGGAAAAGCAGATTATTAGATGAAGGAAGAAAATATGAGAAGATGATCAGGAGGATTAACTACTAAAGTAAGGATCATTGAGTGGAGAAAGTCTTTGGGGTACTTCAAGACTTACAGACATACAACATACATTATATAAAACTCTTTGTACTTCAGATTACTAAAGTTCTTCCAGTGAAAGGGATTCTGAAAGAGAAAGCAATATGTTTTAATGAAAGTGTTAGAATAGAGTCAAACAAACTTGGAAGTTAGTCTTGACATGACCACCTACAAACTCTGTGACCTTCGGCAGATTACTAAACATCTGTCTCCTCATCTATAAGATATACTCCTAGTCTACTTCAAATGAAGGTAAATGTGCTTTACCAAAAGTAAGAGATTCTTATTAAAAGAGATGTATAGAGTAATGTAGACAAAATTTTGCCTTTTGATGCTTTTCCTAGAAACAGTTATTCTTACCCTGATTTTTAATCACTGTGCTCACAAATTTCTGTAAGATAAAAATCCGTATACCATGCACTAATGTAAATGCATTTCTAGCAGGACAAAAGTTTGTAAAGGAGCAAGATGACTGAATGGAGTGCTGAAGGCAAAATACACTCTAAATTATATTGTATAAAAAAGTAAAAGATATTTCAGACAAAATAAATCATGTTGGTACATTTCAATTCCTCTCTATAATTAACATTCAAGGGGACTTCATTAGGTGATTATGTTATCCCTGTGAAATATTACTTGGTTAAAAATATAATTCTGAAACTACAATACATAACCGAATGCTTTGGGCAGATGGAATTACTTTCCTCTAGAGCCCTGAGGTACTTGGCAAACATCTATTCACTTCTACTGTGCCTCTGTGAGTTAGGTCAGGATTTTTGTTTTATGGGTGAGAAAATTAAGACCCATGGAATATCTGGGAGACTCGCTCATGAAATCCAATCTTACTTCTAACACTGAAAGGGGAAAGATTATATAAAGCTACTTGCCATACATTTCTTCCCAATATACTCTCCTGTGCTCAGTGTGTAACAGAATTATGTAGGTACAAGATACTTAAGTATTAGCATTTGTATCCTGTTATGAGCTGAATTATGTTCCCCTAAAATTCACATGTTGAAATCCTAACCCACATGACTTCAGAATGTGACTATTTGGAGATGGGGTAATTCAGCTAAAATGAGATCATTAAGATGAGCCCTAATCCAAAATGACTAGTGTACTTAGAGATTAGGACACAAACATACACAGAAGGAAGATGGCTGTCTTCCAAGGAAAGAGGCCCAGAAGAAACCAATCCTCCTGACATCTTGATCTCTGACTTCTAGCCTCCAGAATTGTGAGGAAATAAATTTTTATTGTGTAAGCTATCTGGTCCATGGTTGTTTGTTTAGACAGCCTTGGCAACCTAATACAGAACCTATAAGAGTTTGGATCCTGGAACAGAAAGAGTTACATATTGCAAATCCTGCCTTCCTGTAGGAGTAATTCCTAAACTCTCACAACTGCTATGACTCAGGCAGGAAGCCAGAATACTGGATCTCCTTTTAAGTGATCGCTAAGACCTAAATGTCTGAACTCACCAATTCTAACTCAGGTCAACTCCTGCCATGCTGTCCAAGCATCATCTCAGTCCTTTGGCTTGTAACTGTAGGAAGTCTCAGAAACTCGAGTTCCAATACAGGACCTGTCACTAATTAACTAAGTGATGAAGGAAAGTCAGTTCCTCATTGGGTCTCAGTTTTTTAATCTGTATAATGAATGAGATAGTTTTGACAGGGCAGGGATAGCTCAAGCTTCATTCTGGCTCTTACTTTTTTTTTTTTTTTTTTTTTTAACAGAGTCTAGCTCTGTTGCCCAGGCTAGAGGGCAGTGGCATGATCTTGGCCCATTGCAACCTCTCCTCCTCCCAGGCTCAAGCATTTCTACTGCCTCAGTCTCCCAAGTAGCTGGGACCACAGGCATGTGCCACCACGCTGGCTAATTTTTTTGTATTTTTAGTAGAGAGGGGGTTTCACCATGTTGGCCAGCTGGTCTTGAACTCCTGACTTCAGATGATCCACCCACCTTGCCCTCCCAAAGTGCTGGGATTACAGGCATAAACCACTGGGCCCGGACTGGCTTTTACATTTTGATTCCAATACAAAGATAATGGTAATTTAAGGGAAGATGAAAATTTCAGGAAAATATAGTTCATGATCCAAATCCAGCCACTGCCTCCTTTAGTACAACCCATGAGCTATGGATATTTTTACATTTTTACATAGTTCTTTTTTTAATCCAAGGAAAAATAACATTTTCCTTGGATTAAAAAAATATACTTTGCACTCTTCTAAATCTTGGCATTTACCCATTCATTTAATCTTTACAACAACTGTGTGAAGTAGATACTCTTATTCATTTTATAGATAAGCAAATCGAAGTAAGTAGTCAAAGATAACATGGCTAATGAATTTCAGTTCTGCTAGAACTCATACCATGAAGTCTTACCCCAGAGCCTGTGCTCTTAACCTGTCTCCTCATATTGAAAAAAAATCTAACACTATCAGGGTAGTGCATAAGTGCCAAAAGAGGGGCTCAGGCAATACATTCTGCTGTGTTTCCCCCAACCCCCGAAAAAAATCACTCTGTTTCAGAGAAGTACAGGAAGGCTTTGTAGGGGAATGAGGCCACATTTCTACCATGATGATGGAACACTAACTGAACCACAATTAAGTGAAATGTTCCCCCAGAAAGAATCCTATTCTTCTCAGTCATAGACCTTTATTCCAAAAAAAGTATTCAATTATTAATATATTAACCGAGTTATGTTGGTTAATAATATTCAATTATTATTATTACAGTACTTCAAATATTTGTGTACATTTGTTTTTTCTCTTTTATATATATACCTGCATAATATCCTAGATTTTACCTGTTGGCCCAGGAAATCTAAAATACTAACTACCTCCTCCTTTATAGAAAAAGTTTGCTGACCCTTGCTCTAGAATATTAAAGTGTAAGAATAAATGTGGGTAATTAGAAAGGTGATTGTAAACATTAATATTAACTTCCTCTTCTTTATTAGCAAGTTTTCATCAGTAAAATTAGATACTTCACCCATTATGCTGTTACTTGCATTTTTAATTTTAATATATTATAAGTTTAAAAGTAATTATTGTTTGAATGACAGAAATAAAAATACCTCTGAATGAAGACAAAACAGAATAGATACATGTGCAAAGAAGCATCATCAGTGACTCTTTTAATCAGATAATCATATTTTGTTTTGTGGCTATGGGCAATGGAATAACTAATAGCACTCTACTGACATAAAAGGTAAAAACAAGATAAGCCTTAAAGCAAGGTGTCACAGACCTAAGGTAGATATGGTAGCCACATCCTCTTTTTAGATTATTTTTAATTTAGTGTTTTACTTATTTATTTATCTGGATACCCCCATATGAAAACTTCCCCATCACATATACTCTTGATTTTCATAAAAAATATTACTGGGGCATAGCTTCAAGATGGCTGAATAGAGATACCAGACATGCGCCCACTCCAAAGAAGAACCAAAATTGTGAATAAATAATCACTCGTCAAATAGAACATCTTGGAGAGAACGCTGGAGTTCAACAGAGAAGTCACAGTAAACCTCTGAGTCACAGAAAGAGAAGGAAGTGAGCAGCCAGGTCAGCCGAGATCAACTGGGAGCCCAAGGGACTCCCTCCTGCAGGGAAAGTGTAAGTGAGAGATTCTAAGCAGTCCACATCTCCACAATGAACTGCTGCAATCCTAGCTATAGGAGAGCTCCTCTACCCACATGAGCCCTGAGACTAGTGTGGGCAGTGATCTGAACACTCTGGAGGGCACTGCACTAAACAGGGAACAGTGCTGGATCATACACAACTATGAGACCTAAGCAGCTACAGCATGGCATTGTTGTGAGAGCCCAGTCATCATGGGACATCATCCTTCCCTGGGAACAACAGCCTCCGTATATCTACATCCCAGGAGCCCCCACTGACATTCCCCAGTGTTCATACCAATGCCTACAGTGGCACAGAGCTGGCTTGACCCAAAGGTGCTGGGTGTCCATAGTACTCTAGGCAACATGGGATACTACTCCCAAGTGAAAAGATGGTGCAACATACCAAGGAGGTGGCACCTGGTACAACAGAAACCAAGGCATGCACTTTCCAGAGCTTGAGAGCTCCATGTCTGGGGCTGTGAGAAGTGGCCACGCCCCCAGCAGCAGCACAGACTCTATGCTCAGGCCAACTATCAGAGACTGGAACCCCTTCCATTTTTCCACACATTGCACAGCAGTTGCTCCCACGAGGAGCTGAGGTAGGCAAGCCTGAGAGTAGACTGTCTGGTCTGGGAGTAGCAACCCTGCCTCCACTGGGGGAGTGATCTCTATGCTCAGACTTGTCATAGAGCAAGATTTCTTCCCCATTCTGCACACTGCTGCAGTTACTGTTGCTGCCACCAAGAGTAGGGGTGGGTGAGTCTGAGGGCAGTGTGTCTGGGGCTGTGCGTGGCAACCACATCCCCACTGGCTGCATGGTCTCTGTGCCTGGCCCATGCACAGAGGGCAAGATCCCTCCCTGTCTCTGCACACCACAGCTACCAGGGGCCAAAGCAAGCACAACTCACAGCCTGAGAGTTACCATCTGGGGCTGCGATAGCCAACCTCACCCACTCCAGGAGCATGGCCTCTGTGCTCCAGTGCCATCCCAAATATAGGCTCCCCAGGCATACCAAGGCAGCTGCTACTGCTGCCAGAGGCAAAGTGTGAACTCCCCAGAGACTTGAGAGCTGCCTGCAGGGGACTGTTGATAGCAACCCTACCTACATCAACAGCAGGACTGCTATGCTTTAGCACAAGACCTGAGGTCAAGTTCTCCACACCCACCTCCACAGACTGCCCATTCTGTTTACTACAGCCTATGCCACTGCCTATGACCAGGGGCCTGAGGTCAGACCCACCTGGACTGATACTACCCTTGAGAGCCTGAGAATGCTGCCCAAGGATCTGGGCATCACTCCACCCATTCTACCACCTCTGGCATCTGTGCATTCACCACTGGGAACCTGAAGATGAGTCCACCTAGCCTGCTACCAACACCACTCATACCTACCCACATGTACAAACTAGGAGTCTGGAGACTGGCTTCCCAGCCCGTCACAGCCACCACTAACACCAGCACACACTGCTCAGGAACCAGAGGGTCCTGCCACTGCTACTGCCATTGCCCATGCCACACCAGCTTCCCAGGAGCCTAAAAACCTACCTGCCCAGCCCACTGCTGCCACTAGTGCCATCTGAGAAAGCCACCTGGAGGCCCCAAGAAATGACCTATCTGAACCCACTAACACCAGTGTCAGCATATGCCACCCTGGGGCCCAAGGAGAGGCACAAGGAAAGTCAGCTTACCCCTGCCACCAGTGAGGCCTGAAGACTTATCTACCTGGCATCCCTGTCACCAGAAAAACTTCATTACAGCCTCTACTAATAACTGCATTCTAAGCCACTGAGGAAATTACAGATTCCACTGATGCTGTTTGTAGAAGAAGAACCATACAGAAGCTACACTACTGAATACACCCAGAATCAAAGCCAAAGTAGGCCCCTGCTCAACCAACATCATAGATACATCTTTAGGAAAAAATACTCTCCTACAAAAGTAAAGTTAAAAAATTGGAAGAAGTGACTATCACACCTGATGTGCAGATATCAATGTAAGGAAACAGAAAACTTGAACACGCAAGGAAATATGGCAACTCCAAAGGAACGCAATAATTCCCTAGCAACAGATCCTAATCCAAAAGAAATTCACAAAATCCCAGAAAAAAAAATATTGATTTTAAAGAAGCTCAGTAAAATCCAACACAATTCTGAAAGAACAATACAAAGAAATCAGAAAAATAATTAATGACATGAATGAGAGACTTACCAAAGGAACAGATATTATGAAAACAAACCAAATAGAAATTCTGGAAGTGAGGAATTTATTGAATAAACTACAAAATATATTTGGAAACTTCAACAATAGACTAGATAAAACAGAAGAAAGAACCTCAGAACTTGAAGACAGGTCTCTTGAAATAATCTAGTCAGACAAAAACAGAGAAAAAAGAATGAACAAAGACTTTGTGATATTTGAGATACCATAAAGTGATCAAATACATGAATTATCAGTATTTCAGAAGACAAAGAGAGAACAAAAGAGTTTGAAAACCCATTTAACAAAATAATAGATGAAAACTTTGAAGTCTAGTAAAAGATTAAGTCATCCAGATATTGGAGGACCAGTGATTCCCAAACAAATAAAATGCAAAAAGGGTTTTCTCCATAGCACATTATAGTACTATGTGTACACATCATACTGTCTAAAGTCAAAGATAAAGAGAGAATTCTAAAAACAGGAAGAGAAAACCATCTAGTCACCTATAAAGGAATTGCCATCAGACCAACAGTGGACTTCTCAAGAAGAACCTTATAGGCCAGGAGAGAATGGGATTACATATTTAAAGTGCTGAAAGAAAAAAGTTGTCACGACCAAGGATACTATATTACTATATCCAGCAAAATTAGCCTTATAAAGACTAATTTATAAAATGAAGGAAAAAATAAAGTCTTTCCCAGACAAGAAAATGCTATGGGAATTCATCACCACCAGACTGGTCCTACAAGAAATGCTCAAGGGACTCCTGAACCTGGAAGCAAAAGGATAATTGTTACCATCATGAAAGCACACAAATGTATAAAACTCACTGTTAAAGCAAACACATTAATGAAGAAGAGAAGTGATTCAAATGGTACCACTACAGAAAACTACTAAACCACAAGGACAAACAATAAGAGAAATGGAAAAGAACAAAGAATATACACAACAACCAGAAAACAATTAACAATAATGAAATGACAAAACCTCACATATCAATAATAACTTTGAACATAAACAGATTAAATTTATCACTAAAAATATGTAGACTGGCTGAAGGGATAAAAAATCATTATCCAACTATATGCTGCCTACTAGAAACACACTTTACCCATAAAAACACATACTGATTGAAAGGGATGGAAAATAGATATTCCACACAAATGGAAACCAAAATCAAGCAGGAATATCTATACTTATATCAGATAAGACAGACTTTAAGTCAAAAACAGGGGCAAAAAAGAAGGTTATTAAATAATGATAAAGGGATCAGTCCAGCAAGAGGATGTAATGAGATTAAATACATATGGACTCACCCAGATTAATAAAGCAGATATTATCAGATAGAAAGAGAGATGTAGACTCCATACAATAATAGTGGGGGACTTCAATACCTCACTTTCAGCATTAAAGAGATCAGCTAGACAGAAAATCAACAAAGAAACATTAGATTTAATGTTGGACTTTAGACCAAATGGACCTAACAGATATTTAAAGAACATTTTATCCAACAACTGCAGAACACAATTTTCTTATAAGCACATGGAACATTCTCCAGGATAGACTACAAGTTAGGGCACAAAACAAATCTCAACAAATTTTTAAAAACCAAAATCATATCAAGTATCTTCTTAGACTGCAATGGAACAAAACTAGAAATCAATACCAAGAGGAACTTTGGAAATTATACAAATATATGGAAACCAAATAACATGCTCCTGAACAACCACTGGGTCAATGAAATTAAGACAGAAATAAAAAAAAATTCTTGAAAAAAATGAAAACAAAAACAATATAAGAAAACCTGTGGGATACAGCTAAAGCAGTGCTAAGATGGAATTTTATAACAATAAGCACCTACATCAAAAACACAGAAAGATTTCAAAGCTACAATTTCACAATGTACATAAAGGAACTAAAAAAGCAAGAACAAACCAAACCCAAAATTAGCATAAGAAACAAAATAATAAAGCAGAACTAAACAAAATATAGTCTAAAGTAAAAATACAAAGCACTAACAAAATGAAAAGTTGGTTCTTCGGCGGAGGAGCCAAGATGGCCAAATAGGAAAAGCTCCGGTCTACAGCTCCCAGCGTGAGCGACGCAGAAGACGGGTGATTTCTGCATTTCCATCTGAGGTACTGGGTTCATCTCACTAGGGAGTGCCAGAGAGTGGGCGCAGGTCAGTGGGTGCAGCGCACCATGCACGAGCAGAAGCAGGGCAAGGCATTGCCTCACTCAGGAAGCACAAGGGGTCAGGGAGTTCCCTTTCCTAGTCAAAGAAAGGGGTGACACACGGCACCTGGAAAATCGGGTCACTCCCACCCAAATACTGCACTTTTCCGATGGGCTTAAAAAACGGCGCACCAGGAGATTATATCCTGCACCTGGCTCAGAGGGTCCTACGCCCACAGTCTTGCTGATTGCTAGCACAGCAGTCTGAGATCAAACTGCAAGGCAGCAGCAAGGCTGGGGGAGGGGCACCTGCCATTGCCCAGGCTTGCTTAGGTAAACAAAGCAGCCAGAAAGGTCCAACTGGGTGGAGCCCACCACAGCTCAAGGAGGCCTGCCTGCCTCTGTAGGCTCCACCTCTGGGGGCAGGGCACAAACAAAAAGACAGCAGTAACCTCTGCAGACTTACATGTCCATGTCTGACAGGTTTGAAGAGA
Source organism: Pan troglodytes (assembly GCF_028858775.2). Classification (NCBI taxonomy): domain Eukaryota; kingdom Metazoa; phylum Chordata; class Mammalia; order Primates; family Hominidae; genus Pan; species Pan troglodytes. The sequence goes on from NC_072398.2 coordinate 134,317,990, forward strand.
GCAGTGGTTCTCCCAGCATGCATCTGGAGATCTGAGAACAGGCAGACTGCCTCCTCAAGTGGGTCCCTGACCCCTGACCCCTGAGCAGCCTAACTGGGAGGCACCTCCCAGTAAGGGCAGACTGACACCTGAAACGGCCGGGTAGTCCTCTGAGACAAAACTTCCAGAGGAACGATCAGACAGCAGCATTCGCGGTTCACAAAAAACCACTGTTCTGCAGACACCGCTGCTGATACCCAGGAAAACAGGGTCTGGAGTGGACCTCTAGCAAACTCCAACAGATCCGCAGCTGAGGGTCCTGTCTGTTAGAAGGAAAACTAACAAACAGAAAGGACATCCACACCAAAAACCCATCTGTACATCACCATCATCAAAGACCAAAAGTAGATAAAACCACAAAGATGGGAAAAAAACAGAGCTGAAAAACTGGAAACTCTAAAAAGCAGAGCACCTCTCCTCCCCCAAAGGATTGCAGTTCCTCACCAGCAATGGAACAAAGCTGGACGGAGAATGACTTTGACGAGTTGAGAGAAGAAGGCTTCAGAGGATCAAACTACGAGCTACAGGAGGAAATTCAAACCAAATGCAAAGAAGTTAAAAACTTTGAAAAAAATTTAGACAAATGTATAACTAGAATAACCAATACAGAGAAGTGCTTAAAGGAGCTGATGGAGCTGAAAGCCAAGGCACGAGAACTACATGAAGAATGCAGAAGCCTCAGGAGCCGATGTGATCAACTGGAAGAAAGGGTATCAGCGATGGAAGATGAAATGAATGAAATGAAGCAAGTAGGGAAGTTTAGAGAAAAAAGAATAAAAAGAGACGAACAAAGCCTCCAAGAAATATGTGACTATGTGAAAAGACCAAATCTATGTCTGATTGGTGTACCTGAAAGTGACGGGGAGAATGGAACCAACATGGAAAACACTCTGCAGGATATTATCCAGGAGAACTTCCCCAATCTAGCAAGGCATGCCAACATTCAGATTCAGGAAATACAGAGAACACCACAAAGATACTCCTCGAGAAGAGCAACTCCAAGACACATAATTGTCAGATTCACCAAAGTTGAAATGAAGGAAAAAATGCTAAGGGCAGTCAGAGAGAAAGGTCAGGTTACCCACAAAGGGAAGCCCATCAGACTAACAGCAGATCTCTTGGCAGAAACTCTACAAGCCAGAAGAGAGTGGGGGCCAATATTCAACATTCTTAAAGAAAAGAATTTTCAATGCAGAATTTCATATCCAGCCAAACTAAGCTTCATAAGTGAAGGAGAAATAAAATACTTTACAGACAAGCAAATGCTGAGAGATTTTGTCACCACCAGGACTGCCCTAAAAGAGTTCCTGAAGGAAGCACTAAACATGGAAAGGAACAACCGGTACCAGCCGCTGCAAAATCATGCCAAAATGTAAAGACCATTGAGACTAGGAAGAAACTGCATCAACTAACGAGCAAAATAACCAGCTAACATCATAATGACACGATCAAATTCACACATAACAATATTAACTTTAAATGTAAATGGACTAAATGTTCCAATTAAAAGACACAGACTGGCAAATTGGAGAAGGAGTCAAGACCCATCAGTGTGTTGTATTCAGGAAACCCATCTCACATGCAGAAACACACATAGGCTCAAAATAAAAGGATGGAGGAAGATCTACCAAGCAAATGGAAAACAAAAAAAGGCAGGGGTTGCAATCCTAGTCTGTGATAAAACAGACTGTAAACCAACAAAGATCAAAAGAGACAAAGAAGGCCATTACATAATGGTAAAGGGATCAATTCAACAAGAAGAGCTAACTACCCTAAATATATATGTACCCAGTACAGGAGCACACAGATTCATAAAGCAAGTCCTGAGTGACCTACAAAGAGACTTAGACTCCCACACAATAATAATGGGAGACTTTAACACCCCACTGTCAACATTAGACAGATCAACGAGACAGAAAGTCAACAAGAATACCCAGGAATTGAACTCAGCTCTGCACCAAGTGGACCTAATAGACATCTACAGAACTCTCCACCCCAAATCAACAGAATATACATTTGTTTCAGCACCACACCACACCTATTCCAAAATTGACCACATACTTGGAAGTAAAGCTCTCCTCAGCAAATGTAAAAGAACAGAAATTATAACAAACTATCTCTCAGACCACAGTGCAATCAAACTAGAACTCAGGATTAAGGAACTCACTCAAAACCGCTCAACTACATGGAAACTGAACAACCTGCTCCTGAATGACTACTGGGTACATAACGAAATGAGGGCAGAAATAAAGATGTTCTTTGAAACCAACGAGAACAAAGACACAACATACCAGAATCTCTGGGACACATTCAAAGCAGTGTGTAGAGGGAAATTTATAGCACTAAATGCCCACAAGAGAAAGCAGGAAAGATCCAAAATTGACACCCTAACATCACAATTAAAAGAACTAGAAAAGCAAGAGCAAACACATTCAAAAGCTAGCAGAAGGCAAGAAATAACTAAAATCAGAGCAGAACTGAAGGAAATAGAGACACAAAAAACCCTTCAAAAAATTAATGAATCCAGGAGCTGGTTTTTTGAAAGGATCAACAAAATTGATAGACCACTAGCAAGACTAATAAAGAAAAAAGAGAGAAGAATCAAATAGATGCAATAAAAATGATAAAGGGGATATCACCACCGATCCCACAGAAATACAAACTACCATCAGAGAATACTACAAACACCTCTATGCAAATAAACTAGAAAATCTAGAAAAAATGGATAAATTCCTCGACACATACACTCTCCCAAGACTAAACCAGGAAGAAGTTGAATCTCTGAATAGACCAATAACAGGAGCTGAAATTGTGGCAATAATCAATAGCTTACCAACCAAAAAGAGTCCAGGACCAGACGGATTCACAGCCGAATTCTACCAGAGGTACAAGGAGGAACTGGTACCATTCCTTCTGAAACTATTCCAATCAATAGAAAAAGAGGGAATCCTCCCTAACTCATTTTATGAGGCCAGCATCATCCTGATACCAAAGCCGGGCAGAAACACAACCAAAAAAGAGAATTTTAGACCAATATCCTTGATGAACACTGATGCAAAAATCCTCAATAAAATACTGGCAAAACAAGTCCAGCAGCACATCAAAAAGCTTATCCACCATGATCAAGTGGGCTTCATCCCTGGGATGCAAGGCTGGTTCAATATACGCAAATCAGTAAATGTAATCCAGCATATAAACAGAATCAAAGACAAAAACCACATGATTATCTCAATAGATGCAGAAAAGGCCTTTGACAAAATTCAACAGCCCTTCATGCTAAAAACTCTCAATAAATTAGGTATTGATGGGACATATTTCAAAATAATAAGAGCTATCTATGACAAACCCACAGCCAATATCATACTGAATGGGCAAAATCTGGAAGCATTCCCTTTGAAAACTGGCACAAGACAGGGATGCCTTCTCTCACCACTCCTACTCAACATAGTGTTGGAAATTCTGGCCAGGGCAATTAAGCAGGAGAAGGAAATAAAGGGTGTTCAATTAGGAAAAGAGGAAGTCAAATTGTCCCTGTTTGCAGACGACATGATTGTATATCCAGAAAACCCCATTGTCTCAGCCCAAAATCTCCTTAAGCTGATAAGCAACTTCAGCAAAGTCTCAGGATACAAAATCAATGTACAAAAATCACAAGCATTCTTATACACCAATAACAGACAGAGAGCCAAATCATGAGTGAATTCCCATTCACAATTGCTTCAAAGAGAATAAAATACCTAGGAATCCAACTTACAAGGGACGTGAAGGACCTCTTCAAGGAGAACTACAAACCACTGCTCAATGAAATTAAAGAGGATACAAACAAATGGAAGAACATTCCATGCTCATGGGTAGGAAGAATCAATATCGTGAAAATGGCCATACTGCCCAAGGTAATTTATAGATTCAATGCCATCCCCATCAAGCTACCAATGACTTTCTTCACAGAATTGCAAAAAACTACTTTAAAGTTCATATGGAACCAAAAAAGAGCCCGCATTGCCAAGTCAATCCTAAGGCAAAAGAACAAAGCTGGAGGCATCACACTACCTGACTTCAAACTATACTACAAGGCTACAGTAACCAAAACAGCATGGTACTGGTACCAAAACAGAGATATAGATCAATGGAACAGAACAGAGCCCTCAGAAATAACGCCACATATCTACAACTATCTGATCTTTGACAAACCTGAGAAAAACAAGCAATGGGGAAAGGATTCCCTATTTAATAAATGGTGCTGGGAAAACTGGGTAGCCATATGTAGAAAGCTGAAACTGGATCCCTTCCTTACACCTTATACAAAAATCAATTCAAGATGGATTAAAGACTTAAACGTTAGACCTAAAACCATAAAAACCCTAGAAGAAACCTAGGCATTTCCATTCAGGACATAGGCATAGGCAAGGACTTCATGTCTAAAACACCAAAAGCAATGGCAACAAAAGCCAAAATTGACAAATGGGATCTAATTAAACTAAAGAGCTTCTGCACAGCAAAAGAAACTACCATCAGAGTGAACAGGCAACCCACAGAATGGGAGAAAATTTTCGCAACCTACTCATCTGACAAAGGGCTAATATCCAGAATCTACAATGAACATAAACAAATTTACAAGAAAAAAACAAACAACCCCATCAAAAAGTGGGCGAAGGACATGAACAGACACTTCTCAAAAGAAGACATGTATGCAGCCAAAAAACACATGAAAAAATGCTCACCATCACTGGCCATCAGAAAAATGCAAATCAAAACCACAATGAGATCCCATCTCACACCAGTTAGAATGGCAATCATTAAAAAGTCAGGAAACAACAGGTGCTGGAGAGGATGTGGAGAAATAAGAACACTTTTACACTGTTGGTGGGACTGTAAACTAGTTCAACCCTTGTGGAAGTCAGTGTGGCGATTCCTCAGGGATCTAGAACTAGAAATACCATTTGACCCAGCCATCCCATTACTGGGTATATACCCAAAGGACTATAAATCATGCTGCTATAAAGACACATGCACACGTATGTTTATTGTGGCACTATTCACAATAGCAAAGACTTGGAACCAACCCAAATGTCCAACAATGATAGACTGGATTAAGAAAATGTGGCACATATACACCATGGAATACTATGCAGCCATAAAAAATGATGAGTTCATGTCCTTTGTAGGGACATGGATGAAATTGGAAACCATCATTCTCAGTAAACTATCGCAAGAACAAAAAACCAAACACCGCATATTCTCACTCATAGGTGGGAATTGAACAATGAGAACACATGGACACAGGAAGGGGAATATCACACTCTGGGGACTGTTATGGGGTGGGGGGAGGGGGGAGGGATAGCATTGGGAGATATACCTAATGCTAGATGACGAGTTAGTGGGTGCAGCGCACCATCATGGCACATGTATACATATATAACTAACCTGCACATTGTGCACATGTACCCTAAAACTTAAAGTATAATAATAAAAAAAGAAAAGAAAAGTTGGTTCTTTAAAAAGATAAACATAACTGCTAAACTTCTAACTAGACTAATCAAGAAAAGAGAAAAGAGAGAAGACCCAAATAAACACAATCACAAATGAAAAAGGAAACATTACAACTGATACCACAGAAATACAAAAATCATCAGAGATTATTAGGAACAACTATATGCTAACACCACTGTCATGTTTATCGCAGCGCTATACACAATAGTAAAGATATGGAATTAACCCAAGTGTCCATCAACAGATGAATGGAAAAAAGAAAATGTGGTGTGTATGTGTGTGTGTGTGTGTATGCAATGTAATTATATATATATATACACACACACGTATACACGCACATATATATATACATATATATAATATATAAAATGTAATACCATTCAGCCATAAAGAAGAATGAAATTATGTCATTTCCAGCAACATGGATGGAACTGGACGTCATTATGTTAAGTAAGGTAAGCCAGGAAAAGAAAGACAAATACTGCATATTCTCACTCATATATGGAAACTAAAACACTCGATCTCATGAATTGGACATAGAAAATAGATTGATAGATATCAGAGACTGAGAAGTGTGGGTGCGGGCAGGGGACAGATAAAGAGAAGTTGATTAATGGGTACAAAAATACAATTAGATATAAGAAATAGGTTCCAATGTTTGATAGCAGATTAGGGTGACTATACTTAGCAACAATATTTTGTATATTTCAAAATAACTAGAAGACATGACTTGAAATGATACCAACACATAGAAATGATAAATACTCAAGGTGATGGATACCCAAATACCCTGACTTGATCATTACATATTCTATGCATGTAACAAACACTCACATGTACCCCATAATTATGTAAAATATTGTTTTAATAAAAGAAGAAAGATTTTTAAATTGCCAATTATTTGTCTGAATTAGAAACTGGGCACAAACAATTCCTATACTTTAGCTAGATACTTAGGTTCTTCAAAAATAATACATGTAATTGAATGATCTGAGCATTCTTAGCCCTGAGTTCTTTTTCAGTTTGACCTAGGCCCATCAAAATGTTCAAAAATCTGTTCCACAGAAATGCTAACCCATTTCTATTTCTCTCTCTAGGTGTTGAAAACTGGGTTCATAATTTTTACAAAACTGTACAGCTTTAGAGACTGGGCTTTCACTGTATTCAGGAGTGTGCATAAAACACCTGAAGAGGCAATTTCTGGCAAAGTTAACAGCCAGGGTGTTCTATCATCTCTTTAAATTCAACTTAGGTAAAACCCAGTTCTAGCACTTTGCCAAGCAAATAACTCCTCCTCCTGTTTTATGCATTTCTAAAAATAGTACCAAAATCCTTTCCAGGAATAAAACCTCATGTTTTTTTTTTCCTATGCCCTCAGCAACTAATCAGTCACTAAAATCATAAACATTTTTCATGAACTTACTACAGATTTTAACTTCTAAGTGCTTCTGACATATTATTTCTAATTCATAGTAATCTTGCAAAGTAGTTCTTAGAATTCAATTGATAAAAAAACTTAGGCTCTACTAAGTACTAGAGTCCAGATTAAAATCCATTATGTTTGATTCCAAAGCCATCTTCCTGAGTATTGCTATTTTTCCTTCATACAAATTCTTGTATCCTTCTGTTTTTTTCCATTCCCAATACTCCCACCAGCCGGCTTAGGTGCCTATCATCTATCCCCTTCACCAGCCTCTTGGGCTCCAGTTCCTCCCTATTCAACCGTCTGCCCACTCCCACATTACTGATCAAGAGTGTGAATGAGAGAGCTCTTTGAAAAATTCCCCAACTGGCTCGCAGGACAAGATCTCTCCTTTTGAAACTTTATAGCATATATTCTTTGTAAACTAATATTGTTCTTGCCAAGTTTACTCTTGTATGATTATTTTGTCAACTCTTGTTAGAGTCAAAGATTTTAGCAGGCAGGAATTTAATCCCAATACATATTGCTGAATATGTATTCTAATTTTATTCTATCTTAATTATATTCTGATTTTTCTGCTTCCTAAACTAATTGATATGGATGTTTCCTTACTTCTGTCTTTTTTCCTGCCTAAATTGTTATTTTCCCCTTACTGAAAGTCAAAAAGGCCTTAAAGAAAATACAATGACAGGAGGACCTTATCATGAGAAAACTTTTTTATAAATGTGTTTACCTGGCATGAGAAGACAATTCTGCTTTTCCTAGTGAGACCCATGCATCATGTTGAATAGCATTCAAACGACTATCTTTGCTAAATCTCCCATCTAACTGTGTCTTTGTTAAAGTCAGGGCACCAGGGAGTTCAAGGTGAGATTTTACACGGCATCCCCTCTTGTATTTTCAAAGATTACTTTATATTGTCCATACATCTCAAAATAGCACGCCTTTCTTTGACATCGCATTGCACTATGAACTCCTATTCAATTTGTTAACCGCCATCCTTCCCAAGTCTCACTCAGCACGACAGCTTCCTGAGTAATACCCCCATAATTTGAATCTGCGCTGAGCATTATTTTCTCTCAGGTGCATATTTTCTTGCATGGCTTTGTATTAAACCTCATTTCACATTTGTTCAACCAATGCCCTGTATTATCTATATCCTGCTGGGGTTGTAATATGTCATCTTATCTCCCCTCCTTGCAAGATTTCTGCTATTTGCAAATTTAGTCAGTATTGCATTAACCTTTTCAAGGTGAGGAGGATTGCATGGAAGTGGTGGGCTCAGGCCATATCCTGATGGAGCACACAGGACCCATATCCCAGCCCTGTACTATCCTGATAAAAACCACTGTTTGTAAGCCATCCAAGTTTATCCACTAACTCTCATATTCTCTAGACAACGCTTTTCTAATCTCTCAGTGAGTTGTGTGTTGTATTAGTCCATTTTCATGCTGCTGATAGAGACATACCCGAGACTGGGAAGGAAAAGAGGTGTAATTGGACTTACAGTTGCACATAGCTGGAGAGGCCTTAGAATCATGGCAGGAGGTGAAAGGCACTTCTTACATGGCGGCAGCAAGAAAAAATGAGAAAGATGCAAAAAGATCTGAAGATGAAGAAAGATCTGATAAAACCATCAGATCTCATGATATTTATTCACTACCATGAAAACAGTATGGAGGAAACCACTCCCATGATTCAAATTATCTCCCACTGGGTCCCTCTCACAACACTTGGGAATTATGGGAGTATAATTCAAGATGAGATTTGGGTGGGGACACAGAGCCAAACCATATCATTCCACCCCTGGACACTCCAAATCTCATGTCCTCACATTTCAAAACCAATCATGCCTTCCCAACAGTCCCCCAAAGTTTTAACTCATTTCAACATTAACCCAAAAGTCCACAGTCCAAAGTCTTGTCTGAGACAAGACAAGCCCCTTCCACCTATGAGCCTGGAAAATCAAAAGCAAGCTAGTTATTTCCTAGATACAATGGGGGTACAGGTATTGGGTAAATACAGCTGTTCCAAATGGGAGAAATTGGCCAAAACTAAGGGGTTACAGGGCCCATGTAAATCCAAAATCTAGCATGGCAGTCAAATTCTAAAGCTCCAGAATGACCTCCTTTGACTCCATGTCTCACATCCAGGTCATGCTGATGCAAGAGGTAGGTTCCTATAGCCTTGAACAGCTCCAACCCTGTGGCTTTGCAGGGTATAGCCCCACTCCTGACTGCTTTTACAGGCTGATGTTGAGTGTCTGTGGCTTTTCCAGGCACATGGTGCAAGCTGTCAGGGGATCTACCATTCTGGGGTCTGGAGAATGGTTGCCCGCTTCTCACAGCTCCATTAGGCAGTGTCCCAGTAGAGACTCTGTGTGGGGCTCTGACCCACATTTCCCTTTCACACTGCCCTAGCAGAGGTTCTCCATGAGGGCCCCACTCTGCAGCAAACTTTTGCCTGGGCATCCAGGTGTTTCCATACATCTTCTGAAATCTAGGTGGAGGTTCCCAAACCTCAATTCTTGACTTCTTTGCACCCACAGACTCAACACCACATGGAAGCTGCCAAGGTTTGGGGCTTACATCCTGTAAAACCATGGGCCAAGCTGTACCTTGGCCCCCTTTAGCAATGGCTGGAGCAGCTGGGATGCAGGGCACCAAGTCCCTAGGCTGCACACAGCTTGGGGACCCTGGGCCCAGCCCATGAAACAATTTTTTCCTCCTAGGCTTCCAGGTCTGTGATGGGAAGGGCTTCCATGAAGACCTATGACATGTCCTGGAGACATTTTCCCCATTGTCTTGGTGATTAACATTCGGCTCCTTGTTGCATATGCAAATTTCTGCAGCCAGCTTGAATTTCTCCACAAAAAGAATGGGTTTTTCTTTTCTACTGCATTGTCAGGCTGCAAATTTTGTGAACTTTTATGCTCTGTTTCCCTTTTAAAATGGAAGGCTTTTAACAGCACCCAAGTCACCTCTTGAATGCTTTGTTGCTTAGAAATTTCTTCCACCAGATACCCTAAATCATCTCTCTCAAGTTCAAAGTTCCACGAATCTCTAGGGCAGGGGCAAAATGTCATCAGTCTTTTTGCTGAAACATAACAAGAGTCACCTTTGCTCCATTCCCAACAAGTTCCTCAACTCCATCTGAGACCACCTCAGCCTGGACCTTATTGTTCATATCACTATCAGCATTTTTGTCAAAGCCATTCAACAAGTCTCTAGGAGGTTCCAAACTTTCCCACATTTTCCTGTCTTCTTCTGAGCCCTTCAAACTGTTCCAACCTCTGCCTGATACCCAGTTTCAAAGTCGCTTCCACATTTTCGGTTATCTTTTCAGCAACATCCCACTCTACTGGTACCAATTTACTGTATTAGTCCATTTTCACACTGCTGATAAAGACATACCTCAGACTGGGAAGAAAAAGAGGTTTAATTGGACTTACAGTTCCACATGACTTGGGAGGCCTCAGAATCATGGAGGGAGGCAAAAGGCACTTCTTACATGGCATCAGCAAGAGAAAATGAGGAAGAAGCAAAAGTGGAAATCCCTAATAAACCCATCAGATCTCATGAGACTTACTGAATGCCATGAGAACAGTATGGAGGAAACCACCCCCATGATTCAAATTATCTCCCACTGGGTCCCTCCCACAACACGTGGGAATTATGAGAGTACAATTCAAGATGAGATTTGGGTGGCAACACAGAGTCAAACCATATCATTTGTGATTGGAGTCCTGTGTCCTAGAAAAAAATAGAAATGCATCAGGATTACCATAAGCACCAAGGGGAAAGGGGCAAAGTGTAATGCAGTGTCCAAATATTTTTTAGCCTCTCAAATTCAGGTATTATAGGAACACACCTCATTTAGTTGTGATCTGAAGATTTCTTTATCTACCACTTCAGGGGCTGGGTGTTTTAACCCTACTCTTCTGCTTTTTTAACCCAAAGTCCATACTTACTTCTCCTAGAGCCCACCATGGGATTTACTTGCAGGTGAATGCTCATCTATGTCTTGCTCCTGAAACATGTTCACCTGTCTGGTTTCACCACTTTATCGCAGGTTTATTTCAAATTGTTTATTAAGTTTTCAAACCCAGTTCAAATGCTCTTCCCCTTTGTGTTTGGACTCCAAAGATGGTAGCAGCAAATGTACAATTCTGAATTCCTTGTGTGGAAAGCAGAGCTCTCATCCTGGATGGAGGGCTGGATGGGTAAAAGATAATGGGCTGAGACTGGGTATTGCTGTGGCTGCAGTGCATTTCATCATTTTCATTCTTTCTTTTCTGCCATGGAGTGCTGGGTGTAGTTTGCCATTAAGGTGGATTGTGTGTTGTTTTTAATCTCTGTGGACTGATTTATAATTTTGGACAACAGGAACGAAACTGCTCTTATTTCTATCATTATTTCCCCCTTAATATCCCTATCTCTGGCATCTGCACAAACACTCTTTGTCCTTAGGTTTTCAAAATAATTGTTTTAGACAGAAATGCATCTCCAAGTAAATGCTATTATCAGTGTTATGCCCAGATTTGTCAACAAACTTCTCAACACGTGTTATAAATTTTCAGATCATTCTACCCTGAACTCGGAACAGCCTGGAATCATCATCAGTTCTCTATCAAGAAGTTTTCTACTCTAATTTAGACCCCAGAATCACAGTGCTACCAGCATCAGTGAATGTCTCGCTGTTTTACTCTCTAATGCAGTGGTTCTCAGCCAGGATTGATTGTGCCACCAAGGGGACATTTGACAATGTCTGGGACATTTTGGTGGTCAAAACATAGGAGAGTGCTTCCTGTGGCTAGAAGGTAGAGGCCAGGGATGCTCTGAATATCCTACAATACCCAGGGCAGATTTCCAGCCCCAAATATCTATAATGCCAGGGATAAGAAACTGTGGTCTAATGTCTTTTCAACATTACACTAGTCAAACAAAACAAAACAAAAAGAAAAACAAAGCAAAATGCCCCCATTAAACCAATTGAAGTGAGTCTGTATTTTGGCTCCATAGGTTTCAGTGCCTCACAATAAACTTAAGCCTCTTCCCCCAATACTTCCCTCCCCATCCCTATTCCAGTTTGTCTATTAATCCTCATTCTGACCTCAGTGGAAGAAAGCAGAAGCCACCAGTCCATATATTCACAAGCTTTCCTAGCACTAACACCTTATTAAGAGTGCCTCCATTTCCATTTCTTTCAGAACAGGACCTCTGACACAAATAGTTTATTTCCCCTTTCTCCCTTCTGGATCCCATTAAAGGCCTGGGTGTTTTGTTGTTGTTTTGTTTGTTTGTTTGAGATGGAGTTTCACTCTTGTCACCCAGGCTGGAGTCTAATGGCACAGTCTCAGCTCACTGCAACCTCCGCCTCCCAGGTTCAAGCGATTCTCCTGCCTCAGCCTCCCAAGTAGCTGGGATTACAGGCGCCCACCACCACACCCAGCTAATTTTTGTATTTTTAGTAGAGACAGGGTTTCACCATCTTGGCCAGGCTGGTCTCGAACTCCTGACCTCAGGTGATCTGCTCGCCTTGGCCTCCCAAAGTGCTGGGATTACAGGCGTGAGCCATCACACCCGGCCTAGGTTTGGGGTTTTTACGTCTTACTTGGAAAAACGTTCTCAAACCTGTGGCTGTCCCAAGGCTGTTCAACTGATGAATGTCTAGTAAGGGGTGGAGGTGGGAGAGAGAGAAAAGAAGGAGAGGGGGGAGGAGAGGGAAGTGGGGTGTGGGGAGAAAGGAAAGGGAAGGACTGCTGTATCTAACAAAACATTTCATTTCATTCTTTGCTGGCAATTAATTTACAGAACTTCTTCTTTCCAGCCAAGCACAGCATATACCAAGTCACCCTCTTGGTTGTCTCACACCTTCACAATGGGTCTGTTCTCCAATTAGTTTTCTACCTCATGCAGATAAAGACACTTACCAGCTATCTGATTAGTGATGCTGGCATTACCTTCCTTAACGCCACCAAGCAGTCACAGCCACAGACCTCTCCAAGGAGTCGAACATCCTGCACTGTGCTCTGATGCTCCCACAGCATGCCCAGTAGGTGGGGTGGCCTGCAGTTCAGAGACAGTAGGGGTGCTGTTTCCTGCCCCACGCTGACTCCTTCGACCCACAGTCTTCCCTTAACTTTCTCCTATGGAAACGTAACTTTTGCTTTCTGTCATCTGGTAACAGCCTCTCACATGTCCCACTGTGATGTAGCTTGCATTTCTCTGTGGCCTCTCTCAATATTACTTTCAAATTTAACCAAATGTTGTAAAGAAAAAGAATTTTCATGGGTGTTTAGATCCATGTGTGGACAGAGTCGTACTGGAAGTTATTGTACATTCCTTAAGCTAGAATCAGAGCCTAAATTTGCAGTGGTCCAGTGGATGTTAGATAATTTTTCTCATATTCCAGGTAGGGTGATTTGATTTATTTGCCAAGCAAACTTTCTTGTTTCTTTGTGGTTCAGATTTTAGGAAGTTAGACTACTAACAAAAATGATCTCTCCCTCCCTTCTGTACTGTTGCTGCTTTGATAGATTATATACTACTCTATAAATATAGAGAGTGGTACATAATTTATAAACATTCACATTTACATGTGCCAGTCTTTTCTATTAACTAGATTATAGATCATGGTTCAATTCAGTGAGCATATACGAGTGTCTGCTTTGTGCCAGGCACCATGCAAACAAAGGTGAGCAAGATGAACTGGAATCAAATCCACAAATTATTGAGGGTTTTCTACAATTTAGGCACTATGCTGAGTCTTTTACAAACATGCTATCATTAATCCTTATATTAACCCTATAAGGAAGGAATTGTTTTCCTTTTTTAAAAAAAGAGAGAGCCCCTAACTTTCTCATGAAGGTTTATTAGAAGGTCCGTATGGATGATCTCTGCGTTGAATCTGCATTGATGAGCTCTGCATTAAGCCCTAATTTTGTATGGGTTTGAATCCCTGTCTAAAAATTCTGATGTGCAATTAGAATTGATTTTAATTGATTTTAATCAATTTCTATCTTGTGTGCCCATTCTGCCAGGTGGTAGAATTTTCACCTCAGTCAGTTTGGGGTTGTATCCACATTCTGGGGGTGTTTATAGTGCCCAGGTGTTGTGTATATGGTGGCATTTGAGGGCCTGGCATCTATAAACACATCCATCATCCCACCTGCTTCTTGGGGTGGTCCATGCAGATCATACCCAAGTCATCCTTCACATCCAGCAAAAGGCCAATTCAAATCTAGCAACTCCATTCAGCAATTTCCTCTCTGTTGCTGCAGCTGCACATTCAAAAACAAGGGCGCTAAAATCTTATGGCACTTGTCTTCACAAGATCCTTCTGAGATGCCACAGCTCCCTGAACCAGGGTCTCCTGGCTGGAGCTCTAGGCCTGTCTGCTTGGATGGGCCACGAAACCATTCCCTCTCTGGGGCTGCTTCTCCTAGTGTGGACACAGCCTTCTGTGCTCTCCAATAACACGCACCTCTCTAAGAGATCTGCCTCTCCCTGTTCCAACCTCTACCCACTGCCCCTGCTTTCTCATTCCTCATGGCTCCTCCACCAACTCCTCCTTCCTTAAACCAGTAGAGAATTCATCTTTGGTGCTTTCATCTATGGTAGGGGAAAAGCTGCTTTCATGCCTCATTATTTTCTCAAATCCATGGCCTCCCTTTCCCTGAGGGCCTAAGGCTTTTAAAAACTCAGAAGTCAAGGATAGATGTCCCTGTCTTCTGCTTTCTGCTTTTCCTGAGCCAAAAAGCAGAATAAATACCCCAGTTGACTCAATGATGGAAAGCTACAGGCTAATATGGTGGAGAGGAGAGAGGCTATATTGGCTACTCTTAAAAGAATGAGAATTGCTCAGATCAAAAATGTTAAGGAAGAGATTCCAGGCCTGTAACGTAAGGTGTAAAAAGCCATCAGAAAGCACATGGCAAGTGGTTTGGAATAGATGTGGATCCGCCTGTAAGGGGAGGGATGAGAGACGCAGGGTGGAGATAGACAGGCAGGGAGCAGTGTGTAAAAGGGTTTCTAATTCCAGGTGGGGATAGGGGACTTGAAGTAAGGAGGTTGTTCTGGACTGAATGTTTGTGTCTCCCACGAAAATTCATATTTTGAACCCTAACCCCTAATGTAAATGGTACTATGAGGTGGGGCCTTTGGGAAGTGATTAGGTTTAGATAAAGTAGGGATGGTGGGGCTCTCATGATGGGAGATGAATGCCCCAGAAGAGGAAGAAGAGACACCAGAGCTTTGTCTCTCTGCCATGTGAGGATACAATGAAAAAGCAGCTGTCTGCAAGCCAGGAAGTGGGCCTCATCAGAGCCTGACCATGCTGACACCCTGATCTCAGACTTGCAGCGTCCAGAACTGTGAGAAATGAATGCCTGTTGCATAAGCCACCCAGTCTATGGCTTTTTTTTTTCTTTTTTTTTTTGAGCAGCTCGAGTTTGTTAGAGGGTTTAACAGAAGCAGTGAATGAATTTGTATTTTGGGGAAGCTTGTACTGGCACCATATGAACAGAAACTATGGGGCTGCACTCTCTTCTGGGTTCCCCACAGCCTCAGTGCTGAAGTGTGAAGATACTTGGTCAATAAATTAAAGACAGAGTAGAGTTTCACAGGTTAGAAACCCTGCCAGTAAAACAATCCTGTTATTTACAGTAACTTGGTTCCCCGAAACCAACGCAGGCCTATGGGCCTGAGTAACACTCCAGAAGGGAAACTTGCTACTCACTCCCTCAAACTCCATGCTGTGTCTGTCTTCTTCAATGTCTGTGGTGTCTTTTAAATGGTGTCTTATTTTAACTGGCTGTTATTATCCCCAATGTGACTTTTAAAATTAAAGAAATTGAAATGTAGCAACTACCTAAACCGGGATGTGATTTGTTTCAAAAGAAATTTCAATGTCTGAGCACTTAAATTAGTCAATGGGAGATTCCTCCCCTGTATCGAGCCCTAATTTTTAATTAAAAAAACAAAACCCTGATTAGCTGCCCACCATGTGTACTTAACTAAATCAGAAAAGGTATACATGGAATTATAAAAGAATTACTGAGGAGGGATCCTATACTATGTATGGGTTATGGTTGATATAAAGCCTTGATTTTCTTTTTTTCCCCTTCTCTTTGGCGTCTGGTTTTATTATCCAATTCAGAACACTCCTGTGTGAAAAAGTTAGTTTGTGAAAATGGGCTGAATCAAACTGTTTTTCCTGTAAAGAAGGATAATTTTTAAATTTCAGGGAAATGGGCCCTTTATAGAGGAACTATTACAGCAGTGGAGAGAAATCACTGATCTTAGCCAGCAAATTTTGCAAAGTACCAGCAGAGGAGGCTGCAAATCAACACTGCCTTTCTTTGCAATTTCCCTTTTTTTTTAAAATGATTTCAGAAAAGGGTAACTCATCTCCCCACTAGATTTCAGCATCAAGCTATCTGGTGTTAGAGCAGTTACTTAAAATTACATCTACTGGATAGAAATGCTCTTAACTCTACTGCTGAAATAAGGCAAAAAAAGAAAATGCAAGCAATACACTTTTTCTGGAAATACAATGTACATTGACTTGAATTTATACTATAGTGTTAATGACTGATGGCATTTTGATGAGGGCAGATTTTGATAGGAGAGGAAAAAGGAAAGCAAAGATATTGGTAGTAACTACTATCTTTGATATCTTTGCTTTCCTTTTTCCCCTCCTGTTTCTTTGTGTTAATCTGAGAAATAATTAACGGAAACATGGAAGACTGACCTTTTTCACCAATCTGCCTGACACGGGCTTAATTATTAGAAACACAAAGGTCTTCACAAACTGAATTTTCCCCCAACATAGTAAGTAGTTTATGTTGAAGTGTAAGCCATTGGCTGTGTATTATCTGGTACAGTTCTTGGTACTGGAGTCACAACCCACTATCACTGAACAATCAATTATAAGATGTTGTAAGTAACTTGTAACCTTTAATAATAATACTAAGATATAGGAACAAACAGATTTTTCATAAACATGGACCAGAATCAAGATTGTCCCTGTGCTGGGCGTGGTGGCTTATGCCTGTAATCCCAGCACTTTAGGAGGCCGAGGTTGGGCGGATCACCTAAGGTCAGGAGTTTGAGACAAGCCTGACCAACAAGGAGAAACCCTGTCTCTACTAGCTTGACCAACATGGAGAAACCCTGTCTCTACTAAAAATACAAAATTCGCTGGGCATGGTGGCGCATGCCTGTAATCCTAGCTACTCGGGAGGTTGAGGCAGGAGAATCACTGGAACCTGGGAGGCGGAGGTTGCAGTGAGCCGAGATTGAGCCATTGCACTCCAGCCTGGGCAACAAGAGCGAAAATCTGCCTCAAAAAAAAAAAAGAAAAGAAAAGAAAAAGAAAAAGAAAAAAAAAAGATTGTCCCTGTAATAACATGAATTTCACTCATGTTCTCTTGAGTGATAAAGGAAAAGGTGGATTTAAACCTAAGCTGTCAGGAATTGCAGGTAAACTGCCCCAATCTAATCCTTGCCACACCCTATAATCTGGCAATAACCATGAAAGTGTGGTGCAGATATAAAGGCTGTAAGTGATATGAGTCGCAGCCAAAAAACTGGAAAGCCATTGATCTAGTGTCAGCAAAATAAAAAGCAATCCATACTCTGAGTTCATTTTGTTTTTCTCGAGGCAGCCTGGCCCAAATCAAGGTCAAACAGAGACCCTCAGGGCCTCATGTCCACTACTTGACCTAGTTAATAAATATGGAGGCAAAGCAAAAGGTTACATTATACTTGAAAGACTGCTTGGATTTTCCTTTGGCTTTGATGAATTGCATAGATATTTTCCTTAATCAAGTCCCAGGGCCTGAGAAAAGCAACTTAAAGCAAACAGAGTCTGAAGACAGGCTAACAGATTAATGGAAAGGTTGAAGAGTTGAGAGAGAATAGCATGAGATAAAGTGAATAAATAACTAAAATGTACCGCTGGGTGCTCTCTAATAGCCTCCTGGGCTGTACGATGGCTTTCAGTTGATTGGTCATGAGGACACTGCAAATACAGGGGAATTTAATTACACCTAAAGTAAGAGCTAAAATGCTATGTTCTGAGAATTTTCAATGTTCTTGAAATATCTTTGGAATTGTGGCTCTGAAACCACATGTGGTGTCCCCAAATAAATTGGATACACAATGTTGACTGAGTTTTCATGATGCGTCAGTGTGGTGGCTGAATTGAAAGGCAAATAGGGTGAGTTTGGCACAACTTATACTCAAAAAGGTTGATTCATGTTCATTATGATTCCTTTTCTAAGTATTTGTGTTTTCTAAAAAGTAAATTTAGTCTAGAATACTGTCCTGCATTGTCATAAAACTCATATGCTTGTGGTTTGAAAAGCATATGCTTCTCTTTTTTATTTGAAAAGCTGCACTATTGCCTTCAGTTTGGGGGTACCTCTCCAGCACTTCTCATTTCCTCAAAAATCACTAAGTAGCATTTGAAGGTTGTGCCTGTAAATTCTTAGAGTAACCTGGCATGAAGAAGTTCATCCACACCAGGACACTTGAATGTCACCCTCTCTCCAGCCTTAATTCCCTCTTGCTAATGTCAAACCTAGTATTTCTGCTAATAATAATTTTCTTTGATAGGAAAATAAAATGTGAGTTTAATGCTTCTTCCCCATATGTCTCTCACAGATAGACCCAATGCATTTGTTCCTCCAATTGCTTTCTTAACCTCCTGAGAGATAAAAGTGTCAATAGAACAAGTCAAGAATTTATGTTGTGAAGTTTTCTTTAAATGTGTATTTCTTCTTCTAGGCCATAAGCAATCTGAAGGTTGAGACCATAGCTTATAATTTTTCTTTCTGTCTCTGACTCATGGTACTTAGTAGTACTTGGTACAGAAAACTCAGTAAGCATTGAATGTATCTATTTTATAGAATTGAGTGTGAGTGGCAAATGTCAAGGGAGATTGTCCTTGTTATTCAGATTCTGATTTCCAGTTCTGCCAGACATTGTCCAGGAGGATTTTAAAAAACAGAGATGTCTTAGGCTACTGAGGATTTCCAACTCAGAGCACTGATGAGGAGAGGGTCTCTTTATCCCAGTGAAGTTGTCCAGTCTTGACATGGTTCAGTAAGTATATGTCTTCTGGATTCTTATTCATAAGTGAATAAAGTAGGCTTGTTCAGAGAAAGGCCTCATCATTCCTAGCATTCTGTGTTAGAGGCAGCAGAAATGTTTCTTTGGCCTTTTTCATCCTTTCTATAGCAGCCAACTGTGGTACTTTTTTCCAGTGGTACCCAACACATGTTGCTAAGGTTAGACAATCTTCAAAATAAGGTGAGTTGTTGTTGTCTAAGGGTGTTTCCAGTTCTAACCATCTATGCATTCATAAAGAACATTGAATAGTTTTCTGCTCCTCAGGATATCCTAAGACTCCTTGCTAATTGGAAATGGCCCTGCTAGGGCCTGGCAATGTGTCTGTTGCTTTGAGTCTGCAGATGGGTCTGTGAAACACACAGGCAAGTAGAATGTCATCTTCACTTGGATGACCTACAAGCATCTCAAAGGCAACCTGTCCAAAACCAATCACATTTCTTCCCTGACAAACACAATCTACTTCCTGCCTTCCCATCTCAATGACTGGCACCTCCAAAAACCAAGACACTCAAAAGAGAAATCAGAGAGCTCTTCCTAATTTTTCCATTTCTCTCACTAGCAACCCTACTTCTTCTCAAGGCCAATGACTCACGAGGTCTTGTATATTCCCTCTACTTAGTTGCCAAAATCTGTCCACTTGGATTACCTGATAACTGTCACAACCTCCTAAGTATGGTCTTATCTCCACTTACCCTTGATCCTCCACAACTAGAACTTTAGCATTACTTCCTCCATGCTGGCATCTTTAACCCAACAGTCTAATTTTGGTGCCCCTTATATAAGCTCCATATGAATAGGTTTATCAAAGTACTTCTCTCACTATTTTGAACACTAATTACCTTATGTCCCCTGTTATTTCATGAGTTCCTTTAGGGCAAAACCCATAAGAATATTTTCAGACTGAATGAATGAGGTGTTTCTTGTTTTCAGATTCTTCTTACCATAAATTCTTGCTTGTAACTGAAATCTATTCTGTTAGAAAAGCTCCCGTTCCTTCAGTGACTGGTGTCTGTGGCTTCAGGGGGTACTACAAAGCCAGGCCGAAGTCAGCTCTGAGCATGTACACTGGCGGCCTCCAATCTACCAAACACAGTCCTCAATTCTCAGTGGCAGTGTCAAGGCCACAAAGAAGGAACTCTAGTGAAAAAAGAAAATTAAGAGAGAGAGATAGAGAGAAAGAGAGACAGAGAGAGAGATTGGAGTTGGGGAAAAATGTGGCCAATAAAGAGGGCCCTCATCCAGCCATGTTCACAAGAGTTGCCTTAAAGAGAAAAGAAAGACTTCCCATGGCTGCTTTGCCAAGGAGTGCAGGAAAGAGCAGGACAGTAAAGAGGCCAATATGAATCTATTGGAATGCAAAGAAAAGGGCCAGGAAACCGAGTGTACCCAGCCTGCCTCTGTGCTTAGTGAAGGTGACAAAATCAGTCCCCAGCTTTGCAGAAAGAACTTGCTGGATGAGAGGAAAAAGGTAAAGCTGACCCACCCCCACTCCTACACACAACCTCATGCTCACCTGGCATCTTGTGTCTGCAGGCCCTTGGGCTGGGTGAGGAACACAACACTGCTTGTAGCGATAGGGACCTCATCTATTGAAGCAGGAAGCAGAGATAACCCTTTGTTCAAGAAATAGTAGAAGCAAGTAATGGTGGGGACTGAGCAGCCCTTGTTCATATCTGACACCCAGAGAGTTACTGGTTTTGACTACAAATCCTTTCTGAGAGTCATGCTGCCATTTCTGGCTGTCCTCAGATAAGCAACAACTCCCTGCCAGCCGAGTGATGAGTTATCTACTGACAAAGTTGATCCCCCATGAGACAAATCCCTTTGATCAGAAATTTTGTTTTGTTTCAGCTCATGGAGACAGATCACAGTGAGGCATCTGAGAGTCAATAAGAAAATGTTAATAGATTTACTCTTGCTGGGGAGGCCAGTACCAGTGTTTTAATCATCTTGTGGCTGCTTAATTAACATTTGTCGGCATTATTTCTGCTACTGTTAGCAAAATGTAAATATTTAAATGGCATGTATTTTTCATGAAGCAGGAGAACTATGAGCGCAGAACTTGAGGCAAAGATCTGGCCTCATCTTAATCGCAGCTCTCATAAAACACACTCCGTAGCTTTTGGCAAGTGTCTTAACTTCCTGACTTTTCTACCTCAGTTTCTTCCCCCATAAAAGAGAGATAATGAAAACAGTTCTAAAGAGGGTTATAAAGATTAATCACCAACTGTCCCGAAAAATTCTTTGAAGATGAAAATGGGCAAATATAGTATTCTACCTGTGAGCAAAAGGACTCAGCAGAGACCATGAAGAGACGTGGAACTATATACTGACATTATTCCACATACTTTGCATTCACCCTGTTTTAGCTGCTCAGGGTGCTGCATATTAAGTATATGCAGACCACAGTGAGAAACAGAATATTCAAGAGAATAAACGAGAATGCTCTAAAAATAAAGTTGTTTGTGGAGAAGCTGTGTATTTCAAACTGCCACTAATGCCCAGATGGATCCTATTAAATAGATCCATCTTGTCTTTTTTGCTTTAACTTTTAGCTGCAAACTGTTTACAAGTCAGGAGAAGAGAAACTGTAGAAAATAAGAATCTTCAGTGTCAGAGAGCAAACAGTCCTCAAGGGAAAACATTATTGTTCATGTTCCGTCTATGAGAATAGAGTTTTTAAATATTTTGACAAGATTGCATGGAAATTGGTCTTTCTTTAAGGAACTTCTGACCCTTACATTGAGCTCATATAATGTACTAGTTTATATTACCACAGGCTATGGGGAAGATGACAGGGGGTAGATTGCGAAGTCTGGAACTTCTTACACTGTCTTGAACAGTGAAAAACTATCTTCATGCTAAATCCATTTTTATCCACTCCTTCAGGTTAAACAAAGCTGCTTCTTACGGTTTCCATTTTGAGTTTAGCTAAAAACAGCTAGGTTTTAAAAGGGAGATTTTATGAGGTGGAAAGATGACAAAACTATGGGTTGTACTTCTGGTTTCATCCTTGAACAGTGATGTTGAAACCTGTTTCCATACCTAAAAAAATAGGGATACTGTAGGAGTATACAATAGAGTAGTGTGTGTGCAGACTCCAGATCAGACCATTGGGATTAACTCCTGACTCAGTCACCTACAGCTAACATACTTGGGATGAGTTATTTAACTCAGTATTTTAACCAATAAGCAGGAATGGTAATCATAGGGGAATTTGTGAGAACAAAATGATAATATATGTAAACCACCTAGATCTGACAGGGGTCCATAGTTAATGATTGATTAAAATTTAGCTGCTATCATCGTTGAAGTCATTGTCATCATCATCATCATCCTCCTCCTCCTCCTCCTCATTGGCTGAGCTACCTCTGAAAGTTTTGTATCAAGCCTAAATGAACATAGGAATGTATTGCAAACTGCAAAGTGCTACAGGAGTGTAAGTTATAATTATATGAAATTAAAAATTTAGACCTAAGAGTCTGAGATTAAAGCCTTACATTCCACACATGGCTTGAGACAGTCTTCTTGGCTCAACGGGCAAGAACTAGGTGTCAGGAAAGCTCAGCTGCGTCTTACAGCCCTAACATTGTCTGCTAGGGACACTCTCACCCATCTGTGCCTCAGTATCAAGTGCCATGGCTTCTCACCATCCCCTGGTGGTCCGCCCAGGCCAGGAGGCTATGTGTGCCCCGGGCGAGAGGAGGAAAGGAATGTTTCCTGAGCAGCAAAGTGTGTGGGAAGTTCAGTAAGTGGAAGAGGGGAGTGAAGCATGATGAAACGTGGAACAGAAACTTGGAGATATGAAAGGCCAAAGCTGCTTTTTCCTGCCGCAGACCTGGGGGAGGTGAGATATACTCAGAAAAATAGATGAACAGTTGAGACAGGATGGTGGGAGGCTAAAGCAGGAAGGCCAGAAAAAGGGGAAAAATGCAGATTGGCCGTTTTATTGGAAGAGCAGGTACAAATTTCAGTCTCAGGTGAGAAAGAAATGTAACTGTATTTTTTCTCTGATTGAACTAATTGTGGAGCCTTTGCTTCTAAAGTGGTGAAGATACCCTCAGGCAATTCCTAGCCCAGTCTTTGTGGCTCTCTCACACACCCTTCAGAATGCTGCTCAAATGTTCCTCTATCAATGAAGCCTCTCTTAATCACATGATACAGAATAGCACTCCCTAACTCTATTCCAATCTCTTTCCATTTTTTGTTTGTGTGTGTTTGTGTGTCCACTGCATTTGCCACTATTTGAGATGATATAGCAGATAGATGATGGACAGATTTAGATAGACAGATGTAGGTATAATTTGTTCATTGCCTGACATCCCTTTCTAAATGGAAGCTCCACAAGGACTTTGATGAGCATCGAGGGCATCTGTGGTAATATGATGTAGATGACAGCAGACCCACTATGTCAGTCAGCATGAACTGTTTGTTACAGAAAATTTTTGTGAGGAAAAGGCAAGGCTGTTAGCCAATAAATAACTTCATTGTTTTCTTTAGGAAATCCCCTGAGAACAATTTATCAGAGACAATGAACTGTTCACTCATCAACCACAGCTTACTTATCAAAGTTCTCTTCAAAATTATCAATTTCCCATGTTCACTAATCCTGAAAAATTTTATAATAATTTCAAAGTGGGCAATTTCAGGTGCCCACTTTGAAAGGCCTGCCTTAAACTACTTGAGCTCAAACTCAAAGTCATACAACACTTAATTTTTGACTTCTCCTTTCTGAACCACTCTTAAAACTGTCAAGGTGGTGTTCTCCTTTATTGCAGTAAGCTCTAATGAATTTATCTTTGTTTCATTAACAGGTTGTCTGGTGATATTTTGGGGAAGTTCAACATTGTTTAAACTTCTTACACACTGTCTTTCATAGTGAAAACGATTAAGCAAAAGTTTTTTTTTTTTAATGTTGTGCTTCCCATTCTTAGATCCATTTTGGAAGATAATATGGGTTCTATGAGTATTTGTTGAATGTCCAAATGGATGAATGAATGAATGAATGAATGAAGCAATGGATATAAGGTCTCCACTCTCCCATCTCTGCCATTCTTTAAAGGGACATTGTGCATTGGCATGGCAAGTCAAGAGTACCTGGTCTGTGGTGTAGGTTCTTAGTCCAGACTAGCATCTGTTATAACATTAGTCATCCCTTTGGGTCCCTGGTCACTGGATCATGCGGGATACTGAGGGGCCATCCTTTGTTCATTTCTGTGCTGGCTCCCCCAAGCCCTGATGGTAGTCTTAGTTATTTCTGTATAGTCATTGTTCTGCTGCATCCATGCCATACATAAGTTGTGAAAAACTCACCTGTCTGCCTTAGGCTTTCCTCCACTCTTCGCCACTCTGAATGCATGGGAAATCATTTGCTTATTATGTGCTTAGTGGTTGTGTCCAGTCCCTCAACCTAAGTATAGCAGCCATTTCTTCTGCTCTCACACAAGACCAGCCAGGCTCAACTCCCTAGGCCAGGGGCTGACAAGTGTTTCTGTAAAGGACTAGATAGTAAATATTTTGGGCCATGCAAACCATAAGGTCTCTGTTGCAACATTCAGCTCTGCCATTGTGACATAAAAGAAGCCATAGACAGTACAGAAATAAATATGTATTTACAAAAAAAGGAAGGCTGGCCTGTGGACCAGCCAGTGTTTGATGACTCCTGTCCTAAGCAATACTAGGATAAGAATATACATGTAATAGGATGTTAGAGGACTACAAGCACTGATACATGTAAACCACTTGCATAGTAAATTTGGCAATTAGAAGGTCATTAATAATTTAGTGAGAGCAGTTTCTGTGGAATGTTGGTGGCAGAAGTCAGACTGCAGTTGACTAAAAAAGGAATAAGGCATTGAAATATTGAGTATAGATTATACCTATAAGCAGTTTGAATGAGAAGGGAAGGTGAAATTAAATTGTATTTAGAAGGAGAAATAAGACCAAAGAAGGTGTGTATGTGTGTGTGATTGTTCTAGGCAATTTGAACATGTTTATACGCTGAGACAGAATACAAAGGGACAATTTAGAGATTGATGAAAGAGGGTGATTCACAGAAAAGTTCTTAAAAGTGTAGGAAGAGGGCTTTGAGAGGAATTATCCTGGTATAGAATGCGCTCATTCTCTGAGACTGCAGAGAAGTGCATATGTGACAGTGATGTTGGCAGACAGAAGTTGGGAGTCTCACTTGATGTTTCCTATTTAGATTACAAATTTGGGATGGGGAGAGAGGAAGGGTGTCACAGGATCCTTTACTGAGTGGAACCACATGTGTACATACATATTACCTGTGTGTGTGCATGTTTATTAGACAGTAGGCTTGAGTAAATGTGAGGAGGAGAAGGAGGGGAGTAGGAGTTCATCAAGGTCAAGTAAAATGACTGATATAGAGCATTGAGAATGCAGTAAGTGATGGCCTCAATCTAATAGTTGTGAGCCTATCTTCATCTTTGGATCCATAGCCCAGATATGTAAATGAAGAAGTCTGCTTATGAGACTACATAGACCGTAAAGACAAAACATGCTACCAAACAACTGTTATTTGCAGTAAGTTTTGAAGAAACTTGCCATTTGGATCCTGCCTGATGTACTCTTTAAAGGACTCCATCTCTCTGAAACAACTGTGGTAATGTTCCAAGGAGCTCTCCTTTATCATTTTATATTAAACATATTCTCAGTCTGTGATGATCTTAACTAAAGACGTTAGATTTTTAAGTCCTGTAGAGATCTTCCAAGCAACCATGATTTTCAGGACACAGGCACTATTCAGGGTCCTTAAACTAGTTAAGACTAGATACTACTTAGGAGCCTAGCTCTTTTCAACTACATCACAGTATGATTTTTTTCAACTATCCTGTGATTCTTTTCTTCCATCAGAGATAAAATTTCCACTTATTTTATAATTAAAAACATTATTTGTTGTCAGCATTCTTTAAAAAATGTGTAGCATTTCCTACAGAAATGGAAAGATAGATGAAAAGATTTTTTTTTGGCTGGGTGCGGTGGCTCACGCCTGTAATCCCAGCACTTGAGAATTGCTTGAACCTGGGAGGCGGAGGTTGCAGTGAGCCGAGATCGTGCCATTGCACTCCAGCCTGGGCAACAAGAGCAAAACTCCGTCTCAAAAAAAAAAAAAAAAAAAAGAAAGAAAAGAAAAGATTTTTTTTCT
This sequence comes from Pan troglodytes, assembly GCF_028858775.2. Classification (NCBI taxonomy): domain Eukaryota; kingdom Metazoa; phylum Chordata; class Mammalia; order Primates; family Hominidae; genus Pan; species Pan troglodytes. The sequence continues at coordinate 134,344,247 of NC_072398.2, forward strand.
ATGTAGAAAGATATTTTAGTTTCTCTAAAACTATCAATTAAATATAATCAATCTATTCATGAGAAAATTTATCCATTAAATAGTTCAATGATTTATTCAAGGTCAGATTTAAATCATTCTCAATACTGGCTCATTCTCCTAAACTACTTTTAAATGTGTTCCCTTATGTATTAAGTTTTGACTTTACAACAAAACATTTTTCATGATAAAATGGACATTTTATAGATGAAAAAATACAATTGTACTAAATAAATATAATGGATCAGAGGTGACACAGTCTTTAGGTTGCACAAATAGGCTTCCTTATCAACAAAATAAATAGATAAATACTTTTTATTTAAGAAGTGCTTATTTACTTTTAAGTTCCAGTGTAGCATCTTTGAACTGTATCTTATGTAATCAACTGAAAGGAAAACAGTTTAATACAACTATCTGGGGGAAAAAGATGCTTAATTTTTCACTCTAGCTAGGATCCTTTCAGTTTGTCATTTCTTCCCTATTGACTTCGGAAATGACATGTTCATTTTATACTCTAGTACTCTATTATTTCAAATAAGTAGTCTATTTAGGCCTCACAAACTCTTACTAAATAAAACGTAAATGGAATGAAACTAGCCTGCACTTCAGAAGAAAAGGTATAGCATTGAACAAATAAACTTATACATACTTCTAGGTACAAAAACAATTTTTAAATGAATACACAAAGAGAAATCATATTTTATCTGCAATACTGTGGTGTATATTATCTCCTGATTTTTGAAATATGTTACCTCAATTTAAGAATAAGTTACTTTTAAAGTAATAGATACTAGCACAAAAATTGTTTATATAACTACGCATTTTTAAAGACAAGTAGTCACATTTTGAGAAATTGATAAAAATTAATGCCTTTTGTTTTCATGAAAGGATATTTTTGGGACATTCAATGCATAAGATTTTGAGCTACAAGTGAACATTTTAAAAGAGATATGCATTTGTTCTCATTTTAATAAATGATCTGTCCTAACATTTTCAGGAACATAGCAAGTATTAAACTTGTCATCAGTAAATCATGGTTCTTATGATAATCATAACTGCCAAAATAACGTCATGTTAATTCCAAAGTGCAAAACATTCTTGTATAGCACATAGTATATCTCTTAACCATTAAATAGATAACTACCAATCAGCCATAACCACAGATTTTTGAGTTAACATGTATTGTCCTTAAATCCTACTAGCACTATACAACCAAAGTCTGTGACGTGTAGAATATGGCAAACTTCGCGATGTATCTATAGTTAAATAAAAGAAGACACGCACACGATAAAAGTAGCAACACACAGGGTACTTACCCTCAGAGAATGCTAAATTTAAATGTATATTAAAAAATAAATATAATAGGCAATAAAATTTCTGTGATTGACTGAAAGGATTTTCTCAGGAGGTACATGAATAAGTTTGAACTATAGAATCAAAGCAGTGTTTTAGCACTGACTGATTTCCTATGATAAAATAGGTTTCCTGAGATTTAACTTGAGAATAAATGAAATTTCTAGCAGCTTAATTACAGGAATAAGGCAACTTTAAGACAGTGTTTCTTGAAATTATAATCATGTTTGTGAATTTCAGGCAAAGCTCAAGTTCAATATGCTTCAAGGTCATGATTATACCTTTTAAAGTAATATTAAAGAATGAATGCAAGCCTGAAAGTCAGTGACCTGAATGTTGTTTTGTGGCTATACTATATATTTTAAAATAGAATACCATGAGGAAAACAGTGCTGAGTAGAACCAATGCAAAGCTTTCAAATATTTATGAATCAGATCATTAATAATACCAACGATGTACTAAGTGTGAGCAGTCAATCGATGTAAAAACTGTACAGTTATTGGCCCTCTCTGGCTGGAAAAGTATGGGGTAACTAATGATGTAAAATGCTTATTACAAATTTGATAGTTATACAGGTATATATTAAGATCTGGGAATAAAATGATAAACTGAACCATAGAAAAGAGATTTTGAAGCAATTACTAATCAGGATAAGATTCTAATAAATCAATCTGCATTAAGGTTGCTCTTCATCAGCTAGATTCATGGTATTGCAAATTATTTACATTTTTAAAGGCTCACCTGGCTTAGCAATGATATTCAAATAATTTCCATAATGTTGCCTGACAAGGACACCTTAGAAAATTGCTTATTTAACTCTTAGATTTTAATGGAACAAAAAGAGTGTAGGGAAAAAAAGAAAAGAAGGGGGAAAAGAAAAACCCACCTCACCTAAGCCAGTTAGAGGAAAATATGAAGGAAAAAATGCCAAATATAAAGGAATAAAATTGTAACATGTATCTACAAGCATAGAGTCAGCCTATTGACATAGAGTATAGATGTATAGATGTAGAATTGTGCAATTTTTCTATGACAGCATATCTGTAAGTAATTTATATCATTATAGAATAAGCAGTGATAGTCTAAGCCCCTTTTCATACATTTGGTGAAAACCACGCAGTACCCTATTTATATACTGTATCCATTCCAATTAGCATATATTTTAGCTTCAAAGCATAACAATAGAAGTTACATCATCATCACTTTACAAAAAAAAAAAAAATGACTTTTTAAATGTTCTTGAAAAATCTCTAAGGTGAAAAGAAACTCTGCCCAGAGTAGGTTCCACAGAGCATTCAAATTTTTCCCTGTGGTGGAATTTCATTATATTCTGCACCTTGCCAGAAATTACTGTCTAAATTACTCTCTGTTCTGAATTGAACAAAGAGTACATAAGCAAAGAAAGAAAAGTGCTTTAAACATAAAGGAGCAAAGAGGGAAAAAAACTTCTTAAGCAAATATTCATTCATGTTGAAAGTATCATTTTCTGCTGCTGCACTTTTAGAGGCATACAAAATTTGACTCAGTCTCAGCCCTCAAGGTGCACACAGTCTACTTGGACAGAGATAACTGATAGAACATGAAACAGATAAAAATATAAATATCTACCCACTCTCTAGAGATAGTCTTATCTTATTCACTCCCACTGCTTAAACTATTATCTACATGGTATGGCCAAAGACTCTCTAAATATTATCTTCACTCTCACCTATTCTCTGTGATTCATATTATGCTTTTATAATCCAATAGATGTTTCAATAGTTCTTTAAACTAATGTGAAAATCACTAGCTTTCACACTCAGACTATACTACAAGAACTACTTTTTCTAATTTTTTCCTTAAAAAATAATAGCTTAACCTTCTGGTCACCAGCTCTTCTTTCTCCTTCACATTTTCTCATTTAGTCAATCCTTCAACCCATCTATAAAGAATTTCTCAAATTCTCTCCATTCCCACTGCCCGAGCTGATAGCATTATCTTTGGCCTGCACTACTTCAAGAGTTTCTCAGACTGATCTCAATTACTGCAGGCTCTCTTCACTGTAATTCATCCTCATCATTCCTACCAGTTCCCTTTCTAACACAAATCTGATGAGACAAAGCTCTTGCTTAAATATTGACTATTTCTATCTATAGAAATGAGACCTATCAGCTTTCCCACTTTTATTTCTTGCCACTTCCCACCTGCCATCAATATTGAACTATTCATATGAACTAAACGTAATATGTCTTTCCACTACACTGCACATATTTTTTACTGTATCTAACCAAGATGTGCACGTTATCCTTTTCTCCTCTGGCAAATGGTTACCTAACCTTCAGTACCCTAATGGAATGTCACTTCCTCTGTAGCATTATCCTTCCCATGTGCTCTCATGGCACAATTTATATAAATATATATCTATATATATTTATATACATACATATTATATATTTATAAACATAAATCATACTACCATGGTTATATATATTGGTATGGCTTATGTTTTCTTTGCTAGACTATAGATCATTTTTGTAATTTTTACTCGAATGAATTTGGAAAGTACAGTGATACAAATAAACAGAGTTTGTTAGCAGAGTACAAATTACCAAGGCTAGGCTGAGAAATCAGGAAGGACTCACATAAAATAATTCAGTCTTAGGAGTACATATACATCAGCAAGCTGGGAAAGGGGGAGGACATTCCAGCAGAAGGACAAACATGTACAAAATGTCATGTTCAGTAATCCATAAGTATTTGCTCGTGGTAAAGCTGGGAAAATGTATATATAAGCTAAAGGGGATAAGAAAAGAGAATTGAACCTGATCCTTCAAATGTTTAAATGATGTTGCTACAGACTCAGATGAGTTGAGCTAATCTGCAAGGATGTAAGATTTTGTTCAACTGTACCTAGCAATACAAAGAATATAGAGTTTGATACTGATCTGGGTTGGGATTTGTGGGGCAGGTGTGGCATAAGCAGACAAGTATAAGGATAATGAAGATCTTAGTGAATGGTTCAGATAACCTGTCATTGGTTCCAGACTATGTAGAAGAACTGGGAGGAATCAAGGAATACAGACTATGTTTTCAAAAATCAGACATGCTGGAATTGAAAAATTGAAAGCTGTAATTCATGGATCCAATCGGTTATTTACTAAGCACTTCCTATGTCCCAAGTACTGTTTTAGGTACTGGGGATACAACAATGAAAAGAAAGACAAAAATCCCCAAGATGTTTGTTAATCTTCAAGTTTTCAGAGGTAAACCAGTTCTGGAAAACATCATGACCACACACGACTCAAGTGTGGTGGAAGTCTGGGTCCCTGGAGTTTAGGTGAACAAGGAACTCTAAAGAAAACATATTCCATAAAAATATGTTTAAGTGATAAACAGGAAATCAGAATAATCAGGACATAAGGACTTGGATGATAATGGACAAAAGGCTAGGTGCAAAAGTTTTCAATGAATGTGGAGTGAACAGGAGGTTGCTGGGTTGTAAAGATGAAAATGGGTAGAAGAGAGCATGGTCAGATGTAAATGTTTCATTGAAGCAAGAATTTTTACTTGAAAGTAGAATATGACGAGAAGCAGCCATTGAGAGAAAAGAATATGCACTACTTTCTGATCCTGTGGGATGCACACAAAATGGGCAGAACTAGGTTAGTATTGGTTAAGACAAGACCAAGGAAGACACATTTTATGAACATTAAGGATACGTTTTGTTTACCATGGCATGAGGAACAGCGTTCCACAGGCCCACTAAAAAGGTCAAGGAGATAGTAGCAGTGGTGAAGTTGGTTCAGAAAAAAAAAAAGCACAGAAAAGTATATGGGTGAGTGTGAGGTGGAAGATGAGAAATGATTTGAGGAACGGACATTGTGGGCAGTGATCTGAGTGCGCTTGGCTGACTCAAGTGTTAGAAAGAGCGAAGTGCGGCAGATGAGTGCAGGCTCTAAAGAATTCCTGTTAGAATTACAGCTTTACCACGTACAGACTCTGTGACTTTGGAAACCGTATAAAGTACTTTATGTAGAGCTTGCCAAAAGCAATTTTTTTTTTTTTTTTTTTGAGACGGAGTCTCGCTCTGTCACCCAGACTGGAGTGCAGTGGCGCGATCTTGGCTCACTGCAAGCTCCACCTCCTGGGTTCACGCTATTCTCCTGCCTCAGCCTCCTACAGGTGCCCGCCACCACTCCCAGCTAATTTCTTTGTATTTTTTAGTAGAGACAAGGTTTCACCTTGTTAGCCAGGATGGTCTCGATCTCCTGACCTCGTGATCCGCCCGTCTCGGCCTCCAAAAGTGCTGGGATTACAGGAGTGAGCCACCGCGCCCAGCTGCAATTCTTAAATAGTAGCTATTATTAATGTGCTAAAACCAAAGGTAGTGTTGAAAGTTGAAAGAAACTGGTCACTGAAGGCCTGTTTTATAAGCCAGTGTAGGCTGACGCCTTGAGAAATCAGAGGTCTGTAGACGTTGAAGTTAGTACAAATAGGTTCCGAGTGGAAATGGAGGTGAGCATATTGCAAAACTCAGAGTGGACTGAGGCTTCACTACACTGGGGTAAGTAACAGACATACTAGGTGATCAGAGCCTCACAGCCAGCACAGGTAGTAAGTGTTGGAAAATCAGTGGCCTTGTTGTATAAGCCAATGATTCTCAACCTTTGGTGTCCATCAGAGTCATCTGCAAGGCTTGTTAAAAAAACAAATTGCTGAGCCCCACCCCTCCTGATTTGTATTTCAGTAGATCTAGGGTGAGTCTTGAGAATATGCATTTATACTAAGTTCTCAAGTAATGTTGATACTGGTCCAAGGGCCACAAAAAAGAGAATCATAAATTCAGGCCCTAATTACAAATGCATTCCTGGTAATCAGAAGTCATTAATAAAGTCTGTTTTGAATGAATAATGTGATCAGCCAAATAGTACAGAAAGCCATGTAGTCTCTAGACATCAGAGAGGGCTCTACAGAGGAGGGGAAATTTAATGGCTCTGGAAAGATATGTGGAGATCAGAGAGCTAGAAGCATGCAAGCTGAGGGGAGAGAGAAACACAAAAACCTAACTCCAAAAACAAAAAATGTGTATATGTTGTTAGAAAGCAGCTAGTATGGCTGAAGCAGACTATAACTATTTTATACATACATACACACACACACACATATATGAACACACATACATTCCTTTTAGGCAGAGTCGAGATTCTGGTGTACCTACCCAACTTGAAGAGTAAAAAGCAAAGAATGCTATCACCTGGTCTCTGCAACTGGCTCACCTCCACTGGAAAGTGAGCCCAGCTTTGTGTTTGTTTGTCCCTACCTGAGCCTTAAGTAGGCAGGGCAATGAGACAGGATAAATAAATGTGTCAAATGAAAATTCTGCATATTTATGGAGGCTTATGATAAAGTGTTATCACTAAAAGCTTGTGGCCTGGGATGACAGCGGGAGAATCAGAGTTTAAAATACAGGTTCAGGCTTTACCATCTGCTATATGACCTTGGTAGTTAACACCTACTGAACCTGTTTTCTCTAATATGGAAGTAATATTTGCCACAGGAATTAAATCAGCAAATGCATACAGAGTTCGGCATAGTGAATGTGGCTAGAAAATATTCTCTAAGCTCTAGCTATTACTTATTACAAGACCACACCTTTAAATCCAGACCTACTGGACATCAGATTTGTTTTCCTGCTGCCACTGCTCCAACAGGAGTGTCATTTCCTGAAGCTTTACTAAGCCCTAATCTGAAAAACGAAAACAGATGTTCCAGTGCTGGTACTTCAGGACAAAGATGGGGGACAGCTGAAAGTTCTGGCTCTTTAGTGCAAAAATGCATTTAGATCTTATGATAAAAATGTGTAAGACTTACATCTAAAAGACAGAAGAAATGTTAATATAAAATTGTGTCAGAAATAAGACAGCTAGATAAGGGGCCAGAACCAAGAAGGATAAAATTCAAAAAACATTCTTTGCTCCATCCTCTTTTTTCACTGAAGGACTACCAGATGGATGGTTTACTTTTAGTGTTGGTTGTATATACAAATTAAAGGCGTATGTCCTCTTCTTGCACTGCAAATCTAACTAAGCTAGATTAAGTCCATGGGCAGGAACACCATTCTGATTTTGTCATGTCTTCATCACAGCAAATGAAAACAGTATAAATTTAGTTTTTTATACTGAACCTCAAATTTTCAGCGAATTGTCAAATAGCTGTTATTGGCTTCTTAGGAAATACTTTTTTTTTAAAAGGAAGCTGAAAAGAGAAAAATTCACCATGATTCCAGATCCCAATGCATGAAGTTGATTGTTGAGAGTAGCGCAGATGGAAAAGGACATACGTAACCATGTTTGTGTTCTTTCTTCTTACATAATCTTCTTACATGTTAAATAATGTTGCTATGTTCTTGTGTGTCTTGTTTTATAATCTCAATTGCTTCCTATAGTTTGCCTTAACAATTCTACAAGGAACCACATACTTCAGCTTTCCAACCCCAGCAGAAAACAAAATCCTAGCTATTCTTAAAAAAAAAGGAAAACCTTGTTACTGGCAGATTAGTACTTGTGTATATTGTGTTTAGATACATAATTTAGTGAAAATAGATAAGTGAAAACAAAATTTGGACTGATTTTGCCACTTATTTTTCATTTATTAGGGCCATGTGCTAGATGAAGAGGGTCTGAGATTTATGCAATAAATATATTAAATATAGATTGAATAAAATGAGTTCTTTTATCTGTTTGGATAGGTCAAACACTATTAAACTATTACAACTAAATTATATCTACTCAATAACAGTTCATTTAAAGTATGTGTCAAAATTTGACAGGCTTTTGGGAGTTTCTAAATTGGGATTTGACCTAAGGTATCAACTCCGTAAGTCATCCCAGTTATGAATGATTTTAGTAAAAAGAAAGACACAGGAAAAGAAAAAAACCTGAAAGAGACTATGTTATTGGTAACCTAGATTTCTAGGTTAAGTATAGTGATTCAGTGAAACGCTAACACAATTATTTTTGGGAAAACTTAGGTATCTATCATAAAGCTCAATATTCCCACAGACATTTTGTTTACCTGATTTAAAATAATTCTCATGACTGGGTGTGGTGGCTCACACATGTAATCCCAGCACTTTGGGAAGCCGAGGCAGGCGGATGGCTTTGGCCCAAGTTTGAGACCAGTCTGGGCAACATGGCAAAACCTTGTCTCTACAAAAAAACACAAAAACTAGTCAGGCATGGTGATGCATGCCTGTGGGGGACTGAGGTGGGAGGATCTATCGAACCTGGGAGGTTGAGGCTGCAGTGAGCTGTGATCATGCCATTTGCACTCCAGCCTGGGTGACAGAGTGAGACCCTGTCTCAAGAAAAAAAAACAAACTCAATTACAAATGACTTTAATGACTTTTATATATAAAAAAAATTGAAGTAGATAGCAGGTGGAGAGACATAGGTAGTAATGTATGGTGAATTTTCAATCATTAATCTGTTTCTTTGTTGGTCACAAACTCAAGAATATACTGCACGTATAATTCTACTCAAATTATCTAAAAAATATATTATGGTTAACAGACACTTTTACAAGTAGTATTTAATCGTACTGTGAGGATTCAACATTTTTTAAAGGGTAAGCATTTTTTATAAAGGGGTTTTTGCTTATCTACATTAATTCTTTCTACTCAACCAAATAATTTACATGTCAAAACTTAAAATTGTATCTTAGTGATTCTCAAAATTCTCAAGCCAGAACAGCAGCAGCAATAGTATAGAGTGAACAAGTATTCCTGGGTAGACCTGAAAGCACAGCTTTAAGTAGTCTTAAAAGCATAGTGGCTAAAATGGCCTTGAAATTTCATCTTGGCCGGGTGCCATGGCTCATGCCTGTAATCCCAACACTTTAGAAGGCTGAGGCAGGTAGATCACTTGAGGTCAGGAGTTCGAGACCAGCCTGGCCAACATGGTGAAACCGTCTCTACTAAAGATACAAAAAAATTAGCTGGGCTTGGCGGCACACGCCTGTAGTCCCAGCTACTCAGGAGGCTGAGGCAGGAGAATTGCTTGAACCTGGGAGGCGGAGGGTGCAGTCAGCAGAGATCACACTGTTGCACTCCGGCCTGGGCAACAGAGCAAGATTCTCTCTCAGAAAAAAAAAAAAAAAAAAAAGAGATAAATCTTGTCTTATAACTTACAAGCTTTATGTTTTGCAGTTTTCTAATGATATATATCCATGTTTCATGAAAAAATGTTTTAAGTTACCATGGAAAGACAATTCAAAAACATGTATGTTTCTTCCATGGTTTTGCCAAATCCTTATCACACAGAGAGGCATGGCCATGGGTTCAAACTGCCAAAGTATAACGCAGCTTTACTGAGTAAGGGTCTTTCTTTTACTCTTATTCAACAAGATTCTTTTGGAAGTCTTAATTTTGTAATTTTAAAAGAATCTAACATCAAGTTTTGTGTGCAGCTTTTAGATGGATAAGTTTAACTTATTTGTATGATTTTTTGGAATTATAAAAAAGAAACATACAAAAACTAAATCAATTCAAAAGGGATATTTTAATGAACATAAATTCACTAGATTTGTCATGTCAACCCTGTCCCTTCTCCTAAGTCCATTTTACCAATAACTGCATTTAGAAACCCTAGTGGAGCCCAAACAACTTAGCACAGCCTATAATCTGACTATTCTATCCAAACGTATTTCTCTATTTGTTCCTTGTCTCCTAATTTATGACCGAGCCATGCTTAACTTTCTCCAGGGTGCCGTAATCTTGATTCTGGTCCTTTTTTGTCCCCAACTTTTAAACAAACTGTTCTGTTTCTAACACTTGTGTCCCCAACACTTACCTCCAACCCAGGTAATACAACTACCTTCAAGAATCCTTTCCTAACTGCTAAAGATTGAGCACACTGTAATAACACCCAATAGTTCCTCCAGAAAATTTATCAACCCATATAATTCTTTACTTATCTCATACTGAACTGAAAGCCCCATGATAGGAAGAAATTGTGTTTTAGTTATTTAGGTTGGTGCAAAAGTAATTGTGGTTTTTCTAATTTTAACGGCAAAAATCGCAATTACTTTCGCACCAACCTGTATTTCATCCAAAGCATCTAAGCTGGCACATAGCAGGTAATGAACACTTGTTGAAAAAAAGAATTAAAGACTCTCAAGAGGTTAAATATTAGCAAATAGGCTGGGAGCGGTGGCTCACACCTGTAATCCCAGTAGTTTGGGAGGCTGAGGCAGGTGGATCATTTGAGGTCAGGAGTTCGAAACCAGCCTGGTCACATGGTAAAACCCTGTCTCTACTAAAAATACAAAAATTAGCTGGGTGTGGTGGTGGGTGCCTGTAATTCCAGCTACTCGGAAGGCTGAGGCAGGAGAATTGCTTGAACCCGAGAGGTGGAGGTTGCAGTGAGCCGAGATAATACCACTGCACTCCAGCCTGGGTGACAGAGCAAGACTCTGTCTAAAATAATAATAATAATAAAAAAAGTAAATGTTAGCACCTTATGTGGCTAGTAATCCATATTTCTAGGAGCTATTTTCCTTGAAAGTTGGTAGTAATCCATATTTTTAGGAGCTATTTTCCTTGAAAGTTGATAGTAATCCATATTTTTAGGAGCTATTTTACTTGAAAGCATAATAATGGATGTTTTACACTGACATACAATCTTTAAAACTGAAACCAACCTCTTCTTAACTGTATAAAGTTAACTGCAGGTACACTCCTGCAGTTAACTTTATAAATAGATATAAAAAATTAAACTACTACTTTACAAAACAAAAATGGAAAGTCGAGGTAATAAATTAATCTCATATATACACTGTGTTATTCACAATGGTGTAGAGAGAAAAGAACAAAGACTTTGAGGTCGAAAAATGTCTCATAATTATCTCACCTAAAAATTGGGCCAAAAGTTGATTTTTGTACCACTAGATATTCCCAACCCTATATTTCTACACCATATTTCATATCTTACTTGAACTACAAATAACACAAGACAGAAAAGACATGTACTATCATCACCTCCATTGTACAGATGAGAAAATGGACTTCGATAAATGAAGTGCCTTGCTCAAGCCACCATTGGTAAATGGTGATATGCTCAGCCTCCTGTTCCCTGATGTCCTTATTTTGCTATACTGTATACTGTCATAACGTGAATCAGACTAGAAGCTATTTGAAAGTAGTAAGTCAGTTATACTATAACACAACATAAGCATTTCCAAGAATTGCCACACTATGCAAAATCATACAATAAAAACCACAGGACTTATGAGGAAAATGATAAGGTTAGGGCACAACACTCAAAATCTTCAACTGTGACACTAAAAAGGATAGAATTAATTTCTTAAAAGGCAGCACAGTTTACATGTTAAATGGTTAAGAAATATATAGACACTACTATAAATGACTTTATCTTGAAAAAGACCTGAAGTTTGCTTGAAAAAAAGGTGTCAGATGTGTTGAAAACAGCTATCTGAAATTGGATAGGAAGTTATTAGCACCAGATATGGATAAGCGTGGCTTTTAACTTGTGGAAAACTGAGAATGCTAATAGATGTCTGAGGTATGTACATGTGTGCACACCATATATATATTTCTTACACAGCTGGTTCAGCTGGTTGTAATTTTCTGCTTTCATTTGTTTCTCAGGATGAAATCTTCAGTAAACATGAAATTCACATTATGCTTAAATTGTTCCCTAATATATTAAATATGCTAGAATATGCATTTTCAATGTCTAATAGAACGAGCTGTACTGTGGTTCTGTTTATCTTTGTATTCTCTACAATGTACATAGCAAATGTCCAACGTACATAGCAAATGTCTTCTGAGACGTCAAAATGATCTTAGGGAAAAAAACACCTTCCATAAATAGAATGCCAAAAACTGCCCCCACCCCCAATTAGAGGAAAAGAAAAACTACTAATGGAATGGAACAGTATTTCACATAATCCTTATAAGTGAACATATGAAGTAATTCTCTCCATTTTACAGATGAGAAAATAATGGTTTTTAAATGTCTCTTATGTCAATGTCTATGCTTTTTCCAGAGTAAAAGTGTATTTATAATTAGAGCTATTATATATATATTACACTATAAAACTCCAAACTTAGGGCAAAGACAACTATAGCAATGTTTCTATCTCTTCCTGTAGCTAATTTCTAAGAATCATGACTATATGAATCGGAATCACATTTTAGAATTCTACAAATCTCCTTTTTAAAGGAGCTCTTTAACCGTAATTCTTCGACCAATTTCCCTCCACTATAGTTGAATATACCAGTAATAAATACATGAATGCTTCATGTAAATCACTACTAGTGATTTCAACCATCTGGAACCACTGCAATCTCAGAAGTTAAAAAGCAAAACAAAACAAAACTGGAAAATAATAATAATAAAAAAAAAAAAAACCCACAAAAAAAGGGAGTGGGGGGCAGGGAGGTTTTAAAGTGAACCAGATAAAAATAGCATAACACCTGAATATTACATAAAATGCACTATCATTTATCAACTCAATAACCACAAATAAAAAGAATCTAACTGGTTGATTATGGTTATAAAAAGTCTAAATCATTTAGTTGCAAAGAAGAGAATGATGGAAGAAAAACAGAGAAATAAACAGTGTTAAGTGATGGACAGCTAATGCAGCAACAAGGTTGAGAGAGAAATGGGGGTGGTAAGCAGGAAATAGTAAGACATGACAATAGATAAGATTGCTAGCCATAAGAATATTTTAAAATTTTGCTAAGGTTATGGGGAATAGCCCCTGAAGGCATACTTTGCACAGGTAATGTATATTTATAGTACAGCTCTAACTCTCAGAGAGAATATCAGTCATCATTCAGTAAGGCTTAGGCATTTCAACTGTTAAGACTGTGCTATGCAATAGGAATAGAGAATGTGACTGAGGAAGCATTAATAGAAAAGCTCTTTATGAAAATGACCCGAGTATCATTTTATTAAACCACAAAATGTAATAAACAAATCAGGAATTGAGTATTAATTTGCATTCTATTAAAAAAATCAGTTCACATGGACATTCCTTCCCTGTCAGACTAAATTTGACTTTTAACACTAATCATACTGATTTCTATTATAAGCTATCAACTTGTACATAATAGTTTAAATTTATGAATAATAGCAGGCCTGTATTTCTTTTGATCAGTATTATACATTGAAGACTGGATTGGAAAGCCAGGGACTTGGATTCTAACTACAGGTAAGTTACAATAAATATGTTGCTAAACTATTCATTTGGTCTCTAGAACTGTTTATCTTTAAAACAGCTGGTTAAAACTAGATATCCGGGTTCCTTTTCAGTTCAATTATTTCTTGATATTAACTATATCTGCATAACTTAAAATTACTAATGAAATAATTTCCACACTCAGGAAAAAACTTTGAAGCTGATTTTTATAGAACTGAAAAAATGCATTCTATTAAGAGTGCTTCTCCAACTTATGTCCAAATGCATCACCTGCCAATCTTGTCAAAATGTAGATTCAGTAGGCTCATAGACTGAGTTTCTAATCAACTCCTAGGTGATACTAATTTGCCACTGGTCTGGTGACTATATTTTTAATAGGGAGGTTCTAGGATTTGAAGAAAAGTAGTATTGACCAGCTAGGCTAGTCTAGATATTAGAGAAAGCAACTATGACTACGAATAAAACAACACAAACATATGCTACAAAATTTCTTGATAAAATATATCTGGGATTTGCATTAATAAAGGAGATGAGAATTGGGTGGAGGAAACGAGGAAGATCTAAGTTGCTAACTGAAGCTGACAAGGGTTAAATATTCTTCTATTTTTTGTATCTAAAAATGTTAAAATTTTCTGATTCAAAAACCTATACAACATACCAAGACAATAAACCAAGTGAATGAAAACAGAGATGCCACATAGTCTTTCTGTCCATTGAAATGGGAGCAAAAGAGGGAGGAAGAAAAGGTAGAGAAGTGCAAAACGGGTGGCTCTGTGAAGCTACAAAGGGTATGTTTGTATTTAAGGACCTTACACATAATTCAGCGTCTAAAATACCAATGATATAGCTCCTTGTTTACATCCTTCAGAGAAACCTGCGGCCCAAATGACTTATTTCTTAAACACAATTTAAAATCCTTGTTAAAAATTGGTTAAATGTCATGAGATTTGATAAGGGAATTATCAATGTCCAAACAGTCTGTTAAAAATTATAAAGTGTGTTTTGAACAATATTGTACTATTTAAACACCCAATATCATATTATTTGCCATTTTTATAACTAGGCAAAACAAGAAATTTAGCCTACAGAATATAGGACAAATTCCTCTTGAAAAGCAACCACTGAATAATAAAATACTAAATTGAAGGTAACAATTACCTCTTGGGAAAGAATAAGGTTTGAACTAAGATCAGAAAGAGGTTCATACGGGATTTCAGTTCATTCTGTAATGTTTTCTTTCAACTAATATATAATTACGTTTAAAATATGGAAAATGTTAGGTAGTGATATAGTTGAGTGAAGTGCATAGGTGTTCATTACGGTTTTATTTTTCCGCGTATTTGAACAGTTCTTAATGTGAATAATCTAATACTCTATAACTTTAACATGTACACTTTTATTTGCAAAATCCGAAACTAGAAAATTTAAAGGGAAGCTATTCAAAATAACAAAGAATAACTATAAAACTAAGGTTTTGCATAATCAATGAATATTACGGTTCAAAATTAAGACTTTCTGCTGAATTCTTGCCATCAGGTTTCCTAGTATACTCAACTTCACTGAATTCTGTACTTTCTCCTGAATGAAAAAAACGTTTTCAGATTTAGGCTCCATTTTAATATATTAAGGCAGCCAGAAAATCCTGTTTGAAGTTCAGAGCTGCTCATGAGAATATGTCTTTCTTCCTTAGCCTTGAAATTCCTGAGTGTTAAAATTACCTGTTTCACAGCAACTTTTTTATACATATGAAATCTTAAGTGCAGTCTATAATTAAATATGTGCATTTTATGATTGGGCTATCAAGTTCAAACAGAAAATATAAAGCTAAATCCATGGTTTCTTTTCATCTGGCTTGGGATGCTCTCTATAACTGCATTTTACATCTTTCTGCTTTATGAAACTAGTAAATAATTTTAAAACATTAGTATTTCTTTGTAGCAAAAAGACGTATTAGGGTAACATGTATTGTGGATAATGAAGTTTACTGTGGGCAAATCTGGCAGTCTGGGAACTGGCATTAGTTAACTAATTGCATAGCATTCCTTCACTTATCCTATTTGAGCCTCTATAATAATCCTGTGAGGGGAGCAGAGCAGAACTTATTGCCTCCATTTTACAAATAACATTGAGGCTTTGAAAAGTGATTTGTCCTTTCCCTAGTAATTATATGGTGATACAAATAGATGTACATGAATGAATTAAGCTAATCACCATAATTTCACTATACTAACCTTAACTCTAGGAGCTAAAATGCTTCCAAAGTGTTAATTTAATCTCTAATATAATGATTCATTACACTTCCTGGTTAAGGAAAAATTTTCTTCATTGCTTTCAAATGCTAACATTAAATATGAACTGTAGATATCTCTTCCTTAAGTAGGTACTTTAAAACCCATTTCCAAAATACATCTTCTTTAATACCAAAAAATAATTTTTCTGATTATTTCTAAATATTCAAGTTAAGACCTCTATTAACAAAGCAGCTAAGTCCTAAGAATACTTGTTAGCTAGTTCACTCTAAGAGTCATAGAGTACTAATATACGACAAAGCTGTTTTTATTTTTACCTAACTTTTAATAAGCAATTCACTATATGCCAAGGCCTGGGTTAATTTGATGTACTGAATTAAAAATATTCTACAATGTCAAAATCCCCCTTTAGTGACTTGGTGCTTTGGAAGGAAGGCCGTATTAGGGCATACTGTAAGACAGTATAGAATCTGCTGTAGTCCTTAGGCAGGAAGAGCTGGTTTCTGGTTATCTCCCACTAGGGAGACTGGGAACTCCCACCAGCTTAGCAACTGGCACAAACTAAGTCCACACACACAGCTCAGGACTTAGTTTCTCCTTCCCAAGGCAATCCCACCCACAATGAGCACCTGAAAAGGTGACAGAACCTACTTTCAAATATTATAGCCACCACTAATTACTGAGAAAAACTTCACCTTGAGAAGCTTTGTTCAATTACTATTCACTAACCCTGGTATTGGTTTTTTAGACTTTAGACTTATCTGATGCTGCTAGAGTTCCTCTGTGCTACGACGTTATTTTAAGAAAAAAACACAGATCACCTAGCTTCCAAATCATCCCAGACTGTTGACTCTAATGGTTTTTCTTCAGATGACAACAGTGACACTAGTGTAAACAAAATTATTTTACTTATTATATTCTTCTTTCTTGGAGGTAACTGAATTACTACATTAAGTATAGTAAAACATATTTTATGTTCCTTCATTTACTTTTTATTATCCTATGTATAAGTTTTGCATAAGTGTGGGATATTTTATAACAGAACAAACCTAAGAAACATGTGTTAACTCCAAAGTTATTTGATACCAATATATCTGTTTAGAAAAACTGACCAAAATATTTTGAATATAAATAGCACCCTAATTGTAACTGCTTACAAGTTACAGTAGTAACATCCTCAGTTGTTAAATGCAAATTACTCTAAGTTTTTAAATACTTGAATGTATATCATTCTTCCCACCCAAGGCAAAAGCAGATATGCTGATATGCAGATATGCTGCTCTTTCTTCCCAGTAATATCAAGTTCTTTTTGTTAACTCACAAGGTAGTCTAAGATTAGTAAGAAATCTTTAGCAGACACAAAAGATGAAAGATGAAACTGCAGCAAGAGAGCATGGCAAATCCAAAAGATCTATTAGTGCATAAATCTACTGGAAAAAAAAAAACAACAAGAACAAAAGAGATAGAATTAACAAGCTACAATAAAAGTTATGTCTTTAAAGCAGTAGATTATAACAGGGTGGGAAATGTTTAATATGTGTCCTCCTGAAAAGCAGTTACCATCTTTTAAATTAAAAAAAACCAGCTGGTATATTTTCACAGCATCTAGATTTATTTATGGTATAAAGCCATAGAATTGTAATATTATTACTCCTTTCCCACCCTGGCAGAGAATAAACATGAATTCAGAAGCACAGTGGAGTGAAAACAAAGAAGAGGAGAGAGAAAAGGCAGCAGAGAAAGACAGAAAAGGTGAATATAGAGCTACAGAAGTGTTTATTGAGCATGCTACAGGGGTAAGCAGAGTACACACAAAATGAAATTAAACAACCATCAAACCTCCCAACTTTGTTAGAAAATTAATTTTTAATTGTGCCGCTTTCAAACTATACTGAATTTTACATTTCTAAAGATGTAAAAACTCAACTAATAGAAAATATACATGACCATTCTGTCTACATAGATAACAGAATCTATGAATCTTGAAACTAAGTACATCAATTTCAAAAAGTATTGGTCATTTAAACAGAATCAACAATTCGGATTGACAAGAACTGTTCAAATTAATTTGACCTGTAGATTCTGAGCCATGTTTTTATTAAAGTCAGATCTATTCCTAAATACAAAATATTTTGAAGATTTATTAAAACTGAATATTACAATGCAAGGTAAATTAAGACTAAAGGCACATAAACTTTGGTCCCACCTGGTTGTCAGTTTTAGAAAACTGCCACAAAATTAATCTTCCTGCATATTTTCGCAGTACACTTTCTTTATCTTTGAAAAATACATGCACCAGTTCCTGAACTAGCTAGACCAGTCTGCACATGCTCAGAAATCCACAACCATATTCCAAATCTTAATTACAAACTAAGGATGGCAATATATATTTAAATGCATGTAAGTCATGTCAACTTCAAAAACATCTACGAAAAATATTCAGCCACAAACAAGACATTACTTAGTGCTGACATTTATATGATACGTCCCACAAGAGTGTGTACAAAAAGGTTAAGATTCCACAATGCTTTCCACATAGGGCTCAAACTTACAGAAATCACTTTGTTGTCTTAAGAAATTAATACTCTGCATCTTGTTAATTTTAACTAATGCCTACATTCATAACTGAATCTAGACCAGAATTGTGAGATACAAAAGGCCAATGTTGTTTTCAAAGCAATAAAGCCTAAGGTAGTAAAAACTAAAAATGCTGCTTTATTCTTTCAATATCATGTATCTTATTTGATTAAATAGAAAAAAAGGTGACAAGCCAGTAATTCAAAATAAGTTCCAAGCAGGAGAAACAAAAACTTAACCTTTTTACACACCCCTGCCTAAACATATTTTAATTCCCATATAACAGTGTGCCCTAAACAACCAATTCCTTTTTTCTAGTAAATGCACAATAGCAACACTAGTTTTCCTTTTTAAGGCACATATGTCAACTAAGTTGAAAGGAAAAAAAAAAAAAAAAAGCAAAATTAAACTGAAATTTTAAACAGACAAAATGGCTTCCCTATAGAACAGATGAAATATAGCAGTTAACAACTCTGCCTTTACATATGCCATTTCATTTTATAACCAAGGAATGATAACAGCATGGAAAAAAAAAGAAACCCCAAAAAAACAAAAACAAAAAAAATCAAACTCTGGTCCCCACTTTTCTGAACAGTCAAATAGGTGATGACATTGAACAATGTGATTCACCCCCAATCTTCATCTTCCCATTTTTAAATTGTTGACTTGGAGAAAGACACTCTCAGATGATGGTTTTCTCCAAGGTTATAATTATGAAGATCAATCAAGGCCTGAATAGCTTCTTCCACTGTTGCCATCTGAAGAAGAGCCATTTTGTGATCTCTTCTGAAACAAAATTATAAAATTAGATACTTCATACAAATTAGAAAGGGCTTATTAAATACTTGAATTTTGGCCATTCCGGAATCAAAAATTTCTATAAACGAAAAGAACAAAAACTACTTAAAGAAAAATTTTATCAGGTCACTAATTTAAAGATAAGGAAGCTTGCTTACTGAAAAAACTTAAATGCTTTCACAGTGCCCCCAGTGTTAGCGAACAGTGTTCGTAGATCCTCTTCTGCTACTGATGGACTAGGAAAATTGAATGGGAAGAAAAAGTGAAGATTAATAATAAATTTCATATTTTATCAAAATAGAATGTATCTCAATACACTCTAGCTTATATACTTACGGGATATTAGATAGGTGAAGGGTGGCAGAAGGAGGAAAAATGTTTTGAAAATTTTTGGATCCAGGTTTCTTAAAACGATGCAATGGGGAATTACCAAAATCTTTTGTTAGCCCTTGATCATCAAGTCCCTCTCGAGGTAGCTGTACAGTCTGATGTTTAGACAGAGTAACACGAATAATTTTTCCATACATTTTCTGTCCATTAAGATGATTCATGGCTATAAAAAGAAAGCATGTCTATTAACAAACAATAACAAAGCTCAAAACAAACATAATTCTTTTAACGTAACAGTTTAAAAATCTGAATTTTCTTATGATTTTAAAATAAATCACCAATTTACCCTGGCCACTGGTGATAAGACTTAAGTACATTTTCATTTGAACTAGACAAGGCATTCTGGCAAAAAAGCCAGCTACTTTCATAGAATGAAAATCCAGATTATGAATATCTATCTTCCTCAACAATCCTGCTAACAAATCGTATAGTGAGCTACACAAGAAAGAAACTTAATAAGCATCCCTAGCTCTTTTTCTCCCTTCTGTTACACATCCTAATTGCTAAATATTGTGATAGCCTTCCTCCTAATTGTCCCTCAAATTCATGATCTGTTTCTCTACTTCTCGCTGACATTATTTTTTATCTGGATAACTCAGTCTCATATTTGTCTTCCTGTTGGATATTTTTTTCCAATCCATTTTCTATACAGCAGCTTCATGACCTTCATAAATTACAAATCTGATCACGTCAATACCTGCTTAAAACCCTTAAGGACAAAGTTGAAACTCATTCTTTAACATGGCTTATACCTTTCCCAGTCTGTACAGGTTGAGTATCCTTAATGCAGAAATCTGAAATCTGAAATGTTCCAAAATCCAAAACTGAGGGCCAACATGATGCTCAAGGGAAATGCTCATTGGAACATTTCAGATTTGGGAAGCTCAATTGGTATAATGCAAATATTCCAAAATCCAAACCTTTGTCTCTACCCCAGAACATAGTGCAGTGTGTGAAAACAGAACATTACATGACTATTTCTTGACATAGCTGCTGGATCATTTTTAAACTAAATGAACTGGTCTGATGCTAGAAAGTTATATGTTTTATTCACCAGTCAAAATAACTAAAAAAGACCATTTCTAATATGTCATGCACTTTGGCTAAACTGAAGGTCTAAATGACTACAATCAACTAGATAAAAACATTAAAGTATTAACAGTAGATGCCGGGCGCGTTGGCTCACGCCTGTAATCCCAACACTTTGGGAGGCTGAGGTGGGCGGATCACAAGGTCTAGGAGTTCGAGACCAGCCTGGCCAATATGGTGACACCCCATCTCTACTAAAAATACAAAAATTAGCTGGGCGTGGTGGCTCGTGCCTGTGGTCCCAGTTACTCAGGAGGCTGAGGCAGAATTGCTTGTACCCAGGAGGCGGAGGTTACAGTGAGCTGAGATGGTGCCACAGTGCACTCCAGCCTGGGTGACAGAGCGAGACTCTGTCTCAAAACAAAAACAAAAACAAACAAAAAACAGTAGAGTTACAGATAAAGACAATGTGGAAGATCAGGAAATTAAGAATAGAACATCCACTTTCAAAGAGTTTCTAATATAAACAGTATACTACTACAGTATACATTTTGACACAGAAGATACAAAGAACTGGTTAAATCCATGTATCTAATCATACTTACATGTATAATAAACCAATTAAATATAAAACAGATCTGAAAAGGATAATGCTGTCAAAATATGAGGTACCATTCAGAAAAGAAACAAAAGTAAAATTCTTATTTTACCTATAACTTCCTTAAATTTTTCTTATTATGATAACCACTAGCCATTGAACTTACTTCCCTAATTTGTTTTAAAAAATTAAAAAAAAAGAGTCCACTCTTCCTGATTGTCACTCCAGTGTTATATATTTTAAGTTTTCTCAGATTTTTCACGAAGGCTAAGCACAGAAAAAAAACAAAACAATCTTCTCACAAGTCTGAATTTTCTCATTTGTTTCTCACACTGCATTTCACATACTTAATTTCATATACTTGCAAATTTACGCTTACACCTGTAAAACCAATTATCTACAGTGACAGTACATAAAATCCTTTTACAATAAAACCCACTGAATTATAAAATTTTAAAGTTCTATAACTATTTTAAGTGAACAAACTTTTGTTTAGATAAACTACCTCAGACAAAATGTGTTATTAAGTGTGAGTTTGAGAAATTAAGTGATATAAATAAGTAGACTTCAGGTTGTCAGAAAAAAAGCTGTCTAAATAAAAAGACAGCACAAACAGCAGAGCTTTGAGATAATGGAGGGAAAGAATAAGAAAATAAGTCCCAGGCATAGTAATTGCATACAGAACAGATGAGTGATAGAGGAATGGGATTAAAATAAAGCTAAATAACCAAACAGCTACCTCAGGAAGTAGCCAGGTAACAAGAGAGTTCTAGCCAGCTGATTGCCGACAATAGGATCTGAAGTGATCTAAAGGGGAAGGGGGATGATAATTAGAATACCAAAATTTTTAAGTAAAAAAGAAAACAAAAGCTTTGTCAAAAACTGAAAGTACACAAGGAGTAAACAGAGCAGAAGGAAATTACCTGAATTACTAATTTTAAATGAATAAAATTTTAAACAATGTGAATCTTACACTTGAAGTCTCCTATTCCAAGAAATGTGGCATAAATCGACAAGGCAATAATAAAGAAGGAAAAAGTCAATGTTTCACAATTGAAATGACATTTTTGATTTAATATAATTTTTTACCTTTCCCTTAATCCATCTATGAAAGAGATTATTAACGAATAATAAAAATTTTAAAAGACCTCAAGAAATTTACAGACATAGTGGTGTTTATATGATGTGGAAACTGGAGCTTTATCAATGCTTCTCCCCTTTATAATTCAAAAAAATTTTTTTGTGTTACCACTCTCATTTTTTAATCAATCTTTAGATGTTTGTCTATTTTTTTAGTCTTTTCAAAGAATCCAACTTGTGGCATGTTTTTTTCTCTCAACTGTCTTTTATACCATTGATTTCCAGTCTTGTCTTTAATATCTCCTTCCCTGGGGGTAACACTGTTATTCTTAAAGTTAAAACTTCCCGTCAAGACTTCTCTTTCACTGTACCACATATATCTAATTTGTATGTAGTACTTTATCGCTTAATTTTAAGTATTTTATATTCCCATTAAAATAACTTCTGTCTGGGCAACACAGTGAGAACTCATCTCTACAAAAAATAATAATAATAATAAATTAGCCGGGCAGGTGGTGCATGCTTTTAGTCCTAGCTACTTCGGAGGCTTAAGTGCAAGGACTGCTTAAGCCTGGGAGGTCGAGGCTGCAGTGAGCCACAATAGCACCACTGCACTCCACCCTGGGGGACAGAGCAAGACACTGGCTCAAAAACAAACAAACAAACAAACTTCTGACTCATGCAATACTGAGACTTATTTTTAAATCTCAGGATACAGATTTTATATGCATCTTTTTGTTATTAATTCTAACTTACTTGTGCAATGGAGAATGAGGTCTGTATGATACTCTTTGAAATTAGCTGAAGCTTGCTTTATGGTTTAGTATGTGACTGATTTTTCAAAAATGTTCCATATGCGTTTAAAAACTGTGTTGGATGCATAACTTAGACACATAATTCTGTTAAGGTAATTGTATTGTATCATTTGTATCTTTGTTGATTTTGTCTTTTTTTGGTCAGTTTGACATGTAATTCAGAAAAGTGAATTGAAATCCACCACTATAATAGATTTGCTCAAGTCTACCTGTAGTTTTATCTACTTATTATTTATATATTTTGAGGCTATTTCACTAGGCACACATATACATAAACTGTTATATCTTTCTAGTGAACTAAATCCTTTATCAATTCTGTCTTAATAAAGGTATTTAAGTTTTGTCTTGCTTACTATCTGTCCAGTATATTAGTATCTCTTTACATCCTTTTCCTTTCAATCTTTCATATTCTTCTGCTTTACATGTCTCTTGTAAAAAGTATATAGCTAACTTTTTAAATACCAAGTTTGATAATCTTTTTAGTACACCATACTAAATAGTACACCATAGAGTTTTGTGTGGGAGTGTGTGTGTGTGTGTGTTTGTGTGTGTGTGTTTTAAAGGAAATGATGGTGTCAGTACATACTTTTATGGTCACACAGTTCAAGAAAGCAAAATCTACCTAGCAGCAATGAGAAATGATGAATTATTTACCACTACAGATAGTCCAAAAATTATAAGCCCTACTAGCAAGTCAAAACTTTAGTGACAATATCTTATAAAATTTGGGATAAATGATTTACAAATTTAAGTACTATTAACTGAATTGTGTCCTCCCCAAATTTATATGTTGAAGTCCTAACCCCCAATGTAACTGTACTTAAAAACAGGACCTTTAAGGAGGTAATTAAGGTTAAATGTGGTCATTAAGGGTAAAGCCCTGATTCAACAGGACTAGGAGCCTTACAAGGGGAAGAGACTCTTAACGTGCTTGCACAGTGGAAAGGCCACATGAGGACACATGGGGAAGATGGTTGGCTGCAAGCCAAGAGAGACCTCACCAGAAACAATCTGCTAGCAGTTTCATCTGGGACTTCTAGACCCCAAAGTTTTATTTCTCAAAACTTTGAAGAAATACATTTTTGTTGTTTCATCTACTCAGTCTATGGTATTTTGGTTACAGCAGCCCAAGCAGACTACAAGTATGGCAAAAAATTAAAATATTACATAAAACAGTCTTTACATAAAACAAAAACTATCTGGAAGATCTGAGGTAATTCTACCACAGGTAATTACCAACCATAAAGACTATGCATCCCTTATTTAAATGACACAATGCCACCCATACCTCAAACAATTAGGGAAAAAAATGACATATTTGAGAATACTCCTATTATGAAGTACTGTTAAGTGCTACTTACAACATATATGAAAACAACAGCAATGACTATTCCAACCAGAGTACAGAAGTGCACACAGAGAAAGAGGAAAATATGTACTAAGTATCTTGACATAATCAGCACTTTCATATCTCTTTAAAACACATACCACCATTTTAAAAATGGACAGCCAGATGGATAGTTTTATACCTCATCTGAGTTGCTAAGACTATTGCCAAGAAACACTAAAATTCAAACCTATTATGTGTTTGAAATTCAAAATTTTCTATGTGATGTCAAAGGCCAAAATTGGTCTAGTATAGCAAGTTGTTCATCTCTGAGCAAAAATACACTCGTCCTTACATCAAAAATGGCAAATTTACAAATTAACAATGTGAATACAATCAGTCTGAGGCACCATTATCCCTGAATCTCAATGAACAGAAATGTAAGAACATCCTGGCATTTACAGTCAATCACTGGTGTGAATGTGCAGGTGTGTTCTAGATTTATGTATTCAAGTATGTATGAAGTCAAACAACATAAGTTTAATTAAAATAATCAATTACTTATTTAAGTAATGATATAAAGTGTAACCTGACTAAAGTGCCTTTTAAGATTCCCAAAGGGATTAACAACAGTGTTTTTAGCACAAGCTTTTCATCTTCTAAGAACCTGGTATCGCAAGACTTTAGAAGAATTAAAATAACATGGCATTAAGAAGGATTCTATGGACTGTATGAACAGTTAGCCTCTATTAACAAGGAGTAGCTAGAATAAAAATCACTATGAATCTTCAATATAAATGATATAATTCTCATGTGAAACTATTATTACAATTTTGAAGCTAAAATCTCTTCCTATTATGAGTGCATTTGAAAAACAGTAGGAGGATAGCAGAAAAATACAAATATGTTCGTCACATACAACTATTCACATTAAAATGACATTTTGAGCCCTGGCCATTAAAATAATTTCTTACTGATGTAAAGGAGTTTATTTTTATTCGCAGATTCACATTATGCATTTGAAAGCAGAAGTGAAGATGTATAGATAAAACATAGTTTAATCTTACCAAGTTGTGATTGGTTTCCGTCAGCCATCTGTATTAGAGCGCTGTCTTTCTTATTGTACAAAATCTTCACACGCTGCACATCTCCATAAACACCTTTTTTGGAGCCACAGAGAGGTAATCCAAAAATGGAATTAATTTTATGTGGAAGTCACCTAAAGATTATCTTTCTGACATATCAATGAAACATTCAGACATCAACATGATCACTCAATCTCATCATTCTCACAAATGAATAAAGAAGATCAAGATTTTGAACAGTGAATTTTGAAAAGAATAATTTTTGATAAACCCTCAAAGCTATGTGAATGATATTAAATTAAAGACCATGCAAAATAAATTAGCATGCATTAAAACAAATTTTGTGTCTATGGAGAGTTTTAAATAGCAAAGAAAAATAGCAAAAGATTTACTATTCAACTTTAAGCCAAAGTGCTAGCTACAAATAAGAATTAAGGTGAAACAAAAATCAAATCAATAATAAAAGTATAGTGCTAACAATAACATACCGAAGAGGGTAAACAGACTTTGGGGCGTAACCATCTTTAGAAGGAGAGAAGAGCAAGCAGCGTAAGACAAGAAGAGAGAAGAGTCGAGGAAGAGCGGAGATGAACAGATCATCCATAACGAAGGGTGGTTCCCGCAGAATGGTGAGGTGGTCATGGATCATGGTTCAAGGCGGTTAATTGGGGCAAGTTGGTCCGAGGAACATTTGTTCAAGCACAGAAGCATGAACATAGGGAATGGAGACAGGGAATGAAGACAAGGACAAGGAAAATAAAGGATAAGACAGGGAAGGGAATGGGCATTTGGGAAAAGACAAGGAAAGGGAAGGTGAACACACAGGGAAAAGGATGAAATGGGGAAGGGAAACAGCAATGCAGAAGAAAAAAATAAGGAATTGGGGAACAAAAACAAAATAAAATATAGGTCAGTA
This sequence comes from Pan troglodytes, assembly GCF_028858775.2. NCBI lineage: Eukaryota > Metazoa > Chordata > Mammalia > Primates > Hominidae > Pan > Pan troglodytes. Next base: position 134,370,689 of record NC_072398.2, read on the forward strand.
CATAGGAAATGCAGGAATTTGGTCAGAAAATGGTTGGTTTATGTACTGTACAAGAAAAACTGAGTAAAATGTAGTCATCCAAGACAAATATGGGTAAAGTACATCTATATCAAAGAGTAAATTACAGCATTTCATCTCAACATGGGGAAGGAAAGCATGCATAGGAATTTTAAACTTTGAACTTTAACTGCATAAGCATGGCTGGTTATGAAATGCAGGCAAAAGTCTTAAAATAAAAACAAAGGCACTCTGATTCAAACATTTTAGCATGCAGAACTGTGAATGATAATAGTATTAAATGGATAAAATAAGCTAATGTTCATATTAACAGAGGCCAATTAAAAATGAAACAAATATTCAAATTAGACATCATAAACTGATACACTGAGCTTCCCACATTTCATACCAGCTTTCATAGCATTCAAAATAAAATATACCAGACATAAAATGTACAACTAAAGAAAATAACTTAGCAATAAATTTTATTTAACTGGGTGGGGGGGGGGGTGGTAAGGAAGGAAGGGGTGGGGGAATAAAGTTAAAAAATATTTTTAGAAGACAATGACTAATAACTGCAAAGAAAAAATTACTAAGAAAGACGGGAAGAGTGCCTCGTCAAGATCTTTGGAAGAACCTTCAAAGAAAAATGTATTAGAGTAGTTCACATAAAATAAGATTTAAAAAAAATGCAATGACATATAAGCATGAAATGAACAAGCAAATAATTAGAAAAGGCAAAGAGCAAAATTGTTTTACAGTTAAATTTGCAAATTAGATCACATTTGCCTTTGAGAACAACAAAAAGATAAGCCAAACTACAGTACTTCACCATATTTTTCTTAGGAAAAATAGGTTAGGTTAAAAAATATACATATATAGATATAGATATAAAGAGACATGACTGTTTAAGGAAATAAAGTATTACCTAAACCATACGTAGATTTTATTCAGAAGTAGAAACATACAGAAAATACTTTGACTAATGAATGTACATAAAAAGAAAGGCAAGTGCAAAATGAAATAAACATGAAAAACTTTCACAAATGAAATGGAGTTAAAGAATAAACATTAGAGATTATTTTACTAACCTCTTCATTTAAATTGCTAACCAACAGGACTGTATTGCCACCAGCTGAGACTCCAGGCATACCCACTCGGCCAGCAGCAGCTGCAGCAGCTGCTGCAGCAGCATTTGGAATGGCCAAAGGACTCAGAGCTCCTGGAACAGCTGCAACAGGAAGCCCTAATTTTAAAATAAAGCATATTTTACGAAACACACACAAGTCGTTTACAAAAACCAATTTAAGCACGATGGCTGCATGGCTTACGGCTGACCATTCCAAATGGTTCCTGAAAGTTAATTTTTATAGTGTTTAGAAAAATTGTTTGCTGATGTGTAAAGAAAAATAATTGATTCCAACAAAACAATTATTTGAACTAAAGTACATACCTGTATTATGTTAAAATATCAAATATATAATACTCTATTTCCTCTGGAAAAGCAAACAAAGCATGAAGAATATAATTCCAAGTCACAGGCTTGGAAAATTCACTTCCACGATTTACAGTAAAAGGCCAAATGTAAAAAAGTATCACTTTCGACATAATGGTAATTCATTTTTTTCCGCAAGTGCTATCTTCTTCATAAACTCACACTTGAAATCAAATAATTACAGCTTATGAAACAAAGGTAGTAGTCTTTCAGCTCCTAGAGACAAATCACTCTGAACATCATTATTTAATTCATGCAAATAAAGAAAATCTTAGCAAAATGTGCTTGCCTTCTTAATTATACACTCAAGTAATTAAAATGAATACAAGTTCCTTCAACACAACACTCTCCTGGTTGAAAGAACAAGAAACCATCACTATACAACACAGATTTTGTTTCAGTATTTTCCTATCCTTTCCCAATCTATGTTATCATTTCCTTCTTATTTTATTGTTCTAATTTCCAGTCTTATTGCTGTCCTACTATCTTTAAGTCACCATATTTTCATTTATTCTAGACAGAATTCCCTTTTGTGTTAGCACCGTTCATCTACTTTTCAATTACCAATCAACTTGGAATACTTTCATCCCTTAAATTCTTACACACCCAGCTTATTTCTCATAAATACTGGTTCACTCAAGAAACGAATTATATGTTCTTTTTTATCTTCCCAACATAAAGGAACAAACACCCAAACTAAATGAATTTGATTTCATAACATACCTGGGTAGAACAGGCCCTTACCACTCTTGTTCTATAAGTTCACATTTTATTTCTTCTTTCTTTCCAGCTTTCTGGTGCATTTCGTAAGAATCTGCTGTTACCTTTGGTTTTAGAGATCTTACTCTTTTAAGTCAAGTTTTTGATCTTTTTACTTTATAGAAACTACTATGACCTTTCATTGGCAGTCTGAAGTGCTCTTTAATATTCACAATCCTTAACCTAAGTTTTTGACTTATAAAACTTTCCCCTCCATCTCTTTTTAATTCAGCCTTTATCTCTTCTGAGAACTCTGTCAGTGGCATATGTTTCTCATTTAATACTCTTGCTCTTGATGAGTTTCTTTTCACAGCTTTTTGCCTGTACCTTTTTTTTTAGGCTCTCCTTTTTTTCTTACTTTGCTCCCTTTTTTTTATGGCTATACATTTTGTTTTGGAAGATTTCCAACATATACAAAAGTAAAAGTGACTAAAATAATGCATCTCTATGTAGCCATCACCCAACTTTAACAATGATCAACTCATGGCCAACCTCGTTTCATCCCCTTTTATTCTTAAAGTAAATCTCAGAAATTAGGGTCCAATTTTAAAATTAAGAATTCTCATGTTTAATACTTACTAATGCACAATAGTCTTCAGTGTGTCTTTGAATACACCAATGTGGATCTTTTCAACCAAATATTCTACTATATTACTAACTTTTCCATGTTAAATACTATACCTCTCACTATCCTCCCCATAAGTTGTTCTCATTTAACATTCAATGGATACGTTCACTTGTTGTCAAGTATACATTCCTAATTCCTAGGCAAGCATTCCTACACACAACAATTTTTTTTCTTGCAGTCTTGAGAAGTGACCTCCCCATATTGTAATAGTATTCGTCAGTATTTTCAGATAGCTCTGACTGAATGCACAGAATATTCGACTAAAGTTGACAATACAATTATTTATTAGTAGCAGAAACTCCAGATGTAGTCATTATATTGTTACATCATTCTATTTTCCTGCCTTTAGTTAGCTACCTTTTAGGAAAAACAGTATCTTAAAAATTCTATTAAATTCCATAGTCTGTATGAGATCCCACTGATGGCAAACAAACAAAAAACCACCAACTTCAATATGGCATGCAGAAGAAGTTCGGTACCAAGCCTCAAATTCCCTTTTTAACAATAAAAAGTCTGTTTTCAAAAAGTCCATCAAAGATACTTGGACTAGATCTTTGCCACAATAAAAAAATTAAATCACTTTAATTTCTGGTTTCACTTTTAATTCTAACAGGAAGAAGTAATTCTAAGGGCCCACTAAGCCAAAAAATCTTAACTGAGGAATTATAATTAGTTACCAAAATTAAAATAATCTAAAAACTCCAATCACTAGCATTTTCTCTGTACATCTCTTGACTCTTATAACCATCTACTGTTCATTAAAATACTCTGTTTCTCCTGCTTATTTAACTATAATTGTCTTAAACTTTGTATCCCACAGTGAAAAAGTTCTCAAACTTTTTGGTCCCTTTATAGTCTTAAAACTATGGAGAATCACAAGGAGTTTTTGTTAATGTGGGTTCTATTAATGGTTGTCATTTCCGAAATTAAAACCAATAACTTTTTTTTTTTTTTTTTTTTTTGAGATGGAGTCTTGCTCTTGTCCCCCAGGCTGGAGTGTAATGGCGAGATTTTGGCTCACTGCAACCTCCACCTCCCAGCTTCAAGTGATTCTCCTGCCTCAGCATCTCGAGTAGCTGAGACTACAGGCACCCACTACCATGCCTGGCTAATTTTTGTATTTTTAGTAGAGATGGGGTTTCACCACGTTGGCCAGGCTGGTTTTGGTCTTGAACTCCTGACCTCAGGTGATCCACCTGCCTCAGCCTCCCAAAGTGCTGGGATTACAGGTCTGAGCCACTGCGCTTGGCCAAAACCACGAACTTTTTAAAGCACATAAACACACATACTATTAGCCTTCAGTTACCGCTGTATGCTATTAAGAGAAAAAGTAAAAAGAGGCAAAATACACTTTAGTATTACCGTGAAAAGTAATACTAAACTTTGTGGGCCCCCTATGAAGATCTCAGGAACTCTTGCAAATCTCTGGACATTTGTAAAATGCTACCAAATATTCACATGCTTTATACATATGGAGTGCTCAAAAATTACTAAGGAATTTAAAAAGATACATTTACTCACTTCAAATAAAAGAAAATGCTGTAATATATGACACATATTTTTTAAAAGAATGCTGAGTTAATTGACACTCCCAAACTTTAAGCTCTCAGTCATCTCCTACTCATTTTTCCCTCTTGAAATCTCAGGAAAAAGTATAAATTCATAAAATATATAAAAAATTATCAATCTATTTAAATACAGTATTGATCTAAACATACCAGCCTAAGGTTAATACTTTATTTTTATGAAAAACTGCTTCATATCTTGAGATACAACCCTACCGTGCCACTATACATTTTAACAATCTAATGAAAATCACTTACCAAAAAAATTTAAAGATGGTTAAAAACATGTTTAAAAGAATTTTAAATATTTAAGACATAATTGTTTTCAAAATACATTTTTTTTTTCTTGAAATCTGGGTTTTCCAGTAGAGATAACTTGGTGGTATAATACTGTTTAGAACATCAAGCCTTTTCATGGAAAAATAGTAATTGAGAATTAAAGTAATTAGTTAATAATTAAAATAAATTTATAATGGTAATTGAGAATTAAAAGTCTAGGCTAAAGCTTCCCCACCCTTTATTTTTTGAGACAAGGTTTGCTCTGTCACCCAGGCTAGAGTGCAGTGGCATGATCATGGCTCACTGCTGTTTCTATCTTCTGGGCTCAGGCAATCCTCCCACCTCAGCCTACTAAGTAGCTGGGACTACAGGCACATGCCACCAGGCATGGCTAATTTATTTTATTTTTAGTAGAGACTGAGATCTCACTATGTTGCTCAGGCTGGTCTCAAACTCCTGGCCTCAAGCAATCCTCCCACCTTGACCTCTCAAAGTGCTGGGATTACAGGTGTGAGCCACAACACCTGGCCTAAAGCCCTTTTTAGTGTGACAGATCTGAAACATTAAAAAAAAAAAAAAAAAGCCAGAGAATGCTACCTTTTACTAAATAATCTTGTACTTTAGTAAAAATAAGACTACCAATCTTCTAGACAGAAAAATTTGGGCTCAAAATAGATGAATTTACCTCTTTCTAAGGAGGTAATAAAAATCTTACCAAAAAAGAGAATACAAGGTGTGAGGTCCCCACTGTCTGAATGCTAATTCAGTGTCCTCACTTGTCGATTTACTTCCACCATTCCGGGCCACCTTGTCAGATAATCTATTATGTCCAATGATCCTTCCTTTTACACAGTTCACAGTATGGTGTAAGAATGCTTTAATAGGTAAAAGAAGCCACCACCTGTCCTTAATGCCACTCGTATGTATTTCTCTTTCATTATTTCCTTCCCGCGGCTGATAACTTAGAAAAACTACTTAGGCTATCTTTACACAGTTCTAAATCACTGGAGTGATTTAGTCTAAGATTTTCCTGGACTTTTAAAGCCTCTGAAGATTCTCCAATTTCCCTCAATATACTTTTGTCTGAAAAACTACTTTGTCAATCAGGTATTTTTAGGTTTAATCTAAATGCTGTCTGCTGCAATAAAAATATAAACACCTACAAAATATTTCATGATGCACTATTTATATAATTAATACATTCTAGAAAACAGTTCTGTTCTTAACTCCCAGCTAAATAAGAAAACAATAAACTTACCACGGGCCCTTTGAGAAAGTTATAGAAAGCATATTACACATATTGTATACACTGGCTCTAACAGATTACTTTTAGCTACATAAATTATAATTTCAACTTTAATGATTTGCATCTTTAGCTAAGGCAGCAGATATGTGGGGGAAAAACTGTTTACACATGTTGATGAGGAGGGATAAAAATACTTGATCTATCACAAGGTCAGGAGATCGAGACCATCCTGGCTAACACTATGAAACCCCGTCTCTACTAAACATACAAAAAAATTAGCTGGGCGTGGTGGCAGGCGCCTGTAGTCCCAGCTACTCAGGAGGCTGAGGCAGAAGAATGGCACGAACCCGGGAGGCGGAGTTTGCAGTGAGCCGAGATCGCGCCATTGCACTCCAGCCTGGGCGACAGAGCGAGACTCCATCTCAAAAAAAAAAAAAAAAAAAAAAAAAAAAAGCTTGATCTATTCTGAGGATTGCTATAAAGATAAAACAATGTAAAAGAGCTTCATAAACGATCATGTGCTAAAGAAAAGAAGATGTTGCAGGAATCTTTTTCATGTGAAATGGCCCTCATCAGCTGGGTCACCCAGACATTTTGAGTGACTCAGTAATCTCCTAAAATTCTCATGTTAGTTCTGACACTATTATTCCTAACCTTTCCTCCACTGAAGCTGATGGATGCCCAGTCATGTATATGACAAGAGACCCTAAGTCCAGAGAGAAGTGATATAAATTATGTATCTATTCTTTTCCTTTCAGATATTACACTGAAACACACAGGTATCCCTAATCTTGCTCATTTCAACTGAAGAATTAAACTGGTTTTGTTAATTAAATCATTTAGAAATTGTATCTATAATTTTTAGCTATTTTAAAAGGTTTAGATTTACAAACAAATTTAAGACATTACAGAGTTCTTATATAACCTGGAAACCGCAGTTCCCCCATTATTAGCATCATACATTAGTATGGTATTACAATTTATTAGTTCTTGCAATTAATCAACCAATATCGATAAATTAACAAAAGTCGATTCTTTATCAGATTTCCTCAAATTGCATCTAATGTCCCTTTTTTGTTGTTCCAGTATCTCCTATTACATTTAATCATCTTGTCTCCTTAGGTTCCCCTTACTTTAGAGAGTTTACTCTATGATTTTGAACAATGTCAAATTTATCCCTCCATCTGCCATTCTAAAAGTTCCATCCAAAGTAATTTATGATTTCTTTTGGTCTTACTTCTTTTCCCTGTTCATAACATCTCGTAGTTATTCGTCTTGTGTACTACTAAACAGAAGAGCATTAGTGGTGGGACTCTAAAGCCCTAATTATTTTTGTATTTTTGAGATGGAGTTTCACTCTGTCACACAGGCTGGAGTGCAATGGCATGATCTCAGCTCACTGCAACCTCCACCTCCTGGGTTCAAGCAATTCTCCTGACTCAGCCTCCTGAGTAGCTAAGATTACAGGCGCCCACCACCACACCTGGCTAATATTTGTATTTTTAGTAGAGACAGTGTTTCACCATGTTGGCCAGGCTGGTTTTGAACTCATGACCTCAAGTGATATGCCCACCTTAGCCTCCCAAAGTGCTGGGATTACAGGCATGACTGGGATTATAGGCATGAGCCACCACGCCTGACAGCCCCTTCTAATTCTTTTTTTTTTTTTTTTTTTTTTTTTAGAGACAGAGTCTCGCTCTGTCGCCCAGGCTGGAGTGCAGTGGCACGATCTCGGCTCACTGCAAGCTCCACCTCCCGGGTTCACGCCTTTCTCCTGCGTCAGCCTCCCGAGTAGCTGGGACTACAGGCACCCACCACCACACCCAGCTAATTCTAATTCTTAAAGTATAGTCAGCCCTCTGTATCTCTGGGTTCCGATTCAACCAACCTTGGATCAAAAATATTTGGGGGGAAAACAATGGTGTACTGCAAATGTATAGAAAGTTGTTCTTGTCATTATTCCCTAAACAATACAGTATAACAACCATTTACATAACATTTATATTGTACTGGGTAATATAAGTAATCTAGAGATGATTTAAAGTATACATAAGAGGTTGTGTATAGGTCATATGCAAACACTATACCATTTTATACAAGGAACTTGAGCACCAGTGGATTTGAGTATCCAGGGGGTGTATGGGGTCAGAGGGTGGGGGATGGGACTGTGTGTGTCCTAGAACCAATCTCCCATGTATACCACCAAGGGGTCTGGAAGGCACATTTTACGTTTTATTTCCTGATTTGAAAATAAAAATTTTACTTTTCATAAGGATGACAACTGCTATTCTTTCTTGAAACAATTCAATCCTCTTCCTCTTCCACCAACCTTCCCTTGAGTTCTTATTTTGCCCTATGGAATCCATTCTCTTCTACCACTAACAACTACACTTTTATTCTACCTGTTCCTCAGATTAACTTTTTAATTAAAAACTTACTTTTCTTCTAATGAAACTTCTACAATCCCCTCAAAAAGTCATTTTTGGTCTCCCTCAACTTTTCTCCAAAGGAAGAATAAGGATGCATCATGCGCCACTCTACCTCACCGCACAATGTTACTTTCAAACTGCTGTTCCACCACCATCAACGAGGATGGCTTCCGATGTCAATGCCACCCAATCATACCACACTCTTTCCCATCAAAATAGCCATTGGATTACTGGAACATCTCCTCCCATTAGATAAAGACTTCAGCACCTGGCTTTATTTCCCTCTTCTCCATTCCCTGCATCATCCTATGACTTTTCCAAGACTCTGGTCTCATGATTTCTTAAAAACATCTACTTTGCCATCCATATTAGCAACTTCTTTTGATACATCTTCATTTTTCTTTCCTCTGTCTCTTTTTGTAATGGTCATTCAACACTTATATCTCCTTTCCTAACTTCATTCTTTTCTTGATCCGCCTATTCCCACACAACCACTAAACCCACTTTTGACCTTTATGGTGACCCCCTTTCTATTCTCCCTTGACTTGACTTTACCATAGAGTCAAGCTTAGGCTCAAGCTTAGGCTTGAGCCAACACTCTGCTCATTTGCTACTATTCCTTTAATGTTACACAATTCCAGACTTAGATAAATCCAGTCTTACATTCTGTCTATGCTTTCATCTGAGCTTGACAAATACTAGAGTGAAAACACACACACCCCACAAATGCTAATTCTAGAAATATTTTGTTATCCACTTTTAGCTGAATTTCCAGTCCATTTTTGAGAGTTTCCCCAAATCTAGTAGAGTCTTAAGTCTACTTTCCTACTTTCAACTTGTTAAACAAGTGCCTTATAATTTTTAGATCAGAATTCAATCAAATCTTTCAACCAACTTCAAAATCCTCACTTCTTTCATCTGTTCTTCTTTCTCCCTTGCTTCATAAAGACATATAATGGTGACAGGAAAGAATAATGACTGTAACACTGATGATTTCGGTTCTGCTTCCAGCTCTGCACCTACTTCTTTTTTTTTTTTTTTTGGTGGAGACGGGGTCTTAATATGTTGCCCAGGCTGGTCTCAAAATGTTGGCCTCAAGCAGTTCTTCTGCCTCAGCCTTCCCAAGTGCTGGGATTGCAGGTGTGAGCCACCATGCCCAGCCAATGCACCTACATTTCTGTGTGAACTTGATAAAAAATCTCTTCTGGTTCTAACAATGGTCCTAAAAAGCATCTCTATATTTAAATATTTAAATCCCAACATGTCCACTATACTCCTGATCTAATCCTTGCAATCAATTCTAGGACTTAAACTAGCCTTAGAAACAAATACTAGTTAATAGGTAGCAAGCATTTATTATATACCAGGCACTGTGTAAAGTTATTTGCACATTAACACATTTAATCCTCACAACAGCCTTAAATGAAAGGGATTATTATCATTATGTCCATTACAAACATGGAACCTGAGAGGACTCCAAACCCATGTTTTAAATGATTATACATACTGCCTCACAGCAAACACTCCCCCCACTGGGTCCTGCTTTACTTCTGATCTACCATCCTATTTCTTCTTCCTTTCTATGGCAAACTTCCGCAAAGAGTACAGTGCATACTTTCTTATCACGTTTATATCCTTAATTCCTTGTAATTTGATTTATATACTCTTGTGAATAACAGTACGTAACTACTGTACTGAATGATCACTACTAATTTTAATCCTATTTATTTGATCCCTAAATTTCTTGTTTATCTTATCTATAACATAAATATGCACTGCTTAAAGTTTAATTACAATGCTTTAATCCTCTTGCTTTCTTATACCTGGGAAATCTTAAACCAAAATTTTAAATATCACATCTCTGGCCTCTGAATTCACAACTCCACAGAACTCTTACCCAAGTCTTAGGCTGAATTTCCTACTGTCCAGTGGACTCCTCCACATGCTTCATTTTTCTCATAATCAATCACATCAATAAGATGCCAAGTCCTATTACTTTTCCATATAATTTTCCCCATATTTCTTAGTTTGCATTCTCATTTTACGTTCCTAGCTTAGATTTATAATTACATCTTAATTAGACTAATAGTCTCCCACCTGTTATTTCTAGTCTCCATTTTCACTTCTCCAACATACTCTGGAGCCACAGTCAGTTTCTTAAAACTAAATTGGTCATTTTTACCCAACTGCCTAAAAATAGTTGATGAATCCTTCACAGCAATGGTTCTTAACTCATCCCCCGCTTTGATAACCTGAAAAAAGCCAAACATCTAAAACTTGGTATATAATATCATCAAATGGTCGCAGACACTCTGATGCTCATCTTCCAGTCATAAAGGAGTTTAAGAATTCCCATATAAAATTCATACTCCCTGGGTAACACTGGTTTTAAGATCTTGTCCCATAATACTTTCTGGCATCATAGCCTTTCATATTTTTTCAATTATCCTATTCGTCACACATAACTGAATGTTCATCACTCCTAAAACATGACATATACTCTATCACATTTAATCATGCTGTTTTTGGCCCATAAAACCCTCCCAATTTCTCCTTTTGTTGATGGATCACTCATTTGTGTGCTGATAACCACACTAACTCCACTATATATTTCAGTTTGCCTCCAATTAGATCTAACTCGTATGTTTTCTGTCTCTGATAAGCTTCATGAGAACAGAAACCCTGTTACTCTTCTGAATCCCTAAAGTGTCTAGCATAGTGTTAAAATGACTGCTGAATAATACAATAAAGAATAAACCAGGATGACACTGAAATGAGCCAACATCCTTCTAGGGCTATGAAATGTTCATGGCAATTATTTGACGGTAGCCTTTTAGAGCTGCTAGTGAAAATCTTCTGCATAACCTTTACCTCCCTGGAAAGAATCATATTTTATACTTTGGTCACAAACATATATAGTTTTTCTTCTACTAAATGCAGAAGCAACAGGAGTATTTTCTTTGTTTTAGCCATACAATATATATTTGTCAACTCTTAAAAACACAATTTCTTCAATAAAATCTGCAATCTGATTTGATTTAAACCTATCTTTATGCAGAAGATTTCATTACGCAAGGCTGGAGTTGATTACCATAGAATTTAGGCTGTTTGGCCTTAAAAATATTAACCCTAAGATGAATACAAGAGAGGTCTTCAAGTATCAACAGATTGTCACAGAAAAGGGGAAGGTAATGGAAAGTAAGTATTAACAAATGAAATAAATTTCTTAAAACTACAGCTGAGAACAATATAATGGGTAAACATAATGGATCCATTTAAGCAAGACTATGTGAGAAGTTTTTAATGGATGATCAGATAGTCTTAAGTATCTGCCCTGGACAGTTAAACCTTTGAAAAACATTTTATAGTCCTATAGTAATAAGCTTATTTCATTGAAAATGCTGGTCAGTATGTAAACACGAAATGACGTAGTAACATTTTTTTCTCATCTGTAGCCCGTAATACCTTCAAAGTTCCCAACTACCATCAAACATATTTCCTTTACTCAGATGATAAAAATCATTCCAGATGTAAAACACATTCATTCAAATATTATTTATAATGGAATTAAGAGTTGAATAAGCTCTCTAAAAGACACAGCTTCAAATTAATTTGTGACTCAAAAATAAAAATTTTACCCAGTGTTAAAAAATTTTAAATGAGGCCAGGCACGGTGGCTCATGACTGTAATCCCAGCACTTTGGGAGACCAAGGTGGGCAGATCACGAGGTCAGGAGATTGAGACCATCCTGGCTAACACGGTGAAAGCCCGTCTCTACTAAAACTACAAAAAAAATTAGCCGGGTGTGGTGGAGGGCGCCTGTAGCCCCAGCTACTCAGGAGGCTGAGGCGGCAGAATGGCGTGAACCCGGGAGGCGGAGCTTGCAGTGAGCAGAGATCGCGCCACTGCACTCCAGCCCAGGCAACAGAGCCAGTACTCCAACTAAAAAAATAAAATAAAATAAAAAATAAACAATTTAAATGAACAACTCTATCTACTTTAGCTCTTCCAATGTTTTTTCCAAAAGACACATTTTAAGACTTCAAAATTAACATTTTAAAAATTCAGCTACAGCAAAGCAGAGGACAGTTCAATAATCCAAAGAAGTCAACATAATTTAAAATTGCACATATACAGAGACATGCTCCAACTATTTTTTACTTCTTAGATATTAAAACACATGAAATGAGAAAGCCGAAGTTATGGGACAGTTAGGACAGGTATTATCATGTGACCTCTAACCAAGTATTTCTGACTTATGTTGAAAATAAAATATTAATTTTTAATTTACATGTATTTTTTAGTTTGGTGTTACTATGGCATTCAGCAATGTGCTTCAAAATCTATGTATTTTTAATATTTCTGGGAAATACTAGCATGTTTAGGTATGTGTGATTACTTTGGTCTTTCTTGGGGGATAGCTTTCAAATATGTCTGCAGTAGATGAGTTTTTTGGTTTAATTTTATGGCTATTATTTGCTATAATTAGTCTTAATAAAATATAGAAAAGGATTTTGAAAAAATAAGATTGACATAAATTTTAACGTGTTGTCAAAAAGATAAAAATATAAGTTCAATTTATTATTTGCATGTTACATATCTACTCCTGTTTTGTACCCAATTTTGAATCAATGCATGAACAATACACATTTTTGGTATTTTAATCAATAAGATAATCAGGCTAAATACTTAATGGACTTGGTAACAAAAAAATCTTAGTATGTAAAAAAAAAAAGCAAGCTAAAATGATGGGACTTAAATTTTTACTATATGTATATTACTATTCTTGATAACTATTCTACAGGTGAGAAGACGACAGGCTAAAATGTCAAGCTAATCTAATTTTATTCCACTATTTATTAGTTAGGAGTACGGACTTTGGAACCAGACTACCTGGCTTTCAGTGCTAGGGCTCGGCCACTCAAAAGTTAAAGGAATCTGAGCAAACTGTTCTTTGTACCCTACTTTCCAAATCTATAAAATGGGATCGATAATGGTAACTACATTTAGAGATGATGTATTAACTTACTTGTAAAGGGCTAAGAACAGTGCCTGACACAGAACACAAAAATGGTTAATATTAGTATTCATATTCATCAAACTTTTGGCTCCTAGGATTGAGACAATTTCATTCTAAGCTACAGTATTTTAAATGTTTGCATCACAAAATAATTACATAAAAAACTCTAAGCAGGCTAGGCACGGTGGCTCATGCCCATAATCCCAGCACTTTGGGAGGCCGAGGCAGGAGGATCAGGAGGTCAGGAGATCAAGACCATCCTGGCTAACACAGTAAAACCCCATCTCTACTAAAAAAATACGAAGAAATTAGCTGGGCGTGGTGGCGGGCGCCTGTAGTCCCAGCTACTTGGGAGGCTGAGGCAGGAGAATGGCGTGAACCCAGGAGGCAGAGCTTGCAGTGAGCCGAGATTGCATGCCACTGCACTCCAGCCTGGGTGACAGAGCCAGACTCTATCTCAAAAAAAAAAAAAAAAAAAAAAAAAAAAAAAAAACACAACTCCAAGCAACAGAGGTGGAATCTAAGTAACCAGTATTAAGTTAATAATTTTTGAGCTATTCCTAGGGTGGCAACTATTGCAAAGGGATCTATCTAAGCATTTTGATAGTGGAGCCAAACTTTATACAGAGATCCAATGGTGGCAGAAAACATAGCGAATCCCTTCTACCAATACCAATGATCCAAAAAGATTAGTTATTAGAAACCAGTATATATGTATCTTCAAAACCCCTCTCCTCTGGGGTTTCGTTTTAGAAAAGTCTACTTAATGGCCTACATCACAATAATTAACTAAAAGTAGCCTTACTAAACCATGAAAATATCATGCCATATTTTTGTTCTTTCTAAGTTCTGGTTCAAGAAACCCAAAAACTTAGAAGCAGCATTCTTCTTTGTAGGATACTGAAACCCTGAACAGCCTAAATTTATTAAATTATATCTAAAAGACTACAATGAATCTTGTTTAAAAACACATACACACACACAAAAGTAAAGAACACAGGCATCACCTACATATATTTTAAGAAAACATTTGGGTATTGCTCTATTACCTCACTACTGCAATACTAATTTACAATCTGTCTAGCTTTGTAGTTTTTCCCTTCATCACTGTGTATGAAATGCAATAATGTATTTAAGAAAACCACATTTCACAAAAGATTTTTTTTTAATTGTACATATCATCCTATTCAAAAAGAATAAACAGGCAGGCTACACAAAAGTACACATACGACAAAAAACACCTGAGAGATGTATATCCTCTCAATGAATAAATAACACGCATACCTGGATGGTTTTTTTTTCACAATTATGTATACGAGAAAAGTGACTTATAATCTATTGGTATTTACCGAGAAAATATGAATGTATCCTGGTCTTTGTTTTATGGGCATGAATTCCTTCTGAGAGAAAAATTTCTAAATTTTAATTAATTTTGTTTAGTCCTTTATCCACCCCACCCCCTTCCTTTTTTGGGCCACTGGTCAAGGCCAAATTAAATAATTACATACATCTGGGCTAAGGTCACCATTTCAAACCACTCTGGGCTACCAGAACCTGCAAACAACTGACAGTTTCAAAAGTTTAAAGCAGACAGTGGGAAGAATCTATACTGTACCTGTTCATAAGCTGGTTTAAGTACTTACCTGAAAACAAAAGCTGGGCACCAACTTAAAATTAGCAAACAAATGCAAGAATTTAACTAATTGTCCTGCACAAATTGAATTACAAGGTTGATAATTCTAGTTGATGAAGGAAAATTCTACTTTATAAAGATTTTCAGCTAATTAATGTAGAGAAGGAATATGTGAATTAGGGGAGAAAAAGCAATATTTGCAACCCACTAGTGAAATTAATTAAGGCAGCAACCATTATTGGATACTAAAATCATTAGAAAAAAAAGTAACGAAAGGATCAGAATGTCAACACCCAAATCCACAATCAGTCCTAAAGCATCATTAAAATCACTAAAAGTGGGGCAACCAGATATTAGATGTCTCCTACTGAGACACAATAGGAAGCACAAGAAACACTTCAAAAAAAAAAAGAAAGGCTCTAAATCTTATCAAGCCTTTGGAACTAACTTTAAGTTTATATAAGAAACGCAGCAGATAGAGGAACAAGTTAACATGACACTCTAAAGAAACAGCCAGACTAGTCTAATCTGTGAAACTTTCTAAAAGGAAACATCACTTCATAAGTAAATGAACGAGAGACTGGGAGTAGAGAGAGGGAGAGGACTATTACAGACTGAAACAGACTAATGAGATA
The DNA here is from genome assembly GCF_028858775.2 of Pan troglodytes. Taxonomy (NCBI): domain Eukaryota; kingdom Metazoa; phylum Chordata; class Mammalia; order Primates; family Hominidae; genus Pan; species Pan troglodytes. The sequence continues at coordinate 134,386,376 of NC_072398.2, forward strand.
TAACAACCAAATACTATGTGCGGCCCTCCATAGGACCTTGTTCTGAACAAATCAAACTTTAAAAGCATTTTCAAAATAATTGGGGAAATTTTAATGTAAGCTGGGTATTTGAGGACATTAAGAAATCATTGTCAATTCTGGTAAGTGTAATAATCATATTACGGTTTGGTAAGAAAATGTAATTATTTTAGAGATACTATGGTAATATTTGAGAAGACATGTCACAATGTCAAGGATTTGCTTTAGAACACAAAAGAAAAACTGAATAGATAAAACTAAGTGTCAGCGCTATTGAACCAAGATGACAGGTGTATGGGATTCATTATATTAGCATATAGCTGAAATCTCTAATAATAAATTAATAAATATTACCAAATGAATAACCCATACAAATGTAACAAAGAAAGAAAATCAAAGTAAGTTTTGCAGTTAGTTTTATGTATCACAAACATATAGAAAATTATAAATTCAGTTTAACAGCTAATTAAAATTGTGCCAGCAGAACTGTACCAAAATAGATTTAAATGACATTAAGTTACAAGCTCTTTTCTGTAGCAGTAATTCTCAACTCTTGCTACATAGTAAAACCATCTTGAGATCCTAAAAACACAGGAATGCCTGTGACCCACTCTTTAACTATTCTCAGCCTGGGGTAGAATCTGGTGACTTCAACGTGCAGCAAAATTTTGAGAAACAATGTTCTATAAGACCTACATGTTTACCTTCATGAATAAATGTTGTATCTGTTCACAATTATAACTATTTTAACGTCAGTGATTTCCTACAGAAAGTCTGCTTTGCCTTTCTTTTAAAAACTTTATGATGAGAATGCCTGTTATTCAATTTGAAATACAAGGAAAGCTCTAAAATAAATACTCTTTGTACACACTCTCTCTCCTAATTTTTAGAATGTAGATAACATGATCATGAAAAATTACTTCCAGCAATTTTTCTAAAAGTGATCTACCCCTTAATAAATTAACTACACCTCTTAACATGATAAAATGATCCATTATAATGATGTCTCAATTTATAATCTGAAGGATTTTTGATCACTGTGTTCTTTGAAACAGAATATGTGAATGACTAATAGTTGGCCACATTTGTGATTATGTATTTTAGATGTCAGATTTTAAACTCATTACAAAGCACTCAGTCTCCTTTCTTTGAACAAATTACATTTTCTGAGACACTGTGATACCTAGCATTAAAGGAAACAGAAAAGCCAGACATAAATGTTAGTCTTAAAAAATTACTGTGTAAAATAAATCAATTAAAATTTATAGTACTGATTCTAAAGTAATTAAATTCAGTCAAGTAGCTAGATCTAATATAAAAATCATACAAGGTAAAGTGAAGCCCCCCACAAATTTTAGCAAAAGAGTATCACCTTATATTTGTGTTCTTACAAAATTTTTGAAATAAATACTCTATCAATTATTTCATTTTGAACAAGTACTGTTACTGGAAGACTGAGCAGGAAGTTAATCCCACCAATATTAGTTTGCTGAAGTCATCTGATTAAATAATTAGAAGAAAGATTCAGTTATTATTCTAAAAGGCATGACCTCACTCATGCAATATTGGATATCACCGTAAACAATGTTTAAAAAGCAAAAAGAAAAGTGGAAACTGAGATCAAAATATTCACCAAACGTATGAAGAAGAAAATTGTGTCTTCATGTCCTACAAATGAATACTTTGGGATTGAGATCAATTATTTAAAAAGATAGATTATTGAAAAATACTTTTCCAAAAACTGACCTAACATAAGTGAATAAAGCTGAAGGCTTGGCTCATCCAAAATATGCATATTAATATCCTTACTATGCATTTTATAAGAATTACCATACATCCTAACAGAAAGAATGCAGGCAAGCAATTTAGCGAATTGTGACTATCAAATAAACATTTAAAGATTGTAAACTAAATCTTAACAGAAATTAAAATAACAGACATTTGCCTATCAAATTAATCTTGTGAAATTAAAAAATAGTATGCTGGCAGGGGAAAAAGTAGGACACCCAGCCTCATATATAATTAATGTTAGTTTAAGTTAATATCACCTTTAGATGAAGAAATTTGCAAATAAAGTAAATACGCTTTAACATTTTCTTTGACCCAATAATTCTAATTCTAGGAATCTAGTCTAAGAAAATAATTTGAGAGGCAAAAAAGTACAAGGGTGTTTTAATAAAAAGTATGGAATAGCCTACATGTCCACTTTCAAAGGTATGGCATACCCATGAACATGCTACGCAGGTATTAAAGCTATCTTTTAAAACAAATTCTAAGTAAAATGTCAATTACAATAAAACATAATGCAAATATGCAAATACAGAGCAATTTTAATTTTGTAAAGAAACATGTATTTACATAAAAAATATGAAAATAAATGGTTATCTCTTGTGAATTATCAAAACCAGGGTCCATTATCTGATTTTTAAAACCTTTAACTCACCTACTTTTAACCTATTTTTGAGTATAGTTAAAAAGCCCAGTTATAACAAGATGCAAAAACATTAAAACAGATAAAAAAAAGAAGTCACTTAGGAAAGGCTAAACACTTTTTCCTTTTTCTTATGAGGCAGAGATGAAGAAACAAAAATGCGTTATACTAAAAAATTCAACACAGAAGTGGAAAAAGACACTAGACAATTTTTTGGCGAAGGGAGCAACTTAATTTACACGCCTTTAATGTAAAAATGTACGCTCAAAAAATGAAAAAAAGCGGCCAGGCATGGTGGCTCACACCTGTAATCTCAGCACTTTGGGAGGCTGAGGCGGGCAGATCACCTGAGATCAGGAGTTCCAGACCATCCTGGCCAACATGGTGAAATCTCATCTCTACGAAAAAAGACAAAAGTTAGCCAGGAGTGGTGGTACACGCCTGTAGTCCCAGATGCTCAGGAGGCTGAGGCGGGAGAATCGCTTGAACCCGGGAGGCGGAAGTTGCAGTGAGCCGAGACTGCGCCACCACACTCTGACACGGGCGACAGAGTGAGATTCCATCTCAAAGAGAAAAAAAATGACTTTATTATTGTTTTAAAAGTTTCAGCAAGGTCATAAGATCACAAGAAAAATGGTGATAAATTCCCTAGAAGAATCCAGGTGACTTCTAACCAAGCCTCCCACCCAGGATCCAAGCACATCTAAGTATATCCAGATGGGCAAATACACACACCTCAGTAGGGTCCAAAGAAGTGATTATTGTAGTCCATTGTTAATACTAGCTGGAGTTTCTTGGTATTTTATCTTTAGCTGGAGTTTCTTGGTATTTTATCTTTAAATTGTTTCTTTGATGAGTTGCATGTGAATTTTTCAACTTCTTAGAAACTATATGTAAAATCTTGATGAGATCATCTATTTTAACAAAGTAATGTATCTGCCAAGTGCCTAGCTGAATGAATATGACCTAGAAGCTACTCAATAAATTTTGATTCTTTCTAAAACAATGTCTATCAGTAAAGAGTTTAATAATCTATAGTAATAATTATAAGCAAAAACCATGTTTCACTCTTTCATTCCTGACTTTGCCTTTAAAAACTGCACACTGTGAAATACTCAATCTTATTAACTTGAATTACGAATTAAGCTAGACACACACAGAGGTAGAGATTCTGTCAGGAAAGAGTGTAAGTGACCTAAAGCATCTACTACAGTCATAATAAACACTATGACTTCTGCTAGGATATACCAGAAAATTCGAATAAAGGGTCAGATTTGTTTGCAGCTGCCAGAATTAACAGGTAGTTAATTCTGATTAGTTACCAGAATCAAATACCAACTGCCTTAGAGTATCTCTCTCTACATATATACCACTTACAGATTTCATATTCACAAACTGATGGCATGACTGTTATATATTGGGAAGTAAATATTTCCAATAACTACTTAATTATACTATTTTTTCTTTTTGAAATGACAGACATAAACTAAATTGTAAAAGCTAGTTTGTCAACTATCAATTTTGAGTTCCATATACATAAAAATCATGACTTAAAGATAATCTTACCAATACTAGAAATCAAGAAATACATCAAATAAAAGGAAACTCTAAAATTCCATCTTAACTTATAAATCACTTTGCACATTTTACTTACAAAGTAAGATTTTCCTTTATTTTTTTCTTCATCTTGATTTCACTCTATCAACTATAAGTTGCATATGTTTGCACTGTATTTTTATTAGGTGGCTCAAGTCCATTGTGGTACAAAGTAAAATATAAATGATTAAGACAAAATGCAAAGAAATAGCAAAATTAATTTTACAGAAAATTTCTTCTAGTTTAAATTGTTTTTTTAAAAGGCCACTACAATATGCTTCAAAAAAAATCCCATATGTCTCCACCCATTATGTATGTTTTGTCTCTTAACATTTCACTGTTTCCATGCAATGCTAAATTAAAACAATCAGATCAGCACTGAAAAACACGCACAAGAACTTTAGGCCTAGACTCAGGCATAGTGACATCAAGTTTAAAGTGTAAATATGGCATTAAGAATTCAACAGTATTTCTTCATTAGAGCTTTTCTTCTTTTGTTCTGGGAGAGTGGCATGGAAGAGAAGCTGAAGGTATTAAAAGGAACAAAACTAACATATAATTTTAATTAGACTTATAAAGAATACTTTGGGTTTTTCTTAACAGTATTCATATGCCTTCTCACTTGAGAAAAAGAAAACTCACGAAACCTAACACAATTTGGTAAGGTCCAAAATGGGGGGATTCATTATACTTACTGGTACTTTTCCATTTGGCAAAATGGGAGAAAAGTGGTTAAGACAATAAAAATCATACCTAAGAGGGATGTCTCCTTGGCAAATGCTGCAGCAATAGCTGGGTCCAATGCAGGTTGTCCATCCCCAGATGGAAGATCAGGTCGAGTATAATCCCTACTTTTATCATTGTTGTATTTTACATTCAAATTCACAAGTTTGGAAAAATCAATCCTTAGGGTACAGCAGGCATTATAAATATTCTGACCATCTAGGGCCTGTAAAAGTGAATAAAGCATATCAGCAATCTTAAACAAAAAATAAAAATTAGTGAAAGTATAATTTTAGTAATAAAACTCAACAACAAAAACTCGAACTTAAAAGCTACCAGGAAAAGGATTCAAATTTCATATATCAAATTTTGCTGTTCCAGCTGTCCATGTATTAGTTTCCCCCAAATATTATCTTCCTTAAATAGAAAATGCTACTTCAACCTAAAATACAACCAGCTAAGCATCCATGCTAATACTTTTAATTTTTAAAAATTGCAAATAGGTTAGTTTTAAAAAAACTAATAAGGATCACAAACAGCAAGTCCTACCAAAGTAGTACCACACTACTCTGCTCAATAAGGTTAATTTTATTATACATACATTTATTGCTGGATGGCAGTACTTATATGATTCAGTACAGTTTTAGAAGGTAACTGCTATTTGATGCCACATTGTACAAAGTTGCTTCAAACCAAATTATCCTAACACATAATAGCAATTCCCATAAAATGAGGCAAAAAAGAAAAAAACTAGTTTTTTTCTTTTAAAAAAACATTTCCTTAACCTGAAATGTTCACCCCCAATCAGATTATCTTGATGAAATTAGCAAATCCAATGTCATTCCCGAAAAGTTCTGAAACTGACGAGTGCCAGGTCTAGGATTAATTAAAAGCCTAGACTCTTTTAGGTCATCTTAAGCAAGTTATTTGACCTCTCTGAATCTCAATTTCTTAATCGGGAAAACAGGAATGATGACAATGGCTGTCATGCTTCTTCACAGGGTTATTAAGAGGAGTAAATTAAAGACAACATATGTGAAAATACATCATGAATTATAAAGGACTATGTTACCGCTATGATTATCTTGTACTTTTTCTGCTCCTATATAATCACCATTTCTAGTTCAGCTGGATATAAGCTGGAAACAAACTAGAGAACAGGTGAACATACTGTTAACTTTTCATTAGAAGAATAAACATGTCGTGTTATGGAAAAAGTAAACCTCTACAGTTGCTTAAGTATATAAAGCTTTTAATTCAAATATTCTCACCTCTGGGAATATAAAACCTTTTCTCTTAATATACGAATTTTTTTATGGACTAATCTACCTAGCTAAAAACTAACCTAGAAAATAATTCAACACAGATTCATCCACTTCAATACAGCACTGGTAAAAACTGAAAGAGAGTTCATACACATCAGGATTTGAATTACATTTGGGTTAGGCAAGGTACCTATCATCACATAGAAGTGGAAGCCATGTATCAATCAACTTTATCAGCCAGAATAACATAACTATTAATTGAATACCCTGGTGTAAAGGTGAAGAAAGCACTGAAGATAGGTATTCATTTACTAATGTAGCATTCCTATAGGGAAAATGTGAGATAAGTAATAGAACTGATGTTTCTACACAATAGATAAATATCAAAAGATAAGTAGCAAAATTCACTCTTAGGTGACTACTTCAATGTTATCAAAGAGAAAATGATACCTTATGAGAAAGAGCTGGGTTTGAGTCACAGTATCTAGGTTAATGCTAAAAGTGCTGATACAAAATTACTAAACATACACTAAGTTTTTTAGGAGTTGGATTCTTTCCCAGCAATACTGAGGTCCGACTGCCAAATTATCTAACAATGAATATGCCAATTGTTAGAAAGCCCTCCAGGACCCTTTGAAATTTTCCCTCTGAACATTAAAAACAAAAACAAAAACTTCATGTAGGTGGAAGATGCAGAAGTATACCTAAGGTACAAGAGCTAGAGAAATAAGCAAACAAGATGTAAATTAATGATCTGTTGGCAAAAGAGGAAAGAAATAGGAGCTGAGGGTGTATGAGAGCAAAAATCCAGGTATTTTAAATAGTTGGTTAAAGGAGGTGACCACAAATAAGAAAGGGAGTAAAATCAAATTTAAAAAATATATGCAAGCTCACTTCAAGCTCATGTATTTGCAAAATCCCAAGAAATAGTAGTAGCACACAAACCAGTCCTGTGGTTCAGCAATCAGGAATGTGGTGATCTTGTTGGAGCAAAGATTTCTGACATTAAAAGCTCAAGATAATTTGCAGAAAGACCTTCCAAATGTGCCTACTCACAGTGAAGGTTTAGACAGTAAGCAAAAACAATCAGAAAAAAAAGTTTTCATGTAAATTTAAAGTTTATGGCTAAAACATGGAAATCAAAACACAGGAAAGATATTAGGCACAGAAAGCATAATTAAAGCAGCACAATGAAACACTGCATATGGACTGAAAACATGAAAAGCCAAAATAAAACTATTTCCATTTTTCTCATTGTTTACTATTTATAACTTACTTTTTTGAAGAGATTGTTGGGGATCAGATTTAACACACACTGAGAGAAACCTTAACTTCCAAATTCTTTAAATATCTACTTTTTAATATTTGGCAAGTCATGAAAAATTATCAAAATCAACAACACAAAATTAAGCTTATAATACTAATGTAATACTTCAGACTAATTATTTACCAATATCAAATAACCCCACCCTGGTAGATTATGCAGGATTTTCCTAAAGCATCCTACAACCACTGATTTCATCATAAATTCTCCATTAATATGAATGTAAAATATACAGATTGTAAATTAAGCAGATGTCAAGGAGAATCTTTGCCCAAGAAATTAGGAAAGGATAATTCCATTAGGTCTCTCAAAGAATCTGCATAAAGCAATGTGTACTCTGTGAGAAGGAAATGAATGACATAATCTTACTGCTGCAAATGTTTTATCTCATATTTATTTTTATTATCAGTTAGTGATGAAATGGAATCTCCTGGAAGAAATAAAGAATAAGAAACAACCCACTTATATGTTAAAATAAAATGATCATATAAACAGGACTTCCAGAAGACACAATATACTGTCCAGTGTCAACTAAAGATATTCCTAATAAAGACATGTTTCTGAAAAGCTGTTTCTAATAACAAAAACCAAAAAGAACCATTTCCTACTTATGTGTGTTATAATGTAAGGACTATGTAAAAACAATTTTTAAATCCCAGGTGAAAAGGAGATTACATTATATGTCTTATTATACTATTAAAAAGATTGATATTTTTATGCATCAAGTAATTATATTCCTCAACATTATAAAAGCTGAATTAGAAAGCCAAGAGAAGACGCATCTTTGCCTAATACACTACTTTCCAATACATAAACAAGATTTTCTGAAAGGTATTAAGGTGTTTTCTTTAATAAATATGAGGATCGCATAAAATACTTTTTATTGATAATTAAGATTGTTACTATGACTTCTGATTTTCACCCTGAATGTCAATGTTTAATAAATACAGCAGAAAGCAAAGCAGACATGGTACTCAGAACTTACAGTCCGACAGAAAATATACACATTTAACAAATTATAAATTTTATGTGTGATACTGAGAACTAAGAAAGGAAGGGATCTAATCTAGTTGAAATGTTACAGAAGACTTATCTCAGGAAGAGGCTTCTAAACTGATACTTGAAAGACAAAGAGAAGCAGAACTTGGGCATAAAGAGATGAAGAGAAAAAATAGTATTAGCAAATGGAACAGCAATCTGTAAGATCGAGACATCAGAGAAAATACAGTATATGCAAGCTATTTAAAGAAGTCCAATATAGCTAAAAAGGCATGAGAGGAGAATGGAGAGGCAAGCTGAGGACTGATTTAGAGTCTTATAAGCCATGATAAGGACTGTGGACTTTATTGCAAGGACAAAAAAGTCACTAAAGGGTATTGTGATTAGAAGCAATATGACTTGACGTTGAGATGATTCTTAGTACTCTGTGGAAAAATAATGGAGGTAGGGGAAGATGTCAAAATGGTGAGTTCAGTCAGAAGGCCAAGGAAGTGGAGATATGAAAGAGAATTATTACTACATCAATGCTACTTAAATTATGATTGACGGTCCAGAAGCCCAGGCTACTCTGCATGAATATAAGAAGTCTGTGTCAAAATTTATGCCAATATTGACATTAAGCATACTGTTGCTAGAAGTATGCTGATTTCAGTTTGACACACACTACTACCTTGAGAGATCAGCATCTTGAATAACACTGGCTTAGACTGCAGTGGTAGCAAGAGTTGGAGAAAAAAGGCCAGATTCAACAAAAATTTAGGAGGTATAATCAATAATATCTGATGACAGGTTGGAAGGAAGGGGAAAAATACCATGTTTACTGGCTTGTTAATGAGACTGAAGTTGGTATCTTGCACTTTACTAACACAGCGGACACCAAAAACAGGAGCTAGATTGAACACACTGTTTGAAGATATTCATTAGTCCACCAGGTTCTTAGTGTGGGTCTCTTAGGAGAGGTCTGAGCTAGAAAATGTGATGTGAACTCTGTCTGAATCACAGAGGTTTAATGGAGCTGTGACAGCAGGTGAGGCCTCCCAGGTAGAAGGGGAGTTACAAGACAAGGAAGAAATAGAGAGGTAGGATAAATCCAGGTGAGAAGTATCAGAGACCAGGAAGAAAGAGAATTTTAAGACAATGGTGCACAGTGCCAAATATTATCTAGGTATTAAGTAAGACAAGGACTAAATCATATCACTAGCATTTAGCTACTCTACTAATCACTGGTGACGCTGAGGAAGAGCAATTTGGGTCAACAGTGCTAAAACCAAATAATAGTAAGTAGAGAAATGAGGAGATAATAAACAACAAAGATAGCCTATTTAAGAAGTCTGGTTATGAGTGAAAAGGGAGAGGGGAGGCAGGGTGATAGAAAGTATGTAGAGTTATAGATGGATGGATTGAAAGTTGAAGGTAAATTCATTTAAAATGAAAGAAGCTGAGAATGCTTGAAACTGGTGCAAAGTGGCCAATATAGAGAGAAATAAATGAGAAAGGGGACGACAGATAGTGCAGTCTCTTGAGAGGCAGAAGACGATAGGCTTTGGTGTTTATTGGTCTTAGATAACTAAACATCTATGCCTTTTATTAAAAGAGAAAGACAAGTGTGAGTATTAGCAGATTTTGCAAGAAAAGCTGATGAAGCTTCCATGTGATTTTCCTCTTCAAGCAAGTGAGAGTGAGAAGAGACATGGTAGAAGGGAAAATTTCTATCTGACATAGGCATTGTGAAAAACAGAAAAACTGTTGACTGAATAAATGGGAAGAGATTTTTAAAGTAGAGTAGAGGGCTTATTTGTAGTTGATGTTGATGGATTTAAACCGGTACCAATTGTCAGATTATGTAATATTGTGTGATATTCTCTAAGTAGAGCCCAGATGCAGGCAAGTAAAATGAACATTACTGTAGTTATCAAAAATGCAAATTTTACCAAAGGGTCTAGATTACAAGGTAATGGGGCAAAGCAAGTTTAGGAAACAAATTTCTTTTTCCTTCTGTAATAAGTGAAGTGTGAGTTCTGATACCAGAATAAGTACTTAGTAAAACAATTATCTACTCTCTTAGAATTATAACTTTAGATCTTTGTCAAGAAGACCTGAGTGCATACCTGTGCACAAACATCAATATCATAGTTGGATGCTTAGCATCTGTTCACAGAAGATTAAACAAAAATTTCAAACAGTTGACACAATTGAGGTACTTTTATGAGATTTAATGTAACTATGTATTACTTCAGACAAGATACACATATAAACAATTTTCCCCATAAGAATTATAGCTCAAACACAGTATAATCCCCACTCAAATTTCATTTAATTGGTCCTCTAACAAATACTTTTCTTTGGGGTCAGAAGAGCAAGGAAAATATTCCACACCAAGAAAAATGTAGACTATATTTAAATGTTTGAAGTTGTGAAAAATGTCACAGAAACCATGACTTCTAGATTGTCTCCTATTCATAAAACCTCATACCACATTGATTTTGGTAGCCAGGGCATGTGAAAGGAGGATAATCATTTTTTGGAAAAAAAAAAAAGAATTCTAATTATTAACCTATGCCTGAAGCGGAAAGCACAGTAAGATTAGATTATACCCGAGAACCAGTGAGAAGCAGCATACTGGAGAGAAAGGCTAAGACTGAAAAAATGTCTACCTTATAGGTGGTGTTCACTGTAAGTAATTCACCTCTTTAAATCTTAGCATCCTCTTGTAACGCAGGGGAAAACCCTGTTTTGTTGACAATATAGAGTAGTGGTCAGAAAAAATGAGACTACAGCACTTGGTAAACTATTACAATTATGCTATTATTACTTGTATAGCCTTTCTGCTACCTACAACTAATTTTGCTCCCAAAATGAGGTTGTGTGGATGGAAATGCAATGAAACAATTGTAAAAAATGGTCTGGGCTCCACAGAAGTAATCTTGATCTGGAGGAAGCATTTAAGTATTAGTGACAATAATTAATCTGAAAGTAAAAGAATGAATGAAAGGAAGAAAACCAGTTAAGATAAATGTAAGCTTATTAAATGGTTTCATAATAATGGCTTAATAATGAATTTTTAATGGCTTAATAATGGAATAGTAATAATAATGAGATACTATGGCACAAAAAGTTAAAGAGACAGAGCAAAAGTAGATTTAAGATATACAAACAGAAGATTAAGGTACTTGGAAGCAAAGATGTGGTATGCAGTTTTCAGTGGCAGCCTTGACGGGAAATTTTACATCTCTCAATGACCTTACATCCTCCATATGTAACAATGACAAAAAAGATAAATGATATGAATAAAAAGTGACTAGAAACCTATTCATAAAACCTTTAAAAAAAAAAAGACATTAAAGAGAATATATAGTTTTAAATAAACTGAGAGCCTATCATAGCATTTGAGCCACATCTGTATATTTCAGCCAAACTCTTTTGAAAACTAATTACTTTGAAATTCCCAGCAAAAGCCACTTCAAATCTTATGCTGGTGCACATTCACAATATAGTCCTGCTTTTTTCTTAAGAGTACAAACTTTTGTCCTTAAATTAAAAAAAAAAAAAGTAAAATAATAGAAACCCACATTATGGTTAACTACAACTATGATTTTCCTAAAAATAAATTTCTCTTTTATGACAAATATTAAGGTTTCTTAATATTAATGCCATCAATTTCTACTATCTGTAATGCTACAAGATATCATTAAGTATACATACATATATATATATTTTTCTACATATACATTTCAATAAAAAAAAATCACCATCTCAAAAGAAAGACTTACTAGTTTTGCTTGTTGAGCATTTACTGGATCACCATACTGGAGCAAAGCTTGAAACTGGTTATTTTTTGTAAATGTGATTATCTTCAATACAGCACCAAACTTAGAAAATATCTGTTAAAACATTAAAATCAAAACATTACTTATTTACTATATTATTATTTCTCTAATTTATAGGTAATTATGCAGATTAAACTTACTTGGTGAAGAACATCAAGTGTTACAGGGTAGTACATGTTGTCAATAATTATTCTAAGTACTGGACTCTGGGCTGGAGTCACTGCACTCTCGCTAACTGTGGTGCCACTAAGAGGAGTATTTGCTGTCTGGACAGCTGTCACAGCTTGAAGAACTGCTTGAGCACGCTGGAAATTAAGATTATGTAGTTTAGAAACATACCCATTATTGTCACATACTTTGCTACCTGTTATACTACTAGTTCACTTTGTTCCTAGAACTTACACAGATTAAACAAAATTAAATGGCCACTCAACAAATATTTTTAAGCACCTGCCATGAGCCAGGTACTACCTGTTTAATAAATCAAATATTCTACTAGTATTTCATTCAAAAAAATTATCCAGGCTTTGGGATCAATGTTGAACAAGCAAAGGTATGATATGTAATTTATTCTCAAAAGAACATGATGTAGTTTTAGAAACACATGTACCATCAGAAAATGTTTTAAACAGAAATTTAGAGAACAATAAAACTTTAACATTAATCACTCCATAAAACAGGTACATTGTAAATCTCAACAAGGGGGTTACTGAATTATCCAAAAGAACTCCCATAAAGCTTATTATTTCTAATACAATCTTAAAATAGGAACATTCAGAAAATACATTTTTCATACTACACTTAACTTCTGACACCAAAATTTTTAGAATAGAAACCAACGTGTAGTCTAGTCCAAAACCACAAAATTCTCAGGTAAACTTCAAGATATAATATGAAGAATATTTCCCATACATTTTATGGTATCAAATACACCATTAATTATAAAATGCACTATTGTTTTATGTATGACTAATAAGATGTTGCCAATTGAACTATGGAAGATAGACTATTGCAGGACACATCAAATTTCTGAGATTTTAAAATGCGAAAAAATATACCCATAAAATTGAATAAACACAGTATTTGTAGGAAATCTGTCAATCAAATATTATGTTAAATGCTCCAAAAGACTGCCTTTTTTATTACTATTATCCCTTTCCTGTTATTATTATGACAGTCTATGATAAGGAAATAATTTCTTTCTACCTTATCTGTGGTCAAAAAACATACAAAGGCAAATAGTTCTAAAATATAACAATGACAAATACCACAAATACCTATACATAGGTTTACAGTTTGAAAAATCTATATCAACAGGTTAATGAAAGAGAATATAAAAGAATTAGGACACTCAGGAGAATAAACAAGAAAAGTCATTTTACTAAAATATTATATAACCACAGATCACACGGCTTGAGAGTCCAGATATATATCTAAACTATCATTTAAATGCTACTTAATTTTATCTATAAATTTATGTATTAGCCAAAATGACTTACTAATTAAAACTCAACATTTTGAAATGTGATAGATTATTTTAGTAGACATCTTGATACTATTATTGAAAAAATAATTGTAAATTGGTAAAATTAGATTTATAGAGCAGTATCTATTCAAACGTTTAAATATATTTAAATATTTTAAGTAGCTCATTGCAATATTATCTTCTTCATTAGTGAACATGTTCTTACTGTATTTATCTATAATAACAAGCATAGACTACCACAACTTAGAAAAACACTAACATCTGCTTCAAATAATAAAATGTTTTCTAAAATAGGAATCCATGATCATGGTATAAAAGTGGTATTAAAGATTAAAAATTCCCCTGCAACTCTGTCACCCAGTCTATTTTCCCCTACCAACCCCTCACAGCATTATCTTTGATATCCTTCCAGAGATACTAGCTACATCTACAAGCATATATAAATATTATACTTAGTCCGTATTTTTTTCAATACTATTCATATTTTTATTCAATACTATTCATACTTTTAATACTATTCATTGTTCTCTATCTTCCTTTTATGGCTTAACAATCATGTTCTCTCACATCAGTAACAAATTACTTCATACATTGCTTTATGATTTCATTTGTAATGACTTCATATATTTTTTCTTATAATTCATGGAGCAGTGTTGGCTTGCAAACCTAGATTTTAATAAAACTTCTTATCAAAATATTACACACACACACAAAAGGACACAAAACCTAAGTATAAAGCTCCATAAAATACCACAAATTGGACATCTCTGTGAAATAATTACCCAGATAAAAAACAGCATATTATCAACACTCTAGAAGCCATACTCACGCTTCCTCCAAGTTACATAAATGGAATCATATCAGATGTATTCTACTTTGGTTTGGCTTCTTCCAATAATTATGATGTACACTACCCATGTTTTGCAGGCAGCAGTAGCTTGTTCATTTTTATTACTATACAATATTCCACTAAATGAATACACCACAACATATTCTGCTGCTGTTGAACATTTGGATGATTTATAGTTTTTTTGGGCTATTACATACAGTGTTCCATGAACTTTCTTGTACATATCTTTTAACATACCTATGTACATGTTCTCAGGTATGTTAACTAGGAGCGAGTTTACTACGTCAAAGAATAGCTATATGCTCAACTTTAGTAGATATTTCGAGTTTTCAAAAATGGTTGTCACCAGTATTTTATTACCTATCCTTTTAATTTTAGCCACTCTGGTTATGTGCATAGCAGTATCTCATTCGGAGTTAACACTCTCAATCCAAACCTAATCTACTCTTTGCTTATCAGGGGATAGCTTTTAGGAGAAGAAATAGCTAAAGGGAGACCTCAAGATATTTAACACTGGCCATGTGAAGTGTGAGGTGGAGGAAGGGTGGTGCAAAAGGCAGGCCAACCCACAATATTCCATGCATGAGAGCAGTGACATAATGGCAGCAAACGACTGACATCAAGAGAAAACATGCCAGGTTACAGGATGCACCATTACTTTTGGGACAGAAGCATAAGCAAATAGGGTGGGAGTAGTCATAAGACAAGACAAAAAGTAGTAAGCTCAGAAAGGGCCTTTAGCCTGAGCATGAACAGGACCTACTGCATGGGAGTAACTTAGATATGTGCATTTGAGAAAGATACGTACTGGCTGTACTAGCGAGAAAAAAATTCCAGAAGGGAAAAGAAAAAGAAAGTAGTTTATAAAGAGAACTGTCGTAGTAATATAGCCAACAGGTGAGTGTGTTTGAGCAATACAAGTAGCAGGAAAGATGGAGAAAACCAGGCAGATAATTAAAAAGTGTGAACTAATAGGACCTGGTGATTTCATGAAGGGATGTGGAAGAATTCATGGTTAATGCATACTCATTTGCATGTCTTCTATTATGAAACTCTATTAAAATGCCTAGAAGTGAATGAATATAAAATAAACAAACACTGAAGGGAGGGAAGGTTATCATTAGCTGAGAATAATTTTATCAAATTCCTGGAACACAGAAAATGAATGGAACTAAATGGACTGGAGACACAGTGAACACAGAGCAAACAGGTGTTATACTGGTAGCAGCCACAGGAACCAAATCAGAAATTGGCAGGTTCACAGGAGGAGGGAGTGGGTGAAAAACAGACGAACAGAAAGTCTAGTTCATTAACAAAAGAGCTAAATTTCTCTTCTCCCTCCTGTGAACAACTTGTACCCTCACCATTAAAAGAAGAAAACAACAACAAATCTCCCTTAAAGGAACCAGAATTTCTTCCTTTTTTTTTTTTTAAGAGACTGTGTCTCGCTTTGTTGCTGAGGCTGGAGTGCAGTGGTGTGACCAGTTCACTGCTGCCCTGAATTTACCTCAGCTTCTCAAAGTGCTGGGATTACAGGCATGAGCCAAAGTGCCCTGCTTTGGTACCTGCTTTGGTACCAGGAATTCTTTTTTTTTTTTTTTTTTTTTTTTTTGAGACAGAGTCTCGTTCTGTCGCCCAGGCTGAAGTGCAGTGGCGCGATCTCGGCTCACTGCAAGCTCTGCCTCCTGGGTCTGCACCATTCTTCTGCCTCAGCCTCCCGAGTAGCTGGGACTACAGGCGCCCACCACCACGCCCAGCTAATTTTCGTATTTTTAGTAAAGACGGGGTTTCACCATGGTCTCGATCTCCTGACCTCGTGATCCGCCCACCTCAGCCTCCCAAAGTGCTGGGATTACAAGTGTGAGCCACCACGCCCAGCCTGGTACCAGAAATTCTAAAGGGAGTTTTGTTGACCCAGAATAAGAGCCTCTTTGGTATTTGGGGGGAATGGGGGTAACAGCTTAGTAGACACTCTTCATTACTTTATCCTAGAGGAAAGCATACAACTTTAACAAAATCTAATTGTCCATTCTGAAACACGAAAAGACAACAAAGGGGGGATGAAGAGAATGAGAACAAGATAAACATAAATGCTAACACTGAAAAAATAACTCAGCATATAGTGACGTATTTTTTAAATACTGTAACTAGTATCCTCAAAGTACTGTTGTCTTAAGGCATAACCAACTACAAAAAAAAGATGACCAAAGGAGACTGAAGGGCTTTAGAAAATGAAAAATAAAATTATAAAAGCATTTTTTTCAACAGAAGGAACTTTGCATTGATTATTCCTTCTGTCTGGAATAAGTGGCTTATTCCCTAACCACTTTGAAGTTCGTTATTCAAATATCCCCTCTCAATGGGGCTTCCACTAGTCATCCTAAGTGCCCCTCCCTCCACATCCATCCATGTGTAGGCCTCAGCTTTATTCTTTTTTTTTTTTTTTTTTTTTTTGAGATTAAGAGTCTCGCTCTGTCACCCAGGCTGGAGTGCAGTGACACATCTGGGATCACTGCAAGCTCCACCCCCCCGGGTTCAAGCAATTCTCTCTTGCCTCAGCCTCTGAGTAGCTGGGATTACAGGCACCTGGCACCATGCCTGGCTAATTTTTTTTTTTTTTTTTTGTATTTTTAGTAGACTCAGGGTTTCACCATGTTGGTCAGGCGGGTCTTGAACTCCTGACCTCAGGTAATCCACCCGCCTCAGCCTCCCAAAGTGCTGGGATTACCAGTATAAGCCCCTAAGCCCAGCCCCCAACTTTATTCTTTACATGTTCCTTTCATTTAATCTTTTAAAATGAGAATGTACTTGCAAATTACTTAAATAATAACGAACTAGAAATGGGATATTAAATGTCATTTTAAGAGGACACTGTGTGTGCTAAGTGAATAAGTCAAACAAAGAAAGACAAATACCACATTATCTCACTTACATATGTAATCTAAAAAAGCTGAACTCACATTAGTAGAGAGTAGAAAAATAGTCACCAGAGGCTGGGGGAGGGAGGAGTGAACAGGGAAGGGGTGATGATGGTCAAAGTACAAAGTTTCAGACAGGAAGAATAGGTTCTGGTGATCTACCGCACAGCATGGCAACTACTGTAATGCATAATATTGTATTGTGACATTGTAAAATAGACATTTGGTCCTCAACCCCATTTCCTGGCATACAACTCTAAATTCCTAATAAATCTCCAAAATGATATATTTTGTATGCTAATGAGTTGACTGATGGCTGGCAGCCCCACTTTAAGATGGGGACTGGTCACCTGAAAGATCAAGGCATGATTAGAGGCTTATGATCCTTTTTAATATCCTATATAATAAACTAGTAAATCTCAGTAAATGTTTCCTTGAGTTCTGTGTGCTGCTCTAGCAAATTAATGAAATCCAAAAAGGGGGTTGTGGGAACCCCAACTTGAAGCTGGTCAATCAGAAGTTCCAGAGGCCTGACTTGCTGGTGTCTCAGGAGATCTTGTGGGACTGAGCCCTCAACCTGTGGGATCTGATGCTATCTCCCGGCAGACAGTATTGAAACTGAGCTAAGTTGGAGAACACTGCAGACCTGACTGCTTGCTTGGCGTGGAAAAAAATTCCCCCACATTTGAGGCCACAGAAGCCTTCTGTGTTGATTGTTGTGGTGTGAGCAGAGGAAAAACAGTTTTTCCACATTCCACTGTATACTTCAAAATAGCTAAAGGAATTTTAAATGTTCTTACCATAAAGAAATTGTAAGTACTGGAAGAGATGAATATGTTAACCAGCCAGATTTGATCATTCCATAATATATATGTATTAAAACATCACATTGTACACCATAAGTATAAACAATTATTTGTTAAAAATAAGTTAAAAATGCAAAAAAATCTAAGTAAAAAGAAAGAAGAGCAGATATTTTCTTTTGGTATTCTTCCTCTTGATAAATTATTAGAAGCATACATTCTTTTTCAAAAGAAATTAAAAACTCATCATCAAATTAAAAAAACAGCTGAAATTTCAGTCCTATCTTTTAGGTAAAAAGTTTTACAAGCTTATTTTCCATAAACTAACAAAATGATTTTGTCACTTTGTAAAGTGACAAAAATCTATGAGGCACAGTTTTCCATTACATTTTTATTAAGAAAAAGTTTGTATTTTACTGACAGAGAAAGATATCATTAGTTTTAAAACTATATTAAAACAGCTAAAGTTTTAGATCATTACAGCAGTCTTATAATGTAGGTCAGAAAACATTCTAATGCTATTTTTGAATACATTAATTTTAAACAATATCTTCTATATTACATTTTTAAAACATCAATACATTCACATATTCTTCATCCTTAAGATTTCTTTTCCAGGAAAACCATTAACACATCTTCAAAAAAAAATTTTCCGTAAGAAATTAAGACCTATAAAAAAAAATCAAATAACCAAAGGCACTGAACTTCTTACCTTAAATTCTAAGCAGGAGAGTTGTATAAACAGTTTATGCTAATAATAAATCCTACCCGATAAGTTTCTACACAAAAATTTTAACTTGCAACAAGAAAAAGAACATTTGACCAGGGGGTTAAAGGAATTCAAAATGACATAGTATTTAATACTTAGAAACATTCTGCATGAAAATACCTTAAAAATAACAAGAAAATGCCTATAAGGAACATCCGAACAGGTAAACATTTCCTTCCTATTAATGTTTATGAGATTCATAATATGTTCTAGGCCATTTTATTTATGTACCTACACATACTTACTTGGTTTAATGTATTATCTGTCTTCAGTTCTTTGTGATTCGAGTACTGGATATATATTGGTTGGTTACGAAGATGAGGTGTCACAGCAGAATAGTAATTAACCATAGTAATAGCTGCTTCCTCGGTTGCTAGTTCCAAAAATGCCTGAAAATTTAAGTAGCACAATTTTTAATACTATAAATTCAAATAAAATTAATATCTAAGCAATCTATTCAGATGATTTTAATCAATTATCTAGAATACAATCCTTCAGGTTACTTTTAAATGTTCTAATAAGTAGAATTAGAAATCTCTTGTTGAAGTTTAGGTATACAGTTAAAGCTAACCTCAGAAGAAAACCGAGTACACGCTGCTTCTGCCTTCCACCTATGATTTTTCACACCCACAAATCTATTCTTGCAACAAATGCTAGAGAAAATGTAAACATTTTCTAGCATCAGAATTTTACCACTTCTACCCTAGAGAATGTAAGATTTCCAAGTCATTTTAAAAGCAGTATAATTATATAGAGACAAAGAACAAAATTACAAATTAAATGTCAGATTAACCTCAAGTATATAAAAGGGAGTGTTAAATTTCATAAACTCTTCTAAATGGTATCATTTAACATTTTTAAATAAAATTTCATATTCTCATAAAGCTTAAGGAAAGATGCGACTAGTACCCCTACTGATTTCTGATATCAAAGAACAGAGCCACAGTAAAAGAAATACTTCATTTGTATTTTCCACAATTTCATAACAATTATTCAATTAGAGCCCTAAAGTCAATTCAAAAGACAAAGTTTAAAAACTATAGTGATTCATTCACTTTGGCTACCTAGCATTAGTTTCCCACAGACATCTACTCGAAAAAGTGAGAATAAGACTTCTGTTCTTTAAGAAAAATAACCTACTATTTTCTCCCTTTTACAATTAATTCACACCTGCTGGATAGTTTGGGGTTTAACATTTCATAAACCCTGAAAGAAGTGTACCTGATTTTTTCCTTTCAGCATAAGGATGTTGGTCACCTTACCAAAAGGTAAGCCTAAAGCAATAACTTCAGTTTCTGTTACTTCCCCAGGTAATTTTCGAATATGAAGTACACGAGAAGGAGCACCATCCATTTTATCTTCTCCTTTAAATTTTTTACTATCATTACCATTGGCTGAAAGACATTAAAAAACAGTCCTTATATATCAACAATAAAAGAATGTATGAATTTTCCTATTTGTGTAAAAAAACTACAAATTTCCAAAAAGAACTTAAAAACATAGCTGAGAATACTTAAATAATTCTTGAAAATTCAAATGCCAGCCTTTCAAAGGAATAAAATCATATCCACCTATTATTATTAAATGAAATTATCAACTATTTAAGATTGCTGTTAATGTTTCTTAACAGTATTATAAAGAGTAATTATTAATAAGCAACATTAAAATGTAATCTCATAAAGAAACTGTCCAATGACTAAAGAATACAATCACAGTCATGTGCCACATAACTACCTTTTGGTCATTGACAGGCCACATATACAATGGTGGTCCCATAAGATTATAATACCATATTTTTATTGTACCTTTTCTGTTTAGATACATCAATACTTATTACTGTGTTACAACTGCCTCCAGTATTCAGAACAGTAACATGCTGTCAAGTTTGTTGCCTAGGAGCAAAAGGCTACATATACCATATAGCCTACATGTGTAGCAGGTTTGTGCAAATGTACTCTATGACATTTATGCAGTGACAAAATTACCTAACAATGCATTTCTCCGAGAGTATCCTCATCACTATCCCCAAGATTTATGACTGTATCTTGTAATTTAATCATCTTATAATGAACTAATATGAACATTTTTAAAAAGTGAAAAAACTGGTTTGACCAAAATTAGGAAGATTATAATTTTACCTGAGAAATTATAAATTGTTTGATTTGAAAAATGTACTTGAAGGTGGGATCAAAGAATGTAAAGTTTATAAAAATGATAATGCAGTCAATCCATATTATGGCTTATCTACAATGAGCCTCTCCTGATATATTACTATTACCGTCTAAACTACCTAATATTTTGTGACTATTAACATCAATATACTCTAAATCACTCATGAACTTAGTTACCTTATTCTGTTATCGTGAGATTTAAAGTAACATAATTCAATCAACAAATTAGTTAACTGTCTTCATTCCAAAACTTCACCAAAAAATAAAAATATTATTCAAAATGCCTATAAAATAGGTAATATTTAAATACAGTTGTTTGAAGGACTTGCAGTATATCTACTACACCAGATCAATGGTTCTTAGTCTTTTAGGATCTCAAGGATATTTCTGAGACTTAGCTAAAATGAAGGATCTTGACACATTCAGAAATATACATGTATACTCCATTTTGTATAAAACTTTAGGTAATTTATGGTATTTCCTAAAACATTCAACACAACCTATAAACTATATAATGTGTTTGTGTATGTTCAACAACATCTATAAGACTGTCAGATTATCTTGGTCTCCAAAGTATCTTCAAAATTAATTCACTCATTAATTCCTTAAACATTTACTGGGTATTCAGGGATGTGTCTAGCAATGTTTTACGTTCTGAGGGTACAGAGAGTGAACAAGATGATTATATGATTCCTGATACCTTATAGTAGGGAGCTGGACTAACTAGTACCTGAACCAGATACTTTCTACGGTATGTGCTGTGAGGTAAAACAGTGATGTGCTTAAAAGTTACTTTGTCTAGGACTGGAAGATTGATAGTAGTAATGACTTTATTGGATGATCAGAGAAGGTATCTCTAAGAGATAATATATGGACTCAAGCTATACTTAAGTCATATTTTACTCTAGGAGTTTCACTTAGGTTTATATACTTGAACGGCAAGCCAATGCATTTAAAAATCCCCTTAGGTTGTCTTTGTACAGAAGAGTAAGCTCTGGCTTCTGAATATATTACCCTGAAAATCTTGTCTGGGTAGCTCCTCACCACTCCAGAAATATGAAAAAACTACAGGAAGCTATCACATGTCCTTTCACTACTGACAAAGATTTGTGTGCGCACAGGGCACCTGAATTTGTCAAAAGGAAGAGGCTGAACTTTGCATTTTGTAGTATCTTATCTAACAAAATCATCTCTAGGCCCGTTAATTGAAAATGTAAGCTAAAGCACAGAATCCAAAAAATACACATATGCTTTAAAACACATAATGGGCACACACAACAACCGGCATCAGTCAACAAGGAACACTTATAATTCTGATACAGGACTAAGACCTTTTTTTGACAAAGCAATCTGAGTACAGAAACTTGATAATTTGTTCTTGTTCATTAGTTTGTTTGAATAACGAGAACAAATACTTCACAATCCAACCTAAAGCCCCATGTGTTATAGTTATGGTATCAGGATACTCAAAAAAGCAAATTTCAGTTTCTCCTAATTTGGTCTGTCCTTATCCTTCTGGGAGAAAGACAAGGAAAAAAAAAAGACCAATAAAGATACTACCTATCACTGTACCCATAAGGAGAAAAAAGGCTTCCCCTTTCAAATGATTTTCCAAAAATAATTCCCAAAAGGCAAAAGCCTGCCTAAATCTATTACTAAGGAAATTAAATAATTTACTTTGGATTTGTGTTGGATGTTTTCTGGATAGTGGATATTAAGCAAAAGTAAAATAGCTGAATAACACAGAAAGAACGTAGGAAACTTCTGAGAATCAAAGGATAAGACAAAGATCTTGACTTCTTGGAAAAAATATAGAAAAGATGTAATTTTATTTTGCATCAATATTTAATATTCACTGCTAATTAACTACATGCCAGGCAATTTACAACTCTCAGATTGCTATCATTATGACCTATCAACCCCATTTACAGGTAACAATTAGTTAAACGCCCAAGATTAGATAGTTACTAAGTGGTATAGACAGGAAGTAGTAGAGAAAGGATTAAACTCAGGGAGCATGATTCCATAGTCTGTGCTCTTCAACAACTACACCATAGTAGGATCTCAGAAACAAACATTACATTACATACAGGTTGCCTAAAAAAGATCTGTCCTCTTCTCCCAAAGACCAAGCCAGTTACTGTAGTAAACTATCAACATTTACACTACCTGACACTCCCTCAGTTAATAGCTTCCATGGGGTGACTACTAAGTATTCATATCTTAGTGCCAAATATTATAAAAGTCTTCATTTTAAATAAATGATACTATGAGAATGTGAAACTGGGAATGGGGGCTCCTTTAATAATATAACAAAGCCTATTTTCAAATATAAAAACACTCCAGCAACACCGAAAAAGGGTCCAAAAATGGAAACATTAGCTTATGAAGCATTAGGTCTGCCTGTGTTACAGTTCTACAATTCTTCAGCATCTTCCCATGATCCTGAATGGGAAAGGTTTACTGGGGGAATGAAAGAGATCTTTCCCTTCCATTCCTCCAGTAAACCCAGAACTTTTGTTTGGGCGTGTAAAACCAGTAATAATTCAAATGTTTATGTTCAGTTAAGAAGGCATGAGGTAATGCTTTTATTTATGCATATAAATTGTATTCATTGTATATGAATGTAAAAATCTTTAAGCACACCATTTTCCATATATTAAACTCTTTCAAAGCCTCTTGCTTAGGGAAGATATTCATGTAATCACGGATTCAAAGCAAATAAAATTTTAAAATGGTTTCTACTTGAATACTTCTCTTCTAAACTCAAAACCAGTTTTTCACCTCAATTCTAAAGCCAGCATCTTCACCTCTGATCAGTACATCACTTTTCTCCTGCTGACTGACCTTTGTTCTCCACTAGCTTTTACCTGCAATTTTTACATAAATGGGTGTCGGCAAGATCATGGGTAATTTGTTAAATCACCACATCCATCAGTCAACAAGGAACTGTGAACCTTCTCTTCCTCACTGAATTTCTCTAATAGCACCCCTAAAAACTTCAATTTCTACTTTTCTAATTTCCCCTGACTCATTTGATACTTGCTTTGAATCCTGATTACTCATTCATTCCCCAAAACTGTTAGTTTCCCATGCTGTTTTTGTTCCGATACTCTACCTATCTTTACTTATTAAATATAAACACTCTAGCACTGGGTTTCACAGTATCTATCTATCTATCTATCTATCTATCTATCTATCTATCTATCTATCTATCTGAGACAGAGTCTTGCTGTATTGCCAGGCTGGAGTGCAGTGGCGTGATCTTGGTTGACTACAACCTCCACTTCCCAGGTTTAAGTGATTCTCGTGCCACAGCCTCCCATGTAGCTGGGAATTCAGGTGTGCACCACCACACCCAGCTAATTTTTGTATTTTCAGTAGAGATGGGGTTTCATCATGTTGGCCAGGCTGGTCTCGAACTCCTGGCCTCAAGTGATCCACCTGCCTCAGCCTCCCAAAGTGCTGAAATACAGGCATGAGCCACAGCACCTGGCCTACTTTCTCATATAATTTGTAAATTATTTTAGTCCTACTCATTCACCGTTATACTTTCAACTGTGTACAAATATAAAATACAACACAGCAAAACCTTATACTTCTGTCCAATGAAAACCAGTGACAAAACTTAGGTACATCTTCATTCTCCAAGTCTTTCAGAGACACACATTTATGAAAGTTTTCCTAACTCTCTTTATCAAATATGAAACTGAGAGGCAAAGCAGTTTTAATTCTAAGCAGTTTTAGACTTCAAGGCAAAGCAGTGTTTTCTAGCTTTAGAAAAACAAAAAACAAAATAAAAAGACTCTAAGCTAGGAAAAAAAAATGAATGCTGCTACTCTTTCCTGTATGAGAAACAAATTCCAAAGAAGAGTTAAAGAGAAAAAAAGCAGGTAGATGCAGATAGGTGGTACTTCTGCTATTCTGTTGGCTGTTTCTGCAACAGCCACCACACAAAAAGCCTCACTAGGTTTCCGTAAAAGGTAACTATTAACTCTTGTATTTCCAAGTAGTTGTGTGGCGTACTTGTCAAAAGCATATTAGGCATGAGCTGGAAAAACACAGAAGGCACCTAGAGAAGGCTCTCACTACCTTTATATACAAGAAGATAAGTTGTTAAAACCCTCATAAATAGTAACACTATGAAATAAGGCTCTCACTACCTTTATATGCAAGAAGATGAGTTGTTAAAACCTTTATAAATAGTAAAACTATGAAATAATCTACTGGAATACTTTCAAAACATTATAGCAAAAAGAATGACATCACCTCAAAAATATGTCTGTAAAAGTTAAAATGAAAATCTTAAAAGAGTTCTAAGTAAAATGTTCCAGACTCTATGGAATGGTTTAACTGCTTTCAGGTAGAGCAAAATGTCATGTTTAGCAATAATTTTCAGAAAATCCTGCTATTACAGAGTAACAATCAGCATTGGCAGAAATATGTATACCTAAAGGGATATTCCAGTTCCGTAGCTACAAAGAAATCACTAGAAAATTATAGAGACTGTACCTTAGAATTGTCAAGCCTCACAGTCACTGCTAAATAGTTACAAATTTAACAAAATCAAATTCTAATGCTACTTAGGAACAGTTGTATTTTTGAAATATTTCACTTTAATATCTCTTGAAGGAACCAATTCATTAGAAAATGTCCTTACTGTATCAATTTATTAAACATTTATTTACCTGAGATTAAGTTTCTAATAACATGAAATTTTTTCACCTGTAAAATTAATTTTTTCTTCAACAAAAAGCACCTATTCAACAAGTACAGAGAAAGAAAAGTCTGCACAGATAAGGGAAAGGCTGTTGAGACAGATGCCTTAGGAAACAATTCTACAGTAAAATCTATTACAAGAAATATTTTAGATAAAGCTGGAAGCTGGAACATAAAAATGAAATCCTGTACTATATCTGATAACCATAAAAGTGTCCTTGTAACATTGTCTACCAACGTCCTTTTGAGTCATCTGAATTACATGGAGTATTTTTCCAGGCAAATATAATCACCAATTTTTAAAGGTCTTTTATGCTATTTGCTCTTATAAGCAACAGTATTCAAATTGGTGTCTCTTAGAATATATGCAGACTTTCATCTTTGTCAGAAAAAAAATAGAAAAATCTTAAAACTCAGTATTTCCTCTGTACATGGAGGTTAAATAAACTGACTTCTTGTATTAAAACAAGGCTTAAAGGAATTTTATGCCATCATTACAAAAAGATTAGATTGATTCCTTGGTCATGAAGTACATTATATATCATCTCTAAAGCACAGTTAAAAAAACAGAACAGTAGCAGATTATTCTTTTTTCCCACCAAAAACGAGTCTCCTTTTCCTACTTTCCCCCCTTTGTTAATGGCATCATCTTCTACCAACCCAGTGATTCTAAGACAAAACTCTTTAATATTATTCCAAACTTGTCTTCTTCCAGATAACTCGTTTTATCATTTCCTGCATATTATCCTTCCAAGACCCTAAAATTCAGGACCTTGGTATCTTTGGAATGAACTACCGTAATGTTTTAAAATTATTCTCCCCTCTATACAATACTGATCCTACCTGTGAAATACAAATGGAACAAAAATTCTTTCTAAAATGTAAATCTGTTAAAGTCCAAGCTATACACACACACACACACACACACACACACACACACCCCAAATCCCACATCTAGGCCCCTGCTACATGGACTCACCTAGTCATTCCCAATCTCATATTTCTCATTACAGCATGACACAACTACTGGAAATTCAGAGTTCTCAGAGATAATCTACTGCTTCAAACAAATTTTGGATTTGTTTTGCAACTTAGTTTATTAACATAGGACGTTTCCATCACACCAGAAAATGCCACCGTTTTCCCTTTCTGTTAATCTCCAACATTCTGGTTTCTAAACAAAAAATTAATGATCTGCTCTTAAACTTTCAAGAAATGGAATCACACTACGTACTCTTTCAGGTCTGTCTGGTTTCTTTTGCTTCATACAATGCTTACTATTCACCCATGTTTTCGCATGTACTACTAACCATTCTTTTGTTATTAGTAAGTAGTAATATACTATATGATTATACCACAATTTATCCATTTTCCTGTTGATAAACATTTGGGTTATTTCAAGTTTGGGACCATTATCAGTAAAGTTTTTGATACACATACAAGTTTTACAGCAAACAGGTTCTTACTGGGTAAAAAACTAAAAGTAGAAGTTATGGACCATAAAGTAGGTTAATGTTTAACTCCGTAAGAAAATAGCAAACTAGGTCAGACGCAGTGGCTCAGGCCTGTAATCCCAGCACTCTGGGAGGCCGACGTGGGCGGATCACAACGTCAAGAGAGCAAGACCATCCTGGCCAACATGGCGAAACCCAGTCTCTACTAAAAATACAAAAAATTAGCCGGGTGTGGTGGCGTGCACCTGTACTTCCAGCTACTCGGGAGGCTGAGGCAGGAGAATCACTTGAACCCAGGAGGCGGAGGTTGCAGTAAGCTGAGATCATGCCACTGCATTCCAGCCTGGTGACAGAGCAAGACTCTGTCTCAAAAAAAAAAAAAAAAAAAAGCAAACTATTTTCCCAACTATGTTATATACTCAGCAGTAATTAAAGACAGTTCCACATCTTCATCAACATTCGGTGTTGCCAATCTATTTAATTTTAGCCATTCTAGTTGGTGTAAATTCTATCTCTAATGGTTTTGACTTGTGATCACCTGATGACTAACATTATCTTTTCATGTGCTTGTTACCCATCCTTATAATGTCACTTCTTTTGCCACTTAAAAAAAAATTGGCCTGCTCATATTTATTGATTGGAGGAGTTTTTTTTTTTTTTTTACAAGTCCTTTGGGATACAAGTCCTTTGTCATTGATATGGTTTGGCTGTGTCCCCACCCACATCTCCTCTTGAATTCCCATGTGTTGTGGGAGGGACCTGGTGGGAGTTAACTGAATCATGGGGGCAGGTCTTTCCAATGCTGTTCTCGTGACAGTGAAGTAAGTCTCACGGTTTTAAAAAGGGGAGAGTTTCCCTGCACAAGCTCTCTTTTCTTTGCCTGTTGCCATCTACGTAAGATGTGACTTGCTCCTCCTTGCCTTCCACCATGATTATGAGGCTTCCCCAGTCACATAGAATTGTAAATTCATTAAACTGGTTTCTTTCATAAATTGCCCGCCCAGTCTCGGGTACGTCTTTATCAGCAGCATGAAAATGGACTAATACAGTCATATGTATGTATTGATACACAAATATTATATTCTCCAAGTCTGTGCCTTGTCTTTTCAGTGTCTTAACAATGTCTTCTGATTAAGCAGAAATTTCCCATTTTGATGGAGTCAAGTTTATATATTCCTTTAAGATTTTTCTATTTTAAGAAATCTTCATTTATCCCAAAGTTGCAAGTATATCCTATGCTTTTTCCTAAAAACTCTATATATTAGTTTTTATATAATTAATCTCATTGTTTTATACAGAATGATGTAGGGTTTAAGTTTCTTTTGCTTTTTTGTATGTATATTCAGCTGTTCTAGCACATCTGTTCTAGCACACCCTTCTCTTTCTTCACTGAGTGATCAAGGCAACTTTAATGCATGAGTTATTCCCTGAACGCTATTCTGTGTCACTAACTATGCTAGTAGTAAACTGTTTTGGATTAACTACAGGTTTGTAGTTGAGTCTTGAGAACTGTGGCAAAATTTACTTTTTCAAAATGGTTTTAATTGTCCTAGCTCCTTTTTATTTCCACATAAATTTTAGAATGTACTCTCAATTTATAAGTCTTTATAGATTCAATGCCATCCCAATTTAGGGAGAACTGGCATGTTAACATATTGAGCCTTCTAATTCATGAACATGGTCTACATCTTCATGTAAGTCTTTTTAAAACTTCTCTTAGCAGTGTTTCATATTGGTGTAGATGTCTTACATATCTTTTGTCAAATTTTTTTCCTGATATTTTGTCTGATACTTTTATAAACAGATTTTTTAAAATTTCATTTTCTAAGAATTTGCTGCAAGTATAAGGAGACTATTTCTGTACATAGAACTTGTATCCTATAATTATTCTAAATTCACTTATTAGTTCTACCAAATCTGTTGTAGAGTCCTTCAGGTCTTCTTTAAAAAGCATGTTGAATGGTGAATAAGACAGTTTTCTTTCTTCCTTTACAATCTTTATGTCTTTTATTTCACCTGCCTTAATGTAAGCAGAAAGCTAAGGGGAAAAATTGAGAAAACAGACATCCTTGCTTCATTTCTGTTTTTAAGAAGAAAACATTCAATATTTCTCCATTAAGTATGAAATTTGTTGTAGGTTCTTAGTAGATACCCCTTATTTACATTGTAAAAGCTCCTTCTCTTCCTAGTTTTCTGAGAGAAATTCTTCTTTCTTCATTCTATCATTGTGACAAATTACACTGAGTTCATTTTCAAATGTTAAACAAACCTTACAATCCTGCTTATGATAAGTCTCAGAATTGTCTCTCATATTCTACCAGAGGTGATTTACCAACATTTTCTTAAGAATATATGCATTGAGGTTAATGAGAAATACTAGTCTGAAATCTTGATATATTACCCTTGTCAGGTTTTGCTGTCAGTTATAGTGGTTTCATAAAGTGAACAGGGTAGTATTCCCTCCTCCATTTTCAAAGACAGCTAGTATTCCTTTAAAATTTCATAAAATTCAATAGTGAAACCATCTATGACTAGAGTAATCTTTGTGGAAAGATTTTTTTAATTATAAATTCCAATTTGTATAATACAGTAGTATATAGCTGTTAAGCTATATACTTGTCAGTTTTGCATTTGTCAAGAAACTTTTCATCTAAGTTGCTGAATTTGTTAGCCTTAACAACATTAGTAATATTGACTTATTTTCCTATTATATTCTATATATCTCTGCTTTTATTGAAAGTGCTATCTCCACTTTATATTATTTATGTTATACTATTATACTCTGCATATATCCACTTTCTCTGAAAGTGATTATCTCGATCTTGATTTCCAGTATTGGTAATTTATGTCTTTTTCCTTGGTCAGTCTTAAATTGGGAGTTTTAAACCTTTTTTTGTAATATAGGTATTTGAAGACATACTTTTCACCATACATACCCTTGGGTAGTATCCAACAAATTTTGATATATTTTCATTCAGTCAAAAATATGTCCTTGTGGTAACACTTCTATAATCCATGTATTGTTCACGATTGTATAATTTCTAATATTTGGTACTTTCCTAGATGTCTATTTTTGATTTCTAATTTAATTCCACTATAGTCAGTCAGATACTACATTAGCTGTCAATCATTTGAAATTCATTGAGTTATTTTATAATCCAATATAAGGTCTACCATTGTGAATGTTCTATGTACACTTGAAGTTATTTTACAGTTACTGGGTATAGTTTTATAAATGTTAGTTAAGCCAACATGATAGCACTTTTCAAATTATGTATCTTTTTATTTGGGGGCTAGGACGGTACTATCCTATCAATTACCATAAATTATGTTTTAAAAAACCAGGCTATGATTGTGGATTTCTGTTTCTCTACTTAGTTCTGTGATGTTTTTCTTAATATACTTTAAGTTGTTATTATTGGCATACAAATTAAGAAATGTTTTCTGATAAACTGACCCTTCAACATTGTGAAATATGCTTTTTTATATCTGGTAATATTTGTCTTAAATTTTTCTCTGTCTAGTAATATAATCATATCAACTTTCTTGTGCTTACTGTTTGCACAGAGTATCATTTTCCATCTTTTTACTTTCAACCTGCATCTTGATATTTCTACCTGACCCTCGTATTGACAGTGTAGTTAGGCCTTGCTTTTTAATCAAGTCTGACAATCTTTGTCTTTTAACTGGACTACTTAGACCAGTAATATCCAAAAGAAATGCAATGCAAGCGCATGAGTAAATTTTCAATGACATTTTTCAGAGTAAGTTTAGGTACACAGCAAAATGGAGAGGAAAGCAGAGAGATTTCCCTGCCTCCTGCCCCAAATAGCCTCCCCTTTATCAACACCTCCCACCAGATGGCACATTGTTACAACTGATGAACCTACACTGACACATTATAATCACTCAAAGTCTGTAGTTACCTCCAGGTTCACTCCAAGTGTCTTACATTCTATGGGTTTGGAAAAATGTATGACATGTATCTATCATTATAGTATCATGCAGAATATTTTCAGTGCCCTAAAATCCTCTGTACGCCACCAATTCATCCCTCCCTCAACCCCTAAACCCTAGCAACCACTGATTTTTACTGTCTCCATAATTTTGCTTTTTCCAGAATGTCATATAGTTGGAATCATATGGTATGCAGAATTTTCAGAGTGGCTTCTTTTATTTAGTAATGTACACTGAAGGTTCTCCATGGCTTGATAGCTCATTTCCATTTAGTGCTGATTAACATTATACTGTCTGAATATACACCACAGTTTATTTGGCCATTCACCTCCTAAAGGACTTCTTGGTTGCTATGAAGTTCTGGCAACTATAAAGAAAGGTGCTATAAACATCCATGTGCTACTTTCTGCGCAGACTAAGTTTTCAACTCCTTTAGGCAAATACCAGTGAGCACAACTGCTGGATCATACAATGAAAGTATATTTGAGATGGAGTCTCGCTCTTGTTGCCCAGGTTGGAGTGAAATGGCGTGATCCTGGCTCACTGCAACCTCCACCTCCTGGGTTCAAGTAATTCTCCCGCTTCAGCCTCCTGAGTGGCTGGGATTACAGGCATGCACCACCACGCCTGGCTAATTTTGTATTTTTTAGTAGAGATCGGGTTTCTCCATGTTGGCCAGGCTGGTTTTGAACTTCCGACCTCAGGTGATCCGCCTGCCTTGGCTTCCCAAAGTGCTGGGATTACAGGCGTGAGCCACTGTGCCCGGCTGTATAGTTTTCTAAGAAATTGCCAAATTATCTTCCAAAGTGGCTGTACCACTCTGCATTCCACTGAGCAGTAAGTGAGAGTTCCTGTTGCTCCACATCCTTGCCAGCATTTGGTGTTATCAATGTTCTGAAGTTCGGCCATTCTAGGATGTGTACATGTATTTAAATTATAAAATTTGACAAGTTTTGACATTTACATACATCCATAAAACCACCATCACAATAATTTATATGTCCATCACCCCCGAGTTTTCCTGTGTCCCTTTGCCACCCCTCCTGCCTGTCCTTTCCCACTCTTAAACTCCTAAGAACCATGAATTTGCTTTAGATTAGTTTGCATTTCCCAGAGTTTTATATAAATGGAATCATACAGGATGTAGTCTTTTTTTCTCCCATCTTTTACATAACATAATTGTTTGGAGATTCATTATTGCTGTTTTGTCTATCAATAGCTCATTCTACATGGCTGTTTTATTCCACTGTATGGAAAAGCATATGATGCCAAAACAGGAATCTACTTATTAGTTCATCTGTTGATGAATGTTTGTTTCACATTTTGGTGATTACAAATAAAATGGCTATGAACATTAACATGAGAGTTTTTTAATGAATAGATGCCTTCTTTTCTCTTGGGTAAATGCTTAGGAGACAAATAACCTGGATCATGGAGAAACTACCAGATTGTTTTCCAAAGTACTACGATTTTACATTCCCATCAGCAGTATTGTGAATATTAACATTCTTCCACATTTTTCCCAACTCATGCTTTCCAAGATGGCACTCTTTTTAATTTTAGTCACTATTAATAGGTTTGTAATATTATCTCACTGTAGTTTTAATTTTCATTTCCCTAATAACTAATGATGCTGACCAGCTTTTTCACGTGCTTACTTACCATCTGTATATCTTTTGTGCTGTACTACCTGTTCAAATATTTTGGCCAATTCATTGAGTAGTTTGTTGCTTGACTGCTGATTTTACATATACTGAATCTTTTAATATTCTGGATAGAAGTCCTTTATCAGCTATATGCTTTGTTATGATGTTCTTCCAGTTTATGGCTTGTCTTTTCATTCCCTAGCAGTTTCTTTTGAATGGCAGAAGATTTTAATTCTGATGTCAAATTCCATTTTTTAATAGATTGTGCTTTTAGGGTCATATCAAATACATTTCTGCTTAATCCAAAGTCACAAAGATTTTCTGTATTTTTTTCTAGAGATTTTATAATTTTTGGTTTTACATTAGGCCATGATCCATTTGGAGTTAATTTTCATATGCAGTGTGAGATACAGATCCAAGATCATTTTTTTGCATACGGATAGCTCCAACTGCTATAGCACCCTTTGTTGGAAGTCTACTTTTTCTCCACTGAATTGACTTTGCACCTTTGTCAAAAATCAGTTATCCATAATTGTGTGAGTTAACTTCTGAACTCTCTGCTCTGTCTCACTGACCTATTTATCTTTATGTTATTATGATGCTATTTTTAATTACCGTAGCTTTGCAGTAATTCTTGAAAACTGGTAGTCAATGCTCCAATTTTTCCTCTATTGGCTTTTCGTTATACTTCTTTATATCTTTTTAAATGAGATTACACTTAGAATTTTGATATGCAACCTTAACGGAATCTTTTTATGTTAGAGTTAACACTGTATCACTTCAGGTAAAATATAAGAACCTTACCACTGAAGAATTCCATTTATCTTCACTTTGTACTAACTGCTGTCATATAAACATCCATTTACATAATAAACCCCATAATACAAAGTTGTTGTTTACATAAAGGCTTTCAAAGAAACTGATAGGAAAAGAGAGAGCCCTTTTAAAATTTATACACATATTAACCATTCCCAGTACTCCTCTTATCCCCTGTAGAGCCAAGTTATGCCATTCAGTCTAAAGAAATTCGCTTTTTTTCCCCCCTTTAATACAAGGTGTTGGTCTCCTGTTAGACGTTTTTTTCGCAGCTGTTTAGCTTTGCTCTTCATTTCTAGTTTTCAATATTTTGACTACTATGTGTCTAAGTGTGGTTCTTTTTATTTAGCCTACATGAGGAGTTTACCTGAGCTTCTTAGGAATGTAAGTTGATATATTTTATTCAAATTTTAGAAGTTCTCAGTCATTACTATCTCAAACAGATACATGTTTTATTCCCCCACATTCTCACTCTGAAATTCAACTTACATGTCAGACTGCTTCATTGTCCATTAGGTATACTTTCTCCTCCCTGACAGATTTAATCACTGTATTCAACAGTATTCAAGTTCACTAACATTTCTTCTATTGTCTCCAATCTGCTATTAGTTCCAACCAGTGAATTAGTCCCAACTATTTCAAAAACTGTATTTTTCAATTAGAATATTTCTACATGCTTTCTTTATAGTTTTTTATCTCTTCAACACACTCCTCCATCACTCATTATTTCAATCTTTTCCTTTACAGCTTAAAATACTTATTGTCCTTGTCTGCTAATTCTAACTCTAGGTCATTTTGGAATCTGTTCCTATTAAATGTGTTCTTTATATTTCATGGGTTACTTTCCTGCTTCTGCACATCACTTGTAATTTTTGATGGTATACTAGATATCATGGAAGATAGTTGCAGGACAACTATATCATGTCTTTCTTGGGGGTGTTGTTTTGTTTTGGAAGGCAACTAAATTACTGATTAATCCTTCATCAGTTACTGGTTAGATTAACTGGTGAATCCTTCACTTCCTATCGGGCTAGGTTTCTGGTTTTTATCTCAGTCTTATAGATGGCACTTCCTATAGGGTGTGATCCTTTCTATTCAGGTCCAGGCTTTCTGTAGTCTAAATGGAGTGTTTGAAGTACCCTGCAAGATGTCTGCATTCTGACTTCTCAGAACTCCAATGTTTCAGAGTACCGTGCAACCTATGGAATCACCATTTAGCCCCAGAGCAGACAATTTCTGATAGACCTGGCAAAGCCTCAACCTGCACACATGTAACCCAGTCATTATCCAAAACTGTGAATGAAGTGAAATGACCATACTAAATTCTGCCCCCTGCTCTATTCCTAAACCCCTAGACAGCTCTCTTTTCTCCAGGACTTCTCCATAAATTCCAAATGATTGGGCAGCCCTGACACCCACTCTTGGTCTCTTCAGCTCAGTGAGACCTGTATACTCTGGGCTCTCTACTTCTCTGTGGTTTAGAGCAGTAAAATAGTCCAAGACAGAAAGCCAGAGTGTTCATGATACTTACCTCACGTGTACCCCTTCTCTCAAGGATGATCTTATACTGTCTGCTCATCACTTCCAAACAACAGTTGTTTCACGTATTTTATTCAGTTACATACTTTTTGGTTTTGGGGGGAGACTGAAAAAGGGGCCAAGGCTGCTACTAGTTACTCTGTCACTAGCCCTAAATATTTGGAAATTAATTCCAAATTAATTTCCCATTATCGATCACAGTATGCATTGTAAAAACAAAGAGAGAAACCGACAAACCAGAGTTACACACTTCTGCCTATTTGTTCAATTATGTGTACATGGTACTTTGACTATCAAAATCAAGGCCCAGTGATTTTGCTTTGTAATCATTACATAGCAAAATCAATGATAATGACCTGTTGACAAATTTATCTTCACATCATGACTATTATCTGTTAAGTCCTTATAATTTTTAGTTAACTGAATTGTCAGAGATGTGTGTTTGTGTTTGTGTGTGTCAAGATGTATGTATACATTAAGCACAGCTACCTAAGGGAAATCAAAATGTCTTCTAGTCTTTCATGATCCTTTTATTGCCAAATATAATTTGTTCTTCAAGCAAATAATTCAAAGTTAAAATACAGAAAAAGGAACTTTGGTTTCAGGTAAATAATGTAAAATGTGGAGTTGTGAGGTAAATTCATTTGATAATAATAATAGTCAAATTCAAAATTTGGCCCATTCAGATGAGAACACGTCAATTCAAGCAAAACTAAACAAAATACAAAAAAAAATTTGGCCCATCAGCCATAAAACTAAGGTCTAAAATTTGGTCTATATTGTTTTACTGACAGATGCTACAAACAACATTATTTCAGACATATACAATTTTTTTAAACTCTAACTTTGAAGATTAAAACAAATCATCTTAAATATGCAGGCAGACAACATAAAAGGATCAACTCAGAATTAAAATACTGTCTCAGCAAAAAATTAGTTAAAACCATAGCAACTATGGTTGCAATGGTTTTAAACAACTATGTAGCTGAATTCTTCGGTTTTTACTTAAAATTTGGGTTTTAGGGTTTGTGGCATAAATACTTAAAGTAAAAATATTATATGACACACAAACACAAAAAATAAAAACAAAATAAAAATACCAGAGGGGCAGATGAAGGGGCTATAATGTGAGACAGAATTACATTTGTGGTTCAAAAATGAAAAGCAATCAAATTTAAGAGTAACTTGTTCACCAAAGTTACCAGCTTCAGGTTTTTTTTTTTTTCACTCGGCTCATATATACTTTAGTAAAATTTACTCTAAAATGTTTCAATACGCATTTAAAAAGAAAGGCTTTCCTGGTATAACAGGGTTAAATTTGAGTTTTAACATTCTGCCCCCTAAAATGGCAAATGACAGACTGCTAAGAGAGTAACACTTACCTGTAACTACCATGCTGCTCATATTAGAGTTCGGACTACTGAGAACACTGCCTGAGAGTAGTTCGTCAGATCCTCTCTATGAAAACAAAAACAAATTAGCATAAGACATCTTTAAATTTAAAAATATTAATCTAAAAGCCTTTCACTTAAATGTCAAATGTTACACTATTGGGAATAGTTAAAAATGTTAATCCCTATAATAAAAAATTAACTTCATCCTTCTACTCTCCCATCTATCCCTCTCCCATTCTCACAAAGGCAACAGTGTTCCCTTCCCTTCTTTAAGCCCAAAAGACAATAAATAGAAAAAGTGATTAGATTCTATAAGCAAAAGCTTTGGAAAGCTATCTCAATTGTTTACAAACAAACCAAAGCCACAACAGCTAGACTTTCTCAGAAACGTTCTATAAATCCTCCATCCCAATGGTCCTTTATTCATCCAGATAATTCAGGTCTTTAGAAAATTAGAACTTCATTCTGGTGAGTTAGATATCAATATCATCATCATTATTAAAATTAAACAGGTATATACTTCAGTGGCTAGAACACTGAAAGCAAAGGCAAAATCTTTGGAATGAAGAGATTTCTTTCTGCAAAAAAATAAGGTCATGTCTTAAAATTCTTTACAGAAAAGGTTATACATTCATCTCTTCGGTAACTGCACAGTTGTTCAAACCAGCCAGTGACATTTTAGCTATTTTGAAAATGTTATGTATTTACAAAAATATGAATGGACTAATATTTAAACTAGCTAAAATCAACTGTTTTGCCTTAGTTATGGATATTTACATACATGGATATTAGTATTTAAAATAGGTTAAATTAATACTGGCTGATTTAAAAAATCAGTACAAAGAAGTTAAATGCAACCATCAAAATGAAAAAAATGTGCAAAGGAGGCAATGAATTATCAAAGCATTTCAGAAAGTCCAAAAAATCCAAATTAACCATAAGCTTTACACTAATTTGTATTTAAACTCATAATGAATAAACTGTATTACAACAAATATGAGAACAGTAAACAGATATCCATAGGTTGTCTCCCTTAAATATTTTAAGAGCTTTCTACTTATTAGCATCAAATGCACAAAGAAAAAAAAAAACAGAAAAATACAACCAGTTTCAAGCCACATTGATACTGTATTTACACCAAGCCTAATTTCTTAACCAATTTCTAATCAAGATATGGAAGATCTGGCATGGCATAGTTTTATAAGAACATGATGAGCAGAATTGTATACATTACTGATTCTCACAGTGTAGTCCCTAAGATCTAATTGAATACTCTAATGATTCTCAAAGTGTGGTCCCTAATCCTAAGATTAGACCTGGAAGCTTACTGACAGTGTATGTTCTCAGGTCCAATCCCAGACCTACTGAATAAGAAACTCTGAGGGTGGGATCTAAAAACCCAGGTTTAAAAAAAAAAATCCCCAAGTGTTTCTGATGCATGCTAAAGTTTAAGAACCACTGATACACATTATTGGCTCATTATCAACACAGAAAATGTTTCCTAGCTTTCTTCATGTTTTCATGACAAGTAGAAAATACTGTATTAAGAAAGGGTGCTCTGGAGCTCAGCTTCCACTTATCAGTTAGGTAACAGTACTTAATCATTCTAAGCCTGAAGTTCTTTATTTGTAAAACAGGGATAACATCTACATCACAGCCCTTAGGATTAAATTATACACGAACAGTGATTACCAGGCAAAGTGCCTGGCTCACATCAGTAGTGCTCACTAGAATATTCCCAAGTGTCAACCAAGTACAATGTCCCCACATATTTATTGACTAAGTAAGTGAATTACGTTATTAACTGTTACATATTTTTTGGCCTTTGTTCTCAGACCAAAAAAACTGAAGGTCAAGTTACTCCGCATACAAAATCAAAGTTTGCCCCTCCCACAGGATAGAGAAATAAAGCCAGCCCTTCCATAAATCCACAGAAGTCCAGATCAGATATTCTAACAGTAACAAACAAAAACAAAACTTAAGCTTAAAGTTTTACTCACCTGAACAAAATTCCTAATCAAGTAAAATATTGTCAATGCCTTATTTGTTCCTTAGTTCACAAAAACACTTTAACTCTCCTAGTTTTCAAAAATATACTTGACCTCTTTTCAAATGTATTATTATCAGCTTATTCTTCTGATGTTTGACTATTTGTGAATTCAAATCCTTCCATACACCTAGAGTATAACACTGTAAAACTTGTGATTGCAGTGGATCACAAGTAACTTTGGAAGACGATAGGTGGGGAATCTTGGGTCTACTCAAGTAGAAAAGCAAGCCTCTAATACTGACTTGTGGTGTGCTATGAAGGACACTCTTCCTCCTTCCTGCAATGCATCTTTTTGCATGGAAAAGTCTTTCCATTTTTTTTTAAGTTTGTATTTATGAACTTTTTTCTTCCTCAAATGATTTCATACCTGCCGTTAAGAGAGGAGATTTAACAGCCTTCATTACTGAGAATAACGTCAAATTATTTGCAATTTTGAGATTTTACAAAAATTACTGGAGTATTTTTACAAATTACATTTTTATTTAAAAAAAGCAATTATGCCTGTCTTTGCATTGAGCAAAAAGCTTACCACTATTATGCCCAAAAGAAGTGATTCAGCACTACTGATAAATGTTAACATTACCACATTAACTGACAGAATAATTTCATCTGAATTATTTCAGCCTGGTCATTTAACTTACAATGTATATGAAATAAATGATCAAAGGTAGTGATTGATGACTGCCCCACATTAATGACTGTTGAAACAAATCAAATTAGTGGTACTTAGAATCAAAATACTAAAGAATACATGCTCTTTAAAAAATTTTTAATTCATCTAAGAATGATATCAATTTTAGATTCAACTAAAAGAAATTAAATGTTAAGACTAGCATAGATATCTCTTATTAAATCTGACCACAGAAACTTTTCTTCCTGAGTAATATCAATGACCATTTCAAGAGAAACTAACATCCCATAGAAACAAGAAAATTCAGAAATAGGAAGATACACTCTACACGTCAGAGAAAGAAACCACTTAAAAAAAAAATGTGCAAAAGCAAGTACAGATTAAAGGCCATTTAGCACTCATTTCAATGTTACAAATTTCTTGTTTTTTATTCTCATGGTTATTAGATACTCTGTTTATCATAATAGTCTAGTCCAACTATTAATACCATGTATCACTTTCAGGTGGAAGAGCTGCCAGGTCTGCGAAGAAGGCAACCAAGGACTGAAGGCTGAGGGTGACAAGAGTCTCTGGGCTCTGCTATGGTTTGGGACTGAGAACTAACCAAACATTTTCTCCTGTGGAGATGGCAGCCTAGGGAACCATGACAGAAAGACACAGGGCAAGGACACAAATATTAAGTTCCTGAGGAAAAATAGATTAT
The DNA here is from genome assembly GCF_028858775.2 of Pan troglodytes. Classification (NCBI taxonomy): domain Eukaryota; kingdom Metazoa; phylum Chordata; class Mammalia; order Primates; family Hominidae; genus Pan; species Pan troglodytes. The sequence goes on from NC_072398.2 coordinate 134,426,465, forward strand.
CAGAGAGGAAGAAAGGTACGTACCCAGGTGAGTATTCCTGGTCTCCTTAAACAGAGGTGCCACCAAGATGATGAAGAAGTGGACTGAATACCACCTACCTATTAAAGACTTGCAAAAGCCCTGACTCACGCAACCAATAAAAATAGAGAAAACAATGGTACAATGAAGAGGATCAGTAAAATCAAAAGCTGACTTTTTTTAAAAAAGACAATGAAATACACAAATACAGGGAAAACTTTTTTTTTAAACAAGGAGAAGAGCACAATCACACATCAACAGACCACATAGCCAAGAACAAAAGCCTAGGGATCAGTGAAGCAACAATATGAAAGAAACTTGGCCCAGTGAATAACCTTATGGAGCAGACTGATACCACTTTCTTATACCAACAGGACTTTTGCTATGACAGAAAAAGAAACAAAAATACTCTTTTATTTATGCCACCATATTCTGCATTTTGTTATGATAGTTTTTTCAGCCTTTGCCTTACGATATATATACCTGTAATATGAAAAAGTCATTACAGAGATTTCAATTTAATTGACTATCTTAATACGGGCAAAAAAATGAAACCAGATCCCTACTAAATACAATACACAAAAATAATTTTCTGATAAATATAAAAAGCAAAATTTTTTAAAATTTCAGAATATAGTATCTTTATGAACTCTGAGTATGTAAGGATTTTTAAATTAAGACACAAGAAAACTGAACATGAAAGAAAATACTGATAAATTCTACTACAAAAATCTCTATAAGAAACCGTATCACAGCAACAGTTGAAAAGCTAAAAACTGTTATTAGGGATTGCCTTCAAGACTTCCAGCAATCAACATGGAAGATGTCCAAAAGAGCAAAGGAAAATTTGGAATGTGTAAAGAATGGGATCATATAAATTATTTTTATCTAAGATGCAAAGGGAATTTGTGGCCACATTAAAACTCTATACATTAAGAATCTGTATTAATCCGCAACAATATGCACTGGGAACTAGTGGTGGGGGGAGGGAGAAAGGATTGTAAATCTAACTGTTGGGTACTGAGCTCACTCTCTGGCTGACAGGATCACTTGTATTGCAAACCTCAGCTTCATGCCATATACCCATGTAACAAACCTGCACATGTAACCCTGAATCTAAAGTAAAGTAGGAAGGAAGGAAGGGAGGGAGGGAGGGAGGGAGGGAGGGAGACAGACAAGACAGCATAAAGAAGTGACAAGGCAAGCTACAAACTGGGAAAAGACACCAGCAACACAAATAACCAAAAGACAGTCAGTAACTGTAAAACACACACTTTTTTTTTTTTTTTTTTTTTTTTTTTTCAGACAAAGTCTTGCTCTGTCACCAAGCTAGAGTGCAATGGAACGATCATAGCTCACTGCAGCCTCAAACTCCTGGGCCCCACAAGCAATCCTCCTCCTTCAGCCTCCCAAAAAGCTGAGATTACAGACGCAAGCCATCGCCCCCAGCAATTTTTTAAAACTACAAAATCAGTTAAATAATAAGCTCACATTTTATCAAGCAAAAAACACAAATAGGCATTTAATAGAATTTCACAAAAGAGAAACATCCATGGCCATAAATATGGGGGGAAAAAAGATGTAAGACCTCATTAATAATCAGGGAAAGACAAAGGAAGACCAGAGAATATACTACACACCAAATTGTTAAAAATTAAGAAATTAAATACCTAGCCAAGTGCTGGTGGGGATCTGAAACAGCAAGAACTCCTACGCACTACTGGTGAGAACATAAATAGGAACAATACACTGGAAAATAATCTAGTACTGTCTCATAAAGTTTATTTTACACACTAGTAATATATACCTATACCTTTAAATATACCCTCTCAAAAACGCTTGCATAAATGCACCAGGAAACAAGTACAAAGAAGTTCACAGCAGTATTGTTCTTAAAGTCAAAATCTTTTTTTGTTGTTGTTGTTTTTGTTTTGTTTTTGAGATGGAGTCTCAGTCTGTCACACAGGCTGGAGTGTAATGGCGCGGTCTCAGCTCACTGCAACCTCCGCCTCCTGGGTTCAAGCGATTCTCCTGTCTCAGCCTCCTGAGTAGCTGGGACTACAGGCACCCACCACCATACCCCGCTAATTATGGTATTTTTAGTAGAGATGGGGGTTTCACTATGTTGGCCAGGCTGGTCTCGAACTCCTGACCTTGTGATCTGCCCGCCCTGGCCTCCCAAAGTGCTGGGATTACAAGCTTGAGCCACCACACCCGGCCTAAGTCAAAATCTTTAAATATTCAAATGTCCATCAACCCAAATGTCCAATAAAAGATAAAATGGGTATTTTCACAAAAGAGTATATCACAGCAATGAGTATTATAAAACTATCCAAAAAATACGGCTTATTAGAATCATTATTGAATTAAAACACAAGACATGGAAAACATTATATGGGCATACCATTTCCATAAACTAAAAAAAAACTAAATATATTTTTGTCATTTACATGAAAAATCTATATTGAAAAAATAAGGCAAAAGTTGTGGCAGCCACCTACCCATGACAGGGTAAGAAGGGGGATTAAAAAGCAATATTGGGCTGGGCGCAGTAGCTCACACCTATAATCCCAGCACTTTGGGAGGCCGAGGCAGACGGATCACGAGGTCATGAGATCAAAACCATCCTGGCTAACAGGGTGAAACCCCGTCTCTACTAAAAATTCAAAAAATTAGCCAGGTGTGGTGGCGGGTGCCTGTAGTCCCAGCTACTCGGGAGGCTGAGGCAGGAGAATGGGGTGAACCAGGGAGGCGGAGCTTGCAGTGAGCCAAGATGACACCACTGCACTCCAGCGTGGGTATCAGAGCAAGACTCTAAAAAAAAAAAAAAAAAAGCAATATTGCTGCATATGGAATATACAATAGTATTGGTAACATTCAAGTTTTTTTATTTGAGTGGTAGGTTCATGATGTTCATTTTCTTATATTTCATAACATTCTCACAAATAAACTTTGATTAATATAACAAAAAAGATTCTAGGGAGAAAACTATAAGGATAAGGTGATCAGGTATTTTGTCACCCAAAATGGGATACATTTGTGAGAGGACAATTACACCTGAAAACAGACATAAAACATGACAATAAGAAACCTGAATAAGAAAGAATAACAATCAGAACGTTTAAATAAGATATTTACGTAAAACCAGGCATGTTATAATAATCATTTTTATCATAATTTAATAAGTATAAAGGCTTTACTAACAAGCGGAAATAGTAAAAGAATGATCAAACCATAATCAAAATGATAGATTAAGATGATCACATTATTTTATAAACAATGTACACAAAAAGTAAGAATAAGGATAATTTAAAGAACTTAAGACACTACATAGATAGCCAATACTATCACCTACAAGAAAGATAAGATGCTCTCTGAAAGACTACAAATGATTTTTAATACATGACATACTAAATGACACTTCCCACAAATAAAGCTATCCCTAAGTTATGGTTGTTTTGCTAGCTAATCTTCACTGATCAAGACATAAGACGTGGAGAGCTAGTATTCTGGTCTTCTTTTCTATGTAATAAGACATTTTTTAAAATAGCATTTATTGCATATTTTAATACAGGTATATATACAACAGGGGGACTCATGGACTACAATCTTTCTCCCCAGATAACCCCATTGACATTTTCTACGTTAAAAAAATTCAAACATTAACTGAGAAAATTAAAAATATATATATATATATAAAGAAGTTCTCGTTTACTTTTATTAATTATCCTGAATTTTCATACAACTCTTTTCCTCAAACTTACATATATACACGGTTTTGTTTTTGAGATGGAATCTCAGTCTGTTGCCCAGGCTGGAGTGCAGTGGCGCAATCTCGGCTCGCTGCAACCTCTGTCTCCCAGGTTCAAGTAATTTTTCTGCCTCAGCCTCCCCAGGTTCAAGCAATTTTTCTGCCTCAGCCTCCCGAGTAGCTGGGACTATAGGCGCGTGCAACAACAAAGGGCTAATTTTTGTATTTTTAGTAGAGACGGGGTCTCACCACATTTTATTTTTAGTAGAGCCAGGCTGGTCTCAAGCTCCTGACCTTGTGATCCAACCACCTTGGCCTCCCAAAATGCTGGGATTACAGGCTTGAGCCACCGTGTTTTTAACATTCATACAAAAAAAAAAAAAAACCCACACACACACACACACACCATACAAGCTACTTAGCATTGTTCTCTTTTCATTTAATAAAACAGCTTAGAAATTAAAAAAAAGAAGAATGATTACTGCAATACACTAGAAAATAAATGTTATTAAACTCTTTGCTGTTGCGATGATACTAACAGCAACAAAAAGGAACTCATATTGATTATACTGGAGGTTTTAGGGTAACAACTCATCAGAAAACTTAAGAAGTCAAATTCTCTCCTGCTTTTCGTATAAAAAGGGTACTTACGTATGACCAAACAGTTGATGGATATAATTCTTAAGAATTCTAATATACGCAGAAAAAAAGAATAGCGCCACTTTTGCAATACCTAATAAAATTATGCAATCATTAGCTACTAAAATCTATTAGGTGAAAGGATGATGCGCTCTGTAATAGATGGAGCAAGCTGACATACAACAGGAATTACATAGAGTACATCTGCAAAATATTCTTGGTAAAAATTACACCAGAGTCTGATCAACCCCCTGTATTTCAGGTAAACTTATTTACATGAAGAACATATGAAATGACAACATAGCGGTACAATCAGCAGAATCTAGAAAGTGGAATTTTTTTTTTTTTAAGACGGAGTCTTGCTCTGTCACCCAGGCTGGAGTCCAGTGGCGCCACTGCAAGCTCCACCTCCCGGGTTCACACCATTCTCCTGCCTCAGCCTTCCGAGTAGCTGGGACTACAGGTGCCCCCCACCACGCCTGGCTAATTTTTTCGTATTTTTAGTAGAGACAGGTTTTCACTGTGTTAGCCAAAATGGTCTTGATCTCCTGACCTCGTGATCTGCCCGCCTCAGCCTCCCGAAGTGCTGGGATTACAGGCGTGAGCCACCATGCCCAGCCAGAAAGTGGAAATTGTACAGATGACTCAGTTTATCTAACAACAACAAAAGAGAAAAGGCAAGAAAAATAAAATAATGAAAAAAAAGTATTCTGAATACTGGAGATGAGATGACATTAAGAAATTATTTTAAACTTTATAATGGCACCAATGTCACATTTAATAGAGAGACACACATTCTGATATATCTGCAGATTATATGAAATGATCTGAGATTTGCATTAATATTATCCAACAGAAAAAAAGTGTATTATATACCATTCCCTCTACTTTTGTGTAGCTTAAAACCTTTATAATGAAGTTTACAATAAAAAGAGAACTCTAAAAGTAAAAAAAAAAAAAAAAAAAAGGCCAAAGCTATCAGCTGATTACCTTTAACCTTGAATGCATTTTAAAACAAGAAAATAAAGGAGTTCAGGATCAAATTAAAGTGAATCCCTCCACTGCCCCCAACAAAAAAGAAAACAAGTAAAAAGGTTGGTTCTTTGAAAAGACCAGTAAAATAAATTCTGTGACAAGACAAATCAAGAAATAGGAGAAAACACAGGTGCTTGATATTAGTAACAAAAGAGAGAATTCAAAAATGCTATACAATTCTGAGAAATTTGAAGCTTTCAATAAAACAGTTTTCTAGGAACGTACTCAATAAACCAATAATTTTAGAAATATTGAAATATTAGTCCAAGTATCCCTGTTCCCTCATCCCTTACATATAAGCTGTTTAAAATCCTTTTAACATATTTTCTGCATTAAGCATGTCTCTTAGGGAAAATACCATGAAGAAGAAAGTGGAAAATTCTTCAAAGAAATGTTATAGTTCTCTGCCTTTCAGCTCAAAAAAAATTGCCATTTTATTTTGATAATGCAGCTATAATGTTCTCCCAATTAACTACTAAACTTAAGGCAAGTATAAATAAGACCCAAAGAGCCTTCACAGAACTTAGCCAAATGATCTTAAAATAAATGCAGTGAAGAAAACACCAAGACAATTTTGAAAAACAAAGTTTTGACACTCACTGTACAAGATTCCAAAACTTAATGCTGATGCCATAAGTAATTAAGACACTGTTGTACTGCTACAAGACATAGCACAGAAATGGTTCTGTGAATATACGGAAACCTGAAGAGCTGGGAAAGCAGATCATTGGAGAAAAGCTGAGCTATTCAATCAAGTACATACTAAACTTGCTATCCATATAGAAAAAATAATTAAACCTGTAACATACGCTACACAAAGAATAAATTCCAGGTAGATTAACGCCATAAATGTGAAAATCAAAATTTTAAAACTTTCAAAATAAAATACACAAGCCTATACGTAAGGCCTTAGGTTAAATGTTTTTTTAAAAGAAAAACATAAATGTCCCATTAAAATTTACAACTATTCATCAGTGTAAAAAAAACAGGTCAGCGAGAGGAGAGAGTTATCTGTAGGACATGTAACTAACAAAACAGGCCAGGCACAGCGACTCACGCCTGTAATCTCAGCACTTTAGGAGGCCAATGCGGGAGAACTGCTTGAGCCTGGGAGTTCGCAACAAACCTGGGTAATACAGTGAGACTCCATCTCTACAAAAAAATTGAAAAATTAGCTGGGCATAGTGATGTATTCCTGTAGTCCCAGCTACTCAGGAAACAAAGGTGAGAGAATTGCTAGAGCCTGGGATGTCAAGACTGCAGTGACTGTGACCGAGCCACTGCACTCCAGCCTGGATGACATAGTGAGACTCTGTCTCTCAAAACAAAAACAAAAACGAAACAAAACAAAACAAACCAACCAAAAAAAATAACAAAACAATTAGTCTGCACAGTATATAAAAACTCCCAGGAATCAATGTTGGTTTTTTTTTGCATTAATAGGGAATGCAAATTAAAACCACAAGATATCCTTCCCATGTACATTTGATCAGCAAAATTAAAAAGTCCAACAATGCCGATTTTCAAAGAATGTACAGAAACAAGAATCTACATGCAGCGCTAACAGTATAATTAATATAATTACCTATGAAAGCAATATGTTAATATTCAATCGATTTGAAAAGACACAATCTATGAGAAACTCTAATATTAACACGTTAGAATATGCATATTAATGCTTACAGTAGCAGTTTGTGATGGAAAAAAATTTAAAATATTTGACAAATCAATCTCGTCAAATATTAACTCATTTGTCAAGATGATATATTCATATATCATATAATATATGGCAATGAAAATTATATATATATAAACTTAAAAAACAAAAATAACACTGAACAAGAAAAGCAAATTACAGAATACATACAGCATGATAGTACATCTATAGTTTAAACATGCAAAACCATATATTGCTTAAGATAAAAATACATAAACATGTAGTAAATGAGAAATTTATGGGAATGGTAAACATCAAATTTAGTATAGTAATTACCTGGAGTGGAGAAGTATGGGTCAACTATATGCAGGGTATTATCAACTGAATGCTTATGTTTCCCCAAAAATCACATGCTGAAGTCCTAACCCCAAATGTGATGCAATTTTGAAACAGGGCCTTTAGGAGTTAACTGGAGGATTTCATGAGATCATGAGAGTAAGGCCTTCATGATGGAATTAATGCCTTTATGAGAAGAAACACCAGAGAGCTTCTGCCACCCACTCCCCCAAAGTGTGCTCACAAAGAAAAGGTCATGTGAGGCACACAAAGTAAAATGGTGGCCTCACTTCAAGAGAAGTGGCCTCAGAAGGAAAGTTGCCTTGCTGGTACCTTGATCTTGGACTTCCCAGTTTCCAGAACTGTGAGAAAATAAATTTCTGTTTTTTAAGTCACTCAGTCTATGGTATTTTGTTATGGAAGTCTGAGTTATGACACAGGGGGCTTCAAATGAACTTTTGTGTACCACAATGGAATGCTATGTAGCCTTAAAAAGGGAGGAAATCTTGTCACATGCTACAAAATGGATGGACCCTGAGGACATTATATTAAGTGAATATAAGCCAGTCACAAAAGGACAAACACAACCTGAGCATTCCTAATCTGAAAATCTAAAATCCAAAATGCTCCACTAAGCACTTCCTTTGAGCATCAAGTAAGTGCTCAAAAAGTTTCAGATTGGCCGGGCGCGGTGGCTCAGGCCTGTAATCCCAGCACTTTGGGAGGCCGAGGCAGGCGGATCACGAGGTCGGGAGATAGAGTCCATCCTGGCTACAGTGAAACCCCGTCTCTACTAAAAAAAAAAATATATATATATATACAAAAAATTAGCCGGGCGTGGTGGCGGGCGCCTGTAGTCCCAGCTACTCAGGAAGATGGCGTGAACCCGGGTGGTGGAGCTTGCAGTGAGCAGAGATCGCGCCACTGCACTCCAGCCTGGGCGACAGAGTAAGACTCCGTCTCAAAAAAAAAAACACACCAGTTTCAGATTTTGTAGCATTCAGACTTTGGATTTTCAGATTAGGGATGCTTAACCTATACTGTATAATTCCACTTATGTGAGGTATTTAAAGTAGTCAAATTCATAGACACAGAAAATAGAATGCTGGTTACCAGCGGAAGGACAAAAGAGGGAGTTTTAAAATCAGTATAGAGTTTCAGTTCTCCAAAAAGTTCTGGAGATGGGTTTTGCAATGTAATATTATTAAGTACGTACAAGAATAATTAAACAATTTAAGTGTACACTTAAAAATGGTTAAGATAGTAAATTTTATGTGTTTTTTGTACAATTAAAAAGATTTATATCAAGTTATGCAACGTTTTTTAAAGAAACAAGAAAATATCAGGGTTTAATCAATTAAGCAATATTAATAACTTTATCAATATTAATAACTTTATCATAAAATACTTAAAATGTGGAATATAGAGAAAATATATAAAGAATTACAAAAAACTAATCCCATCAACCTGGAGAAAACTACTCTATTTTGGTACACTGCCCTCCAGCTTTTGGGGACACATATAAATTGTATGCATTTGTCAAAGTTATTTTTAATCCTACTTTTCACACATATGAAAAATATTTAAAAAACATTTGTAATGTTTATGAACAGAATTTATTCATTGTCTTATCACTGAACAGTTGTTATTTCTACTATTTAAATAATGCTGTAATCAGCATCTAAAAAATATACTTATCTGATCATTTTTTCCTTATGAGTTACTAGACATAAAATACTAGGAAAAGAATACGAAACAAAGCATTATTTTCTAAAGCACTACTCCTACATTAGAAGTGTCCATTTCAGCCCAGATTTTTTAAAGTGGTATTTTGGTATTTAAACCGACATATATTTGAATTGTACATAAGAGAGAAAGATTATAAAGAGCTCCTACCAATATCATTGTCTTATTTAATCTTCACAACAATCATGCAAGTTAGGAATTATTATCCTCAATATTACAAACTAGTAAAGGGAAATTCAGATTATAAAAGACTTGTTCATAATCACTTAAGTACAACAGGGGCTCAAACCCAATCAATCCAACAATGCAAAGTATTTCCGAGGCGGGCGGATCACGAGGTCAGGAGATCGAGACCATCCTGGCTAACACGGTGAAACCCCATCTCTACTAAAAATACAAAAAATTAGCCAGGTGTGGTGGCAGGCACCTGCAGTCCCAGCTACTCGGGAGGCTGAGGCAGGAGAATGGCCTGCAGTGAGCCGAGATCCCACCACTGCACTCCAGCCTGGGCAACAGAGCGAGACTCCATCTCAAAACAAACAAACAAAAAAAACTCACCTTATTAACTCAATCAAACCAAAGCCAAGCAAGAGTTTATACATATATACCACTCCTTTTTATAATAGTTGAACTATTAAAACAAAGAACTGGAAATGGGTGTAGTAGATGTTTGCTACAATTTGAATAAATGAGGGAAGAGTTTGCTTAAAACAAATAGCAAACACATATGTCTTACCTGAAACCCTGCTAATAGCTTGCCTAGACAACTATCTGTATCAAATAGCAAAGTATCTTTCTGAGAAGTTAAGGAAAGTGGAACTGTGTTTATTGGAGTTCAACACTTACAAAACCTAACTCTTCCTCAAAAGTTCATCACAAATGAAGATTAGAAGCCTTAAAATGGCCCATAAATATTTAATCAACAGCGTGGCATGAAAGCAAGCTAGTAAAAAAAAGAAACGTTACTACAACAGTAGTTATGAAAACATATATAACAATACTCACAAAGAATCAAGTTTATTTAAACATAAATACTGATAGGAGAAAGCAGGTTCAATTTTCAAAGGTCCTCACTGCAAATCCTTTGCACTCAAAGCTCTCCATATTACTGTCAAAAACTACTTTTTAAATTTTGTCTTCTGCTACTCTAACTCAACCTACATTCCAAAAAATTACTTACTTCCTCAACATGTCCCAATTTTCCTCATCATTACTTGTTTTTGTAGCTTTAAAAGTGAACAAAAACAATGCCACTCTTTCCTGCAACCAGACAAGAAAATTCTACCTTTAAAGGCTCTAAACAACCCTTCATAGAACCTTTCCACGCTATTAACATATAAGCTCACTTTGTGTCTTTCCTTTTTTTTGCCTTCTTTTGGATTATACATCTTTAATTTCAGTCAACCCCCCTCCCCAATTATTTGCGTTCTATCTCTATTGCATTTACCCTTAGGATTTTAAAATGCAAGCTTATCTGATTCACTCTGGCACTGTCCAAAAGAAACGTAGTATGAACCATAAATATAATCTCATAAATTTCTGTTAGCCACATTTTTAAAAGTAAAAAGAAAAAGTGGGCCGGTCGCAGTGGCTCACGCCTGTAATCCCAGCACTTTGGGAGGCCGGGGTGGGCAGATCAGGTCAGGAGATCGAGACCATGGTAAAACCCGTCTCTACTAAAAATACAAAAAATTAGCCGGGTGTGGTGGCAGGCGCCTGTAGTCCCAGCTACTCGGGAGGCTGAGGCAGGAGAATGGCGTGAACCCAGGAGGCAGAGCTTCCAGGAAGCAGAGATAGAGCCACTGTACTCCAGCCTGGGCAACAAAGGGAGACTCCGTCTAAAAAAAAAAAAAAAAAGAAAGAAAGAAAGAAAGAAAAAGGTGGCCAGACTCAGTCCTGTAATCCCAGCACTTTGCAAGGCTAAAGCAGAAGGATCACTTGAGCCCAGGAATTTGAGACCAGCCTAGGCGATATAGCGAGACGCTGTCTCTACAAAAAAAAAAAACTCAAAAATTAGCCAGGTGTGGTGGCACACAACTGTAGTCCCAGCTACTTGGGAGGCTGAGGTGGGAGGGTCACTGGAGCCCAGGAGGTTGAGGCTGCCATGATCATGCCACGGCACTCCAGCCTGGTGGACAGAGCAAGACCCTATCTTAAAAAAAGGAAAGGAAAAAAGAGGAAAAGGCAACACACATAATGTATTTCATTTAACCCAAAATGCCAAAATATTATCAGCTGTACATGTAACCAATATGAAAACTTGGGATATTTTACATTCTTCTTCCAGACTAAGGCTCAGAAGTGTGTATTTTTCAATTAAGTAGAAGATCAACTTAAACTACATACATGTCAAGTGCTCAGTAACAAATGACTAGTAGCTACTGTAACTGACAACACAGCTCCAATCAATACTAGATCATCAGAACTCAAACTCCAGTGTCTCTACCACTCTCTCACATATTGTTATGATTTAATATTTTTAATTCTATTTTTAAACCCCTTATCAATCACTGCTATTACATTCTTATATGGTCAGTAATTAGATTTACTCACAGACCTACCAATTTCTTGATTAGCCTCACTTCTATATCAGACTTCCTTTCTGGTGTCATTGGCTTTCTTCCTGAAGTACAAACTCCAGAAATTCCTTCAGTGGGTCTGTTGATACATTTCCTAAATTGCTTTTTTGGAGGCAGAATGACGTGTTTCAAAAAGTGTCTTTATTTTGTTCTTCCCCTTATATGATAATTTGGCTGGCTATAAAATAACAGGTGGGCAGCTATTTTCACTCAACACATTGAAAATATTATTCCACTATCTTCTGGATGCCCATGCTGATGAAGCATATTGGGACTTTCTAGTTCTTATTCTTTAGGGAATCTGATTTTCTCTGGCTGCTTTAAAGATCTCTATGTCTTTGGTGCTCTGCTCTTTTACTGTTATGTGTCCAGGTTTTCTTGTGCCTCCTAAATCTAAGAACTCATATAGCCCACCAATTCTGAAAAATTATCAGCCTTTAGCATTTCAAATTTTGCCTTTCTGCAATCTTTAATTTATTTCTGGAACTCTAATTAGATGTTTGTTAGAACTTCTCTTCCTTTCCAACACATTTTTAACCCTTCTCCTATTTTCATCTCTTTGCTTCTCTGTGCTAAATTCTAAGTTATTTTTATTTTTTTGTTCACTAATAAAGATATTTAGTGCTGTCTGAGGCTATTTTTAACCTGAACTCCAGGATCTCTTAGAAATTAATTTACTGTATTTGATTTCCATAAAAGTGTTCCTTCCAAATGTAGATTTACAGATTAAAGAACTACAACAACAACCATTCTCATCCTTTCAGCATAAGTCTTTTCCTCATCTCATCTAACATTCAAAATAATTTTGGAAGTAGGTACAACTGAAACCATTTAAAAATGTATAAAACTGAAGCTCAGAGGTTAACCTGTTCAATGCTATAAAAGTCAAACCCTCATCTTTTCATTCTAAATCGTATGTTCTTGACAAGAAAACATTCTTGTCCACCATCAATAGTTCCAACTTACATTAAATGTTAACACTGTATAGTATTACTATTATGTGAATTTTAAGTTACATTTCTTTTTAGATATCCTTTAAGAATACTGATTAAGAGACACTTATTGGCCAGGCACAGTGGCTCATGCCTATAATCCCAGCACTTTGGGAAGCCAAGGTGGGCAGATCACTTGAGGTCAGGAGTTCGAAGTCAGCCTGGCCAACGTGGTGAAACCCCATCCCTACTAAAAACACAAAAATTAGCCAGGTGTAGTGGCAGGCGCCTGTAGTTCCAGCTACTTGGGAAGCTGAGGCAGGAGAATCACTTGAACCCGGGAGGCAGAGGTTGCACTGAGCTGAGATTGGGCAACTGCACTCCAGCCTGGGCAACAGGGCAAGACTCTGTCTCTCAAAAAACAGGAAAAAAAAAAAAAAAAAAAGGAGACAATTATTGAGCACAGACTATGCCTAGCACAAACAAGGTAAAGTATAAGAAATGTTCCTGGGAAAAACATGACATACACGAAAAGTCAGAAACCATGTCTAACAGAAATAAAAACCCACCACTTAAAAATATTACCAAAAAAATAGAGACCCTGAGCAAGTCTCTAGATCTAACTACCAATTTACTGGAAATATGGAGAACATACTAAATTACAAAATCATAACGCAATCAGTAAATGTAGTCTATAGGCAACTGTGTAAGACCAATAACCAGTTTTCTTCAACAAATGAAATGCAACTTAAAAAAAAAACAAAAAACAGGAACGGAGAACTTGTACATTAAAAGATATTTAAGAGGTAATAACAACCTGTTAAATTTGCTGATCTTATTTTATCGTGACTCCTTCCCCCACTAAAAAAAAAAAAAACCCTATAAAAATACTATGACTTTTATGAGACAATTGGAAATTTTAATACAAATTTGACATTTTATAATATGAGGTAACTTTGTGTGTGTGTCCTAACAGTCTTTTGATTATATTTTAAAAAGAAAAGAGAGGAGAGTCCCTATTCTTTAAAGATATACACTGAAGCCTTTACAGATAAAACAATATGAATATCTGAAATTTATCTCAAAATAACAGAAGTGGAAAAGCAGAGTGTGGATATCATCATTTTAGCTATGGGTTGCTAATGGTTTTGGGGACTGAATGATAGATACACAATGGTTCATGATACTATTGTGTCTAAAATTCATTATAATAGTTTTAAAAAAGAAGTACTGCTCAAAAAAATCTCGTGATAACTTTCTGTGACACCTTATTACTTTTAAAGTGAAAATATCACTTAACCACCTTATCCCCTAATGTAGTATGCCTAGAACTAAATTAAGAAAGCTACTACAGTTTAGGAACACACGTAGACCAAGAGACTAAAATAATTAACAATATAGAGACTCAGGATTCTAATTCATAGCACTCCATGAAATATTGAAGCCAATCTTTTTGGAGATCAGTCATAATAAAGGTCTTCATCCTGACTGTCTTCACGCTAAGTAGGCTAAGGAGGAAGAGGACGAGTTGGTCTTTCTGTCTTGGGTGGAAGAAGGAGAAGAAAATTCTGTATAAGTGGATCTATGCATAAGTGGACCTGTGTAATTCAAAATCATGTTGTTCAAGGGTCAACTGTACTTCATTTGACCCTCAGGAAAGCCCTTTTCCTTTTTTTTTGAGACTGGATCTCCTCTCGCCCAGGCTGGAGTGTAGTGATAAAATCATAGCTCACTGCCGCCTGGGCTCAGGTGATCCTCTTGTCTCAGCCTCCCAAGTAGCTGGGACTACAGGCCCATGCCACCAGATCTATCTAATTTTTAAAAGTTTTTGTAGAGATGGGGTCTTGCTATGAGGACCAGGCTGGTCTCAAACTCCTGGGCTCAAGTGATCTGCCTGCCTCAGCCTCCCTAAGTTCTGGGATTACAGGTGTGAGCCACCATTCCAGCAAAGCCCTTTCTTGAGAATAGGTTAAAACTTGTTTCAGTTGCCACTTCATTAATTTGTAATTTAAACATTTATCCTCTATTATGTAGTTGGGCCCATTGTAATCACAAGGTCCCTGTAAGTGGGAAACGGAGGCACAAGAATGTGTCGGAGTGATGTGATGTGAGACAGAGTCTTCTTTGCCATTCCTTCTTTGAAGATGAAGCTAACAGCCGAGTTATGTCAAGGAAACAAATTCCCCCCAGATCCTGCAAAAAGGAACACAGCCCTGCTAACACCTTGATTTTAGCCCACCTGTGTCAGATTTCTCACCTACAAAACTATAAGATAATACTTTGTGTTGTTACAATAAATTTGCTATAGCAAAAAAAAAAAAAGAAAGAAAGAAAGAAAGAAAGCAGAATAATGAGCTACTTTTATGTGGAAAATTACAGGTATATAGAATAATGCCTACCAGATGAAGTACAAATTTCACTACCTGTAATTGAGGTCTTCTATATAACCTATCTGCCATTCTATCTTTTCTCTCATATCCATATACAAGCTGTTAGCCATAAAGGCCAAACTATTCAACTCACTGATCAATGGCTGTAAATTTATGCCAACCTATAGACACAACTTTGGTTACGTCATTCTCTCAACGCCTGTTGCTCTCCACTCTTTCTCCTATCTCCCAATCTAGCTAGGTCACAGACCACTATTCTGAGCCTACCAACCCAAACCAATCTTTCCTACTGTAGCCATATAGCACTTAATTAAAACCTTGAGTCCTTATTTCTCTAACTAAAGTCCTAAAAGACATAGTCTTGGTATTTATCTTTTTATTGATAAATGGCTCATTAGAGTATGAGCATATTAAAGCCTATGACACTTCTAAGAGTTATTAAGTATTAAGTGTATATGCACTATTTAATATGTGTACTATTAATGATTGAGGAACAAACATAACAAATAGGGTCACTGCCCTCAAGGAGCCAATACATCAATTTCTAACATAGTACTGTCATTTCGCAGACATCAAAATATCTGTTAATTGAAATTCTAATAAAAATACCCTAGAGAAAGCATTAAGTAGCATTTAAGGAAAGTATTTTAAGGAAAGTCAAAACCTAAAAACCCAAAGTTTTGAATAACACATCTATAATGAACAACCAGTTACACACAACTATTACCAAAAAAGTTACATTTAGCATTATTTGATTGTAATTTTCTATGCAAGCCAATGATGATGAATTCAATAGTCATATCATAATTTAAATTGTGAGTTCAGCAATTTACAACCAGTACTTTCAGAATATTTAGAAAAAGCTAACATTTTAAGAAACAGGTTATTTATTAGTTGTCCAGTTATAGGTCTTGATATATTAATAGTTAACTTACTAAAGAACACTGCTACAAATTTCACCATACTTAAAATCTACATCTAAAAAGTTAACATTTTACTGTATTGGGGACCATCCTGAATTATTCTACAGTCATTTCATACAATTCTGTCTTCCCAAGTAATAGGCCGATTACTTTGCAAGGATTTCACATTGGCAAAATGGTTAAGAGTACAGAAATGACAGCCCTGATATTACAAATTACGAAGAATATAAAAAGCCATTTTAAAGAAATGCAACAAATCTCCTATTACAAACTCACAAATATTCTTTCTTAATAGTCTCACTGAGCTAACAAAAAAAAGTCTAAAATCAAGAAAAGCTGAATACAGCAAATTTATAAAATAATGGAAAATGAGATTTCATTTGTATCCTAAAGCCATAAAAACTTGGATATTCTAAATGTAAATACATTAACATTAGACCTAGTTTGTGGAACTATTAAAATCCTAATTTTAAAGGTGAAGAAGCTGAGGCTAAAAATGTTTACACATCAAATGGACTTTAAACAGTGAAATCACTTAATTCAAATATATATATATATATGCCTAAAACTATACAAAGAATATCAAAAAAGCAAAAAAAAACCTCAAAGAAAAAATATCTACAATGCATATGAAATCAATTTTTTTACACAAAGAACTGTGATAAGATAAAGATGACCATTAAACTAGGTCCAGTACACAAACAGGCAGTTCACAGAAAATGAAATATAAATAGCCAAATTTGAAAAACCTCACCCATTTCAGAATATAAATTACAAAATAATTTTTAGTGTAAAATAAGCTAGTATTCTTAAATTTTGATAAAACCTAGAATTGCCAAGGGTATGGAAAAATAGGCACTCCCATACACACTTGTGAAAAACAAATGAGTGTTCTGGCATTGTGGTTTTCAGTAACTCTTTAAGTATAAATTTCATTTGACACAGCATTTTTACTTCTATTCTAAATATGTCCACACGTTATAACAACAAACTGGAATCAAACCTAAATGTCCATCAATGTAGGAAACTAAATTGTGGTATGTCCAGTAACTACACTGTGGTGCAGCCACATGAGTATCCTCCATTGTCATTAACAAAGAATGAGGTAGATCTACAACTGCTGAGACCATATTATGTAATTAAAAAAAACAGTGGACTTCTACTTCCAGTCAAGACAGAATAACATGACCCAGATTTGCCTTGCCGAAACACCACCAAACAATCAAGCAAATATACAGAACAATTGCTTTTCAAGACACTGGACATCAGGCAATGATGGACAATAATCCCTGAAAGTTAGAAAACAAATGAGTCCATGTTTGCCTCAGCTTATACTCCCTTGAGTGTCCAGGCCATAGCACAGCTATGAGGAAAGCAGGCTGAGCCTCAAAGACTACTTTAATTGTGAAAGAGCCAAGAGCCTGAGAAGACCAAAGTAACTAGAGTTTACATACAGGTCAAAGTACCAGAGAAAAGAGCTGCACAGAGATTTCTCCAAATCTGCAGAGAATCATCAGAGTATTCAGTGAATACTTAACAACATATATATTTGGACCACAAAACAAGTCTCCATGTTTACAAAGATCCAAGTCTTAGAAAATATGTTCTCTGGCCAGAATAAAACTAAAATTATGAATACGTAACAGAAAGATATATGGAAAACTCCAAATATTTGGAAATTAACATAAATAACATACTTTCCAATAACCCATGGGTCAAAGAAATATTTAAAAAAGTATTTTGAAGTGAATAAAAATATACGTGTCAAAATTTGAGGAATGCCGTGAAAGCGGTACTTAAAAGGGAAACATACAGCAATAAATCCCTATATAAGTAAAAGTACCAAGTTAATGACATTAACTTCAATGTTAACTAAGTAGAAAATGAAGATCAAACTAACCACAAAGCAAAACAAAATAAAAATAGCAGAAATCAATAAAATAGAAAACAGAAAAACAGCAGAGAAAACTCAAACCAAAAGCTGGTATTTTGGAGATTAATAAAATCAATAAACTTCAATCCAGACAGACAAGGAAAAAAGATGACACAAATTATCCCTATTGGGAATGAGAGAGCTGACATCACTAAGGATTCAACAGATATCAAAAGTGTAAAAATGCAGTATCATGGCTGGGCGCAGTGGCTCACGCCTGTAATCCCAGCACTTCGTGAGGCAGGGCGGGCGGATCACAAGTCAGGAGTTCGAGACCAACCTGGCCAACATAGTGAAACCCCGTCTCTACTAAAAATACAAAAAATTAGCCAGGTGTGGTGGTGTGTGCCTGTGATCCCAGCTACTTGGGATGCTGAGGCAGGAGAACCGCGTGAACCCGGGACGTAGAGGTTGCACTGAGCCGAGATGGTGCCACTGCACTCCAGCCCGGGTGACAGAGCGACGCTCCGTCTCAAAAAAAAAAAAAAAAAAATAGTAGTATCATGAACAACTCTACACAAATACATTCAGCAACTTAAAGGAAATGGACTAGTTCTACAGAAGATACAAATTACCAAAGTTCACTCAAGAAGAACTAAACAAACTGAATAGCCCTATAGCTATTAAATAAGTTGAATATGTAGTTTAAAACCTCCCGACAAAACAAACATCTGGCCCCACATGGCTTCACTAGTGAACTGTATCAGTTAAGGAAGAAATTTTAGAGTTCTCACCCTAATATCAGGAGCAAGGAAAAGATATTCTCTCAACACTTCTATTAAACATTGTACTGGATACCATAGACAAAAAAAGGAGACAAAAAATGGCATCCAGATAGAAAAGGAAGAAAACTATTTAAAAACAATTGGGTATAAATTGTCTATGTAGAAAATTTAATGGCATAGGCTGGGGGTGGTGGCTCACGCCTGTAATCTTAACACTTTGGGAGGCCTAGGTAAGTGTATCACTTGAGGTCAGGAGTTCCAGACCAGCCTGGCCAACATGGTGAAACCCTGCCTCAACTGAAAATGCAAAAATTAGCTGGGCGTGGTGGTGTGCACCTGCAGTCCCAGCTACTTATGAGGCTGAGGCAGGAGAATTGCTTGACCCAGGAGGTGCAGGTTGCAGTGAGCCAAGATCACGTCACTGCACTCCAGCCTGGGTGACTGAGACTCCCTCTCAAGCAAACCTGATGAAATATATAAAAAAAACTATTAGATCTACTAAATGAGTTTAGCAAAGGTTCAGAACATATGAGCAATATGCCATAATCATTTCTATACACTAGCAAACAATTGGAAATTAAGTTTTTAAAATATCATTTACAGTACTTCAAAATACATAAAATACTTATGGGTAAATCTAATCAAACAATGCACAAAACGTGTGCACTGAAAAAAAAAACAATGCTTAAAGAAATTAAAGACCTAATAGAGACATCAATTGTAGTCATGATGCCAATCTTCCCCAAATTTGCTCTACAGATTCAAGTCAAATCCAGTAAAATCCAAGCAGTTTTTGTAAGAACTGACTCATATGAAAATACAAAGGACTCAGAAGAGTTAAAAACAACTTTGAAAAAGAACAGAGTTGGAGGGCCAAGACTAAGTAAGTGGTTTCAAGACTCAATATAAAGCTACAATGATTAAGACAGTATGTTTCCAGCATCTAGATAAAGGAAAATGGGTCAATACAAAAAAGTAGAGTACAGACATAAAATCACACATACAGAGATAACTGATTTTTCATGAAGCTGCAAAGCCAAGTGAATGGAGAAAGGATAGTCTTTTCAACAAATGATGCTGTAAACACTGGATATCCCCATGCAAAACCAAATACTTCTGACCCACACTTTGTACCATATTCAAAATATTAAGTCAAAATGAAAGAGACCCAAATGTTAAACCAAAGTATAAAACTTCTATTAGAAAACAAAGGTGGCCAAGTGTAGTGGCTCATGCCTTTAATCCCAACACTTTGGAAGGCTGAGGCACAAGGATCACTTGAGGCCAGGAGTTCAACACCAGCCTGGGCAAAACAGAGAGACCCCGGGTCTATAAAAAATTTAAAAATTAGCTGGGCATGGTGCTGTGTGCCTATAGTCCTAGCTACTTGGGAGGCTGAAGCAGGAGCCCTTGTGTCCAGGAGTTCAAGGTTATCATGAGCTACGATTGCACCACTGCACTCCAGCTGGGGTGACAGAGTCAGGTCCTGTCTCTAAAAAAAAATTATTATTATTATTAACAAACAGAAGGAAAAAAATCTTCATGGCTTACAGTCAGGCAAAAATGGCTCAGACAAGACCCCAAAACTACAATCCATAAAAGAAAAAATTGGTAAACTGGAGTCCATCAGAATTAATAACTGTTGCTCTTCAAAAGACAATGCGAGAATAAGAAGATGAGTGGCAGAAAATATTTGCAGGCCATATAGCTGATAAAGGACTTGTAACCACAATGAACACCTCTCAAAACTCAATTTAAAATAAATAACCAAATAAAAAATTGGGCTAAAGATATAAACAGACACTTCACCAAAGATAACAGCTGACAAAAAGCACACGAAAAGATGTCCAACATCATAGATATTAGAGGAATGCAAATTAAATCCACAGTGAAATATCACTTCATATACACTACAATATCTATAATCAAAAAGAGAAGATAACAGGCATTAAAGAGGATGTGGAAGGACTGGAAATTTCATACCGTGCTGATGGCAATGTAAGATGGTACAACTACTTTTAAAAAGTTTGCAGTTCCTTAAAAAGTTAAACATATGCCTATCACATGATCCAGACTTTCCAATCATAGCCTGCCCCACCAAGAGAAATGAAAGCATATGTCCATACAAAGACTTGTACAGTAATGTTCACAACTATATTTTTATTAGCTCAAAACGGAAAACAATACAAATGTCCCTCAAGACTTGAATGGATTAACAAATTGCTGTATAGCCATAAAGTGTACTATTACTAAGCAATAAAAGAGAATGGACTATTGAAACACAACATGGGTGAATTTCAAAATAATTATTCTGAGTGGACTAACCCAGACCAAAAATGTACATACCATATGATTACATTTATCTAAAATTCTAAAAAGTGTGAACTAATCTATAGTGACAGAAAGCAGATCAGTGGTTCCTTGGGGAAAGAAAAGCAGAAAGGAGGGACTATAAAGGCGCAAGATGATACTGTAGGGAGTGATAGATGTTCATTATCTTGATTGTGGTGGTTTCACAAGGGTATATATGAGATAAAACATTGTATATTTAATATGGGTAGTTTATTTTATGTCAAATTATATCTCAATAAAGCTATTTTTTTTAAAGGCAAGATATGGGCCGGACGCGGTGGCTCAAGCCTGTAATCCCAACACTTTGGGAAGTCAAGGCGGGCGGATGATGGAGTCAAGAGATCAAGACCATCCTGGCCAAAATGGTGAAACCCTGTCTCTACTAAAAATACAAAAATTAGTCTGGCGTTTTGGCTAGGCGCGGTGGCTCACGCTTGTAATCCCAGCACTTTGGGAGGCCGAGGCAGGCAGATCACGAGGTCAGGAGATCGAGACTATCCTGGCTAACATGGTGAAACTCTGTCTCTACTGAATATACAAAAAAGAAGCCAGGTGTGGTGGCAGGCGCCTGTAGTCCCAGCTACTTGGGAGGCTGAGACAGGAGAATGGTGTGAACCCAGGAGGTAGAGGTTGCAGTGAGCAGAGATCGCGCCACTGCACTCCAGCCTGGGAGACCGGGCGAGACTCCGTCTCGAAAAAAAAAAAAAATTAGTCTGGCATGGCGGCGTGTGCCTGTAGTCCCAGCTACTAGGGAGGCTGAGGCAGGAGAATTGCCTGAACCCAGGAGGCAGAGGTTGCAGTAAGCCGAGATCATGCCACTGCACTCCAGCCTGATGACAGAGGGAGACTCCGACTCAAAAAAAAAAAAAAAAAAAGGCAAGATGTGGGCCAAAACAAGTTTGAATTCAATCACGTAAATAAAGATGTTTATATGTGTGCTAATATATAAATTAATAATTTCAAGAAAAAAGGCACAAAATTTTAACACAATTACCTACACCTAAGAAATAGCAAAAAAAGCTGTGAAGCAGTTTGAATTATTATTATTTTTTTTTTTTGAGATAGAGTCTGTCTCTGTCGCCCAGGCTGGAGTGCAGTGGTGCAATCTCCGCTTACTGCAACCTCTGCCTCGCAGGTTCATGCCATTCTCCTGCCTCAGCCTCCCGAGTAGCTGGGACTACAGGCACCCGTCACCACACCCGGCTAATTTTTTGTATTTTTAGTAAAGACAGGGTTT
Organism: Pan troglodytes; assembly: GCF_028858775.2. Lineage (NCBI taxonomy): Eukaryota > Metazoa > Chordata > Mammalia > Primates > Hominidae > Pan > Pan troglodytes. The sequence goes on from NC_072398.2 coordinate 134,448,718, forward strand.
CACCGTGTTAGCCAGGATGGTCTCAATCTCCTAAACTCGTGATCCGCCCGCCTCGGCCTCCCAAAGTGCTGGGATTACAGGCGTGACCCACCGCGCCCGACCTGAATTTTTTTAAATATGCACATGCATCAGTGTCTTTAAAGCAAATTCACAAATGTTTTAAGTTTTAAAGAACACTTAATTACTTGTACACAGGCCTGACACCAAAGCAAAAATTCTTAACCATTATTCCAGAAAATTAAATTAACTTTAATTATTCAGACTTTTATATTAAACAATGGATTTTTAAAAACGATTTGCAATTTTTTTTATCATCTTCTAAAGTGTTCTCCTCAAACAACTAACAAAAAACTGGTGTAACCACAAGGTCAGGAGATCAAGACCATCCTGGCTAACACGGTGAAACCCGGTCTCTACTAAAAATACAAAAAATTAGCCGGGCGTGGTGGTGGGCGCCTGTAGTCCCAGCTACTCGGGAGGCTGAGGCAGAAGAATGGAGTGAACCCGGAAGGCGGAGCTTGTAGTGAGCCAGGATCCTGCCACTGCACTCCACCTGGGCTAAGAGTGAGACTCCGTCTCAAAAAAAAAAAAAAAAAAAAAACCGGTGTAACCAATACATTACACCTGGACATCCTATTCCAAGTCTCCTCAGTTTTTTCCTGTCTACTCATTCTGAGCCTTGTCTACAAACTCCTCTCCTTTTCCACTAACAGTCGACAACTCACACTTGTATCATTTATTCTTTTACAAAATTTACAGAAATCTGTTTGGATGGAACCTACAACATCTACCATTTTGCACTCTTTAGCTATTCCTGATTTTAAATCCCATGACTAACTCAACTTGGAAAATACTATCACCAAAAAGAGCGTATTATTCCTCCTTTAGTCTGTACAAAATGAACTCAAGAAACAAGCCTAAAGAATGGGCAAATATCTATTTCACTATAGGTAAGAGGACAGAAAATAAGCAAGAAAACACAGTACCATCCCCAAAAGTATTTGAAAGAACATCACATCATTATGGATACAATTATTATTATTATTATTATTATTATTATACTTTAAGTTTTAGGGTACATGAGTACAACGTGCAGGTTTGTTACATATGTATACATGTGCCATGTTGGTGTGCTGCACCCATTAACTTGTCATTTAGCATTAGGTATATCTCCTAAAGCTATCCCTCCCCCCTCCCCCCTATATCTCCCAATGCTATCCCTTCCCCCTCCCCCCCATTATGGATACAATTTTAAGAATTCGAAAAACTGTTTGAACAGTCAGCATCACTGGACTAAGCAGATAGCCTCTCAGGACAGAGAGGCTTGCAAATGAAAAATGACAATACAGGCCGGGCACGGTGGCTCACACTTGTAATCCCAGCACTTTGGGAGGTCAAGGCAGGCAGATCATAAGAGGCAGGCAGATCATGAGGTCAGGAGTTTGAGACCAGCCTGACCAACAGGGTGAAATGCCATTTCTACTAAAAATACAAATTAGCTGGGCGTGGTGGTGCGCACCTGTAATCCCAGCTACTCAGGAGGCTGAGGCAGGAGAACTGCTTGAACCCAGGAGGCAGAGGTCGCAGTGGGCCAAGATCGTGCCACTGCATCCAGCCTGGGCAACAGAGTGAGGCTCCGTCTCAAAAAAAAAAAAAAAAAAAAAAAAAAAATTACAATACATCATGACATTAAAAGTTGCAAGTACTCAAGAAAATGTTAAGCATTAGAACTAAAGTTTAAACGATGAGTAGTTTTCTTAGCCAAAAAGGAAGGATTCCAAAGGATCTCTACCATAAAGACTTTCTTTAATAGACAAACCAGCTCTTAACTTCTAATTCAAATTTGAAGCTAACTGCCTCAACAACTTCCTTTTTAAGGATCAGTATAATTCATTTCTAATGTGCTTTATTATTAACCAAAATATATTCATTTTCATGACAAAAAGTAACAAAAAACAAAAAACTTAGATTAACAAAATTATAAGATATAGGTCAAACCACTTACCATCCATTTAAAATCATTATTTCCCCTCAGAAAATTGGGGTATCGTTTTATATTACAAGAAGCCATGTGTGAAAGCATTTTCAATTTCTTGATCATTCATACTTACTTTAAAAGGTTATTCTTACAGACTGACAGTTCTAGAAAAACTTATGGTGATTACAAACTGTTTATATGGTCCAACTTTACAAATGAAAGGAAACATTTTACACTTGGGTTTTGTTAGCTACGTTATAGTTTTCAAAAGCAAAAGCTGAAATTTTCCAGTAATTATGATAATAGATCCAACAATCCCAGTTTCAAACATAGTATTTTCCTACCTTCACGCCAACTGCAACCTCAGTGACGATTCTGCAAAGAAAAAATAAGTAGTTTCAACTTCCTGTTATTCTTCTAATCACTCGCTCTTTGGCTCTAAAACTTTTTAGGATAGTCCATCATTCATAAATCTTCCAGCCACTCACACACAGATGGGGAAAAAAAATACCACAGATGATCAGTGACTTACCTGTACTGTTACCAACCTGGTTTTCTAAAAGTAACTTTCAAATGTGAGACAACTTGTGGTATTTTTTAACAACACATTCAATAGCCAAAAAGAACAAAACCCAAAACACTATGCCATTTCTACAATGCCAGTATACTGAGATTAATAATTTAACGCTTAAACTCTTTAGTAGTCTCCACAGGAACCAGGAATCAGGAAACATGAATTCTAGTGCAAGTTTTGACATCAATTTCCGTGTTGATCTGGGGGGAATACTGAACTTCTCTGGATCTGTTTCATCTGGAAAATAATCTTTAGGTAACATCTAGGATGATTTGAATTCTGTAAGACTGTGTTAACTTTTATAAAATCTTGTTTTTAGTACCTTTTAAAACACACCAAACTCTAGGCGCTTAACCAAATTTTTGATTCTTCAAATACTCACTGATTTTGATAAATGTACTTGTTAAATGATACTATGTTTACACTCCCAAAAGAGCTGCATACTGCTGTATTTTTGACCTTAAGCGTGCCCCCTTTCTAACAATGAGTTAAATTACTGAGTCTTTTCAGGTGTGAAGCGTATGAGACATCGGTCCCTACCATTTCACAGTCTTGCCTCTCACCTCACTCAGCATTCCGTCTTCACTCAAGTTCGCAAAGATGCAGCATGGTTCTGGGTTTTTATAGTCGTTTTTCCAGAAACTGACCAAAGTAGCTAAAGAGATAGCCCTTTGTTGACTATCTGCTCTTGTTTCTGCCATTGCTGTTGGCCTTTGCCCATGTGACTGATGTCGGCTTCAAACACTTCGTTTTTTAGATGATTTAATTTCTGGGCCCTTTTGCCAAGCCTTGAATGTTTTCAGTCCCCACAAAAAGGCATTTTTTCCTCCCTCCCGCCCCCACTACCAGACTCAAATGAAAACAAAGGAGTATGACATCTGCCCTCCCCCTTCCTCCCGCCGCCGCACGCCCTCCCCCCTTCCCCAGCGGCTCCCACTAGGCTTTCCCCGGAGCTCCCGCCACCGGCATCTCTCCCGACCACGGAAGGCCGGGCGAGGCCGGAGAGGTTGCTCATGGCTGGGGTCCACATGGGGTGCCTCTCTCCTCTTCCCCTAGAGGCTCCCCCAATCCAAAGGCCTGTCTCTGCCCATCCCACTCGCTCTCACAGGCACCGCTAACCCAAGGGTCGGGTCCCAGGGTACGGATCGAAATGGCTCCTAGAGGGGGCAGGGACAGACCGGCGAGACGTTATGGGGTTTCCACCCCATCCCCCGCCGCCAAGCCGGTGCCCGCTCCCACTCCGGGATCCTCACCCCCGCCATCGCCCCAATGCCTCCCCAGCCTCCAAGCCCGCTTTCTTCTCATTTTCTCGACCAAAGCTCGCCGGGGGAAGCAAAGGGAGGGGTGTGTGCGATGGGGCGGGGGTTGGGTAACGGCAGCCCAGCCCTGGGAGGGGCCGCGGGAGGGTTTCTCCCCGGCCCGGGACCGGGCCGAAGGACGGTCCAACTCCTCTCTCACACACACCTTCTCGCCGGCCCGATTACATACCCGTCCATTGCCGAACCGGACAAAGCTTCGCTCACAAGAACCGAGCCACGCAGCCAGCGAGCCACACAAGCGGCGAGAAAATGGCGGCTGGGGCCCGACGGAAATTGCCGAAGGTGCCGAGGCGCACGGGCCACCGCGCGGCAGCAGCGGCGGCGGAAAGAGCCGAGCGCGCCGGCGCCCGGCAGCGGGAGGCGAGCGGCGGGGCGCTAGGACTAGGGGGAGTGGGCGCCGCAGCCGACGCCTCCTCCGCGCCTCCGCGCGCCTTTCTCCCTCCGCCCTCCTGCCGTCCTCTGGAACCTGGCGTTCTGCTGCAGACCGCGGCGTCCCGGTTTCCCCTCCTTTGGGGGGGCGTGGGTGGGACACCTCCCAACAGCTCTCCACACTCTCTCTGCCCTGACTGCAGGACGCCCCCAGGCAGCCTCCACTTTTCACTCCAAGCCAAATACCAGCTTGGCTACCGTCAACCTATGCGGGCCAACGAAAAAACATTGGATAGCTTTTCTCCTAAGCCATCTTTTATTTGCAGACCGGCTCCAGCCTCTAAAACAAAAATCTTTACCCCACTGAACGAGACCACTTGGTAACAACAGTACTTTCTCAAGCAAGTAGAACTCCTCAGACTGAAATACAGGCTTTTGCTTCAAGACCTGTAGTACCAAGCCAAGTGGAGGAAAATGTGATTCTCACTTCAGTTGGTGATTAGTGTGCGCCTGTAGAAAATATTCACAATACGCTAGGTGGAAATAGACACAAATGGAGCCATGTGTTAAAATGCTACAATAGTTGGAGTTTTAACATTTGGAGGCATGAAAGGGAAAGTGGAGATGGGAGTGGGAACAACTGAGTCTTCAGATTGGTTAGAGAAAGTAGAAGCATTAAAATGGGCTATGCAAATTGACTCCCTTTGCTATATCTTACGGTCTCAATTTTTACTTGATACTATAGTGGACATTTTACTTCAACGTGTTTTTATCAGAGGCTCAACAAAATTGGGAAAGGCACCCGCTTGAAAATTTGCTCAGTGAGTAGCGACTTTGCCAGTACCCATCCTTCTCCTGCACCCTTCACCTCCACCCCAACACACACAAGCACAAATGCACTTCTAATTCTGAAAAATGACAAATACTCCCTGTGTCCCTCCAGTTACTCTCAATACTCACTCTGGGTTTTTCTGTATCTCCTTCAGGCAAAGCTCTTATCCTTTGCTAATTGGAATTTCATATACTAAATGATATTGTGTATAATTTTTAGAATTTTTTTTTTTTTGAGACCGAGTCTCGCTCTTGTTGCCCAGGCTGAAGTGCAATGGCGCAATCTCGGCTCACTGCAACCTCGGCCTCCCTGGTTCAAGCGATTCTCCTGCCTCAGCCTCCCGAGTAGCTGGGATTACAGGCACGCGCCACCACGCCCAGCTAACTTTGTATTTTTAGTAGAGACAGGGTTTCTCCATGTTGGTCAGGTTGGTCTCGAACTCCTGACCTCAGGTGATCCGCCCTCCTCGGCCTCCCAAAGTGCTGGGATTACAGGCGTGAGCCACCGTGCCCGGCCATAAATAATATTACTTTTAAATTGGATAGACCCTTAAAGAGCATCTTGTCCAAACACTTTGCTATAGAACTCTTCAAAGCACCCAAATTTTTACAAATTCTTGATTTGCCTATGGGATTGTCAATCGTTAAAAAAAAAAAAAAAAGGCCGGGCACGGTGGCTCACGCCTGTAATCCCAGCATTTTGGGAGGCCGAGGCAAGCAGATCACCTGAGGTCGGGAGTTCAAGACCAGCCTGACCAACATGGGGAAACCCCGTCTCTTCTAAAAATACAAAATTAGCCGGGGTGGTGGTGCATGTCTGTAATCCCAGCTACTCGGGAGGCTGAGGCAGGAGAATCGCTTAAACCTGGGAGGCCGAGGTTGCAGTGAGTCAAGATCGCGCCATTGCACTCCAGCCTGGGCAACAAGAGCGAAACTCTGTCTCAAAAAAAAAAAAAAAAAAAAAAAACCACATATCAAATTTCCTACAATAACCACTTCACCTTAAACCTTAAAATAAAGGATCTGTTATTAGTGCCACTAATAATCACTTTTCACATATTTGTGGTTTCATACATGTGTTTTCACTCAACAATTGAATGTGCAAGCTACCAAAGGGCGGGAACTATGGTATTAATTCTCGGTATTCCCCACATTCGCTCGATCGATATTGATTGATTGGTTCTCACTTTATCTTGGCAAAGACAAACCATTCTATGAGGAGGGAAGCTTGTCCTTAGGCAGCAGAAGAAATTACAGTGTTCACAAAAACACATTTTTCTTTATTTTTTTTTCCTAATACCGTACAAGACCACAAACATACAATAGTTAATCTGCTTGCTTATTTAAGCTAACAGTTTCTTGGAAAAATGCAAGGTAATTTACAAGTCAAGGCACATAAAGTACTAGATTAAGACATGAAGTGAAATAAGAATAAAACAAGAGGACAAAGCATAGCATGAGTCAGGAATGAGGCTAATGCAACAGTGTACACAAAAGCATATTGATTAAAGCCTGGATTCAGATTTGAGCTCTTTCGTTTAATACCTGTGTGACATTAGGCATGTTCATTAACCTCTCCAGGAAACTTTCCTTTGCTGAATATAGAATTAAAAATAGGGCCTTTGGACCTGGCACGGTGACTTAGGTCTGTAATCCCAGCGCTTTGGGAGACCGAGGCGGGCAGATCACGAGGTCAGGAGATTGAGACCATCCTGGCCAACATGTTGAAACCCCACCTCTACTGAATATACAAAAATTAGCCGGGCGTGGTGAAACATGCCTATAGTCCCAGCTACTCAGGAGGCTGAGGCAGGAGAATCGCTTGAACCAGGGAGTCGGAGGTTGCAGTTAGCCAAGATCGCGCCACTGCACTCCAGCCTGGCAACAGAGAGAGGCTCCATCTCATAAGAAAAAAAAAAAAGAAAAAAATAGGGCCTTCATCCTAGATGACTGTGAATTAAATACCTTAACGTATCTAAGGCACCTCCCTAGCTCAGTAACTACTTACTTACAGTAAATACTTAGCAAAGAGTGTTATCATCATGCTTATTATTTTTGTTATTACTATTATTCGTTTGAGAAGGAACAGGCCACAAATTTGTAGCTTAGATTTTAACAGCCAACAATATTCATAAAAATAAATCCATATAGAGATTTTTCACAAAGGTTAAACGTGTCACTGAAGTAATTAGATTGGCTGGTATCTACAGGAATAAATCTGGGAAAATGTCGTAGATAAATTTCTAAACCTCTATCCAAATCTAAATTTGTATGATTTTATGAGTTAACCATGGGATAGATTATTAATCTCAACATTAGCAGATGGCCAACCTTTGTAATATATGACAAGATTCTATTAGTGTTTATGGATTCCTAACAAAATAAGGCAATAAAAAGTGAAGTGCCTGTACAGTATTATTTTCATACCCATATCTTTTTGCAGTATATTGATTTGTTCTTTCCCATCTGAATGGTAAATGTTTTGACCTTTTACAGAGATTTACACTTATGTGAACAATGATTAAATTTCAGTGTATACTAAGCCAAAATGAGGCCTAATATTTATGCAATAAAAATAGGAAGTAGGATTTGGTTCATAATGTTCTGATTTTATTCTTAGTCCCACCTCTTGACTGCTTATACTACCAAAGACATCATTTACATTTTTCATCCTGTAGTTTCTTCATTTGAGAAGAAGGAATCATAATAAGATCAATTAGATAGTATTTTACTTTTGAATAAGTGATCAAAACACAAAATAGAGGAGAACAAATTCAAAAGACATGAAATCACATACAACATTTCCAGAAAAAACAAATATGTAGAGATAGAAAGTGAAGTGGTCACCTAGAGCTGGGAGTGGGAATGGGGAATAACTGTAAATGGGCACAAATTTCGCTTCAGGATGATGGAAATGTTTTAAAACTAGATTGTGGTGATGATGGTACAACTCTGTAAATATATTAAAATTCATTGAATTAAACACTTAATACTGATAAATTTCAGAGGATGTAAATTATATATCAATAAAGCTGCTGTATAGCTATTGGCTTGGGGCTTCTTTCACCAATATGTAATTCTCTCCTATATTGGATCTCTGGTTTCCTAGATCCCATATCTTCTTTCCTGATATATTCCCTCATTGGGAAATACACCTTCCAGAAGGTTCCAGAGAAAAAAATCCATAGGAAACATTTTTTTTTTATATATTGTGTATTCAGAGATATGTTTATTCTATTTTCACATGTTATTGATAGTTTGGAAAGGAATGCTTTTTCTCAGTACTGTACTTGTAAACTTTATACTATGTCTACTTGGAGGGGGTGTCATAAAGATAAAAAGCATATACTTTTTACTCCTGCTCTCCAGCTACTGAGTTCCATGTTCCAGAGGCAAACCATCTTACCAGTTAATTACATATTTTTTCAGAGATGTTCAAAGACATATATTGATTATATATATATAGTTTTTCTTTTGATTCAAAAGTGGTAACTATTATGCACACTATTCTGTAACATTTTTTCAACTTTAAAAATTTACATCTTAGAGATCTTTCCTTATCAGTATGTTTAGAGCTGCCTCATTCTTTACATACACCTGCATAATATTCCACTGAATAAGTAAATCATGATTTATTTATCTAGATCATATTGAGGAACATTTAGATTGCCTCCATTCTTGCTATTTACACACAATTCTGCAATGAATATCCTTGTTTCTGAGATGTTCCCTGTAAGTGTGAATATGTCTTCCAGATAAATACTATAAATAAAAATTACTAGATACAGTATATTTTTTATTTTAAAAGAGGCTGTCAAGTTGCCTACATGAGCGTGAGCCTTGGTGTAAAATATTAGCAATTCCTACCATTTAAAAAGGGAAGCGTACTGATTTCTTTAATACATAAGGAGTTCCTACAAATACAAAATCAAAAGCCAACAAATAGAAAAATTGGTAAAGCATATGAATAGATTATGACATATTACAAGAAAGTAAAAACAAATATGCTCAGCCTCATTTTAAAGCAATTCAAGGTGAAACTGTACTAAGATACTTTTTTCTCTTGTCAACACCCCTTGTAGGCAGACTAGCACAAAGCTTCTGAGTGCAGTACTGAGAAAAAGTATTCCTTTCCAAACTATCAGTAACATATGAAAATGGAATAAACATAAATCTAGATACACCAAATGTCAAAAATTTGTTTTCTATGGATTTTTTAAATTTGGAATTGTCTGGAAGATGTATTTCCTAATGAGGCTAATACACCAGGAAAGAAGATGTTGAACCCAGGAAACCAGAGATCCACTATAGAAGAGAAGAAAATTGTATGTTGGTGAAAGAAGCTTCAATAGCTATGCAGCAGTCCTATGGTTACAATGGAATATGAGACCAGAAGGCTCAAGGAAAGACGTATCTGAGAAAAATATGGAACTTTTATAGATAAAATATAATATGTCTGTATATGTTTAGTACATGTTTGTGGTGCTATTGGTAAGCTTAGGGAAAGCATTAATCAAAAACACATGAAATATGTTTTAAATTAACTACAGGATAAGGAAAAAGTTGTAAAGAAATATAATTATAGCACACTCTGTGGCTTGGTTTGTAAAAGTAATTACATCTTCATAATAATATTAAGCACTGAATACTAATAAAATTAAGATTGTGAAACAACTTTGTCAGAGAAGGAAGAGAAATACGGATGTGCACATATGTGTATGTGGTAGGGTTATAAACTCTCATCTTCAGAAGTAGGAAGTCAGCAGAATATGTCTAGAATTAATAGGTGAGAAAATGGCACATGAACATATTTTTCAGAAGTATGGAGGTAAATATCAGGATGATTAGGGAGAATTGAAAAGTATACTCTTCTATCTCTTATGCTTCTGGGGCATCGCACCACAGGATGAGAAATAAAAAGAAGAGTATACTTTTGAATTTTGTTTTTGTTGTAAGCCAAAAATAAAATTTGAAGCCCCTCCCCTCCAACTGAATGGACTCCTCCTCTTGGCCAATGGCATTCCAAAGTTAAGCCAAAACACGTGTTCAGGCCCTGATGGGAATGGGTGGCCTCACTATACCCTCCTGTCTTCAGAATCCAGGAGCTGACCAGCATTAACATCAAAACAGAGATCTTAACACAACCTATTCTCTCTGAAACCTGCTACCTGGAAGCTTCATCTGCATAATAAAAACTCTGGTTTCCACAAGCCCTTATCTTAAACCAGACTCTCCCTTCTATTGATTCCAGGTCTTTAGATAAACTCTTTCAACTAATTGCCAATCACCAAATCTTTGAATCCACCTATGACCTGGAAGCCCCTGCTTTGAATTATCCTGCCTTTTCAGATAGAACATGTATTAATTGATATCTTATGTCTCCCTAAAACATATAAAACCAAGCTGTAGCCTGACCACATTGGGCACATGTTCTCAGAACCTCCTGAGGCTGTCATAGACATGTCCTTATCCTTGGCAAAATAAACTTCTAAATTGATTGAAACCTGTCTCAGATACTTTTGGTTTAAAAATGTCATGTAAATCTTCCAAAACTATTTACTTTTTAAGCTATGGGCATGTGTTACTTTGATAAAAATAAATTTTACATTAAAAAAGAGAAGGAATTAGATGGCAGTGAGCAAAGGACCGTTTTAGCACAAACATTGCCTCTTTTGTATTCAGCAATAGTGACTGCTTATCTCCATGTTTACTGAAAAAAGCTCAGCATAGCTGGCTGTCCTTCCTATATTGCGCACATAATAAAGATTATTCTTGGAAGAGAACACAATAGTTTGAGTGGATCAGCAGTTTTTAGAATGATCATACATAAAGACCTAAACTAGGGGAGAAAATGAGAAAAGTAAAGAAAAATACACAGAAAAGTAAAAGATGGGAAAAAATGCTAAATACCCAGGAAACAACATCATTTTGCTTTGTAATATTATCAACTATGAAATACAAAAATCTTATACAATCCACATCATAATGTATGTGGCCTTATGCAAACAGCCACATAGATGAAAACAAAGAAAGTGATTTGCAAATAAAAATACTGTAGTTGAGCCAGGCACGGTGGCTCACGCCTGTAATCCCTGCACTTTGGATGGCTGAGGCAGGTGGATCACCTGAGGTCAAGAGTTCTAGACCAGCCTGACCAACATAGTGAAACCCTGTCTCTACTAAAAATACAAAAAATTAGCTGGGTGTGGTGGTGGGCACCTGTAATCCCAGCTACTAGGGAGGCTGAGGCAGGAGAATCACTTGAACCCAGGAGGTGAAGGTTGCAGTGAACCAAGATTGTGCCATTGCACTCCAGCTGCCCGGGCAACAAAAGTGAAAAAACAAACAAACAAACAAACAAAAAACTGTAGTTTAAGTCAACATACATGTTTTAAGCTCATACCTGGAATGAATAACACTTCAAAACTAAATTCTTTGAAAACGTCACAAAGAAAGGAACTACAACAAATGAAAGCCATCAGCCTTTTCAAAATCTTTTAATATTTCTAAAGTTTTCAAAGTAGTTTTAATTCTTTACAGTGGCAATGAAGAACTAAGAAATGAAGCTGAAAATAGTTCCAATTTGGTTGTCTCTTAATTGTTTTGTAACAGATGTCTCTGTTCAAGGATTGTCACTTCAGACTATGATCCCCTCACCCCCATACCCATTTTCAATTATAGAAATAAAGTATCATTTTGAGGAAGGGGAAGGGAATATAATTTTGTTCTTATTTAATATTTACAGTGACGTATGTTTACCAAATTTGCAAATGACAAATAACTTATATTGGGAAGATAGAATCAGCATTCCAAATGATATTGAAAGGAATATAAAATGAATATAAATGGAAAGTCTCTCATAGGTTAAAAAATCGAGCTACTCTCTTCATAAAAGCAAAGACATAGAGTCAACCTAAATGCCCATCAACTATAGACCGGATAAAGACAATGTGGTACATATATACTGTAGAACACTATACAGCCATGAAAAAGAATGAGATCACGTCCTTTGCAGGGGGAGGAAATTATCCTTAGCAAACTAACATAGGAACAGAAAACCAAATACTGCATGTTCTCACTTATAAGTGGGAGCTAAATAATGAAAATATGAACACATAGAGAGGAACAACACACACTAGGGCCTTTAGGAGAGTGGAGGGTAGGAGGAGGGAGAGGGTCAGGAAAAATAACTAATGGGTACCAAGCTTAATACCTGGGTAATGACATAATCTATACAACAAACCCCCATGATACAAGTTTACCTATGTAACAAATCTGCACTTGTAACCCTGAACTTAAAAGTTAAAAACAAAAACAACACACACAAAAAATTGCAAACTAGTAAGTATGCTCAATTTTCTATAACATCAAACAACTTTTGTTATTTCCCATTTTTATAATGTATATGAATTATTTCTTGAGATTGTAGTGGTCTAGCCATAGCATTTCTATTCATTTATCCATTATATAATTAATTCATTAATTCAGTCAGTACTTACTGAGCACTTAGTGTACGCCAGATACTGTTCCAGGCACTAAGGATACAACAGTAAACCAGAAGTAAAAAAGCCCTTCTCTCACGAACCTTACATTGTAGTGGAAGAGATAAACTATGAGCAAGTAGACAAATTAAATGGTTTTGAGGATGGTAAGAGTTATGAAGGAAATATAACAGGTTAAAGAAATCGTCGCTGGGTGAGGGTACTGTTTTATAAAGGTGGTTAGAGAAGGATGTTACAGCTCTGAACAACAAAAAGGATTAATTTTTCTTTAAAAAATTGAATGAACTTATAGAGAGGGACAGTATACTACTGTGGATTTATACACCCATTCCTAATTCTGGTTTTTAGAAATTCTCCTGTTCACTTAACTTAAATGGGAACTTGCCAACTAGAAAGTCCATTGATGTACACAATGGCCCTATTGCTTTAGTCTTTTGTTTTTACTTCTAATTGACAAATAAAAATTGTACGTATTCACAGTATTAAAAAAAAAAAGCAAGCTGCATAAATACTTTCCATATAAGGAGATGTGTGGCTTGATAACAGTCCCTGTAAAGAAATCATGAGGCATTGACCCAAAGCAATTACAATCTTAGGTTTTGTTAATGAAGTAAGCATTCAGTTAAGGTTGTCATAGTCTCATCGTGTTCTACTAAATTTTGCCCACAAATTATGTTGAGTAAGAATAAATATGAAGAAAACAATTCTCCTTATACTAGGATGATTAGGGAGGGCATTCTGATCAGTAGCTTAGTGTTCATTCTGTGCTCTTGTTGTGGAGTAGCCATGCAAGTTGGGTAGGTTTGACCCTCTTTCCCAGCTCCAGAGGTAAACCAATCAAAGTAATCATTCTCCTTTCTTGGTGATAGTTTCAGGTAATTCAGAACTAAAACCAATCAAAGCATAGCATTTCCTTGAATCCAGGAGTTGGTTCAAAGGTGAGTCAACAAGCATGAAATGTATGTGTGATGAGAACACAAATGTATCCAATGGAAGCATATAGCTCTGATCAATGTTGGCAGCCACACTAAAACGCAAAAGTTGCTTACCTAAACATAAAGCCTACAGAAAGAGAAAGAAACTCGTGTCCCAACAATCTATTCTTTTTTTTTTTTTTCTCCTGAGATGGAGTCTCACTCTGTCACCCAGGCTGGAGTACAATGGCTCCATCTCAGCTCACTGCAACCTCTGCCACCCGGGTTCAAGCAATTCTCCTGTCTCAGCCTCCCAAGTAGCTGGGACTACAGGCACACACAACCACGCCTGGCTAATTTTTGTATTTTTAGTAGAGACAGGGTTTCACCATACTGGTCAGGCTGGTCTCGAACTTCTGACCTCAGGTAATCTGCCTGCCTCGACCTCCCAAAGTGCTGGGATTACAGGTGTGAGCCACCGCACCCAGCCCCAACAATCTATTCTTAATAGGAGAAAACCAGGGAGATTCATTTAAAATTATAAAATCATGTTACTGCTCTGCTCAGAATCTAGATATGGAACCTGCTTTCATTCTAAGCAAAAGCCAAGGTCCTTACAAAGGTTTATAAGCCCCGTCATCTCTATGACCTCATCTCTAACATCTCTTCACTCATTGCTCACCAATACACTGGCCTATTTTGCTATTCCTAAAGCATGCCTGACACTGTCTTACCTTAGAGCCTTTGTTTAAGCTCTTTCTCTGCTCTTCCCTCAAACTGCCCTGCTTCCCTCTTCGCCTAGACAACTCCCACATTTATAGGTCTTTATTCAAGTCTTCCCTTCTCAATGAGAAATATCGTGGTCACACTATTTAATACAGCCACTTGCTATTCCTCCCTGACAATCTTAACCCCCCTTTTCTTGCTCTATTCTTTTTTCAAAGCATATATTATATGGTAATATGCTATATAATTTATTTAGTTTTACATTTATTGTTTACTGTCTGTCTCCCTCCTCTGGAATACAAGTTCTAGAACGACAGTTTGTTTTGTCCTTGATGTCTCTCAAGTGCCTAGTACAAATGCCTGGCACATAGTAGACACTCTCTAAACATGTGTTGAAGGATGAATGAGTAACTGAGCTGCTGAATCATCCACTTTCTGAAGACTGACTCTGATATGAGCCAAGGTATTCCTTTACTGCTTTATACATTTAGAGAACAAATTTTTTTTTAGACAAATGAAAGCCAACTGACTGCTAAAATAGTGAAGGATAGGGGATCCATGTCCAAGAAAGAATGTTTGAAGGAGTTGGAGATGTTTACCATGGGGAAGACTAGTGAAGAACATGTTATCTTGTAATAAATAAAGGGCTGACATACAAAAAAGAGGAACTAGGCATGTTTTTATTGTTCTACAAAGCAGAATGGATTAAAGTTATAGAGAGGCAAATTTCAGCTCAGCTTAAGAATGAACCTTCTAACAATAAAACTGCTTCATACTGGAATGAGCTGCCTCATGCTTTAGTCAGCTCTCTACTATTATGTGTGTTCAAGCAGAGGCTGAATGCATCTGTTAGAGAGATGGCAGGACAGATCACTGTACTGGGCAGTGGATTGGATTTGGTGATTTTTAAAGTCTGTTTCTACTCTAGAATTTACTGTGAAAGATTTTGGGCTGGGTGCGGTGGCTCACGCCTGTAATCCCAGCACTTTGGGAGGCCGCGGCGGGCGGATCATAAGCTCATGAGTTAGAGACCAGCCTGGCCAACATGGCAAAATCCCGTCTCAACTAAAGATACAAAAATTAGCCGGGCCTGGTGGCGGGCGCCTGTAGTCCCAGCTACTCGGGAGGCTGAGGCAGGAGAATCACTTGAACCCGGGAGGCAGAGGTTGCAGTGAGCCAAGATAGTGCCACTGCACTCCAGCCTGGGCGACAGAGGAGTGAGAATCCATCTCAAAAAAAAAAAAAAAAAAAAAAGATTTCGATGTGGCCACTTACGAGGTATCGGCTTAGCCCATAAAAAAATCCTTTTTCTGTATGAATCTCTTTCCTAATTCCTTGACCCTCTTCAAACAGATGGGCTTTCAGCAGCCATATTTGTTCTGTGTGAGCCCAGTCTTTTAGGCCATAGCTGATTAGATCAGGAATGGGCTGCTTATCAAAGTGTGCCAGTCAGATTCTTCCACACGGAAGTTAAGAAATAAGAGAAAAGACTCTGTTGGCCCTCTTTTTTGATTAGAAAGGTAACATGTCAACTCAGAAATAGTGGATAGCCAGTTTCTACAATGTGGGCTAAGAGGAGAGACAACTGATCTAAAGAAGGGATAAAAGAATGAAGCTGATGTAGAGAGAACAAAACTAAGTGACAGAGACTATATCTACAATGGCTTTCCAGTTCCTAGTTCCAGTATTTCCTAAGATCCAAAGCTAATCTTTCCCTTGAGTCTCTCTCTCTCTTTGTCTCTGTCTCTGTCTGTGTGTGTCTCTCTCTTTTCTTTAAGCCAGTCAAGTTATTTCTATGACTTGCAACCAGATTCATAACCAATAAAACTTTTATTTTGCTTTTAACCTCTTTTTATCTGTATTTAAGTATCTGAGTTAATCAATGAAATCTATCACTTATATAAAAAAGTAAAAATAAGATTCTCTCTACACATTAATTGTAATTGCATACACTGTGAATTAATTGAAAACAATGAAGCCAGGTGCAGTGGCTCACACCTGTAATCCTAGCACTTTGGGAGGCCAAGGCGGGCAGATCACCTGAGGTCGGGAGTTTGAGACCAGACTGACCAACATGGAGAAACCCCGTCTCTACTAAAAATACAAAATTAGCCAGGCGTGGTGGTGTGTACCTGTAGTCCCAGCTACTTGGGAGGCTGAGGCAGGAGAATGCTTGAACCTGGGGTGGTGCGGAGGTTGCGGTGAGCTGAGATGGCACCATTGCACTCCAGCATGGGCAACAAGAGCGAAACTCCATCTCAAAAAAAAAAAAGAAAACAATGTCATATGACATTTTTTGCAATGCATTACTTGCTTTACCATCACTACCATCACACTCATAGCTGACAGGAAGTTCTAAAAAAATTACGATAGCAGTTCTACGATGCTGAGTATTTTAGGGCTGCACGAAAGTACTATATCTTTCTATTTGGGTATTATGAAACCATTATTATGTCCTACTCACTTTGAGAGGTATTAGTATTTTTGATTCCTAGCCTTTCTCTAGGCTGTTTTATGTTCTTTCAGGTTTAGATGGTGGTATTGTGAACACGATAAAACCAAAGTTACAGATCAAAGGAGGCGGCTAAACATTTTTGAAAAGTAGAAATGGCACATAAGTTCAAGGATAGGGAAGAAAGACTTTTTTCTTTGACATTGTTTGCAAATAAGAAAAGCAGTAACTATCAAGTTTACTTCAAGTTTTGGGGTATGGGAGTTTATAAGGATTTATAAGGAAACAAGCACAATCATTTGACCAGGACTCCACCATGTGAATTGGGCTCACAGAAGTCAGATCTAAATCCTAACGAGATGATTTTGCCTTTACTAATCTCCCCTTCTTCAGTGCACTGGAACAAAAACACTGGTGTGCTGGCAAAAGTTTAAGAAACGGCTCTTTGGCAGAGAAGCACTGCTTTGTTGTTTCTGCTGATTTGCTTAATGTAAGTACTCCCACTATGGCCAATTTCAAGCTACAAATATGATAAACACAGAGTTGGGAAGAGATGCACATAATTAGTCCTCACGGGCCAGTACTAGCTGGCTCCAGCACACTGCTCATACAGGCCACCTTGTTATATCTAGAACATGCTGTCAAACAGACCAGCCTCCGGCTCTACTTTTTGCCTTGAATGCCCATCTCCCACATCTTTGCAGTTTTCTCTCTTATTTCATTTAAGTATTGCTCAGAAGTGACCCCCTCAGAGAGGCCTTTCCTGATGGTTATATTTAAAATCATAACTATCCCATCACTATCCCCTTCTGTATTTTAGTTTTCTTCTTAGGGATAATCAGCCTAACATTACATTGTCTATCTATGCTTAGTTGATTATTATTTGTCTCACCTCCCATCTCTTAAAACGCATACTACGTAAGAGCAGTGACTGCATATTCTGTTTTTTGCTGCTCTTCCCATATCTAGAACAATTTCTGGCACAAAGTAAATAGCCAATAAATAATTATGGAATGAATTAATAAGTGGGCTTTGTTAAATTATCCAGTGGTGGCCGGGTACGGTGGCTCATGCCTGTAATCCCAGCACTTTGGGAGGCCAAGGTGGGTGGATCACGAGGTCAGGAGTTCGAGACCAGCCTGATCAACATGGTGAAACCCCGTCTCTACTAAAAATACAAAAATTAGCTGGGCATGGTGGCATGCGCCTATAATCCCAGCTATTCAGGATGCTGAGGCAGGAGAATTGCTTGAATCTGGGAGGCAGAGTTTACAGTGAGCCAAGATCGCGCCACTGCACTCCAGCCTGGGTGACAGAGCAAGACTCCGTCTTGGGAAAAAAAAAAACAAATTATCCAGTGGTAATCATCTCTGTATTCTCAGTGCTTAGCACAGTGCCTGAACCAGCCCAATAAAAATCTTTGAATATATGAAACAAGTAATTAGATATTCAAGATAAATGAGCTAAAGTTGGGAGTTAGAAGTTCACATAGCAACATTATTATTTCTAGCGATATGCTCACAAAGCAGATGGCAAATTTTTTCCTCCTTATCCTTTTTTATAGCTTAGGAGACTGAAATACAGAAAACAAATTGACTTTACCTAGAGACATAACATATGTTGAATTTATACAAGGCTAGTAGGTCAACTCAGAAATGAAAATTTGGATTTGAATTGCTCTGATACAATGGAAAGAACACTAGATTGGTAGTTTAGGAGATTTGGCTCTTCCTCTAAAGCCCTATCTGAGTGAAACATAGCACAGCTTTTTTTCAGTGAAAGGAATGACATCACTAGGAATTGTACAAATTTATTTCCAACACAGATGTCCTATGATCAGGTTACCTTATTTAAGAATATAGATTTCCAAATTATTTTTACATTAGCTGAAATATCTAGTTCAAACAAAAGTAAGTTTCTATTCACAAAATTTTCATTCATGTTGTTGTTGTTAGTGAGCCAAAGTTATTTAACTAATTCAAGTTTATGTATGTATGTATGAGTATATATTCTGTTTGGTCAGCTATTTTACGTACATATAAATGTTGTATGTCTAATTACTTATTGTAATGTCTAATTACTTATTTCAACCACTGCACTGAGGATACAGAGATGATTACTACTGAAAATTTAATGAAGTCTATTAATTCATTCATTCCATAATTATTTATTGGTTATTTATTTTGTGCCAGGCATTGTTCTAGATAAGGGAATATATATATATATATGAAATAGCTGACCAAATAGGAGACATATTCATTCATTAAACAAATATTTATTCATTCATATAATACATACTTATTTATTCAATAAATATTATTTATTCCTAAATATTTATTTGACCACCCTATTTAACAGTGTAATCTGACTCCTTAGTACACCTGATCCTCTTCACTGCACTTTATTTTTTCCATATGTCTTCCAATATAATACATGATTACCTTGTTTATTATATTTATTTTTTATTATCTTTCTTTTGCCCTCCTCACTCCTCCACTCCAGCAACTCAATGTAAACTACATAGGCAAAGTGCTTTGTTCACCAATGTATCAGAAGCACTTAAAACAATACTGGACTCCCGATAAATATTTGTTAAATGAATGAATTTTATACTTTCTGTGTTTCAAACACTATTTTAAGAACTAGGGATACAGCAGATAAGAAACCAAATACTCTGACTGCTCTGAAGGAACTTACTTTCCAGAGAAAAAAACAAGGAGAAAAAAAAAATATATATATATATATATATATCAGGATATGATAACTGTTATATAGAAAGATAGCAAGGCTGGCTAGAAAGAGGGTAATAGAGTGAGGATCGAGTGATTTTTTTTTTTTTTAATGGGGAGTTTAGAGAAGGCCATTCTGATAAGGTGGCATTTAAGCAGAGACTTAAGGAAGATTAAAAAAAAAAACAAAGCCAGTATGAGATTACAGGTATAATAATCCAGGCTGGTAAAGATATGGAAATATATTAACTGTGGTTCTTCAAAATTTTTTAAAATTAAGTTATTTAACATATACTTATTAAAAATCTACCATGTCTGGGCCAGTCACAGTGGCTCACTCCTGTAATCCCAGCACTTTGGGAGGCCGAGGCGGGTGGATCACCTGAGGTCAGGAGTTTGAGACCATCCTGACGAATATGGAGAAACCACGTCTCTACTAAAAATACAAAATTAGCAGGGTGTGGTGGCGCATGCCTGTAATCCCAGCTACTCAGAAGCCTGAGGCAGGAGAATTGCTTGAACCTGGGAGGCAGAGGTTGCCGTGAGCCAAGATCCTGCCATTGCACTCCCGCCTGGGCAACAAGAGCGAAACTCTGTCTCAAAAATAAATAAATAAATAAATATCCACCGTGTCTCAATCCCTGTGTGATATCCTACAGTCATATAGATGAAACGATAACAACAGTCCTCAACCTCAAGTAAAGCAACTTCTGGCAAAGAGAAAATAAAATCAATGATTATAATTCAGCATAGCCCCAGTATAACCAGGAGAAGCACAAAGGAGAGAATCCCTGCGCAATTTTTTCAGAATGTGAGTTGGAAAAATGTTGGGAACACGTGATCAGCTTTTATCAGTGATTGTGGATTCACGCGTCAGGTTGCCAGTAGGTACAGCAGGGAAGGGCATTACCAATAGAGAAAGCAGCGTGTGCAAAGACAGGGAGTCATGAGAGAGGATGCAATACTTGGAGCCTATAGATAGAGAGATAATAACGGCATAAAGAATTTTGGCAAGGACTGGACAATGAATAGGAAATCTGTCCCTCAAATGTCTGTATATGCCATGCTAATAAATGTAAATTGCATCCTAAAGGCAATGCAATAGGTAGGTGCTGGAAGATTTTAAGCAGCAGAAGGACAACCATGTATACATACATCAGTATATGAGATATTTAGGTAGAGATTCAAAATAGGCACATGAGATCTTAACTTTTTTTAAGCTATAGGATTATTTCATAAAACAATTGGCCACTTGAGGTTCTTGATATCTCAGAAGAGGAGGGAAAAACCAGTATAATGTTTTAGAGTTTCTCTTTAATATTGACAGGATAGAGGATATTTAAGTTCCAAGATATTTGTTAGTTACTTTTTAAGGATGCTTAGTATGGCCTGGAAACTATCTTTGATTCAAAGCTTGAATAGTAGGCCAATAGGATATTTTCCCACTGATATTAATGTTAATAATATTATAATAACTTTACCTTGGTTAATATAATGGATTAATACATTTTGATAGTAACCAGAGACACAGCTTATTTACATCTCATCAAAAGCTATCCTTTTCTCATTTCTTCCATTAAAATAGAAAAGTTTTGTTGGGTTTTGGCAGTAGTAAGCAACACACTATCCCATTGGTTACATGGCTATAGCTAAATAGAAGATACCAGCCTGACCACTTTGATGTTACATGTGCTTTGGAATGCAAAATGAGCAATTATGGTATATTTTAAGATAAACTGTTAATAATTTATAATTTTATAAATTATCTTTGGACTCTTTTTTACTCATGTCAAATATAGGCACATCTTCTGGATTTCCTTCCCTATATTACTAAAGGAAGAAGGAAGAGGAAGAAAAGGAGGAAGAGGAGGAGGAAAATATAAAAGCTACAATAAAATCTTTTTTAAAACTGCAGTATTCAGATTTCATGATTGTTTAGGATATCTGAGGTTGAACTGGACTTAAATAAAGTTTTCTTTGCCAAAAATAATTCTTTGCTTACAGACAGTACAATTTAATTATAAGCAGGTTTAAAATAATGTAGACTATAAAGTGTTTCTAAGCACCTTCAACACCCTCAAGTATAATACTTCAGAAGTAGTAGATTTACATACAATTGATATGCTAATTATGATTATTTTATGAATAATTATTATCTATTCATTAAATCAGTTCCCTAAGGATTTTTATTAGTCAACATATTGTTAGCTTAAAGAGTTTGAGTTATTTAAGACTTGATAGCTGAATGTGTAAGACAATATTGTAAAATATTTTCTGTCTGCATCTTCATCAAATGAACTTAGACATTTTCCTTTTTCCCCTTCAGTGACTGTCTCAATTTATTTGGTATCTCTTTGTTTAAGAACCAACACCAATATGTCTGCCAATAATACCCATCTTCAGAAGTCACAGAGTAATTTTTGAAGATATAATTACTGATAAAAGTATGGTTTCTACCTCTCCAGCTCCCAATATAATCCCAAATCAAAAGAATTCCGAACCTTGCCCAATACGTTTTCCTATAGTGATTACTTGGAAGCATTTCACTGGGGGAAAAAATGTGGCAGCCCTGCTTTGCTGACCTACTAAGCACAAATTTAACCTGATTATTGATTAATCCAGCATTAGCCATTATAGTGACCAACCTGACAAGCTGTTTCCAGACAATGTCTTTTTTGGATCAGCCAGAAGAAACCTGGGAGCCAGCATTTACCTTTAGGAACAGATACCTATGGCTTTTGGTATATGGTTGCTTTTAGAGTGGTTTTACTTTTTAGCCCAGCCACAGGAAGGTACAATAAGTCCTGAATGCACGTATGTTTTTGGTTACCCAGTCTTGCTCAGAAAATTTTCATGTGCTATCATAGTTCTTTGATGTTTGAAAATGTCATGCCCTTGTTATATGAAAATGACAGTACTGAGCTGTGCTTTGAGTTGTTTATTCAGAGGCAGTGAAAGGTCAGAAATCCAGTCACTTTTTTCTTCATTTCCTCTTATACATCCTTGAGGGGATGCCTCAGAATAGAGTTTATCTATTGAAGACTTCCTATGTATAAGGCATATAGGCAGTCAGAGGACATGGAGAGAAGAGTTTGAATCTTGTTCTTGAGATACTGTAGTGCGAGCCTTCCTGCCAATGAAGGTAAACAATGTGAATCATCAATGTTCACCCCTGAGAGGTTAAATTCTCATGATCCACTGTGCCTCCAGTTCCTGTATCTGTATTTTGCAACTGTATCCCTTGCAATGAAATATCCATTGCATTAGTTTCTTGTCTAGTTTACATGATAAATTAGTTTCTATTAGGTATTTATAAGTATGTGCCCAAATACTTAGGGGTGGTGATGAGGAGTTATATTGTACAGGAGTCAGACTTCTGCAAACTTCTTCTCTTTCTTCCATTTTTCTTGTTTTTGTACTGTGTCCTCTCTCTGTTGATCAAAACAAAATCCCCCCTCTATGCATATCATTTCATATTATTTATTGCTTCAACATACCTTTGGGGAACTATTCTAGAAATAGTTCTTTCAAATAATAGTGTACATCGTTCTTCCCAAGAGAAACTCCGATAAATGCAATTTTCCTCCTTGTCATAGGAGTGCTGGACAGACATTTTAAAAAGTAGGTTTTGCTCACCTAAAGAAAGCTTTTGACTACTACTAAGAGAAACTCTGAAACTTTATCCTCTCAACTTAGTCCAACAAAACCCCCAATCAGGGCTTTAATCTCCTCTTCCCTACACCCTAACAATTGAGTGCTGCTAGTGAGAAATCTCCTAGTCTTTTAGATGCTGCCACAATAAAGTCATATTTTCCAACCTCAGCTGGATCCTCAGCGCCCATCAATTCTTTGATTTGTACTTAGCCTCCTCTCCCTCAACTAGTACTCTAAATCTGCACACATCTTATGAAATACTCCACTTACTTTCAGACTACTTTCATTGAGAAAACCAGAGCCATAAAGTATAATCTCTCTTAACTTGCAGACCTTTTCCTATGAAATAATATACATAAACCATTCAAACCCCTTTCCTCTAGTCTGGCTACCACTTCTAGTTCCTTGATGGTATATCATCTGTGTCATTGATTCGTCAATTACTCCGTCTCTTCTATCGTTAACCTTTGTTTAGGGGCAGGCATCATCTCTGAACTCAATTACTATAATAATCTTTTGACTCTTCTAACCTCTCTTCTTGTCCATATTAACTCCACACTCCACCGTATGTGAAACACGGATGTGTTTATGAGTACAATTTTCTTAAAGTCCTTTAATGATTCCCCTTCAAGGTAGGTAAAGTTCAAGCTTGTTAACATGGTATGAAAACTACTTATAGTGTTGAGCCTCATTTCCAGGCAATCCCAGTCTCTTACTTTATGCCCCAGACAAATAGAACATCAATAGTTTCTGCACCCACCATGCCATTTCTTGTCTTACTGCCCTTGTTTATGTCTGTTTATGACCTTCCCAACTTTCCCACACTGCATTACATCACATCACATCACCCATGCCCTTTGCCTAAATAATTTGTTTACTTTATTAGAGTCAGTTAATGAGCCATTTCTACCTAAAAATCTTTCCCTTTGTGCTCTAATAATATCCTGTGACTCTCCATCACCCATTCTTATTTGTTATTTCTTAATTATCTCCTTAAGCCTATGATCTGTCCCCATTCCCCTGACTCTACTACCATACACACCTTGTAGGTCCTTGAGGGTAGAAACTACATTTTATTCACCTGGATTGACCAACTTTTTAATAGTACTACAATACTGAAATATAGTTAATCAGGTTCCTCATAACAATTAATAATTTTCCTCAGACATCTTGTTTTTAGGATTGATAGAACATTGCCAAGTAGGTTTTTATTTCTTGGTTTGTTTGCTTGGTTGCTTGCTGTTTTCTGATCACAATATGTCCACAGGAATATGTTCACCTCACAAATGCTAAAACACAAAATGTGAACTTCATAATTCTAAAGTTTCAACTTTACTGTAAGCAAAACTCTTAATTTTTATTGTGAAATATTTCATGCATACCATACATAAATGTTCACAAATACTTTAAAGAATATTAAACTGATACCACCTGGGTTAAGAAATAATGACCAAAATCCTGAGTGAGTCTCTAGTAGTATAAGGTTCACCACAGTCTAGGCATCTGGGGACAAGGCCCTTTAGCTACAGAAAACATAATAGGCACAGGGAGTAGTCTGCTGTGTATTTTTTCTTCAAAAATCACTATGCTCTATCTCCAACTCTCAGGAGTAGATCAAACTGAATCCACTTCCATGTGGTAGAATCTGGGTTCCTAGCTAACACAGCAGCACTGCATGCAGGGGGAAACAGAAACTTTACCAGTAAATAGTCAAGACAAGTTGACCCCAGACAAGAATCTAGACCACACTCTAATGAACAACATTGTTGCTCTAATGTGCAATTAATCTGTCCTTAGTCATCAGAAAGTAGCTGGGATTGGATCCTCCTCTAAACGTTAACATAAAAAAACCCAGAAAACTTGAGAAAATATAAAAAAAAATTGTGTGTTATTCTGCTTTCACCCTGCTATAAAGAAATACCTGAGACTGGGTAATTTATAAAGGAAAGAGGTTGAATTGAATTACAGTTCCACATGGCTGGGGAGGCCTCAGGAAACTTACAATCATGGTGGAAGGCAAAGGGGAAGCAAGGACATTCTTCACATGGTGGCAGGAGAGAGACGAGAGAGTGAAAGGGGAAGAACCCTTTATAAAACCATCAGATCTCATTAGAACTCACTCCCTACCACGAGAACATCATGGGGGAAACCACCCCCATGATTCAGTCACCTCCCACATCCCTCGACACGTGGGGATTATGGGGATTACAATTCAAGATGAGATTTGGGTGAAGACACAGAGCCAAACCATATCAAACTGTTTTCATACATTGGGCAACAAGCAGTGCAGGGCTAAGAGAAGGGAAAAAAATGAGATGAGCTCTATGTTCTCTCTAGCTTTGTGTGTTGAAGGCATTTTCTGGTGAGGTGAGGAGACAGTTAAGAAGAGAAGACTTGATATCAAATATCAAATTTAGGTGAGGCTAAGTCACCTGAAATTTGAAGTACTGAAAATTAAAAGGAAAAGAGAGCACAGAAAGAGCTCCAGAAATCTGCTAAAAGGGTTACCTTTAAGTCTGATGGTGAATAATGAGCTGCATATGCATAGGGTGAAACTCCATAAGGCTGCTAAAGAATGATTGAGGAACTGTAAACTGAGAAAATCCCACTGCTCGCACAGGGTTGGGAGGTATTTGAATTCCAGCAAGCCATAGTAGAAAGTCCTTGTTGAACTCCCTAGAAATTCAGCAGGGACCCCAGAAAGGTCATAGCTTCATGGTAGGACTAATCTTACCATCCTGACCAGGCTACAAAACAGATCTTGAAAGAATCAAACTGATCCAAAAGTAACTTAGATGTCTACAAAACAAAATGCAATACTCTAAAAAACAAAAACATGCACACATACAACATTTGCAATGTCCAGAACTTAACCCAAAATTACAAGACATGCAAATGAGCAGAAAATGAGACTCATGTGCAAGAGATGTATCAATCAGTAGGAATATGTCCAGAAATTATACAGATGATAGGTTTTAGCAGATACTTTAAAACAGATATTATAAGGCCAAGCATGGTGGCTAACACCTGTAATCCCAGCACTTTGTGAGGCCAAGGTGGGTGGATCACTTGAGGTCAGGAGTTCAAGACCAGACTGGCCAACATGGTGAAACCCTGTCTCCACTAAAAATACAAAAATTAGCTGGAAGTGGTGGTGCACACCTGTAGTCCAACTACTTAGGAGTCTGAGGCAGGAGAATCTCTTGAACCCAGGAGGTAGAGGTTGCAGTGAGTAAAGATCACGACACTGCACTCCAGCCTGGACAACAAAGCAAGACTCTCTCAAAAATAAAAATAAAAATAAAAATAAAAATAAAAATAAAAATAAATAAAATAGATATTATAGGCTGGGCGCGGTGGCCCACACCTGTAATCCCAGCACTTTGGGAGGCTGAGGTGGGTGGATCACGAGGTCAGGAGATCGAGACCATCCTGGCTAACATGGTGAAATCCTGTCTCTACTAAAAAATGCAACAAAAATTAGCCAGACTTGGTAGTGTGCATCTGTAGTCCCAGCTACTCGGGAGGCTGAGGCAGGAGAATGGCATGAACCTGGGAGACGGAGCTTGTAGTGAACTGAGATTGCGCCACTACACTTCAGCCTGGGCAACAGAGCGAGACTCCGTCTCAAAAATAAATAAATAAATAAATAAATAAATAAATAAATAAATTATAAATATGCTCAAAGATTTAAATAAAAATACAAACATAAGAAGGACAGACATAAAAGATATAAAAAGATTACTGTATATAACATTATTACATAATATATATGACTAAGATATTAAAAGAAATAACATGAAACTTCTAGAGCTGAGAAAGATAATATCTGATATGAAAATTTTGCTGGGATGAGCTTAGTGGAGTTTAGAAACTGCAAAAGTAAAGATCGATGGACTTAGAGAGAGCAATCAGTAAAACTATGCAAACTGACATGAGAAAAAAAATTGAAAATAATGAACAGAGCCTCAATGACCCATGGGATAAATATTAAACAGTCTAAACAGTATAATTAAAATACTGGAGTTGGAAGAAAGGGCTAATCATATTTTAAAAAATAATGACTATAAGTTTTCCAAATTTGATGAAAACAGTACACCCAGATCCCAGAACTCAAATAACATTAAGCCTGATAAACACAAAGAAAACCACATGAAGCCACATTATAATCAAATTGTTGAAAACCAGTGATAAAGAGGAAATCTTAAAAGCAGCCAAAGGAAATAAAGATAAGAATGATCGCAGGCTTCTCACCAGGAGAAAAAAATAATAATAATCCAGAAGACATGCAATGACATCTTTAAAATACTGAAAAAAAATTCTGTCGGGCCAGGGGGTATGGCTCACTTCTGTAAACCCAGCACTTTGGGAGGCTGAGGTGGGTGAATCACTTGAGCCCAGGAGTTCCAGACCAGCCTCAGCAACACGGCCAAACCCCACCTCTTCAAAAAGTGGGAGGATCACTTGAGCCAGGGAAGCAGAGGTTGCGGTGAGCGAGATTGTGCCACTGTACTCCAGCCTGAGTGACCAAGAAAGACACCTTGTCTCCAAAAAAATCAATAAAATAAAATAAAATTCTGTCAAATGAGAATTCTATATTCAGAGAAAATATCTCCAAAATGAAGAAAAAAAAGTATTTTTTTCCAGATACAAGCTGGAAAAATTTATCAGCAGATATGCACTGTAATAAAAATGTTCTTCAGGTAAAAGAAAAATTATACTAGATGAGAAACTGAATCTTCTTAAAGGAATGAAGAGTGCTGGAACAAGTAAATACACAGGTACATATGTATTTTTTTCACTTTCATTTTTATCATTTAGAGACTGGGTCTTGTTCTTTCACCCAGGCTGGAGTGCAGTGATGCAGCCATCTCTCACTGCAGCCTCAAATTCTTGGGTTCAAGGAATAACTTCCGTCTCAGCCCATTGAGTAGCTAGGACTACAGGCATGTGCCACTGTATTCAGCTAACTTTTTGATTTTCACTTTTTCTTTCTTTCTTTTTTTGGAGAGATGGGGTCTTGCTTTGTTGCCCAGGCTGGTCTTGAATTCCTGGCATCAAGCAGTTCTCCCACCTTGTCCTCCCAACTTGTCCTCCCAACGTGCTGAGATTACAGGTGTGAGCCACTACACCTGGCCCTAAAGGTATATTTAAAAACATCTTTTTCACTTTTAAATTTCTTCAAAAGATAATTGATTGTTTAAAGCAAAAATAAACAACTATTTGTTATGAGTTGAAACAGAAGAAAGTAGCTAGTATTGGTTAAAATACTATATATAAATGATATATAATATTTTCATCTCTTTTATTTTCCAAGTAAAATTTTTTTTTAAATGGTGTAGTGAAAAAATTTAGTCAATGTTAAAGTAAACGTATGACAGCAATACATGGAGTGGAAGGGGACCATGAAAAGATAATGTTGTAAGGTTCCTTTTTTTTTTTGAGATGGAGTCTTTCTGTGTCACCCAGGCTGGAGTGCAGTGGCACAATGTCCGCCTCCCAGGTTCAAGGGATTCTCCTGTCTTAGCCCCCCAAGTAGCAGGGATTACAGGCACACACCACAACACCCGGCTAATTTTTGTATTTTTAGTAGAGATGGAGGTTTCACCTTACTGGCCAGGCTGGTCTCGAACTCCTGACCTCAGGTGATCTGCCCACCTCGGCCTCTCAAAGTGCTGGGATTACAGGAATGAGCCACTGCCCCCAGCCTAAGGTTCTTAAATTATATATGAAGAGATGCAATATTATTTACAGTGAGATTATGATCAGTCAAAGGTGCATATTAAAAAACCTATAAAGAATTATAGCCAAAAGCCAAAGAAGAAGTTACAATATTCTCAGAAAAATACTCAATCCAACAGAAGGCAAGAAAATTTAGGAAAAAAAAAAAGGTGAAGAAGCAGATAAGATAAATAGGAAAAAAAAAGAAAAAAACTAAGGTGAGGGATTTATTTATTTATTTATTTATTTATTTATTTATTTCAGACAGAATCTCGCTCTGTCACCCAGGCTGGAGTGCAGTGGTGCGATCTTGGCTCACTGCAAGTTCCTCCTCCCGGGTTCACGCCATTCTCCTGCCTCAGCCTCCCAAGTAGCTGGGACTACAGGCGTCCGTCACCACGCCTAGATAATTTGTTTCTATTTTTAGTGGAGACGGGGTTTCACAGTGTTAGCCAGGATGGTCTTGATCTCCTGACCTCCTGACCCGCCAGCCTTGGCCTCCCAAAGTGCTGGGATTACAGACTTGAGCCACTGCACCCGGCCAGGTGAGGGATTTAAATGCAATTATAGCAATACTTACATTATATATAAATAGTGTGAACAGTCCAAATGAAAGGCAGATATTATCAGTTTGGATAAAAAGTGGAATCAACTATATAATGTCCACCAGTATACAAATAGTTTATATTTAACTTTAACTATAAATATATTTATTTAAATATAAAGACCCAGGTTCAGAAGGGAAAGAAAAGGAAGTAGTTAATATTGGTTGAAATGTTACATTAAAGTGATTACATTTAATCTTTTAAAATCTATTTTATTTTCCAAATAAAATTGTTTTTATAATGTTGTAATGAAACAAATAAAACACTGTTATTATTAAGTCACAGTTAAACTACCTTCTCATTTTGTAAGCAGATTATCATTCACATAAATGAGAGATTACTTTTTCCTATTTTCCTAGAATTAAAATGATAGTAACTATTTTTGCAAGACATTGCTAATTCTATTAATAAAAGATGCAGGATGTGACGACACTCTGGCTGTGACATCTGTTACCCCACTGATTACCTGGGCTGGTTGGGCTGATCTGGCTGGCTAGGCGGGTATCCCCTTCATGTGCATCTTTCCTGTGCTCAGTCAAAGAGGATGACCTCCCTCATAGAGGGAGGACCATTCTTTGGTCAAGGGTATACCAGCAGCTGCGTTCCCCTGCTAGACTTTCCAAGTAAGCTTCCAAAGATGCAAATTCAACCATCTCTTTGACTGACTGTTAAAACACATGGGCCTGTTTTTAATCTGCAATATTCAATAGAGATACATCCTGATGTGCCAATCTTCAATTTGTTACTCAACGACTTTCAAAGCTCTGGCCAGAGAAAAGTTATTTTTGAAGAATTGACTGAAAGCAACACCATCCATCTGCTTCTTTACATACTACAAAATCTATCCCTATAGTATGACAGACATCAGAGAGCATATGTCCCCAGACCACATTATGTTGGTCTCATTTTATGCTCTTAGCTTACATTAAGGCACATTGTGGATTATACAGTGACCATATACCCTGATTTGTTTGGATCAGTTTTTGTTTCCACCTATTGTCCCATTGTAATTGTCATTAGTGCCCTTTTCACTCTTGAAAGTAATGTGCCCTTTTCACTCTTAAAAGTATATCAGTTTGGACAATAAACAATATAGTTATCCTAGTTACAGGTGATTTTTATTTTCTACTTTCCAATATTGTCAGTTTTCCCTAGTGCTCTGTCTTAGTCTGTTTGAGCTTCTATGACAAAATACTGTAGACTGGGTGGCTTATAAATAAAAGAAATGTATTTCTCACAGTTCTGGAGGCTGAGAAATTCAAGATCAAGGTGCCAACAGATCTGGTGTCTGGAGGACCTGTTTGCTGATTCATAGATGGCTGTCTTCTCATTGTGTCCTTACGTTTCAGAAGAGGTGAAGGAGCTCATAACACTATTACCTTCCAAAGGCCTGACCTCCAAATACTATCACATTGGGAGTTAGCATTTAACATGTATATTTTGTGGGAGACACAAATATTCAACCTATAGCATGCTCACATACTACATGTGACTATTTACATTTGAATTAAGAAAAATTAAATACTATTACCAATTTGTTGTACAAATTAGCCACATTTCAGTATTCAATAGTCACATGTGGCTAGTTGCTACTATTGGGCAGTCCTGATATGATATTTTCTCAACTACGGTAGTTTAAAATAGTAAAATTTCCAAGCACCAACAAGAGTAACTTTGAGGGGCATATATGTGCACATGAAACTCATCCTTTAGGAGCCCTAAATCTGGCTGCATAGGTCAATCATTGCATTAGTTAGAATTCTGGTAGATATGGGAGATAAGAAACTAAGCTCAATAAAAAAGTGACTTTATTGGTTCTTATAATTGAGACATCTAAGAATAGAACTCACTGTAGGCCCATGTGATAGATTGATTTTAAAACTATCCCCAATTCTTCATCCCTCTCTGTATTCGCATGCTTTCCAAGGTGACTTAGCAGCTCCTTCCATCAAGACAGTCTATTTCAGTAGCATTTGAATCTGGGTTTTCCTTGTGACTACTCTGACCAATAGAATTTGGCAGAAGTAATTGTCATTGTACAAGAGTAAAGAGTCCTTGTACATTTCTGCTATCCAATACATACTGTAATTGTCATGTGAATAAACATACATTGGTCTGCTAGATGACAAAAGACCGGTTGTCTTTGCTCCACCCTACAGGCAACTAACCACCAGGTATGTAAATGAAGCCATCCTACACTAATCAGTCCCCAGGTGACCACATACAAGCCTAATCGAAAGGAGTCAGCCTGACCAGATCAGCAGAACCACCCAGACCCATAGACTCACGAGCAATAATAAATGCTAATTAAGCCACCGAGTTTTGATGTTATTTTTACACAGCAACAGATAACTGATATAACACAATTGAAAAATTTGAGCAAAGCAACTTTAAACAGTTACACTAAGATCTGCTTTTCCGACCAGGCGCAGTGGCTCACGCCTGTAATCCCAGCACTTTGGGAGGCCAAGATAGGGCGGATCACGAGGTCAGGAGATCAAGACCATCCTGGCTAACATGGTGAAACCCCATCTCTACTAAAAATACAAAAAATTAGCCGGGCGAGGTGGCGGGCGCCTGTAGTCCCAGCTACTTGGGAGGCTGAGGCAGGAGAATTACTGGAACCCAGGAGGCGGAGCATGCAGTGAGCCGAGATCACGCCACTGCACTCCGGCCTGGGTGACTCCATCTCAAAAAAAAAAAAAAAAAAAAAAAAGATCTGCTTTTCCTTCTTTAACTCTTAGTTCTGATTCTTCTGTGTTAGTCTTATTCTGAGACAGGACCTTCATTAAGTGTGTGAAGATTATTCTGGCCTATATTCTTCCAACTTCACATCCAATGGCAAAAAGTAGTCTCTTTTTCAGTAGCTTCTATAAAAGTTTTGAGATTTACTCTGATTGCATGGCTTGGATCATGTAACCATCTTTGAACTAATCATTGTAGCTATTGGAATTTGTTATATTCATTGGCTCAGGCTTGAATCACATCCCTGGAATAGGGACTGGTTTTCCTGCAGACAGTACTTTATTCAGCCAGTATATACGATCACTGCTGTGCCAGTGTTTATGATCAGCATCCATTAAAATTAGTTGGCGTATTAGTTTTCTCTTGCTACTGTAACAAATTACCACAAACTGAAGGGCTTATTACAAATTTAGTAGCTTAAAAACAACCTAAATTTATTATCTTATAGTTCTGGAAGTCAGAAGGCCAAAATTAGTCTTGAAGGGCTAAAATCAAGCTGTTGGAAGGGCTGTGTTTCCTCTGCAGCCTTCATAGAATCCATTTCCTTACTTCTTGTAGCTACTAAAGGCTAGAAATGCATTTCTACTTGCATTCTTTGGCTTGTGGCTCCTTCCAACACCTTTAAAGCACCTCACTCCGAGTTCTCCTTTCTTTCACACCTGCTTTATCTCGCTGACACCCCTGCCTTCCTCTTATACAGACTCTTGTGATTACATTAAGCTCATCTTCATAATCCAGGATAATCTTCTCATCTCAAGATCCTCAACATAATAAAATGTGCAAAGTCCCTTTTGCTATGTAAGGTAACATATTCACAATTTCTAGAGATTAGGACAGGGACATCTTTGGACAGGCAGTGGGTATTGTTGTTCTGTCTACCACAGTTAGTACATTTATTTCTATACTCTAGTGATGTTTAGCACTTTGACTACTACTTTCCTAACCAATGGAATGAGTGTCAGGAGAGTGGGTAAAACCATAAAAGAAAGTCAGTAACTAATGTTAGATATAATTAGAATAAAAGCCAAAACCTATATCCATCATATTCAAGTTGGCAGAAAACACACCATAATCGCAAGAGCCTCCTGAAAGGGTTCTCCACTTGCATGTTAGATGAAGTCTTCTTAATTATTTATTGTTTTATTAACACTGGCTCATACACCTCCCATTCCATTTTCCATTCCAGCTCTCTTTTCCTTTCACCTAATCACCCCACAACTACTTCTCTATGATTTTCCAGGATCTTCAGTGGGGAGGAGCAAGAATAAAGCAACAGGGATTTAATTAGTAAAATTTCCCAACCACCTTATTAAGGGACTTCCTTGACAGTAAATTCTTTCCCTTTACTTCCTTCTCCTCAGTGATCTCAAGACTTTGGGGAAATGAAAGCAGCTCCTACTTGGTAAAATTATCTGGACCCTTTGTCAAACATGATGCATAATCTTGGTCAATTTATTTGCCCTTTTTGGCCTTCGAAGCTCTCATAGTTCAAATGTGAGTTAGTTATTACTTAGCCAAGCTTCAGAACATAAAACCCTTTTATAAATGGCATGTAATAGTTTAAAAATTAAATGTAAGTGCTCTTAAATCAGAACCTTTGACTAATTATTTATTGAATCCTTAGTCTTCTCCTCTATAAAATGAAGATTAATAATAAACTACAACTTTGAAGATTTAATGAGGAAAGTATATGTCCTTAGCACAGCCTGGCATAGCTTCTTAAAATAATAGCTATTGTTTAAAACATTTAGTTCCAATTCAGTCAACATTTATTGGACTCCTACTATGTGCCATACCTTGTGCTAGCCTCTTTGGTTTTGAAAAAGAGATATTTTAGCAAAATAAGGCATTTTGCTGTGAATTTTTCTTGTCTTATTAGTTGACCGGAGATTTAATTAAAACATTGTAATAGAACACTTTCAAACCCAAGTAGCAGAAAACTAAATTCAATTGGCTTCAACAATAAAGAGAACAACATATCGATGCATGAAAGTAGAGTAGAATTGATTAGGAATTAGACTCTGTTTCTCTCTGAGCTTCAAAGCATCATCTTTCTGTGTGTGTTGACGGTCCTCAGACTGATTTTCTTCCTGGTAATGTGTCCGGAATTGGTTCCTTCTGGTGGGTTCTTGGTCTCGCTGACTTCAAGAATGAAGCTGCGGACCTTTGTGGTGAGTGATACAGCTCTTAAAGATGGTGTGTCCGTCACGCCTGTAATCCCAGCACTTTGGGAGGCTGAGGCAGGTGGATCACAAGGTCAGGAGATCGAGACCATCCTGGCTAGCACAGTGAAACCCCGTCTCTACTAAAAATACAAAAAAAAAAAAAAAAAAAAAAAATTAGCTGGGCGTGGTGGCAGGCGCCTGCAGTCCCAGCTACTCAGGAGGCTGAGGCAGGAGAATGGTGTGAACCCGGGAGGCAGAGCTTGCAGTGAGCAGAGATTGTGCCACTGCACCCCAGCGTGGGTGACAGAGCCAGACTCTGTCTCAAAAAAAAAAAAAAATTGTGTCTGGAGTTTGTTCCTTCAGATGTTCAGGTGTGTCTGGAGTTTATTCCTTGCAGTGGGTTTGTGGTCTCCCAGACTTCAGGAGTGAAGCTGCACACCTTCACAGTGAGTGTTACAGCTCATAAAGGTAGTGCGGACCCAAAGGGTGAGCAGCAGCAAGATTTACTGTGAAGAGCCAAAGAACAAAGCTTCCACAGCATGGAAGGGGACCTGAGTGTGTGACTGCTGCTGGCTCTGGTGGCCAGCTTTTATTCCCTTATTTGTCTCTGCCCACATCCTGCTGATTGGTCCATTTTACAGAACACTGATTGGTCCGTTTTTACAGAGTAGTGACTGGTGCGTTTACAATCCTTTAGCTAGACACAGAGCACTGATTGGTGAGTTTTAACAGAGTGCTGATTGGTGCATTTACAAACCTTTAGCTAGACACAGAGCGCTGATTGGTGTGTTTTTACAGAGTGCTGATTGATGCATTTACAATCCTTTACCTAGACACAGAGGGCTGATTGGTGCATTTATAATCCTCTAGCTAGACAGAAAAATTCTCCAAGTCCCCACTCGACCCAGGAGGTCCAGCTGGCTTCACCTGTCAGTAGCAAAATGGCTGCAGCAATTCCAGGCCATATATCTGCACACCACATCATTCGGGAGAGAGTTTTTCTTCCCACAATCATTAAAATAAAATGCTGATTTTTGCTCTGATTGGACCAACTAAGGTCATGTGCCTATCCTCAAAGTAATCACTGTAGCCAAAGGATTCCATGTGCTTACCTGAACAGAAATAGATGAAAAGGTTACTCCTACTAAAAATGCATGGCTAATTCACAGTGTAAAGCCATGCAACATTTTCTGGAGAGAAGACCAACAATGTTTGCTATACAGTTAACACACACACGCACACACACACACACACACACACACACACACACACAGAGGAAAATTTGAGGGTTAGTTAAAATTACTTTGAAAATGAGAAATTTTGCTTATAATTACTACTGTTTTTCATATCAGCCATCTACTTTAAAACTTGCTACTTCAGGCAAGACTCTTATTTGCAAGTAACAGAAAACTCAGACTCTTTTAAACAGTGAGAGGGAATACAATAACTCATGAAACTGAAATGCGCAAAGATAGAAAAGGTCAGGCAGAGTTGGATTCAGAAATTCAGAATTTGTCAGGAGGCCTCAGTCTGTCAGTTCTGTTCTCTTCTGTTGGCCTTATTCACAGAGTGGCCCCTCTAAGCTCTGGGTTTATAATTCCTTAGTTTAGCAACCCCAGACAAAGAAAGCTTTCCCTTTTCCACAAGCAAAAAATCTAAAATTCCTTTTGATTTTCCCAAGTTTGGATCATATTTTCACTCTTTTGCTAATCATTGCTGGGGCGAGGTCAGGATGAATTACACAAAATGACCACCATTATTAGATCACCTGCACACCTAGCTGTCACTTCTAGAAGAAAGAGAAATAGAGGCAAAATTGGGAAAAATCAAATAAACTATTACATTCGTCTAGCCCGTTTATTCACTTAAACAGCAAATATTTCTTGAGAGCCTACTATGGGCCTGGATTTGTAACATGGAATTGAGGAAGGAACAAGAGGGAACACAAAACAATCCTCATGTAGTATGTAGCATAGCACAGAGGAGTAAACTGTTAAACAAGCGCCATAAGATGTGACAAGTGTCATCACAGGCAAGGTACAGGGTGCCATAATTGACTTATTTTGCACAGGAACAAAGGAGACGTTAGTATGTGTCTCTGGATTTTCAAGTGGGGAAGAAAAAGAAAAAAAAAAGAAACAAACTATTATCTTTCTCTGATCTCTCAAATTTAGATCTTTGCCCTTTGAAGCCCAAACTCAAATTACTTGATATTTACCTTGAATAGTTCCCTAGCAACCATCTCATATATATGGAGAATGGCATAAAATTGCTTTAAGAGCTGAAAATCAAACAAATCTCAGCTATATAAAAATATTGTTATATAAACATATTTCAAAAGATTTTTAAAAGTCTTATCATGGAATTAAATGTACAGTTACCCAACATGATTTCAAAATGGCCAGTGATGTGTCAATGACTATACATTTTTCAAAATAATACAAAAGAATTCAATTCATCTTAGCATATATTTACTGCAATTGTTTACTGGATATGTTGTAATGGACTATCACCCCAGTACATGGCAGCAGTTGCAAAGAAAGCTTTGGAAGGATCTATGTTGAGACAATGTGTTCTAGAAGTTCAGGAAATTTGGCAAAGCCAGAGGACTCCGGTGGCTGGCTCTGCAAGGACTGGGCTGATAAGCTCCTGTGTTTAGGAAATGAGGAAGCTGTGACAGCTAGAGGCAGCATCACACAGGGACAGAACAAGAGGATGTGTTTGTTCAATGATTCTATTGCAGGTAGTGCTGCCCTCTGACCCCTATATACTCCTTACAGGGGGGTGGAAAGCTGTTGGCCTGTAAATGGGCAATAATAAGGATCAAAACTCCAACCCCCAAAGGGCTGGAATTGGGGTAAAGCTTGAAAGACTATGTGAGGATTATGAGGCGTCTTTATACTCACATTCTACTAAGATGCTGTAACAAAAACACATATATTCAGCCTTAAAAAGGAGTAAAATTCAGATACATGATAAAACACGGATGAATGGTAAAACATTGTGCCAAATGAAATAATTTAGACATAAAAGGACAAATATTCTATGATTCTACTTATATGAGGTACTTAGAATAGGCAAAATCATAGAGACAGAAAGTAGAATAGTGGTTATCAAAGTAGAACAGTGGTGACCAAAGGGAATGGGGAGCTGTTTTTTAATGGGTACAGAGTTTCAGTTTGGGATGGTGAAAAAGTCCAGAGAGGGATCACACTAATGGTTGCACAACAATGTGAATGTACTAAATGCCATTGAATTGTACACTGGAAAGTGAATAAAGTGGTTTTTTTCTTTTTTTGTTGTTTTTTTTTTTGTTTGAGACAGAGTTTCCCTCTGTCACCCAGGCTGGAGTGCAGTGGTGAGATCTTGGCTCACTGCAACATCTGCCTCCAGGGTTCAAGCGATTCTCCTGCCTCAGCCTCCCAAGTAGCTGGGATTATAGGCACACACCACCACACCCGGCTAATTTTTGTATTTTTAAGAGACACAGGGTTTTGCCATGTTGGCCAGGCTGGTCTCGAACTCCTGGCCTCAAGTGATCTGCCTGCCTCAGCCTCCCAAAGTGCTGGGATTACAGACATGAGCCACTGCGCCTGGCCTAAAGTGGTAAATTTTATATTATATATATTTGTTCACAATAAAACACATACACATATAAGCATTCACTCATTCATTTAACATTACTGGACACCTAGTATTAGAGTAGTCAGATAAAACATATGACACAGTGAAACCTGAATTTCAGAAAAATAATAAATAATTTTTTAGGGTAAATAGGTCCCATGCAATATTTGGGGCATATGCATACTAAGAAATTATTTGTTGTTTATCTGAAATAAAACATATTTGCACCAAAAAAATGCATTTTTTGTCTGACATTCAAATTTTACTAGGAATACTGCAGTTTTATTTGTCAAAGATGGCAACCTTACCTATTATGCATCAGGCACTATGCTAGGGCCTGAAATACAATGAGGCATAGACATAATCTGGCCTTTTCAAGGGTTTTCTTGAGTTATGGTAATTCTTAGACATATCAGTAATATAAATTCTACCTATATTGGTAATTTACTAAACATGAGAGTGCTGTAACTTCAAAGGAAATCTCTGAGTTATAATTTTTGCATGCCTAGGAAAAAGAAAGCCTAATGCTAATATTAAGAAAACAGAAAAAGGCCTACAAATTAATTCCCAATTTTTATACTGTTTGTATGTGGTGTTGCAATAGTGTCACTATCATGTAATTTTTATTCTTTTTATTTGAAAGAACACAATTAAAGGGGAAGGTTTTTTAAACTTTAATTTCTTTATAAGAAAACAAATCTCTATTTGGGATAATAGCAATGATGCTTTATCCTATGTTAGTGTTTACAAATGTATAAAGTATTTTTCATATAGTTATGTTTTATTTTTGAAATAACAAACATCACTCTTGTTCAGTCAGTATTATAATACACCACTAGTCTCTTGCCCAGGTCTAATTCCTACTTCCTGCAATCTATCACTGATGGATTAATCTTCCTAGTACGTAACTCTGACACTGTTACTCCCCTGTCCAAAAATCTTCAATGGCTCTCCTCTACATGAGAACAAAACCTGAAATCTTTGGCTTGGATTTCAAGTCCTCTGTACTTCACCACTTTTCTCACCTCATCTTACTTTTTCAGGCTTATCTCACTCCTCTCGTGAACACTCTTCTAGTTAGTGAGCTAGTCTGTCCTTCAACATGTTTCCATCTTTCCAAAGGCAGAGGCCTTTACAAAATATGCATTCATTTTCCTAGCTCATTTTTCTCCTTGGACTCTTTTTTCCATCTTTTAACATAGTGGTTTTACTGAGACTTATTGTAAGAAATATATTACATTGTAACCAAACATGCATACACATACACAGAAATTAAAAAATAAAACACAATTTTCATTAAAGCACATTTTCCCACTTTCTGTGATGAACATTCTTTTTTTAAACTATATTGCATTCTATTCTCCACCATTCTATTTTATTGAAAGAAAATGCTAGTCTCATCCCATCAAATTGTTTTCTTGACCCAATTATGGATTATATGCTCCAAATGGAAGCATTGCTTTAATGCTTATCTATTGATGGCAAAAACTGCAATTAGTTTTGCACCAACGTAATAAAATATCCCTTCCTTTACAAAGACTTTTACGCCCCTAATCAGAAATAGTCTTTCCTTTCTCTAAGCTCTAAGAGATTTTTTTCTACTGAAGCACCTATTAACACAAGACATTGTGTTGTAGATATCTGTGTGCATTTTAGACTCCTTGTAAGACTATACACTTACTGCTTGTTAGACTATGCAAGTAAACCCCTAAACTATTTGAAAGTAAGTGTGGTATTTTATTTGTGCTGTGTCTTCTTTGGCACCTCGGAAATAAAACAGAGTCTCACTAGAAGTTAGGCAGATGAAAGAAACCTGCTGTTAGTCAAGTTATGCCTCTCCCAATCTACTCTAAAATATTTCTTTCTCTCTTCTTTAGCTGGATTTGATTTAGGAATATGATAATTAAATTATTCATTGAGGTATTCTCTGTTACCTACAATCAAGTTATGATGCTCTTGAGTAATTCACCAAATACCAACAACTCTTAGAAAATCTCCTATGTTAGGTCACATCTCTACATTGGTTACTTATAGGAGGTAGTAATTTTACAGTGTTGTTGAGTCTGATCTGATGCAGGGAGAAGGTGGGAAAGCCAATCTTAGTTTTACAGTACATACGAGGAGCCCTAGCATAGCAGCGTCTTCAGTCTCTCTTAATAGAACAAAATAATTAAAGCTATAGTAATAATGAGGGGAAATGAAAAGAAAAGCAAACCACCTGAGTAGAGAGTCATATTTTGCAGAAAAACAGAACTCAGGAACACGAAAGTATTTGAAGGGGGAAATCCTTTAAATATTGTTTTTAAAAAAACTTCAAAGAGGATACCCAAGTCATGCAACTGTTTTTTTAACATGAAAATCTTCAAAGAATACATTTCCCATGCAATCCTTAAAATTCTCAAAGGGGGCTCCCTCTGGAGTAAAACTCTTTGAAGGTGAAATCTCTTCAATCATCTGAGTTTTTTTTCTTTCAAAGAGAAAACCTTTTCCAAATTTTCTTTAAGCCAGGGACATTATTTAAGGGGGAATTATTTCACAAATAGAAAACTGCCTTCTCAGTAATATGTGCATTTTTGAATTTATCCAAGTAAACCCCTTGAGAATAATGAAAATGAAATACTGCCAATAATATATACTACACTTAAGTTTGGCAACAGAAAGAAAATTCTTGTCATCTTTGCCCACAATACACTTCATTTTAATGTTATAAAAAATGTAATGACTTAAAGTTGTTACATATATATATCCAATTAAAATAATGGAAAGAATAATTTTTTCTAGGATCTTCTTTTTGGTTCAAAAAAGAAAGCAAAAATGAACTTATTTTGTGTGGTTCAACTTAATTTCTAGCTTTTATACTTATCATAGCCTCTGATGTGATCCTACTGGCAGTTTCTCTTCAACTATCTATTATAAAGCTAATCTTGGCAGGTTATTGTGACATCTAAAGAGAAAAATTGCCAGACATACTGGGTCAAATCCATTGTCCCCAGAGCCCAATATTCTGTCATTGGTACCAGTAGATGTGCCTTGGGGACTTGCCATTCAGTCATTTATTTATTCATCTAACAAATATTTATTACAATTAGTATGTGCCAAGTACTGTGCAGTGTATCATCCGCCATGACATCAATATAAAAAAAACTTGGGTGTATGCCCACCAGTCTATTTTTCTTTTCCTATTCTCTAGTGGCTGCTGGGGTCAGTAATGAAAGGGGCAAAACAGGAGTAGATGTTTTTACTCAACCATCTAATTTAGGTCTTGACCCTCCCACCCCCAGATTAGACTCCCAGCCTACCTTTGTATATCTAGAATATGCATTAAATTGTTCCGGCAAACAAAAGAACTATTTACCAAGATTTCTAGATTTTGCACAACCAAAAACTGGCTTAAGTTTTGATATGTGTTGTATGTGATTTGAAATGCTCACACTGCTTTGTAAAATAGCATTATAATTTGGAACATTAGAAATTAATGGACAAGTGCACTTTTCCCCTGGGACATTGTTCCCCAAAAATCTATAACTTTAGTCTAATGATGACATAATAGACATACCCAAATTGAGGAACACTTTGTGAAATACCTGACCAAGAATTTTAAAAACTGTTAATCAGTCAAGATCATAAAAAACAAGGAAAGAATGAGAAACTCTCACAGGTTAGTGAAGACTAGGGAGTCTTTGTAATTAAATTGGTATCATGGTATCCTGAATTAGATCCTGGAACAGAAAAAGGATATTTGTGGAAAAACTGGCTAAATACAAATACAGTGTAGCTTAGTCAATAGTGTTTTACCAATGTTAATTTCATAACTTTTGACAAATGTACCATGATTATGCAAGATGTCAACATTAGGGGAAACTGGGTAAAGAGCATATGGGAACTCTCTGTACTATCTGCACATGTACTATCTCTTTGTAAGTCTACAATTATTTCATAATAGTTGAAAATCATATTGCATAGCAGTACAGCAAGGCACAGGGCAAGCAGCAATGCTAAAAGTGATATTTGAATGCTTGAGGTCTAGGAAATGGCACCGTAATGTGTTTCCTAAGCATTGCATCAGCTTCTGTGTGGATTTCATAAAAAAGTGAATTACATTCTCATTCTTATCCTTGAACCTCATAGCTGGCTAGAAGAGTTTGCAGGACACCTGCTAAACAAAAGCCACATACATGTGACCCAAAGATAGCTTCCCATGTACTATCTCTGGATTGGAAGGAAATTGTTTTCTCTATTAGTTCTATTTCTAAATAGTCAGTTTATTAATGCAACAAGCCTTCACTGATGCCAAGGAGGTCTCAGTAAGCTGGATGCTGGATTTACAAACACCAATTAAACACAGATCTTGCTCCCAAGGATCTCACTATTTCCTGAAGAAGGATGATCTTTTATTCAATACACAGTTAGTTTTTTGAGTGTTTACTCTGTGCCAGGAACTATACTTGGTGCTTGGGATAAAACAGTGAGCAAAACCTGCAAACATGTCTGCTCCTGAGTTCATATTCTAATAGAACTGGCTTTGGGGGAGATACTTGATTTACAATTAGGAAAATATATTAGTAAATTATGGATCGTCTCATTTAAACCCAGAGTTTATCTCTGGCAGTAGTCTTTGGAAGGGAGTGTGGCTGGTCTATGCCATAACTCCCCTTCACATGCTATAGTTCCACTATGCCCCGCACCCCCTACTTTTTTATGGCCAAGCAAAGGCATTGAAATATGTAGGCACAATGTGATGTACTTGTGATTACATTTCTTTCAAAGGACACTCCTGTTGGGACAAGGGAATTCAGCCTTGTACTTGCGAAGGAAACACGCGATGTGGCTGGAACCTGGGAATCTGTTACTTTAGGGGGGTCTTTGTGGTGGCTCCCTTCACAGGCTACCAAACACCATGTATACCCTCAGCAAGACTAGGTGGCCTTTTCATTTATTCACATCTTTCAAAATTCTACAACATTCTACTCTTTTTCTCATATGTCTTACAGATGCCTCAGTTGTGTCCCTTGATAGTTAATACTAAAACCTTGATTCTGTACAGGTATGCAGTTATAATCACTGCAAATAATGTTTTCTCTGTTTTGTCAACCAATTCATGGTAGTTATTTACTGTA
The DNA here is from genome assembly GCF_028858775.2 of Pan troglodytes. Lineage (NCBI taxonomy): Eukaryota > Metazoa > Chordata > Mammalia > Primates > Hominidae > Pan > Pan troglodytes. Next base: position 134,491,743 of record NC_072398.2, read on the forward strand.
GTTTTTATGTTACATTTTAATGTTTTTACAGGTCATACAACTTATTACTCTTCTCTTCCAGACATTCTTTCACAAATATTTTCCTGTTTGTAATAAGAAAACAACATTAAAACAACGAAACATGCTTGATATGAAATTATACATGTAGAAAAAGAATCATTACATTGGATAAACAAGGACACATCTAGAGAATTGTCAGCCTAGTGGTGAAGGTTAAATTGGAGTAAACTGCGGTGTTTAAAATTAACTAACATGCAAGCATATGTTTGAGAGCTCTTTAAATATAAGAATACTTTTTTGACCAAAAAAAATCACATCTTTTTTTTTTTTTTTGAAACAGGGTCTCACTCTGTTACCCAGGCTTGAGTGCAGTGGCGAGATCTCAGCTCAGCGCAACTTCACCCTCCCAGGCTCAAATGATTCTCCTTTCTCCTGCCTCAGCCTCTCAAGTAGCTGGGATTACAGGCATGTGTCACTTCGGCCTGGCTAAGTTTTGTATTTGTAGTAGAGAAGGGGTTTCACCATGTTGGCCAGGCTGGTCTTGAACTCCTGACCTCAAATGATCCACCCGCCTTGGCCTCCCAAAGTGCTGGGATTACAGGCCTGAGTCACTGCGCCCAGCCCCCAAAAAGTCATATCTTAACATTTTTTGTCCTCTACTAAAATAGGGAAGTTTTATAAGATCTTCAAAGCTAAACTTCGCTTTAATTTCACAAATCAAGGCATGACTCACCACTAAGACTCATTTTTTTAACCACAATTGGATCCTAAAGAAATGTTATAATAATTCTTGAGTTCCAAGACATAATGGCAATATCTCCTGGATTTGGTTGACTGCCTTTCATGTTCAACAACCTGAGTTTACTTTAGAAGCATTTCAGAAGCACGGTCAACAATGGGCTAAATGAGAAGGAGGCCATGTTTCTCTCTTTCTGATTTTCAACACCTTTCTCCAGTTCCAGTCCAGGGGCCTAGCATCTCAGGCAAACCTAACTGAACAGCTATTTGGGGCTTGCCTTGTCCTGCTATCCTTCCCAGTCTCAATAAAAGCTCCATACTGTTAAGTCGAATTCTATACATATATTAATGGTTAATATTAGTATGTACATCTATACTGGATAGGATAAGAGTTCTATAAAAGCATGTATGATCCTCAAATCCCAGAGAAGATTTTAAAGAGAAAACAATCAATAAACTTTCTACTAAACTGAATTATTCAGCTTTGTTCTTTAGATTGGCTTGAGAAACAGATACAAAGGTGGGGTTAGGAGTGCAGGAGATTTATTGGGGGAAATATCTGTGAAATATAAAGGGGAAGGAGCCAGAGAAAGTGGAAAGAACATTCAGATGGTGTGCAATGTAGATTGGCTCTCTGTGAGGAAGAGGAGGAAGGAAGGAGTCAGTAGTAGGAATTGCAGACTAAAGCCATATTTAAGAGTTTTGGTCAGGCCAATAAAGAGTTCTTGAGCCAAAGCAACTCATTTAAGGAATGCCATGCCTTGCAGGACTAAGCTCGTCCCCCACCGTATCCATTTTCTGGGAACGTGGTCTTGCCATGATCAGGCTGGGGTTGGGGGTAGATCTTGAAGGGCATGAGCAGCCGAGGCTTTGGTGAATTTTGCTCTCCACTGCAGGAGATCTGAGAAGCACATTCATATAATCATATCAGCAAAACTCTCTCATTGAATATTTCAAAAATAATTGTATTTATTTATATACTCATAAAGTTATAGAAAATGCTATTTCATGGTGTGCCTGCATAAACACCTCTCACAAAACCTACTTTAAATGTTTTCATGAATTATACTTCAATGGCAAATTAATAATTTAAAACAGTAGTGATAGTGAACCATCTTTTTTTATTAATTAATTTATTTTTTATTATACTTTAAGTTCTAGGGTACATGTGCACAACATGCAGGTTTGTTACATATGTATACATGTGCCATGTTGGTGTGCTGCACCCATTAACTCGTCATTTGCATTAGGTGTTTCTCCTAATGCTATCCCTCCCCCAGCCCCCCATACCATGACAGGCCCTGGTGTGTGATGTTCCCCTTCCTGTGTCCAAATGTTCTCATTGTTCAATTCACACCTATGAGTGAGAACAGGTGGTGTTTGGTTTTCTGTCCTTGTGATTGTTTGCTAAGAATGATGGTTTCCAGCTTCATCCATGTCCCTGCAAAGGACATGAACTCATCCTTTTTTATGGCTGCATAGTATTCCATGGTGTATATGTGCCACGTTTTCTTAATCCAGTCTATCACTGATGGACATTTGGGTTGGTTCCAAGTCTTTGCTATTGTGAATAGTGTAGCAATAAACATACGTGTGCATATGTCTTTATAGTAGCATGATTTATAATCCTTTGGGTATATACCCAGTAATGGGATTGCTGGGTCAAATGGTATTTCTAGTTCTAGATCCTTGATGAATCGCCACACTGTCTTCCACAACGGTTGAGCTAGTTTATAGTCCAACCAACAGTGTAAAAGTGTTCCTGTCTCTCCACATCCTCTCCAGCATCTGTTGTTTCCTGACTTTTTAATGATCGCCATTCTAACTGGTGTGAGATGGTATCTCATCGTGGTTTTGATTTGCATTTCTCGGATGACCAGTGATGATGAGCATTTTTTCATGTGTCTGTTGGCTGTATAAATGTCTTCTTTTGAAAAGTGTTTGTTCATATCTTTTGCCTACTTTTTGATGGGGTCGTTTGTTTTTTCTTGTAAATTTGTTTAAGTTCTTTGTAGATTCTGGGTATTAGCCCTTTGTCAGATGGGTAGATTGCAAAAATTTTCTCCCATTCTGTAGGTTGCCTGGATAGTGAACCATCTTTTAAAAAATGGTTCAAGAAATACATCCAGGACAAATTCATTTCATAAATTTATTTAAAAATTTTTTGGATATTCATGTAGAAGGAATTAAACGCACTTTCTCTTTCCCTAAGAGACCTTTCCTATGTTTTTGAGTTGACATTTTGTGAAAAGAAAAAGATCCACGTTGGTTTTTCAGTTCCTGGTTTTATAGAATTCATTCACTGAATAATTCAACAAAGATTTATTGAGTATCTACTGTGTGCTAGTCATAGTTTGCTAAGCATTTCACTTTCCCTATATTTGTACCAGGAAATATCACCAATTTGGCCTGGTTTTGGAAGATATGGACTAACCTGAATTAGTGGCATTCAAATTATGTACTTATTTTAAATTAAATATTTAAATATTGCAATGATAGGAATGAGAGATTTTACTAGTAGAAAGACCATTAAAGACAAAAGTTTAACTCAAAAAACACTTGAAAGATCATTTAGTGAAAGAGATCACAGATATCTGCATTTAATTCCTTCTTTTAAAAATTCAAATACAAATTTACCCCATCTCTACTAAAAATACAAAAAAAAAATTTAGCCGGGCGTGGTGGCGGGTGCCTGTAGTCCCAGCTACTCAGAAGGCTGAGGCAGGAGAATGGCGCGAACCAGGGGGGCGGAGCTTACAGTGAGCCGAGATCACACCACGGCACTCCAGCCTGGGAGACAGCGAGAATCCGTCTCAAAAAAAAAAAAAAAAAAAATTCAAATACAAATTTAGAAAGTGAATCACACTTGGATATATTTCTTGGACAATTTTTTCCCCCACTGACTCTACTGCTCTAAGTTATTAATTTGTCATTAAAGTACAAGTCAGGAATATATTTAAGGTAGGTTTATTGAGATGTTTATATGCCTGAAATATCATAAAAATGTGTATTGTATAAGTTAATGGAAAAAGGGCTTTGCTAAATTATTTAATTCAGTTGAAATTTTATTAATTTTTTCTTTAGTATATTCCCTCATGTTTGACCTTAGAGGATCATGCAAGCCTTTGTAGGACTCTTAATCTATGCAGTACAGGTATGCATATTAGTGTTAATCCTTAAAGTATGTATAGGTTTCAATTTAACAGTTTGGAAATTCTGTTACGGCTGGAACAGCCAGGAAGCTAGGGTAAGCTCACATTAACTATTCAACTGGGTTTGCATTAGGGTGCTATTTCCTGCATTGGAAATGAAGAAAGGAGATGACAACAAGAAACAGAAACATCAAGTGAAAAATGGCCTGATTCTCATTTTGCCCTTTGCGGTCTCTGCATGGAGTTTTAGTTGATAATTAACTTGGAATCCTTCCAAAGTGAATTTAGGTTGTAGAATATGTTGCCAATCAACCAAATCAGAAGGTAGTGCCATAATGTATCTGAGCCTCAAAATCGATGTTCTTTTTAACAATGCCTAAATAATGTAAAAAAATCTTAATGGTTAGCCACATTTAATTTATGGGATTCAAATCAAGGTTTATCTTAAAGAACTATAACAGGATGAAGAATTTCAGTTTCTGGTTTCACATGTAAGGAGCTTAGAAGCTGTCACTTCATCCTAACATCAAGTAAAAAGCTGAGCAGACTGAAAAATAGTCAACTCTTCTAGGATCCATAAGATAGGTGAGGAAAAAAGGCAAACTGCTTCCCTCAAGATTGGAGAGACAGATAAGCCAATACAAGGAGTCATGTCTACCAGAGTAGACACTCATGAGCGGAAATGCTGCAAGAACCAGAGCCTGAGTAGGCAAACCAGAACTGTAAACTATAAACATATTGCTGGAGGCTCAGTGTGGACAAGTCTTAGAGTTAAAAACTCCAGAGCGACCCAGTCATGGAGGGTGCTCAACACTTTTGTGATATTTACCTCCAGGGATTCAACCAGTTTAACAGAGTAAATATTGGAGAAAAGTTCACTCATATCTATAGCAGGAGGGAAAACAAAAACATTTTTAAATGTGCTAGAACACTTTATTCTTAAGAAAGCTTGCCCTCGGGAGAAACTAGTTAACCAGAGCTTAACGTGCTAAGGTATTATCAGAGCCTAATTGACCCAAGGAAGGGAAATACTCAGCTCCACACAGCTCTAGCCATCCTCTCCCACTGAAGGAGACAGGAAAGAACTGAGAAACACTTGTGAAGTTCACAGTCTAGAGGCATAAGTTCACAAAAAGACTGAGACTTGCTCATAGGACTATAGAACACTTCTCCTCTCCCCATATCTTAGCACCACATTACTAGAGACCTATTTCCAGCAGTTCCTTTTACCTGGTACACCATGCCCAGCTATCAGTAAAAAGTTACAAGGCATACGAAGAAGCAGGAAACACACTTTGAAGAGATAGAACACACATCAGAGTGAGACATGGCAAGGATGTTGGAATTAGCAGACTGGGGATTGAAAACAGCTATTATTACTATGCTAAGGGCTCTAATGGATAAAGCAGACAGCATGTAAGAAGAGATGGGCAATATAAGCAGAGACATAGAAATCCTAAGAAAGAATCAAAAAGAAATGCTAGACATAAAAACCACTGTAAAATAAATAAAGAACAATGGTCTTATTACTAGACTGGACACAGCTGAGGAAAGAATCTCTGAGCTTAAGGGAATATCAATAGAAACTTCCCAAACTGAAAAGCAAAGAGAACAAAGACTGAAAAAAACAGAATAGCATATCCAAGAACTGTGGTAGAACTACAAAAGGTGTAATATATGTGCAGTGGGACTGCCAGAAAGAGAAGAAAGAGAGAAATGAACAACAACAAAAAATACTTGAAAAAATAATGGCTGAGAAGTTCACTAAATAATGTCAGATGACAAACCACAGTCCCAGGAAGTTCAGAGAACACCATGTATAATGAATGCCCAAAAAAGTATACCTAGGCATATCATTTTCAAACTACAGAAAATCAAAAAGAAAGAACAAATTCTGAAAGAAGCCAGAGGGAGAAACACCTTACCTACAGAGGAACAAAGATAAGAACTACATCAGCCTTCTCAGAAACTATGCAAGCAAGATGAGGGTGGATTGAAACGTTTAAAGTTTTGGGAGAAAATACCACCAACTTAGAATTCTGTAAACTGCAAAATTATTCCTAAAAGTGAAGGAGAAATAAAGACTTTCCCAAACTAAAATTGAGGAAATTTGTTGCCAGTAGGCTTGCCTTGCAAAAAATGTTAAAATACATTTTTTAGAGAGAAAGAAAATAATATGTCAGAAACTCAGATCTACATAAAGAAAGAAAGAGCATCAAAGAAGGGATATGTGAAGGTAAAATCAAAACTTTAAACAAATTTTTAATTGATATAACAGGTAACAGTTTGTTCAAAACAATAATAGCAATAAGGTATTTATGCTTGCTTATGTATACATATATGCTTACATATGCTTATATATGAGTGAAATGAACAACAATAATGATACAAGGGATGGAAGGGAACAATTAGGTTTATTTTGTTATTATAAGGCACTCACACTATTGATAAAGTTATAACGGTATAATGTTATTTGAGAGTGGACTTGGATTAATTGTAAATGCATATTGCAAATTCTAGGGCAACTACTAAAAAGTAAAAAGGGAAAAGTAACTGATATGCTAAGAAAGAAGAGAAAATGGAATAATGTAAGATACTCAACACTACATAAAGCAGAAAAAGAGTAGGAGACAAAAATAGAAACAAAGAGCAAGGGCAAAAAATAGAAAATAGAAATAAATGTGGTAGATATTATTCTAACTATATCAATAATCCCTTTAAATACTACTAGTCTAAAGGCACCAATTAGATTGGAGGCAGAGGGAAATGGCCAAATAGAAACCTCCACTGATTGTCCCCACCACAGGAACACCAAATTTAGCAACTATCTACACACAGGAGAGAATTAATCAGAACCAAAAATCAGGTGACCAATTACAGTATCTGGATTTAATTTCATATTGCTGAAAGAGGCACTGAAGAGGGTAGAAAAGATAGCCTTGAATTGCTGATGCCACCACTCTCCCACTCACCCTGCAGTGACCAGGTGGTGTGGAGACAGAATGAGTGAACTTGGCGGGGGAGAGCACAGTGATTGTGGAAATTTGCAATGGAACTCAGTGCTGCCAACACTAGGCAGAACTCAGACGATGCTCATGGAAGGAGCATTTAGGTGATTCCTAGCAAGAGGAGATTCATCCATCCCAGTGGTCAGAATTTGAGTTTTAACAAGCCTTGCCACTATGGGCTGGAGTGCTGTGGGGTCCTAAATAAACTTATAAGGCAGTCTAGGCCACAAAGACTGCAAGTTCTAGTGCTGTGCTGGGCTTGGAGCTAGTGGACTTGGGGGACATGCAACCTAGAGAGATATCAGTTGGGGTGGCTAAGAGAGTGTTTGCATCACCACTCCCTCAGTCCTGGGCAATGCAACTCATAGCTCCAAAATAGACTCCTTCATTCTGCTTGAGGAGAGGAGAGGGAAGAGTATAGAGGACTGTGTCTTACTACTTGGATACCAGATCAGCCACAGTAGGCTAGGGCACAAGACAGAGTAGCGAGGCCTCCATTCCAGGCCCTAGCTCCCAGATGACACTTCTATACACACCCTGGGCCAGAAGGGAACTCACAGCCTTGAAGGGAAGGACCCAGTCCTGGCAGGACTCACCACCTTCTGACTAAAGAGCCCCTGGGCCATGAATAGTCAGCAGTGGTGATGAGGTAGTACACATCATGGACCTTGGGTGAGACTCTGAGACACGCTTGCTTCAGGTGTGACCCAGCACATTCAAAGCTGTGGTAGCTATCAGGAGGGATGCCTTCTGCTTGAAAAAAGCAGAGGGAAGAGTAAAGGGGACTTTGTCTTGTAGCTTAGGTACCAGCTCAGTCTCAAAGGGAGAGAGCAATAAGCAGGCTTTTGGGGTCCCTGATTCCACGACTTGACGCTTAGAAGGCATTTCTGGACCTACCCTGTGCCAGAGGGGAGCTCACTGCCCTGAAGGGTGAGTCCCAGGCCTGGCAGCATTCACCGCAAGCTGACTGAGGAGCCCTTGGGTTAAGTAAACATCAGAGGTATCCTGGCAGTACTCCCCATGGGCCTGTGGTGATCATGGATGTGGAGAAGACTTCTCTGCCTGGGGAAAGGGAAGAAAATAATGGAAAAGACTTTGTCTTGTGGTTTGGGTGCCAGCTCAGTCACAGTAGACTAGAACACCAGATAGATTGCTAAGGTTTCCAACTCCAGGCCCTGGCTACTGGACAGAATCTCTGGACCTGCCTGGGGCCTGGGGGAACTCATCACCCTGAAGGGAAAAACGCAAGACTGGGTGGCTTCACCACCTGCTAATTATAGAACCCTAGGGCCTTGAGTGAATATAGGCAGTAGCGATGTAGTGATTAGGTAGTGATTACATTGGGCCTTGGGCAGGACCCAGTGCTGTGCTGGCTTCAGGTCTGACCTAGTGCAGTCCCAGTGGTAGTGGCCAGAGATGCTTATACCACTCCTCCCCCTGCTCTAGGCAGCTGAGCACAGAGAGACTCCATTTGTTTGGGGAAAAGTAAGGGAAGGGAACAAGAGTCTGCCTGGTAATCCAAAGAATTCTTCCAGATCTTATCCAAGACCACCGAAGTGGTACCTCTATGAGTCTGTAAGAACCACAGCATTACTGTGCTTGGCATACCCCTTAATGCAGATATGGCTGCAGTGACCAAAAACTTACATCACAACGCTCAAGTCCCTCTGAATATCTGGAAAGCAATCCCAAGAAGAATGGGTACAAGCAAGCCCAGACTGTGAACTTACAGTACATACCTAACTCTTCAATAGCCAGACACCAAAAAACATCCCCAAGCATAAAGACAATCCAGTAAAACATGACCTTTCCAAACAAACTAAAGTCTCTGAGACATGAAAGACCAGTCCCAGAGAGACAGAGATATTTGACCTTTCAGACAGAGAATTCAAAATAGCTATTTTGAGAAAACTTAAAGAAATTCAAGCCAGGCATGGTGGCTCATGCCTGTAATCCCAGCACTTTTGTAGGCCGAGGTGGGTGGATCACTTGAGATCAGGAGTTTGAGACCAGCCTGACCAGCATAGAGAAACCCTGTCTCTACTAAAAATACAAAATTAGCCGGGCGTGGTGCCGCATGCCTATAATCCCAGCTACTCGGGACATTGAGGCAGGAGAATGTCTTGAACCCGGGAGGCAGAGGTTGCTGTGAGCTGAGATCACACCATTGCACTCCAGCCTGGGCAACAAGAACAAAATTCCATCTCAAAAAAAAAAAGAAATTCAAGATAACACAGAGAAGGAATTTATAATATTATCAGATAAATGTAACAAAGATACTGAAATAATTAAAAAGAACCAAACAGAAATTTGGGAGTTGAACAATTCAATAGACATACTGAAGAATGTATCAGAGTCTCTTAATAGCAGCATTGAGCAGGCAGAAGCAAGAATTAGTAAGCTTGAAGGCAGGCTATTAAAATACATAATCAGAGGAGACAAAGGAAAAAATATAAGAAGGAAGGAAGCATGCCTACAAGATCTAGAAAATAGCCTCAGAAAGGCAAATTTAAGAGTTATTGACCTTAAAGAGGAGGCAGAGTAGAAAGTTTACTCAAAGGGATAATAACAGAGAACTTCCCAAGCCTAGAGAAAGATATCAGCATTCAAGTACAAGAAGGTTATGGAACATCAAGCTGATTTAACCCAAAGAAGACTACCTCAAGGCATTTAATAATTAAACTGCCAAAGGTCAAGGATCATGAAAGGATCCTAAAAGCAGTAAGAGAAAAAAAAAAGAAATAAGATACAATGAAGCTTCAGTATATCTGGCAGTAGACTTCTCAGTGGAAACCTTACACACCAGGAAAGATTGGTGTGACATATTTAAAGGGCTGAAAGAAAAATCTTACCCTAGAATAATATATTCGGTGAAAATATCCTTCAAACATGAAGGAGAAATAAAGACTTTTCAAGAGAAACAAAAGCTGAGGGTTTTCATCAACGCCAGACCTGTCCTACAAGAAATACTAAAGGGAGTTCTTCCATCTGAAAAAAACAAATGTTAGCAAATGTATTAGTCAAGGTTCTCTTAGAGGGACAGAACTAATAGGATATACATAAAAAGGAGTTTATTAAGTATTAACTTACATGATCACAAGGTCCCACAATAGGCTGCCTGCAAGCTGAGAAGAAAGCAGAGCCAGTCTGAGTCCCAAAACTGAAGACCTTGGAGTCTGATGTTCAAGGGCAGGAAGTAACCAACACTGCACAAAAATGTAGACTGAGAGGATAGGCCCATCTCTCCTTTTCACGTTTTTCTGCCTGCTTCATATTCACTGGAAGCTGATTGGATTATGCCTACCAGATTAAGGGTAGATCTGCCTTCCCCAGCCCACTGACTCAAATGTTAATCTCTTTTGGCAACACCCACACAGACACACTCAAGATTAATACTTTGTATCCCTCAATCCAAACAAGTTGACACTCAGTATTAACCATCACAGTGAACAATAAGAAATCATCTGGAGGTACAAAACTTATTGATAATAGTAAGTACATGGAGAACTATGACTATTGTAACTCCATAATTGTGGTGTGTAAACTACTGACACCTTAAATAGAAAGATGAAAAAGTGAACCAACCAAAATAATAATTACAACAAATTTTCAACTCATAGACAGTACAGTAAGATGTCAATAGAAATGACAAAATGTTAAAAGGCAAGGAGCTAAACTTTAAAGAGTAGAGTTTTTACTAGTTTTCTTTTTGCTTGTTTGTTTATATAATGCCTGTTAAGTTGTCATCAGTTTAAATAATGGGTTATAATATTTTATAACCCATTATTTATGCAAGCTTCATGGTAACCTCAAATCTAAACATACAACAGATACACAAAAATTAAAAGCAATAAATTAAAACATACCACCAGAGAAAAATCACCTTCACTAAAAGTAATCCCCATGTGTCAAGGGAGGGACCTAGTGGGGAGGTAATTAGATATGGGGACAGTTTTCTCCATGCTGTTCTCATGATAGTGAGGAAGTTCTCACAAGATGTGATATTCTAAAAGTGGCAGTTTCCCCTGCATGCTCTCTTTCTCTGGCCACCATGTAAGATGTGCCTTGCTTCCCCTTTGCCTTCTGCCATGATTGTAAGTTTCCTGGGGCCTCCCCAGCCATGCAGAACTACAAGTCAATTAAACCTCTTTCCTTTATAAATGCCTCAGTCTGAAGCATTTCTTTATAGCTGTGTGAAAATGGATGAATGTAGAAGAAGGAAGAGAAGACCACAAAAGAAACGAAACTAATAAGAATATGGCAAGGTTTAGCTCTTACTTATCAACAACAACACTAAATGTAAATGGACTAAAATATCTAATCAAAAGACAGAGTGGCTGAATGGATAAATAAGATCCAATGGTCTGTTGCCTGCAAGAAACACACTGTATGTATAAAGACACATATAGACTAAAAATAAGGGGACAAAAAAAAATATTCCATGCCAATGGAAACCAAAAAATGGCAGGAGTAATTCTACTTATATCAGGCAAAATAGAGTTCAAGAAAAAACTATAAAAAGAGACAAGGAAGGTCACTATATAATGATAAAGGAGTCAATTCAGCAAGAGGATATAACAATTGTATATGTGTGTGTGTGTGTGTGTATAATTGCACTCAACAATTGAGAAGCTAGATATATAAAGCAAATATTATTAGTGCTAAAGAGAGAGATAAACTCCAATACAATACTAGCTGGAGATTTCAACACCCCACTTTCAGCATTGGACAGATTGTCAAGACAGAAAATCAACAAAGAAACATCGGATGTAATCTGCACTATAGACCAAATGGACCAAATAGATGTTTAGAGAACATTTCATTTAATGGCTGCAGAGTACACCTTCTTCTCCTCATCACATGGATCATTCTCAAGGATACACCATATATTAGGTCACAAAACAAGCCTTAAAACATTTTAGAAAATTAAAGTAATATCAACTGTCTTCTCTGAGCACAATAGAATAAAACTAGAAATCAATAACAAGAGCAATTTTGAAAACAATACAAACACCTGGAAATCAAACAGTATGCTTCTGAATGACCAGTGGGTCAATGAAGATTAAGAGGGAAATTTAAAATTTTCTTCAAACAAGTGATAATGGGCACACAACATACCAAAGCCCATAAGATACAGCAAAATCAGTACTAAGCAGGAAGTTTATAGCTATAAAAGCTTACATCAAAAGAAGAAAAACTTCAAGTAAACAACCTAATGAGACATCTTAAATAACTAGAAAAGAAAGAACAAACCAAACACAAAATTTGTAGAAGTAATAAACATCAGACCAGAGATAAATGAAATTGAAATGAAGCAAACAATACAAAAGATCAACAAAACAAAAAATTTGTTTCCTTAAAAGGTAAACAAAATTGACAAAACTTTAGTCAGACTAAGAAGAAAAAGAGGGAAGACCCAAATAAATAAAATTAGAGATAGAAAAGGGGACATTACAACTGAAATTCAAAGGCTTGTTAGAGGCTACTATGAACAATTATATGCCAATAAATTGGAAAACCTAGAATAAATGGATAAATTCTTAGGCATATTCAACCTACCAAGATTGAACCATGAAGAAAACTAAAATCTGAACAGACCAAAAACTGGTACCAAGATTGAAGCCGTAATAAAAAGTCTCCTAGCAAAGGAAATCCTGGGACTTAATGGCTTCACTGCTGAATTTTACCAAACATTTAAAGAAGAACACCAATCCTACTTAAATTATTCTGAAAAATAGAGGAGGAGAGAATACTGCCAAATTCATGCTACAAGGTCAGTATTACCCTGATACCAAAACCAGACAAAGACACATTAAAAAAAAAAAAAGAAAGAAAACCGCAGGCCAATATCCCTGATGAATATTGATGCAAAAATCCTCAACAAAATACTAGCAAACGAAATTCAACAACACATTAAAAAGATCAGTCATCATGACCAAGTGGGATTTATCCCAGGGATGTAAGGATGGTTCAACATATGCAAATTAATCAATGTGATACATCATATCAACAGAATAAGGAATAAAAACTACATGGTCATTTCAATTGGTACTGAAAAAGTTCACCACTGTTATTCAGCATAGTACTGGAAACACTAGCTAAAGCAATTATACAAGATAAAGAAATAAATTGGCATCCAAATTGGAAAGGAAGAAGTCAAATTACCCTTGTTTACAGATGATACGAACTTATTTTGGAAAAATCTAAAACTGCACCAGAAAACTATTGGAACTGATAAACAAATTCAGTAAAGTTGCAGGATACAAAATCAACATGCAAAAATTAGTAGCATTTCTATATGCCAACAGTGTGAGCAATGTGAAAAAGAAATAAAAAAGCAATCCCATTTACAATAGCCACTAAAATTAATACCTAGAAATTAATTTAACCAAAGAAGTGTGTATTAGTCAAGGTTCTCTAGAAGGACAGAACTAATAGGATAGATGTATATATAAAGGGGAGTTTATTATGGAGTACTAACTTACACAATCACAAGGTCCCACAATAGGCCATCTGCGAGCTGAAGAGTGAGGAAGCCAGTCTGAGTCCCAAAGCTGAAGAACTTGGAGTTCGATGTTCGAGGGCAGGAAGAATCCAGCACAGGAGAAAGATGTAGGCTGGGAGGCTAGGCCAGTCTAATCTCTCCATGTTCTTCTGCCTGTTTTTATTCCGGCCATGCTGGCAGCTGATTAGATTGTGCCCACCCAGATTGAGCGTGGGTCTGCCTTTCCCAGTCCGTCTTTCCCAGTCCACTGACTCAAATGTTAATCTCCTTTGGTAACACTTTCACAGACACACCCAGGAGCAATACTTTGCATCCTTCAGTCCAATCAAGTTGACACTCAGTATTAACCACCACAAAGTGAAAGATCTCTACGATGAAAACTATAAAACATTGATGAAAGAGATAGAAAGGACACAAAAAATGGAAAAATATTCCACGTTCATGGATTGAAAGAATCAATATTGTTAAACTGTCTGTACCACCCAAAGCAGTCTACAGATTCAAAGTAATCCCTATCAAAATACCATGATATTCTTCACATAAATAGAAAAAAAGATCCTAAAATTCAATGGAAAACAGAAGGCTCAAAATAGCCAAGCTGCATTGAACAAATAGAACAAAACTAGAACAATTGTATTACTGACTTCAGATTATACTACAGAGGTGTAGTAACTAAAACAGTGTGGTACTTACTGCTATAAGAACAGACACATGGACCAAGGGAACAGACCCACACACAGACCAATACAGAATCTAAAAACAGATCCATACATCTACAATAAACTCATTTTGACAAAGGTTTCAAGAACATGCATTGGGGAAAGGACAGTCTCTTCAATAAATAGTGCTGGGAAAATTGAAAGACCATATGCAGAAGAATAAAAGTAGACCCCTATCTCTCACCAAATACAAAATTCAAATCAAAATGGATTAAAGGCTTAAATCTAAAATATTAAACTATGAAATTACTAAAATAAAACATTGGGGAAACTCTCCAGAACATTGGACTGGGCAAGGATTTCTTGAGTAATACCCCACAAGCACAGGCAACCAAAGCAAAATGGACAAAGATTGTATCAAGCTAAAAATTTTCTGCACAGCAAAGAAAACAATCAACAAAGTGAAGAGACAACCCACAGAATAGGAGAAAACTTTTGAAAATTACCCATCTGGCAAGAGATTAATAACCAGAAATATATAAGGAGCTCAAACAACTCTTATTGCAAAAAAACTAATAATTCAATTAAAAATGGACAAAAAGTTAGAACAGACATTTCTCAAAAGAAGACATATAAATGTCAAACAGGTATATGAAAAGGTGCTCAACATCATTGATTATTAGAGAAATGGAAGTCAAAACTACAGTGAAATATCATCTCACCTGAATTAAAATGGCTTTTATTCAAAAGACAGGTAGTAACAAACACTGATGATGATGTGGAGAAAAGAGAACACTTGTACACCGTTGATAGGAATGTAAATTAGTACACTCACTGCGGAGAACAGTTTGGAGGTTCCTCAATAAACTAAAAATAGAGCTATCATATGATACAGCAATTTTACTGCTAGGCATATACCCCAAAGAAAGGACATCAGTATATGAAAGCAATACCTGCATTCTCATGTATATTGCAGTACTATTCACAATAGCCATGATTTGGAAGCAACCAAAGTGTCCATCAACAGACTAATATATAAAGAAAACATGGTACATATACACAATGGAGTATTATTCTGCCGTAAAAAATAATGAGAACTCTCATTTGCAACAATATGGATGGAGCTGGAGGTCCCTTTATTAAGTGAAATAAGCCAAGCACAGACAGATAAATTTTACATGTTCTCACTTATTTGTGGGAGCTAAAAATTAAAACAATTGAATTCATGGAGATAGAGAGTAGAAGAATGGTTAGCAGAGGCTGTGAATGGTAATGGGTTAGGGAGAAGTGGGGATAATTAATGGTTACCAGAAAATAGAAAGAATGAATAACATCTAGTATGGTCAATAATAATTTAATTGTACATTTAAAAAATCACATAATATAGTTAGATTGTTTATAAATTGTTTATAATTGGATTGTTTATACTAAAATAGCATAAATGGATTATATGAAACACAAAGGATAAAAGCTCGAGGTGATGGATACCCCACTTATCCTGATGTGATTATTACACATTGTATGCCTGTATCAATATATCCCATATACCCCATAATCATATACATCTACTATGTACACACAAAAATAAAAAATAAATAAATAAAAGAGATTGTCAGAGTTGAGAAAAAAACTTTATGTTGTCTGCAATAAAGCCATTTATTTGTTTTTGAAATAGAATCCCACTTTAAATATAAAAGCACATATGGGCCGGGTGTGGTGGCTCACACCTGTAATCCCACCACTTTGGGAGGCTGAGGCAGGCAGATCACCTGAGGTCAGGAGTTCGAGAACAGCATGGCCAACATGGTGAAACCCCATCTCTACTAAAAATATATTTTAAAAAATAGCTGGGCATAATGGCAAGCACCTGTATTCCCAGCTACTTGGGAGGCTGAGTCAGGGAGAATTGCTTGAACCTGGGAGGCGGAGGTGGCACTGAGCCAAGATCATGCCACTGCATTCCAGCCTGGGTGACAGAGCAAGATGCTGTCTCAAAAAACAAATAAAATAAAATATAAAAAATCAAATAAAAGTACATATGGATTTAAAGTACAAGGGATGTAGAAAAAATATACCATGCTAACAAAAATTAAAAGAAAGCAGGAGAAACTGTATTAATTTCAGACACAGTAGACTTTAAGGTAAGGAAAGTATCAGGAATAAAGAATCGTATTACTCAATGATAAAGGGGTCAATTTTCTAAGAAGACATACAAATCCTTACCATATATGCAACTAACAAGAGTGTCAAACTATGTGAGGCAAAAACTGATAAAACTGCAACAAGAATAGGTGACTCCATTATTACAGTTGAATACATTAACACCCCTATATCAGAAATGGATAGATCCAGCAAGCAGAAAATCATAAAGGACGTGGTTGAGCTCAGCAACACTCAAAAGATTCAACTAGATATAACTGACACCTATTGACAGCAGACTGCACATTCTTCTTAAGCTCACATGGCGCATTCACCAAGATAGACCACATTCTGTGTGATTGATAAAACAAATTTAAACAAATTTGTTTAAATTTAAAAGAACAAATTTAAAAATAATGGAAATCATATAATGTTTGCTTTCAGACTGCAGTGGAATTAAATTTGAAACCAATAACAGAAAAATGCCTGAAAAGGTGGAGATTAGCAACACATTTCTAAATAACACATGAGTCAAGGAGAAATTTAAAAGCATTTTGTACCAAGTGAAAATGAAAATACAGAGAAAGCAGTGTATAGAAGGAAATTAATACCATTAAGTGCATATATTAGAAAAGAAGAAAGCTTTAAAATTAATAACCTATTTTCACCTTAGAAAATTAGAAAAAGAAGAGCAAATTAAATTCAAAGTAAGAAGAAGAAAGAAAACAAAAATTGGAGCAGAAATCAATGAAACTGAAAACAGGAAATTAGAGAAAAGTCAACAAAATCAAAAGCTATTTCTTTGAAAACAGCAATAAAATAGATAATTCTGTAGGCATTCTAACAGAAAAGGATGCAAATTACTAATATTAAAAGTGAAAGAGGAGACTTGACTACAGATCTCATGGACACTAAAAGGATAAGAAGGGATTACTATAAACACCTATAAGGCCACAATTCTGATAGCCTAGATGATATGGACCTGGTCCTTGAAAGACATAATCTACTCACACAAGAATAGGATATCTGAATAGGAGTATAGCTATTAAAGAAATGGAATTAATAATTAATAGCCTTCCAACGCAGAAGATACAAGAGCCAGATAGGTTCACTGGTGAATTCTACAAAACATTTAATGAAGAAATTGCCAATTCTCTACAATCGTTTTCAGAAGATAGAAGCAGAGGAAGGAATACTTCCTGACTCATTATATGAGGCCATCATTACTCTAATAACAAAATTAGAAAAAGACATTACACACACACAAAAACACAAAACTACAGAGCAATATCTCTCATGAACATAGGTGAACAAATCTTTAACAAAATATTAACAAATTCAATTCAACAATGCATAAAAATAATTATACATGCATCCAACTGGGATTTATCCCAGGTGTGCAAGGCTGGTTCAGCATTCAAAATCAATTAATATATTCATCATATCATCAAGCTAAAAAAGAAAAATCACATGATCATACCAATAAACGTAGAAGAAGCTAAAGCTAACATTGTACTTAATGGTGAGAAATTCGAAATTCTCTCACTAAGATCAAGTATAAGCCCAAAACATCCCCTCTAACCACTCCTTTTTAATGTTGTACTTGAAGTTCTAGCTATTGCAATTAGACAAGAACAGGAAATAAAAGGTATACTTATTGGAAAAATATAAATATAACTATCTTTGTTTGCAGATGACATAATTATATCTATGTAGAAAATCCGAAGGGATCAACCAAAAAAAAAGACTCCTGGAATTAATAAGCAATTATAGCAAGGTTGCACAATACAAGATTAATGTACAAAACTCAGTTACATTTCTATACACTTGCAATGAACAAATGGAATTTGAAATGAAAAACACTATTCTATTTACATTAGTACCCTCAAAAATGAAATACATAGGTATAAATCTTACAAAATTAGGTACATGGTCTATGTGAGGAATACTATAAAACACTTAAGAGTGAAATAAAAGAAGAACTAAATAGAGATATTCTGTGTTCATGGGTAGGAAGACCAATATTATCAAGATGTCAGTTCTTTCCAATTTAATCTGCAGATTCAATCCTAGTCAAAATCACACCAAATTATTCTATGGCTTTTGATAAATTGATTCTAAAGATTACTGAAAAGGTAAAAGACATAGAAGAGCCATACAATTTTGAAGGAAGAGAATAAAGTTGGAGGACTGATATTACCTGTCATCAAGACATACCATAAAGAATCCAGTAATCAGGACAGTATGGTATTGTTGAAAGAACAGACAAATAGAACAATGGAACTGTATAGGGAGCCCAGAAATAGGCACATAAATATAGTTAATTGATCTTTGACAAAGAAACAAAGGCAATGCAATGGACCAAAGATAGTTTTTTAAACAAATGATGTTGGAACAACTGAACAATCACATGCAAAAAATAAATCTAGACACAAACCTTACACCCTTCATAAAATTTAATTCTAAAGGGGTCATAGACCTAAACACAAAATGCAAAACTGTAAAACTCCTGGATGATAACATAATAGAAAACCTAGGTAACCCTAGGATTAACAATGAGTGTTTAGATATGACATCAAAGACAGAATCAATTAAAAAAATTGATAAGCTGGAATCCATTAAAATCTTCTATCTGACAAAGACAATGTCAAGAGAATCCAAAGACAAGCCACAGACTTGGAGAAAATATTTGCACAAAAAAGATCTGATAAAGGACTGCTATTTAAAATATATGAATAACTCTTAAAACTCAAAAATAACAAACAAATAATGCAATTAAAAAATGGGCCAGCAGGGATTACAGCACTTTGGGAGGCCGAGGCGGGTGGATCATCTGAGGTCAGGAGTTTGAGACCAACCTGGCCAACATGGTGAAACCCCATCTCTACTAAAAAAATACAAAAATTAGCTGGGCGTGATGGCGGGTGCCTGTAATCCCAGCTACTGGAAAGGCTGAGGCAGGAGAATCGCTCGAACTCGAGAGGCAGAGTTTGCAGTGAGCTGAAATTATGCCACTGCACTCCAGCCTGGACGACAGAACGAAACTCTGTCTCAAAAATAAATAAATAAATAAATAAATAAATAAAAAGGGCCAGCGGGCACTGTGGCTCATGCCTGTAATCCCAGCATTTTGGGAGGCCGAGGAGGATGGATCACTTGAGGCCAGGAGCTTGAGACTAGCCTTGCCAACATGGTGAAACCCTATCTCTACTAAAAATACAAAAATTAGCCAGGCATGGTGGTGTGCACCTGTAATCCCAGCTACTTGGGAGGCAGAGGCATGAGAATTGTTTGAACCCAGGGGGCATAGGTTGCAGTGAGCTGAGATTGTTACTGCACTCCAGCCTGGGTGACAGAATGAGGCTCTGTCTCAAATACACACACACACACACACACACACACACACACACACACACACACATGCCAGAGACCATATATACAGGTGTCAAATAAGCATGTGAAAAAGTGTTCCACATATGCCATCAGATAAATGCAAATTAGAGCAACAACTAGATACTATTATACTATATACCTTTTAGAATGCCTAAACTCTGGGAAGTTGACAACATCAAATGCTGGTGAGGATGTGGAGCAGCAGGAACTCTCATTCATTGATGGTGGGTACAACTTTGGAAGACAACTTGGTAATTTCTTACAAAACGAAACATACTCTTATATGATCCAGCAATTGTGCTACTTGGTGTTTATTCAAAGAAAAAACTTATGTCTAAACAAAAATGTGCACATGGATGTTTATAGCAGCTTCATTTATAATTGCCAAAACTTAGATGCAACTGAGATGTTTTTCAGTAGGTGAATGGATAAATAAACAGGGGTATATTCAGGCAACCAAAGACTATTAAGTGCTAAATGGAAATGAATTACTAAGCAATGAAAAGACATGGAGAAACTATTAAATGCATTAGGTGAAAGAAGCCAATCTGAAAGTCTACATACTGTGTAATTCCAACTATATGACATTCTGGAAAAGGTAAAAACTATGGAGACAGTAAAAAGATCAGTGGTTGCTAGTGGTTGGAGGTGGGAGGAGAGATGAATAGGTAGAGCACAGGGTATTTTTAGGGCAGTGAAAATACTCTATATTATATATATGGATACATGTTATTATACATTTGTCCTATTTCACAGTATGTACACATCACAAGTGAACCCTAATGTAAATATGGACTTTGGGTAATTATGATGTGTCGGTAGAGTTTCATTGGTTTCAGCAAATGTACCACTCTGGTGGGAAGGTTGATGATGAGACAGGCTATTACATGTAAGGGGGCAGGCAGGAATCTATGGGAAAACTTTGTACTTTCCTCTCAATTTTGCTGTGAATCTAAAATTCCTCTAAAAAATAGTCTTAAAAATAAATAAAAACTATAACATTTTGCCCTTCAGTTGAGGTCAACGAAAACAAGATAAATCACAACATACTAAATTTTTTGGTTAGATTTCCTATATTTAGAGAACTTCCAAATATATACTAAGAAATTAGTTTTGAAAACTGTTGTTACTTTTAAAACCTTCACTAGATTATGCTGTGTCCAATGTGCCAATTTATTTTCAATATTTCAAATGATGCTGCTATTTAACAAAACAAAGCAAGCATTTTCTATCAATGTTACACATATTCTCAGTTACACAAATGATGAATTATACATATTCTTATCACACAAATGATGATATACACTTCTAGAATTAATATATACATAAGTATGTGTGGTGAGAAAATGATCAAGTGATACTTTTTATTTCTGAGAATAATTTACCATGTGGTTTTCTTCAGTGTCTGCTTATTGAGAGATGATAAATTATGGCTTGGTTATGTATTGCTTTATTAACTTGGTTTTACTGGTGGCTTCACTTGTAAGCCTTTTTGTGGCCTTTTTGTATCTGAGAAACAAATATAGGTAAAATCTGTGGTTGGAATAATAACATCCTAAAATGCATTTCTGAATGAAATCAGCCATGGTCATAGAAAGAAATAATTTCTTCTATTTGTATGTGGTAGCTTTGATTGTTGTTTAGCAAAAATTTATTCCT
This sequence comes from Pan troglodytes, assembly GCF_028858775.2. NCBI lineage: Eukaryota > Metazoa > Chordata > Mammalia > Primates > Hominidae > Pan > Pan troglodytes. The sequence continues at coordinate 134,512,996 of NC_072398.2, forward strand.
GTTTCCAGCTTCATGATAAGAGTACATTGCCTGCCTCATTGATGTTGAAATCAGACCCAGATCTGAAGAGGCAGAAAGTGTTTTCACTCATCCCTGCAAAAACTTCCAGTCTTTACCATGAGAAAAGCATTTTTCAGATAGCTGCTGCCCCAGTCAGCTTGGGCTTGTGAATGAGACTGTACAGCTGAGTCACTGCAGCTGATCTAGAAACTAAGTTGTCTGTCTAAGCCAACCTGCAGACCTTTAAACGTTCCACTGTGATCAGGTGTATGCAAACCTACCCTCAAAAGGCTAAGAAGTTGAGAAGATGAAGAAAAGGGCTGATAAATGCAGTTTCTTTTAATACATTTAGTAGGGACTTATGAACAGAAGCAATGTCTCAGGCAGCCAAGAGGTGATGTACCCTTGCCCTTGCCCTCCAGAGAATATCCTTTATATAGCAAGCTTTTTGGTAAAGCATGCGTAGCTACTCACACCTTAGACTTTCTTGTGAAACTTGTGACCATAAGAAAGAGATTAGATCAATATGTTTATGAGGGGTTATCTATGCTATGGGAAGACCATGGTATGTAGGAGTCAACCATTGGTCATCTGGGTGGTTTTACTTCAAGGCGGCATTACTCGTTGCCATGCAACAGGCTGTTTTCCTACAGTAAGCAAAATAAAAATAATAATTAAAAGCTAATTGTTGAGTGCCACTGAGATATTTTGGTTGTCATGCAGCAAAACTAATGTGTTTATTTAAATACACCTAAAATTTTATTTATTCATCTTAATCTGAAATTTCTTGTCTTTTAGTTGAACTAAGGAATTTTTGTTAAATAGAACCAACTTTTATTTTTTAAATAAAATTCACAATAAAAATTAATTTACACAACTTACACACTTCATTCTTTTAAGAATATATACTTTTAATTTGTAATCATACTTTCTTATTTTTTATCCAGATTACATGAAAACCAATTAACTTTTCTCTTTTTTCTTTTTGTTCTTTTGACAGTGTCTTGCTCTGTCACCCAGGCTGGAGTGCAGTGGCGTGATCTTGGCTCACTGCAACCTCTGCCTCCTGGGCTCAAGCAATTCTCCTGCCTCAGCCACCCAAGTAGCTGGGATTATTGGCATGCACCACCATGCCCAGCTAATTTTTGTATTTTTGGTAGACACAGGATTTCACCGTGTTGGCCAGGCTGGTCTCAAATTCCTGGCCTCAAGTAATCTGCCTACCATGGCTTCCCAAAGTGCTGAGATTACAGCCGTGAGCCACCTCGCCCAGCCTTAGCTTCTCTCTTAACTAGTTAACACCTTTTAGCCAGGGTGTCACCTTGGTACCAAGAATTTCATAATTTTCATATGACTATTTACTTATTATTAAAATTGTTTCTTCTAAAGTTACCATTATGTCTCTAAATAATATATCTTCTCTAAATCAAAAACTATTAGCTTTTGACTTAGATAATATTAGCTAAATCACTGTTGCAAACAGAAAGTAATCACAGTTACACTACCATTTAATTGCTATCTCTCTTCCTCCCTCACTGTATTTATTATTTTGATTACTCTAGTGGTTATTGTCATAATTTTAATATTCTATTTCTTGATTCATCATCTTTAGATAGAATCTATTCAGTTCCCTTCATATAATATGGGGAATTAGCTCCCTTACTTGACCCTCTGCCTCTCCTCACACCATCTTCCACTTGTCATTTTTATCGTTTATTTAACATTATAAGGGGTTATTTAATTAGAATCATCAAATAACTCCAATCAAAGATTTTATGATCTTTGACAATAGGCTGAATCTAAAAATTATAAACTTGACCAGGCACAGTGGTTTCTGCCTATAATCCCGGCACTTGGAAAGGCCAAAGGTGAGAAGATCACTTGAGGCCAGGAGTTTGAGACCAGCCTGGGCCACATAGCAAGACCCTGTTTCTAGAAAAAATAAAAAATTAGCTGGTGTGGCAGTGTGTGCCTGTAGTCCTAGCTACCGGAAGGGCTGAGTTGGGAAGATTGTTTGAGGCTAGGAATTGGAGTTTGCAGTGAGCTATGATCATGCCACTGCACTCCAGCCTGGGTGAATGAGAAAGACCCTGTAAACGAAATAAAATTTTAAAAATTATAAACTGAAAAACAGTATTTATAATAATTATAAAACATCAGATGCTGATATCTGAATTGTGTGATTCACCCGTAGAGAAGAAAATATAATTGTAGGTGGCTAAAACTGTGCTGCTCAAAATGGAATGTTCTGAAGTTGGGCCAGATGAGTTATTTTCTTACAAAACATAAACAACTGAAAATCATGGTACATTTTTTTTTTTCATTTTAAAACCTGGCTTTCTTGTATAGCCTTGTGTGTTTTCTGGAGTTTCTAATTGCCTTTGTTTTTCTATATTGAGAGTGGAAATCCACATTTTGGAGTCATATTTTTGTTAAAAAGAACCGACTTTTATTTTTTTAAAGTGATGCTTCACAGAGGCAGCTTGACTTCTGAATCAATGTGGACCAGTAGTTTCTAGTCTCACTGTAGATCTGCCATCTGTGATTTTCTTTTTTTTTTTAATTTTAATTTTAATTTTATGTTCCAGGGTACATGTGCAGGATGTGCAAGTTGATTTTCTTACTTTTATAGCCTGTCTTAATTCCACAGTTCCTTTAAGCACATTTCTAACTCTTTATAAGATTTTGTGTGTGTGTATGGAATGCATATTCCTGTAGTTTTATAAAAATACATATGGGTGGTAAACTTTTAAAGTTCTTGCATGCATCCAATCCTTGACCAGGTTTAGAATTCTAGTTTTCAATTTTAGACTTTTTTTTAGGCCTAATATCCAGAGTTACTGATGCAAATGTTATTCTCACTTTGTTTTCAAGCACCTGCTTTTTCTGTCTGCTACATTCTAGAATCTTTTCTTAATCTTTGATGTTTTTGTACTTCATAATTTTTTTTCTCCACATACGTCTTTTTAAAAATTTCAGCCTGTTCACTTGAGCCCAGGAGTTTGAGACCAGCCTGGGCAAGATGGTGAAACTTCATTTCTATAAAAAAATACAAAAATTAGCCAGGCATGGTAGCACATGCCTGTAGTCCCAGCTACTTGAGAGGCTGAGGCATGAGGATTGCTTGAGCCTGGGGGCCAAGGCTGCAGTGAGCCGTGATCATGCTAGTGCTCCCCAGCCTGAGCAACAGAGTGAGACCTTATCTAAAAAAAAAAAAGTATTCTGTTGAAACCCAAGCCTTTTCAATATGGATTTATACCTTTATTCATGATATTATCACTTTAATGACACCATTTCTTCCTTTGTCTTCCACTAATAATGCATCTGCTCTCTCATTTTCCTTCCTTCTTTCTCTCATTTCTTTTCTTCTCTCCCTCCCTCACCCTCCTCATCTCTTTTTTTTTAATTATACTTTAAGTTTAGGGTACATGTGCACAACGTGCAGGTTTGTTACATATGTATACATGTGCCATGTTGGTGTGCTGCACCCATTAACTTGTCATTTAACATTAGGTATATCTCCTAATGCTATCCTTCCCCCCTCCCCGCACCCCACAACAGGCCCCACTGTGTGATGTTCCCCTTCCTGTGTCCACATGTTCTCATTGTTCAATTCCCACCTATGAGTGAGAACATGCAGTGTTTGGTTTTTTGTCCTTGTGATAGTTTGCTGAGAATGATGGTTTCCAGCTTCATCCATGTCCCTACAAAGGACATGAACTCATCATTTTTTATGGCTGCATAGTATTCCATGATGTATATGTGCCACATTTTCTTAATCCAGTCTATCATTGTTGGACATTTAGGTTGGTTCCAAGTCTTTGCTATTGTGAATAGTGCCGCAATAAACATAGTGTGCATGTGTCTTTATAACAGCATGTTTTATAATCCTTTGGGTATATACCCAGTAATGGAATGTCTGGGTCAAATGGTATTCCTAGTTCTAGATCCCTGAGAAATCGCCACACTGACTTCCACAATGGTTGAACTAGTTTACAGTCCCACCAACAGTGTAAAAGTGTTCCTGTTTCTCCACATCCTCTCCAGCACCTGTTGTTTCCTGACTTTTTAATGATCATCATTCTAACTGGTGTGAGATGGTATCTCACTGTGGTTTTGATTTGCATTTCTCTGATGTCCAGTGATGATGAAGATTTTTTCATGTGTCTTTGGCTGCATAAATGTCTTCTTTTGAAAAGAAGACATGCCTTTTGCCCACTTTTTGATGGGGTTGTTTGTTTTTTTCTTGTAAATTTGTTTGTGTTCATTGTAGATTCTGGATACTAGCCCTTTGTCAGATGGGAAGATTGCAAAAATTTTCTCCCATTCTGTAGGTTGCCTGTTCACCTGATGGTAGTTTCTTTTGCTGTGAAGAAGCTCTTTAGTTTAATTAGATCCCTTTTGTCTATTTTGGCTTTTGTTGCCATTGCTTTTGGTGTTTTAGACATGAAGTCCTTGCCCATGCCTATGTCCTAAATGGTATTGCCTAGGTTTTCTTCTAGGGTTTTTGTGGTTTTAGGTCTAACATTTAAGTCTTTAATCCATCTTGAATAAATTTTTGTATAAGGTGTAAGGAAGGGCTCCAGTTTCAGCTTTCTACATATGGCTAGCCAGTTTTCCCAGCACCATTTATTAAATAGGGAATCCTTTCCCTATTTCTTGTTTTTGTCAGGTTTGTCAAAGATCAGATAGTTGTAGATACGCCGGATTGTTTCTGAGGGCTCTGTTCTGTTCCATTGGTCTATATTTCTGTTTTGGTACCAGTACCATGCTGTTTTGGTTACTGTAGCCTTGTAGTATAGTTGGAGTGTGAAGCCTCCAGCTTTGTTCTTTTGGTTTAGGATTGACTTGGCGATGCGGGCTCTTTTTTGGTTCCATATGAACTTTAAAGTAGTTTTTTCCAATTCTGTGAAGAAAGTCATTGGTAGCTTGATGGGGATGGCACTGAATCTACAAATTATCTTGGGCAGTATGGCCATTTTCACGATATTGATTCTTCCTACCCATGAGCATGGGATGTTCTTCCATTTGTTTGTATCCTCTTTTATTTCATTGAGCAGTAGTTTGTAGTTCTCCTTGAAGAGGTCTTTCACATCCCTTGTAAGTTGGATTCCTAGGTATTTTATTGTCTTTTAGCAATTGTGAATGGTTGTTCACTCATGATTAGGCTCTCTGTTTGTCTGTTATTGGTGTACAGGAATGCTTGTGATTTTTACACATTGATTTTGTATCCTGAGACTTTGTTGAAGTTGCTTATCAGCTTAAGGAGATTTGGGGCTGAGACTATGGGGTTTTCTAGATATACAATCATGTCATCTGCAAACAGGGACAATTTGACTTCCTCTTTTCCTAATTGCATACTCTTTATTTCTTTCTCTTGCCTGATTGCCCTGGCCAAAACTTCCAACACTATGTTGAATAGGAGTGGTGAGAGAGATCATCCCTGTCTTGTGCCAGTTTTCAAAGGGAATGCTTCCAGTTTTTGCCCATTCAGTATGATATTGGCTGTGGGTTTGTCATAGGTAGCTCCTATTATTTTGAGATACTTTCCATCAATACCTAATTTATTGAGAGTTTTTAGCATGAAGGGCTGTTAAATATTGTTGAAGGCCTTTTCTGCATCTATTGATATAATCATGTGGTTTGTGTCATTGGTTCTGTTTATGTGATGGATTATGTTTATTGATTTGCGTATGTTGAACCAGCCTTGCATCTGAAGGATAAAGCTGACTTGATCATGGTGGATAAGCTTTTTGATATGCTTCTGGATTCAGTTTGCCAGTATTTTATTGAGGATTTTTGCATCGATGTTCATCATGATATTGGTCTAAAATTCTCTTTTTTTGTTGTGTCTCTGCCAGGCTTTGGCATCAGGATGATGCTGCCCTCATAAAATGAATTAGGGAGGATTCTCTCTTTTTCTATTGATTGGAATAGTTTCAGAAGGAATGATACCAGCTCCTCTTTGTACCTCTGGTAGAATTTGGCAGTGAATCCATCTGGTCCTGGACTTTTTTTGGTTGGTAGGCTCTTAATTATTGCCTGAATTTCAGAGCCTGTTATTGGTCTATTCAGAGATTCAACTTCTTCCTGGTTTAGTCTTGGGAGGGTGTATGTGTCGAGGAATTTATCCAGTTCTTCTAGATTTTCTAGTTTATTTGCATAGAGATGTTTATAGTATTTTCTGATGGTAGTTTGTATTTCTGTGGGATTGGTGGTGATACCCCCTTTATCATTTTTTATTGCTTCTATTTGATTGTTCCCTCTTTTCTTCTTTATTAGTCTTGCTAGCAGTCTATCAATTTTGTTGATCTTTTCAAAAAACCAGCTCCTAGATTCTTTGATTTTTTGAAGGGTTTTGTGTGTCTCTGTCTCCTTTAGTTCTGCTCTGATCTTAGTTATTTCTTGCCTTCTGCTAACTTTTGAATTCGTTTGCTCTTGCTTCTCTAGTTCTTTTAATTGTGATGTTAGGGTGTCGATTTTGGATCTTTCCTGCTTTCTCTTGTGGGCATTTAGTGCTATAAATTTCCCTCTACACACTGCTTTAAATGTGTCCCAGAGATTCTGGTACATGTGTCTTTGTTCTCACTGGTTTCAGAGAATGTCTTTATTTGTGCCTTCATTTGATTGTACCCAGTAGTCACTCAGGAGCAAGTTATTCAGTTTCCATGTAGTTGTGTGGTTTTGAGTGAGTTTCTTAATCCTGAGTTCTAATTTGATTGCACTGTGGTCTGAGAAACAGGTTGTTGTGATTTCTGTTCTTTTACATTTGCTAAGGAATGCTTTACTTCCAATTCTGTGGTCAATTTTAGAATAAGTGCGACGTGGTACTGAGAAGAATGTACATTCTGTTGACTTGGGGTGAAAAATTCTGTAGATGTCTCTTAGGTCCGCTTGGTGCAGAGCTGAGTTCAAGTCCTGGATATCCTTGTTAACCTTCTGTCTCGTTGATCTGTCTAATGTTGACAGTGGGGTGTTAAAGTCTCCCATTAGTATTGTGTGGGAGTTTAAGTCTCTTTGTAGGTCTCTAAGGACTTGCTTTATGAGTCTGGGTGCTCCTGTATTGGGTGCATATATATTTAGGATAGCTAGCTCTTCTTGTTGAATTGATCCCTTTACCATTATGTAATGGCCTTCTTTGTCTCTTTTGATCTTTATTGGTTTAAAGTCTGTTTTATCAGAGACTAGGATTGCAACCCCTGCTTTTTTTTTGCTTTCCCTTTGCTTGGTAGATCTTCATCCATCCTTTTATTTTGAGCCTATGTGTGTCTCTGCATGTGATATGGGTCTCCTGAATACAGCACACTGATGGGTCTTGACTCTATCCAAATTGCCAGTCTGTCTTTTAATTGGGGTATTTAGCCCATTTACATTTAAGGTTAATATTGTTGTGTGTGAATTTGATCCTGTCACTATGATGTTAGCTGGTTATTTTGCTCATTAGTTGATGCAGTTTCTTCCTAGCATTGATGGTCTTTACAATTTGGCATGTTTTTGCAGTGGCTGGTACCGGTTGCTCCTTTCCATGTTTAGTGCTTCCTCCAGGAGCTCTTGTAAGGCAGGCCCGGTGGTTAAAAACAGCACTCAGCATTTGCTTGTCTGTAAAGGATTTTATTTCTCCTTCACTTATGAAGCTTAGTTTGGCTGGATATGAAATTCTGGGTTGAAAATTCCTTTCTTTAAGAATGTTGAATATTGGCCCCCTCTCTCTTCTGGCTTGTAGAGTTTCTGCTGAGAGAACTGCTGTTAGTCTGATGGGCTTCCCTTTGTGGGTAACCCGACCTTTCTCTCTGGCTGCCCTTAACAATTTTTCCATCGTTTCAACTTTGGTGAATCTGACAATTATGTGTCTTGGGGTTGCTCTGCTCAAGGAGTATCTTTGTGGTGTTCTCTGTATTTCCTGATTTTGAAGGTTGACCTGCCTTGCTAGGTTGGGGAAGTTCTCCTGGATAATATCCTGAAGGGTGTTTTCCAACTTGGTTCCATTCTCCCCATCACTTTCAGGTACATCAGTGAAACGTAGATTTGGTCTTTTCACATAGTCCCATATTTCTTGGAGGCTTTGTTAGTTTCTTTTTACTCTTTTTTCTGTAAACTTCTCTTCTCACTTTATTTCATTAATTTGATCTTCAATCACTGATACCCATTCTTCCACTTGATCGAATTGGCTACTGAAGCTTGTGCATGTGTCATGCAGTTCTCATGCCATGGTTTTCAGCTCCACGGGTTCTTTAGGGTCTTCTCTACACTGTTTATTCTAGTTAGCCATTCATCTAATCTTTTTTCAAGGTTTTTAGCTTCCTTGCAATGGGTTTGAATATCCTCCTTTAGCTCGGAGAAGTATGTTATTACCAACCTTCTGAAGACTACTTCCGTCAACTCATCAAGGTCATTCTCCATCCAGCTTTGTTCCATTGCTGGCAAGGATCTGTGATTCTTTGGAGAAGAGGATCTCTGGTTTTTAGAATTTTTAGCTTTTCTGCTCTGGTTTCTCCACATCTTTTTGGTTTTATCTATCTTTGGTCTTTGATGTTGGTGACCTACAGGTGAGGTTTTGGTGTGAGTGTCCTTTTTGTTGATGTTGTTGCTATTCCTTTGTGTTTGTTAGTTTTCCTTCTAACAGTCAGGTCCCTCAGCTGCAGGTCTGTTGGAGTTTGCTGGAGGTCCACTCCAGACCCTGTTTGCCTGCATATCACCAGCAGAGTCTGCAGAACAGAAAATATTGCAGAACAGAAAATTTTGCAGAACAGCAAATATTGCTGCCTGATCCTTCCTCTGGAAGCTTCGTCCCAGAGGGACACCTGCCTGTATGAGGTGTCAGTTGGCACCTGGGAGGTGTCTACTGGAGGTACCTACTGGGAGGTGTCTCCCAGTTAGGCTACATGGGGGTCAGGGACCCAGTTGAGGAGGCAGTCTGTCCGTTCTCCAAGCTCAAACACCATGCTGGGAGAACCACTGCTCTCTTCAGAACTGTCAGGGATGTTTAAGTCTGCAGAAATTTCTGCTGCCTTTTGTTCAGCTATGCCCTGCCTGCAGAGTTGGAGGCTACAGAGCCAGCCGGGCTTGATGAGCTGCAGTGGGCTCCACCCAGTTCGAGCTTCCCTGGGGCTGCTTTGTTTACCTACTCAAGCCTCAGTAATGGCAAATGCCCCTCCCCCTGCCAGGCTGCTGCCTCGCAGGTTGATCTCAGACTGCTGTGCTAGCAGTAAGCAAGGCTCCCTGGGCTTGGGATCTGCTGAGCCAGGTGCAGGATATAATCTCCTTGTGTGCCATTTGCTAAGACAGTTGGAAAAGCACGGTATTTGGGCAGGAGTGTCCATTTTTCCAGGTGCCATCTCTCACGGCTTCCCTTGCCTAGGAAAGGGAAATCCCCCGACCCCTTGCACTTCCCGGGTGAGGCGATGCCCCGCCCTTCTTCAGCTCACCCTCTATGGGCTGCACCCACTGTCCAACCAGTCCCAGTGAGATGAACCATGTACCTCAGTTGGAAATGCAGAAATCACCTGTCTTCTGAGTCGATCATGCTGGGAGCTGCAGACCAGAGCTCTTCCTATTTGGCCATCTTGCAACGGAATCCCATCTTTCCACTTTTAACATTCACTATGTGGAAATGGGGAATGAAGAATATAAAAATGTGAGCTCAGAAGTTATACTTGACAATTTGAACAATCTATTACATTGGTGCAAAAGTAATTGCGGTTTCTGCCAGTGAAAGTAATGGCAAAAATCGTGATTACTTTTACATCAACCTAATACAATTACTCCAGCATCTTTCACATTTTGAGTAAAAAAAGAAAGACTCCATTTCAGGACTAGTATTTTGGAGCCTCTGAATTTGCTTATAACACCTGACATCACAAAATCTGGAAAACTGTCTCCATACAAGACTCATATTTGTTTATTTGCACAAATTGCTAATGAAAGTTTAAAAAAAACGGCCAAGTGACTTAAAAATTAGTTAAAACAAATCTAATAGTGATAATGTTGCCCAGGCATTATCTACAAATACTTATGAATAGATAGTAATAGTAAACTAATGATTCTTAGGTGCTTAGCATCAGAGGTTTAACCAAAGAAAAAGGGAAACATCAACCAAGAGCTTGTGTTTTAATAACACCTAAAATAAAAAATCTTCATTAAGTTGTTTTGTGGGGATCACTTGATCATCCTATGCTTCCTCTTATATATTTGTTATCTTTTTAAACTTTATTTTTCCATAGTGTTACTACAACAAATAGGTTAAAACACACACACACACACACACACACACAAGCAGACAAGCAAGACATACTACCCCTAATGCCAATGCTGTAACATTGTTACAATTTCTACTTGACCATCTCAGACAAAGCAAATGGTCATGCTGGACTTCTGTTGGCTTTTTGAATGAAGGGAACTAAAAAAGCATTACAGCAAAAGCAGTGAATCAAGTGCAGGTTAAAGGAGCTATGAACAGGTGTAGATTGGGGCATTTTTTTTGTCCTAGGCCTGCTGCTGCTGTACTGGGCTTCATGGCACCTGCTGTCTTGCTAGGGAGTCAGACTTTGAAACGGATTCTTGTGTGGAACCATGGCTGGAAGTGTTGTTGTTGTTGTTTTTTTTCCCACAAGTACAGCACAAAGAAGCAGCAGAACCACCAGCCACCCACCTTGCAATCTGGCCTTGGTCTCCAGTTCCACTACCAATTCCTCTAATCAGATACCTTGGCAATAACAAACAGGATCAATGTCAGGGACATGCTGCTGAAACAGAAGTGGTAATACCCAGCACAGAGACAAATTTCACAAATTATTTATTATTAGCAAAGTACTTTGAGAATAACAGATGACAGGCAGTATGAGTTCAGATAATTCTGTTATTGGAAATAGAGTTTTGAATATATATGCCAGAGGGATTCAGTGCAAAAACGAAGTGGATTCTAGGATCATAAATTCTACATTTCAGGGAAATTTGACACTGTCATTGCTTGCTGGCACATAGTGGAAATATTTAAGTGGTTGGACAATTATTTTAGTAGCTGACAAGTTATGGGACTTAACACATAATAGGTTCATGATGACTTGTTATTGCTTTCAGTTTGGTGGAACAAACAAAAGAAAATTTAGGGTTGTCATTATGACATTCAGAGTTTTTCCCACCCCTTAAGATTGTTGCCTTTTTCTGCATAGACACTATTACATCAAGTTTTGCTTTAAATTCAAATTTGGCTCTCTATGTAGAACCATGGTGAGACCACACCTAGAACAGTAATGCACCATTAATGGTATCTGTATATCATTATAAACACCCATAGCCCAAACCAACTGTGGCAGTCATTCTCCTCACTCTTATTGAATTTGTTATATATGACTTTTGGTTCCCAATAGAAAACCACTAAGGCTATCATTTCAGTCATAGCTAAAAAAAGAGGTTGCATTGTGTAGCCTAAGAAAAATTTGCCCTTTTTTGGAAAGTAAAGCAGCTGTAATTATTTCAGATTGCAATATTGGTACAGAGAATATAGTGCCAAAATACCCAGTTTGGAAATGTGCATTGTTGTATAATTAAGTCAGTTTCAAAACTTTAGTGTAATATTTTATATGTACCAAATAGCTCTTCTCCGAGTTTTCCAGAATGTTCTACATATATTAATTAGTCAAATCTCACAATGTCCTTGTAGAAAAGTATTATACTAATATCTGGTTTTTAGTGGGAAGAAAACTTGGGGGAAAAAAGCAACATAGGATTACAAAGTAAGTTAGTGACAGAACAAGATTAGAATTCACAGCTTCTGAAAACATTTATAAGCATTTAAAAATATGGGTTCCCATGAATTATAGGAGGGAGCAGGTAGCTCTAGGAACCATTTAGAAGTTTGGTGATCTGGAATGGTTTTTGATGAGAGATAATTCATACTCTATTAACTTAATAATTTGTCATAAAATTAGGCCCCTAGGTTATGGTGGGTTGACAGTTGGTTCTAACTATGAAGTTAGACATTTGTGATATATTTTTAACTTTTTACTCTGTAATACTTTCTGAAATGATTCACAAAGCCATTAATAAATTATGTATAACATACAGCAGAAACTTGTACATTCTCAGTATGTCACAATTGTAACTTTCAAAATCCATTAAATGTGTTTTCACATACAGAATTATTTTCTCAGAAAGAAAACATTCACCAGACTCATTTTATATGACCACTAACCTTACAAAACAGTTTATATAAAATATTGTGGCTTACTGTTAAATGTGGATGGGCAAGATGGATAAAAAATCTCTGAGAACTATGTGGAAATTCTTCGTCATCACAACATGCCCTGGGTATTTGCTCTCAGAGAAGAAAGCAATCTGATAAACCTATTTACTTTTAAATTATGGGAATTTACCCTTTTAAAAGAAAGGAGCCTGAAAAGATTGTTCAAGGAAGTTTTGCCCACTGTGGGGAGGATAATTTGGATTGTGCAGCCTTTTTAGTGATTCAGTATTGCTTCTATTTAAAAGTCCTAGGTCTCCATAACAGAATGTCTCTGAGAAGATAGCCAAGAACTTGATGTCTAGTCGTCTCGATTCAGGTACAGGTGAATTGGAAGAGCAAGAGAGATGCCTTAAGAATTTACTCAAGTACTGCCTCAAGCAGTTTGGCATATGTGTAGCAGGCTGGGAAATAAATGGAATCATCATTCAAGTCTGAAATTCTGCTATAAGGAAAAGAATTACTTTTTTGGAAAGAAGGATTTAGATTCACAATGACTAAGAAGTAGTCCAGAAAACAGAAACAGGTTTTTAAGATGAAGGCCAATTCATGCATTCAACAAATGTTTATTCAACACTCACTATGTGCCAGACACTAAGTTAGATGATAGCAATTGAGTGGAGAATAAGACAGACCCCATACTTAGTCTCCAGTCTTTACAGAATGGGCTACAGAGAAGAAAAGAGGCAATCATAATATCTGGTGCATAGCAGGTGCTCAAAAAATATGTCAAATTAATTCATGAATTTAAAATGTGACTTTAAATGTGACTATCCTACTGTAATAAAACATTAGATACTATTTATGGGATTTTTATTAAATGTGTTAATTATGATATAAGCATATTGTAAGCTTAAAAACATATTCACCATTGTGGAGTCATTGTATATGTACAAATATTAAATGTAGAGTTCGAAGTGTGATTGAGAGTAAAAGCTATTAATATAGTGCTAAGATATTGGAGACATAAACCTTAAATGGAAATTACATTTTTTTGCAACTATTTCAAGGCTGCATTACAAGTATGTGGCAAATTGTATGTGTATGTTTATGCATAAAGATATGAGCTAGGACAAAGGAGAGAATAGACATTGGAGTATGTTATTACTAATTATTACTATTCTATCTTGTCTGAATTTTTAAACATGTAAGAACTAAAGGGAAACATTTGAAAATTTTCGTTTCAATGAGAACACTTGGACACAGGAAAGGGAACATCACACACCGGGGCCTGTTGTGGGGTGGGGGAAGGGGGGAGGGATAGCATTAGGAGAGATACCTAATGTAAATGACTAGTTAATGGGTGCAGCACACCAACATGGCACATGTATACATATGTAACAAACCTGCACGTTGTGCACATGTACCCTAGAACTTACAGTATAATAAAAAAAATTAAAAAAAGAAAATTTTTGTTTAACTATATGCTCTAATGTTCTTATATTTTACTTTTATTTACAAATATACATATTTGTTATTAAAATGTGTATTATTGTATTGAAACACTGTAGAGAAATATTATTTGAACTTAATTTGTGTGTTTATGTATGTGTGTGTATTCATGTATGTGTGAATAAATAATAAAGCAGATAGAGAGGGTAAAAAAAGAAGGGAGAAAAATAGAGAATGAACAAAAGATTATTCTATTGTTTTAATTTATGTTTTCTTTTTCTTTTTCTTTTTTTTTTTTTGAGACAGCGTCTCACTCTGTTGCCCAGGCTGGAGTGCAGTGGTGCAATCTGCGATCTTAGCTCACTGCAACCTCCATCTCCCAGGCTCAAGCAATCCTCCCACCTCAGCCTCCCAAGTAGCCGGGACTACAGGCACATGCCACCATGCCTGGCCAATTATTATTATTATTATTATTATTATTTGTATTTTTGGTAGAGACGGGGTTTTGCCATGTTGCTCAGTTTGGTATTGAACTCTTGAGCTCAGGGCAATCCACCTGCCTCAGCCTCCCAAAGTGTTGGGATTACATGCATAGCCACTGCACTCAGCCTAATTTCTATAAATAGTATATTGCTAACCAAATTTCCTCTGAGTACATCTGTTAGTTGTTTTGAATTCCTCAGATACAGAAAAGAGAGAAAACATTAATTTTTTAGCTTGTGGTCTAATATTTTTATGTAGTATAATAAGATTAATTTTTTCTTTATTTAAAAATTATTACACATATGTTTTTATGAAGGCACTGGAACATCTGGATTTTTTTTCTCTCCCTGCAGCATCCTCATCAACTAAGCTAGATGCTAGCAATTGAGTGGAGAATAAGACAGACCGCATACTTAGTCTCCAGTCTGGGAAGATAAGATTGAATGCAAGTTGACTTTGATTTTGAGAAACGAACACTTAGCATGGTCGTTAACTTATTGTCTTCATATTTGATTATTTTCTTTCTTCTATCTCCATTTCTTAATATGCTTCTTTTTCTATTGTCCCCTCTCTCTCATTTTCTCTTACTTATTTCAAATACTTTTGACTCTGCAGTATGATCTTTAGGAACTTAGTTATTCTGCAAAATGTTTATTATTTCAGAGTTACTTATGTAGTGCCTTAAGGACCCTAGTCAAAACCATAATAAAATGCAACAGATATTCATAGCAGTATATACATTTCATGAATACAATTTTCTTAAATTTTCAGAAAAATTCTCTGATTTAACCTTCAATGGAAAGGATAATATGTAAATTTGTTTCTTTTATTTTAAGGGCTGGAAAATTAAAATACTTGATTTACCAACCATGGTTATAGGTTGGATTGACCAAAAGACACAGTTTTGGTGAATGATAATGTAAACAGAGACTTTTGAGGAAGGGAAGCCCAGGTGACAAACCCTGTGAGAAGACAGGTTCTTCTGCTTTCTTTCTGCCTGGAACACAGGCGCGATATATGGAGGTGCAGTATCCATTTTGTCAATTTGAGAACAAAAGCTACATGCTAAGTACACACACAGCAGAAAGAATGAGCCTAGGCCTTTGATGGCCTTCTAGAGATGTGCCAGACTTCCTGACTCAGAATTTATGGTTAAAAAATAAACTCTTACCTCTTTAAGCCACTATTGGTAATGTTTTCTTTTAATTTTAGTTAAATGCATTCTGATTCAGAATTGAATATCAGTGGATGGCTTTTGCTCTTTAGCTCTCAAACGCTGGACAGAGTATCCTGAGGGCATAAAGAGTAGAAGCTGAACTCTTCCTGGTGAAGCATGCCACTATAGTGAGCAGCCAAGATACTAGCAATACAAAAGAGAAGTGATGTGAACATACTTGTTCTTAGAAAGAAAATGACTTTTATCTTATCTGCTCATCAAAGGCTAAAAACTATTCCTGGTGGATATCATAGTAATCCAGATGATGAAGCATAAAACTGAGAATAACTATAGAGCAGAAAGGTTACCTATGGTTCTGGAAAGACTAAAGGTGATGCTCACATAATTATGAACTAGAAGGGAAAGAATCAGTACAGTATCAGAAGGCATGCCTCAGAGGGCAGTGGAAAAGCCAGGCTAGAACCCTTCATTTCTGCAGCCATGAATGAAGCATAGCATTCCTCAAAGGTTGGAATTTTGCAACTTTTTTATGTCATCTATTATACAATATTTAGTTATGCTTTTTTATTAACCTGGTCATAAGAATGCTACAAAATGGACAGGTCAGACAATGCTTGTTCTGTATTTCAGATATCCCTAGTAGTGATGAGAAAAGGAAATTGTCAGTGGTGTTATGTAAAACTGCCAGGCAATGTATGGTAGTTTTCCCCCATGGAGATTATTAAGGCAAAGTAAAACAAAATCATTCTGGCATGTGAGGAAACCAGACCAGATTGATGACAGGCCTAGAACCACCACCTAACAGCCACAGTGGGCAACGCATATAAGATCAGGGTTTAAAAAGGGTGAAAAGAGGCAAGAATGATCAATATTTTTCATGTTCATTATGTACTTTACAAGTCAGAATCTGGTAGGATACAGCCAATATTTTTTTTTCATTAAATCTTGGCCTTTGAAATATACTCAGCCGTATTTTAAATTCTGTGTGGTTGGCCGTAACTTACTTGAATTAATAATGGTGTGAAAGAGAAAGATTTCATCTTACTAATGCCATAGATAATCTGTATAAGACAAACATAGCTTGAACTCTATCAGTCAGTCAAACAAAAATAATTGTTTCTTTAGGGTTGTTCCTAGGTAGAGGAGAGGAAAGGGGATTAGACATGGGCTGCCCAGAACACCTTTGTTTTAGGGAGTAGAGCTTTGGGGGAAAAAATGAAAGAAATAGGAAACACTAGGAAAGGGCTGTAGGACAGGAAGAATGAAAAGGGAAATCGAAACAAATGTCAAGTATACCCCTGCTTGGAGAAGCTGGCAAATTTATTTTGTTTTATAAGCATATGTGCTTTGCTGTTTTGAAGGCTACCTTAGGTGTTCAAAGCCCTTCGGCCTGGACTGACTCCACAAAGCATATCTGAGGCAAGGAGGAACACCCCAAGCAAATTGAAAGTGTTAGGAAACTGTATCCCACAAGAGAAGGTGTGAATTTTAGGTTCCTAAGAAAAGGGATGAGGTTTTCTCCATCAGTGCTTTCCCATTTTCTTTGTCCTAGAGGGGCACATGGCACATAGTAGGCACACAAAAGACATTAGCTTCATTTTAATCACATATTAGATAATTCCTATATCCCCAGGAGAGGATGCTATAAACCAGGGGCCGAATAATTGTCACTCAGGCCAATTACCTGCAGATATGTTTTGTTTAACCATATTATATTTTTAAAGAGGCACATAAATGTCTTAAAGCAAGGCTGTACAGCTCCAGAAGGCACCACTTGTGTATAATGTGACAGTCCTGTGACTCAGGGGCATGTGTTCCCTCATTAAAATAGGGTTTACCACTAAGTATTTTCTTACACCTGATTCATACATTTATGTTACCCTCTTTGCTCTGTGGGTATTTACTCATCCCTTTGCTTATTCATTCTTTTATCCTTTTTTTTTCATAAACACTTTTAAGTGCCTTTTATGTGCCAGACATCATGCTAGGCATTAATATATTATCCTATTTAATAATAGCATCAATCTTATGAATATGTATTATTGTTTCCATTTTATCAAAGAATAAACTGAAACACAGGAAAGTTAAATTAATTGTCTAAGTTCTCATTGACAGAAAGTGTTAGAATTGACCGGGCGCAGTGGCTCAAACCTGTAATCCCAGCACTTTGGGAGGCCTAGGCAGGCAGATCACCTGAGGTCAGGAGTTCAAGACCAGCCTGGCCAACATGGTGAAACCCCGTTTCTACTAAAAATACAAAATTAGCTAGGTGTGGTGGCACATGCCTGTAATCCCAGCTACTTGGGAGGCTGAGGCAGGAGAATCGCTTGAACCTGGGAGGCAGAGGTTGCAGTGCATTGAGGTCTCGCTATTGCACTCCAGCCTGGGCAACAAGAGTGAAAGTCCATCTCAAAAAAAAAAGAAAAAAAGAAAAGTGATAGAATCAGGATTTAAATCCAGATATGACTTAATCCAAAATACAAACTCTTTCCATTAGAAAAAATATCTCTCCTTTCAAGACTCCAAAACTTATGTGCACCTAAAGTAAACATAAAGCAAGATAGAGTGTTACAAAACCTGCATACAAAAAAGGAAAGGAATAAATATTGGAGCCAATAACATGGCTTACTAAAAGGCTATGTATATCATTATAGAAGGACCCAAGGAACCTTCCTAGATTATTCCTCACAAAGGGCTATAATTTATCAAAGGGCTAACCCTGTTCTAAATGAAAGAAATTTTTCACTTATTGGTAGTCAGGATTCTCAGGATTACTCAACCTTGAATGTGAGAGAATAAAGACTTGGATAACTAGTGTTAGTTAGAAAGTCCCAAATGTCTGTTGACAGGATAATGGTTCATAAATTGTGGAAATGTTTACACAATGTGATTCTATGCAGTAGTGAAAATGAATGACCTACAGTAATATGCAACAACATGGTGGATTTTTGAAACAAACCGGTGCTTGAGGAAAGTAAATTACAGAAGACTGCGTACGGTAGGCTACCATCTTTACAAATCTCCAAAACCAAGAAATCAAACAGAACATTTATCCCTAAATAAATCTGTGGTAAAAACCAAGGGAGGAAAAAGCAAGGAAAGGATACATACAAGTTTCAGAATAATGGTTACCTCTTGGTGCATAGGAAGACAGAGAAATGGAACAGGAAAGAACACACAGATGTGACATTATTGGTAATGTTCTTAAGTTGATAGGTAGCTTTATAACTGTTCTATTTACTGTACCTCATGAATAATTTATGTTACATATATTCTTACATAGGCATCAAATATTAATTAAAAAGAATGGAGCAGAAAACTAATTGAAGAACTCACCCCTTTTGGGTATCATGGGCATTTTAAGTTACTAATAATAAACACTGCTCTTCTTTTCTCCAGGAGATTGCCCAATCATGGGGTCTCAAAGAAGATTTTCATTTTGAACGTTTTATCTAATTTAGCTGAGGATAGTAGAAAAAATTTCAAATATAAATTTTAAGGGAAAAAACTTCAGACATAAACTCTAAGGAAAAAACTTGTATTTCAGATATAAATTCCAATATCACATTTCCTTCTTCCAGAAGCAAAATTATTCAATAACTGTGTCAAGCTCTTTGTGATATTTTATGGTAGAGGAAATCAGAGGAGAAGGAAAAATCGTGGGAAAGAGTGGTACAATTATTGTCCTGATTAATCTTACATGCTAATAAGAAGTAAATCAGCAGGGAAAAAAATTTCCATTTTATCAAATTCCCACCACTTCAGCTTGAAGAGCAATCACTTAACAGGTCTGACCAAGGGTACTCCTCATATACTAAACCACGCCATACAATTTGGAGTTGCGGTTCAATCAAAGAGTTAAACCTGACTTAAGAGTTAAATATATTTGGTCACTAGTACAAATATTTTCTCCAAAGACTAGTATTCTGGATAATTAGTGTTTTGCTTAAACTTGCAGACTTTTGCCTACAGTGGAATCTGACTCAAGCCTTTTGCATGAAAAATCCATTTCACAATCAATTCAAATAGCAAAATCACTTCGCTGTTTTGTTTCTGGAACATCTGCCAAAAGGAAGGGCCAAATATAGTAATGTATTTTCTCTGTTGGAATCTCCATTATTTAAGCTGAATATAACTTTTGAGATGATAATGTTTCAGGAACAAGACAGTGCACAAAACTGTGCTCCTTTACATGCTCTGGAAGGTGACAAACAAGCATTTCCTGGTCTAAGTGCAATAGTTTCTTCCTTTTATGCCTCCAGCAGGTCTTTGGGATGCCACACATCAAAACACAGCATTTCTTCATTCATTTTAATGGGTGGCGAGGAGTTTGGAATTTTTAGGTTCAGAAACTGATAGAGTCTTACTTTGACCTTTATCAGCATGCCAAATGCCCTCCAGTCCTTCGCACTGGAGTGTGGCGAGCAGAGCTGAATTCTCATCAATCTCATGAAGGAAGGCAATACATCTGATCTACTGAATAGTTTCAAGCCACTGCTTCAATAATTCAAAATATGTAGTTGCAGTCCATTTGCTGCAATGGTGGCTGCATCAGTGTCTATAATCCGGTGCATTGAATATTCATCCAAGAACTGATCCTTGTCTTCCATATTGCAAATACCCAATTTTCTTATGTCATTACCTTAATCTTTAATTTACAGGCAGGATGTAGAATTTTAACAAATCTGCTTCAGGAGAAAAAAGTTATCTAGAGAGATTGTACCTTATTACCTATTGTAACTTTGAAGGAATTTACTCTTTTTAGCTAAGAGAATCATTTGAAATCATGAGCCAAGGCCAATTATATTTCCAAGATGCTAAAACAATATGTAAACAACTTATTTGAATGAAGACACTACAATGATTACAGAGTACATTGCAAAGCTACTTTCTTGAATTTTGAGAAAAGTTTTTAGAGAAGAATAATGGCATAATTTTAAAACTTCAAGTTTGAAGTTTTTATGAAATAGACAATGCTTTACAAAAAGAGTCAGGACTTTAAATTTCAAAGTAGTTCAGTTATTAACTTAAAATAATAATAAATAATAGAAACAGCAATTTGAGGTCGAAACTGTAATCTTTGGCTTTAACCTCACTAAATAAAATTCAATGTTTAATCAAGCTCATTGCTAAACTTTTCCTAATTACTCTAATTTTCTTGTGTCTATTTTCCATGAAGTTATCTCCAATGATAGGCTCTGATATTAGCTTCAAATCTTCTCATTCTCTCCTTTCACTTCAAAGCATTTGCCAGGCCTTAATTTCCCCCATGAATCATTATGTTTTCCCCTATTTTGTAAAATTTTGTTTGTAGAAGACTTTATTATTAGATAAATCACTTGGAAATCCAGGTTCTTTACAGATCTATTGTTTTACGGATTTGAATATTTAATAAGTGTCTAAGTTTTAGTTGTTTTGTTTTTGTTTTTGTTTTTGTTTTTAACCAGTGTAGATATTCACATGGACTTGAAGTTGCAGGTGGAAGTATATTTATATTTCAGGCACATCATTCTTAAAAAAAAACTTATTTTGAAATAAGACTGACAAGAAGTTTAAAAATAGTACAAAGATTTCCTATGCATCCTTCATCCAGATTTCTCCAATAACATATTAAATAACCATACTAAATTGTCAAACCAGGAAATTGTCATGGTATAGTATTACCAACTAAAACTGCAGAGCTTGTTCAGATTTCATTTCCTTATTTTTTTTGGTGCTTATGGTTCTATGAAATTTTATCACATGTATAGAGTTACATGACCACCTCTACTAAAAGGCTACCAAACTGTTGTCACTACAAAGAAAGTCCCTCATGCTAACCCTTCATTGTCACACCCTCTCTCCAATCCTAACCTATGACAACTACTGATTTGCTCTTTATCACTATACTTTTGTCACTGAGTGTTATAGAAATGGAATCCTGTAGAGTGTAACCTTTTGAGACTTGTATCTTTAGCTCAGCATAATGCCCTGAAAATCCATCTATGTTGCTGTGCTAATAATTCATTTCTGCCTATTGCTGAGTGGCTTTCACTCTTTGGACAGTTTGTTTATCTATTCACCCACAGAAGAACATTTGAGTTATTTCCAGCTTTTGGCTACTTCAAATAAAACTTATATAAGTATTTCATTTTTGTGTGGACATAGTGTTGATTTCTCTACGACAAGTATCTAAGATTGCAATTGCTGGGTTGTGTGGTAAGTGTGTGTGTAACTATAAGAAATTGCCCAACTGTTTTTCGGAGTAGTTGTT
This sequence comes from Pan troglodytes, assembly GCF_028858775.2. Taxonomy (NCBI): domain Eukaryota; kingdom Metazoa; phylum Chordata; class Mammalia; order Primates; family Hominidae; genus Pan; species Pan troglodytes. Next base: position 134,534,539 of record NC_072398.2, read on the forward strand.
CCATTTTACATTCTCCTGCAATTGATATGAGATCTAGTAGCTTTACATTCTTGCCAGCACTTGGTATTATTAGTACTTTTCATTTTAGTCCTTCTGTTAGGTACATAATGATAGCTTATTGTGGCTTTAATTGGCATTTCCCTAAGGGCTCATAATATTGAACATCTCATGTTCTTGTTTTTCTTCTGCCCTCTTTGGTAAATTGTCTTAGAATCTTTTGCCCATTTCTTAATTGCACTGCTTGTTCTTTTATTGTTCAGTTGAGAGAGTTCTTTACATATTGGTCATATAAGTCCTTTTTCAGATATGTGATTTGCAAATATTTTTTTCTAGTCAGTGGTTTGTCTTCCTGTCTTCTTAACAGGGTCATTCACAGAGCAAAAGTCTGAAATTTTTATGAAGTCTAGTTTATTGATTTTTTTCCTTTGCTTTTAGTGTCATATCTCAGAACTGTTTGTCTAATACTAGGTCACAAATATTTTCCTCTCTGTTTTCTTCTAAAAGTTTTATAGTATTTCATTTTACACTTAGATTTATCATCTATTTTGAGTTAATAGTTTTTAAAAAGGTGAGGTTTCAGTCAACGTTCTTGTTTTTGCCTATTTATGTCCATTTGTTATGACAATATTTATTGGAAAGAATGTCTTTTCTTCATTGAATTACTTTTGGACCTTTCTAAAAAAATCAGTTGTGCACACTTGTATGGTTTTATTTCTTGTTTCTCTGTACTGTTCCATTGATCTATGCGTTTAACTCACTTCTAATACTACACTGTCTTGATTAATGCAGACATAATTCTTTATTATTTGAAATGTTTTAGGTAAGAACTCACTCTATAGTATTGCCATATATGTTAATATATAATCTGTATTTATATTCAGTTGTGAAATAAGTCTCTGGTAGTGTGTGTTCTGTATCTGAGACATTTGGGGGGTTCATTCTCTTTAAATCAACACTTAATATAAGTCACTTAATATGATTTTTAGTATTGTAGACACTTAATACACAATAAGTCCTCCCCTATTTCTCTTTCTCCTATAGCACTTGTTTGTCATTCAAAAATTAAAGTATCTCACAGTGATTAGTCTTGTGGTCAGCAGATGACCAATCCCAAGACTTGAGATTTTAAGGCAGAAAGTCCAAGTGTGATTTTCTAAAGCAGCAGCATTTTCTGTTTGGGTTGTCAAAATCCAATTGCAAAGCCCAAGCAGAGTCATCCCATTAGGGAACATCAAGACTGGAACATCCCCCAGAAATCATGAATCTAATTAATCATTGAAGTTAGATGCCGATTTAAGGTTAAAAACTTTTGAGAATAAGCACTCTGTTAAATATATATTTATATGGAAAAATGCTAAGCAGAACCTAAAAATCAGAAGTAGCAAGAAAATGGCAGTAATTTTCCTCTCATTTAGATCACCTTTGTTACAAAATGTTAAAACAGTCTGACAAAGAAGAAAATGGAAAATACCCTAAAATGCAAAATTTTTTCTATTTTGAATAAAAAAACCAAAGTCATGGAAAACATGTTTAAGTAGTAAGATAATAACTATATGTGTGTGTATGTGTATATACATATGATAATAAAAAGATAATAAAAACGTATTTAAGTAGCAAGATAATAACTGTGTGTGTGTTGCATGTGTATATATATTATACAATTGCTGGGTTGTGTGGTAAGGGAGTGTTTAACTATAAGAAATATATATACACACAACACACACAAAACACCTTTGTAAAAAATCAGTTGTGCACACTTGTATGGATTTATTTCTTTTTTCTCTATACTGTTTCATTGCTCTATGAACCTTTTACAACACTTTTGTAAAAAATCAGTTGTACATACTTGTGTATGTGTGTGTATATATATACACACATACATATACAAGTGTACACAACTGTGTGTATATATGTGTATGTATGTTTATATATATGCACATACAGTTATTATCTTTCTACTTAAGTGTGTTTTTATCTTACTACTTAAATATGTTTTTTATATACACACACGTGTATACACACAAACACACACATACATACATATTCAAAGTACTTTCATTAAAGTATTTAACATGGTACACATACGACACAAAATTTTGGTGCTGGCCTAGGAAATATTTACGTTTTCTTAAACGGATATTTTCAGTTAAAAAGTTTAAAAGCAAATACAAATTATTAGAAATATATTTTAAATTATTTTTATAAAAGAGTATCATAGGTCATTCAGAAACATGGAGAAAAAATCACTATGATATAGCAGAGAGGTTTTTTTTGATAAAAAATAAATTGTTAAATTAACTAGTCCATGATAAGAGCTACCTTACTAGCTCTACATTATAAGTAAAAACAAAACATATTTTTTCATCCATTTACATTAGTAACAAACATTTATTTGGGTACTCGGTAAAAGTACCATTTTATTCCATGAGGGGTTCACAGTTTCTAAAGTAAGTCGTAGCATTCTAACTTGAAACCACAGTGTTGGTGCCACTGTTTTAGTTTAGCAGTTTATACTTGAAACAGTGCAGGTATGCATTTAATAAGTGGTGTTTGACAATATTTAGGAATGTCATTATCACCCTTTTACTGTATTCCCACATACTCATAAAAAGCTTTAGAGCTTGAGGAAAGCTTTCTTACATTTTATCTTCATCGATCCTCATCACAACATTCAGAGGTAGGCAGAATAGGAATTATTATCCTCACTTTAAATTATATACTGATTAGATTGCATTTATATTTGTAGGTTTTTGGGTAGCTCTTACACTACTGAACTCCTGCTTCGGGCAAAGTTGCCAAAAAAGACTTCGTTATATAACAACACCAGAGGACAGCAAAAGACTTCTAGACTTTGGGGGCTATTTAAATTCTGGTGAGTAATAGGTAGAAAAAAATCAACAGTCTTTTATTCTTCTTAGGTACACATACATTACTGGAATATTTATATATTTATATTTAAGTTATTTTATTGTATATGTAACATATAGTGGTATAATATCTAATATAGTTTATATTTTTAATGTAAATTATATTACTTTCATTTTAAATATAAATTATATGTTATGTAATAATATGAATATATTATAAATACATAATGTTTTGATTACATTCTATGGAGATAAGAGAGTTAATCTCTTGGCATATGTTTATGTTATAAACTGAAATGATGAACATGTTTATAATATACATGGGATATTTTCTTATTCTGTTAAAATTTAATTTTAGTTTATAACATGTATTTCCTAGGCATAAACATTTTTAAAGAAAAGCATCATCGACTCTTTTGACGATTAAGACAAAAACATTGGAAAACTAATGTGAAAATATAATTTTCAATGTTGTAAAATATGTATTCTTTTGTGACATGACTGGATTTAAGAGGCATTGTCATTTGCATTTTCTGTACTTAACAAGTGATTGTGAGAGACTCTTACTTTAGGTCTAGAGGGAATTTGTGCTAGTTAAGAGAAAGTAAAACATTTTACTGTATAATGTGAATGACCCATAACTCAAAGCTGCCCAAGGCTGATATTTAATTTACATAACAGACACTTTGGCATTTTCTCAATATTTTCAGGAGGGAACTTCATATAAAATACTTCAGTTTTATATTCAGAACACTTGGTATGCAGTGTATATCTGCTATTGTCTGGACTGACCATAAAAAATAAACAAAAAAAAAACCAATTCTTGTGATTTATAGTCTGTTAAAAATACACATACAGAAGAGATACCATTTTGTGAGTGTGCAGTGAATTTTAAGATAACTGAAGGAGAGTGTTCTAATGTATATGAAATCGAACTAAGAAGAGATCTTTATTCTAATTCCAGCACTATATTGTGTAATTGTAAAATATGGCACAAGAGAAATTGATTCCTATTAATTCTCATTAAAAAGTAATTGATGGGGAGAAGTTTTATGTTATGGCTTAGGAGATTATTTGAGATAATTCATGGATTTCAACATCCTGTACGATCTTTGTTATTATAGAAAATTATCTCTAACATTATCCACATGTACCTTATATTTGTTTCTTTGACAGTTAATTTAACCAATAGCAGAGGTGTATTTAATGTATTATCTGTATTACAATGAAGAGTGTGGGGGAAGGCAGACAAGGAGAGGCGAGGGAGGGGAAGAAGAGAGTCAATAATTACTAAATGCTTACAATAAGCTGGGCACTTTTTACCATGTGCCTCATGCAACCCTCACAAGTGCTCTTCAAATGAGTCATTTTTATCAACAATTTTTACATAGGGAATATGAAGCCTAGAGGCAGGGCTAGTATGATGACTGTGGAACTCTGCAGTCGCACAGAGCCCCACACTTAGAGGGGCCCCCACTCTTGGTTTAATGCTTTGCTGTTGCCATATTGAAATTTTCAATAATTTTTTTAACAAGGGGCCCCATGTTTTTGTCTTGCACTGGGTCCTACAAATTTTGTAGCTGGTCTTGCCTGGAGAGGTTAAACCCCTTTACTCAAATTAAGGTCTATGTCACGCCAAAGCACAAGGCCAGAATAAAACACCTGCTTTGCTCCTCTCCACCTACACCACCAAACAGACGTTCTTGGACTATTTATTTAGCAGAGAGGCTGACAGTTGGCAGGGGAGGAGGGAGGAAGAAGAAAGATCTCTAATAGTAGTGCTCAGCTTTTCCTCTTTTGCCTTCAAACTGATGTATCTCTCATAAAAACCAAAGCACTATGGTGCATAGGTTCCATTTTCTGAGAAAGTTGGTAATTTTTATCAGCTACTTTACTAACAATTCATCTCCCACAACAACACATTAAAAAATTCTTCTCAACCTTTTATAGTATTTTTCCAGAGAGAAATTCCAAGGAAAACAAAAACAAACCAAAAAACCCTCCACTTTTCTTCATCTCTTTACATTTTCATTCATGTCTTGGTGTGCATTATATTCTGGAATCCCAGGGCACCTGTACCACTGGCACAGCCTTTAATTAGCTTCTGTTAAATCACATGGCCTTTCCTTTATATAAGGCTGTAGTTCCTAATCACAGGTTATCTGTAACTCTCTGGGTAAAAAGTAAAGACTTGTGCTGAGACGGATCTTTGCCTCTGGGCTTTGAACAATGCCTTAAGTCATTTAGGCCACAGGCTACAAATAAACAAAATAAAACATGAGTCAAACCTATCCTAGGCCTGCAGAGTGGCTCACGCCTGTAATCCTAACACTTTAGGGGACTGAGGCAGGAAGATCACCTGAGCTCAGGAGTTAGAGACCAGCCTGGGCCAGCGAGGCCACCTCTACAAAAAAAAAATAATAATATTAAAAAGTTGGCCCAGCATGCTGGCGTGTGCATGTAGTTCTAGCTACTTAGGAGGCTAAGGCAGGGAGTTTGATTGCCTGAGCCCAGAAATTTGAGGCTGCAGTTAGTCATGATTGTGCCACCGCACTCCGGCTAGGGTGACAGAGCCAGGCCTTGTCTCAACAAAACAAAACAAAACAAAAACAAACAAAGGAAAACCTATCCTAATCTTTTCTTACTCAGAGCCACAGATCCTCAGCCTGGGAGCAGACTAAACAGTGTACAGTATCTATATATATTCTTTTTTTTTCATTCATTCATTCCTTCTTCCATTCTACCTCAAACATTTATTAAGTCCTGAGTATGAGCCAGGCACTGAGGTAGGTAATGCCAGTAGAAAATGAATGAGATATGTGGTCCGTTCTTTGATACACAGAGTTAAGCAGTGATATGGGTGAAATATCATGTGGAAGCATGGGGAAAGAGCAATCAGGTACACATGGCAAATGCTAGTTATTTATTTATTTATTTATTTATTTATTTTTTGACATGGAGTCTTGCTCTGTTGCCCAGGCTGGAGTGCGGTGGCATGATCTTGGCTCACTGCAACCTCCGCCTCCCAGGTTCAAGCGATTCTCCTGCCTCATTCTCCCGAGTAGCTGGGATTACAGGCACGCGCCACCACGCCCGGCTAATTTTTTGTATTTTTAGTAGAGACTGGGTTTCACCATGTTGACCAGGCTGGTCTCGAACTTCTGACCTCAGGGGATTCACCTGCCTCAGCTTCCCAAAGTGCTGGGATTACAGGTGTGAGCCACTGCACCCGGCCCTGCACTAGTTCTTAAAGGACAAAGCAGAGTTCACTAAACGAGAGGATTTCCCAGATTGTATCCTCCATGCAGACAGGCACTTTTTGTCTTGTCTACATTGAGCAGGCTTACTGGCCCATAGAAGTCTCTCAGTATGTATTTCTGGCCAACTGCCTAGAACAGGGCATTCTAAGGGAAAGGAAAGCACAGGCAGAACCTCCTAGTAGTGAGAAGATTGGTGACATCTAAGGAATAGAGAAAAGTTTAATGAAGCAGGAGGTCTGGCAGAGGAAGGAAAAGAAAATGAGGCTAGGAAGATTTTGCCCATACTAATTATAGCTCCATGTGCCACACTTATGATTTTATCCTAGAAACATCAGGAAGTAGAAGTATTTAAGCAAATGAGTGGCATGGGCAGCTATTAGTGGGGCCAGCATTAGAAAAGGTAAGATGTCAGGGTATGTTTTGGTTGGTCTGATCAGTTTGACCAGTATTAGAGATAACTGCATTTGGCTGCAGAGCCTGGTACCCCTTATCAAATCCTTTGAAATGATAATGTGAACTCTGCTCTGGTCTAATTCTATGACTAGATGAAGGCAAAGCCTGGGAAAAACAGCTTATCCTTGATTGTATAATGCCTATTTTAAAAAGCTATAGGTTGTCAATACCCGGGCTTGTAAGCTAGCCAGGGAGACTACCCCAGGTTCATGGATACGGACAAAAGACAGAAACACAATTTTGCTGGAATGATTTTGCTAGAAAAAAAAAACCCTAAAAAACAGAAACACAAGACTCCTGGATCAGGGACAAAGGACTGTTATTCGTGGCACAGAAATTAACGTGGGATTTATGTTGGCATTTGTTTGTTTCCTGTGTGATGTGAGAGACCCAGGTAGATGCTGTATATGCAGTGGGGTTGTGTCACAGGTGAAGAACTCTGAACTCTGGGGACCCTGATCTTTTGTACTAGAATGAAAGCAAACCTGCCAGACCTTTGCTTTGGAGGGAGACATTATCTTTGTTATACTGGACAGTAAACAAACCTGCTCTCTGTTTCATAGGGAGACACTATCTCTTTTAAGGCTGTTTGCCATACAAACATGCTTAAAAAGATAATCCAGAACAAAGACAGTCAGAGTCTGCACTATTGTATTGAATGGCCACATTGTTCTTCCTAAGAAATTGAAAAAAAAAATTAAGGATAGAGATTAGATGTAATTGACTACTCTTGCTACCTTACATTCAAACTACTTGTTTTAAAACTATATATATTATATTCATTCCTTATGAATAAAACTTTACTGTTTATTTTCAGATATCCATGTACAAATGTTTAATGTAACTGCTTGTAAATTATTAAAGGGAGAACTCAGTTAGATGTGGTTGGGGTTGGGCGTGGTGGCTCATGCCTGTAATCCCAGCACTTTGGGAGGCCGAGGTGGGTGGATCACTTGAGGTCAGGAGTTTGAGACCAGCCTGGCCAACATAGTGAAACCCTGTCTCTACTAAAAGTACAAAAATTAGCCAGGCGTAGTGGCGGGCACCTGTAATCCCAGCTACTCGGGAGGCTGAGGCAGAAGAATTGCTTGAACCCGGGAGGCAGAGGTTGCAGTGAGCCGAGATCGCATCATTGCACTCCAGCCTGGGCAACAAGAGCAAAACTTTGTCTCAAAAAAAAAAAAAAAAAAAAGACGTGTATCATATTAAATAAACAATGCCATTCAAATAATTTACATATTCTCTAAAGCATAATACACTAATAGTGTGCTAAAAGTGCACTTTTAGTGTTATAACTAATATTCAATAGATATATTAATTAGTTTATCTGTAATTGATTTAATATTGACATTGGTATAATGAATAGATTTGAATAAAAACACAGATAGATGTTCAATTCTAGAAAGCGGCATAATTTAATAAATAAAAAGCTAATCATTTAAAATTTGCAAATTTTTTAGTTAATGACATGCTTTATATATGTGTAAATATACCCTCTGACCTTTGTGGCTGTGAATTCAGCTATTCTAATTATGGTAAAAGAGTTAACAGCTCGATACATGTGGTAATATTAAAATTTTTAAAATTATAAAATCCTTTCAATATAAACACAGATTACAGCAAATTAAAGCATAAGGAAAGTTAGGGTGTGCTTTGTGACTTCATCTTTTTTAATCAAAGAAGGAAAAAAAAATGTTTTCCATGTTAAATTGTCCTTTTTCTTATTAAAGCCAATCTAAATAAGGCTGTCTGTGATGGTTCTATGAAGAAAATATCTATAGTTTCATAAATGCAACTATTTTGTAGCAGGTTGAATTCATGAGTTTTCATGACTGTTTCTACTCCTGCTTTACGTCATTCTTTCCCTTCAATCCCTTTGCCTCTTTCGTGCCCATTCTCTTTTTTTCTCCCCCTATTTATGAATATAACACATTTGCAGTAAAGTATTCAAATCTTAAGCATATAGCTTGATGAACTTTAAAAATATGGTACACTCAGGTAATCATCACCCAGATCAAAATGCAGACCATTTCCAGTACCTCGGAAGGTTCTCTTGTGTCTTCTTCAAGTAGATATCCCCCTGCCAAAAAGCAGTCACTAATCTCTGTTGGGTAGTTTTGCCTGATCTTGAACTTCATAGAAAGTTTTTTGTTCGTTCAACGTTAGGTCTAAAAAATTAATTCATATTATTACAAGTAGCTACTGTGTATTTTTTTATTGCTACATAGTGTTTCCTTATATGACCATATCACAATTTATTTATCTATTCTACTATTGATGGACATATAGTTGTATGGTGTTGTATTTTTTCTAATTTTTGGCTATTATAATAAAACTAATATAAACATTCTTGACATATGTTTTGGTGGACATATATGCTCATGTCTATCAAGTATATCTAGGAATAGTATTGCTGTGTCATATGACTGGCATATGTTTAGCTGTAGTAGATATTGCCAAAATGTTTTACAAAGTGGCTGTACCGATTTACGTTTCCGTCAGCACAGTCTCAGAGTTCTGGTTGCTCTAGATTCACATCAATACTTTGTATTTCCAATCTCATTTTAGCTATTTTGGTGGGTATGACATAATATCTGTTGTGGTTTCAGCTTGCGTCTCCTTGATGACTAATGATATTGAGCACATTTTCATACATTTATTGGCTCTTTGTATATCCTGTTTTATAAAGTGCTTGTTCAAGTATGTTGCCCATGTTTTAAAATTGAGTTTTCTATCTTTTATTATTTGATTTGTAGGAATTCATTATATATTCTGGATATGAGTTTTCGTCAGATGTATGTATTACAAATATTTTCTCTCACCGTGTCTTGAATTTCTAATCTCTTAATGGTGACTCAAAAAGCAGAAGTTCTCAATGTCAATGAAATCCTATTTGCCAATTTCTTTTTTATGATTAGTGCTTTCTGTGTTTTGTTTAAAAAAGCATTGTCTTCTCTGAGGACATCAAAATATTCTTCTAGGCTGGACGTGGTGGCTCATACCTGTAATCCTAGCACTTTGGGAGGTCAAGGTGGATGGATTACTTGAGGTCAGGAGTTCAAGACCAGCCTGGCCAAGATGGTGAAACCCTGTCTCTACTAAAAATACAAAAATTAGTTGGGCATGATGGCTCACACCTGTAATCCCAGCTACTCAGGAGGCTGAGGCAGGAGAATCATTTGAACCTGGGAAGTGGAGGTTACAGTGAGCTGAGATTGTGCAGCTAGCTGCACTCCAGCCTGGGTGACAGAGCGAGACTCTGTCTCAAAATAAATAAATAAATAAATAAATAAGAAAAAGATATTCTTCTATATTTACTTCTATAAGCTTTATTGTTTTATTCTTCACATTTAAGTGTAGGACCCATATGAAACTAATTTTTCTGTATGATATGAAGGTCAACGTTCATTTATACCTATATGAATGTAAATTAACTTAGCACCATGTATTGAAATGATCACTCTTTCTTCAGTGCATTGCAGTGGTACCTTTGTTATTAGTAAATAAAAACTGGCTGTGTAGAGATGAGTCTTTTTCTTAATTCTATATTCTAATTCATCTCTCTATTCTTGTACCAATTTTACTCTTTTAATTCATAATAAATCTTCATATCTGATAGTGTAAGACCATTAACTTTGTTCTTTTTAAAAATTATTATTGCTTTTGTCCATGTGCATTTCAAATTAAATTTTAGAATCAGCTTATCAATACACACATGTGCATGCATGTGTGTGTGCACAAATAGACATAACTACTAGGATTTTAATTGGGAATACTATTGTTATTGCTTAACAATAATAAAAAAATAAAAATATTGTATTTCTTGGTATATCTCTGTGATGGTTAATTTTTTAATTTATTAAATGGTTAGTTTTTTATTTAACTTTTATTTTAGTTTCAGGGGTACATGTGCAAGTTTGTTATATAGGTAAACTCATGTCATGGGGGTCTGGTGTACAGATTATTTAATCACCTAGCTAATAAGCACAGTACTTGATAGGTATTTATTTCTAATCCTCTCTCTCCTCCCACCCTCTACCTTCAAAGGCCCTAGTGTCTGTTGTTCCCCTCTTTGTGTCCATGTGTTCTCATTATTTAGCTCCCATATAATGGCTAATTTTATGTGTCAACTTGACTGGAACATAGGATACCCAGATTAAACATTATTTCTGGAGATGTTTGTGAAGGTGTATTTGGACAACATTAGAATTGGAATTGGACTCAGTAAAGTAGACTGCCCTCCTCAATGTGAGTGGGCATCATTGATCTATGGAGGGCCTGAATAGAACAAAAACGTAGAAAAAGGGGAAATTCGTTCCTTCTGCCTGACTGAGCTGAGACATCAGTCTTCTCCTGCCTTTGACTGGGATGTATGCCATTAGCCCTTCAGTTCCCAGAAGTACCCCACTGGCTTTCCTGAGTACCCGGCTTATAGGGTACAGATAGTGGGACTGCTCAGCCTCCATAATCTCATGAGCCATTTCTTTATTATAAATCACACACACACACACACACACACACACGTGCACACCTTATCATCCGATTGTTTCTGTTTCTCTGGTGAAACTTGACTAATACAACTCCTAGCAAATTAAGTTGTAATTAGGATTTGGAATAGGGGAGAGAGATGGAAATAACACAAATATAAAACCAGTTTTGCAGGCAATAACAATTACTGCGTGGGGGTGTGTGCAGTGGCTTATGCCTATAATCCTAGCACTTTGGGAGGCCGAGGTGGGTGGATCACCTGAGGTCAAGAGTTGGAGACCAGCCTGGCCAACATGGTGAAGCCCCATCTCTACTAAAATTACAAAAACTAGCCAGGTGTGGTGGTGCATGCCTGTAATCCCAGCTACACCGGAGGCTGAATGAAGCAGGAGAATCGCATGAACCCGGGAGGCGGAGCTTGCAGTGAGCCGAGATCGCACCACTGCACTCCAGCCTGGGCGGCAGAGTGAGACTCAGTCTCAAGAAACAAAACAAAACAAAGAAAAAAAAAAACCCAAACAATTACTGCATCAAATGTTAACAGCTTTTCCTTCCTGAAAAAAAGACAAAATTATTTAAGTGGTTTTGGAGACAGGTATAAGGTAACTTTGAAATTCATGAATGTTCAAACTTCCTCCCACATGCCATGCATTACATGCCCCATCGTCCTGCTTTACAAGAGTGACTTGAACAGTTAATGTAGATTGGTTATTTTTGTATTAATATAAGTAAAATTGAGTATAAATACATTAAATTGTATTTATTGTTAATATTTAATGATATTGTAATGTCATTAACATTTTTAAAAGAAATTTTGTAATTACTATCTATGTTGTTAATGTCTTTCCTTGTTTTCTTATAACAGACTTCAAGGGTAGACAAAATAAGTTAAATAAGAGGTTTTTTTTTCTGTGTATTTCTTTGTTTGCTTTTTTACTTTTATTTTAAGTTCAGTGGTACATGTGCAGTTTGTTATAGAGGTAAACTTGTGTCATGGGGGCTTACTGTACAGATTATTTAATCACCCAGGCATAAAGCCTGGTACTCATTAATTATTTTTCCTGATCCTCTCCTTCTCCCACCCTCTACCCTCCTATAGGTCCCAGTGTATGTGTTTGTGTGTGTTCTTTTAAGTTCCTATGTGAAGTAAACTATAGTGTAATGATTCAGTAGAATCAGAACACTGAAGAAAAGGGGGCGTCTCTAGAGAGATTGGATCAACTTAAGAGAGGTCTGCATTTTAGTGTTCACATGATCAAGAAAATCAATTAAATAACAAATGAAGGTTGCTAAATATTGCATTTATGATTGTTAGAAATAAACTGTACCTTGGGGATATATAAATTATTAACCCCCCCAAAGACTGAGGTTGGAATTTATTTTGTTTCACACATTTGTAAATGAAACAGAAAAAGAGGGTAATAAAGTTTCAAATTCTGCAGAGCTTGACCAAATATGGAAAGACAAACTTATATGCACAAACTTTGGAAAGACTTACTGAGGCTGGTAAGGCTGTGAAGTGTTTCATTATTTTTTTTAGTATAGACATAAGGAAAAATTATAAAATAATGTACCTACATTATTTTAACCCCAAATTCTTAATTTTTGATTCAGGACTTCAGACACATTTCAGATTGACTGCTGAAGTTAATTTTAAAGGAGGTCTGGGAGAGAATAGATAGCTGAGAAGAAAGGTGGTACAGTTCTAAACTTAGATCACATGAAGGAAGAACTGGAGCCAAGAAGAGAAAAAGAGAATATTTACAGGATGAAGAATGAATAGCAAAGCAAACACTGAGGTAATGTGGCATGTCCTGGGAGCCAAGGTAGAAAGAATATGAGCCGAATATGGTCAACAATGTCATATGGAGCAGAGAAGTAAAAAGAATGGAAACTGAAAAGGGCTAATGCCTTGATATTTATCAGGTCATTAATGACACTGACTATGAAAGAAATAAGTAGAACATTTCAGTCCAAAGGTAAAAAGGGTTTTAATCAAAATTCATAATATGAAAGATCTGCAAAGGGTAATTCACACGGACTTGTTCACTGACTCCTGTGGACCTAGAATGGGGGCATCCTTTGAGATTTAAAAGAAGAAAAATGTAAAACAAGGAAATGGAACTAGAATTTTACATAATGGATATTAAAATTATGGAAATGTATTATTCAACATTCAATATAGGTTGAAATAAATGTATTTAAAAACATTTAGGTACCTGCATGGCTGATAGATTTCCAACGAGCTCTGGAGAAAATGTCTTGACATTCTACTGTTAACATAATGGAGGGCAAACATGCCCTCCCACAAACCATTTGTTTATACTGTTTATAGGGACAGAATTCTCTAGCCAGTAAAGCTGAGATGTGTACCAGTATGACATTTCTTATTAGTTTTTGTGTGGATAATTGCATATTTTTTAAAACAGACAGAAAAAAATTACAAATCTCTCACACTAAAAATAAACAGTGTCTTAGATCCCTTGGGAAAATGCTGCCTGATAAATTAAAGATGAATCAATGATTAAGGCAAAAGAAAGAACTGCAATAACAACACAGAACTGTCTTTCTAGTCCTGAGAGAAAGAAATCAAGGTGTTACTTTCTAATTTATTTATTTTTGAAATTAAAAATATTTTAAAAATTACACATTTAGCAGAATTACCAGATATTATTTGTGTATTTCATTATAGATATTTTAAGGTTTTTTTTTTTTCAAATTAGAAACACCAGAGAGCATTAATTCTAAGGAATTCAGTGTATTTTATAGATATCAAAACCTAATTACTGATAAGATACTTAGCAAAATGTTATAAAATTAGAAATCACATCTCTGTTTTATAAATTGAGAAACTGAAAATCAATAACTTGTTCTGAGTCACCTACTGACTGCCACCATTCAAATTTTATTTTGTTGGAAGAAGCAGAGAGTGGGATAAAATCCTTTAACAGGAGGATTTAGAAGATTTAAGCGGTATTCAGTCTAACATGGGCTCCATGGTAACCATACAGGCTATGCAAGCTGTTCGCTGAATAGCCAAAACATTCAGGTAGAAAAATGTCAAGCCAACCAACATTGAAATTTGAACACTTTAATTCTCTCAGCTTGAAATCCAAGCTTTCAGCACAAGTGCCTTGGTGGAGTCCACTATTTTTTGGCTATTGTAGCCAATGTGAATCATTTAAAAACTGAAGTTATCGGTAAACTGTTCTCTCTAGTACAAACTCCTTCCAGTTCTGAGAAGTTGGTTTTGCTTCAGCTCTGTTCTTGGATAAAATTTTGGAGGGCAGCTGGCATGTTCTTCTCCACTTGGCCAGCTAAGGCAATCCAGGCAGGGGTAATTTGTTGTGCTTAGAAATTGGGACACCTGAGGTACAAACAAAACACCATTGATATTTAAGCAGAACAAAACTAAGACTAAGATCCGTCACACTGGGTGGAAACCTGTACTTGTACATTTTCATCTGTCTTCAATTCATTCAATAATCTATGCCTTCATCTATTTAACAGTTATAATGGGACCCTGTACCAAAACGTGTGCTGTAAGGCAACTGTGAGCTTGCAGGATGGGAAAAGATTACTCAAAGGATGATTTCAACTTGAAGAGCTCATGCTCTTATTGGAGGAGTGTGAAAGGGGCAACAGACACTGCAATAAATGTTGTGTATCCCTTATCCAAAATGTATGGGACCAGAGTGTTTTGAATGTTGAATTTTTTTGAACTTTGGAATATTTGTGCATATGTAATGAGATATTTTCAGAATGGGACTCAATGGGAAATTCGTTTATGTTTCATATAATACCTTACATACTGTATTAGTCCAGCCTCACGTTGCTATAAAGAAATACCCGAGACTGGGTAATTTACAAAGAAAAGAGGTTTAATTGGCTCACGGTTCTGCAGGCTGTACAGGAAGCATAGTGGCATCTGCTTGGCTTCTGGAGATGCCTCAGAAAACTTACAATTATGGTTGCAGTTGAAGGGGGAGCAGACATTTCACATGGCCAGAGCAGGAGGAAGAGAGAATGCAAGGGAGGAGGTGCTATGCACTTTTAAACAGCCAGATCTTGCGAGAACTGACTCACTATCACGAGAACACCAAGAGGATGGTGCTGAACCATTCATCAGACATCACCCTCATGATACAATCACCTTCCCCCAGACTCCACCTCTAACAATTCGCTGTGAAATTTCAGCGAGGAGAAAGATCCAAGTTATATCGCATATGTAACCCGAAGGTAATTTTGTTTTTTTCTTTGGGGATGCTGGATAAACTGTATGTTACACACCTGTGTTTGTACTACAACCCATCACATTAGATCAGGCGTGAAATTTTCCACTTGTGGCATCATGTTAGTGTTCAAAGCGTTTTGCATTTTGGAGCATTTCAGATTTCAGATTTTCAAATAAGGGATGTTCAACCTGTGTAATTTTTTTTTTCTTTTTTAGGTGGAGTCTCGCTCTGTCGTACAGGCTGGAGTGCAGTGGGGCGATCTCAGCTGACTGTAACCTCTGCCTCTCAGGTGTCAGGCCTCTGAGCCCAAGCTAAGCCATCATATCCCTGTGACCTGCACATATACATCCAGATGGCCTGAAGCAAATGAAGAATCACAAAAGAAGTGAAAATGGCCAGTTCCTGCCTTAACTGATGACATTACCTTGTGAAATTCCTTCTCCTGGCTCAGAAGCTCCCCAACTGAGCACCTTGTGACTCGCACCCCTGCCCGCCAAAGAACAACCCCCTTTGACTGTAATTTTCCATTACCTACCCAAATCCTACAAAATGGCCCCACCCCTATCTCCCTTCGCTGACTCTCTTTTCAGACTCAGCCTGCCTGCACCCAGGTGAAATAAACAGACTTGTTGCTCACACAAAGCCTGTTTGGTGGTCTCTTCACACGGATGCGTGTGACATCAGGTTCCAGCAATTCTCTGCCTCAGCCTCCCGAGTAGCTGGGATTACAGGCACCAACCACCACACCCGGCTAATTTTTGTATTTTTAGTAGAGGCGGGGGTCTCATCATATTGGCCAGGTTGGTCACGAACTCCTGACCGCGTGATCCACCCACCTCAGCCTCCCAAAGTGCTGGGATTACAGGCATGAGCCACTGTGCCCAGCCCCAACCTGTGTAATTTAATGGGCACTCTTGGAGAAGTAAATACAAGTTGTTGGAAGAGTATCAAGCAGGGTGTGACTCCATGTTTGGAAGATCTGGAGAGGCTTTCAAAGAGGAAGGGAATTTTGGAAAGTGAGTTGGAGCTTTTGTACAGAGAAGTAAGGATAAGGGAGGTAGAGTTGAGGGGTCTACAGGTCTTCCTATACTGATGAAAATATAGATGATCCTACCCTGCATACTTGGTCTTTTCCTTTTTAGATTGCAAGTATTTTGAGGGCAAACACCATGTCTTGAGCATTGTCTATTCCTTACAATATCTAGTCCAGGGCATTGGATCTAGTCATTATTCAATAAATGTGTGTATTTTCAATAATTGAAGTTCAGATGATTTCTGTATCTACCATTTTCACAAATGTAAATATTTTCTCCACCACTAATAGAATATTACATTTTAGGTGAATAAAACTTTTTGTTCAGTTAGGTCTTAGAGATTAATGGCTCTGATCATGAGTGAGATCCTCTTTATCAGCAAAAAATGTTTGTTACATTTCTATAAATTACCTGAAATTTCAATTCGTCTTGAATTCTCCTGTGCTCTGTGGAGGTCATGTTCTGTCACCCTTGAACAGCAGCAGCAGCTTTGACAGAACCTGTCTGAATAAGGAAAAGGTGGAGCAGTCAGTGAGATAGGATCTTCAGCTCGGTCCCAAGGCTTGGAGTCCTGACCACTCCCATCCCATGGGGAGAAATGATGGTCTCATTTCTTGGAGCTCCTGACAAAACAAGAGTCCTTCCCACTCCACACCAATAGTCATAGGGTAATAATAATACCAGCAATAAAAGAAAGATAGGTATTTATAAAACAAGGCATATGTAAAATGACTCCTAATTGGAAGAGTTTTCATAACTTTTCAGCAGAGAAATACACACAGATCACTTCTGGGCATTGGAAATTAGCTGATTTAGTACATAATCGTAGACAATGACTATATGAGGAGTCAGTCAAATCAGTCTCATTTATACATAACCGTGTTTCAAGACATCTCTCAAATTATATGAGAAAATAGTCTGATGTGTGACTATGTAACTTAAAGTTCTTATTGTATTATATACACATTTAAAATTTTCTGTATAGTATACTGTTTTGACATCTTTCACAAAGGAAACCAACAACAACAACAACAAAAAAACACAAACAAATAAACCCCAATCTTTCTGGCAGGGAGGGACTGGCCTCTCCTGGGGCTAGTCAATTCTTAGAGATAACAAATGGCTCAGCCAGGAGCATGCCTTTGATAAACAAACTAACCGATCCGGAGCACTACCTCCTCTGTCTGGCCCATATACCAGGGGGGGCAATATTTCTCTGTCTTAATTATCCTGGGTCACAGTACCAGACAACTAGCCCTTACAGCCTGCTGAAATTATTTAAACTAGACAATTCTAAACTGTTTATCCTGCCATGCCTTGACTTACCTGAGGAAACCTCAATAAAGGTTGTGGCCTGAACATTCCCTTGGCTCCTGTGTTCTGCTTCCTGACCAACTTGGTGTCTCTCCCATGTGGCCCTGTGTGGCGTGCCCTGCTAAACTGTCGTCCTGGGTCTCTTCTCTGTCTCCTCTTGTGGCTGCACCTGGCTGACTAGCTCATAAAAGAACACAAAACATCTAAAAAATAGGAAGGCTTAAGATTGAAGATACAAAATAGCAGCTGTTAGGTGATGGCTTTTAAATTATTTCTTTTGGAAAAAATAGTTACCCTTTCTATTTGAGATTGAAACAATAAATTCTAGTGCAGATTAAATTAGGTGACTTGATGTCAACAAACATCAAGGAACATTGTTTGAATCCTTGGGTTCTGTTACTCCTTGCCAAATTGTACTCAGAAATTGTTTGCACACAGGCAAGTGTCTATATTGTACCCTAGTCATATGCCTCCCATTGCCCAGTCACTTCTACCAGTACTGCTTTACTTGGAGCTGATTATTTCTTCTTTCATTATATTTCAATATACCTTGATTTTTTTTATGCCACTTGCATTTAATATGCAATATGGGAAAGTTGAAAGCATATGCGTATTAAAGTTAGATACCCTTGAGTCTGAATCCTAATTTATTATAAATTCATTTCTGACTTTTATAGTCAGATGTAAAACGATTCATGCATTGGCTCTGATACATATTAATTATGGATTATGAGAAGGTTTCATAACTTTCCTGAGAATTTATTTTATCAACTATAAAATGGGAATACTAATTATGGTTAACATCTATTGAGGGCTTATTAAGTACCACATATTGTATTTGTATTATCTCATTCTATCCTCACTGTAACCTTGTAATATAGCTACTGTTGATGAGGTTCGAGACACACTACCCCAAAATATAGAACCTTGGCATTTGAGGAAACAGTAGAAGAAAGAAGGTTTATGAGATGGGAGAGTTCCCGTGACCCCTTCACAGGACTTTCAACAGGGGTGTGGCTTGTTTACTCCACCACTGTGCTCAAACCCCTTGTGGGAGAGGGAGCACACAGGTAAGTGGGAGCAGGAGCTGGGGTGAGGGCCTTTGGGTGCCAGCTGGCCTGCAGCAGTGTGTAGGGTTTGCCTGCGACCTCTGGAGCCCCAGAAGGTGTGTGTTACAAGCAATGCTCTTTCAGTTTTGCTGTCCACGGACAGCTTACGTGTTAAACAGCTCAGTGAAGAGTCAGTATGACAGCCTTTTTGGGTTTCTGCATCTAATGTGTCCCAAATTCTTGTCTAGCATCCAAGAAGAATGAGGTCACATGAATGGATTGAAGGGTGGTGTATGCAGAGGATTTATTAAGCAATGGAAGTGGCTCTCAGCGTGATGGGGAGCTGGAAAGGGGATGGAGTGGGAAGATAATCTTCCCTGAGGTTCAGCCATCTCTGGCCAGACTTCTGTCCACATTCAGGTACTTCTTCTCTTCTCTTCTTCTCTGCTGTGCTGCTCTTCTCCTCTGCCAGTGGAGCTTGGGCTTTTTATGGGTACAGGGTAGGGGGCATAGAAGGCCAAGGTGGTTTTGGAAAAGACAACATTTGGGTGGGAAAACAGGAATGCATGTTCTCATTTAGGGCTGCAGGTCCAAGCTTGAGGGTGGACCCCTCGCCAGGGACCCCACCCTCTTCTAATCAGTGTTTCCCCACCTCCTGTCCGTATTAGTTACTCTCATCTCCCCTTTGTTCCTTCTCCCCGGAAGCAGGCTAAAACCTAGAAAAGAATATTCTGACCTTCCCCTGAAGTGGCCCATAGATGCTTTTTCCAGAGGTACTTTCCCTATACCCAGAGGAAACAAATATCCTTATTTCTGAGGACATATGACATAGAAAAGAAGCTGAACAAACAGGTCTTGTAAGGTTTCCCCCAGTTTATTACCATTAGATCATACCCGCTTTGTCCAATCATACTTCACAACTGAGTACTCTTCATCAAACTTTACAGAAAAATATGCTGGTTTCTTTGTTTACTCCGCCCTTCATTTCTGATGGATCCTGTGTCACTTAAAACTTATGTTAAATAAATATGTATGCTTTTTGTATTAGTCCATCCACACACTGCTATAAAGAAATACCTGAGATTGGGTAACTTAGAAGAAAACAGGTTTAGCTGGCTCATGGTTCTGTAGGCTGTTCAGGAAGCATGGTAGCATCTGCTTCTGAGGAGGCCTCAAGGAGCTTTCAGTCATGACAGATGGCAAAGCAGAAGCAAGGCATGGAACTTCCTGCTCCCAGGATATGTCTCTTTTCTGTTATGAAGTACAACCCATGCTGCTAAGATACGAGCAGGAGGAGGTATCCTTTGCTAAATCCTGTTTGAATATCATTGTAAATAAAGCCTCTGCTCTCAGATGTAATTAAAAAAAAAAAAAAAAGGCCGGGTGCCATGGCTCACACCTGTAATCCCAGCCCTTTGGGAGGCCTAGGCGGGTGGATCACCTGAGGTCAGGAGTTCGAGACCAGACTAGCCAACATGGTGAAACCCGTCTCTACTAAAAAAAAAAAAAAATTTTTTTTGTACTTTCTGGAAAGACTTACTTGTCTCCCACATGATGGGGGTGGCACATATTATTAAACTTGCTTGTTTTTCTCTTGTTAATCAGTCTTTTGTGTTAGAAGGGTGTCTCAACTATGATCCTATGAAGATTGAGGAAACATTACACGGCTGGAGCAGGAGGAAGAGAAAGTGAGGGGAGAGGTACTAAACACTTTTAAACAACCAAATCTTGTGATAGCTCGCTCATTCACTATCATTAGAACAGCACCAAGACTGGGCCAAACCATTCATGAAGGACCACCCTTGATCCAATCACCTCTTACCAGGCCCTACCTCCAACACTGGGGATTACAATTCAACATGAGACTTGGGCAGGGACACAAATCCAAATCATATCACTTTTCTCTTGTTAACCTGTCTTTTGTTATAGGTGCCTCAGTCATGAACCTAGTGATGGAAAAGGAAAATAAATATTTTCTCTCCTACACAATTTTTACTCCTATTTTGTAGATGAAAAAGGGAGGCTTATGGAAGTTAAATTTCACCAAGGTCATTCAGCTAATAAGTACTATGTGAATTAGAATCTAGGGTCAACTTTTTCTCACTCAAATATTTTTATGCACTTTTCTATTATTCAAAAGCACTGTCTTTTAATCCTAATTGTAGATCAGAATTACCTAAGAAAGATTGTTTTTTAAGCTTTGATGGTCAGGTCCTTTCCTTGGGGATGCTAATTTAATGTACTTGGACGCATATTGGATATCATTTTTTTGAAAATTTCACTGGTGATTCTGATGTGTACCTAACATTTAGAGCACTCATTGCCTTAGAGGGTCTTAAATAACATACTGTATGTTGAAGGAAGCCAGGCTATTTCACCCCCAGGCATGCCTCTGTGACAGATATATTTTTAATCTAGAGGCAATTGGGAAGCAGCAGTTACAGAAATGGCTATCTGAGCTGTCCTTTCTCACCTATGGCAGGCCATAAAAATTTCTGTGAAAAAAATGCAGGGGGGCTTCTGTCTTTCTTCTGCTTGCCTAAAGACAGAATATAAATCATCCTTTGCTGGAGACAGCTGTTATCTGTTCAAAGTTGGCACCAGCATGGCTAGAGGAATCTGGGAGCAAACTCTGCTGCCTTCCATAGACTTCCTGCTTTGGGGAGTCTGAAGCTGCTCCCTCCTTTGTCTTATTACTGCTCGAAAATGCATTGCTCTGTGTTAAAATACTATTTAAGGAAGGCTCCCAACCCACTGCTTTGGAAGAGTTACTTTCCTGAAAAACTTACTTGTCTCTCACATGATGGGTGTGGCACATATTATTAAACTTGCTTGTTTTTCTCTTGTTTATTGGTCTTTTGTGTTAGAAGAGTGTCTCAACTATGATCTTTTGAGGGTTGAAAAACATTATAATTTCTTCCCTTCAAAATGCACTGGAAATGATCATTTGAAATACAATCATAAGATTTATGCTTCAGAGTATTTTTATTGACTGATCTAATCAGGCCAAGATATTTACCTGCTTTGGAAAGGGGACATGGTGATGTTAGAAAAGGAATACCAAGAAAAATGGTTAGTATTCAGCTCTGATTCCCAAATAGGACTTTGTAGGAGGCTATAGTTTCAAGAGTCAGGGTATGCCAAGAGAGATATAAAGACCAAGCATGGAATGTTCAAAAGGTAGAGACTGCTTCCTGATATAGAGAGACAAATCCTGTTTCACTTAGAACTAAAGGTTTCTGCCTCAGACAGAAGAGAGGTATGATGTGGAGGAAGTAGAGAGTCCAAAGCCTGCCCTATTTGGTCCTGGTAGAAAATGATTAGAAGAAGATAGGGAAAGGAGAAACAGAATTAGTAACAGAAACAACCACAAAAACAATAAGTTCTTATATTGCTTACCATGGGCCAGACACAGCTCTGAGCATCGTGATGGTTAATATTGAGTGCCAACTTGATTGGATTGAAGTATGCAAAGAATTGTTCCTGGGTGTGTCTGTGAGGATGTTGCCAAAAAAGATTAACATTTGAGTCAGTGGACTGAGAGAGGCAGACCCACCCTCAGTCTGGGTGGGCACCATCTAAACAGCTGCCAGCAAGGCTAGAATAAGACAGGCAGGAGAAGGTGGAAAGAGCTGACCTGCTGAGTCTTCCAGTCTTCATCCTTCTCCTGTGCTGGATGCTTCCTGCACTCAAATATCAGACTCCAAGTTCTTCAGATTTTGAAATCTTGGACTTACACAAGTGGTTTGCTAGGGACTCTCAGGCCTTTGGTCACAGATTCAAGGCTGCACTGTTGGCTTTTGAGATTTGGGACTCGGACTGATGCACCACTGGTTTCCTTGCTCCTTAGCTTGTAGATGGCCTACCGTGGGACCTTACATTGTGATCGTGTGAGTCAATTCTTCTTAATAAATTCCCTTTCATATATACATAAGTCCTATTAGTTCTGTCCCTTTAGAGAACCCTAATACAAGCACCATACCTTTTTAAACTTATTTAATTCTTAGAGTAACTATGAGGAGGAAAAGACTATTATAGTACCCATTTTACAGATGAGGAAATTGGAGCACAGAGACATGAGGTGACTTACCCCAGGGTATACAGCTTGGATACTGCTGGGGCAGGAACCTAGGCACTGGAGCAGTCCATCTTAGCTAGTGATTTATTTTCCAAAGGAAATATGAAACATGGCGTATTTCCTAGGCATGCAAGGGAGAGACTATAAGCTTTTAGACTGGAGAAGTGCATGTGGGCACACATGCCACACATACACAGTACACACTCTCTTCACCACCACCACTCTTTTCCAGCATGGCTCAAAGCTATGGTGCAACATCATTAGTGGGAAGTGGCTAGATAGGTAAGCTTAAACTCCATCTTCCCAACAGCTTGCCTCTGCATGGCTGGCAGGTAACAAGTAAGGGACCCAAAGTAGGGGGCTTAACACACCCCAGTGAAGAGGTGCAGGAGTGCCAAATCGGCCTGTGGCTCACCA
This sequence comes from Pan troglodytes, assembly GCF_028858775.2. Lineage (NCBI taxonomy): Eukaryota > Metazoa > Chordata > Mammalia > Primates > Hominidae > Pan > Pan troglodytes. The sequence continues at coordinate 134,557,734 of NC_072398.2, forward strand.
GAGACTTAGGATTGGGATGAGATTTCTGTGATTGTCCCTTCAAGAACAGAAGCAAATAAATGGCTGAAAGCCACATTCCAATGGAGACACAGGAACATTAAGCCTACATAGTAGAAGGAACCAGTCACATTTAATAGCTACCAGTCTAGAGGACAACAGTTCTGCCATTTCGTAACAGAGATATTGCTGGATCTGAAGAACCTAGAACAATCTCTTCAAATAACTCAATTTTTAAGGACAAATGTCAACTCTTTCAGATTTTTACTTGCTACTCCTTTCTAAGTTATAATCTGACTAATGAGTGGTTTATATGACTTCATGGAAGCAGAGGGATTTAGAATGCAGACAACACTAGGAGCTTCTGAAATCCAGCCCAAGATTGGCTAAGGGTGTGGCTTAAGATTTGGAATTTGGTCCATTCCAAGATGGCTGAATAGGAAGAGCTCTAGTCTGCAACTCCCAGCGCGATCGATGCAGAAGACTGGTGATTTCTGCAATTCCAACTGAGGTACCTGGTTCATCTCATTGGAACTGGTTGGACAGTGGGTGCAGCCCACGGAGGGTGAGCTGAAGCAGGGCGGGGCATCACCTAACTCAGGAAGTGCAAGGGGTTGGGGGATTTCCCTTTCCTAGCCAAGGGAAGCAGTGACAGACTGTACCAGGAAAATCGGGACACTGCCACCTAAGCACTGTGCTTTTCCAATGGTCTTAGCAAATGGCACACCAAGAGATTATATCCCGTGCCTGGCTTATAGGGTCCCACGTCCACAGACCCTTGCTCACTGCGAGTCTGAGATCAAACTGTGAGGCAGCAAGCCTGGCTGGGGGAGGGGCGTCCGCCATTGCTGAGGCTTAAGCAGGTAAACAAAGCGGCCCCAGGGAAGCTCAAACTGGGTGGAGCCCATTGCAGCTCAACAAGGCCCACCTGCCTCTGTAGACTCCACCTCTGGGGGCAGGGAATAGCTGAACAAAAGGCAGCAGAAACTTCTGCAGACTTAAAAGTCCCTGTCTGACAGCTCTGAAGGGAGCAGTGGTTCTCCCAGCACAGTGTTTCAGCTCAGAGAATGGACAGACTGACTCCTCAAGTGGGTCCCTGACCTCTTGTACCTTATTTGGAGACGCCTCCCAGTAGGGGCCGACTGACACCTCATACAGGTGGGTGCCCCTCTGAGATGAAGCTTCCAGAGGAAGGATCAGGCAGCGATATTTGCTGTTCTGCAATATTTGCTGTTCTGCAGCCTCTGCTGGTTATACCCAGGCAAACAGGGTCTGGAGTGGACCTCCAGCAAACTCCAACAGACCTGCAGCTGAGGGACCTGACTCTTAGCAGGAAAACTAACAAACAGAAAGGACATCCACACCAAAACCCCATCTGTATGTCACCACCATCGAAGACCAAAGGTAGATAAAACCACAAAGATGGGGAGAAACCAGAGCAGAAAAGCTGAAAATTCTAAAAATCAGAGCGCCTCTTTTCCTCCAAAGGAACGCAACTCCTCACCAGCAATGGAACAAAGCTGGACAGAGAATGACTATGATGAGTTGACAGAAGTAGGCTTCAGAAAGTCAGTAATAACAAAGTTCTCTGAGCTAAAGGAGAATGTTCGAACCCATTGCAAGGAAGCTAAAAACCTTGAAAAAAGATTAGAAGAATGGCTAACTAGAATAAACGTGTAGAGAAGACCTTAAATGACCTGATGGAGCTGAAAATCATGGCACGAGAACTATATGATGCATGCACAAGCTTCAGTAGCCGATTCAATCAAGTGGAAGAGAGGGTGTCAGTGATTGAAGATCAAATGAATGAAATGAAGCAAGAAGAGTAGTTTAGAGAAAAAAGATTAAAAAGAAATGAACAAAGCCTCCAAGAAATACGGGACTATGTGAAAAGACCAAATCTACGTTTCATTGATGTACCTGAAAGTGACGGGGAGAATAGAACTAAGCTGGAAAACACTCTTCAGGATATTTTCCAGGGGAACTTCCCCAACCTAGTGAGGCAGACCAACATTCAAATTCGGGAAATACAGAGAACACCACAAAGATACTCCTCCAGAAGAGCAACCCCAAGAAACATAATTGTCAGATTCATGAAGGTTGAAATGAAGGAAAAAATGTTAAGAGCAACCAGAGAGAAAGGTCGGGTTACTGACAAAGGGAAGTACATCAGACTAACAGCACATCTCTCAGCAGAAACTCTACAAGCTACAAGAGAGTGGGAGCCAATATTCAACATTCTTAAAGAAAAGAATTTTCAACCCAGAACTTCATATCCAGCCAAACTAAGCTTCATAAGTGAAGGAGAAATAAAATCCTTTACAGACAAGCAAATGCTGAGAGATTTCGTCACCACCAGGCCTGCCTTAAAAGAGCTCCTGATGGTGCCACTGCACTCCAGCCTGTGTGACAGAGAAAGACTCCATCTCAAAACAAAAAACAAAAAACAAACAAACAAAAAAAACAGCTCCTGAAAGAAGCACTAAACATGGAAAGGAACAACCAGTACCAGCTGCTGCAAAAACATGTCAGATTGTAAAGACTATCGATGCTAGGAAGAAACTGCATCAACTAATGGGCAAAATAACCAGCTAACATCATAATGACAGGATCAAATTCGCACATAACAATATTAACCTTAAATGTAAATGGGCTAAATACCCCAATTAAAAGACATAGACTGGCAATTTGGATAAAGAGTCAAGACTCATCAGTGGGCTGTATTCAGGAGACCCATCTCACATGCAGAGACACACATCGGCTCAAAATAAAGGGATGGAAGAAGATCTACCAAGCAAATGGAAAACAAAAAAAGGCAGGGGTTGCAATCCTAGTCTCTGATAAAACAGACTTTAAACCAACAAAGATCAAAAGAGACAAAGAAGGCCATTACATAATGGTAAAGGGATCAATTCAGCAAGAAGAGCTAACTATCCTAAATGTATATGCACCCAATACAGGAGCACCCAGATTCATAAAGCAGACCTACAAAGAGACTTAAACTCCCACACAATAATAATGGGAGACTTTAACATCCCACTGTCAATATTAGATGGATCAATGAGACAGAAGGTTAACAATGATATCCAGGACTTGAACTCAGCTCTGTACCAAGTGGACCTAATAGACACCTACAGAACTCTCTCTCCACCCCAAATCAACAGAATATACATTCTTCTCAGCACCACATCACACTTATTCTAAAATTGACCACATAGTTGGAAGTAAAGCACTCCTCAGCAAATGTAAAAGAACAGAAATCACAACAAACTGTCTCTCAGACCACAGTGCAACCAAATTAGAACTCAGGATTAAGAAACTCACTCAAAACCACACAACAATGTGGAAACTGAATAACTTGCTCCTGAATGACTGCTGGGTAAACAACAAAATGAAGACAGAAATAAAGATGTCCTTTGAAACCAATAAGAATGAAGACACAACATACTAGAATGTCTGGGACACATTTAAAGCAGTGTGTAGAGGGAAATTTATAGTACTAAATGCCCACAAGAGAAAGCAGGAAAGATCTAAAATGTACACCCTAACATTACAATTAAAAGAACTAGAGAAGCAAGACCAAACGAATTCAAAAGGTAGCAGAAGGCAGGAAATAGCTAAGACCAGAGCAGAACTGAAGGAGATAGAGACACAAAAAAACCCTTCAAAAAATCAATGAATCCAGGAGCTAGTTTTTTGAAAAGATCAACAAAATTGATCAACTGCAAGACTAATAAAGAAGAAAAGAGAGAGGAATGAAATAGATGTAATAAAAAATGATAAAGGGGATATCACCACCAATCCCACAGAAATACAAACTACCATCAGAGAATACTATAAACACCTCTACCCATATAAACTAGAAAATCTGGAAGAAATGGATAAATTACTGGACACATACACCCTCTAAAGACTAAACCAGAAAGAAGTTGAATCCCTGAATTGACCAATAACAGGCTGTGAAATTGAGGCAATAATTAATAGCCTACCAACCAAAGAAAGTCCAGGACCACATGGATTCACAGCCAAATTCTACCAGAGGTACAAAGAGGAGCTGGTACCATTCCTTCTGAAACTATTCCAGTCAATAGAAAAACAGGGAATCCTTCCTAACTCATTTTATGAGGCCAGCATCATCCTGATATCAAAGCCTGGCAGAGACACAACAAAAAAAGAGAATTTTAGACCAATATCCCTGATCAACATTGATGTGAAAATCCTCAATATAATACTGGCAAACCAAATCTGGCAGCACATCAAAAAGTTTACCCACCAAGATCAAGTTGGCTTCATCCATGGGATGCAAGGCTGGTTCAATATATGTAAATCAATAAACATAATCCATCACTTAAACAGAACCAATGACAAAAATCACATGGTTATCTCAATAGATGGAGAAAAGGCCTTCAATAAAATTCAACAGCCCTTCATGCTAAAAACTCTCAATAAACTATGTATTGATGGAACATATCTCAAAATAATAAGAGCTATTTATGACAAGCCCACAGCCAATATCATACTGAATGGGTAAAAACTGGAAGCATTCCCTTTGAAAACTGGCACAAGACAGGGATGCCCTCTCTCACCACTCCTATTCAACATAGTGTTGGAAGTTCTGGCCAGGGCAATCAGGCAAGAGAAAGAAATAAAGGGTATGCAATTAGGAAAAGAGGAAGCCAAATTGTCCCTGTTTGCAGATGTCATGATTGTATATTTAGAAAACCCCATTGTCCCAGCCCCAAATCTCTTTAAGCTGATAAGCAACTTTAGCAAAATCTCAGGATATAAAATCAATGTGCAAAAATCACAAGCATTCTTATACACCAGTAACAGACAAAGAGCCAAATCATGAGTGAACTCCCATTCACAATTGCTACAAAGAGAATAAAATACCTAGGAATCCAACTTACAAGGGATGTGAAGGACCTCTTGAAGGAGAACTACAAACCACTGCTCAACGAAATAAAAGAGGACACAAACAAATGGAAGAATATTCCATGCTCATGGATAGGAAGAATCAATATTGTGAAAATGGACATACTGCCCAAGGGAATTTATAGATTCAATGCCATCCCCATCAAGCTACCAATGACTTTCTTCACAGAATTGGAAAAAACTACTTTAAAGTTCATATGGAACCAAAAAACAGCCTGCATTGCCAAGACAATCCTAAGCATGGAAAACAAAGTTGGAAGCATCACACTACCTGACTTCAAACTAGGCTACAAGGCTACAGTAACCAAAACAGCATGGTACTGGTACCAAAACAGAGATATAGGCCAATGGAAGAGAACAGAGCCCTCAGAAATAACACCACACATCTACAACCATCTGATCTTTGACAAACCTGACAAAAAAGAAGAAATGGGGAAAGGATTCCCTATTTAATAAATGGTGCTGGGAAAACTGGCTAGCCATATGTAGAAAGCGGAAACTGGATCCCTTCCTTACACCTTATACAAAAATTAATTCAAGATGGATGAAAGACTTAAATGATAGACCTAAAGCCATAAAAACCCTAGAAGAAAACCTAGGCAATACCATTTAAGACACAGGCATGGGCAAGGACTTCATAACTAAAACACCAAAAGCAATGGCAACAAAAGCCAACATAGACAAATGGGATCTAATTAAACTAAAGAGCTTCTGCACAGCAAAAGAAACTACCGTCAGAGTGAACAGGCCACCTACAGAATGGGAGAACATTTTTGCAATCTTCCCATGTGACAAAGGGCTAATATCCAGAATCTAGAAAGAACTTAAACAAATTTACAAGAAAAAATCAAACAATCCAATCCAAAAGTGGGCAAAGGATATGAACAGACACTTTTCAAAAGAAGACATTTATGCAGCCAACAGACACATGAAAAAATGCTCATCATCACTGGTCATCAGAGAAATGCAAATCAAAACCACAATGAGATACCATCTCACACTGGTTAGAACGGTGATCATTAAAAAGTCAGGAAACAAGAGATGCTGGAGAAGATGTGGAGAAATAGGAATGCTTTTACACTGTTAGTGGGAGTATAAACTAATTGAACCATTGTGGAAGACAGTGTGGCAATTCATCAAGGATCTAGAACTAGAAATGCCATTTGACCCAGCGATCCCCTTACTGGGTATATACCCAAAGGATTATAAATCATGGTACTATAAAGACACATGCACACATATGTTTTTTGCAGCACTATTCACAATAGCAAAGACTTGGAACCAACCTAAATGTCCATCAATGATAGACTGGATTAAGAAAATGTGGCACATATACACCACGGAATACTATGCAGCCCTAAAAAACGACAAGTTCATGTATTTTGCAGGGATGTGGATGCAGCTGGAGACCATCATTCTGAGCAAACTCTCACAAGGACAGAAAACCAAAGATGACATGTTCTCATTAATAGGTGGGAATGAGAACACTTGGGCACAGGGTGGGGAACATCACACACCAGGGCCTGTCATGGGGTTGGGAGGTGGGGGAGGGATAGCATTAGTAGTAATACCTACTGTAAATGATGAGTTAATGGGTCCAGCAAGCCAACAGGGCACATGTATATATATGTAACAAACCTGCACATTGTGCACATGTACCCTAGAACTTAAAGTATTAAAAAAAAAAGATTTGAAATTTAAGCAATTCTACAATTTTAAGTCTTACCTGTAAAATGAAGATAATTTAGGTAACCCTCTCACATAATTGTGGAAATTAAAGGAATTAATCTACATAAAAGTGGTTAGCACAGTCCCTGGCATGTAAGGGGGAGGATGTTAGGCCCCTTAATCTCAGCTCATGAGAGGTGATTTATTCTGGCATATCATGTTATGTAGGATTTCACTAACTCAATTGCAAGCTCCTTGAAGGTGAAACTTTTACTTATTTTTTTGTAAATGCATAGTACCTGGTACAATGTCTAGTACTACAATATTCAGCAAATAAATATTAATTTCAATGTCTGCTCAGGCAGTTCAGGAGATCTCTATTTTTTGGTAATGTGAGCATCCCAAATGGTCTTGACTGTAAAGGGCACTAGAGGATCTCCTCTTCCAGTTTAGCCCATCCTTGATGGTTTTGCTGAAGTTTATCTCCTCATTTTCCCATTCACCCTGACCTTGAAAACCCAAAGTATCCTGTGGTTCTTTCTTCACAAAAATAAACAGACAATTTCATATTCTTTTACACTTCTCCTCTTAAATTTAGCAAAACATTTCAACCTAAAGATCCATCATCAATGAAACCCCTATTATATAATAATGCCAGGTCAGGACCTTTCCAAGCAAAAAAAGGTTTAGTGTTTTTTTCTGCTGAGTGAAACACACAACTCTTTGTCTCACAATATACTTTTGAACTTAGCATTGTCATTCTATGAACCCAAATAATGTTCCTCATTGAATTCATGTTGACTATGAGACAGATGGGATTTCTAAATGAGCTAAATTTGAGAATCAAGGGGGATGACTATTATTGTACTTGGTGATTTGACTACATTCACATGTTCTATGTTGCATTCTTATATGTGGTGCTTTCTTTAGCTCTTAAAATGTGACTCCAGGTTTAATTATTTGAAAAATTTATAAGAATTTATAAATGATAAATAGTGGAATTCACTAATTTTGTTCTCTTTTCCTTTTCTCAAAGCTATGGCATCTCAGTGTAGGCCTATGCCACCAGCTTTCTGTTTTACATGAATGACCACAGTTGTAATGCCAGACAGATTTGCAAAAATATGCTTCTGGTCACAAAGTGGGACAGAGATATAGGGTATAGATAGAACATGGGAAAACACATTGCAGTAATGTCATGCTGAAGGGTCAGTACAAACATCTCCATTAAAAAATAATCAAAAGTTATTGTAATTTGGAATATGGCACTGAATTCATTTTCATGAACGCTGCATTACTGCAAATGGATATGATGATAATCCATTTGTCTTTGCTTTGCTTTAACTGATATTATTCTAAAATAATAATTTATAAATAAAATTAAAATAATAATTTTAGAATAATATCAGTTAAAGCAAAGGCAAATGGATAATCATATTTTGATCTTATAATAAATGTTAATGAAGTTCCTTAGCTATTGTCTAATGGACTTTGAAATATGGGGTAATTATTTTTAGCCAACATTTGGTTAATCAATCCAAATGGTTGCCACAGAAGGGGTATTTTAAAAGACAGCAATTAGGATTTCGGTAAATTAATTTGGTTAAATTGTAGTTAAAGTTAAAAGTTATTTTAATCATACGCCATAAAATCCTGAGTAAACGGTCATTTAATAATTAGTTCACGCTGAGCGCTGTAGTTCACACCTGTAATCCTAGCACTTTGGAAGGCCGAGATGGGTGGATCACAAGGCCAGGAGTTCGAGACCAGCCTGACCAATGTGGTGAAACCCCGTCTCTACTGAAAATACAAAAAAATTAGTTGGGCGTGGTAGCATGTGCCTGTAATCCCAGCTACTCAGGAGGCTGAGGCAGGAGAATTGCCTGAACCTGGGAGGCAGATGTTGCAGTGAGCCGAGATCGTGCCACTGCACTCCAGCTTGTGTGACAGAGCAAGACTCTGTCTCAAAAAAAAAAAAAAAAAAAAATTAGTTCAAATTTTGCCTGCTAACAATAAAGTATTTAAAGTTTCCATTGGGTAAATGCAAAGTTTGATTGTTTCGTTCAATCAATCTTGTCAGTGCCTCTTTTCCTAACATTTTGCAAAGGAATCTATACAATTAAAATAAATGGAATTGAGTACTTGTGGGTGGGAGATTTGACTGCAAAATGGACTCCTCACAGTGTGTTTACTTATAAAACTATGACAAAGCCTTTTAAAATTCATACACAAAATAGTACGATACAATTGTCTAAGACTGTAATACAATGGGTAGATCCAAATCTCTTGAAGTAAAAATAGATCAAATGTCAAAACATGCCAAAAATATTATATCAGCAGCTTTCATCATTGTTAATATTTTATGGAATGAAAATATTCCTTATGCCTCTGTCAGAAGCCTTCTTGAATCTTGACCTAATTTGTTGGGATAATTTAAGAATTTAAGACTTGCTGTTTCTATCTCTGGCTAGTTTAATTCATCATTTAGCTCGCTACAAGACTAAAGACACATAGCAAAAATAGCTCTTACATATCAACATTTAAATGAAAACAGCCTCTATATCATGCAGAGTGGAGAATTTGCTAATCAAATGTTCGCTGGGGCAATACTTACAGAAATATAGTAAAGAGCATCTGACCAAGTGTTAATGCTTTGTAGGAAAAGAAATGATGTTATTTGCTTTAGATATAAAGTCATTTCTTTTTAAAAATTAGCCTATTTAATGCATGGGAGATTGCCATATTCCTTCATTTAATGTTGCATTCTCTATAATGATTTCTGATTACCAAAATGCATAGTACAAATGCTAATCAGGACCCTTTTCACAACAAGTGCGGATGCTGAGTGCCTCCTACGAGTTTAATCACAGTGTGTGATTCACACAGTAATGGGTCATAATTGCCCCCCACCAAGTTGTCTTGAGGGTCTTGCTTCATTTTATTACCACTGGACCTTATCAGCCATTGAAATCCACCACAGTTGCCTTGAAGGTTGCAACCAATCTTTACATGCATAATTATTTCCAAATAAGGATGCCCAAGAAGGGTGAAGGATTGTATTTGTTCTCTCCCCAGTTTTACAATAAATTAAAAAATGAATAGCAGTATTTATATAATTTTATATTACCTTTCACTTTTCTTTTACTTGAAAAACAGGCTGATTGCCATCTCTCCAGGTAATTAAATCTAGTTGATAGCTTATGTACAGATGCATTAGAAAGCTTTTTATTTCTGTTAGCTTCAGACATCCTGGGGTTCATTTTCTGTGTGATACCTGGGGAGCTACACATATAAATCACTGTCACTTTAGAGAATAGCAGGCTCCATCATTTCTCCTTTAAATCAAACTTGGAAGATTCCAAACTTTGCAATTGACTGCTGCAGATTATTAGGAGTAGACTGGATGGCTGTTCTTCCCCAGAGGGGCTGCAGTGTCTCCTTGCAGGACTGGCTGTGCATAGTCAGAGTAAACGGCTGCCTAGGTTATGTATTGTGATTACTTCCCCTTTAAATAACTATCTCCCACCTAGACACCTGTATAGTTGACTATATATTTTATAATTAAAAAGAACATTTTTTCACTTTAGTGTAGATGTTCAACAGTTTCTTGATGCCTAAAGTTGTTTTAACAAGCACAAGCTATTTGTGTTCCATAATTAGAGAAATCAGGCCATGGATATTTACTAAGTACCCACTATGTGCCAGTCATCATCTAAGGTCTTTGGAAAATAGGAGTAAGCAGGAAAAGTCCCTGTTCTCAAGGATCTTATAGGCTAGCGAGAGTAGTGATAACACAAATAAGTAACATAGCAACTTAAATTGACGATAATGTGTAAATGAAGGGAAGACTTGTTGGGGTTGGGGTGGAGAGAAAACATGGGACTACTAAATTGGAAAGAATGAATGAATTATGGGAAAGTAAAACACATGCCAGACCCAGTGTGGTGGCTCACATCTGTAATCCCAGCATTTAGGGAGGCCGAGGCAGGCGGTTCACTTGAGGTCAGGAGTTCGAGACCAGCTTTGCCAACATGGCGAAACCCTGTCTCTACTAAGGATACAAAAATTAGCTGGGTGTGGTGGCATGTGCCTGTAGTCCCAGCTACTCGGAAAGCTGAGGCAGGAGAATCACTTGAACTGGGGAGGCGGAGGTTGCAGTGAGCCGAGATCACACCACTGCACTCCAGCCTGGGCAACAGAGCAAGACTCTGTCTCAAAGAACGCAACAACAACAGAGTAAGACTCTGTCTCAAACAACACAACAACAAAACAAACCACATGCCCAAAAGAAGGGAATACAAAGACAATTACCTACTTAAGAGTTTTGTCTCAGACTCACTCTATTTATTTTTCTTTCTAAATAGGCAATAGCAGGATTTTAGCTAGGCTTTGGGATTCTGATTTCTTTTTTTTCTTTTTTTGTTATCAAGAGTATTGCTAGTGGTTGCTCAAAAAGTTTAACATAGAATTTCCAAATGATGCAGCCAATTCACTCCTAGGTATATATCCAAAATAATGGAAAGGAGTTACTTAAATCCATGTATAGGCATGTTCATAGCAGCCCTATTCACAACAGCCAAAAGGAAGAAACAGGTCAAATGTCTATCAGTGAAGGACTGGATGAACAAATTGCAGTATGTACATACAACGGAATGTTATTCATCCATAGAAAGGGATAAAGTATTGATACACGAAAACATGCTAAGCATGAGAAGCCAGACAGATAAGACTACATATTGAATGTTTCCGTTTATGCAATATCTAGAATAGGTAAAATCCATAGAGATAGAAAACAGATTGGTTGTTGCCAGGGACTAGGAGTAAGAAAGAATGAGGAGGAACTGCTTGATGGGTATGGATTGTCCTTTTGGAGTAACAAAAATATTTTGGAACTTCATAGAGAGATGGTTATATAACATTTTGAATATACTAAATGCCATTGAATTGTATACTTTAAAGTGGTAAATTTTATGTTAGATGAATTTAGTCTCAATCATAAAAAAAGAATATTGCAACATGTTTACTCCAGGAGAAGGTAAGCACGATGATATGGAATGCTGTGTCATACCCTTGTTAATTGATTGATTCATTCATTTTTTTCCTCAAATTTATTGTGTACCATTTACCAGACATTTGTACTATGTGTCACCAAGATAGACTTAGTTAGTTGGTGTCTTTATAGACACTGTCTTGTATGGGATCCAGACAAATGTAAGCATTTTGTATGGACCATAGAAGCTTTCCTTTTTCCAATGTCCATCTCATGCTTTTACAGGTTAACTATATATTTTGCAATTAAAAAGAACATGTTTTTTACCTTAGTGCAGATGTGCAACAGGTGTTTCCTCAGCTAGCAATACTCAAAGTAGGATGCCTCAATCACTTCTTTAAATTCAGCATTGAATCCTCCATGTTATTAAACACAATGGATATTTGGGTCACTAAAGATTTGTCTATACAGCACAAGTATTTGCAGATATACAGCTACAACCCCTATTTTATCAAAATTGACAGTACTCAGTTTTTTGCCCAAATGCTTTCTGCAGACAATTTGTTTAGCAAGTTCTACAGTCAAAACAGGGAAATGCTCCATGTAATATCCTAATATTCTTACATTATAAAGCTCCAGCACATAGTAGCATTCTATACCCTCTGATGAACTGTACAGAAATACATTTATTTTACTTTAAGATTTCATGAGGCTATTTGACCATAGGATTTTTTTTGCATAAAACACTTGTTATTATCTGACAGAATTAATATTATACAGGACACATAGTGTGAAATGCAGTTTTAGATCTCCGAAACTCTTCAATGTGTTAGCCTTGCCTTTATAGCCAAATAATTTATGGAGTAGTGATCACAAAATAGCGTAGTGCTCCTGTACACTTAGTTGGCTTCATTTTTCTACACTTACGACTTCCGAGATTATTTTATTTTATTTTAGAGACAGGGTCTCACTTTGTCACTCAGGTTGGAGTGCAGTGGTGTGAACTTGGCTCACTGCAACCTCTGCCTCCTGGGCTCAAGCCATCCTCCCTCCTCAGCCTCTAAAGTAGCTGGGACTATGGGCATACACCACCACACCTGGTTAATTTTTGTATTTTTTTGTAGAGACAGGGTTTTGCCATGTTGCCCAGGCTGGTCTCAAACTCCTGGGCTCAAGCAATCCACCCACCTCAGCCTCCCAAAGTGCTGGGATTACAGGCATGAGCCCCCATGCCCGACCCTGAGATATATTATTAATTATTTTGTGTACTCACTGTCTCTTTCTCTAGAGCATAAGCACTATAAATGTAGAGATGCCTCATGTTTTATTCACTGCTGTATCTCCAGTGTCTAGAACAATGCCTGGCATGTAATAGGTCTAAATATGTTTCTGTTGAATGAATGAGTGAAGTGGGTGCAAAAAAATAACTATTGATTTTTTGGCTGATTTTTTAATAAACTAATCTTATGTTCTTGTTCTGCTAAAGGGAGAATAGAGCAGACATGTACTGTAATCAGATGCGTTTGACAAGATTCTGAAAAAAGAGCAATTTCACTCACCATTTGGAATAGACCATTTTTTGTTGATACTGTGTTTATAACACATAATAATATTAATATTAATAAAATAAGAGAATATAAACTGCCAAGAACATCTTGGACAGTAAACGAGACAGGATTGGATTTATTGTCTGTCCATTAAGTCTATTTTAATTTGTGACTAAAGCATTGGAGAGGGCCTGGGTAACCTGATATTTTCACCAACAAGGCATGGTGAAAGCAACCACAACCGTTGACTACATGATCCAAATCCAGATCCAACTCTGCTGTTAAGAAGCTGGGTAAATCATTGTGTAACTCACTTTTCTGGACCTCTCTTTTGTTATCTGTGAAATAAGCAGACTGGACTAACATATTTTGAAGGTACCTTCTGTATTTAACGTACCATAATTCCCACAGTTCTGGATCCATTATTTTCCTCCTTTATAAATCAGTCTCTCCAACTGCTTACTTTTCATCACAACTGTTTTGAATTCTTTCTCTGCGGCTACATTTTGAGTCTCTTAGGAACTGACTTCAATAGGCTATTATTTGGATTCACTGAGTCCTTGTTGTTATTCTGAGGTCAGCTTCTGCCCACTCATTTGCCATCCATCACCAGTCTCCAGACCTTCCAAACAAAACCTATTGAATACATCATCACTTCCTAGGGTCAGGATGAGGGTCAAACAGCCCTAAAAGCACATTTCCCACCGATTGGCACTTGGGTTGCAGACTCTCATCACTCAAAGTCCCAAATCAGCTAAGTCCTGAGGGATCTGCTGGGGAAATCAGTCAGATTGTCAGTTTTCTCATTGCATTCCTGGCCATTCGGTTTATGGAGAGCATCTGAGTGATGCATGTAGATTAAACCAGGCCTCCTTCTTTTACAATTCTTTAGAGTCTGGGTCAATCTTGTCTCCCCAAGGGAGCCGCAGTTCTGCTTCCTCTTGGTTAAGATCCTTGGGCTCTCTAACCCAGGGGTCCTAAGCCTCTATTACCTTTATATGTTTCTCTTTTCTAGGAATCTTCCAGGACTGGGTTTACTAAGAGTCATCTACAACCTCAGGCTTGGGCTCTTCTTGTAGCACCATCCAAGTGGGAGGGGAGGAAGATAGCATGGAGCTGGAGAAGCCGCATTAATGTCTCTTTTGTAGCTACATTCTCTTCTCTGTTGTCTCCCAGTGAAAAAGGCCCTTGAGACAAAATTACTTCTTTTCAGTGACTTACATGGAGGAAGTTTCATGGATTCAGTTGTTGGTGTGAATGTTAAATTAAATGTTAATGTTAAATCAGTATGTTAAAATGAGAACTATTCTAAATATATGTGGGGAAAAAAACCTGATGCAGTAAAAACTCCTTTAGAATAGTGTGTTTCTTGTTAAATACCAAAAATTAGCACCATTTTGCTGATCCTAAAACATGAAGTTTAAGGCCAAAACATTTTTAGATTCCCACAATGGATTTTTCAGAGTTCTTAAAAACATTGTCATAAACTCTCATATATTCTAAAATAATTAAACGGAAGTTCTTGGAGCTATCTTGCCAAGGTCATTTGGAGATTATTTCTTGAGCTGCTTTGAAATAATGAAAAAAATTGTAATGTGAATTGTAATTACTTAGAACACTGTAGAATAAAGCTACAGTAAATTCCTTCACAGTTGAACTAAACTGTTTAACACATGGAATGTCTAATTGACAATTCTGTACCAAAGTGTAAATTTGTCAAGGAAGGATACACAACAAGTTTTTTTTAACATCTCAGTGAGTGCTGTTGTGATTTGGATCTATTACTTCTGAATATTGCATGAAGCTGACAAGCACTTGTCATTTAAAGACCACATGGAGGCATTTAGTTTTCCATTTAGACATAATAACACATTATGCAAATAAGCTTGCAAAGGAAAGCTGGAGGCTGACATGAAATAAACTGTCAAACACAAGTTGCTAATAAATGAACATTTCTTTATAGATTGTCTTAATTTGGGGAGTTGAAAAATACATTTGGCTGTGGTGGATCAGGAACCTTACTATCGTGGTACATAGCGGAGGTTTCAATTGTTGGCTTTGCAGCAACATTCCTTCCCTGCAATTATGGCAAGAGGTTTTGGTTTAAGAAAAACTCTCAAAACTTACATTTTATAAAAGAGGTTTCTAAGTAAATTGTATTCCCACATTTTCATGGTTTAGAGATACCCTAGTTGGATTTATTCTCATGTGATTTTTCACTCCTCAATTTTGCACTGTCCTGTAATACCCGTAATAGGTCTAATACTTTCAATTTGATCTAGATAACAGATTATTGGAATTCAAAGGAGTTTTTGACATTTGTAATTTTAACTAGGCAGGATTTCTCAGAGAACTCATCCAAATCTCCTGGAAGCCTTCTTAAAAATGCATATTCCTGGAAGACTGATTACAAATGCATATTCCAGAGTACCAACCAAGACTGACCTAATCAGAATTTCTGGGAGTAGGACTTATTAATTTGCAATTTTGAAAAGTAGCCCAGTAATTCTTGTGCTCAATAGAGTTTGAGTAACTCTGGACTAGACAGTCCTTGAAGGCCCATGACAAGTACAATTTTAAGACTGCTAAAGCTGGAATTTGTGTTTCAAATCAGGTGTAGCGTGAAGTTGGAGACTGATTTATTTCTGGTGAGTCTAGCTCAAGATGCAGCATTTGCCACCCAGTGAGCTGCACTCTACGTTTGTCCTCATGTAGCAGTAACTCCAATGAAGTAATATAAGAAACACAACCACAGCTGTTTCTCTGTGACAGCGGCCCCTAGGGGCAGACCTGGAGGTGGGACGGATATCAGAAGTAGGAGAATGTGGCTGGAAAAGGGGGAAGGTCTAAGTGCAGAGACACAGTGGAGGCTGTTTAGCCTCCTCCCTTCATCTAATCTCTGCCCAGAAGTAATCTTAAGAGCTTTTGATCATTTTTTTTTTCACAGAACATAGAAAAGATAGCAAAAATTTCCTTCTGGCCTGGTGTGGCAGTTTATGCCTGTAACTGTGGCACTTTGGGAGGCTAAGGCAGGTGGATCACTTGAGCCTAGGATTTTTTATTTTTATTTTTTTAGTTTTTGAGACAGAGTCTCACTCTGTCACCAGGCTGAAGTGCAGTGGCATGATTTCGGCTCACTGCAACCTCTGCCTCCTGGGTTCAAGCGATTCTCCTGCCTCAGCCTCTCAAGTAGCTGGGACTACAGGTGCACATTAGCACGCCCAACTAATTTTTTGTATTTTTAGTAGAGACGGGGTTTCACCATGTTGGCCAAAGTGGTCTCAATCTCTCAGCCTCGTGATCCACCCTCCTCAGCCTCCCAAAGTGCTGGGATTACAGGAGTGAGCCACTCTGCCCAGCCAAGTCTAGGATTTTGAGAGCAGCCTGGGCAACATAGTGAGATCCCATCTCTAAAAAAAATTTTAAAAATTAGCTGGTGTGTTGGCATGCACCTGTGTCCCAGCTGCTCAGGGGCTGAAGTGGGAGGATTGCTTGAGCCCAGGGGTCAAGGCTGCAGTGAGCCATGATTGTACCACTGCACTCCAGCCTGAGCGATGATTGATTGTACCACTGAACCCCAGCCTGGGCAACAGAGTGAGATCCTGTCTCAAAAAATAAAAAATAAAAACGTTTCCATCATTGCCTTAAATTAATTGGGAGAGCATTAGACTGAAGCAGCTCCAGGGCTCTGGGTTTCTACTTAAGCAAACTGAAACCCAACTCAGTATAGCTATTCTAGAAAAACAAAACTTAAGCTTAACCAATCAGAAACCACTAACCTCTAGCTAGTGACTTCCTAGTGGAACGATGGAAATAAGGTTGCTGTTGCACTTTAACGAATTGAATAATTTCTTGGCCTTGCTTCTGATCATAAAAGCCTTCCTCTTGTGCCCTTGGGCTGAGCCTCTGAAACACTTCTGGTTGGAGCCACCTGATTCCTAAATCATTGTCTACTCAAGTAAACTCTTTAAAATTTTAATGTGCATAATGTATCTTTCAACACCCCTCAGACTTCCTTTTGAACCCATTAACTATCAGAACAGGAACACTTTTCTGTTCCCTGACACTGCTGTGCTGTCGCTTAGTTAGCTGTGATTTCAGACTTTAATGGATTCAGTTCTGCATCCAGTTTAGACTTTTGAATTAGCTCAAATTTTTGTCCACTGTTCAGATGCTTGAAAAAACATTTGCTTTATCTGCCACCTCTCATATGGAGGCATCCTGATGTGTTTCTAATGCTGAAGTGTAGTCGCTTCTTTTAATTCCAATCTCCTGCCTGCCTTAGTGCCCCAATCTACATATTGACAAAGACTCCCTGACCAAACTTAGTGAGGTTCCTCTGAGCCCTCTTCTCTACTGGGCCTTGACTTTGGTCCCTGTCTTTGCTGGGTTTGCATAGCCCACTTGCAGCAAGAATCCTGCTGAATCAATTTAGGGAGAAAGTCTCACCCTCAATATCTGATCAAGCTTTTCATCCCCCAGCTTTGATATCTTATCACCCTGGCTTGCCTTCAGCAATAATTTTGTTAAATTGGTTTAGAAAGAATCCTTCCACCCTTGATGATGTCTTGCAGTAATTTTCCATTCACTGACCTCCTCATTCTGCTTGTTGGCTGTGAATCTCCATTTGTCTTTGCTGTATTCAGTTCTATCCTATAGTCTCTTTTCCCCTATTGCAATATTTTATTAATAAAATCTGTTTTAACTTCTCTAACTACTGTCTGGCTGAGATTTTCTTTAACAGTTACAATGTCCAAACTTGGATGGGATCAGATTGCTGATTGAACCCCCAGGTCTCTCACTCAAGACCCCAACTGCACATCTTTGATGTCTTTCAGGAAGCCTTAGTGAGTCCCACTCTGGAGCCAGTGCTCCAGACCACTGTCCATTGAAGCACAGAAAGGACAGGTTTTGA
Organism: Pan troglodytes; assembly: GCF_028858775.2. Lineage (NCBI taxonomy): Eukaryota > Metazoa > Chordata > Mammalia > Primates > Hominidae > Pan > Pan troglodytes. The sequence goes on from NC_072398.2 coordinate 134,575,786, forward strand.
TTCTTAAGACTCCGAGTATGCTATCTTTGTCTGAAAGGTTATCTCCTAGGCTGGAAGTTCTTCCTGGCTCCTTATTTCAAGTGGAGATTCACTCCTTGACTCCTCGGCTAGAAAATTTTTTTTTCTGACTCTTTCTGAGGCTTCTCTGTTCTATTTCATCCTGTTTCTCCCATAGGAAATTCTCAGTCTACTAAAACTCAACCACCTCCTCAAACCCTCCTAATGATATGCTCCACCAACTCTGTCTGCTTCCATTCTTGTTGGCATAATTTCGTTAAGGATAATTTGGAACTTCATTCACTTATTACCTACCCACATTTAAGCTCATTTAAGACCTCTTCTCTTTTCTTCTTTTTTTCCTTTACTACCTTCAATCTTCCCATCAGCTTTCTTGAATCCTTTGATATGACCCTCTTTAAAGACCCTACATCTTCTATTTCTCTGTGTGCTCCTTCCAGACTTTTCCCTCTCCAGTCCAGCTGCTCAACTCCCTACAGTCACTTGAACTTTAGGTCCCTTGTTCCCATAGGGGGCTCTCAAGGGATTTAGGAGCCCCCAACACAGCCACCTGAAGCTTAAAAGAGAGAGAGAGAAAAAAAAGGTTATTTTAAAACAGGCTCAATATTTTACCTCCTCAGATGGACTTTGGAAACAACCAATCACTTGGTATTTCCAAAAGGTCCAATACCCAAAATTTAGTCTACAGCCTCCATAAGATTACATATCAAAGCAAATGAAAATCTTGAGTTTCCTCTATAAATAGTGGTAAAAAGAACTAGTTGTCATATTAGGCAGGTCATCTTAATTTTTTTCATTTGCCAAAAACACAATTCAGAAAAAGATGAGAGTCAACTATCATACATAAACTAGTGAGTTTTGTATTATTGTGTTTACCTGCATCATGGCTAAAATTTTAGAATGAAATGTCTGAGGTCTCCATTTGTGTCTGCCTGTATGTTTATATGTGCATGTAGGTAGGTTATGTATATGTGATATTTTTCTTCCTCCTGATGGTATTAACAAGTTTATTTATAAAATTCCTTAAAAAAACTGTTCAAATTGGCTGAAGGCTAAGTAATTATGTATTAGAAAGGAAATACTCTTACAACTCAAGAAATATGGAAAGTAATCCGAATGTTTTTCAAATTTAAGTGATTTGAGTAGGACTACTGATATAGTTTGGATATTTGTCCCCTTCAAAATCTTATGTTGAAATGTGGCCCCCAGTGTTGGAGTTGGGGTTTGGTGGGAGGTGTTTGGTCGTGTGAACAGATCCCTCATGAATGGGTTGGTTCACTTACCACAATAATGAGTTCACCCAAGATCTGATTGTTAAAGAGACTGGGACCTCTCCTCTCTCTTGCTCCCTCTCTCATCATCTGACATGTTGGCTCCCCTTCCCTTTCACCTTGAGTGGAAGCTTCCTGAGGCCTCACCAGCAGCAGATGCCAGCACTATGTTTCTTGTGCAGTCTGCAGAACTGTGAGCCAAAATAAACCTCTTTTCTTTATAAATTACCCAGCCTCAGGTATTCCTTTATAGCAATGTAAAATGGACTAATACAACTAGTTTGGTTTTGTTGGTTTAATAAAAATAGGCATGCCTTCTGAGTTATCAGAATAAAGTATAATATGAGCACTTGTTTTTATCCTACTTGGGTTTACTAGTCAAATAAGGTGATATTATAGCTACTAGATATTTAAGATTATAACAACTATAAATTCAACCTAAGAACAAGTGGACAAGTAAAGATGCAGTAAAAATGAATATAAATGGCTCAATATATATATCAAAGCACAGTAGTAAATAAAACATAGGCACATGTATTTAATTTTTAAGGTTTTTTCTATTGCGATTATTTTGATACTTTCCTAACATGCATGTATTATAAAAAATAGTTAACAGGGAAATGACTCAAAATGATGTCTAGCTTTGTTTAATGTCTCATAAAATTTTCATGAACAATCTAAGCATAATTTTTTAAGAACATGTATTAAGTTGACATAAGTGGAATAAAAGTTTTATGAGGAGACTTTTGAACAATTATTATGTTTTATAGTATCTATAAACTAAAAATAGTTTCCAATATCATTTTAGTAATGTGCAATCTTTGACCTATGCTAAAGTAAATTATGTAATAAATATTTATTATTAATTTATAAGATAAATTACTAAAACACTGACTGATAAAAATAAGTTTAAATTTATTATTAAGTTGTAGAAGGTTTACAGAAAAGGAAGCTGGGGAAAAGTGATCTCACATGGTCAAACTAAAATTTGATGGACTTATTTATAAAGTTTTCTTGGATGAAGTTTTTTTAGAATATTGGTCTGCTCTTAATATTATATTATAAAAGGTTTTTCTCTACCTTTTGAGTAATCTACCCAGGAAACAAACATTTTGTGCCTTATCAGAATAATTTCTTGTGTTTTTTGTTAACTTTTATCATGCCCTTGACTATTTAAGAGAACCAAGTTTCTCACTTTTTTTTTTTTTTTTTTTTTTTGAGGGGGAGTTTCACTCTGTGGCCCAGGCTGGAGTGCAATGGTGCAATCTCAGCTCACTACAACCTCCACCTCCTGGATTCAAGCAATTCTCCTTCCTCAGCCTCCTGAGTAGCTAGGACTACAGGTATGCACCACCACACCCGCCTAATTTTATGTTTTTAGTAGAGACAGGGTTTCACCATGTTGGTCAGGCTGACCTCAGATGATCCGCCCACCTCAGCCTGCCAAAGTGCTGGGATTACAGGTGTGAGCCACAGTGCCCGGCCAAGTTTCTCACTTTTAAAAGAGCTAAGATTGGCCAGGCACAGTGGCTCACACCTGTAATCCCAGCACTTTGGGAGGCTGAGGCAGGCGGATCACTTGAGGTCAGGAGTTCGAGACCAGCCTGGCCAACATGGTGAAACCTATCTCTACTAAAAATACAAAATTAGCCAGGCATAGTGGTGGGTGCCTGTAATCCCAGTTACTTGGGAGGCTGAGGCAGGAGAATTGCTTGAACCCAGGAGGCGGAGGTTGCAGTGAGCCAAGATCATGCCACTGCACTCTAGCCTGGTGACAGAGTAAGACCTTGTCTAAATAAATAAATAAATATAAATAAATAAAATAAAAGAACTAAGATATTTTTACAATCGTGTTACCTCCTATAGTTACTTTTGAAGTCTTGTATTGTCACTTTGGTTAAATAGGTAGTTAACTACTGTTTCACAGTGACTTGGGATCTTATTTAGTCAAGGGTTCAAGACTTTTGACACTTTTGATATGTTTCTTTCCTCAAATAAAATCCTAATAATTTTGAGTTTTTACATAGGGCCCCTGGAAAGTCTCAAAGGATTTATTCTTTCACCTTGTAAAAGGAGAAATATTTTTTAAAAAATGAGGTTTATTGTATATGTTAAATTGCATGAGAAACATTGTCAAATAAGAAGAGATTCTTATTCTTCCGTAGGTTAACCATTCATATTTGTGTGGATACATGATGTTAATACAAATATGTTAGAAATTGTATATAATACAAATATGTTAGAAACTTGTCAATAACCTAGCTGTCTATGATATGTCTAGTCAGTATAATTTTATTAGTCACAATGCCAGTTATTATTCTGAAATGTTGTATGCTATAGAAATAACCAAATTTCCTTGTCAAATGAACTCTCATAAACTCTTTAACTATGGCCACTGCAAGTCTTATCTAAGTCATCATAGATAGTTATTATTTTACTCTGATGCTTTCCTGAAAGTGCTTGCAATCAACTACAGGTCAGAATGCTTTGTTTTCAATAAAAAGGAACTGTTTCAGAGACGCACGGAAAGGCTTATGACAGAACCCAAATCTGACTGCTCAGATCCTTATTGGGACTATCCAAAAAGCCTGGTGAGCTGAAGTTAGACTCTCCCATGCTCTGCTTGGGATATAACCATGGCTATGACATTGATGTCTATGGTACCACCAAAGACGTTCAAACTTCAAACCAGGAAATCTGCTGGATTGTCACTTCTGTCCTCACTTTACCATTTAAAGCCCAACATCTAGAAATTTTTTTGACTGGTTGCACTATGGACTTAGAAACTGGGCTTGTAGACTGCTCCAACCACTAATCTTGTTTTTTCTTTTTCTTTTCATAAAATTTCTCCTCATTAAGTGTCTGATGGTTTGTGCTATCCAGCAAATATTCTTTACTACCAAGTCCCAACAGATGGTTTAGCTGGTGCTTAATGAACAATAGAAGTATAAATAAATTCATATTGTTCAGAGAAAAGAAAAATGTCTCTTCTTTCTTTGAACAAGAAGAACTGACAAAGACTCTCTCCCTGACCAAACTTTAGTCATGCTCCTCTGAGCCCTCTTCTCTACTAGGTGTTGACCTTGGTCCCTGTTTTTGTTGGGTCTGCATAGCCCACTTGTAGCAAGAATCCTGCTGAGTCAGGTTAGGGAGAATTTCCCAGGCTAAAATCTGATCAAATTCTTAATATCTGATCACCCCGACCTGCCTTCAGCAAAAATCCTGTTAGGTTGGTGTAGCAAAACATCCCCCCCTACCCTTCATATCTCCTCTTAGTAATTTTTCATTCATTGACCTCCTTATTTTGATTGATGGCTATAAATTTCCATTTGTTTTTGCTATACAATCAGTGAGTTGAGTCTGATCTCTCACCTCTGCTGTAATAGTCTTGACATTGCAATAGCCTTGAATAAAGTCTTACTGTTTTAATAAGTGTCAGAATAATTTTTTCTTTATCTATCTATATATTTGCTTTATATAATACGCATATATATGATATATATCATATATAAACCAAACTCCTATGAGCAAACAAGATTAGCAAAAAAAAAATTTTTTTTTTTTTTGAGTCGAAGTCTCGCTCTGTCGCCCAAGCTGGAGTTCAGTGGAGGGATCTTGGCTCACTGTAAGCTCCGCCTCCTGGGTTCACGCCATTCTCCTGCCTCAGCCTCTCGAGTAGCTGAGACTACAGGCGCCCGCCACCACGCCCGGCTAATTTTTTTGTATTTTTAGTAGAGACGGGGTTTCACTGTGTTAGCCAGGATGGTATTGATCTCCTGACCTCGTGATCCGCCCGTCTCGGCCTCCCAAAGTGCTGGGATTACAGGCGTGAGCCATCGCGCCCGGCCAAGATTAGCAAATATTAAACCTAACTCTTTTGTTTACAAACAGTAAAAATGAGACAAAGCTAAGTGAGTTATTTAAAGTTAAAAATATTTTTCTCTGGTTGCAATGTAAGCCAGTTCCTCTTTGTGCTATAGTGAATCAAATCAGAAAAGCTGCTAACTTTCACAGATTCACGTGCTGTACTTTAAAACCATGAATGTTCAGGTCATCCTGTTCTCTCTGTTTAGTAGGTTGGAGAAAAAACAGCCATTTATCAAAGGTATGAAGCTCAAACTATATTGTTAGGGAGAATTTCCAAAGGTTTATATATCTTCAACACATGAAATAGTGTCCTGAAGCCAGAATTCTTCCATTAAAAAAATTCTCTCTGCTCCTTCCCCTATGATTGTATTGTTCTTTAGTGGAACTTGCCCAAAAAAAGGCCTGAAGAGTAAACACATGGCAAGCAATTGTGATCACTCTTCCCTTGCCCTGGCCAAAAGCTTATTAGATTATATTGATTTACCAGCTCTTTCCTTGCAGAAATAGCCTAATTAAATGCTTAGTACTGCCTTTGAAGATGAGTTCAGCTCAATAGTTATTTTGGGTTCTAATTTTAGAAGCTGTCCCTCCTATGATTATAATTTTGGTAATGAGAATTAAATGTTGATGTCTTAAATTGGCATTCTTTCCATTTTAACATATTATTTCCTGGAGCCAAAATGTTGTTGGAAGTCCAAGTTTAAATTGGACCCAATCACAGAGTATTTTTACCTTCAGCAGAAAGATTATTCTCTTGTTTACTGAGGAGTGTATATGTAATTCTAGCTTTTCTTCTTTCTTTGAAAAGTTATTTGGGGAAAATTTCAAAGTTATTCTGGTTTAAGCTTTAGAGTGGATATATTCTGCATTCAGGATACTATCTCCTTTTTTTTGGGAATGGAGCCATAGGATTCTTTTTTCAATGGGCATTTTGCCTTTATAAAAGAAAAAGACAATTTTAAAGACTTTTTTTTTTTTGTAAAGTCGCATGATCTAACTTTTGGGGATAACTTCAGCAGTTTAAAAGGCAGGCTCTTATAATGGCTATAGGAAGAAGTAGCATATATGGATTTGGAGTAGCTGTGATTTTTCTCTTCTTTTCCTTCCTTTTCAAGAATAACTAGACTTATTCTTATGGTAGTAAAGAGTTGGCAAATCTAAATGACACAGTCCGTCTTTAATCTAAGATAGTCTAAACTTTCATTTTCTAGCAATAGGTGACCCCAGAGTGACTATGTGAAAATTGTTTAAAAAGTAGACTAAACATCTCAAATACCTACCTTCTGTGGTTAAAAAAAAAGTATTTATGAGCCTTTTGTCTTTATGAGTCTTCATGATTGCTCTTTGCTTTAAACTGTCCACTTAAGAGGTCTTTGATGGTAATATTCGTTAAATACCTACTTCCTTTCCCAATGACCAGTTGATTATTATTATTTGTAATCTAGTAGGAGATAATTTTGAGCAATGTAACTGGACTTGTACAACTGACAGACAACAAAAAAGTTTCCTTTCATAGCTTCTTTTTTTTTTTGGTTTCTGTGAAATTAAGGGCATCATCAACACCCTGGAGCATCTGAAAACAAATTTCCTTTTTTGAGGCTTTGGTGGTTATCAAATAGGGTGTGAATTTACCATGCTTCATTGTGCTGAAGGAGGCCTGTGTTTGATGGTCTTGCCAGGCATTTACACATTGTATAATGCTGCCTCCACTTACAGTTCAAAGCAAGCATTGTCTCCTGGGTTTTCACTTAGCTTATATTGCCGCTTCTCATTTATTTTGAGATAACAGTTGACTTCAAACTAGATAATCTTCTGATCAGGAAAATGAAAAGCTAGTTCCTTTCCTTCATAAAACAACCTTTTCTTTGAAGACACAGTTCAGTAAATCCAATAAATTTTGCAACAGCATGACTTTTCATTGGTTGGGTACTATGATAAAAAATGAAAACAAGTCCTTTAAAGATGATTTGATACAAGACTTCTTTTTTTGCTAAGTTTAGAAAGCCATTCTATATGTATAATAATTTGATAATATTAGCCCACATGAATTTTAGTTGTATCAGTGGAATGTTGGCTTTTGAACTGTGTATGTGAAACAGAAGAAAAGAAAGCAAAACAAACAACCAACTAATGTAGTTGGTTTTTTGTTGAAATTCTAAAGAGAATTCAAACATGAATTCAAAATACTGTTTATTAAACAGCAAACACAGAGAAATTCATTGTAGAAGCTTAAAACATAGCAAGATTGATTTTAAAAGTGCAACTCAAAGCCATGTTTTAGAAGACGTTTCAGCTAATGATGGCTAGCAAAAGATCTCTGCTGACAGTGGTTTTGGAATCTCAGAGTTGTTACTTTCTGTGAACCAGTGATTTCGTTTTTCTAAGGTTAGTAAGTAAAGTCAATTAAAAACAATTTCAGGTATGACTGGGAAAACAGAAACAAAACCAGAATCAGTTGTTTGCTTTCAATGTTGAAGCCCTGAAAGGGAGGTCGTTAAAAAAGTTGTTTTGAAATTTACAACTTTTGATTTGTTCCTGAAGTTTTCTGAAAATATAAATGTCTTAGTATGTATTGAAAATACATATGTAAAATTTTTATCAAATCATTTTGGAATTCATTGCAAGTGCCCAAACATGCCTGGTAAATGAGCTAACTACACAAACTAGAAATATTAAATTCTAAGTTTATACAAAAGTTTGTGAATTTATGCCTGATTCAAATACTAGCTAACATTCAGTTGGAGTTTCAGTTTGGAAAATCTTCACTCACCACATTATATGATTCTTCTAAGAGTCCTATAAAATAGATAGGGCAGTTTATATAATCTCCATTGTGAAGAGAGGGTAAATAATAGCTATGATTTGTTGAAGGTTAACTGTAAGCCATACATCGTTTAAATATTTTGCATATATTAACTTATTTATTCCTCTCTAAGCCTTATGAAGTAGATACTATTGTTGTGCCATTTTGCAGATGAAGAAATTAAGACACAGAGAGGTTAAGCATCTACCCAAGGCTGTATAGCTAGAAGTGATGAAGCTGAGATTCAAGTTGAGGAACGATTACTGTCTCATTTTGCAGATGAGAAACCTGAGGTTTAGAGAGGCTGAGATCACTGAGGTCACTAACCTTACCAAGGTCAAAATCCTTGTAAAGGGGCTGGGTGTGGTGGCTCATACTTGTAATCCTAGTGTGCAGATCACTTGAGCCCAGGAGTTTGAGACTAGCCTGGTCTCAAGACGGCAAAATCTCGTCTCTGCTAAAAATACAAAAATTAGTTGGGCATGGTGATGTGCACCTGAAGTCCCAACTACTTGGGAGAATGAGGTAGGAGGATTGCTTAAGCCCAGGAGGTTGAGGCTGCATTAAGCCATGATTGTGCCACTGCACTCCAGCCTGGACAACAGAGCGAGACCCTGTCTCAAACAAACAAACAAAAACAAAAATCAAAACAAAACAAAAAACTGACAAAGAACAACGCAGACATTAAAAAAAAAGATCTCTCAATCTGTCTAGCTCTAAAAATCTTAGCTTTTAATCTTTTAAACATGTTATTACAATGTTTAAACCCTGGTTTCTCAATTATCGATTTTATGCCAAGATATTTAAGCTAATATGTTGCTCAATTCTGGTCACTGTATACAAAGATAAATTGACATTTTTCTCCCACTATGCAATTTTTAGTATCTGTTTCTACTTTGTAGCTTTGGTAGATAAATGGCTTTTACTTGGGATATTGGGAAAGGTTTGGGGGAGTATAAGATGCAAAGTATATAGTAATGTACTGGAATCACTGGGGAAGCATTTTAAAAATATATCAGCCGATGCCTCTGAACAGATCTATCATATCAGATAGGTATGGCACTATCCAGGGTGGGTGGAGGCTATCAGAAGGAGGCTGCCCTGGCCTGGGTACATTCAGAAAAGTTCCCCAGCTGAACCTGCTATGCTCTAACCCGGATGAAAACTGCAAGAGGCCCCTGTCCAAGCCCTCTCCAAGAGGCCCACCTTCACAAGCTGTCTCACATTCTGGAGACTTTTCATGTTGTAGATATTACCTGACAGTTACAAAGTTCAATGAGAGAACTGTTTTCCTCCATCTGGGTAGTAAGGCACCCTGATCATTAATTTGGGGGCAGCATTATTGTGCTGTCTGTGGTTAACTAAAATCTGTAAATTTTTTTTTCTTACTGAAACCAAGATTAGAGTAAGTCATCCCCTTTAGGCTTGTCTATATTAAATGTATCTAATTTGGGTACATTATTCCTGTGTGTTGAGCTCTTTGTCAAAATGGATTTAGCAATCTAAGATATTAGTGAACTATTCTTTTCAGGTTTGTGTCATATAAAAATTTGAAAAGTAGAATCATCCTGAAGCAGCGGCCAGAGAAGAGACAAGGGCACGAGCATCAGAACGCCATGCCTTTCTTGGACGTGCAGAAAAGGTTTGGCCTTAACACAGATGGGTGGTTGACAATCCAAAGTGCTGAACAGCCCTACAAGATTCCTGCTCGACACCATCCTTTTGAAAAAGAATGGAGAGAATGTGCACATGGAATTGGTGGTATTTGGGGAGAGAAAGAGTGCAGAATAGAATATGACTATTTCATAGAGTGTATACTTTGGCAGAAAATGATGATATGTGTGAGTATCATCAGGAAGCAGTGGAATAAGCTGATAAAGGAAGGGAAGTACACCCCTCCACCTCACCACGTGGGCAAGGGGGAGCCTCGGCCCCTGAGCAGAGTCCCACAGTGCTGGGACTACAGGTATGAGCCACTGCACCCAGCTGTTATAAAATATTTTTCAGCTTTATTTCCTTCACTAAAAAATTGGGATAGTAATACCAATCTCAAACGATTTATATGCATATACACACAAACACATACATATATAACATATATAATTTATATGCATATATACACAAACAAATACATATATAACATATACAAAATTTCCTCTAGAATAGTACCTGACATGGTAAATATTCAATGAATAGTCTCTATTATTAATAACTACTAATTATTGGCTAATAATTATTAATGGCTAATAATTATTTAATACATTATTATCTTTGAGGATATTGTGAGAGAATTTGATCAATATATGTCTTTCTATGCCAGAATGTTATCTCATAAAAAAAATGAGATGTATTAGTCTTAGCTTACTTTGTAGACCATTATGATTGATCACCGTTAGTCTCATTCTTTTTTTTTTTTTTTTTTTTGAGATGGAGTCTCGCTCTGTCACCCAGACTGGAGTGCAGTGGCGTGATCTCGGCTCACTGCAACCTCTGCCTCCCGGGTTCAAGAGATTCTCCTGCCTCAGCCTCTTGAGTAGCTGGGATTACAGGTGTGCACCACCAACGCCCGGCTAATTTTTGTATTTTTAGTAGAGATGGGGTTGCACCATGTTGGTCAGGCTGGTCTCGAACTCCTGACCTTATGATCCACCTACCTTAGCCTCCCAAAGTGCTGGGATTACAGGTATGAGCCACCGCACCCAGCCGGTCTCTTATTCTTGAGTTAATATAATACACAGTTTTAATCTATTCATATTTCTCCATTTGTGAAATCTGGCTGAGGTTTTTATGTTTCTTTCTCTCTCTTTGGAGACAGAGTCTCACTATGTTGCCCAGGCTGGAGCCCAGTGGCTGTCCACAGGCCTGATCCCACTACTAATCAGCATGGGAGTTTTGACCTGCTTGGTTTCTGACTTGGGCCTGTTTACCTCTCCTTAGGCAAACTGTGGTCCCCTTCTCCTAGGTCACCATATTGATGCCAAACTTAGTGTGGACACTTAATCAGCTTAGTGCACTAGAGTCCTGGTGCGCTAGAGTCTTAGTGTGCTAAACTCCTGGACTCAAGCAATCCTTCTGGTTCAGCCTCTTCAGTAGTTGGAACTACAGGCACACTCCATAGCACCCTACAGCTTTTTGTTTCTATACATGATGAAATAGAATAAAACCTTGCTTTTCTTAAGCCTAGTATTAGGTATATCCCAAGTACCATCTGCCATTGCTGAGAACCCAGAACTAAATAAACAGTTGAGGAGATGAGCTTTCATTTATAGCTTTACTTGTGAAAGGTTGATCTGGCTTTAGTTTTCTTTGGCCGTCAGTTTCTAAAAGTTCTGAAAAAGTTTGTTTCCCAATCGAGTTAAATGAAATTAGCTAGAAAGTTTTGACTGTTGCTAAGAAGTCAAAAAGAAAAAACTGTAAGAGATTTTGTTGAAGTCAAGAAATCAAATTATAAGAATATGATTGGTGTTTTTAATTCAATAATTTTGCACAATGCTATGTTTTCTTGTGGACGAGAGGTTAAAGTGACATTAGAGATTTATCTCAGGTTAAATAAGATTTCATTGCTTTTGGGTAGTGAGTAGACATACAGAAGGGTGTTCATTTAATCTCCAGAGAAAGTTTAAATGGGTTTCTGAGTGTGCCAAGAGATAACCATTCAGGTTTAGTTTATAAGCAGGATTCCTTAGCCATCATTTTTATTTCCCTTTTTATAGTTTCTAAAATAACATTAGCTCTAACATGTCTAACAATCTCAAGAAGATATATCTTAGTTTGTGATATGCACTCTCTGTAATGGTTTACCATCACTTTAGACTTCAGGAATAAGGTTCAGTAATTTTAAAACTCAATGCCGTGACATAGAAAACCACTGGCATTATTAACTTTCAAATCAATCAGGAGAGTAGAAGAATGTTTTAACAAAAGAGCTAATGGCTGTTTTCTTTAACCTATGGTTGGAATAATTAAATAACATGGCCTTTTCATCCAACACTAAAAGGAAAATGGAGAGTCTGATATTTTATATCTGAATCGTGTAGAGGATATCATTGGCACATGTGTAATAGGTTTCAATTTTATTCTTCTTTTCTTAAACAGATATTCTTCATAGCAGCACCATATGATTCTTATTATTTAACATTTATTTAGTAGTGGCAATAGATTTGACTCTGCATTGAATATCAGAGAGTATGAGTAATTCCTTCCTGGTGGGCATAGTATAAAAATCAGGCAAACCAAACCTCAATATTAAGAGATAATTATCCACGATACGAGGCAGAGGCAGAACATGACACAGGTGCTCTGCTCTTTCAGGAGGCATCTTAAACGAAAATGGAGGCGAAAGTGCCTACACCCTAGTGCTGTCATCTGGAATACTGGTGAAACAACCCCCCAAAGCTGACTTAAAAGGCACAGCTGAATTGAGCACAAAGAGAAACCAACCGGCTTGTGGATGTTACTGTGCCTTCAATGAAACTTTAACTCAATATTATGATGATTTAAAAGCAGACGTGATTTTCCTAGCATTGCTACAGTTTCGACCACCCAGCTATTTTGCTCCTTTGTGATTTTGAATGAATTATTGATAAGGAATACTTCAAAGGTGTGCAAAAAATTATTTTGCGTTTAGTGTTTATAAAACAATGATGTTGATGGAGGGAAAAAGAAAACCACTGTCAATATTTCTCTGAGACTAAACAATAACAAAGTGCCTTCAGGATTCATTTTAATGAGAAATACTGGTGTGGCTCTGTGGAAATCTCGGGACAGGCAGTGCACACTAGCAAATTAATTATAGGTTGGCAGCCAGGCAAATGTAGGAGGCTTACGGTGGCACTGTAGAAAATAAATATTATTTTAATCAGCAATACTGGCTTATTTCCTCAAAGGTAACATCAACCTTTAAATGTACAAGTCACATGTATGTAGAAAACTATTTCAAAACAAGGGGTGCGTGGCTTTTCTGCCTATTATTTTCAAGTTAGTATTTGCACAAGGTTTCCTCAAAATAAGGCACAACTGATCCCTTAGTCTTGTCCACGGTCAGAGAACAGGGTTATCATTACCGACAGCATTTTATCTAAGCCTGACTCTGATCTGTGCTGGAGGAGACATTGACTTTCATGATGGTTTTATGGATCGATGATTCAGGTGGTTCTCCAGATAGCTCTGCTGGATTCCTGGGCCCTGTTTGCAAGTCAAAGCTGCATCTCCTCCCCTAGGTGGAATTTCTCAGTTCAAGGATTCACTTCTTAGCTGCCTCCAGCTCCTGCAGTTGGCAGCTGTCGGGGCAGCGCTGTTAATGCAACCAGAGTGTTCAAAGCGGCAGGTGATAAGAGACGCTGGGATTTTAACAGCATAATGAATTAATTCGCAAACTCACTGAGCACAAATGATAACTTTGGTACAATTTCCAGTTGCAATTAGGAGGGGACTGCATTGTTTTACAGGATAAAGGTATTAGTCCTGATTCTTGTAATGTAATGTGTAGTATACTGGTATCTTTGAGGAAAAGCTAGTTTCTGGATGTGTGAATTTGCCCGTGACCAACTGCTGAAATGGATGCAAATTAAAATGAGTGATTTCTGTGATAGTGAATGTGCTGTAGTGTAGCCTCTATACCCAGATTCTTAAGAGGGGGCTGGCAGAGTCTCAGAATTTCATTTTGCCTCAACGCTTATCCAAAAGCAGCATAACCAGCCCCTGTTCAAATGTATCCCAAACTTTTATTATATTTTGAGTTCATCCAGCCTGAGCATGCAATCTTCATTTTGTACTTCAACCTGTAACTATTTCAGTGGCTGCCTTCAGAATCAACAAATTTGAGATAACTTTTAATTTCTGCATCCATTGTGGAGAAGAATCATTCATATCTTCACCCATTATTTCTGGCGTTCCTCCAGAATATTTATAGCAGAAGAAATACAATTTTAAATACCAAAATCAAGTTTTAGAAAAACGAATTCTACTTTTATCAGGATTTGATTGGCATTATCAACAGTATTTTCAAAAAGAAAATTTTGAGTTTGTGTTAATGAAAATGTATGCTAATGTCTTTTTAAGAATTATTTGCCATTATTTTTCTCTTTAGATTGTTATACTACTAAAAGTAATCAATAAAATCTATTGTTACCTGTAGAATGCTCAGATAAGTACTAGGTATACATGGCTAATTAAAAAATACCATTTGATGATAATAGTGGTGATAGACATAATGATAAAATACTTGTTCTTTCAGATGACTGACTTATGCTGAAATGATATATTCATTCAATACAATGAATATTCAATGCAATTTAATAAATATTCATTGGACACCTGTGCTAGGCCCTAGGGATATTAAGATGAGAAAGATTCAGTATTTTGGGAGATTATATTGTTACAAATATTCCCTCCTTTTCCTATATGAGGATTGTACTTCCTGCTTGTGGCCATGTACCTTGCAGTGTGTCCTGAGGGAAGGGAATATGTATACTTCTCTATTCTTGGCCATGTGACTAATTTTAGCCAATGACCTGTGAGTGGACATGACTCATGCTACATCTGAGAGGCATTGTGTGTTTCTAGCAACATTCTTACTTTTTTCTCTCCTCTTGAGAATGGCATATCTCAAAAAGGAGCTGCTCCTAATCTGAAACACAACCCTGACTTTAATCTCAGTCCTGGAAAGAAAAGATTAAACAAAGCCACAGCAGTTGACTATGGCTGCCAATATGTAACATGTCTGTTGTAAGTTGCTGATACTTTGGAAGTTGATTTTTCACCATAGTGAAGCTAACTAAAACACTTTACATGGCATTAAACTACAGTACCTTAATTCTAAGGCACTAAAAGTTGTGATAAACTGCACAGAAATTTATGACCCAAAAAAGAAATAGTTCTAGTCCAAGAATCCTACAAGCTCAAGTTATGTAACATTGTCGAGATGTACTGTGAGCAAATTACATCTGGGTTGTTCTGGCCAGATTTGGATACTGAAAAATTTTAGTGAATTAATTGTGCATCTATCTCCATTGAGTGTTTAGGTTACCAAAAGGAATAACTCTGCCATAATTTAATTGTCCTAGATGTACGGATCTGGTCCAAGTCAGTTGGTAGTTCAAAGTCAAAGCTGCCACGCTTTGTTTATCCAGTGGAATGAAAATTAAGGCTTTTCTTCAGGACAGTTAACATGCCAGAGATATATATCCACCCATTCCTAATATCTCTTGATGCTTCTCAATAATTAGATATCAACAAGCATTTGCATCTCTCCTCTCTTTCTCCTCCTAGGGTCTGGGTTATCGTGGATGGAGAGGACTTCTGCCTGAATAGAAAAAATAGACATTGTGTGTTTTGTCATTTGTGTGTTTGCCTGCATCTGAGAGAGAGAGAAAGAGAAAGAGAGGGAATAAAAGGTTTAACTGAGTTCGCACTGTATTATACTTCCTTGAGAGTTCTCTTATACACCTGAAAATATCAGACACCAGATGAAAATCCCATGATATTGTAAGGAAAAAAAAGATTATTTAACATATTTATTTTTGTTGTGTCTTTTCAGAATGTTTTCCTATACACCCTTTGCCAACTGCCTTTCCTTAGACTTAGATGCCGGGACACAGGCTGTGGTAGACATTGCTAGTGCTCCCCTGTGTTTGGCCCTCTTTGTTGTCCTTTGGAGCATGGCACACTCCATCTCCCACTGCCCCACAGCTGGGTAGGTCATGTGATGGGTTCTAGCCAATGGACCCGAACAGGGGTGATACAGTCACTCTCTGGGCACGGCTCTCCAGAACTCCTTTCTCTTGTCGCAGTTACCTTGGAAAACTCATGTTGAGAGGCCAGTGCCACCAGATGGAATTTGGACAGATCCCGACTCACTGCTTGGACCTGCAAAAGACTTTTTGGGAGCAAGACATATGTTTTTATATATTATTTTTACTGTACCATAGTCTAAGACAACCTATGATTTCTGAACACTTGTCACTTTTTTGCCTTGGAATTAGTTGCCTTTTCAAATCTGTCCTTCCTTCCTTCTTTTCTTTCTTCTTCCTTTCTTCCTTCTTTTCTTTATTCCAAAAGTATTTATGAAACCAGAGTCTATGCTGGGATTACAGTGACAAACAGTAGAGCCACACTACTGCCTTTATGGATTTATAGGGGAGTGAGAATAACTCACAATGAAAACATTTTTTTCCCTGTACCAACCACTCTATCAAACTATCTCATTTAATCCTCATAACAACACTGTGAAATAAGACTTATTATTATCTCTATTTTATAGATAAGGAAACTGGCCTTCAGAGAAGTAAATGACATATCTTGAATCATACAGACAGTGAAGGGCAGATTTGGGCTTCAAACCTGAGCTGCTGATGCCAAAGCCTCGGTGTTATACACCAGGCTATAATAAGGAGTAACTTTTGGTTATCTGGAGAGTTTGATGCAAACTCATCATTATTATTATAGATCTGTCAAAATTAGAGATTTCTCTCCTCTTTGGGCAAGAGTTTGTACTTTGATATTTTGATCATAATGAAAAGGGTATCAAGAGAGTGGGACCAAAGAGTTCCATTCCCCTTACTCTCTGTCTAAAACAATGCCCAGCCATATTCCAATATTGCCCTCAGTGCTTTCATCCCTCTCTTTAAGATGGGATTCCTCATTTGTGCGAACAGCTTCATGAATCCACTGCTGGGGTGGCTTACAAAGTGGTGGGCACGAAGAAGTTTTTCTCACAGTTTTCAGTAAAGCCCCCGTGAGGATAGAATTTCTATCAAAGGAAAGGGCAGTAGGGATCCTTTTTCCAGGGAGAAGTTCTGTGCACCAATAAGGATGTCTAATTACAACTTTAAAACAATATTGTTTGGAATACAAAGTGAGACCTTTCCCCCACTTATTTAAGATTTTTTTTTTCCATCAAAGGAGCAAGCAGGATTTTGAAACAAATCAAGTTTAAGGGAAAAATTTTAATGTCACTGCCTTCTGCCCCTGACCAGTGACTTATATACAGCTTATTTTACTGGAAGGGGCACAGAAAACTTCGGCTTTAACTTAAGGACATTTGAAAATAGTAACTGTTTGTTAATTTCAGTTGCTTCTCCTTAGTAGCAACTTCTCAAGTTCTCAGGTCCTTTAGGGCAACTCTCAACTCCTGCATTGTTGATAACAGCAGTGTTTCTCAAAGTGTAGACCATTGATCACATCTGATCATTTGAGTCTTCAAAAATGCAGATTCCCAAGTCTCATTACAGATTTGTTGAATCAGTCTCTGTCGATATTACTTCCTAGCACTGAGCATTTTCTCAAGGTCCAAGGTGGTTATCATGCACACACTTAAGTTTGAGAACCAGTGTACTGGCACCGAGAGTCTCCTGGCAAAGGTTTTGCTTTCACAAAGAGCAAACATTTTAGCTTTTTATTCTTGTCCTCCTTCCCCCGTCCCACTCTGTCTTTAACCCATTTATGGAATAGTCTTACAGAACTTCTAACAGTAAATTTGCCATTAAAAGTGATCTACTTAGAATGGAATAAACATTCTTTTTAGGGCAGAAATCAAAGATAGGACCTTTGGGAAACCACAGCTTTCTTTGTTCCTCTCCACTAGGCATATTGAAAGACAATTTCTCCCCTTAAAAGAAATGTGCTTACAGACTAAAAAACCTCTCTTTAAACAGTTTCAAAAATTAGATTCACTGCCTTGTGCATCCACATTACGTCAAGCAGTCACCTGCAAAGATACCAAATGAAGGCCTACCAGAAGAAGGTGAAATTCAGGTTCATTTTATACATCCTTCATCAACGTTTTACTATTGTGCTCTCTTCTTTTGCATTTGTTTCCTGGGCACACATTTTTCCTTTCACTCAACCACCTCCCTATACCTGTTTCTACATTTATTTTAAGCAAATATTTAGGCTTTGAGGCTAAAAGACTCTTCAGACCATTTACAATGAAGCCCAGGACTCAGAAGGATTAGCAAGAGGGAAGAGGAGGTGAAAGCCAGGCTCTCCCTGGTGCATTTGAGGAAGACTGGGTTTACTAGAAGAAATGTAATGATCAAAACTCACATACCTGTGGGAGGCTCAGTGAGAAAACATCATTCCAAATGTGTAGTGGATAAATTACCCAAAGTTACAGGAAAAAAAAAAAAAAAAACCGCCTGGCTGCAGCAAGTTATGTAGGCTATGAATTATTTTATTGAATAGCATTAAGTGCTTTCCTGTTGGAAAATGAGGGACTTATTAATTATTTTAAGTTCGAAGTAATTAAGTCAGGTACTGTCAGGCTGACACGGTTTTCTCAGCAGGCGGCTCGATACATTCAGCAAAGTGAAGGATTTTTCCCATATGCTGGGCTACAGGTGAGCCAGTTGGTAAATGTGTGGCACCTTTTAATTATACCTCATTGCAATATATAGCTTGTCTTATGAATTATTTGATCATTTGTTGCTCTCTCATGAAAGAGAAGATATTGTTGAGTTTCCCTAGGAAGGATGTAGAGGGAAGAATGGGGGAGTGTCTGAGTTCATGGAAAGGAGGAAAATCACCTCTGTGGTAGGTACTTTTCCAGATTATTTTAGGACCTGACCTGCATGTGACCTCTTATTGTAAGTTCTGGGAAAGTTTCTGTCTCCACTGGCTAGCAGTTGTGAGAAAAGTTTTTCTAGCAGGCCACATCAGGACTGGATGGTAGGAAAGACTGAAAAGCTGTCTCTAGTTGGCCTCCCTTCTGGGCTTTTCCTAGAAGCTTTCCGGGTTACCAGCTGCCTAGCTAGATTCCAGGTGCATGATGGAGAGCCTTTTGATGTGGACAAGAGACAGGGAAATACTGGGTAGAAGACAGTGGTTCCTGGTAAAGGCCCCACCCTCAAGCCTGGAAACCCATGGCCCTAAATGGGAACAGGTATTCCTGTTTGCACACTCAGAAGTTGCCTTTTCGCCTGCTATGTTCCCCTATTCTGTACCCATATAAACCCCAAACCCTAGGCTCCACAAACAGATTAACAGAAGAGCAGAAGAATGACAGAGGAGAGAAGAGAAGAAGCGTCTGAACGTCGAGAGGAGCTTGACTGGGGATGGTGGGAGAGGAGATAGGCTTCTGGGTGGCCAGACTCTAAAGGAATATCATTCTTCCATTCCATCCCCTTTCCAGCTCCCCATCCATCCCACTGAGAGCCACCACCACCCAGTAAAACCCCCAAATTCACCATCCTTCAAGTCCATGTGTGACCTGATTTTTCCTGGACACTGGACAAGATCTCAGGATACAGAAAGCTGTCACACTGGCCCTCTTCCCTCGTGAAAAGGCAGAGGGTCCACTGAACTGTTTAACATTGGCAGATGGCAAAGCTAAAAGAGCACACTGTGACACACACCCATTTGGACCTTGGGAGTCGCAGGCACCCACCCCTAGACATTACCATGGGGCCGGAGCCCAAAATCACTCGCCATAGCTCCTGTACCTGACTGTTTGCATGTTCTCCCTCCTGTAAGGGATTCGAGCGCATGAACAGAAGAACCACATCCCTGTCACACGTCCTGTGAGGGGGGTCAGGGAACTCTCCCATTTCACTTTGAGCTCATATTTGCTTAAAAGAGGAACAGGGCAAAAAAATGGAAAAACGGGGGCTGAAGAGAAATTTGCAGCTGGAGAGATTGACTTCAATATGGCTGCAAAAGTTTTCTAAGATGTTTCTCTTAAAAGGCTCAAAGGTCCCCTTTCACAGCAATAGGTTTCCAACACTTTCTTCCATCAATTTGATAAGGTTGGGAACAAATTTGTCTTTGTCATTCTTACTCAATGTCCCACACCCCTACCACCCCCCATCCAACACCAAGTGCCTACTCCTCTATCAGCCCTCTGTGTAACAGAGCATGTTTGTATCCTCAGGTTGCCATATGTTGGTCATTTGTCTCTGGCCCTCCAGTGTTTGGGAAATTTTCTTTTCTGGACTTAAAACTTATTTGTTCTTCCTCTGTGCCTTCTGCTGAATAATAACTAACTAATAATGACATTTGCACTAATGTGTTTATCTAGTCACTCATTTATTTAAATGCTATTAATTTACTGCCTACTTTATGCCCTGTGGAAATGATACATAAGACAAATGTGTTCCTTCCCTCCTAGAACTTATCTTCTTATGTGAAAAGAAATCTTTCCTGGCTCCCATATGTAGAGACCCTGAACTTCGTCCTCAAATTCAAGAGGGCAAGAAGTATTATATTAACTTACTTAAAAAAAAATTCACGTAACTTCAAATTCAATCCCTTACCTTGTTGAGCTGGTGGAAAATTCAACCTAAGTGACTTTTATTGTAATGGTCTATAGTATGTTTATACACAGAGATAGGAAAACAGAGTAGGCCCCTTCATCCCCTGCGATACAGAGTTCTTTCCACAAAATATACATAATTCAGTGGCCACAGTGGGGAAGGAGGAAAGAGTACAACGTGGAAGGGAAGGGATCAAATTTCTTCCAGCCCTCTGGGTGAAGAACGGGGGCAGGGAGGGGCAGGGGTAGGGAGAGGAAACCATCAGCACTGTGAGGATGGGGGACACAATGAGTGGCCATAGAGGGAAACCACAGGCCAGAGGCACAGGGTCTGGGGCATGAGTGGAGCATCTGAGGTCAGTGTTTGTGAAGAGAAGGGTACACCAGTCTGGGAGTCATCAATAGAAATAAAGCAGGGGCCAGGGAGCAGGGGAGGAGTGATTTCCTGTGAATGCTTTCTGAGGAATCCTACAGTGGCTGTGAGGTGTGGAGGAGCCCAGTCAGGAGCAGGGCAGGACTGGGGAGAAGGAGGAAGATATCCAGGAGAGAGGAGGAGGTGAAGAACCCTTGGAGCCTCATTCTCTTATTGGCTGGAGGCCTCTGAGGCTCAGTGACTAGGAAGGAAGGCTGAGTGGGGAATGGGACCAGCTGGCTGTGGGGATGAGGGTGGGATAGGTGACTGCTGGTGAGAGAGTACCTCACCCAAATGTCCCTGAGCCCTCAGCCCAGAAAGATAAATACACACATACATACCCTTAGAAACCCCATATTTTTTCTTGATGGGGACATGTTGCACACAGTCCTACCTGATGCCCAGAACCCAGCTGCAGCTTTGGTCTGGTCCTGCTGGTCATTTAAACACACACCAAATCTCCTGCCCTCCATTCACAACTGCTGCCTAGAGTCCCCTGCCTCCACTGCTCAAGGCCCACCCCACTTACTCCCTTTCTCTGACGTACTTTCAGACTCATCCTTAGTCCATCTAGGTTGCACCTACTCTTGGAGAAAGTGGTGGGGGCATGACAGGACCTCAGAGAAGGGGATGGCCATGGTCTTCAACAAGGAAGATGACTAGAGGCCGGTTTGAAGCTGGGAGAATAGCTATGTAGGCTCTAAGGGGCCCCCACCTCTTTGGGGGATCAGTCCTCAGACCCTGGTCCAGACATCATTCTCAAGGCCCACAGTAGGGACTCCTGCCTCTCATATGATCACCAAAGATGACACCATCAGTGAGCAGAGGATGGGACAGTACTAGAGCCAAGAGGAAGGAAGCAGCCTGGTAGGGCTGGGGAGAAGAGACAGAGCATACTGCAGAGCAGGTGAAGTCTTAGCAAGGGACCACCCACGGGGTGATGAATGTCCTTGAGCTGAACAGCAAAAAGATGAAGAAAAATAAGAAGATATTTGATAATTGGATGACAACCCAATAACTCTTAACCCAAGGCACAAATCACCAGATGGCTCTAGAGTATACAATTCATTATCAGTGGCTACTGTTTCATTTTTTCTGCATATGAACATTAAAATGAACGCTATCATGGTAGTAGAAAATCGTGTGTTGCTCAGTGCAGCAAGTTTCTGTATATAAGATAAATACAGTCATCAAGTTTATAGTCAAAATTCGTAAACTCCACATCCCTGGGTATAATAGCTCTACTTTAACTGTAGAAAACCACTCTTATTATCTTGAAAGACAATAATAACAAAGAGCTTTTTTTCCAGATTAAAAAATTTGGTTTTCTTTTTTGATTACCTTTTACATAGTGTTTAAATAAAAATGAAATTATTTTGTCTAATTTCCCAGAATAATTTATTTAAACTATATTCATTTAACAAGTTAGTCATGTTTTTTTCTGCCAAAAACACAAATCCGACTGCCAATTTATATTTGTAGTGAAACTGTATTTTATTTTATTTATTTATTTTTTTTGAGATGGAGTCTTGCTCTGTCACCCAGGCTGGAGTGCAGTGGCGTGGTCTGGGCTCACTGCAAGCTCCGCCTTCGGGGTTCACGCCATTCTCCTGCCTCAGCCTCCCGAGTAACTGGGACTACAGGCGCCCGCCACCTCGCCTGGCTAATTTTTTGTATTTTTAGTAGAGACGGGGTTTCACTGTGGTCTCGATCTCCTGACCTCGAGATCCGCCTGCCTCGGCCCCCCAAAGTGCTGGGTTACAGGTGTGAGCCACGGCGCCCGGCCGTGAAACTGTATTTTATAATGTTACCTTGCTGACTATGTTTTATATAAGTGACCACTAATAAATTGTTTAAGACAAGGTTTCAACTCAACTCTATCAAACTCTTCAGTCAAAGATTTAATATTGATAACCTTATCAGCAGTATTCAGAGTTGGATTACAGCTATAAGCATTTTCCTGGTTAAGCTTCCCAAGACACTGTATAAAGGTTTTAACAGAAGACATCATGTTGTGCAGTTTAATGCATGTTTGTAAATATTGCTGCCCATTGGAAGTATTTGCATGAACAGGAAATGTAGATGAAAACACTTATAACATTTTAAATGCTCATTGTAGTAAACTTGCATTTTGTAGATTTGAAGGTACAGACTTTTGTAAGCAAGTTCATAAAATGGTGATTAGGTTATAAATATTAAGTAAAATGAAGTTAAAATAAATTATTTTCTATTTGGTATGTTTTGAAGTGATACTTCATATTGCAGTAGTACCTATAAAACAAACACCTAGGCGGGGCGCGGTGGCTCACGCCTGTAATCCCAGCACTTTGGGAGGCCGAGGCAGGCGGACCACGAGGTCAGGAGACAGAGACCATCCTGGCTAACACGGTGAAACCCCATCTCTACTAAAAATACAAAAAAATTAGCCAGGCCTGGTGGCGGGCCCCTGTAGTCCCAGCTACTCGGGAGGCTGAGGCAGGAGAATGGCGTGAACCCGGGAGGCGGAGCTTGCAGTGAGCCGACATCCCGTCACTGCACTCCAGTCTGGGCGACAGAATGAGACTCTGTCTCAAAAATAAAAACAAAAACACCTATTACAATGGTGAAAATTTAAAAAAACTTATCTAACGTGCTTGGATTTGCTTACTTGACCCTGTGGAAATCCTCCCAGCCAATGGGTATGCTGGGTACATTTGGCCTTTGTTGGTCTCTGCCAAAAACTTATGAACGGAAATGTAAAACAATCTCTTGCCCTATACTCTTCCCTTTCCATTAGAACATCTTATTATACTTATTTTTTAAATTTGATTTGTTCCAAAGTCTATATTTTTATTACTCATTACCATAAAGCAAAGTTTCAATGTATGTACAATATTAGAAGAAAGTCACACACACAAAAAAACACTTAGAATAATGACTTTTCTGGTGTACACATATAGCTTGGAAAATGTAAAGATGCAAACACAGAGCTTTGTGAAGTAAAACAGTCACCAAATAACTAGTACAATTGAGGCAAGAATTTCTGTGAGAGAATACGACGATAAACCCAGAGCGGGAAATCAAGTCATTTCCAAAAGCCTTGGGAGAGGAGTCCTTGGATTCTTACCAAATCATAGTACATAAGTAGATGTCCGTTCTGCTTATGCTAAGGACCAGCCTTCTGCTTATAGAATTTGTACACTTGAGCAAATATTTCTGAATTCATGTCAGGGAGAGGCAGCTTTCTTTAAAGGAGAAATCATGTTGCATAAGTCCAAGATGCTAAAAGATAGTGTACATATTAAACTCTATGGAAAACTGCATATGCCTTTCAATAAACAAATATGTATTTTCCATGTTATCCATGTAAAACATTGCACTAGCTATTCTTTTTTTGTTTCATTTCTATTTTGAGCCACCGTTTCCTTATAATAAACTAAATTACATAAAGAAATGTAGAAATAGTAGAAAAAGTCAATTTTTAGACAGGGTCATTTTCTTTTAAATCTGAATTTTGTGGACTGCAGGATATTGGCAACTAGTAACCTATACCTCATTGAACACGTTAATTCCCAATTTCTCAGAAAACAATTAATGCTGATTTATAGAATCTTCAAGTTAGAACACCTCAACCTCAAGAGTGCCCTTAAATTCAACCATGTAATTGTCATCTCACGTGGGCAGCATTTAAAACTTTTACTCACTTTCCATTAACAAGGTGGCATCATAGCACATTTTATATTTTCAAAAATATTGGAAATAAATTGACATTTGGCTAGGCATTTTCTTGAAAACAGCTCAGCACCCGTCAAATTTAGCACATCTTCCTTTGCCTAGAAAGGGAACAGAATAGCCATGAATATTGTGTTGTTACCATGGGTTAAAATTTTGGAAATCTTTTAAAGGCACTGCTGTCTGAAAAGTGACATCTCCTTTGGTGTTTAGAGGAGGCTGACATCGAGTGCACCACTTGCCTTTCTGTGGGTAGATACTTTCATGTCTTTCATAATGACTGCATATTCATATTGCTGAAATGTGGCTTTCTGTCTGAGCTAGAGCTCAGGGATAATTTTGAATTGGACACATCATGTAATGGGCTAAAAATCAAGGAGAAAAAAAGAGACTTGTATTTGCAACTGGGACAAAATAGATATTTACAATAAAATTAAATGTTTGATTTAGCTTGGCCCCTAGTGGATGGTAATTCTCATTTTCACATTGAATTGGTAGACTTTGCTCGAATGAGGTGCAGAACCAAATGACCCTGGAGACTAAATTACCTCTTCACTTTGGAAATGGCATTCACCTCAAGCCAGTTTTGAGATGAATTTGTGGTGAGTTGATAGAAAGCCTGGAAATATTTGCACACTTGGTAGCAAGAGTGCAGATAAACAGAGATGCCAAATTCAGAAAACAAATTCTATGCCATTCCCAGTGAATTCAGAAAAAATTCCTTATCTAATTAGCACAAGTTTAGTACAGAGGTTTGACATTAGTGTTGCCTAAAATTAAAGAATGATTTGCTTTTCTTTTGTATTCTTTAATTAAAGAAAATTTAAGAATGGTTTTCTTTCTTTTGTAAGAGTCATGTTTAAAAAAAAAAAAAAAGCAGCCAATAAATCAGCCAACCAACCAAACAAACAAGCAAAAAATCAGGCATTTTCAACTTAGGAACACTCAAGGTACACTGAGGAGAGAGGGTATAATTTTGGCATTTTGGCCCTGTGTGCAGCAGCTTTCATATGAGCTCTGTGATGCCTGCCATCTTTCACCCCAATGAAAATGATGCCATTTGCTTGCGATTATAGACTCCTATTGATTTCCAATTTTCACCAGGCATGTTCAAATCCCTCGGGCTCTGGGCGCTTGTAGATTCTTATCAGTCTTGCAGGGAGGAAACAATGTGGTAATATAATTGGCACAGTGTAGCAATAAGACTCCTGTTGTACTTCCAATTTAGTTCTTTATTGCAATATCTTGATTATATATATTGTCATATGTATTTAGAATTATATGTATCTGTATCTGTATATCTGTGTGTGTGTGTAAATACACACACATGTACTTAGCATTTAGCACTAGTAGATTCAAAAAATTTCTCAAAGACCAGACTAAATTTTAATAAAGCCAGGGCTTATCTATTATATATATATAATATATATAATAACTTTATATAATAAAGCCAGGGCTTATCTATTGTGTGTGTGTGTGTGTGTATATATATTTGCATATATATTTATGCATATCAGTAGTACCCTGAGTAGATTAGGTTGTGTCATATTACTCTTTTAGCTTGCTGTGACTTCCGACTCCAGAGTAATGGTTGGTTCACAATTACACTGCAGTTGCTGTCTCAGGAGCTACTTCTGTGGGGGAATCTGCATTCAGCAAGTGTTTATCTTGTGTAGTACAGTGCCACCCAAACAGTTCTGAGCTCTTACCAAAAAGTTATCCTTTAGAAAGCACACTTCACAACTGTAGTATGTAACATGCAATTACTTCCTTTTTATCATGAAAATATCAGAGTAACGCTTTTAATTGATCTAGGAAAAGGACTTTCTAACAATTCCAATTTTTTTCCTGAGGTTGTTATGTTCTAAATTTAGGTTCATGTTCTAAATTTTAACTTACCAATTAATACAGACCATGAGGCTTGATGTGTGCTAAACCATAGAGTCACACTAAAAGTTAAGGTGATTTGCCAAAATGTGGAAGAAATGTGAATGCCTACATTTCAATTTGTCTCTGAAAGAGTAGACACTAGTAATTGCTTTAGGGAGCTGACCAAGATGAAAGAAAGTAAACAATTTTAATTTCTTCTTTATGGGATTGTTACAAAGTCCCTCCTTTGGATGGTGCCTCCCCATAGGCTTGTGCATTGTGCTGAAGCTCCATTAGAGAGAGTGCACACTTTGATCCAGCTACTGCACTGCACGTGCTCTGTTATGTGAAGAGCATGACAAATCTGCATACTTTCCAATCTTTCCCTTTATTTTCTTTTACACAAACTTAGAGTGGAAAAATAAATCTCTGAAAAAAATGAATGTAGCAGTATTATAAACTTCATGTAGTCTTGTGATTAAAGAAAAAAAACCACCTCTGTGTTTTAGATGGAAATACAAACAAAATTATTTATCTGTTCTGCATATACCCTTTATTTTTACTTTCTGATCATTCTACTGAGACTGGGTTTCAGTAGAGTCTCCAAGGTAATGGAGCCTGGTGGCTAATCCATTGAGCCATACAAACTCCATCTGCTTACTCACTTTGACATTTTAATAATATCCCATTTGGACCTTTGTTCAATTTTGCTTTGTGTGCTACATCTTTGTTTTAATATTACAGCTGAAATAATTTATTATAATGAATACTATCAAGTCTCACTAATTAAAACACACAGAGAGATTTTGTATATTTCAACTCTGTATACTTTCCATGGAAAATGGACCCATTAAAATTTGTCAATGGACCATCAAATTGTCCTCTTAATTATTGTTCATTGTGTATTTTACTTGGAATAAAAGAAAAAGTAGGCCATTTAAAAAAAAGTAACACCCTATCTTATTTCCATCTTACTTTGAAATTTCTTGTATGAAGTTTTTCTCTGTAAATACAATAACAGATTATTCTAATTATATAGTACAGTAGGAAAGTTTCAAACACAACTGCTGATGATGGAAGTAATATTAAATGCTGCCTTATTTTGTTTTATAAATATGTGATTTCTTTAAATGAAGATTGATTATGACCTACTATTTATATGCATAAATCATACAAATTGTAACAGACTTGTAACATGCTGTATGTGTTGCCCTCCAGGACTTGATTGTATTCAGCATATGTCACAGTCAAAAGCTTATTAACTATTATTGATTAATTAATATATTTCTTCTCATTCATACCAAGATACTGAGGAATATCATAGATGGAAGAATTAAGACTTAAACATGCATTAGAAGATCCCCAAAATATTTAGTCAAATCTTAGTAGGACATGAAGTACACAAAAATACTGTAATGTAACCTAGATTTTGCAGAAGACACAGATGGTAAAGCAAGTGATACATCATTTGCAGGATGTTAAGTTGCAAACAGAAAGTTAAGCACGATCCAGACTGTAAAGCAATGTAGGAGTCCAAGTGTGAAGAGATTTAAATAATAGAACAGTAATATGCAACATATTTTCTCTTTTTCCCAAGTAGTCTCAGTATCAAGAATTTATCGGTGAATGCTGCTCTAATAAAATAATGATTATAGCCTGAATTTATAGAGTGTTCTTCAGAAAGTAATAACCTTTTGCACACATTATCTCATTTAATCTTCTTGACAACACTATGAGGTCAGTATCCCTATACTTTGACTTAACAGATGTGAAAAAGGAGGCTCAGAGAGGTTAAGTGGGCTGTGAAATGTCACTTGTCTAGTAAGTGGTGGAGCAGAATCTCAATTCAAGCTTGTGACCCCAAGCTTAGTACTCTGAATTTCATCATCCTCATAGTCTGGGCAATATCTTGGGCCCATAACTTATGCCCACATCTCAGAGCTGATTCATTTATTTCAGTTATCTTTACAATATGTACTAATGGCCATGGTTTTAGCAACTGTCTAGTGATCTGACAGTCTAGTGATCTAATATAGATCAGTCATGCAGACAGTAAATACATGGATTTGCTGTACCAAGTTCATTAGTTCTACCATACATTAAAAATCTTAGAGTAAAAATGAGATGAGAGGTGAGATATTAATCAGACAATATGATCACTGAAGAGACCGCTCACCTGTATAATGAAGAAGTAATGCAAAATAGAGAAAAAAAATACAGGCTTTGGAGTTGCACAAATCCAGGTTCAGATTATGAATCTTACATATACTAGCTGAATTTGAGCAAGTTAAGTAATCTCTATGAGTTTTAGGCAACTTCCTTATCTGTAAACCACACTGTTTTTTTTTTTTAAGAATGAAATATCTGTAGGGTTGTTGCCACATTATAAGAACTCAATAAAAGTTACTGCTATTAATATAATTCTGATATTGCATCTAAACATCACAATTACTTCAACTAGAAACTTTCAGGGGATATAATTTTAATAATTAAATAATAAATAAAGAATAAAACAATAGTTATCAATTTACTAAATATTTTAAACACTTGAAGGACTAGATATTAATCAGGCTATTTTCTGGGTGGTCTTGAGAAACATTCCTGATTCATATCTAAAATTACACTTAAAGAACAAAGAAAATTGCCAAGAATTTATTCAGAAATAAAATATGGTCAGTGACAGAAAATTATAATTATAGCATTTAAGAGCAGATAGGCTGGGCATGGTAGCTCTTGCCTATAATCCTAGCACTTTGGGAGGCTGAGGTGGGAGTATTGCTTGAGCTGAGGAGTTCAAGACTAGCCTGGGCAACATAGCAAGACCTTGTCTCTAAAAAAAATAAGTAAATAATAATAATAATAATAAAAAAGTGGGGAAGTCAAATTATATTTGATTTTATCAGCATAATGATGACAATTAAATTCAAAAGTGAACAAATATCAGTAGGTACCCAAAGATCTAAAAGGTGTCAACTTTTAATATTGAGAAAACCTATCATTAGGTCATGCCAACAGTTGAACTAAAATAAGCAAAGAAAAGGAAAACAGCTGTCAGAACCATAATAGGTACTTTATTTGTATACATTTAATTCTGAAATTTAAGAATGGTCAATTGATAGTAAGCATCCTATTATGATGAAAGCTTCAGTTCTCTCATTAGAAGAATCCAGATGGTAGGCCAGGCGTGGTGGCTCATTCCTGTAATCCCAGCATGTTGGGAGGCCAAGGCAGGTGGATCACCTGAGATTGGGAGTTTGAGACCAGCCTGACCAACATGGAGAAACCCCATCTCTACTAAAAGTACAACATTAGCTGGGCATGGTGGTGCATGCTTGTAATCCCAGCTACTCGGGAGGCTAAGGCAGGAGAATTGCTTGAACTCAGGAGGCGGAGGTTGCAGTGAGTCATGATCACACTGTTGCACTCCAGCCTGGGCAACAAGAGCAAAACTCCGTCTAAAAAAAAAAACAGAAGAAGGATCCAACTGATGATAAATCACTCAATTTTATGACAGTATTTTCATTCGGTTTTGTAATGGTATAACTTATGAATGACTAACGCTATATCTGGGTTGAATTGGGCCCACCAAATTATGAGACTGTAGGCAGAGGCAACTCACAATCTTTAGTTTGAATCTAATAGGTAAAAACTGATTAGGTAAATAGAAAATCTTCCCTATATTCTTAATATTAGCTATTTTCTTTGCACATAATGTAGGTGACCAATAGATAAAGTTACATGAAAAAATCCAAGAAATCAGAGATGAAATATCATTAGCTATAAGATGAGAAAGAAAAGATAAAGATATCTATGAAGAAAACCTAAAGGGACAAGTTCAGAGAGCTAGTAAGTCTGTCTGACCTTGATTGTAAGAGCAAAGACAGAAGCCTCAGACACCAGCTGGAAGGAACAAATGTGAAAAAGATGAAAAAGACAAAGAGCCAGAAATACAACTCTGGAATCATAACATGATAAGTTATCTTGAGTTCCATCAGTTCATCTTTTTTTTTTTTTTTTTTTGAGATGGAGTCTCGCTCTGTCACCAGGCTAGAGTGCAACGAGCCACCGTGCCGGGCCCAATTTATCTTTTTTTTTTTTGACGGAGTTTTGCTCTTGTTGCCCAGGCTGGAGTGCAATGGCACAATCTCGGCTCACTGTAGCCTCCACCTCCCAGGTTCAAGCGATTCTCCTGCCTCAGCCTCCCGAGTAGCTGAGACTACAGGCATGCACCACTATGCCCGGCTAATTTTGTATTTTTAGTAGAGACAGGGTTGGTCAGGCTGGTCTCGAACCCCCGACCTCTGGTGATCCGCCCGCCTCGGCTTCCCAAAGTGCTGGGATTACAGGTGTGAGCCACCCACCCCCCCGGCCCCCAATTTATCTTTTTAAATGTAGCAAATTCACGAATTAAGTAGACTAGTAGAGATACAAATAATTCTCTTGAATTCCAAAGATGATAGAAGTTAAACAAAATTTTGAAAAAAAAAAGTGAATCCAGGTAAAAGCTTCAATTAAAGAACCAAAAGGATGTTTTTTTCTTCGCAGAAATACTTATAAACTAAAAAGAGATTTGAAGAGTATTCAAGTAAATGCAAGTCCAGACTCAATTGACAGTCCCAAGATCGTTAGATTGATTTATCACCTAGCAAAGGTCAAATATTAAAACATGGGTAGGGAAATAATATCCTTTAAGAGTCTAAGGAGAGAAAAAATGTGTGATCTTAGCATAGTTTTTAAAAATATTAGCTCCAGTTGCAGTGTTTCAAAGTATAGTAAAATTTCAGTTCAGCAGTAATTCCTGTTAACCAGAGTCTATTATCTTTAAAAAAACAGGTGGGGATAATTTTCAAGCCAAGACACTCATACACGAGTGATTTCAGTATGCATTTGGATAAATTGCTTCTTCCTTCTTTATCTCAATATTGGCAGCTCAATATTGGTATGTTCCAAAGCTCATCTCTCAGTTGATTGTTTGAAACTCAGAGTATATATTTTTAATAGCATCAGGATAATAATACTACTTTGCATGTGAAGCTCACAAAAGAACGGGACAGATCTGACATGCTCTGCATTGATAATAAAAAGAAGCTATAGGGTTATAGTACCAATGATTAAAATAAATGTTTAAGTAAAAGCAACGTTCAGATTCTTTGAGTTATCCTATTACCACACTTATCTAATTTATGATGGACTCAGAGACTTCTACAGTAGGGGCGAAAACCAAGCTTCCATTTACACCTCTCTGATTGTTCACAGAAATGACTGATAATAGACAAATTAATAGGAGAAAAAGGCATATGAATTTATTTTATGTGCATAAGCACAAGGGAATCACAAGAGTATGATTACTCCTTAATCCAATGATGTTCAGATGCTTATATGCACTTCTTTATAGGGCAAGGGGAGATCGAAGTGTAGAAGTAAATAATTTTGCCGGGAAATGAATGAGCTTAAAGAACAGTGGCCTGGGACAAAGTTCCTCTGAGCTCTGGGGGAAGTGGTGGGAAGGTGAGGAGTGAAACTTCACTGTGAACAAAGGTTGTCTTATTATGCAGATAAAGTTTTCCAGGTAATCTTTTTGAGCTGTCTCAGAAGAACACATAAAAAGTGTGTCTGAGCACAGTGAAGACTCTCAGTGTCTTCTCTTTTCTGGTGTTAAAATTTTCCTGTTTATTTGATGAGATTCCTAGGGAGGGGGTCTTAAGACAATTGCATTTCTTTTGGAAAAAGGTTTTCCTAGTGATATAAGGGAATTCCAGAGACAGTCCTTCCTGGTGCATCAGAAAAGAAAGAGGATCAGAGAGACAGGTGCAGGGCTTGGGAGGAAGATCAGAGAAAGACCTTGGTTCTGAGGCTTATTTCTGAGGTCTTTTAATTTTCTTTAATTCAAAGCATTCAGCATCCAAGACACCATATTTTGATGTATCATTTTTTAAGCCCCAATACTACCAATAGCTGAAGTTCTTCTAAAGTCCTAGAAGGCAAAGACTGAAAGTTTAATAATGTTTACATGGCAGAATATTAGTTTCAGGTTAAATTCATGAAACAGAAAGATTGGATATTTTACGAGATGTTAATTTGCTTTATTAAATAATGCTGTCTCTTCAATAATAATTTATGCTGCAGATTTATAATATTTTAGTATTTTAAGTTTTTATGAACTCATGTTGATACATTTGCTTTTAAGAAAGATTACTATCCATATTTACATATTATTTGATGGTAAGTCCTTCATTAAGAATACGGCATCCAGGCCGGGCATGGTGGCTCATGCCTGTAATCCCAGCACTTTGGGAGGCCAAGGTGGGTGGATCACGAGGTCAGGAGATTGAGATCAGCCTGACCAACATGGTGAAACCCTGTCTCTACTAAGAATACAAAAATTAGCCGGGCATGGTGGCACGCACCTGTAATCCCAGCTACTCGGGAGGCTGAGGCAGGAGAATCGCTTGAACCTGAGAGGCAGAGGTTGCAGTGAGTGGAGATCACACCAGTGCACTCCAGCCTGGGCGACAGAGTGAGACTCTGCTTCAAAAAAAAAAAAAAAAAAAGAATTAGTCAGACATGGTAGTGTCTACTTGGGAGGCTGAGGTGGGAGGATCCCTTGAGCCCTGGAGTTTGAGGTAATAGTGAGCTATGATCATGCCTCTGCACTCCAGTTTTGGTAACTGAGTGAAACCCCATCTCAGAAAAAAAAAAAAAAAAAAGAAAGATAAAGGAAAAAAAAAGAATACAGCATTCAAAATTCTAGGAAGCTTGTTGACACCAACAACCAGTTTTCTAATTCTTTAAACATCAACTGGGTGTCGAATAATTCAATTCAATTCTGTTGCTATCTACCTAGAGCTAGCTCCAGATCCCACAAATTAAAGCAGCTCAGTCTTACAAGACCACCCTACTAGAGATGCCAGTTGCAAGTCTTGAACCACCTGCACTTCTTATTGACTGACTATAAATTGGCGGTTCCAATGACCTTCTCCTCATGTTTGATAATTATTAGAATGGGTCACAGAACCTAGAAAAAATACTTTATCCACATTTTCTGGCTTATTATAAAGGATATAACTCAAGAACAGCCAAATGAAAGTGAGGCAGAAGGTAAAATATGAGAGGAGAAGTGGTACAGAGATTTCATGACCTTTCTGGGCACCTTAGTATGTTCACCAACCTGGAAGCTCTCCTAACCTTCTTGTTTAAGAGCTTTTATAGCACTCAATCTTCAGCCCCTCCTTTCCCTGGAGGTCAGGTGTAGGTCTGAAAATTCCTATTGTTATAGGATCCATAGGTTTGTACGACCCCTGCAGTAACAGACCAATTACACTGAGATAGCAGGCTTTGCAGCAGAGAAAGGATTTAATAATTGCATGGTGCTGAGTGAGGAGATGGGAGGAGACCCTCAAATCTGTCCCCCTGAGGAGTTCTGGGCCAGGACTTTTAAGGGGACCATGGTGGGTGAGGGGCTAGAAAATTGGAGTTGTTGGTTAGTTAGGTAAGGGGGATGAAATCATCTGGATGTGGAAACTGCGTTTTTTCGTGAGTCAGCTTCTTGGGGAATTCTTCAGACCAGCTGGCATCAGTAGTTTCACTGGTATGCAGGATTGAAAAAATATTGCAAAGGCAAAACTTAAAGTTTCACAATGTTCAGGTTGTTATAATAGAGCAGTCAAGGGGAACTATGATCCTGTGACAGGGTCTACATGATTCTGATGAAACAGTCACCAAACAGCCATGAGGAAGCAGGTCAGTGAGCCAGCTGGCCTAGTGATTAATGCTTAGTGTGCTGCAAGCTTGGTTTGTTTTCTTTCTCTCCCTCCCTTCTTCCCTGATTAATTCTGTAAAGTTTATAGGAGCAGTTTCACTTCTCTCTAATGGTTTGGTCTTTCTAGTGACTAGCACCACCTTGATGCTACCTAGGATTCCCGCCCTAAGTCACCTCATTAGCATAAACTTAGGTGTGATTGAAAGAGACTCCTTATGAATAACAAAAGACTCTCTTACCACTTAGGAAATTCCATGAGTTTTAGGAACCTGGTGCCAGAAACAGAGACAAAGATCAATGAATGTATTCCTGATTTCACAACAATTATCAAGCTACTTTATAACTTAGTATCCAGAAATATTTTATCACCAGAAAAAGAAGATTCAGTTCCCCACTTCCCTTTTATTTTGCATGAACACATTTTGAGAACTGATCCTTTTATAACTGAAGGAAAGAAATGGTAGCTATTATAAAGACTACAAAGGAGGAAAGGATGACTAAGGAAGGAAATAATTTTGGGAGACCACTCCATTTGATTAATTGAAAAGTTACAGTCAGTTGAGGCAGCATGGCTTTAGAATTAGATAGATCTGCATTTGGAGCTCAGTTCTAGCCCTTTCTAGGTATGTAAACTTCATCAAGTTACATAATCTTTCTGGGCTTCAGTTTCTTCATCTATAAAATAGAGAAATAACAATAACAACTTTGCAGGGTATTTCTGAGGTCTATAGTTAAATTATTGGAGCACCAAAAGGATAGTCTTGATCTGAAGTTAAATTATTTGGAACATTTATTCACGGTTGTATGAAGAACAAAAAAAAGCGAAAGCAAATCGGCATGTGTCTTGAGTATAAACAATGAATCCCTAGGGAAAGCAAAATCTGCAATAGAGAGAAGAGAGAGAAAAGACTTTCATTTATTAGGTAGCCAGACTAATCCTCCTGAAGAATGCAAGTAAAAACATGGGACTGTATATGTGTATTGCTGTTTGGGTCAAACGCTTAATCAGATTTCTAGAAACAAAAAAGCCTTAATTTGTTGTTGTTGCTGTTGAATATTACGGTGTAAATACTCTCACTATAGCTGATTTTAAGGTTCAAAGATGACATCACTGAATGCACATTTGGATAGAGACGTTAACAATTCAATCTCAGGATCCAGCATAAGCCAGCTCCAGCACACCACTGTGTGTGTGTGTGTGTGTGTGTGTGTGTGTGTGTATCTTTTATATACATGTATATATATGAATAATATATGGACAATTCATATATGTATATAAAACACATAAAATCTTAAATGCATGAAATTGCTGACAAAATAGTAATAATTCATTAGAATAAAGTCTAAATAAAAGTTATTTAAACATTGATGCCACTTTTATCTTGAGGTCATTTGCTAAAGTTGATGACATTCAGCTTTGAACTGTGTTGCCTCCTGGGCCTGGGCAATGGCTGACTAAGCCTCAGGCTCATACAGGCAGGAAGCCTAAAAAGAGACAATCTCTCCACAAAAAAAGTCCGGGAGCAACATCCTCAGTGCAATCAGAAGGAATATCTCCTTTTCATCCTGCCATTGGAGACTGAGTGGACATTCATTATCAAGCTAATCAGATGAAGGGGGAAAACAAATTGCCTCTGAGAAGTTTTAACCACTAGCCAGCCCTCAAATGGATTGGTAGCCCACATGAGTGGTCCAAAACACTTGCAAACATGAAGTATCTCTACACACTTGGCATAAGAAAATGCAGATTATCTCCGGAGGAGAATGCGCTTTCAGCCCAGACTTCAAAGTATATCCACCAGTAGCTTTAGCATTTTTCAATTGAAAAAAAAAAAACCATTAAGTACAAAAGGAAACATGTCATCATGCATGAGATCTTCAGAAATTAGATAAAGCAGAAACAGGTCCTCTAAGATTTCAAATATTGAAACAGAAAACAAATATGCCTAAAGAAGACAAAGATATTCTAGAAAACAGAAAACAAGAGATTACAAAGCATATCTTAAAAAGAATCAAATTCAATTTATAAATTTAGAAATATAATACTGTAAATCATTGCTTCTTCTAGATTAGCATGCATAAAAATTAACTGGATAGCTTGTCAAAACATAGATTCCTATGGGCCCTACTCCTGTAGATCCTGTTTAGTTGTTCTGAGGTCAGTTCTAAGAATTTTCATTTCTAACAAGCTCTCAGATGATACTAGTGCTGCTGGCCTGAAGACCACACTTGGAATAACACTATTGTAAATAAAAGAGCTCAATGGATTGGCTTGACAGCGGTTTAAATCAACTAAAGAGAAAATGAATAAGCTAGAAGGAAGGTCAAAAGAAATTATTCAGAATGCATTCAGGAAATATAAAAAGACAGAAAATAGAAAAGAGAGAGATAAACAATAATGGAGAATGGAGCACAAGAAGAGAAAGAAAGGGTAGCAGAGGTCATATTTAAAGAAAATAATAATTAACATTGTTCAGAAGTGGTGAAAGATACAATTCACAGATCTGAGAAGTCAAATAAATCCCAAGTGGTATAACTTTAAATAAATAAATAAATAAATAAAGGAAAGATAATAAGCTGATTCCTCAACCAAGAAAGTGACTGGTTGGTTTCCTTGTTTTCAAGGAATGTGACTGAGAAGAAAGAAAACGCAGCATTCTGGAGATATTTCTTAGACATTGGTCCAGGATTCCTTCAACTGTGGCTCTGCATCATTAGAGATTTCACTGATGGTTTGCATATTGGTTTTCCTCTGATCATGGCATGAAACAGAGAAAGGGCATGTGTTCCCTCAAGTTGCTCTACAAATAGCTGGGGTTGAGTCAGTGTCTTTCTTATAGGAGGTGTTGTGAAAGAATATTCATTTGTTTCTGGAATCACACGTGAAGTTGGGGGTGGAGTCCTATGCATTTGCCGTATTGGGAACGATCAGAATTTGGTGTAGCCATAATTTAGGAGAGTTACCTGGAGATTTTCCTCTACCTGAATATGGTATTAGGTATTGTCTGGACTTAGGGATTGTCTGGACTGAACAGAGTGGAGTGGTATTCAGAGTTATTGTAGAAAAATTCATCTATCTCAAATTTGCTGGTTGTTCAAAGACTACATCTTCTAAAGGAAAATGAATTCTTTTATTTCATACACATTTTCAACAATAAGTATCAAAACAGAAAGAATCTTCTGTTAACCCTCACTAGGTGGGAAAATTACATTAGCAGAGAATTCCCTTCTCTGAGGCACTGTTGTTAACCTAGATTTTTGCTTTAATTTGCCTAAGTATTTATCTGTCTACCATCAAAGGACTAGAAAATTGTGTTAGTTATAAATAAATGGAAGCAACTGAAGACTAGCAGAGAAAATTGTCTGCTTACCCCCCTCCAATTAATTTCAGCAAATTAATTTTATGTCAGAATAAAAATCTATTTTGGTGATCTCATGGGATAATAAAAACATTACCTAGCTAGAACAGTATAGCTCATTAAAAGGTATCACTCATTCAATACTTTCTTACATAAAGACTTATTGATTAGTGGGGACACAGTTTGCTGGACACTTATAAGTGTCTGGGTTATAAAGATAAATAAGAGAGATTTCTTTTTTTTTTTTTTTCCGTAGAGATGGGATCTCACTATGTTGCTCAGGCTGGTCTTGAACTCCTGGCCTCAAGCAATCCTCCCTCCCTGGCCTCACAAAACGCTGGGATTACAAGTGGAAGCCACAAAGCCTGGCTAAAAAGAGAGATTTCTGTTTCTGTCTATGCTGTTATCAATGATACTAGACTATCTTTCCTGACATAAGTGACTTTAAAACTGGGCAAAATATATGAAACAACTATTTTCATTGGACAATAGTTGACACAACACTTGCCACCCTAGGGACGAGGAAAACAAGAGATGAGCCTCATGACTGCCCTACCTTCTGCCTGGAGACAATTCCCTGAGCATGGTGTGAAGAGCTCGAGTCTGAGTAGAGCACTGTGGCCTCATTCAGCTGAGGAGACCAAGATCAAAGTTTGGGTCAACTGAAATGGCTGGAATCTACAGGGTAGGGCATCAGAAATTGGGAACTGTGCAGAGTAGGACCCAGAAGTTTCTGTGTGGGATCCCCTGTGGATTTGTGGCTGACGACTGGGTTATATATATGGAGAGTGGAACCACTTCAGGATCACTAGAAAGAAAAACAGAGACACCAGTGGGTGAGCATCTGTGGGAAAAGCGTGCCTGAGAACACTGGAATTCTGGCCCTGCCAGAGTGGAGAGATCACTCAGTACTTTCCTGCTAACACCCTTGCATGCAGCTAAGACACAGAAAAGCTGCACTTTAGGAGTAAGGGGAACAACTTCAAGTAAGGCCTACACTAGACCCTCCTTAACAAAACCTAAAATTGTGATTCAACGAGATCTTCAGAGGAGACAAAGTTCAGTTTGGATGTTCAGTCCTGGCAAGTTAAAGACATTTGTGAAACACATTAGGTTTTTCATGGATCTTAATAACAAACCAAGGTTGCTGTAGTACATAGTGATCAAACGCAATAGAACTGACTGATAACATAAGAATCAATAATCTTCCAAAGAAAATGACAGAATTGAGTTCCTACGATGAGTTAGCAACGATTCAGTATTCAATCAAAAATTGCTAGACATACCCAAAATTTTTTTAACCAGGAAATTATGATTAATAGTCAAGAAGCAAAGCAGTAGATAGAGATTAACTCTGAGATGGGCCAGGAATTAGGTGTAGAAGACAAGGATTTAAAGTTCCTGCTCTCAAGGTCATTACAATTTGTTAAGGGAGGCAGATATGTTAACAAAAAAAATTGCTGGCCTTGTGCAGTGGCTCACACCTGTAATTACAGCACTTTGGGAGGCCTACAGGCTGAGGAAGGAGGACTGCTTGAGCTCAGAAGTTTGAGACAAGCCTGGGCAACATAGTGAGACCTTTATAAAAGATTTAAAAATTAGCTGGACCTGGTGGCATGCCCCTGTAGTTTTAGCTACACAAGAGGCTGAGGCAGGAGGATTGCTTGAGCCTGGGAGGTTGAGGATGCAGTGAGCTGTAATCATGCCACCGCACTCCAGCCTGGGTGACATAGCAAGCCCTGTCTCGTTAAAAAAAAAAAAAAAAAAAAAAAATTGCTGTGAAGTGAGAGATGGGCAATACTAAATTTTGTAGTTGCTATAGTTTTGGTCCAAAAAAGGTAATGATCAAATCTGTGAAGTAGATTTAAAAAGAGTTCACAGACAAAGCATCTGAAATGG
Organism: Pan troglodytes; assembly: GCF_028858775.2. NCBI lineage: Eukaryota > Metazoa > Chordata > Mammalia > Primates > Hominidae > Pan > Pan troglodytes. Next base: position 134,615,001 of record NC_072398.2, read on the forward strand.
GTCTTAAAGGATAAATAGAAGTTTGCAAGGCTGTGGAGGGGGAATAAGGGCAGTTTCAGCTGATAAGCAGAAGGAATGTGTGTAAAGCCATGATGGCTTGAAATAGGAGCCCTGCAAGCATAGCAGCGTTAAGAACATGGTTTCTCATCAGTAAAATGGGGATGATAATAATAATAATACCTACCCCTTCGGGTTGTTGTAAAGATTAAATGGAGTAATCCAGGAATAGTGCTTGAGTTGTGATAAGCACTCAATAATATTAGTTATTATCTTGGCGAAATTGCTTAGCGTATTTTGGAAGAAGCTATGTACATCAGTATAGCTGCAGTATACATACAGAAAAAAAGATGTAAAGCCTAGTATGGGATCAAAGCTAAATGCAATAGAAGATCTGAAAGTTCCTGGCAGTGTTGGTGCTCAATCAGCTCAGGGCAAATCAGCTTTTACAGCTTCGCTCTGGAGAGGCAAAACAAGAACAAAAAATGAATCAAGTGCATTGTGTGAGGCCTACAGGAATGACAACGGGCAGAGAGCAGTTATACTTTCCCCAGCACAATGATGTCAATTTCTCTCTATGTGAAAGGCTAATAGACAAAATCAGGGTCACTATCCAAACAACTTAGAGTTCAAAGAGAGGTAGTTGCAAATAATGGCTGCAGATGAGAAATAAGGTCAATACGGAGTAAAATTGCCAATTAGCTCAATATAAAACAGATGAAATGTATTCTTGAGGACATGAACAGAATGCTATGTTAAGAAATATAAGTATGATCAAGAAAGTAATGACTGATAAAAATTCAAGTGTAGGTACTAGTAAATTCCCCTAGCAGGTAAAATAGCAGTATATCGTCCTTTCTCTTAGACAAAGTTTTTAGGTAACTTTCTAAAATGACACTTTGGAATTAATATTTTAATGTGTATTCATTTTCTTTAATGTCTAGGCCAAAGAACTTTACTAATAATAATACAGTATTCAATTACAAGTATTTCTGTTCCAAACATACACCCTCTTTTCACCATCCATCAAACCTTGATTGAATGCCAGGACAGTACATCACATCCTAAAACATTTGAAATTTATCAAATGAGAGCAAAAATGAATCCCTAAGATATGGGCTTCCCTTAAAAAATGACTTTTCAGATTTAGAGACCATGTAGAGAAGGACTAGCCTCTTCACCTACACCCCCATTCATTCATTTAACTCTTCTACCTCTGCTGTGGAAAATTTAAAAATAAGTAAATAAGTGAAAGGAGTTCCAGCCTCTGTTTTTAAATAATTTTTGGTCTTTAGTTAACAGCATACCAGGGTAAGGTACAAATGAACCCATTCAATTGATAGCTAATAGTTGGTGTACTCCAAAATATATATACATCTCTGATAAAACAGCTGAATCGATTATATTAATCACAAAACAATAATCTTGAAAACGATTGGGGATTTTTATTCATGTTGAACAATGGCCAGCTCTTTGCTGATAATAAACATTATATAGAGACACATATGCAAATATAAGAAAACTTCCTAGGTTACACATTTATCAGTGAAACACACATATGCTAGAATAGCAAATAGCTAAATAGCAAAACACTAGTCTCTGAAGGCAGGGAGTTTTTTCATATGGCTACATAAGAAGTATCATAGAATCAATGTCTTTTGCACAGTGGGAAAACAATTTCAGTTCGAATTCAGCTTGGAAGATTTTCTCTATCCATCAGAAAGCCAGGACTGTTTATAAAGCCCTTTCCATGGCCACAATACTCTGAGAGAGACAGTGAGAAGTACAACACAGAAAGAGATGTAGCTGTAAAGTGCTGGAGTAGAATTCAAAACCATGTCAGATTTACTGGAGCTCATACTTATCTGTGCTTCTTTCGAAAAGGCAGGTTGGGGGGAAGATCATGGGCATTGGACTAACAAAGGTAAGAGGCTCAATCCTTGACCTTGGATACATTTCCTGATCTTTCTGCTTTTCATTACCTTCACCTTTAAAATTCCAGTCCTTAACCATATTGTCATACTTAATAAATATGTATTGAATGAATGGATAACTACAATGAATAATAGGTACTTGTGTAGTTGTATAGATTTAAAAAATCATTTCTTTTTTATTTTTTAGGCAAACGTGATAACCACTAAACTACAGAAATGTATTCTTTTATATTTGTATCATGCTTTACACATAGCAGGTGCCAAATAATTGCTCCTTTCTATTCCCATTCCTTAGGGAAAGATGCCATACCTTTTTTTTGATTAATCATAGTAACTGGGATAGTACCAGAACAATAAAATACATCTTTATTGGTTACTTAATAGTACTCATTTCATGTAACAATAATTGGAAACTGGGGATTTATGTCAGGATGACTTATGCCAAGTATATTATAGTAATCTAGGCAAATAATGTTTAAGACAAGCTGCAAAGTGCAGGCCTGCAGGCCATGTCTGCAGATGTGTTTGATTTGGCCATACACATGCTTAAAAGAAAACAATACATACTGGAATATCTTTACAAGGGCATATGCACTCTGGATATACCTTAGCCTCCATCATTTCCTACTACCTTTCAGGCTGTTCAGGTTGTGATTCTGTTACCATTCTGGCTGCTGTTGGCATATAAGAGCATAACTTTGGTTTAAGACCAAGGAAAAGTATTGAGACTCAACACTGGAGAAATGGGGATATCACCTCTGAATGAAGTGTAGGTAGAGAAAAGTTTTATTGACAAGTGCAAGCTGAGTACTCAGGGACTGCTGAATACCTAGGCGTATTCTTAACTCACACAACGTATCAGTTAATTGAAAATCTATACACTTTAAAGATGCTAAGGAAATTCTGATAGATGTACTTTGGTAGATTGCATATGCCAAACCCGATAATTTTTAGAAAAGCAAGTATAAATTGACTCAAGATTAATTGTAGCAAATGAAATATATATGAAGATAATCAGGTAACAACATAGTGCAGATTTTAATATGTTCAAAACCTTAGGAAATAGATACGACTAATAAAAAATAAGGTTCCAATTTGACCAAAAGGTAAATCGAGGATAATAATAATGAAAAAAATTTGTTATCATATTGGTACATCAGAAAGTAGCCTATCCCAGGTTTAATAAAGATGCTAATATAATTGAGTTATTAAAATTGTTCAGCCAGGCCAGGCACCATGGCTCATGCCTGTAATCCTAGCACTTTGGGAGGCCAAGGCGGGTGGATCCCTTAAGCTCAGGAGTTCAAGACCACCCTGAACAACATGGTAAAACCCCATCTTTACAAAAAATACAAAAAATTAGCCTGGTGTGGTGGTGCGTGGCTATAATCTCAGGGCGTGAGGTGGGAAGATTCCTTGAGCTGGGGAGGTCCAGGCTGCAGTGAGCTGAGGTGGCACCACTGTAATCTAGCCTGGGCAACAGAGTGAGATCCAATGTCAAAAAACAAATAGACAAACAACCAAAAAACTGCTTGCCAGGAATATGCATATATTCACTAAAAAAGGACAGGATAATAGTGCAGATTTTAATATTATCAAAATAAACTTCTACTTCTATATTCAGCCAACTGAACGTAGTTTTCTGTTTTCCACCTTAAACTTACTGCTTAACTTGAAATGAAGTATCAAAATTTCCCTTTAATTTTAGTAAAGTCCCATTGTATTTTACAAAAAGGAGCAGGTTTGTTTGCTTTAATGTAAGATGTGCATTTAATTTTAGTAGAAAATTCTATAATTCAACATGAAGAGCAGGTTTTTTATTTCAGGCTAAATTAATCATCATCATAAACTTTATTTCTTTTTCATAATTTAGAATGAGGGCAAGAATCTTCATTTTGTTCACGATGTACTACAAATGCCTAGAAGAATTTCTGGAACATGGTAGGAAGTCAACATATTTATTAAATCAATGAAACTGCATCATTCTATGACACTATAGTAGGGTTTTTCAAATCATAGCAAAATGAGAAAAATAATAGTTCATCCACTGAAAGGACTGTTTTTACTCTATAATTATGTACTTTCTTCTAATTAAATTTGATGATAGACTATGGTAAGATTTGGTTCGTTGTTAGTTTAATGACTATATTCGGAAAATAAAATTTGGCCACCATGTATAATTTGGGAGGGAAATTTTATTGGTTTATTAAATCACAAAGCCTGAATGCCACAGCTATATAGCAAAGAATGAAATGTGCTGTCCTGTCATCTACAACATTGTTCTTTACTTGTGCTTTGGACAACGCCTTCTGTCAGCTTTTAAATTTGTTCCCACCTATAACTGCATGTGATCTTAGAGTCTACTCTACGTGTTTGAAGTGTCCTCTCAGATCAAACACCTTTCATTCCTTCTGAAGAGTTTGTGTGTTTTCCATTAGCTCATATATTGTGTAAAAAGAATGACATGGCATGTTTGAGAATTCCTGAGTTATCTATTTTTTACATGTTGTAGGTACAAAATGAAAATTTGTTCATTGAATGAATTAATGGATGAATCAAAGGAATGGATTGAACAAGGTCAGGGATTAATGAGTAAGATTAAGAAGCAGATTGGCTTGTTTGGTGCTCTTGCAGAAAATTTATTCTTCTTATTGTATTAATGTACAAGTACTCCTCTACAGTTAGAAATGGCATCATTTCCACATTACACTTGTGGGAATTGAGGCACCTATATATAATCCCAAAACATGAATAGCTAGGAAAATAGTCCACAGAGCAGTAAAATCTTACACCTGGAATCCAAATTTTCTTACTGCCTATCTAGTCAAATGTTGGCCATTGATATCAACCCAACACTCACGGGACTGAAGTCATGCAGAGAGCCACAGGAGCTGTGGAAAGAATGTGAGGAAATCCCTTCCACAGTCACTGGTGATGAAGGAAAAAAGTAAGTAATTTTACAGGCAGAGGTTTGAAAAACTAAAACAAATACAAAAAAGAGGTCCTTGGTTCTGGAAAGAATAGAGCTTTGTGGAAGAGAAGATACTGTTGCCTCATTCCGAGAAGGTCAGAAATGACATTTTCTGTCCTGAACCCAAGGCTTGATTTGAAAGATTTCCCATACAGTTACATTTTTCTGTATTTACTTCTTTTGTAAAAGTTGTCTTAACTATACAAAACAAATAAACCCAGAAGAAAAGTCTTATGCTTTTAAAATTATTTGGAAAATAAGTATACAATATTTCAAATAGCAGAAAATCTAGAGAAATTTGAATAATCACATGTGTACCCACTACCCAGACTCAACATATGGTAACATTTTGCCACATTTACTTCAGTTTTCTTTCTTTCTTTCCCTCCCTCCCTCCCTTCCTATCTTTCTTTTCTTTCTTTCTTTTTTTAGAGGAGGAGTCTCACACTGCCACCAAGGCTGAAGTGCAGTGGCACAATGACAGCTCACTGCAGCCTCAACCTCTCTGGCTCAAGCAATCTTCCCACCTCAGCCTCCCAAGTACCTAGGACTATAGGCACACATCACCATGTCTTACTAATTTCTTTATTTTTTGTAGAAATGGGGCCTTGCTATGGGGCCGGGCGCAGTGGCTCACGCCTGTAATCCCAGCACTTTGGGAGGCCGAGACGGGCGGATCACAAGGTCAGGAAATCGAGACCATCCTGGCTAACACGGTGAAACCCCATTAGCGGGGCATGGTTGCGGGTGCCTGTAGTCTCAGCTACTCGGGAGGCTGAGGCAGGAGAATGGCATGAACCTGGGAGGTGGAAGTTGCAGTGAGCCGAGATAGCACCACTGCACTCCAACCTGGGCAACAGAGCAAGACTCCGTATCAAAAAAAAAAAAAAAAAAGAAAAAAAAAAGAAAAGAAAAGAAATGGGGCCTTGCTAAGTTGCCCAGGCTGGTTTTGAACACCTGGGCACAAATGATCCTTCAGTCTCAGCCTCCCAAAGTGCTAGGATTACAGGCACGAGCCACTGCACCTACTCAGTTTCTTTTTAAAATTAAAAAAAAAAAAATTCAGTTTTAATTGAAGCTTCTTTAAACCCCATCCTGATTCATTTTTTTTCCTTTCTCTCCCTGGTTAATTGAATGTTTATTATTTTCTTACTTCCAGTCTGTACATTAATAATGTAGAGTGTTGTCATGTATTTTAAAAATCTTTCTTATGCAATTACCTTTTTCATTAACAAAATATTTTTGAGATTAAAAAAACCATGAATATGCCACAACTTATTTACTCATTCTCCTATTCCCAAGAGTAGGAGTCTATTGGCTATCATGAAAAAAAAAATGCTGCTACAAATATTCTAGTATATCCTTTTGTGCACGTGTGCATGAATTTCTTAGAATTGGAATTCCTTGGCCAGAAGGTACATGCAGCTTCCACTTTGCTTGATGTAGTTAAATTGTTCTCCAATGCGGTTTCATTGCACAGAACGATTCCTGTTGCTCCATTTTCTCTCCAACATCTGATAATACCAGGATTTTAAATTTTTGACAATATTTCTGATGTGAAGTGTTATCTCATAGTGGAAATTTGCACTTCTCTGAACACTAGTAGATTTTTTCATTGTTACATCTTTTACCCTTTTTTTCTATTAGGTTGCTTTTTAAACATTAATTTGGAGGAGTTATTTTATATTCTGGATTCTATTCTTGACAGTATTTTTATATGTTAGCATTTAAAAGAAAACACAAAAAGTCAGTATAATAAAAAAATGATTTTCCATACTGTTTGAAGTTTTATTTTTTTAACGCTATTTGGCAGTGAGACTGCATGAGTTTGCTACTTTGATGATAGGATTTTTTTTTTCTTTTGATGGCATTTACTACAGGATTTATAAATAAACGTTCTTGTTTGGATACATCAACTGTAACATTTCAGATAATATTACTCTCTTGCAATTGTTAAGTTTAAATTTCATAGTCTTTGATATGGGCCACTCTTGCCCAAAAGAATGAAAGCTTTGCCGAAAGCAAAGTTCCAGGGTGGAGGACACCCTCACCAAATCATCCAAGTGGCTGTGAAGACACTTCATTCATACTAGGTGATTTCAGATTTTGCGGATTACGAATTGGAAATAACTAATACTATTTTCACATTAATTTATAATTCATTTAGTAATTCATATTTATAACAGCCTATGATTAATTTTATGTGTCAACTTGACCAGGTCATAATGCCCAGGTATTTGATCAAACATTATTCTGAATGTTTTTTGTGAGAATGTTTTCTGGATGAAATTAACATTTTAACTGGGTGGACTTTCAGTAAAGCACACATAATGTGGATGGGCCTCAGCAAATCAGTTGAAGGCCTTACAGAATAAAGATTGACCTCCCCTGAGCAGGAAGGAATTTTGTCAGTAGATGAATTTTGGGTTTAAACTGCCACATGGACTCTTCCTGGGTCTCCAGACTGACAGCTTTAGGACTTGAAGCGCCACATCAGCTCTTCTTGGGTCTCTAGCCTGTTGGCCTACCCTATAGATACTGAACTTGCTGGTGTCCATAATCACATGAACCAATTCCTTAAAACAAATTTCTTTCTCTCTGTGTAATTATATCAGTTCTGTTTCTCTGGAGAACCCCAATACAGTGTGCTTTTAATATACAGCTACTCAAGAAACACATTTTCTATTATCAGAGCATACTATGTATTTCTTGACACAGCTGGCATGTTAAACCAAAACTATACCCATGTCTTCCACTTTTATTTAGAAATGAAGGTCTTCCATAAATAAGTGTCTGCAATTATTACTGATTCAAGATTGTTAGAATCATAAAGATAGAAAGCATCCCAAGAATTTATTAGGACATGGGTAGAAGTTTTACCTCTTTACTCAGGCTGAAATATGAGTTAAGCCATGCTTAGATAGCAGGTCAGGTTGACAAACAGGTCTACAAGGCCAATTTCTGATTTTTGGTGATGGTCAACAACAGCGCTGACTTGAGAAAATTTCTGTGGCCATTTTTGGGCTCAGCGAGAAAAAGACTGTTATTTGTCTTAGGAAGCAGAGGAATCCTTATGCTATGTATTTGCCATCTCTGGCCTAGGCCTTAGGCCAGTGATTTAGAAGAAATTCCTCCAGCTTATATGTGAGACAGCCTACCTGTTCATGGCCAGGAGCACCGAGGCTTCTTATTAATATTAATCTGTATTTGCCTGAATGTTCCTCCCGTATATGTCCCTTGAGAATGTGCAATAAGATCTTGGGCAAATATCTTACCATTGAACCACAACTAATAGAAAAGTAATCACTGAATTCGTTCTATTACGTATGTCCCATTTATGGAAGAATTACATTACCATTATTATATCCCAGCAACATATTTGCTTTAAAAGCACCTGGATTCTTTTAAATTTCTGAAATATTTGCAATCTAGCGTCTGGCACCTAATAATATGCTGCTGTTTTTTATATAAGATGTTCATAAGTTTATGGCTTCATGAGTATAGTATCTACTTGAGCTTTTTGCCAAGACTGAGCCTTTTGCTTCTTTTGTATCCTCTGTAAATGCTCAATAAATGATGGCTGGATTGAACTGCTTCTAAGAGACCATGGAGTCTCAGGTCTTTAAGATTCTGTAGCAGTAAGGGGAAAAAAAAAAAAAAAAAAAGGTCAGAGTGTTCTTGGCATCGCCAAGCAGGGTATTAGAATGAAAATAGAAAGTATAATGTTACCCTTGAAGAACATGTTCTGGTCACTACACTTCTAAAAAGCAATGACTGACCTGGAAAGGGGTGAGAGATGGGCAGTTTTGTTTGATAAAGGTGCTGGAATAGTTTCCTGATAAGACCAAACAAAAATGTCTAGTATTATGGCCTCGTCTGAAGGCATTTGCTATCAGAGCAACACCTATAACATGCATAACAAGGGAAGATTTTGATAAATGTAATATAAGGACTCCAATAGGGCAGCCTCTATTGGACTAGATTCATGAGAGGATCCTTAGGTCTGGCTGGCAAAGGATACTTGGGTCTGGTTGGCCCATGTAGCTTTATCCACACATGTAGGTGTCAGTGATCCTGAATGAATGAGGAGATCACTTCTGTGTTTTAAGATTCAGGCCTGCAGTAACAGTCGCTGGTTTCTTAAGATGAGAAACACCAAGGTTGCCTCCAGATAATCAAATTTCCTTTACTTTCTATCTTTGCCAGAGCAACCAGCTGCCTTTAGAATTTTCCACCCAGATTCTTTTAATCTACCCAGTTTGCTAAACCTGGCTTAAATCTGAAGCTTACCTGGATTCAGTGTCTCCTCATCTGTTATCCCTACTGTAAGCAGGACTGGATCAGTCAGACCCACGCCAGTGCTCTTATCGTTTTTAATCCCAGGAAGTCAACTATGTCTTTTCTATGACATGGCCTGGGTCTCGGACTGTTTCGTTACATCAAGTCTTTGGTCACCAGCTTTGCCTTTACACCCAAGACTGAGAAATTAGCACTCTTCTGTGTGCAAAGAGAAAGGGAAAGTAGGCTACTGATAAGTCTATAAAATTGTGATTCATTCATTAAATTTCTAAAATTTAAGAACTAGAGGAGTAAAATATTCTGCCCTTTTCACAGCAAATAGCAGGCCCTAGGAATACTATTATCCCAGAGTTGTACAAGACAAATATAAAGAACGCCCTCAAAGAACTTGAATTTAGTTAAGGAAGGTTGGATTCATTATTCACTAAAGGAAATTTATTAATATTCAGTGTTGTTAACATTTGAAGATGATATTGAAGGGCAGCCAGCCTTTTTCACTAAAGGCAACTCTTGGCATTAGACTGTTGGCCTGAATAAATAATTACTTTATATGAGGCTTGTTTTTTTGGTTGTTATTCTTTATATACTCTTTACTTTGTTAAGTAGTGTTATTTTTATGCCTTTTTCATGTTTTCATCAGACTATGCTGAAAGAGAGGAAATTAGTTCTACACCTTCATAGCTCTACCATAATAATAATAATGCATATTATTGAACACATCTGAGTAAATGGTTGATGTAGATATCCCCATTTAATCCTCAAAACAATCCTATGTGATTGATACTGTATGCATTTTGCAGATGAGGAAATGGAGGCACACAGAGACTAAGTAACTTGCTCAAGTTCCTGTGGTAGGAACTGGCACTCCAAGATGCAAACTCTGCCTGTCTGATTATAGAACCCACATATTTAGCCACTTCTTACACTGTCATTGAAGGCTACAAGGCCACACTTTCTGATTGTGTGCCTTCTTGGGAAAGTCCAGCCCAGGAAAGGCTGGCATCTATCTTCTCTTTGAGACTTTATTTCAGGGCTATTTTAGCAGTGTTGTCAATATCTAAACCTGTCACCTGATGAGATTATTCCTACTGTAACCAGAAACCCAGAAAGTAAAGTTAATAAATCCTCTACTCATGCCCAGGAACTTAGGAGACTGAATGTGAAGAAGGCCAAAGCAGATTTAAAGTGATTGAAATGACAAAAGGTGAAATGTGAGTGAAGTGAATGAATTACAAAAGCATGTATGAATAGTATTACACAAGTGAAGCAAATTCAATATCAATTCAATTTCTGACCACGTGCAGAGGAAAAACAAGGGTAAAGGAGCAGAAGAGTCAAGGGTAATGAACAGCTTTATTACTTTTTTTCATTGTGCCACTACATATGAATTTTTGTTGCTATTTATTAACATGTAGAGGTTAAAGTTTTTGTAAGATCTCATCATAAAATTATGGAAGGCTAAGCGAAGTCCTGCAATGGAGAACGCAGTTTGAAGTCAGGTTACAACAAAATATTAGCTGCGTTTCATATTGTAAAGTGCTGAGGATATTTTAGAAATTAAACATAAAGGCTTTAATACAAACATGCTGGGTCTTGTTGGGTGAGCCCATTGTTCCTGTCTGTAGGCGAATCTCTTCTAGGTTATTTGGGGGAATGGTAGAGTTTCATACTAAGTCATCTTTGCTGTTCATGGTGTATAATATTCAGCTTTAAGCAATATAAAAAGACTTACCCATCTAAGCAAACAATTCTCAGATGACTCCATTCTCCATCTCCATTTGAATTTAGACTGGCCTGGGTTTGAGTCTCGGTATCCCACACACAAGGTGTGTCCATAGGCCAGTTGTTTAGTGCTAGCTTTTTTTTTCTTTTCTTTTCTTTCTTTTTTTTTTTTTGAAACAGGGTCTTGCTCTGCTGCCCAGTCTGGAGTGCGGTGGTGGAATAATGACTCACTGCAGCCTCGACCTCCTGGGCTCAAGCAATTCTCCCACCTCAGCCTCCTGAATAGCTGAGACTACAGGTGGGCTCCACCATGTCTAGCTTTTTATTATTATTTTGTAGAGATGAGGTCTTGCTATATTTTCCAGGCTGGTCTCAAAATTCTGGGTTTAAGTGATGCTCCTGCCTTCGCCTCCAAAAGTGCTGTGATTACAGGCATAAGCCACTGTTCCCAGCCAGTTGTTTAGCTTTCTGAGCACCACTTTCTTTACTGTAAGATGCAAATAATTGCTACCTTGGAGGATTAGAAATAATATAGTATCTGGAAAGGGATTTGTAGAACCCCCAGTATACAGTAGGCCCTCCATGAATGACAGCAAATACAATTACATAAAGTGCACAATGCCGTGCCAAGTACATACAGAAGCTTAATACATATTAGTTGAAGGAGTTTAATAAATGAAGGACTAGAAGCTATCTTCAAGCAATAAATTTGCTTTTAATTTGTAGCTTCTTGTTTCCATATTTAAAATGTGACTCTAATAGTGGCAATTGCACCTGTGCTATTGGTGAGGAAGTGGAATAAAGCATGACCCAGAGATTCAGGAGATTCTCGATGAATACACCAACTTTCATTGGTCCTTAAATTACTATGCATAGGTTGCTATTTATTTGAAATATTTATAGAGACTAACTTGGTTGCAGACGCTCTATCAATCTTTCAGGGCAGGGGCTGAATCCAGATAAATGTAAATGGCTGACGTGGACAGGGTTTTAAATAAAAACATCGATACTTACACATTCTACTTATTAAACACATAAGACTATTCCTACACACACACACACAGAGGCACAATAGTCTCTCTCTTGCATGTTTCTTCAAATACATGGACTTCTCTTATTTTCCTACTTTTGATAGAGACAGGGGCACAGTGAGATCTTTCTCTACTATTAGAAAACCGTAAGTGCCAGGGTGATGTTAAATAACCTTTGTGCCATAGGGAGCACTGATGACTATACGCTGGCGGACATTTGTCCTTTGGAAGAGAACCTGCTCAGCATCAGCTGAGTGTCACCATAGGACAATTTGAGCATAGTGTAAGAGCTTCTGGTTTCTCACAAGAAACCAAAAACCAAGGGTTTGTGTGAGATTTATTAAATTTCATGATTGACACAAATATTTTTAAAACATCACGTGGATGAAATAAAGCCTTTTGTCAGCTGAAGGTGGCCCAATGATTTCTGTGATCTTTCTTCTAGATCTGGCTTCTCTAAAGTACTCCATGCTTTAATCAGCTAAGAGTAGGAGAATATCTAGGTTGGAATGCAAGGGACTTCATGGTCTGAACCTGTATTCTGAGCTCAATCAGCAGTGGGAGGAACTAGATATGGAGGCTGGAAACTGGAAAGTAGGCACAGCCCTGAGAACGGGCAGTGGGGCAGTGAAAACTTAGCAGCAGGTGGGGCAGATGTTTCAGAGGGCATGTTAGGAACTCAGCAAGACCTAACAGAGGGGATAGGTGGTGGTGTGGGGGCAGACAGTGGGGACAGACTCAGTGTGGTGAAGAGAAGGTAGTGGATGTCTGTCTGGATGGCCTGCCTGCACACGCTTAGTAGGAGGATTTCTGAGAGGAAAAAGGGATTGAGAGGGGCCGCATAGATATGATGTAGAGCTGCAAGCTGGAGACTTGGTTTCAGATGTGGAACAGAAGTGATTTTAGAATAAATGGCATGATGCAGAGTCACTTGGGTTATGGAATGAGGGCTCTATAACCCACTAGCTCTCATTCAACAATAACAGCAGCCATAACCCCGAAGCCTAAGACAGGGCTGAGCCTGTGAATTGTGGAAGAAACTAGAACTAGCTAGAACTCCGGCTAGAATTCACCTGTGAGCGAGGGATCAGGAAAGTCAATATGTTAAGAATACAGAATAGCTTGAGGGACTGCTGATCTTTCTAGCAAGGAAAAAAAAAAACGTATTAATATTGAGAACACCTGGAAGCATGTACACAATCCATTTTCATTTCTGGTGAGAGCACAGGGTGGAGGGCCTGAAGGAAAAATCCCAGGCTGTTCCTAGGAAAATTCCTTTCTGAAAATGACTCAAAATACTTTGGGCCTTTGAAAAGCAAAAGATGTCCTAAGCACTTTGTAGCTGATTCCCATCTAGCAGTTAAGCTGCCATTTAGACCTGTCTGGGTATGTTTTGTGAACTGATGGGCTGGGCCTGCTAGACAGCTTTTCACAAGAGGGATTGATGAGCTTTTTGGTAAAGAATTTATTTAAAATGAAGGGAATGCAGAAAAGAGTAGGTTGACTCAGAAAGGGAATCCGAAAATGTCAGCAGTGTCAGGGCAGCAGGGTGATGCAGTATAGTGACTATCACTGGGAATCTATCTCATGGATTAGCACAGGCGCAGGTTCCACTGGAATCATATATGAGTTCTATGGAAAGTAGCAGGGTTTTTTTTTTCCCCTTAGAAATTGTTTCACCATACTACTAATTATCAGGAAAAGGCAAATTAAAACCACAATGAGGTAATACCCGACTCCTGCAAAACTGGCCATAATTAAAAAGTCAAAAAATAATAGATATTGGTGTGGATATGGTGAAAAGGGACACTTTTACACCGTTGGTGGGAATGTAAACTAGTACAACCACTATGGAAAACAGTATGGAGATTTCTTAAAGAACTAAAAGTAGAGCTACTATTGGATCCAGCAATCTCACTACTGGGTACCTACCCAAAGGAAAATAAATCACTATATGAAAAAGACACTTGCACACACATGTTTATAGCAGCATAACTCGCAATTGCAAAAATATGGAACTAACCTAAATGCCCATCAACCAACAATAAAGAAAATGTGATATTTATACAGCATGAAATACTACTCAGCCATAAAACAGAATAAAATAATGGTTTTTGCAGCAACTTGGATGGAGCTGGAGGCCATTATTCTAAGTGAAGTAATTCAGGAACGGAAAACCAAATATCTTATGTTCTCACTTATAAGTGGGAGCTAAGCTGTGAGGAGGTAAAGGCATAGGAATGATACAATAAACTGTGGGGTCTCAGGGTGAAGGATGGGGGGGATGAGGGATAAAAGACTGCATATTGGGCACCGTGTACACTGCGCAGGTGGTGGGTGAACCAAAAACTCAGAAATCACCACTAAACAACTTATCCATGTAACCAAAATCCACCTGTACCCCTGATATGGTTTGAGTGTGCCCCACCCAAATCTCATCTTGAATTCCCACAAGTTGTGGGAGGGACCTGGTGGGAGGTAATTGAATCATGGGGACAGGTCTTTCCCATGCTGTTCTCGTGATAGAGACTTAAGTCTCACGAGATCTGATGGTTACACAAAGGAGAATTTCCCTAGACAAGCTCTCTTCTCTTGTCTGCTGCAATGTGAGACGTGACTTTCACTGTCTGCCATGATTGTGAGGCCTCCCCAGTCACGTGGAACTGTGAGTCCATTAAACCTCTTTCTTTTGTAAATTGCCCAGTCTCGGGGATATCTTTATCAGCAGTGTGAAAAAAGACTAATATAACTGGCAAAACTATTGAAATAAAAATAAAAATTTAAAAATTGTTTCACCAAATATTCTGACAAGAAGTAACACTGAGTAGAATCTCATTGGAGAAAAACATCCACCAGGAAATTCCTCCCCACCTTGAAATAGACACTTGTGCAGCTTTGGCTCATCGAAACCCTAACCTGTTGGTAGGAGCAGCAATGCTGGGTGGCGGATCTGGTGTCTGGCAGGAGATGGCACCTGCTAGGGATGAAAGTGAGCAAAGCAGGAGAAGAGAAAAAGAACTGTTGACAGTACAGCTGAGCAGAGTTTTCCTGAGTGCATGAATGAGGCATGCTCTGCAGACAACTAGAAGTATTTGGAGGACAAGAGAAAACTGAAGTCCTGCCTGAGTAAGCCTGGGGAAGGAATACAAATGATTTCTGTTCACATGAACCTCTCTGTGCTTACTATCTGCTAAAGTTTACTACAAACTTATATTCCATTTTTAAGTCATGACACAAAACCCCCATGCTTTTCCATTATCAAGTAAGTGTAGTCAGTGAGGCCTTGCCACTTGTGAAAGATCTGAGCTGTTCTAACAGTATTCGGTGTCATCTCAAAATTTAGTGTTCTTAGGTTCTTTGACCTTTGGATGGCACTTCTGAGAAGCCACTGTGGCCTGTGACATTATTTATCATTTAGGAAGTAAAGAAACTAATCCATTTTATTTAACGATTTGTAGAGGTAGATGCACAGAAGTGCACACCTGCTGGCAAAAACACACACACACAGACAAAGGAAAGCAGAACTATATAGAAAGAGAAATAAGTATGTAGGAACTGCTGGTCATGCAATTCATTGTTGAGATCCCGGGTCTCATTTATCTCACTGATAGACTATTTAAAAAGAGACTTTGCAGGACCATAGCTGGAAAAGGTGTAGAAAATGAAACAATTTGTTTTGTGTCCCACTTTTAAGACTATGCATAAAATTAAGTGGCTTGTTAAAAGACTCATGTCAGAAAGATGTGCTAGCTTTGTAAGAAAAACACTGCATATGAAGCATATTAATTTTTCCTTTCTGCAAGCCTTTTCTGGAATAGTGTTTAGATCAAGAAAACAGCCAGAAAAGGAATAGTAATACATTGTTAGGCAATTATATTATAAAATTTTACCCCCTTATATAGGGTCTCTTTGGCAGGCACTCACAGTCCTGTGTTTTTCATTATAAGTGGCTTACATCAGTACTGACATCTTCCAGATGTTAGTAGCTTTGATTTTTTTCCCTCGTGTTGCAAACGAGTTGGCATGGAAACAACTCTTTGCTGGCAACATGACATATGATTCAAGGCAAAATGCATTTTAACACAGATGAATAGTTCAGGAATCTGCCTTTAACAAAAGTCATTTTGAGAGCTGTTTTGAATCTGTTGGTGTTTTGTGACAACTTTTTCAACTTAGATGGGAGAAATCAAAGCATTTCGCGTTATGCAACGTAGCTGTTGCTAAAATGTGATTTGGCTCTTACGCTGAATAAACCCTTCAAGTTTAGAAATGGACTTTAGGTATAAGGAACCTAAAAAAAATCTTCAGTGGAAATTACCTGCTTGTTTTAAATCATGAACCTTCTAAAACAAACCAAATACGGACTGGCAGTGTGCTGCTCTTCAAAGTAAGAGCTAGTGCTATAATTATTTCAGATGGTTTGAATTTTTTTCCCTTAAGAGGACTGTAGAGAAAGGAGGAAAAATTCTCTTCACTGTGCCTTGCTAGCTACCATTGTTCACCCACTCTACAATCTCTTTACCAGAGAGCCTGGGAGCACAGGATGTTCTAGATGCCCTGATGTCATTCCTTCTGCTTGCTCCAGATACTAGAGAATTCAAGTGCTTGTTCGTTTCCTGTTGTCCTCTCCATCTGAGCACAGGAAGAACTGCACTTCTTGGCCTCTTTGCAGGAAAGAGAGCTTTGTGACTAGCTCTGGACAGTAGGCTGTAAGTGGAAATTAGTCGTCTGTGCAAAATCCTTCAGCGCCCTCTTTCTCTCTGCCCTAGCAATGAGAGATCACATGTTTCAGGCGGTGCGACTATTAAATGCCATTAGCTTGGGTACTAGTGACTCTGCTGAGTAGAATCTCCAAAGACTACCCATGAGGGATATGTAGCAGGGTGTGAGAAAGAAACTTCTGTGTGTTTGTTAAGGCACTGAGATTTTGAAATTCTTCATGACCACAGCTACCTCAGAGAATGTTTGAGCCATGATATACATTAGATATCATCCAGTCCAGCCCCTCATTATGCAGATATAGAAAGTAAAGCCCAGAGAAGTGAGAAACGTGCCCAATTATTACACAGCTAGTAAATCCATAAACCAGGGGCTATAATTCTGCTTGTAGGAGAAATAAGACTAGTCCTTAGGCTTTTCCTCATGGGACTATTAGGGTGTTCGATTTGCATATGCTACCCTAACCTAGTCATTCCCAATCAAATCTTGGTTATCATGAAAACACATATTATATCTCGTCTTCTGTCATCCCCCTATCAACAAGACACCTATGCCCAAGAGACTGGATAGGAAGGTATGATGAGCAAGAAGAGAGTTTGTGTAGAAGAAAGCACATATGGCTCTATTTTGACTACTTCATGGATTTTTTTGTTACTGGTAAATTTAAAATTAAAATAAGAAACTGGGCACAGTGACTCACACCTGTAATCCCAGCACATTGGGAGCTGAGGCAGGAGGATCCCTTCAGCCCAGGAGTTCAACACCAGCCTGGGCGACATAGTGAGACCCCATTTCTGCAACAACAACAACAACAATAACAACAACAAACTAGTCAAGTCTGTGGTCTCAGCTACTAAGGAGGCTGAAGTTTGAGGATTGCTTAAGTGGGAGAGATTGAGGCTGCAGTGAGTGACAGAGTGAGATCCTGTTTCAAAAATAAATAATAAATATTAAATTAAAATAGAAATAAGTAAATGAAAAATTTTGAAATACTGAAATTGAACTGGTAGTAATTTGTCCACTGAGGGAGAATATAAAGTGGTGAAGAGTGGCAGCCACGAGCCTTGCTGGGCCTTCCTCACTTCATTCTCATCATTATTTCTAATGAGTCCCACTGCCCTGTCTACGTCCATGATGCCTATAGTTGGAATATAAGCGCCTTATATTGAGCATGGCATAAAACCTCTTTAAAAATGACCACAGTTTACCTTTCTAGTGTCAATTTTAGAACCTCATACTGGCTCCCCACCAATTATTATGCATCTTCTACTCCAATAATGTATACACTTGGTTGCAGAGTCCAATCTATAACCTAAAATTGTCATTTGTAAATTTTGACATCTTGAGCTGCATTTATGTTGCACACAGAGTCCTCTTTGTCTACTTAGATATTTTCTAATCATCTTTCATGACAGTTCTTAAAAATTTCCTCCTTGAAGAGGTCTTCTTCAACATTCCTGGGCAGAGTAAGCCACTCCTTCCTATATAGTCCTCCATATCACAGCTACGTCACTTCAAGTTTGTATTTTACTTCCTTATCTATATTTTTACTATTACTGGATCATGGATTCCCCAGGGACAAGAGTCATGTCAAATTCATCTTTGCATCCCCAGATGACTAAACTATAAACACAATGCTTATGCTTATTTTTTTCCTTGTGCAATACAACTTGAGTCAATTTTCAGAGTGTTTTCTAAATGCAAAGTACTGTTCCTAGGCTAACAAGATACTTAAGACACTGCTTCTTCTCTCAAGAACTTACCATTTTATCTCATTGATATATACATTTTGAATAAAGACTTCTAGGGAGCTTGTTGTTTCTTTAATACAGCAAATTTGTGGCATATTCTTGGACTCATTTGCAAAGTCAGCTTGCTCTAAACAACTACCATAATGTAGTTATTATTATTATGTGTGATATATTGGCATTTAAAAGTTTTTAAAATATGGCTACAGTCTCAATAAGCCATAATGCCTGTGAACATGTATTTCATATACTGTATATAACCACCGATCTTTCAAACAGCCTGGTGAGTCTGGGATGTATAAGACAGCCATAACCCTGGGATTTAGAGTCAGAATATATGAGTTGCAACATCTCTTCTGGCACTTCCTAGCCATTATCACCCTGGATTAAATGAATTTAGATATTATAAGAGACTTAGAAAAGTTTTGAAGATTAAATGAATTTAGATATTATAAATAATGAGACTTCAAAAAGTTTTTTGTACATTGTAAATGCTCAATAAATTTTAGCTATTGTAATTATTTCATACATGAAAAAATAAAGATCAGAAAAATTAACTAATTTCCCAAAGATCACAGAATCAGATGCAACCTTAGGTCAGATTAACATTAAAGTCCTTGCTGTTGTCACTACAACGCCTCCCTCTCTGTAGAAGCAGACTGGCTCAATGTACCAAAACTACATGTGGGTTATCCAAACTTTAATTGGTCAGCTTCAAACTGATGGTGTACACTTTACCTATTACTGCCTCCATTTTATCATGTGCAAAATAAAATGACCCAAATGTTCAGTAGCCTATTAATCAACATGTAGAAAATTTTTACGGTTGGGGCTCGATAAGCAGAGAAGCAGTGTATGTAGTGGAAAGACTTCAGGCATCTGAGTTTGAACCTCAGTTTCTCATCTGTAAAATCATAATAACATCCATAGGCAGATTTGTTTTGAGGATTAGAGACAACACAAGAACAGTGCTTGGCACATAGTAGATGCTCTGTAAACAACAGCCATTATTGTCACTACTACCATCAGTGCCAGTAAGTTTAGAGCAGCTGTCTGTAAGTTCAACCACAGGGAAAAGATGAGCTTTGCACATGCCTGAGGGCCACAACTCAGTGAGCTACTGCTTAGCCTGTTTATTTATGAAAGTTTTTTATTCCATTTGTGGCTGGATTATGGTCTTAAGGCAATGACAGCGCTGCTGCTCGGTGTTAATTTCTGAGCAGTAATGCAAATTGATGGAGCACAAGACTCAGGCCACCAACTGTACAGAGTGATTCCCTCTGCCATCTGACTGTGAGCTTAGCACCAAGAATTCACATAAGGAGAGACAGCGTGAGGGGCCAATCTTTTGGCTCTGTGCTTGAGAGATGTTTTCCTGCCACAGAAGTGGAGCCTATGGTGAGTGATTGGAGTCCATGTTGCTAAGGCAAAGCAGAAAATGATTTCTTATTATTAGTAGTGGTAGCATTAATAATAACAATAGCCATGAAATAACAAAACGGTCTCTGTCTTTGAAATGTAGAAGAGAAATAATTGGCCCAGAAAGACTTTATCAGTTGGAATGTTCCATATTTGCTTGATTTACCATCTTCAAGCAGTTCAAACAGCTTTGCACAATAAACTTAAATGCCCAAAATGTCCTGCTCCTGCACTGAAACGTCTTTTATATACTTGTTTCCATAGTTTGGAACACTCTTGCTGCAAAAACAAGAAATCAGAATAGACCCAATTTATTTTACTGATATTTGAAGGTAATTTTTCCCTTAATGAATGCATCTGTTTGGATGATAAATTGTCCATTAGACAATGCTCAAGTGTTTTTATGCTCTCGTTTTGATTATGGAGCTTTTAATGTAGTGTTGCCTCCACTCTTTGAATTTCTCTGCAATTCAGTCATCTGCCAAAGAGAATTGACTGAAGAAAATGCCAGACTGATTTTCCTTCCTTAAGTATTTTAATTTATTAAACAAATGACCTAATAGATTGCATAAAGATGTATTTCTCTGCTTTGTGCTGACCTTATTGAGAGTTAATCAGTTTTATAATGATAATTAGATGTCAGCATTAGTATCCTGCGTGTACGTAAAGATAATGACTCCAGCACACAGCACGCAGCACACGGCACACAGCACACATAATGACCAAGACTTGACCCAACACAATCACAATAATTTCTGAATTTGCTCCACTTTTCAAGGGGGTGGTGTGCTGCTTACTTACTTTCAGAATCATGAGGAAAAATGTTCTATGTAGTGTGAGCAGAAGATACATACAATGTGGGGAATTAGTTACACAGTTGCTATTTCTGTCATATTGTTAATGGCAATTACACATCTAAATTCCCCTGTAGCAATAGTTCACAGTGGGCACTGGAAGGAAGTAAAAATGCATGAGAGAATTTAAATAATGTACGACATGGTGACTATAGTTAAGAGCGATATATTGTATTTTTGAAAAATGCTAAGAGAGTGGATTTTAAAATTTTATTTCTTATTTTTATAGCTTTCAGGGGTATAAGTGCAGTTTGTTACATGGATATAGTGCATAATGATGAAGTCTGGGCTTTTGGTGTAAACATCATCTAAATTGAGCTTGTCCAACCCTCAGCCCACAGGCTACATGTGGCCCAGGATGGTTTTGAATGTGGGCCAGCAGAAGTTTGTCAACAACATTATGAAATTCTTTTTTGGAGATTTTTTTTTTTTTTTTTAGCTCATCAGCTATTGTTAGTGTTAGTGTATTTTATGTGGGGCCCAAGACAATGCTTCCTCTTCCTCCAGTGCGACCCAGGAAGTGAAAAGATTGGACACACAGAAAAATAGTGAACATTGTATCCATTATGTAACTTCTCATTCCTCACCCCCGTCCCACCTTCCCACCTTTCTGAATCTCCAGTGTCTATTATTCTACTTTCTATGTCCATGTTTACACACTGTTGTTTCCACTTACAAGTGACAGCATGCAGTATTTAACTTTCTGTGTCTGATATATTTGAGAGTGGATGCTAACTGTTCTTACCACAAAAATCATAACTATGTGAGGTAATCCATAAGTTGATTAGCTAAAATTAATTAATCCACAATGTATGTATACTTCAAAACATCATGTTGTGTGTGAATGAATACATAAAATTTTATCTGCCAATTAAAAAAATAAAATAGTAATAATTTTAAAAGAATTGAAATAATGAATAGTACTGTGTATTATTCCATTTTCATGCTGCTGAAAAAGACATACCTGAGACTGGGAAGAAAAAGAGGTTTAATTGGACTTACAGTTCCACATGGTTGGGGAGGCCTTGGAATCATGGCGGGACGTGAGAGGCACTTCTAACGTGACTGCGGCAAGAGAAAATGAGAAAGATGCAAAAGCGGAAACCCCTGATAAAACCATCAGATCTGATGAGACTTATTCACTATCATGAGAACAGTATGGGGAAACCACCCCCATGATTCAAATTATCTTCCACCGGGTCCCTCCCACAACACGTGGGAATTATGGGGGTACAATTCAAGATGAGATTTGGGTGGGGACACAGTTCCAAACCATATCATATGGTATTTTAGTTTGGTTGAATTTTAAACTACCTTTGGAAATGAACACATCTTTATCTTACATAAACACTCTATATATGTAGGCTTCCTGTCAAAATTGGTATATGTTTTACTTCAATGTGGGCTCTACTGCCAGTGCTAGGAAATGGTATTTGACAGTGATGTCCAGTTCCATTGGATCTTCCTGGAGAAAACTAAGTAATGATATTAAGTTACTTTGACAAGTAGCTCTGCATTTCCTAAATGTTTATTCCACATTATCATTTAGCACCCTGACCTACTAGAGAAGTAATCTTCATGACACTAACTTGCGTAAATGAAGGCCAAAAAAACAAAAAACAGAAAACTTCCCTGTGCATCCTGTGCTGTACATCATCGAAATTCAATATGCTTCTCAAATAGAAATAGATAAAACACGTGCTTATATCTCACTTTTCCATTTTTTAAACCACTAGTTTATACACTGTAAAAAAGCTGCAGAGTCCCCCCACCACCAAAGAAAACCCATTTCATATTAAACTGTAAAATTAAGCTCCCCCCGCCCCCCGCAATCCTAAAACATTAAATGGAGCTTCTTAAGTTGAAGAAGGGGTGGCAAGACTAGGGTAGACCTCTTCGTAACCCTAACCTGCTACCACACAGGGTCCCCGGAGGCACATCTGAAAAATTTAGGGATCCTAGGAGCACAGTTTAAAAACCATAGTTTAAAATATTTGTATGTCAGAATAATATTTTAACAATTCTTCCTCAACAAAAGAGAGAACAATCAGTAAAACTGACCTTTTGGATGGACTAGTTTTAACCATAAATAATTAATTCATCCTTCTTTACAGCTGAGAGCACTTGTTTCCCAATCAAGGAATGGCTTGGAATATTCTCTATGATGTAGTTGTTAAAAACCACCCCTTCTTCAATAGGTTGGATATGAAATGTCCCAGGTGTTGAAGGTCTAGAGCTCTTGCTCTGTGTCATTACTGCCATGGCGTGTGCATCCGTTGAGGTAGCGTTGCTATATTGGCAACTCACTAAACTGTTAGTTGTGCGAGGGCAGAGACCTCATCTTGATCTTCCCTGAAGCCTGGTCCAAGCAGACCATCTTGCTGAATGAACAAATAAAATCTCTGGGGTCTGATCTCCGGCTTACATATTTCCCCTATCATGATCCTGAAGTCTTTCCACTGGACTATGAGTACTCCTTATTTTATACTTTCTTTTAGATGATTCTTCATTGATACTCACCAAAATGTATAGATCTTTTCCATTTAATGTTGAAACGTTTTGAAAGTCTGAGAATGGAATTTAATAAGATCAGTTGGAAATAAGGCTCCCCATTTTTATTTTTATAGTTCATAAAAAATAATTCATTCAATCAGAATGAACCCCTCTTGATGTATTACAGTTGCACTAGGCATCTTCAGAATGGCTCCTGAAAAGAAGTCCTAAATAAAAACTTCAAAATAAGAAGCATTTTCCTCTTGCCTGAAAGGCTTTTCATGACACAATGAGGCTGCTGTCCTCCAGGAGTTTATAATCACTTCAGATAAATAAAATAGATATAGAAATTATGACTAACAGTATGTGAAAGATATTCCAAACTAATGATACAGAAAGTAAGCTAGAGAAATTCAGAAATAATTATAACATTTCATTTGGTACCTGAAGCCTCACATTCACTTTCATAATTATTTAGATATTGTATTCATCTGTTTTCATGCTGCTGAAAAAAACGTATCTGAGACTGGGCAATTTACAAAAGGAAGAGGTTTAATTGGACTTACAGTTCCACATGGCTGGGGAGGCCTCGCAATCATGGTGAAAGGCAAGGAGGAGCAAGTCACATCTTACGTGGATGGCGGCAGGCAAAGAGAGAACTTGTGTAGGAAAACTCCCATTTTAAAGACCATCATATCTCATGCGACTTATTCACTATCATGAGAACAGCACAGGCAATACCTACCCCCATGATTCGATTACCTCACACCAGGTCCCTCCCACAATAGTGGGAGTTCGAGATGAGGTCTGGGTGGGTTCACAGCCAAACCATATCATTCCACCCGTTGCCCTTCCCAAATCTCACATCCTTATATTTCAAATCACAATCATGCCTTCCCAACAGTACCCCAAAGTCTTAACTCATTTCAGCATTAACTCAAAAGTCCACACTCCAAAGTCTCATCTGAGACAAGGAAATTCCCTTCTGCCTATGAGCCTGTAAAATCAAAAGCAGGTTAGTTACTTCCTAGATACAATGGGGGTACAGGCATTGGGTAAATACAGCCATTCCAAATGGGAGAAATTGGCCAAAACAAAGGGTCTACAGGCCCCATGCAAGTCCAAAATCCAGCAGGGCAGTCAAATCTTAAAGCCTCAAAATGATCTCCTTTGACTCCATGTCTCATATCCAGATCATGCTGATGCAAGAGGTGGGTTCCCATGGTCTTAGGCAGCTCCACCCCTGTGGCTTTGCAGGGTACAACCTCCCTCCTAGCTGGTTTCACAGGCTGGTGTTGAGCATCTGCAACTTTTCCAGGTGCACAGTGCAAGCTTTTGGTGGATATACCATTCTGGGGTCTGGAGGATGATGGTCCTCTTCTCACAGCTCCACAAGGGATTGCCCCAGTGGGGACTTTGTGCGGGAGCTTCAACCCCACATTTGCCTTCTGTACTTCCCTAGCAGAGGTTATCCATGAGTGCCCTACCCCTTCAGCAAACTTCTCCCTGGGAATCCAGGCATTTCCATACATCTTCTGAGATCCAGGCAGAGGTTCCCAAACCCCAATTCTTTTTTTTTTTTATTATTATACTTTAAGTTTTAGGGTACATGTGCACATTGTGCAGGTTAGTTACATATGTATACATGTGCCATGCTGGTGCACTGCACCCACTAACTCGTCATCTACCATTAGGTATCTCTCCCAATGCTATCCCTCCCCCCTCCCCCCACCCCACAACAGTCCCCAGAGTGTGATGTTCCCCTTCCTGTGTCCATGTGATCTCATTGTTCAATTCCCACCTATGAGTGAGAATATGCGGTGTTTGGTTTTTTGTTCTTGCGATAGTTTACTGAGAATGATGTTTTCCAATTTCATCCATGTCCCTACAAAGGACATGAACTCATCATTTTTTATGGCTGCATAGTATTCCATGGTGTATATGTGCCACATTTTCTTAATCCAGTCTATTATTGTTGGACATTTGGGTTGGTTCCAAGTCTTTGCTATTGTGAATAATGCCGCAATAAACATACATGTGCATGTGTCTTTATAGCAGCATGATTTATAGTCCTTTGGGTATATACCCAGTAATGGGATGGCTGGGTCAAATGGTATTTCCAGTTCTAGATCCCTGAGGAATCGCCACACTGACTTCCACAATGCAAACCCCAATTCTTGAATTTTATGTACTCACAGGCTCAACACCATGTGGAAACTGCCAAGGTTTGGGGCTTACACCCTCTGAAACCGTGGCCTGAACTCTACACTGGCTCCTTTCAGCCACAGCTGGAGCAGCTGAGATGCAGGGCACAAAGTCCCTAGGCTGCACACAGCATGGGGACCCTGGGCCTGACCCACAAAACCATTTTCTCATAGGCCTCCAGGCCTCTGATGGGAGGGGCTTCTGTGAAGACCTCTGACATGTCCTGGAGACATTTTCCCCATTGTCTTCGGTATTAACATTTGACTCCCCTTTATTTATGCAAATTTATGCAGCTGGCTTGAATTTCTCCTCAGAAAGTGGGTTTTTCTTTTCTATCACATTGTCAGGCTGCAAATTTTCTGAACTGCTATGCTCTGCTTCCCTTATACAACTGAATGCCTTTAACAGCACCCAAGTTACCTCTTGAATGGTTTGCTGCTTAGAAATTTCTTCTGCCAGATACCCTAAATCATCTCTCTCAAGTTCAAAGTTCCACAAATCTCTAGGGCAGGGGCAAAATGCTGCCAGTCTCTTTGCTAAAGAATAACAAGAGTCACGTTTGCTCCAATTCCCAACAAGTTCCTCATCTCCAACTGAGATCAACTCAGCCTGTATTTCATTGTCCATATCATCATCAGCATTTTGATCATAGCCATTCAACAAGTCTCTAGGGAGTTCCAAACTTTCCCACATTTTGCTATCTTATTTTGAGCCCTCCAAATTGTTCCAACCTCTGCCTGTTACCCAGTTCTAAAGTCGCTTCTGCATTTTCAGATGCATTTCAGCAGCACCCCTCTCCTGGTACCAATTTACTGTACTAGCCTGTTTTCACACTGCTGATAAAAACACACCCAAGACTAGGCAATTAACAAAAGAAAGAGCTTTAATTGGACTTACAGTTCCACATGGCTGGGGAGGCCTCACAATCATGGTGAAAGGCAAGGAGGAGCAAGTCACATCTTACGTGGATGGCAGCAGGCAAAGAGAGAGCTTATGTAGGGAAACTCCTGTTTTAAAAATCATTAGATCTCATGAGACGTATTCACTATCACGTGAAGAGCATGGGAAGACCTGCCCCCATGATTCAATTACCTTTCACCAGGTCCCTCCCACAACACGTGGGAATTCAAGATAAGATTTGGGTGGGGACACAGCCAAACCATATCAGATACTGAGGAACTTAAGCAACTGTGTAAAAGATCCTAGGCCAAGAGAAAATGGATTTCTGTCTCTCTGCTTTAAAGTAAAAACTTTGGGAAGAAAATGTGGGATTTTTTTGCCCACTGTTAAATTCTTGGTTGTTAGTACAGTGCCTGGCACATAGTAGCAGTTCCTTAAATATTTGCTCAATAAAAGAATAAATGAATACACTGCTATGCCACTCAAATCTTCTATCTAACCTTGAAACCCCAAGGAGGGAATTAATACATTTCAAGTGATAATCCACTCTTGATAGACAGAAAATATCAGGCAATATTCAATGATTGACATCTATAATCCAGGCATAAAGGAGGGAGTGTCTTAGAGTTAGAGTTAAATGGTGAGAGGGCTTGCTTATACAGGAAATATTTTAAACTACATTCAGTACTTATGCTTTTGGAATGTAGATTTTAATGCAGCCTGGAGTAGAAGTAGAGAAAAGATTATGGTGGCTCATAAAACCTTCTCCACTTTATTCAGTCTTTACAAAACTCTTTGGACTCACAGAAACACGGGGATGAAAATTATGCTTATGAGCGTTTTTACCTAACTCAAGGGTGAGTTTCATTTGTGAGGTGGCCTTAATGAGGAATAAAGAATGGTCAAGAAGACAAGAATAATGAAAGGTGAGTGTGTGAGGGCCTGAGGTAAACACCTGGCTAAGTTTTATGATCTGCTATTATCTAGGGTGAATCTACAAATTTGAATATTGTGTTAATAATTACTGTTTTCAGCCACACAGCTTATCAATTACCAAGCTAACTGCCATTATGAGGAGCTCTTACCATACCAAAAGTATGTTGAAACTGCAATAGTTAGCCTTAGAGACGAATGATTATACAGATGCATTAGTAAACATGAACATAGATAATTAGTATACATGTGCATCACATAAGTATTTAAACATTTCTTCTGTTTCAATAACTAGATCATTTATGCCTTGAGGTCAGTAAATTTTTCATTTATTTATTCAACAAATATTTCCTGAGTGTCTACCATGGGACAGCCAGGCACTGGTGTAAATGATGAATAAGTCAAATGTGGCCCTACATTCTCGTGGAGATTAGCCTGGAGGAAAAGATGAATAAATGAGCTTTTGCATGAAGTGTCTCACTATGTAAAGTGATGTATTATGGGGAGTACAGGTTACTTTAGTGACATGTAGGAGGAACATCTAATCTGTGCTTAGAGTTGGGAAGCTACCAAGAGAAAACTAGTCTATGTAAACTGAGGCTGGAGAGAGGAGAAGGAGTTGGCCAGGCTGATATGTCCTTTACAAATCTTCATAGCACCCAGCATGGCATTGCACATAGACTGGATGCCAAATGATTTTATTTGATTTAAATTCTTTATTTTTGAGCGCTTGCCACAGATTCAGCTTTGCACTAGGAATTGGAAGAGATTCAAGGGAGTGTAAGAATTCATCTCTGTAATTAAGCATTCTACAAATTAGTTAAGGAGAAAAAGTGCATACATTGTTCTCTAATTGTTTTATACACAAGAGGATGTAATTAATAACTACATGCATGGTATAGGCAATAAGTACCCTTGTAACCGCCCAATGGGTTCACCTTGCCCGCAGCCTAGACAGAGCCGATTTATCAAGACAGGGGAATTGCAATGGAGAAAGAGTAAATCAGGAAGAGCCAGCTGTGCGGGAGACCAGAGTTTTATTATTACTCAAATCATTCTCCCTGAGCCATTCGATGATAAGTGTTTTTAAAGATAATTTGGCGGGTAGGGGCTTGGGAAGTGGGGAGTGCTGATTGGTCAGGTTGGAGATGGAATCATGGGGGGCAGTGGGGGTCGAAGTGAGTTTTTTTTTGTTTGTTTGTTTGTTTGTTTTTCGCTCTTTTCTGTTCTTGGGAGGGATGGCAGAACTGGTTGAGCCAGATTACCACTCTGGGTGGTGTCAGCTGATCCATCTAGTGCAGGGTCTTAAGCACTGATCTTAGGTTTCACAATACCGATATTATCCCCAGGAGCAATTTCGGGAGGTTCAAACTCTTGGAACCAGAGACTGCATGACCCCTAAACTGTGATTTCTAATGTTGTAGCTAAGTTGTTAGTCCTGCAAAGGCGGACTGGTCTCCAAGGAAGAAACGGGGTTTTTCAGGAAAGGGCTGGTTCCAATTTGTTTCAGAGTCAAACCATGAACTGAATTCCTTCCCAAAGTTAGTTTGGCCTATGCCCAGGAAAGAACAAGGACAGCTTAAACGTTAGAAGCAAGATGGAATCAGGTCTGATTTCTTTCACTGTCATAGTTTCCTCAGTTATAATTTTGCAAAGTGGTTTCACTATGAAACAACAGGAAAATGAGAGATTAAAATAAGGGTGAAATTAAAAAGTGGGAAAGGGAGACAACATAGAAGAAAATAAGCTTGAGATGAATTATGGGACAGGCAGAATTGATGGGGTACGACTTGGTACGGGGGATGAATGTGGCAATAGAGGAGAATGGCTGCAGAGACTTCAGGTCCAATATAGCAGAGGGTGTGAGTTTAGCTGCAGTTTTGACTGAATTTTATAGGTCATGGGATCTAATTTCCTGAGTAGGAGCATGGCAAAGACATGTCAATAAGTTGCCAGCAAGGCAAATCACCCCTCTCCTCAACTTTCTTCCTCCCGATGGGCCTACATTTTGCACAACAGATCTTGAGGGATGGGACAGGATGTTCTGATACAAAAATAAACTGTTAATTGCTTGAAAATAGAAAAAAGATCTTAGAAGATAAAGGCCTGGTTGTCTTTCCAGTGAAGGAAGTAGGAGGAAAGTCCCTTCTAATCCTTCAAGTCTTCTATAGCACAAATCACAAATACAAATCACAAATTAATATCTCAACAGATTATCCTATCTAATTATCGGGGTTGCTAAAAAAGATAGGTATACCTTAGAAAGAATAAGGATAAGGCCAGAGAAAACAGCTCAAAGATGTTGGTGAATAAATACAGGATTGAGAATACAGGATAAGTGGGAGTTGACAGGATTTATAGAAATCCCTATTTATAATAAATGTAAAGGCTTTAGCTTTTAAGATAAACAAGGTATTCATTGAATTTGAATTCCCTCAGTCATCTAAGGAAAATAGGTCATATCTTGGTGCTGTTTCCTTTTTCTAATCTGCCATGGGGTCTTGCATATGCTGTTACCTCTGCCTAGAATGTTTCCCCACTCACACACCCTGTCTTTTGCCTGACCTTCTTCTAGGCAACCTTCACCTTTCAGCTTAAACATGACTTCCTCAGAGAGGCCTTTCATAACTCTTTTGCATCCCTTTGTTATTCCCTTTCATATCACTGTACAACCTATCTTTCATAGCACTTATTGAAATGTGTATTTCACATTGTGTCTTTGTCTTCTGCTAGACTCTGAGTTCCATGGAGACCGGGAGCATTTTTATTTTGTTCACCACCGTATCTTTGGAGCAGGCACCGTTTCTAGAACAGAACATGCCCCCACTAAGTGTTATTAAATGTGTGCATACATGCAGCTGCTGCAGGTAAAGACAGGTGACAGCCTTGCGGGGAAGTCGGTGGAGTGTAATGGTGGGACATTGACACAGCTTGTGAGTCAGTCAATGGACAATGGCCAAAAAATGTTCTGCGATTGTCAGAAAGCATGGATTTGTATTGGGTTGACTTCTTGCATTCTGGGATCAGGGTTCAGGAAAGCCAACTGTGGGGCACATCCTAAGGTTGTTGGTTTCCTGACACAAATCCTAAGATCCACATTTCCTAGATTTGAATAGTTTTAATGTTTCTAATAATTCCTGTTCTTTTTCTATAACTGTTAATACTGTAACATATGACAGGATGAAAACTATTTGGAGTTAAACATTCAGATTAGAAAATTCCAAAATTACCAACCAATTAGTAAGTCAAAGAGGATTTTATTACCGTTTAGTGAGTCTTTATTCTTATTGTCTCTTCCACCAGAAAAGTAAAACTTATCCTGAGTGGGGTTTCTTCTGTAGATCAAGTCAAGATATCAGGACTATTAACTTGCTTATTTGGAGCCATAAAATTTGTGTTCAGAAGGTTCCTCTTCACATTGTTGTCAGAGCTTCCTGTTTTCAGCACGTTACACACCACTCATCACTCACTCCCTGTGTCAGAACTTTATCAGCATCCCGAGCTGTGGCTGCCTCTAGTGGATGGAGAGTTTTCCAGCTTACCTAAAAGAACATCAATCATTCTTCATTTTCAGTGTTCAAACTTGCTCATCAGTTAGTAACAACACTTTCTGCAGCCTTGAAAATTATTTCTGAATAAACACAGGGCGGAGGATAGCTAAAGTGATTGACAGCTCATAACTTCTCCAGTGCTTGATGTTTCAAAACCAGTGTGTATGCAGATGTCTCCTCATTACCAACGTTTGAATGTCACTTAGTATAGCTGCTTCTGAGAGAAAAATGGCATGGGTTAGATTGTCAAGCATCTTAATGGGGGTTTTGTGTCTGTAGCAGACACTCTAGCAAGCTCTGAACCAAAGTTGAGATTTGAGTAGGAGAAGAGTTATTGCTTGCAGATCAGGTAGCTCACAAAATTGTGATGTGGGGAAAAATTGTTTTCAGTATTTCTTTTCCTTTCTTTATGTTTTCTTTCCAGATCCCCACAACCAAAGCAAGGCTCCCCTCTGAGATACCTGTAAGCCTTCTGAACAAAACAGATGTTCTTCCCCAATAAGGGATTAATCACTGCCATCCCACTCCACTTCCAAGTCTTGGATTTACAGCTACTGGAGCAGAGACAGAGGTGGGAATGGGTGGGGATAAAGGCAGGGGTTAAGAGGAGAGAGGGGAGAGGGTAATGGATTAATTAAATACATTAATTCCTGATAATGAGTAAGATTTGATCATGGATTTTTTTTTTAAATTTCCAAGCATCTGATGACTTAATCTGGTGAAAATGGCTTTCTCAGAGGGTCATTAAGAATTTTGTAGTTGGCAGGGCGTGGTGGCACTCGCTTTTAGATCCAGCTACTCAGGAGACTCAAGGGAGCATCACTTGATCCCAGGAGTTTGAGACCAGCCTGAGTAACATAGTGAGACTCCATCCCTAGTTTAAAAAATAAAAAAGGGAAAAGGAAAAAGAAAAAGAATTTTGTGGCTGGTTTGAGGGTATTTTCTAGGACAGGATGGGCTTTAGGCTTCTTCAGAGGTGTCAGGCCTTTCCGCCTATGCATGACAACTGCTGTATTTGCATAATTTGGAAAGACAAGGATGGCGGCTTACTGTTTCTAGCTGACCCCATATTGGATTTCATTAGATTCCCCCACTTCCTGTGGAGTATATTTGGTATTCACTTGGGCAGTGGCAGCAAGCCTATTGGCAAGGAAGAGTGACCATAGTGCTCAACAATGCATAAACTAATAGCTCATAGTTCAAGTTCTGGGAGGTTTCATCCATTATCAGTTACCCTCCACACTAGAAGAGCCCAAGGCCTAACAATCGCTTACATAGTATAATTTTTGGGGCAGTGAAATCAGTAAGGCTATCAGGTTGATATACAGCAGCCCCTAGTAGATTTTAGGTTCTTTGAGAAGAGGGACTATGTCCTGTTTACCATTATTTGGCAAGAACATAGCCCATTACTTGGCTTAGAGTAAGTAAATGATGAATCGTGATTGAATGAACAACAAGGCGTTTCCATCCTCTTTGCTTCCCTTCTTCTCACACTCCTCCTTTCCCTCATTTGCAACTCTTTGCTCCACCCCCACTCCCAATACATGCACTCACACTGCCAGTAAAAGTTCAGTGGCACAGAATTTCAGATTCAGTAGTTATTCATTTGAATGAAAGCCACAGATTCTCTTTACTGACAGCATAGTGATTTGAGTAGGTGTATTCTTATGGTTATTTGGATTAGGAGCAAGGATAATGACAAAATAGGAACAGCAAGAGATAGAGAGCACAGTGCTCATGGAAAATACCAGGGCCATCGCTGATGGTGTCTTATAGTCTTAGTAAAAGGGTAAACTCAAAAGGTCAAACTGCTACAGGTTTAAAAATTTTTGCTTTTGTGTTTGAATCAGATGGTTCTGTAGCTCTAACATTGAAAAGGCTATTTGTTTATTCGTTCATTTAAAATTATTGAAATCCCTCTACAGGCTAGGCACTGTCTTAGAGTTTGTGAATAAGACAAGATGCCTGTCTATGAGCTGCTCAGTCTAGGTGAGTCATATATGTAAATAGTTGCTGTGTATTAACAAAACAATGGCTCAGGGGGAATATCACAAAGCACAACCTATCATATAATTTATTTTTTTTTAACCCCACAGTCTCCTGGGGCAAACACTGGGCCAAGACCAAGCCTCCTTACTCAGTCAGACCATCAGTCTGGGTGGTGTATCTGTGAAATCTTACAGTCGTATGGTCAAGAATGTGTCTTTTTTTTTTTTTTTTTTGGCTTTCTTGAGTCTCGCTCTGTTGCCCAGGCTGGAGTGCAGTAGTGTGATCTTGGCTCACTGGCTCATTGCAACCTCTGCCTCCTGAGTTCAAGTGATTCTCGTGCCTCCGCCTCCCGAGTAGCTGCGATTACAAGCATGTACTGCCATGCCTGGCTAATTTTTTTTTTGTATTTTTAGTAGAGATGAGATTTCACCATGTTGGCCAGGCTGGTCTCGAACTCCTGACCTCAAGTGATCCACCCGCCTCAGCCTCCCAAAGTGCTGGGATTATAGTAGTGAGCCACTGCGCCCAGCTAAGAGCATGAGTCTTCAAAGATCTTATGTGAGCTGAGAACAAGAACCCATCCTATTAATGACTGGATAGCAATTGGAGCAACCTGTTTTCCCCAAACTTAGTTAAAACATGCACAACCCCTAATTTGGGTCAGTTTTGGTGAATTCATGAGATTAGATAAATCACGAATGGAAGGCTCAGCAAGAGGTCCTAGGGACAAACAACAAAAGAACATATACAGTAAGGCACACATAAGAAAGAAGAATACAGCAAGTGAAATGAAACAAGTCTCTAGAAATAAAAAATGGGCCTTACCACGAACACTTGGGGCATCTGACAGAACCAAATCAACAAGCTCTGTTGCACTTTCTATTGGCTGTTCATTTTCTATTTTTCTCTCTAGACATCTTTCTTTAAAAAGAAAATCCAGATTTCCCGGGCTGGGCAAAGTGTTGGGATGAAATGACAGGAGGCAGGCGCTGTCAAGGAAAGACGTTCTCTCTGGAAGGAAGTGAGGGGACAGACGGGATGGCTGGCTCCTCTAGGCAGGTTTCCTTGCTGCCATCCCATGTGTCTTTTCCCTCCCACTCCTGTGGGCACTTTCTTGCTTGCTTGGCACAGTGAGAATTTAGGAAAGTCACGACAAAAATCCTGTCATGTGCTAGAAAGGAGAAAAAGTTTTAGATCTTTGCCTTTTCACGAATGAAGAGTTTCATGAAAATTAATGTGCAATTTTAGATAGAAGCTTTGCCTTGTTGAAGCTACTCTAACATTCTTTCTCCCCAAGTTCCTACAGTCCCTGCTTCTACACTTTAACAAACAAACAAAAAGAACAAACAACTGCTCCCCCTGCTACACACACACACACACACACACACACACACACACGAAATCCAACTTGGTTGGCAGCCCACATCATCTACCCCAGGGCTTTCTCTAAGGACTGAAGATTTATCTTGGACTGACTTCAGACATCTCCCCTCTGATCTTCCTCTGGCTACGTTTTTCTCCAATGTTTCCTCACTGCCTCCCTTGGCTCTCATTAATTAACTGCTCCTCACTCTGTGGCTAAATGCGAGCCGTTGTGTTTGGCTGTAGAGAGGATTATGACATTTTGCAAACACACACACCACTGGGGAGAATATCTTGGGTATCACACAGGCAAAGGAGGTAAACTAAGAAAACCCATTTTTAAAAACCTGTTGAAGCAAGTAACCAAAAAAGAAAAGATAGCGAAACAGGTTGATTATTTGGTGACATTTACTTATTCCTGACATGATATTTTAGAAGGGAAATACAGAAACTGGAACTTGCTATTTAACCGAGGTTCAGGTATTTCAAAGCTTGCTTATCTCTCCAGCCCGTCTGGTGTTTCCATGGTGTTCCTTTTCCGCTTCTATTAGTCTGGAACGTGGGTAGCAAGTTGATGAACATTTTTAATGAGTAAATCCTTTTCTACACCAAATTTTATAGATAATTAAATCTGATTTATAGGGCAGGTTTCAGCGACAGTAAAAGAGGAAGGCAAGGAATGCAAAGGGGGAGGGGGCCAATGATTCGACTCTGGGCCTCTGTGAGTGGGCTCTGCTTTGTATAACCTTCCCAACAGGCGCACCGCAGGGCTCGCAAGATTTCTGAAGCAGAACAAGACCCAGTGAGGGCTTTGCAATAGTTTTTTTTTTTTTTTGAACTGTTTGGTTTTGGTTTTTAGGCAAGGACGTTCTCTTGTCCAAGAAACAGATCCTGATCTTTATTTTCTCCTCTCCACTGTTACTCAAAGTTATGCTAAAAGCAAAAGCCACACATATAAAACCTTAGAGCACACCTCTAAGGAATTTGCCCTTTCAACAGAATTAAACATCTTCTATGTACTAAACCTCATTCTAGTAGCTGGAGGTACAGCAGTCAACAATACAGGCAGTTGGCCTGGCGCGGTGGCTCACGCCTGTAATCCCAGCACTTTGGGAGGCCGAGGAGGGTGGATCACAAGGTCAGGAGATCGAGACCATCCTGGCTAACTAGTGAAACCCCGTCTCTACTAAAATTACAAAAAAATTAGCCGGGCGTGATGGCGGGTGCCTATAATCCCAGCTACTCGGGAGGCTGAAGCAGGAGAATGGCGTGAACCCGGGGGGCAGAGCTTGCAGCGAGCCGAGATCGCACGACTGCACTCCAGCCTGGGCGGCAGAGCGAGACTCCGTCTCAAACAACAACAACAACAAAAACCAATACAGGCAGTTCACACTTATTACCTGTGGTGTCAAATAGACTCAGTGAAAGAAAATGTAGACAAAAGGCAGTCTAATGAGAAAATTGAAACCCAGAGAGGGTAAGTGGGTTGACCAGACTCACCCAGCGTGTCTGTCAGAAGCACATTTGAGTCTAAGAATTCAGGTCCCCTGACTGACTTCCATATTGGACTCTTGTTTTGTTTTTTCATTTTTGGAGACAGGGTCTCCAGCCTGTTGTCGAAGCTGGAGTGCAGTGGCGCTGATACAGGAGTTGTTAAGAAGAAATTACTTAGGCAGATAGTGAGGGTACGGAAGTCCTAGGTAAGGTTTTCCTTTTAATGAAAAGCAGCCCCCAAATCATTTTCTTTTCTAACAAAGAGCAGACTGTAAAATCGAGCTGCAGACATAGACAAGCAAGCTGGAAGCTTGTGCAGGCGAATGCCAGCAGCTGTGCCAGTAGGAACAAGCTACCTGGGACTAGACATGTTCAAAATGGCAGCTCCTTCTTCTCTTCTCCTTGACAGCCACGTGTACAGTAAGGAGCAGACAAGACTGCACTGGCCAAGTGGAAAGTCCATTTGCATAATAAGATTAGGGTGGGGTGACCAGCCTTCCCCATGCGCTACGTAAACATCACAGCTGGTTGAACCTATCTGTGGGCCCTACGTAAATCAGACACCACCTCCTCAAGCCTGCCTATAAAATCTATGGTCCACCACAGACGGACTTTCTCCTTTTGGAAGCCTCTCTGTCGCAAGAGAGAGAGAGAGAGAGAGCTGCTTTCCTTTCTCCTTTCTTCTGCCTATTAAACTTTTTGCTTCTTAACCCACCCATATATTTCTAGTGTCCCTGATCTTCTTGGCACAAGAAAACAAACCCCGGGTATTTACCCCAAACAATGATGCTGCTTCAGTATCACGGCTCACTGCAATCTCAATGTCCCCAGGCTCAGGTGATCCTCCTACCTCAGCCTCCTGAGTAGGTGGGACTACAGGAGCATGCCACCATGCCCTGCTAATTCTTTAAATATTTTTCTGTAGAGACAGGGTCTCCCTGTGTTGTCCAGGCTGGTGTTGACTCCTGGGTTCAAACGATCTGTCTGCCTTGGCCTCTGAAACTGCTGGGATTATAGGTGTCAGCCACCATGCCTGGCCCAGGTTGGACTTTTCTGAATGCAATCTATTCTTTTCCATTTGTGGAATACATTAAAAACACAAAACCTTATGATTTAAAGTGCCTAGGATAATGCCTACAATAAGGCAACAGATATTAATTGACCTTGAAACACTATGTGAAGTGGTTAAGTATTATCTTATTTCACATCATCATAGAAGTTTCTAACAGCTCCTCTACCCCTTTTTTTGTATTCATTAATAAATAAAAAATTGTGTTAGTTGGAGTTATGAGTCATGAAATATTTGGTACTGCTGAAGATTAAACATAAACCAGATTTTATCAATCAAAGTTTCCTATCCTGACTCCTCTTTGATAGAATGTGTTCATTCCTGTCAGTCATCATCATCATCATCATCATATTACTCTGAGTGATACATGTGTTAGACACCTTATAAAAATTAAAAACATAATTAGTTCTCTGAAATAAGACAAATGGCATCCTGCCAAACTGTGCCCTAATGCTTAACTTAAGACTTTGAGAGGCCAGGTGCAGTGGCTCATGCCTGTAATCCCAGCACTTTGGGAGGCCTAGGTGGGTGGATCACTTGAGGTCAGGATGTCTGAGACCAGCCTGGCCAACATGGTGAAATCTAATCTCTACTAAAAATACAAAAATTAGCTGGGCGTGGTGGTGGGCTCCTGTAATCCCAGCTACTTGGGAGGTACAGAGGTACAGGCAGGTGAATTGCTTAAACCTGGGAGGCAGAGGTTGCAGTGAACCAAGATTGCGCCACTGCACTCTAGCCTGGGCAACGGAGCAAGACTCTGTTTCAAAAAAAAAAAAAAAAAAAGGCATTGAGAGAGGAGTGTAAATGTCAATGGGCAGCTTACTTACATATTGTTTTCCCTTTAAATTTTTTAATGATTCTAATGGTAATATAAAGTTGCAACCAATTTGCATATAACAGAAAATATATAGAAAATGAAAGTCCCATCCCCAGGGAGAACTACTAAGAAGAGTATGATGCATGAGCTTCTAGCTTTCTTCTCTATGTATACTGATACAGGAACATAGACATAGAACTGTGCTGCAATATGGTTGTCACTTATTGATAGATTTGGATTGTCTTTTTTATGTCCATACATGTAAATTCACCTTTAATTTTTTTAACTGTATAGTATTTTGCTATAAGTCTGAATAATAGTTTAACCTATATTTAATTAATATTTGAGTTGTTAAGAGTCACTTTTTTTTTTCAAGACAGAGTCTCGTTCTGTCACCAAGCTGGAGTGCAGTGGCACAATCTTGGCTCACTGCAACCTCTGTCTCCTGGGTTCAAGTGATTCTTGTGCCTCAGCCCCCCAAGTAGCTGGGACTACAGGCACGCGCCACCACGCCCAGCTAATTTTTGTATTTTTAGTAGAGACGAGGTTTCCCCATGTTGGCCAAGATAGTCTTGATCTCTTGGCCTCGTGATCCATCCACCTGGGCCTCTCAAAGTGCTGGGATTACAGGCGTGAGCCACAGTGCCTGGCCAAGAGTAACTCTTTATTAAAATCAATGTTACAGAGTTCATTCTTGTACATATTTATTTATGAACTATACCCCTGAACCCAGAACTCCCTATTTCACTCTTAGGTTAAACATCAAAGCGTTTGGGCTGATACATATACACACATATGTGAAATATAGTATATATATTATATACATATAAATATGGGATCGTACATAAACACACACATACACATACATATATATTTCTTCCCATAGGTAAAAGCACTATCCCACTTGATATTGAAGACAGTTAGCATTACACTACTTACTGATCGGAAGAAACCCCCACATTACCTACCGATCTTCCTCACAAACATAAAATAAATAAAACCACTTTTAAAAAATCACTTGGCTGGGTTATGTTATTTAAAGCTGGGCAAGTGGGGGTGGTAGCCATTAGCAAAACCGATTTAAAATATAGTGCAAATTAAAAAAAAATTCTTCATGAATCAAGCCGTTATTACTGTGAGTCAATTAAACCAATCTCCCTCAGGGAAAAAAACCTAAGAACCCAAATTCCTTTCTTAGAAAGATGTTATTAAAATATCTCTGTGGTTTATTGATTTCTTTACTTCTGCTTCTTTAAGAATATGGGATTTGCTAACAGAATGGATACCAATACTAAATGCTAGGAAATGCTTGTCAAAATAATATTTAGAAACAATAAATGTAGTGTGTCACTATGAAGGGGTTGGTTAGAAACTTTTCTTTCAGAAGGCCTCTCATTCTAACCAGGCATACTCCTTCCTTCCACCTGCCAACCTCAGGTTGGCCGCTATTCAGAATTAGTTTTCAGTTTCTTAAGGGAGAAAGCCTGAGATTAAAACTTAATGGACTGTTCCATAGATTTTTTTTACTGCTGGTATCTTGTAGTGTTGTGCTATCTTTTGCTTGGATTTGCTTACTGTTTGCTTTGACCCTTCGGCCTGGAAAAATGGGACTTTGACGTTTTTTCCATGTTCTTTGTTGGAATGCAATCCTGAACTTCAGTATAGTCTTGCTCCCACTCTGTACTCTCTCCTACTTCCACTTTGTTGAACATGGACTTAAAAGTATAAAAAGATCTGCAGGAAACCTTGGCAATAGTTAATATAAAATTCTTATTTAAGAGATGAGGAAATGAAACAGTGAGGTTAAGTGATCCATCTAGAATCTTACCACAAGTAAGAGTGAGAACTGGAATTAACAGCTCCTGATTCTCAATCTGGTGTCATTTCAGTACACCTGTCAGTTACACTCTTCTCCCGGCTGAGTTGGTCACTGTACCTGCTCCAACCTGTGTTCCCCACCTTGGCCCCAACGTGTGGCCTTCATACCATTGCTGCCTGCATTCACTGACTAAAACTTGGTGATTATTCCTCCTAATGGATGAAGTGAAGACAGGTGCTAGTTTTCTACAACATCTTATGTAAATGTCAGCATTAATCTTGTGAGTTAAAAACTTCTGACACTCGGCTTGATGACCTCCTGTCTCTTTGGGGCTCTAAGGCTCTTGTGGCTAGATAAGCCACAGGTTGATTATTATCCTTTAAAATAACTGTGTGAATGCTCTGCATCCGTAATTCAGCTAATCAGGAAGCAGACTGCATATTTTTATAGGAGTTGGTCTACAATATACATTTCTAATGACAGGATTACATGTTTTGTCTCTGTGTTCAGTGTGTGGACACTCAATACTATGGGGGTGTTGACGGCATGGATTTTATAGTCAGATGTATCATGGTTTGAAAACTGGTTCTTATCACCTGCTGGCTGCATGACCCTGGATTACATCAGTAAAACTCAGTTTCCTCATGAGTAAAATGGGGATAATGATGCTGGCTATGAAAGAGTGGTATGGGAATTAAATGACATAACACACAATTCAGTGCTCAGTGTGGGGCCTGACACATTGTAAGTTCTCAGTAAATGCTACTTTGCTTTCTGTCCCTCTTTTTCCTGTCCACTTTACCACCCAAAAAACTCTCTCCAAGAGGAGAAGTGGGAGAGAATTGTAAAAGACTAAATACATCAATTTTAGTTTTTCTTCTTTTTTTAAATCAAGGATTTCTTGCTGGAAGTGCTGCATTATAAATGGACTTCTCAAAAGCCACTTGTATCTGTAGTCTGATCATTTATTCCTTGATGAGAAATATTTTGGTCTATTAGTGAGAAAGAAGAAAGATGAACCGAACATTAATCAAAAACTTCATGATGAGTAGAAATGTGCATATATCACAGAAACTGCCAGAGAGGAGCCACTGCCACAGACTGGGAAATGCGTGTTTGGTGTATTGACTTTGGTCTCACACTGCTGAAGTAGAGCCTGACTACTCTGTTAACTGGGCAACCTTAAAATGTTCTTAAAAATCCATATGTGCTATTATTTTTAAGAGAAGTTTATCTGATTTTGTTTTACTTACATTTTCCCCCCTTCTCCTAGGCAATTAATTTCTTGCTGGTACTATGCCTGGAAACAGTAGGAGAAAATGAGTTGCTAGAAGTGTATTTCTAAATTAGCAATCATCTCAGTGACGTGTGCACTTAGTCAATGTGTTTATTTCTTGGTTATTGCCTGTTTTTTAAAAATACCTAGACCAAGGCTATGCATATCCTGGTAATTCCCTGGAAGCTGAATTAGAGCATGATAAAGTTGGCCAGAGTTTGCCATTTTGGGGTTCTCACCATTGTTTCTGGGATGAGGCAAGAGCAGGTCTTACCAAAATAAGATGAGTCTGTCTCCACCTGGAAATCCTCTGGCTAACATAAGTATCTGGTGAAAAACTTGGTTAAAAAGTCAAGTTCAATTCAGGGTGTCACTGCAAAAAAAAAAAAAAATCCTCTTTGAAAGCTTTGAAGGGAAAGCCCCATTTAAAGCTCAGTAGTCACAAAAATAAAGAAGCCTTCACAGGGAGTAAATTCCCTGTCAGGGGTGGAGAACTGTTATTTAGCTATTTGCTAGCATGCCATTATATCAGCACATAATGCGACAGAGTTATCCAGGAAACAGTGATCAGTGGTGCAGGGCTGAAGATTGTGTGTGAGCGTGTGCATGCACATGTGTGTGTGTGTTTGTGTTTAATAAGGTCCACTAAGCTATCAACCATCCATCGTCAGAATTCTCTTCCCTATTTTTGCTTTTTCCCTGAGGCTCACTGCTATATGGAGTGTGTATAGCGTAGCTTTAGAGATGCAATCCTGTATCAGGAAATGGGGAAGTATAAGTTGTGAGTCTCTAAGGAGAGTTGTATTGGGTTTATAACCCATTTGGAAATGTAACCACAATTTCATTTCATCCCAGAGACCCCCATGGAGCAGTAACAGGGGAGAGTAGGATGATTCACCTAATTTCTTTGATGTAAATTTAAAATTTCTCCTGACAGATTCTGCTGGAGAACTGGGGCTTGAATGCATCATCCTGAAGAATTTTTGCAGTTGCCCAGAAATGTGGGGCTAGAGAGAGCAGATGCTTGGAAATGCCGTTGACATTTCCAAGTTTTTATAGCCCTGGTACATAGCCCACTAACTCCAGCATGCTTCACACATGGAGAAGGATCATTTGTCATTTTGATGCCAAAATGATACTCACAACTCTAAATGAAATTGATTACTTCTTTCTACCTCCTGCTTGGACAGTCAAAGTCAAAGCATTTCAGGCATTTATTGGTCACCCTGTGTATGCGTGAATGGCAGAGTGGTATCAGTATTTGCTCTGTAGCTGTGAAAATGAGGGCCTCCAAAACTACTCATGACAGCAAAAAGGACAAATTTCTGCCACGCTCTATTAGGACACGATTTATTTGGCGAAAGCGGTTTCATTGAGAAGCATACATACAATAGTCATTAAAAATGTATTTAAATTCTGAAACAACTCACATTCAAATAGATGGTACACACCTATACACACCATTCTTTGT
Source organism: Pan troglodytes (assembly GCF_028858775.2). Lineage (NCBI taxonomy): Eukaryota > Metazoa > Chordata > Mammalia > Primates > Hominidae > Pan > Pan troglodytes. The sequence goes on from NC_072398.2 coordinate 134,657,074, forward strand.
ATTTAAACAAAAGTGTTTTTCTGGGTAACTCAGAAACTTGCCAGCATTGAAAATCTGGACAACTTCCCAGACAGTAGATATTTTGTGTTTTGAGTTGTAGACATTATAGTCAGGAAATCTCTAGAGCAGGTATCCCTGCTTTCAGGGAATTATTCCTTTACAGTATCACCCAACTCTTGAATATTACCAGATAATATACTGAGGTGAGCATTAATCATATTTTGGCTACTGGATGAAGGAGAGTGGTCAAGCACATGGTTGGAAGCAAGTTCCTACTTCTCTGGATACCTAAAGATAGTGGCAAGATCAATTAATGTACAAGTATTTATTGTGTGCCCACACTGACCAAAAGGCATTCTGGAAGTCATGTTGCTCTCTCTGCCCTGCACGTCTAAAATATTCCATATTCTTAATTTGCCTTTTCTGTCAAATGCATGTGAGATGATCCTCTCAGGGCAAATTTTAGCCACCAGGATGCTCTAACATTTTTAGTTTTAGTTTGCTTCTTTCTAGGGCTTATAAAGTTGTTATGCCTTGGACTTAAGGGTTCGTGAAGCAGGTGCACCTGGGACACAGCCTATGGGCAGGCAGGTCTCCACTGCGAGGCTGGAATCTGTGTCAGACAAACTCTTACAAAGGATAAGGAGACAACCCAGTAGTCCCAGAAGTTGCCCAAGCTGCTGATCCTACACCCTTCATCACCTTTTTTTTTTTTGAGACAGAGTTTTGCTCTTGTGGCCCAGGGTGGAGTGCAACGGCATGATCTCAGCTTACCGTAACCTCCACCTCCTGGGATCAAATGATTCTCCTGCCTCAGCTTCCCGAATGGCTGGGACTACAGGCATGCACCACCATGCCTGGCTAATTTTTTGTATTTTTAGTAGAGACAGGGTTTCGCCATGTTGGCCAGTCTGGTCTTGAACTCCTCACCTCAAGTGATCCTCCCGCCTCGGCCTCCTAAAGTGCTGGGATTACAGGTATAAGCCATTGCACCCTGCACCTTTCATCACATTTTAACCACCTGTGGTTCACCTGGTAACCATCTGATGGGCTTTTTGCCTTGAATTATAGAGCTGGGCTGCTTGGCTCTCATCTGGAAGTTTTTGCTTTTCTTGTTTTTTTTTTTTTTTTTGAGACACAGTCTCACTCTGTCATCCAGGCTAGAGTGCAGTGATCATGGTTCACTGCAGCCTTGAGTTCTTGGGCTCAAGTGATCTTTCCCACCTCAGCCTCTTGAGTAGCTGGGACTACAGATGTGTGCCACCATGCCTGGCTAATTTTTGTATATATATAGATTTTTAATAGAGATGAGGTTTGGTCATGTTGCTCAGGCTGGTCTCGAACTCCTGAGCTCAAGCAATTCTCCCAAAGTGCTGGGATTAGAGGCTGAGCCACTGCACCCAGCCTGAAAATTTAATTTTATTCTAAATCTACTGGTGGGTAGGATTAGAGTGGAAGGCAATGAGTCAGTGGCCCAGGCTCTGGTTAGTCTTTCTACCTTAGCTATCTTTCTGACTTTCTACCCTAGCTACCACCTTTCACTTTCTACCCTAGAGTTGTGAACAAAACTCTATCTTGAATCCCAATTCCAATAATTAGAAAAAAATCGATGGTTCTGCTGCCTAGAATCCTGTATCCTCTGCTACCGTGATCCTGTTTTGCCACCTGAGTTATTTTATAGACCTGAACTTTAGTGCCGTGGTTGGCTTCCTTTACCTGTTGTCAGATTTCCCTGATATTGACTCTGTCTGCTGCCAACCTGGCTCCTGATGCTGTATTTGTCTTCTCTGCCAGCACACCTGTTGCTCACTGCTGACTCTCCCCTGATGCAGATTTGCCATATGCCTGGACTTTCTCCTATCTATTTCCTGCTGCTGGGAATGTGTCCTGTCCTCTGCGTCTGTAGCTATGATTAGACCATACTTTGTTAACAACAAATAAGCAAACTTTCAAAAACCAGGATATGTTTATTTGCCTTATCCATCAAACCTTGGCTATAAAATGTATTGTTTATGATGCATTGTAACACTAGAATATTTGTTTGAAAGTTCAATTTTATGAGATAATTGCTCCATAGACTTGCTCAGGAACAAATGAACAGATGGAGTAGCATCCATATGTAAATGGTGAGTATGGATTAAAAGTTCTGGAAAAGTGAAGTCAATGTTATCAAATAGAAATGATTCTAATATTTCTAAGAATGTTTGCTGATGGACTTTACCAGATCCAGATGATGGCTGCCTTTAAACATGCCCAGAGATATTTCAGGGATATTTATTAAGTGACAGGAAGCCCTGAAAGAGAGATGTGATCTCTCCTGCTAGGGCGAGAGTAGAGACAATGGAATGCTCTACCTGGTCAGTTGTCAGGAGGTTGCTGAAGCAGTTAGAAAGGAAAGAAAATTTTTCAGTAAACCTGTGTGTTTACAGAAGGAAGGGAAAAGGAGTCTTAAAGGAGCCAGGAGGAGTTGAGCCTGGGTTAAGGGCCTGAGAAAACAGCAATTTGAAAAGGATTAAGAGAACGGATAGGAGAGACAAAATAGAAAAGAAACCAGATTAGGTGGTGAGAGTGAAGAAAACAGGGTGGGGTGTGGGAAAGAGAGAGAGACCTTTCAGGAAAAGTGGATTATATTGGAATTCAGTTTAAGGAGACTGAATAACAGGTGGGGCTTCAGAGTTAAGAAAAATATTTGGCTGAGCCAAGGAGGTTTCCAGTTACATACATGAAGCAAACCACTAACATATGATCTCCTAAAGTCAAAAAGGTTTGGAGCCAGACAGGAACAGCTACCTTTCTCCATTGACCTAAGTATCTGGAGAAGAGGTCTTGACTCATGCCTGGCAGTGATACCAGGGAAGACTTAGAAGAAAGCCAGGACCAGGTCTTAGGAGGGACAGACGGATGAGATAGAGAGAAGCAATATATGAACACATAGCTCGTGCCTGAGTAAGTGAGAAATGGAAGCGCACGCTTGTTACTGGCTCTTAGTATCTACCACTTTGTGCCTCAAGGGTTCCTTGAGTGGTAGGACACCTGCATCAACTGGCAGCAGAGCAGAGGAATTAAGAATGTGACCTCTGGCCCAAAGGCTTCAGTTTAAATCCCAGGCTTTACCATTTATAAGCTATGTAACCTTGGACAAGTTATTTAATCTCTACCTAGCTAAACTTTTCACCTATGAAATAGCATTAATAATAGAATCTACTTCACTGAATTGCTGTGAGAATTAAATGAGATAATGTTCTGAAGAGTATTAAAGGTGTCTATTAACACAAGAAAGGAAAGGAGAGTGTGGTCCCCCTCCTTTACTTTCTGGAAGTGTCAACAGACAACTGTCAGGACATCAACAACAACTCATGGGAAATGTAACAGGGATAAGCCCTTTATTTGCATTCTTGGCAAAGAAGGAGCCTTATATTTGTCCTTACCTTAGGAGTAGCGTGTGTCTATGGCAGCCAGTTTCCTGGCAGCATTCAAGGGAATTGCTCCTCTGCCCCAGTTCAGCGAAGACTTTGAGCCTGGATTATCTTGATTTTTTGAGCACCCAAATAGAATAAGTCAGTTCTCCACATATTCACCATTTGTTCAACTTGCTGAATACAACAAATTATGAGAAAGTTTAAAGTAGACATCACGTTTAATGCTACATCCAGCAAACACATTCCACCTGACAGTAAACTAAAATGTTCATGTGTTGAATTCTGCAAAGGTAATTTCATGTCAATGATAAGTAAAATAATAGATGGTGCTGAAAGAATTGTGAGGCTGTAATACACTTGAGGTGCTAAGGCAATTGACTAATGGGAGCTAGGCCATTTGAGATATTCAGACTTGGAGACATTTTAGAGTTATGGATGTATTTATAAGATTGCCATATATCACTTAGCTTGTTCCCTTCACAATTCTAAAATCTTTTACAGAGGATGAGGCCAGAGAATTGTCGAGCTCCAACAATTCAGCATTTTGGACAGCTGTTATACTGGTCCAAAATGGCTAGGTCAGCTTCTGTCAGGTAAGAAAATTACTTCCTAGGTGTGGATTAGGCATTTTGGGAAGGGATGTTAAATTTTTAAAGTCTTCAATACGTCATCTCTCCCCTCCTTTTTTTTTGGTCGATATAGCCAAAAGCATTTATGCTTCCTTCAAAGAGTCTGTTTGTAATTGTCTTAAGAACCTCTTTTGGGATTATGTACTCAATTAGAAATATTTCCTTAGAGCCAAAATAATGTTTAAAGTGAGTGGTTTAAGATGGAACCCATGGTGAATATCTCAGAGTCTCTCTTGACCAATTCCTATAGTTAGACTGTTCTTGTGGTATAAATGCTTTCAGCTTCTTGTGGCAAAGTCTAGTTCCTTATGAGAGGCTTCTAATGCCCCTTTCAGAGTTGGTGGAAGATTTCTCTCCAAAGGATATATGCAGCACATTCAGCATGTAGCTTCTGTGGATGCCATCTGTGTAATCATTATAATCTTGAGAAGTGCGTGGTGGCCGCCACACAGTGGCAAAAAGCCTCACTGTCGGTATCTTTACTGACTGACAGAGCAGAGCCAGTATTGACTCCCATCTGGCAATCTTAGCCATTTTCTAATTCTGTGCAAAAGGCTGCAGTATCCTCAAATACCTTCCCACGAGCCCTCTGAACACGGCCCAGTTCCCAGGCTTGTTTGTCATGATTATAAAGTAAACTCTAATGCCAGGTGATGTGATTTGCCATGCCCTTCTGTGAGATTTATGTTGAAGTTTTCTGAATATCCTGTTAAGATGGTGCCACTTTTCATATCCTAACAAGGTGATGTGTGTGAATGTAAGTGTAGATTTCATGGGCATCAATTCTGTTAATAGCAAAATTCTTAGATTGTTGTCAAGAAATTTCAGACTTTTGCAATATAAACAGTATATATTTGCTTCTCTGTACTCTGAGGCTCTACAGCAACTAGACCACTGTATTAAACTTTCTTCTCTAGCTGCCCTCACAGTTCCACTTGAGAAGCCTGTTGAAATAATGTTGAAATGACCAAAAAGTAAAATGCAATAAAAAATTTTAAAAAGGACAATCTACATCAACACTGGAGATTAAAGAGTATTTGCCATTTTCCTGTCAGGTACTCTGAGTGAACTAGTGATAACATAGATGGGATAAAACTAAAACGAGTCATTGTGGGTTGATATACAGCTCTCCTCTATAACAAAGCAGGAAAATGTTCCAGACAAGAGTGAAGTACCTGGTAGAACCTAACTAACACCTACTAAATGTAGTTAGTGGACCATGAAACAGATGGAAGCATTTTCCTCAGAATCTCTTTTTCTTTAAAAAGGCTTATACATTTAGATGTGGCTGCATTGGGAGGTCATGAGGTTTATGCAAGTGGGCACAGCACAGATGATACAGTACAGCACACTCTATAGTATCAAGGTTTCTAGCTGAATACCAGTGACTATTTTCCCTGACGTGGAAGGCAACACCAGCAAGAAGGCCTGGACATCTACACAAGGTAAATAGCATGGAGAATGGAACAAACTGAAAGCTGGATACAACAAAGCATGGCAGTTCTGCTACACATCTGCTTGGAGACTGTGGCATGGACTTCCCAGGGCTCAGACAAACACTTTCTCACAATTCCTCTGGCTGTTGGATCTTAATATGTAGTGCTTCCATCTGCACTCTAGCACAAGGTTTGGACAAAGTTTTCTGACCAAGAAGATAAAATGGAGATTGGGAGAGCAATCCACACTTCTGCTCTTAGGCAAATAAGAGGTTAGGAGAGTCAAATTGTCACTCAAAGATAAATAGTAAAGGGTAACAAAAAAGTTTTTCTTTCATAGAAGAATAAGTAAAAGATAGTACTTAAGAGCAGAGGAACTTTTTTAAAGACAATTTTTTTTTTTTGAAATGAAGCAGAAGTAAATGTATAAAATCTACTTCATGCATCCCATAAAATTCTAGAAACCATGAACTACAAGGAAAGAGGAAATGAAAGATAAGATGACAGACAAGAGATAGAGAGAATAGAAACTGTCTTATGTGCATAAATAACAAGACAAGAAAATAATATAATAGTACTGTAATAGACAAATGGAAATGTGTACTAGAAGCAGGCAGAGCCAACACTGGAGAAAATCAAGTCAGATGTGGCAGTTAATTAAAGTGATTTTACAAAACTTAGAAAAAAGGAAAAAAATAGTGGATTTAGAAAGTAAAGTAAAGAAATCCAACATACACATATTTTATTTTTTATTTTTTGAAACACAATCTCTTACAGTCTTCCAGGCTGGGGTACAGTGGTGCAATCACGGCTCAGTGCAGCTTCCACCTCCCTGGCCCAGGCAATCTTTCCACCTCAACCTCCCAAGTAGCTGAGACCACAGGCACAGGCATGCACCACCAGGTCTAGCTAATATTTTTAGTTTTGCAGAGACAGGGTCTTGCTATGTTGCTCAGCCTGGCCTTGAACTTCTGGGCTCAAGCGATCCTCACACCTCAGCCTCCCACAGTGCTGGGATTACAGGTGTAAGCCACCATGCCCTGCCAATATTTCATATTCTTGAAGAAGAAGGAAACAAAAGAAAAAGAAGCAATGATTAGGGCTAAAAAGGAGGTGAGTTTTTGAAACTAAAGAAGGAAATCAGTGGAATTAGAGACCTTAACATGTGTTTAGCAAAATTAATTAGAAGAGAAAAACAACAAGGCATATTATTGGGAAACTTAGGAATTTCAAAACTCAAAATGATTTCCAGAGTTATCCTGTTAGATACTTAGAAATCCATAAAAGTCAAGCAGGTCTCTGAATTTTCTTTGATAACTCTAAATACCAGAATAATGATGATATTGATGATGATGAATGATAATAAGAAATTAAACACTTCCTGGGCATATTTAATGCATCAGGTACTGTTCAATATGTTTTTTACAAATAGGTAATTAAAACCTCACAAGTTTATGACTTAAGTACATATAGTCTCATTTTATAAAATAATGTTTTAAATAAATCTAAAGAAAAAAAACTGAAATTAAAAAATACCAGAAAACAAAGAGTGAAGGAATCATAAAAGGTATAAAATGTGACTGTGAGATAATTCAGACTAGCCATGTTAATTATGACAGTAAATATAATTTTAGTAACTCTGTTTATAAAAACATACAAAATTTTAAAAGTGTAGAACCAAAAAGTAAAACCAAATCTATGCTATCTGTAAGAGTGATCTCCCCTGCACCCTAAGTAACTCAGAAAATTAAAAACAGAATTGGCAAAAATATTTAAAGTAAATGAAAACAAACAGAAACAAGGATAGAAATGCTATTACTAAAGTGGTTTTTAATGCAAAAGAGCCTTAAATGGAATAAAGAGAGTAATTTCATATTGAAAAATCATCATTATATGTCATCATCATAGTCAACAGAAATATCTCACTATACTTGAAAAATTAACAGGCAAAAAACAAATAAGGATGTAAAGGATTTTAATGGCTTAAAAACAGATGATTTAGCAAATATAACTAATGTTCTGTTTTCTTAAGCATAGGTAATATCTTTTATTCAGATGGGCAATGAATATTTTTAAACATTTCAAAGTATATTAGACCAAAAACTCCTTAAACATATGCAAAGTAGCAAAAAGTGCACAGGGCTCATTGTCTGACCACAGTGCAAGGAGTGAATTATAAATGTATTAAGCTACTCCCTTGCTCCAGCACTTTGGGAATTAACGAACCACCACAATTTTTCTAAATAATTGTGGGGTTAAAGCAAGAAACAAAGCTGCATTTTCAATGATTAGAAAATAGATATTGTGTGAGTAGCATATATCAAAATATATGGGATCTATCTAGTTAGAGCTGCAATCACAGGCATCTTACTTATTTGAATTCATTCATTATTAAATAAGAATGAATGAAAATATTGGATCTAAACCTTTAACTCATGAAGGTGAAAAGCAATCAAACAAACATAAGGAAATTAGAAAGAAAGTAATAAAATAAAAGCAGAAACTGATAAACACCAAAAATTGTAGATTTGAAAAATAAACACAAGTGCTAGTTGTTGAAAAGCAGACAATGATTTATAAAGAAAACTCTCTGCAGCTTTTCAAATCAAGAAAACAGGAAAACAAGTACATAATTCTAGAAGAAGAGAAGGAAAAGATGAGCCATCAAAGACACTGGAAGATTTCACAAAACAAAATCCAGGCTATTATGTGCAATCCCGACTTTAAAATCTGGATTAAGTGCATAATTATTTAGTAAAATAAAGTAACAAATTGATTAAATAAATGGAAAGTCTCAATAGACTACGATTTTGAAAGTTGTCAAATAAATACTTGCAAAAATATGCCAAGTGCAAATGGTTTTATGAACGAAGTTTTTCACAATTTCAAGATGTAGCTTTTTAATTCATTTTTGATATTTATTTCATCCCAATAAAATATTAAGATTAGTATCAAAATTTTAGAAAATTCTAATTAAAATACATATTGTGAATTGAAATTATTTGTATAATAAAGTAGGTTAGCCCATGATTAAGTTAGATTTATTCCAGAAATGGAAGTTGTGCTCAATAATAGGAAATTTATTAGAATAGCAATTAGATTAATAAATGAGATGAAAAAGACTGTACCTCGATACATAAATGACAAAAATACATTTGAGAGCATTGAAATTGTATTTATTATGCTATTTTTTGGTAAATTAATAATGGAAGATTATTTATTTAATATGGTAGAGAATGTCTATCATACTTAATGGAAAAATTTCTGAAGCAACCCTGGTAAATAAGAAACAAGACAAGGATGTCTACTGCCATTGCTATTATTCACTATTTTTCAGGAAGCTCTAACCAATGCAACATGTTAAGAAAAAAATTCAAATGAATAAGTATTATAAAAGAAGAGATTTTCATAAGATATGAATTCTCTATGTGGGAAATCCAATGAAATCAACTGAAAAACTATCAAAAACAGAATTCAATAACAAGGTCAGATACAAAACAAATATTGGAAAAAGTAAAAATGTTTATATACATTATTGATCCTTAGAATGCAATATAAATGAAGCCTTAGTTACTTTAGAAATGCAAAATCTAGGCTGAGCATGGTGGCTCATGTCTGTAATCCCGCACTCAGGGAGTCCGAGGTGGGAGGATGGTTTGAGCTCAAGAGTTTGAGACCAGCTTGGGCAACACAGTGAGACCTCATCTTTACAAAAAAATACAAAATTTAGCCAGCCTTGGTGGCATGCGCCTGTAGTCCCAGCTCCTTGGCAGGCTGAGGTGGGAGAATTGCTTGAGCCTGGGAGCCTCAGGTTGCAGTGAGCTGAGTTCACACCACTACACTCCAGCCTGGGCGACAAAGTGACAGATCCTGTCTTGAAAAAAAAAGAAAAGAAAAGAAAAAAAAGAAATGTAAAATGTATATAATTTCTTGAATAAACTTAATAGTAGAAATTCATTAAACTTATTTTAAAATTCATATGGAAAAGTTAATAGAAGGAAAGTCTACTTGAAAAAGAAGCACAAAGAGATGAGACTTTTTAAAAATCAATTATTATTAGGTAATCAAGCTACGGTTATAGAATCTGTTGCAAAGGAAAGTAGACCAATGGAAGTCTGGAGAGTTCAGAAGCAGGGTCATATATATGTGGAACATTAATATACAATAGTAGGAGCCCAGGGTATTACTGGAAAAGGGATAGATTGCAGATAGTGTTGGGAAAAATGTCTTACTATATAAGGAAACATAGAACATGAGGTATGGAGAGGGACTCCAGATGGATTAATTATATAAATGTGAAAATCATAAAGCTAATAGAAAAGAATAGGGTAGACTACCTCAGTACTGTAACTGTGGAAAAGTCCAATACTTCAGAATCATGAGGTGGAAAATTGCTATATTTGATTACATCACATTAAAGATTTGTATTCAGTGTTGAACACCATTGAGACTAATATCTAGAATATACATAAACCTCATATGAATAAAGAAGTGGATATGAACCCCGATAGGAAAACGATCCAGGGATATATGTAATGGCAATTCATAGAAGAGCAAACCCAAAGGACCAATAAACTTATGAAGAGATATTCAAAATCACTAGTAATTAGATGAATGCAAATTAAAATAACAATAACATATCCCTGAAGACCTGTCACATAGATAAAACAGTAGCTGATACTGCTAAGTGTTGGTGGGAGGAAAAAAATATAGGTATACTCAAACACTGCAGTTTGATACACACTGACTAAATTATACTGTAATCCACTGCTGGTCGAATTACAGAATAATTTAGCTATATGTATCGAACTGGCAATACCTAACCAAATTAAATAAAGGTATCTCTTATGACCAGTGGATTCTACTCTATACAGAACCATAAATGGAAACATCCTCATTTGTTTCCACTTGAAGCATTGTTTGTGATGTTGAGAAGCTGAAAGTAATCTAGTTGTCCTTCACTGGAGGAAAGGATACATAAATGTTGTGACTGCATCCATAGAAATCCATACAGGTTAGAATCAATGAATGATGTGGAGATGTGTACTCACAATAATATGGACAAATTTTAAAAACCTTTCATGGAGTGAAACAAAAGCAAGAAAGAGAATGAAGTTTACATCTCACAATAGAATTTGTGTAAATTAACAATACATGCCTATAAATAAATACACATTTCCTAGAGACACATATAAACACTTGAAAAAGATACAAAAACAAATGACAATTATTGCCTTTGGGGAAAAGAAGGAAAGTGGATATGAAGGGAATAAATTAAAAAATAAAGAAGAGAGAAAACCTGCAAGGTAATGTTAAAGAAAGGAGAAAAGAAGAAAAAAAGGAGGGAAGGCGGGAAGGGAAAAAGTCTCTCATAGTGATGTTCTTCCAGGATTTTCCTAGTCCACCTGGATTCACACAAGCTAACAGTAATCCAATCAGGGATCTTTAGCATCAATTACCTCCCTTCCCATGAGAATGTTATCTCAGATGGTGAAAAGGAAAACTGTTTTAGTTTACCAAAAAGGCAGCCCTCTCCTGTGTGTTGTAAACTTCTGTTTTTAGGAAGTTTGGCCATAGGAATTTAGAAATTTGCCATGCTATCCAGGCCCTGAACCCTCTACCCGTAGGTAACTTGGTTTCTTTGACTTTAGAATCCATCTTAGTTGGTAAAGGGGCATGTGATTTGGTCTCTGAGATCACACAACCCTGCCTCCTTCAAAGATCACTGTGGATTGAATAAACCCTTTATTGTCAGGATGGCTTCTCTACACAGCCCTTTTTGTACCTTCAGGCCTTGAGATGATAGTGGTGTCTGGTGGTAACTGACCCAAGATGATGCACTATTCATTGTTGCATAAGAACAATCATGAAAATTTTGGAAAAGATGACCACGAAGTGACTTACACCATCAGATACATTTTAGTGCATCCTAAAATCATAGTAATTAAAACCAAGTGATGGCACAAATATAGACAAAGTATGAGAAAGCCCTGTATGTTTGTGCTTTTATTTGTGCATGTATGAATATAAATAAAGGTAACATTTTAAATCAGTAGTTTGAGAATATTTGTTTAATTTTTTGAAACCATAAAATTAATTCCCATGTCATGGCACACACTGAGATAAATTCTAGGTGGATGAAATAATAAAATCTAAAATAAATACGTAAATAAATAAATGAAGAAAGAAGAAACTCAGCAAAAATTAGTTTGAAATCTGGTTGGCAAATTTATGCTTAAGCATAAGACAAATATAGAGACCATAAAGGCAAAGAGTGCGCTATTTGATTATATAAAAAGAATAGGCCGGGTGTAGTGGCTTATGCCTATAATCCCAGCACTTTGGGAGGCTGAGGCGGGTGGATCACCTGAGGTTGGGAGTTCGAGACCAGCCTGGCCGCATGGTGAAACCCCGTCTCTACTAAAAATACAAAAATTAGCTGGGCATGGTGGCAGGTGCCTGTAATCCCAGCTACTCCAGAAGCTGAGGCAGGAGAATCGCTTGAACCCCGGAAGCAGAGGTTGCAGTGAGCCCAGGTCACACCACTGCACTCCAGCCTGGGCAACAGAGTGAGACTCTGTCTCAAAAAAAAAAAAAAAAAAAGTATAAACACAAACTGTCCATATGTTAAATGATATAAATAAATTTAAAACGCAAATGTCAAATAAAAAAATTTGTAATGTATGACTGGCAAAAAATTAATTATAAAGATTCCCAGCTTCTTTAAAAATATCTTAAAACATAAACAACTCAATAGAAATGTAGAAATTCACTAAAAAATTGCAAATAATCCATCAATTTATGAAAATGCATTTAACCATGCTAATGCTAAAATGAATGTAAATTAAGATAATATGATACCACTGTCACTTGTTAATTTGATGAAAATATAAAACCTAGTGCTGGCAGGGTTTTGAAAAATGAAGTTAAATTATTAAAACTATTTTGGAGGTAATGCAGATGTGTATACATACACATACATATATTTGAACTTTAATTCTATATTCAGAATTTTAATCTTTGAATAAATAGTCATAAACATAGGCAAAATATATGTAACAAGAAGTTTATGATACTACATGTGATACTGGAAGATTGGAAGTAATCTAAATATCTTAAATTCATAATTAGTTAAATAAAGTAGGGCATATCTATTGGATTACATAGTATAAAGGCATGTAAAATCTTTTCATGTAACATTTAAAGAAATGAGAAAAAAATTTTTTGTTTTGGTTAAGGAAAAGAACAGTTTACAGAACTTTAATATATTAAGTATGAGCTCAATTAAATATAAAGACATTGTATAGTTTCCATAAATCATAGAAAATAAAAAAATCAAGATATTAAAAATTGTTATCTCTAGGTTATCATAAATGTGATCTTTAATTTCTTCTTTGTTTATTTCCTGTATTTTCCTAAAATTCATAATTTATATAAATTAATACATTTTATAATCAGAAAAAATTTTAATTTTAAAATGAGCTGTTCCCATTAATTTTGATTCATATTGTATGACAAAGTCTTGTTGGCTAATCAGTGGGCCATTTTAAATACCAGTTTTGCTTTAGTAAAGAAGCATTGCTGGAGGGCTTTACATGATTTACTTTGTGATTCCCAAATATGTCACCAAATAATTTCCTTAAACTGCAGTGTTGAGCCAAATGGTATATTTTGCTAAATAAGATAATCGTTTCATTAGGCTGATTCATTTATTGATGATTTTATATATCTGAATGATAATAATATGAAAGGCTTCCTTTTAAAGCTTTCTATATAGATTACAAAGTGCTGTATTTTATAACAACCCAACAATGCAGGTACTATTATTCCCATCATGTAGGTCAAAAACCAGATTCAATTTATGAATGAGGAGCCAGATCTCTAATTGATGAAAATATAAGAAATGGGTATTTTAATCCTAACCACTCATTGCTTTTCTGCTCCAGAATACTGGCTTGTATAGACACAGAAAGAATAGATCACCTTTGGATATCAAAGTATTGCTATATTATGTATTATTTGCCAGATTAAAGCAAGGCCCTTTACTCTCCCCCTCAAATTCTCCAGTCTTCCTACTTTCCTCCCTTCCTCTTTTCCTTTCTTTCTTCCTTTTACTTTAATGCAGTCTACATCAATTTATTTAGGTACCGTGTGTGGATACTTCTGCATAACAGTGGCTGAGTTGAACAGTTGTCAGAGGGATCGGTTGGCCAACAAAATCTAAAATACTAACATCAGGCACTTTACAAAAAAAGTTTGCTGACCCCTACTGTATAGAAAAAGGTTTTTAAAAATAGAAACAAGCAGTCTTTCAGAAAGTACCTTGGACCTCCCTGGCATATGTAATAGAGCTGTTCCTTAAAAGAGCTATTTCCCTAAAAAGCGGCAACACGGTTGTAAACTATCCTCTGTAGATTTGTGCTGACAGAACAGAAATGAATTGCTCATTTCCCAGAGGACCTTAGAAGCTATTTGAGCAGGTAGTATATGCCTAAACCAAGAAAAACCATTGACAAGTTTAGCACAGACAGACCTGGTGTTTAGGCACGTACCTGGGAATGAAGTAGCAGTCAATAAACTTTAACTTGGATACGAAGAGTTCCCGGATGAAATGAAGACATTACAACAAAAAAGAAAAAGGGAAATAAGGATGGTAAAACCCCACAGCAGTTTAAGGAGCCACTGGACAGGGCATTAAGCTTAGCAATTTTTATTACCTATAAGTAGGGCATCCCACTTTACCACAGTGTGAGATGTGGTTGTGGGAAAGAGTTGTGTGAGGTCTTATTGTTAGGGTACACCTGAGGAGTATGCAGGCTATTTTGGGTGACTATGGGGGCCAACAATAATACTACTGAAGGAACATGATATTATGTAAGCCCTTAAAACTCTAGGTATCTGGATGGTTTCAAACTGCATAGAAAGACTCTGGGTGTAGAATCTGAAAAGGAGGATTCAAAACCGTGGATGAGTATACTCCAAAGTGAGATTAGTGGAGAACTGGTGGGAGATTACTTCGGAGGCCAGGGTGCAGGGAGAGGTGTTTTGGGGATCCATCTAAAGGCAGAGGGTTTCTACAAAGCAGACTATCCATGAGTGTGCCGAGCCAAGGAAGAGAGACAAAAGCACAGTCCACAGGGAAGGGAGAGTAGGAGACCAAGAAGGACTAGCAAGGTGAAAAAAGGATAGAAATGTGGAAGTTAGGGGGTATCGAGACTGGGACGAACAATGAGGAACAGATAAGATGATATCATTTCATGGAGGAGGGAGCTCCCTTCATTTTTGAAAACCTGATCTGCCAGGGTTATAATAGGACATAATGGATTAGAATACACAGTGCTTTCTTTCAAGGAACTTGCAATCTGGGGTTGGGGGCGGCTGGAAAGAAAACATGTACACATAAAAATCAACTAATAGTACAAAGCAGTAAAAGGAAAACAATCTACAGAATCATAGCAGGTGGTTTAACCCACACAGATGTGAACTGTAAAACATATTTCTTTTTCATTCCTGAATTCCTTTTTAGGAAAATCTCAGATCAGTGATTTAGTTAAAAAATGGTACCTAGCACAGTAGTTTCCACTAAGGTTATCCTGAGGGTCATATTCAAGTGGCATAGATAATAAAAAAGGCCATGCATATATTTGCATTTAAAGTGGTATGATTTACATGTTTTTGCATATTCACATGTACTACACATATGATTATGTTGACTGTATGGTCTGTCCTTACACACAATATTAAAGTTTAATAGGCTGGTGGGAGTCTGTTCTTAATTTTTCTTGCCTTGATTTCTTCTAATCATTTGTCATTGAGCTAGCCATCTTGTGGGAAAGGCAAAGAAAAGGTGCATAGGGACTGGGCTGGTAGAGTGTCGAGTGTTGACAGGGATTTAAACCAGATCCCAACGTAGAGAGTGCTGGACTCAGTTTATCAGGTTGCTATGTCCCCCAAAAATAAACTAAAGCTATATGTTCTGTGTTAGTGAGAGGTTCAGTCAACAATTATAAAAAATATGCTAATACTATTAATATCATTACCAATTATTCACATCTGTCCATTTTTTTTTCTCTGCCCTGTATGAGTGACATAATCCCAAAGAGACAGGGATTAATGAAAGCAGTCACTGCTTATTGAGATCTTAGTATATACCTGGTACTACCTGTGCCAAGCACTTTACATACAGCCTTTCACTCTATTTGTATAAATAATTAATTACCTAATGAAGTTGGTATTATTATCTCTATGTTTGAAAAATAAGAGACTTAAAGAGGTTATGTGACTTGCTCAAAGTCTCACAGCTAGTAAGTGTCAAGGCAGGGATTCAATTCACTGATTTATTCATTTAATACATATTGAGTGCAAGATACTGATGAGGTACTATCTGTTGAACTCCAGAGTCATGCTAAGTAATTAAAAGAATTACATAATTACAATAATTATTTTCTGCCTTAAAACTGCTTATCCTTTTGGTGTCTCTTCATAACAGTCAAACCATTCACCCACTCACTGAAGCCATAAATCCACAAAGCCATCTTAGAGTATACCTACTCCATCGACTCCATCATATCCAAATAATCATGCAGACCTGTCAATATCTCACTCTTCCAAGGCCTCCTTCAAATCTGCATTGCCACCAAGGCATCTTTCGCTCATATTACCATATAGCTTTCTCCTTGTTCTCCTTTTGTATAGAAAATGAGTAGCCAGAGATGGCAGGGATGACCTATTGGGGATCTTTCTTTCCTAATGCTCAACACAGAGGCCGTAACACAACTAGGGCTTAATGTTTGTTGAAGAAATTCTTGAATATAATTCTTACAAGTGAAATTTTGAAAAGTAGTCTGTCCATGAGACAGAGACTTACTCAAGTATATGTATACTTTTCTATGCCAGTAGAGACATGTATATGGCCATATCTATACATGGTATTTGTAGATGACATTTTCAAATGAGGTACCATTTGGTCAGCAACAGAACTGTGCTGCAAAGAGCCAATGGGTTTAGGTCAGTCTGCTACATAATACAGTAATTTTATATGGAGGTAGGGGGGAGAATTGTCCTGATTGAAAATGATCCTAAAAAGCAGGTTGAGAGAGGTACCAGACTGAGAAAGAAACCTAGATCTTAGAAACCCCAACAAGCCAACTCCAGATACTTTCTGGCAATGATTTCTTACCATTCATGCCAACTTGCTTTCTCCCCCATTCTCCAATGTAAGATGGACCAGCCATAGTGAATTTAAGTCAAATTAATAAACATTTACTATGGACTGATTGTGTGTCAGGAGAATGGAAAATAAATAATACATAAGCACTGGGGACTGAGAATTAATTAGTGATGCATAAGTAGAATCTCTGCCCCTAAGACGGTAACTGAATACATCAGTCCTTTAATGTTTGTGATGTGCTTTCACATAAACTCTCTGTTGTAATCTCATTTTCCTAACTATTGTCCCCATTTTTTACTGGCGAGAAAATAGTCTTGAAACATTAAGTGAATTACTCAATATCACATTACAAATGAGGGTTAAAATCCAGGACTCTGAGACCAAATCTTTGCTCTCATATTATGCTGTTAGGTTGCTGAGGCATTTATTCAGCGACTTTCTAATCAAGCAAATACTTATTGGACATGTAGTGTTTTCTAAGCACTTGGGATATATCAGTGAACAAAAGAGATGGATATCTCTGCTCTCAAGGTGCTTATGTTCTTGGGAAGCCTTAATAAGCTGCAAATCTCCCTTTGTATGGGAAGGCTCTGGCTGCTACACACTGAGGCTTCAAGATTCTTTCCCTTTAAGGACAGTAGCTTACTCTGTGGAACAACTGTCTTCAGGCCCTAACCAGTGAGGATGGCTTTTGGGGCCGCAAGCTTTTGGGTTAGCCATTTTTAACTACATTCCACTGATTTGACTGCACATATCAGTTACTACAAAATTACTTAGAGCACAAGGCTGTTTGCATTTAATTAATTTAAATATAAACACACAATCTTAGGAAAATTAAGTAGACAAAAACGTTTTCATGCATCATAGGCATTTTGCAAACATATACAGTGTAACCTGTTAATTACATTTCTCTCACAAACCATTTATCTTCTCAAAGCCTTGCCTAATAACTTGATGCTTCTCTCTTACATTTTTAACTCCTTATGATTTATTTTTCCATGCTGTTTCTAAAGCAATTGTCATGTCCCAAATGAGAGGGAATATTATAATAATGTGGTACAATAAAACAGCATACAGTATCTAATTTTAGCCCAAAGACTATGAGAAATCATTCAAATAGTTCCAATTTACTTGAACAAAATAATACAATGAATTCCTTCCTAACCAATATCCTCTCTTTGATTTGAAGGAAGCTCATCAGAAGACCAATAATAGAAATTTCCAAAATTGGATACATATCAATTGGCATCACCATTTATGCACTCCTAAACTGAATCCTGGAAGTCATCCTCATAGTGTTCTTCTGCCTCACTCCCAATTGACAGTCTGTGACTAAAGTTGGCTCAGCTCTAGTCACAGCCATCTAGTCCTCCTTGCCATCTCCTCTCCACTCCATTCTGACATTCATCATCTATTTCAACTACTGCAATAGAACTCAATTTCATCTCCTTGTCTCCATACAGCCACTACGGGAAATAGATGTGTAGCAAGGAGTACCACCTTAAGCTCCAGCCACACCAAATTATTTGTGTTTTCCTGAGTAAACTCTATTCTTTCCAATCCCTGTGCCTTTGTAAATCCTCCTTTTGTTTCCTTCTAAAAAAATTCTTTCCTTTTAGTCTGCTTAAAATTCTGCTTTCATTTTTCGTACTCTGATCAGAGGTCACTTCTCTCCTAAAAGAAGCATTTCTTCTCCCTCTTCACTTGGTCTCGGGTAAAAATGGCTCTTCTCCTTTGTTCCAACTCTACTCCACACTACAATCCTTTACTAGTTACCTTTCTTTGCAAGTTTGTCTTTCTCTGCTACAAACGTTAGCTCCTTTGGTAGATGGCATGAGGCATTTATTTCCCCAGCATCTACCAGAGTGACAATCAATGATTCAGGGAAACCTACTGGATAAATAAACAGACACCTTCAATACGTAGGAATGTGCCCACTGTTCAGGTGCAGTATAACTCTGAAGTAGCACATGAAGCTACAGAAGGCTGTTCCTAAAAAGTGGTGAGATAGGCCGGGTGTGGTGGCTCACGCCTGTAATCCTAGCGCTTTGGGAGGCCCAGATAGGCAAATCACTTGAGCTCAGGAGCTCGAGACCAGCCTGGCCAATATGGTGAAACCCCATCTCTTACTAAAACTACAAAAGTTAGCTGGGTGTGGTGGCGGGCACCTGTAATCACAGCTACTCAGGAGGCTAAGGCACGAAAATCACTTGAACCTGGGAGGCAGAAGCTGCAGTGAGCTGAGATCGCCCCACTGAACTCCAGCCTGGGCAACAGAGCAAGATTCTGTCTCAAAAAAAAAAAAAAAAAAAAAAAAAAAGTGATGAGATGGCAAGATTTGCCAATCATTTTTTTGCTTCTGCTCTCTTTTGATTCTTTACTCTCCCTTCTTGCCAAACAGATAGATATAACATTTCTATTCAAATGATATTTGCCATGTCTTAGAAAACTAAGAATTATAGAGTTTTCAGCACTGGAAGTTTCTCTGCTACCCCTGGATATTTTCTCAAAATGAGCTACACTGGTACAAGCTGGTGGAAAATGACTTTGTCACAGTGTCTAAACCACAAGCCATATGCTGGGCCTGCAATTCACATGGGGCTCCTTGACCAATCTCTCCTTCACATACTTGCAAAAATAAATTCCTCAACTTAAATTATTTTATTTTAGTTACTTATACTATTGTGTGTCTTGAATTTGCTTGTATTACTGATGTGTAGGACAAGTCCACTTTCGCCATGAATGATTGCCTAAGATACACACCCGACTTTTAAAACATAAAATATAAAGTTGATCAAAACACGTGACTTTAGTAATTCTTATCAGGCAAAATACACTTGTTTGCACTGCATAGCTCCTGAAAACTACGGCGTTTGGCAGTAATATGAAAATTGATTTATGCTAATTCAGTGGTGGAAAGAATCTTGGGATAATTTTACTATCCAAGTTATTAAACTAGGCTCAAACATCTACCTTTAATGGTTTCCTTAATATCTGTTTGATATTTCTTAATAATCAGCCAAAGTAGATGCCAACTGGTTTAAGAAAAAATACAAGGAAAATCAAAATTACAATTGTTGACTTTACCTAAGGGTAGTGTTTTCTTAGGATCATAAATTTGAGAATCATTAAAATGAAGCACACCTATGGAGCAAACATTTGATTAAAAACCATCCTATGTATTGTTACAACTAAGAAAAAGTCACATTAGGTCATCCTTGACTTTGCTCTCATGGTTTGTTCTGCCAGAATTCTCTTTAGCCTCAAATCACCTGATGACTGTCTCCACTGTAGCTTTTCATTATCCACCTTGTCTGCTCCATTGTTACCGTGACAGTGTTTGTAATGTACTAGTGAGTTATTTGTTTATCGGTGACTCCCCAGGTGGACTGTGAGCTCACAGAGGACAGCACTCACATGTATAAGATGGTATCTAGCACAGGATCTGAGCTAGATCTGGTATTTTAAACATTAAAGTCATTATTAGTTACAGAAAATCTGTAGTCTCTATGTACTTGATCAGAGTGTACTATCAGAGTACTATGTACTCTTAATATTGCCTCTATTGTAGAATTTAACAGTGTGTTGAAGGTTGATTTCTTCAATATTAGGGAAATGCCTGCTTCACAGCTACCATTAAACTGGGGAAGTGACCTTTTTCTACTCACTTGCCCCTGCAATTTCTCCATTCCCTGAATCTCTTGCACTGCCGCCTTTATTCTCCAGGAGATGAAATGTGAAGTGGCGCAGCTTCCTAGTTAGACAATTGGACGCTGGTGTCAGGTGTCCGGTGTCAGGAGTCAGGCAGCTCTGCATCCCCCTCTGCCACATACTAGCTGTGTGATCTCAGTGTAGTTACTTAATCTTTCTGTTTCCTCTGACCAAAAACAAAGAGGGGTTAGTTTTGCTCTTCTTTTTGCCCAGGTTTTCTCATTTTTTAAACAAGGTAATGTTAGGATTTACCTCACAGCGTTGTGGGAAGCATGAAATGATGTGAGATGTTGAAGTTTCTCAGAAGAGGATCTGACATATGGCAAGTACTTAAGAAATGTCAGTTGTTATTATTTTATGCTTCAGTGGTAGAAAGGGTTTTATAAGCCAGTTCTTAGTATAGGAAAATCTTCCCGATTAGCGTTTAAGCTAAAAAAAGTTTCTCCAAATAAACATAAATTCTCTGAAACTTTCTATATCTATAACGTCATTAAAAATGCTTCTTGCTGCTGGAGCTTAATGCTTTTCTGTTTTGTCATTTCATATAATTTTATGACATTATATAGACTCTTCCTACTTTAATTATGATCCCTGGACCAGCAGCATCAATATCACCTTGGTGCATGCAGAACTTTAGGACCCACAGATAGCCTACTAAATTAGAATCTAAATTTTAATAAAAACCACACATGACTTTTGTGCACATAAAAGTTTGAGGGGCACTGATGAAGACTAGATTGTAGTTTCCTCATCTAAAACAATGAGAATGACCAAAGTACCTACCTCACAGGTTTATTGTGAGAATTAAATGTGTCAACGTCTGTAAAGCATGTTACACAGTGCCTAGCACACACAGCAAATGCCAAAGCCATCTATATACACATTATATACATATAATGTTGGGAAACGTGGAAGTGAGGATATTGTTCTCTTTTAAATTGGTCACAAAAAACATATGCCTGGTATTTTACTCCATTTGAGGTACCATAATTTATGTAGACATCGAAAAACCATAGCATATTCAAAAGACCGTGTGTTGAGGAAAACTAAACTACGTCAGAAGAATGGTTAAAGAAACTAGGAATATGTATGCTAGAGAAGAACTTACTTATGGAAGATGATAACTGCCTGCACATTTTTAAAGGTTCAGACTAATTCTTTATGACCTCAGACAATTAAATAAGGACAAATGAAGGGAAGTTATAGAAAGATAGATTTCATTCAAAATAAGGAACAGTTCTAATTTCCTTGCAGCTAGATCTGTCCAAAGCAGAATGGACTTCCTGGCAAGAATGTGAGTTTCCTGCCCTAAAAGGTCTAAATAGAGCTTGATGTTCACCTCTTGGGGACAGCAACAGGAATTCATTACCTGGATGATTCATTACCTGTCTAAGAGGAGCCTCCCAACTCTGAGATGCAATTCTACGAATGATATAACTGAAGGGTGCTTAACCTTCATCTAGATTCGGGAAACTTCAACGTCATCTTATAGATAAGGGAATTAAGACATAGAGCTGTTAATTGGCATGCCTATGGTTATAATTTGGTGGCTGGTTGGAGCAGGTCTTTGGCCAGAATGCTGATCTTGTGAAATCTGCTCTAGTACTTTAACTATGGGCCTTTTTGTTAGGCCCTTATAATCACTAAATTAGTACCAAGCACCAAATACACTAACAGTGACTCTGGATTTTGATACTTTGGATTCCTTTTTTTATTGTTATTTGAGGTAGAGTCTCACTCTGTTGCCCAGACTGGAGTGCAATGGCATGATCTCGGCTCACTGCAACCTCCACTTCCTGGGTTCAAGTGATTCTCCAGCCTCAACCTCCTGAGGGGATTACAGGAGCCCACTACCATATGAGGCTAATTTTTATATTTTTAATAAAGATGGGATTTCACCATGTTGGCCAGGCTGGTCTTGAACTCCTGACCTCAGGTGACCCACCTGCCTCGGCCTCCCAAAATGCTGGGATTACAGGCATGAGCCAGCATGCATGGCCTGGATTTTTTTTGTTTTTTGTTTTTTAGAGCTTACCTTTGCTTCTATCTTGGGGAAAAGATATCCTGAATCTTATAAAGTGCGGTAATTTAGGCTAGTTTTGTATAGAAAATCTTTCTCTTGGCCACAATTGATCGGACTTTCACATTATGGCAGAGTCTCTCAAAGCAGAAAGTATTCATTGAATGCTAGTCCTTTGATATGCTCTCTGAAAAACAAGTTCTGAGGAGAATTACATTTGTAAAACCAGAACACTTAGTTGAGTTCTTGATGTTCCACAACATACAATAGCATATTAAAGATTCTTCAAGGTCCTGAAATACAGCCACTTGTTTAATTTGATATCAGAATTTCTTAGGCATTTCACCATTCAGACACTGAGCACCCCACACATAATTCCCCAATCTCTTATATAATAAACATTAATACTTTATAAAATCCTTTTTTTTTTTTTTTGAGACAGTCTCGCTCTGTCACCCTGGGTGGAGTGCAGTGGCGCGATCTCGGCTCACTGCAACCTCCACCTCCTGGGTTCAAGAAATTCTCCTGCCTCATCCTCATGCACCACCATGCCTGGCTAATGTTTTTGTGTTTTTAGTAGAGACAGGGTTTCACCACATTAGTCAGGGTGGTCTTGAACTCCAGACCTCAAATGATCCTCCTGCCTCGGCCTCCTAAAGTGCTGGGATTATAGGTGTGAGCCACCACTCCTGGCCTATAAATTACTTTTCATGAGACTTCAGCTTTCGTGTCTAGGAAAGTCACAGCAAGGAACTTTGACAATCAGTTACCTAATTTCTTATGGGTTCTCTGTCTCTCTTAATGGTTCCTTGTTTGTCTTTTCCACATTTCAAAAGCAAGAAGAAAGCAACAGCAAACTTAGTGCTTTGTACAATTAGTATATGAATTGTCCTCTACTGATTTAGTCCTTTCAAACCAAAAGACAATTATCTACTTAACTGTCAAAAGGGAATGGAGCTGCCCCATCTACTTGTAGCCTTCTAGGTGTTTTCTTCTAGAAATTATGTTACATTAAATAGGTCTTCCTTTGCCAAAGGTATAGAATGCTTATATACAAGGTTTATATATTTCTTCAGTAAGAATTCTATAGGATTGTTCTACATATATCCTGGACCTACTTGGAGCAGTATATATATATTTTTTTCTCTTTTCTTTTTCCTAAGAATTAGAACCTGCGAATGGAGTAGTATATTTTAAGACCAATGTAAATATATGTTAGAGCTGAAAGTTGCTTAATTAGCTAAGTAAGAGGTTAAACATCCATCAGGGTTCATTATCACTGAATCATTGCTTCCACTAATGGGAGTATATTCTAGGAGAATTCCAGGCACCAAGACAAGGCCAGTAGGGGTAACACAAGTCAGACTAGCAGCATGATAAGATCAGACTCCTTAATCTGACCTACACTAAGGTGAAGAAATATGACAGAATGATTGTCTCGTCTTTCATGGGCAACAATTGGTCTAGTGAACCCGAGACAGCAAAGGGCAAAACTGAAAATGAAATAAAAACTGACAATCTGCTGTGTGTCAGATACTTCCACACATATTTTCTCATTTAAAGCCTCACAATAAGGCTATGAAGAAAGTTGAGTTCTCATTTTACAGATGAGGTAGCTGAGGCTCAGAGAAGTTGAGTGACTTACTCATCACACAGTTAATTGATTGCTAAACTGATATTCAAACTTGGACGTTGTGATTTTCAGTGTCAGTTCGTTCCCATTATACTCAAAGTGCTGGAATTTGCAAATCCAGCAAATCTTATCCCTGAGACTAGACAACAAACAGAAAGGTAGAATCTCTTCTAAACAAGTGCTCACTCACAATTATTTCAATAACTTAGTAGACAACATTCCAGATGGATAATGTCAGAAACCAAATTTTTGAATGGAAAAGAGGCAGCATTTTAGATGTAAATGGATCCTAGAGCCCTGTGTGTGGTCAGACTTAGCGCCACAGTTCCCGTCTCTGTAGAGAACCAACACAGCAAGTGAAGGCAATGTAAGGATTCCAAATTGCTAAGAGAATGAAGTAATCAGCATATACATACTCCTTATTATGTTCGTGTGGCCAAGTGTGTGGGGTGGGGGCTGAAGAATCAGAGACTACAGAGTTGGAAGAACTACCACTTCATGTCAGCATGAGGGCAAAGAATGGAGGGATTGGCTGTGATCGAAGTGTCAATAGTTAGAGCTGTAATCACAACTTCAGGAGAGATCAACACCTACTGTATAAGAGGATTTAAAAATCCATTAAATGAAGCTAAATGGAGCTGCTATACTGAACGGTGGCATAAAGCCATGGTTTACTGGCAACATAGAACATCATTGCATAATGGCTGAACACAACCAGCATGCTGCGTCAGGCAGCGTGAAGCCCAGCCTGCAAAAAGCCAGAGAGAGGTTTTGAAGTGATTGACCAAGTTATATGATTTGCAGGTGCTTTTGTGTACTGTTTCACTGGTTGGTAACTTATTCAGACGGTAGGGAAGGCTTGAACCCAGGCTGGCAATTGTGCCACTGATTTTGAGTTTGGAAAGAAGCCATAAAGGGGTAACAACATGGTCTGGAATCTACAGGTGACTTCCAATTTCTCTTTAAAAAGAGAATTCAAGGGAAAACTCAGTAAGTATTTTAAATCACATTTGTGTAATCATATTTAATGAACAGGTGGCTTATTGTAGAATTTATTTAAAGTAAGACAGTGCGTGAGTGTGTGTGTATGTGTGTGTGTGTTTCCTCAAAAACATACAGGAATTATTGAAATTAATGGCATGTAGTCCTGTTCTGGGCTATAGCTGGCATGCCAGAAACAACAATGCCATAGCTGTTACCACATTCTTTTCCTCAAAAGGGGAACAAATGAGCTTCTGTTGTTAAAGCCACTCCTTCCTGAATCACCATTTCAGTCTCTCTCTTTTCTGCTGCCTGTCATATAAAGCCGTTTTAATTTAAAAAGCAAAATAAAATAGACAGCTATTTTAAGGCAAAATATTAAATATGAGAGTGATTTGAGCTCTGAGTTTGTTTTTTAAAATTAAAATAGAGAGCCAGTGTGTGGGTATTGTAAACAGGCGAAGCTTTAGCTCTCCCTACAGGCTTTTGTTACAGTAGCTGTCTAAGAGGAAGAGAATATTGGAAGCTGAAATCATCCCAAAGTGTTCATCAAAGAGAGTGATTTCCTTTGTCCAAGACAAAGTCACAAGCTGTTACCTGGGTCGACAGTAAGACTGTGCAAATGGCATTTATCACATTATTGAGGCTACAGAGTCTTTTTTTAAATTTAGTGATTCTCAGCTTTTTATTGGAAAAAAAGGAGAATAAAATAAAAACAACAACTGCAATGACAATGACACCAGAAATGCTGGTGCTGCTTTCCAGTTTGCCCATGGTCTTTTCATAGCTTGGCTTTTGAGGCTAAGTGTTATACCGGGGCTTCTGATTTGGGGTTGGAGTCAGTATGGATTCCAAGTGGAATTCTGCAGAATGATCATCTATTAGCATAAACCCTTGCTAAAAAACAGACCAACAGCAAAGATTCTCAGTGAGCCTCTTATCTTAATAGTCATACATCAGCGACATGTATACCATCTAAGAAATGTGTCGTTAGGCAATTTTGTCATTCTGCAAACATCATGGAGTGCAGTAACAGAAACCTACATGGTATAGCCTACACACACCTCGGCTGTATGGTACAGCCTATTTCTCCTAGGCTACAAACCTGTACAGTACAGCACCTTACTGTATTGAACACTGCAGGCAGTTGTAACAAAACAGTAAGTATTTGAGTATCCAAACACATAAAAACATAGAAAAAGTACAGTAAGAGTAGCTGTAACCCCAGCTACTCTGGAGGCTGAAGCAGGAGAATCGCTTTGAACCCGAGAGGCGGAGGTTGCCCTGAGCTGAGATTGCACCATTGCACTCCGGCCTGGGTGACAGAGGGAGACTCTGTCTCAAAAAAAAAAAAAAAGCAAAACAAAAAAAACCACTAAAAAATGGCATGCTTGTATAGGGCATTTACCATGAATGGAGTTAGTAGGACTGGAAGTTACTCTGGATGAGTCAATGAGTGAGTGGTGAGTGAATGTGAAGGTCTAGGACATTTCTGCACACTACTATAGACTTTCTACACACTGTGCAGTTAGGCTGCACTAAATTTGTAAAACAATATTTTTATTTCTTCAATAATGAATTAACTTTAGCTTACTGCAACTTTTTAATTTTATAAACTTTTTACTCTTTTACAACAATACAGCTTGAAACACAAACACATTGCACAGTTTTTCAAAAATATTTTCTTCTTTATATCTTTATTCTATAAGCTTTATTCTATTTTAAAAATTATTTATTTACTTTTTAAACTTTTTTGTTAAAAGCTAAGACACAAACACACACACATTAGCCTAAGAGTACACAAAATCAAGATCATCAATATCACTATCTTCCACCTCCGCATCTTGTCCCACTGGAAGGTTTTCAGGGGCAATAACACACATAGAGCTGTCCTCTCCTATCATAACAATACCTTCCTTCTTCTGAAATGTCTCCTGAAGGACCTACCTGAGGCTCTTTTACACTTAATTTTTTTTAATCAGTAAAAGGAGTACACTCTAAAATAATGACAAAAGTATAGTACAATAAACACACAAACCAGTAACATAGCTGTTTACTTTCATTATTATTATGTATTCTACATAATTGTATGTGCTAGACTTTTATATGACTGGCAGCTCAGAAGGTTTGTTTACATCAGCATCGCCGCAAACATGTGAGTAATGTGTTGCACTACGACATTATGACGACTACGACATCACCAAGCAATCAGACTTTTTCAGCTCCATTATAATCTTATGGGACCACTGTTTTATATGTGGCCCCTCATTGACTCAAACATAGTTATGTCGTGCATGACTGACTGTATAAAAAATGAAAACCAGTTTCATAAGCACACTTTGGCCCACACCCCAAACCCAAAGGGAAAACTGTCTCCATATACTTTTCAGTGTAGCACCAGTGGTGCATTGAATCAATAATAACAATCGATAACAATAATCAGTAATCTATAATAATAAAAGCCATCATTTATTAATTATTTGCCCTTGCTCTTGGCTACACATTCAGCTGAATAATTTTGCTTAGTACTCAAAATCATGCAAACAAGTAGACGTGATTATCCTCTTTCACAGAAGAACAATCCAGTTCAGAAATTAAGCAACTTGCCGAAGGTCAGTCACCTAATGAATTCGGGCTGGAAGCAGAACTCAAACCCTGGACTGTCTGACTGCGGAGCCTTGCCCATTAACCAATCTGCTGTGCTGTATTGTCTTTGTTAACTATTATGTTATACTGCTTTTGTTTTGTTTTGTTAAGAAGGTACCTCTAGATATCGATTTAGCAGACATCATTGCTTTTTAACAGGTACATTTAGTATTTGTGGAGTGCTAGAAATGAGCAAAGTATTTAACAGACACATAAAAAATTGTTAAGAGAAATCTGTCAGGTGAGAAACATACAAAGTAGGACTACAGAATATGGATGAGTCAGATAAAAAATAAGTCAAAAGAAGGTGAGGGGAAGTAAGTTATTGAATTAAATAGGACATCCTGGATAACACCACCAGTGAGATGGGTGAGGGGCACCAAAGATGCTATGATGAGAGGAGTCAGTATGGGGATAGACTGAAATAATGAATAATAGAGAAAAGACAAATAAGAATTCTGTTTGAATTTTTTAAGGTTAGAAATTAGGGAGAATACTCAACCTTCCAATATTCATTTATTCCACAAACATTCCTTAAGTGCCAATTATAAAAATAGTAATTGTTTTATGCCTTCTGGTGACAAAGATTGAGAAAGAAAAACAGACATATAAACAATAACATGTCATGAGTGTTATGATAGAACTTGTGCAAGGAATAGTGAGGCAAAGAGGAAAGACTCATTAAAATTCTAGAGAGAATGCCAGTTAACTTCTATGTTTCATAGAAAATGCAACAATTTAATAGATTCTTGAAAGATAAGGAAGCTTTTACCAAGTGAACTGGGGAAGTGATATGGGAAAAGAAAGATATTTCAGGGAAGAAACAGGATGTGCAATGGCATGAAGGCATGGGTCATGGGGGATCTGTGAGTAGTTTTGAACGGCTGAATGAAGCATTAGGATTTAAGAAGACTGTGCAGAGATGTAAGCCTAGAGAAGTAAGTGGGGTCAAAGTCATGGGGACTTTAAATGGGGAGCTGGTGCTGAGAAGTCACTGAAGAGACTATGAAAGACATCCATCATCTAAAAATCACCCTGGTAGCAATGTGGCAAATGAGTAAGGGGGCTAAAACTGAAGACAGGAAGACAAGGTAGGAAACTGTGCAATACATGGTTGAAATAGGGAGAGAAACAGGTAGATAAATTCAACAGATCGAGCAAGTAGAATTTATGACTGATTGTGTACTGGGAGTGATTCTGTACCATATTTTGTAATTAAGCAATGGATGTTAGAATTGTGAATAAAAGGATGACTCTGCCACTTCCTTATGGGAAAAGAACAACTGGCTAATTTTATACAAGTGCTATTTTTCAACTTCTGTACTGTTTAGTGGTTAATACAGCTCTTGGTTCAAAATAGTCCTACTTCTTCAAATCTATCCACATCTCCTTCAATAAGAATTTTTGATACTTAACAGGACCTCTGTAATTCTCTAGTCCCAAGCTTCTTCTCTATTGTCCCATCACCTAGATAAATAATTTAAAGGTGAAACTACTTATCAAGGGCAACACAGTAAATTAGAGGCAGGGTCATGAGTAGAACCAGGTGACCTTACGCCCAGTCCACACTGAGTGCCCCTTAAACATGGACCGTATGGTACATTTCCGCTTGGGCTCAATTCCAGGGAAGATTATAGGTATTCAGATGATTTTTGGGTTTCCGTAGTTGTCAGAAAATTTACATTCAAATATAATATTCAATTGCTATAATTTGCTCAACACGAGTGACTGAAGGCATCTATCTCTCTGCTTCTGTTCTATTCTTTTTTTTTTTTTTTTTTTTTTTGAGATGGAGTCTCGCTCTGTCACCCAGGCTGGAGTGCAGTGGCGCAATCTCTGCTCACTGCAAGCTCTGCCTCCCGGGTTCACGCCATTCTCCTGCCTCAGCCTCCCGAGTAGCTGGGACTACAGGTGCCCGCCACCACGCCCGGCTAATTTTTTGTATTTTTAGTAGAGACGGGGTTTCACCGTGTCAGCCAGGATGGTCTTGATCTCCTGACTTTGTGATCCGCCCGCCTCGGCCTCCCAAAGTGCTGGGATTACAGGCATGAGCCACTGCGCCCAGCTATTCTTAAGTACCTTACCTTGCATTGCATTTTACACTGCTGGCCACCCTTATGTCCTTTAGGATGGTTGATGGGAGTAAATTTATTCACTGTAAGTAAATACATTTCTCAATAATTAGTTTTCTTCACAGCAGGAATATAACTCTTTTATGTTTATGTCCAACCATCTCATCATGATATTTTTGTGAGGTGGGAATGTAAAAATTTCAGGGGACTTTTCCATGAGCAGGAGAAAAGTCTGCTTAGGATGAACAAGTAGAAGCATTGGTGGAGTTGTGGCTCTGTAAAAGCTCTTTTGAAGCTGTGTTTGTCTTTGTTGAAATATCACCAGGCAAGCCTCTTTATCCTAATGGCACTTGCTGCATATTTTGCTCTCCCAGCTTCTCAGTCTCCCGCGGAGTCTTTACTAGAAGATTATCATGATAATTCAGTCGTGCATCCTTCTCCCCACTCCCAGTTCAAATGTTTTTACTTTGATTAAATTAAAACAATCAGAGGAAAGTGTATAAAAGCCTAAAAACCTAGTACTTAACCTATACAATTTAAAAAAGGTCTAATATTATAGCTGCAGGAAAAGCATAGCAGTTCAAGCTAAAACGAAAGCAAAGGAAGGCAGTCTTACCAAGAAGATGTGATACATGATGTGACTTTTCTACTGGAGGCAAGTGGGAACTTTACTTGTAATATGTGTTATAAGGCTAAGTCCTAGAATGGAGACTGGAAAGCCTTCTTTTGTGAGTGGGTGGAGACTGAGGCCGGGGAGGAGAGGAGCAACTTCTACTGTAGGTTCAGCAGGGTTTGCATTAGCTGGTTCTGGCCATTCCAAGTGAAGGTCATCAAAAAATTGCGTGGGAGAGGCAGGCCTGTGATAGCCGGAGAAAATACAGAATAAACAAGTAGCTTTATAAATGACATCATGTGCTGAGTGTATTTTATAAACTGATAGTCAGGACTTAGGGACTTGGGGTTTAACGAGTCTGCATGTATTTATAATGGCAATAGAAATAAATATTTGAGATTAGAATTAATTCTTGGATATAAAGTCACTGTAACCATAGTAAATATTGGTTGATTTTACATGTAGTATAAGGAAGAGTTGGATTCTTTTGGAAATTGCATTTGCTGTCTGCTATGGTTGTGGCTTGGGTGGCAGCCTGAACTTCAAATTAAGCAGAAAGCATATCTTCATATCTTTAGTGCTTTAAATTTTTTTTTGATTGTGGCCCAGTACCTTTAATTTCACAACCTATTAAAACTATACACATAACAAACACATAAAAGTAAAACAAAAGTTCAGGAAACAATACTGTTACTAAATGTAATATATTTGGATTTTTTTTTCTATTCTATTCTTTTATGACCTATTACTTTTATTAAAATCTTGGTGCAAATCTCTAAATGGATTTCAAGACTCACCAATGGGCTGCAACCAGCAGTTTGAAAATCACTGCTTAAGGCAACTGTTGTAAAATCAGTCAGCTCGACTAAACCAGAGAATCTACTTGATCCGAAAGGTAGAAAACCAAACAGATGTAGAATGGTCCCTCTTGATCATATGAAAGCAGAAGCCAGAAGTGTTTGATGGTGGGAAACTACAGAGAGGAAATTCTTAGTGGGAGATTTATTAGCTTTGTGGTCTAGGAAACATCATTCTCAGAGTCAGTATTCTACTTGATGATAGAAAACCCAGAGAGAGGAGGGAAACAATATTATTTTTCTAATAAAATATTGAATTGCTATTAATATGATTTTCTATTGCAATTATAATCTGTTGTAAGCCTGCTCTGCAGGGACTGAGCCTAATTCTCTCTTGTGCAGAGCCTGGCATCCTGTTGGCAGCCAGCACATGTTTATTATGGGTAATAACAATAATAATACTAATAATGATAACTTGGTGATTAGAATCATTTGCAGTAACATCCAAAGCTAGGATTATAAGAACTTCTTTCCTATAGCCTCCACTTTTATTCTCCATGGTTTATATTTTTTCTAATCATAAAAAATACTTTCCTTATTTCCCTTCTGATTTAGTCTATTTGGCAAACATTAATGTTTTTGAGCATTTTTTTTCCTTATGGACCTCAAAATTAAATGTCTTCCCATTTGACTCCTTGTTTGTCTTAACAGAATCACTGATGAGGTCAACACAGCTAGAACAGGGAGATTCATTTGTTAACTGTTGCTGCAGAAGCCACAAAGAGCACAAAATCTCACATAACATCATTTTGGTGTTCTTTCTATAATAACAGCATAAGTTACTTAATTTTCTCAAATTTTCAGTGATTAACTTATTTTTAAAAATTAAGAAGCAGGAAAATTAAAATAAAATAAGACAGTGTATGCTTTTTTCTCAGACTTTACCAAATTTTAGTTTCAAATTAAGGCTCTAATTCAGCAGGGGTATAAATGGAGAGAGGGGATGAGAGAAGTAACTACCTGCCAATGGGAGGATAGGGATACTTGAGAAATAAATGTGACAGTAGGAAAGGGAAGAGAAAACCTGGTGGTAAGGTAGACAGAGTGGTGGGAGAAAGTATGAAGGAAGTATTAAATATGGCCACAGCAATAGATAGGTGACCTGAGCACCAATCCAGGGAAAAGTGATGGAATAGAAGTGGAAAGGAATGGACTGTTGGTAATGGGATAGGGAATTCCAAATAGGGAGAAAGGAAAGGAGATGTAGAGAGATATGGGGCTTTCTGGCTGGAAAAGATGGAGAAGAATTTCAAGTTGACACCATCTTTTATAACAAGGAGATTAAATTAGTAGCTATTTGCTTACCTTCAAAGTTTTTTCCCCCTTATATTGATTATATGTATAAAATAACTTTAGGCAAGGCGCAGCGGCTCATATCTGTAATCCCAGCACCTTGGGAGGCCGAGACAGGTGGATCACCTGAGGTCAGGAGTTTGAGACCAACCTGGTCAACATGGCAAAACCTCATCTCTATTAAAAATACAAAAATTAGCCGGGTGTGGTGATGTGCACCTGTAGTCCCAGCTACTTGAGAGGCTGAAACAGGAGAATCGCTTGAACCTGAGAGGCGGAAGTCGCAATGAGCCAAGATGGTGCCACTGCACTCCAGCCTGGGTGACAGAGGGAGACTCCATCTCAAAAAAAAAAAAAAAAAATTAAATTAAATTAATTTCCTCACCCTAGTAAGTATGTTGTGCTTCAAGAATTTTACACATTTTAATATTATGCCCAATGTTGTCATTCCCTCCCAAATAGTACTGTAAAACCAAATTTATTCTTTTTTAAAAATCTGTATAAATTTAAATTTATTCTTTTTAAAAAATTTATTATTATTATACTTTAAGTTTTAGGGTACATGTGCACAATGTGCAGGTTAGTTACATATGTATGCATGTGCCACGCTGGTGCGCTGCACCCACTAACTCGTCACCTAGCATTAGGTATATCTCCCAATGCCATCCCTCCCCCCTCCCCCCGCCTTAAATTTATTCTTAATTAAGTCTATTAACTATGGCTTTCCCTCTTAGTTGATATCACATTCAATTAAAATTCAGGTTATTTAGTGGAAAAATCACAACCTTTCCTATTTATATTTTTATAGAATGGGAGATCTGATCCAAGCCATGGCATGGATTGAAGGTAGTGTAGGGTATAATGGTTAGGACAACTGGCTCCAATCTTGGCTTTATCCCTGTCCAGTTGTGACGCTTTTAATAGTTTCCTCATTTTTAAAATAGAGGTAATAATATCTAACTCAGAGGGTTATTGTGGGGATTAAAACAACAATGATGAAAGCAACATCTTTAGCATAACTTAGCACATCACAAAGGCTAGTAAAACAGTATCTGTTTTTATATATTCATTAGAAGACTTCAGGGGAGCGTATTTATTAAGACAGAAGAAACAGCTAGGAGATTACAGTTTATTTTACTTTTTAAATTAGGTATATCTGAGACATGTGTGCATCGTGGCACCTGTCTCACAGACTCGATAAGGAGGGTTGAGGGGGTTAACATAGAGCGGAGTAAGTAGTCACTATCACCGGCAACATCTACATCACTGCTTTCTCATACCCATCGGATATGAAAAGCTGAGTTAAACACCGTGACATCTACTGCTCTTTATGTTAAATAAACCGAAGCCTTCCATAAATTAAAATGATTTTATTATGCAGTGTGACACAAGGTTATCCAATATGCCAGAGAGGTGCAACTGAGTCTGTTGTCAGGGGAAAGTGCAGGTAGGCTGTGTTCAAAGCTGCAAGTACCGTGTCAAAAAAGTAAAAGCCCTCTCTGTTTAGTAAATGCATTTGCTGAGCCCTAATAAACTAAGAATGGAAAAAGGTTAATTGACAAAATGATACTTGTCTAATGCTGTCCCAAGCACTGCACTCAGGCAGATGTGTGCGACAGGGATCCTGCTGTGCTGACAAGGATGATTATCGTAACTGACGCTTTTTGCCCTCAAGGGTGTGTGACTTCTAGAAGCTTTTCACCCTGGAATCTCACTGTTGCGCTAGAGCCAATCCGAGAAGGTTTACAAAACACGCAAGCCAAAGGACAATGCAGTTTAGACTTAAGTGTGGTAAGGCAAGGCCACAGATTGGCATGAGTTTCAAATGTTGCTGTTGAAATTCCACTTTGCATTCACTGCTTTCATTTACTGAATTACCCATGTGCCAGGCACTGTGTAAGAGCTCTCTCCCTATAGCTTATTTTATTCCCACAAAGATTCAGTGAGTTAGGTGTTAGTCTCCTACAGATACAAATAGTGAAACTGAGGCCATCACAATACTGTGACTACATTGTGCTTTCAGTTTCCAAAAGCAATTGATTATATCAATATATTAATCCAACTTTTTCTTTTTCATGATTTTTGACTAATTTACTGATACAGCTAGGGTCCTAGACATGGTGTCTGATTCAGCTCAGCAAATAGAAAAGGATTCCCTTAAACCTGTTGCTGTGAATTCCACTGGAACTATGAAGGGCAGCCACGTAACTTTCCAACTGAAGAGGATGGGGAAACCCACACCTTTGCTTTTCTAATCCTTGGGAGCAAGACTGAAATTCCCTGGGAAGAGCAACAGATTTGATATGGAGCTTAGAGGAGATGGTGTTGTAGGGGAGAAAAAATAATTTTCTCCTCTACTCTTCATGAGAGCATAGGTGGGACTCCCTGTAACAAGAAACAGATTTAAAAGAGAAAAACAAATAGAAGTTTAATAACATGTATATTTCTTTTATACGTCGAAGATAACTAAGAGAATTGAGTGCATCTCCAGATCTCAAATAATTGTCTTACACGTCAGGCTTAAATGCCATATTCCCTGAAACAAAGAAAGAAGAAGGCAGGGAAAAGCTTGGTTAACCATAAAGCAACGGTAAGGTTTATTATGAAGATTGAAGTCCCCGACTTTATTTTCCATTGACTGAGACTCTCTAGTGATTTAGTCTTCCCTCACTTGCTGGTGCAGAGAGGGAGACACACTCACAAATGGAGATTTTCTTGATAGATGTAAATTTTGCCTACGAAAGGGCAACTTCTCAAAGCTTCTCCTGTGTCTGCAGTTTCTTAAAATAACCAGCTCAAAATAATCCGTATGCCAAAAAAGCATATTTTGTGTGGCATATTCTGGTTTTCTACAGTCGTATTTTGCAGGGAGTGTCCTGAACCTCATCAGTGCTGTGGCTCTGTGACTGTCTGATGGTTGAAATAAGAACAAATCAAATAGCAAACCTACATATGAATGCGTACATTAAAGTGATACATAGTACCTTTCATAGATAGTTACCTGCCTGTTGGGTCCTACTGGAAAGCAGGGAATAATCACAATTTTTTTCAAAACTACTAAGGTTGTTAGCTGTGATATAAACTAAACAGAATAACAAAAACCCTTTCCAAGTAGAAACTAGTTCTATATTCATAGTCATCAGAGCAAGGCTCTTAAAACCTAAATGTCTCACAAGTACCTTCTAATGGGCTTATTGCTTTGTTTATTCTGCTTAGAGCAAGTCAGGGGCAATTTGCAATTTGCATCATTAAAAATCTTTTTTGAAAGTGTGTTGACATTTCAGTTTCTGGTTTTGAAGTGCATTAAACAGCTCTCTTAATGTGTGCAGTGGTCATCTGTCCAGACACTGTGGACACATAGGCATTGTCACATTCCAACACAGGCTGTCACATGTATGGATACATCTACCCACATTAATATGCCTGCCTTCCCAGATGCACATTAGCTGTGGTTATTTTGATCCCTTTTGCCTAACCATTTCTAGATGTTACTTTCAGATACATCAGACATGATGGTTCACCTTAGGTCTTTCTAATCAGTAGGTGGATATTTACTTTATTCTTAAACATTCTTCTTTTAAGTCAGACATCTTTTTTTATTCTCTTTCCTCCAACATACTAATGACAAAATTCTCCACGTTTCTCCATACAATTGGACATATCTCCCAGAGTGTTCACTTTCCTCAAGCACTCTTCCAAGAATCATTTTCTGAGTTCCCTTTAGACAAACTAAAGGGCTCCTCCAGGTAATAAAGCATGACTAGGAACACAGAAAAAAGCAAATGCACATTAAGATGCATAAAGTAGTCATCAGTAAAAAGAAAATTAAAGAAATTGTGTTGGTCATTTTATTGTCTCTTGATTTGAATACATATGCTAT
Organism: Pan troglodytes; assembly: GCF_028858775.2. Taxonomy (NCBI): domain Eukaryota; kingdom Metazoa; phylum Chordata; class Mammalia; order Primates; family Hominidae; genus Pan; species Pan troglodytes. The sequence goes on from NC_072398.2 coordinate 134,693,434, forward strand.
GTAGTATATATAGTTCAGATTTTAACATAAACTCCTTGAGTTACACTGTCTTTCTCTGTTTCCATTGAATAGTGAAGAGACTTCGTTGTCAGGACACTTTGCCTCCAGTCTTGAGAACAGAATGGAGGGGGAAAAGTACACATAATTAAAGATTTGTCACCAATGCCCTACGAACTGGAACAAGTAGACAAGCCATTTGCCTTCTCTGAGGTTCCATTTCCCCAGAAAATACGTACATACATACATACATAAACAAATAATAAATTTCGTGATTTGTGTGTTGTCAAAGCAAAATTGCATGGAACAAAACAGTCAAGGAAGATTAGTAAAGGCTACTGCAATAAGGGATAGAGACAAGAATAGTCTTCATGAACTCAACTCTTCTGAAAGAAAGCCTGGGAGAGTTTTTAGGAGCTGGCGTGGGGGCATTCCTAGGCCATCTGTGCTTGCTAACTGCCTTGGCCAAAGGAAAAGTAAACTTTCTCTCATATCTTCATGGCAAGGGGTAGTTTTACAACTGGGAGCAAGTACCCTAGGAAGTTGGGCTCCTATCCTCCCACAGAAACTGGGAGGGCGGGGCAAATATATTTCCCTTGATGTTTACACCTGAAAGAGATGGCTCCTGGGCCTTTGAGAAAGACATTCTTGGGTTCTAAAACTGGCAAGAGGAGTTTTAAAAGATTTACATCTCAAAGAGGTGGAAAAAGAATTTACAAGGTTTCTAAAGTAAATGCTCTAAGAAAGAGGTCGGGGGCCTTGAAGAAGACCGTCTAAAGCTTTGTTAGACATCCACTGACCACCAGGGCTTTAATGATTCCCTTTAATCAAGCTGAGGGGAACCATGAAGGCCCTCTGGGTCAGTGGGTGTGTTTGAGGGTGGGAAGGAAAATTGTGGACAAGATCAATGTTCTCCTTTCTGGGCTTTGATTGCATTAAGTCTCCTGCATGTTAGGGTAAAGTGTGACCAAAACCAAGGAAGAAGTGTCCCTTTGTGAAATGTGTGGGCCAAGCCAAGCCCTGCAGGGCATGTTTCCTTCCTACTGTGGCCTTCCAGGTGTCCCCTAGCTATGTTTCTGAGTTGTCCCCACCACCCCACCACAGTACTGGCATGCCCAATCCCACATGTGGCCTAGTGTGGAGGAAGGCTGTAAGGGCGGGAGAAAGATAACCACTTGCTGCTTTAGCATCACCCGAGGAAATTTCTAGAAATGTAAAAACTCAGGCCTCACCCCAGACCCAGTAAATCAGAATCTACATCACAACAAAATCCCTGGGTGATTGGCAGGTACATTAAAATTTTGGAATAGAGGATCCTGTAAACAAAATCTGTCAGGAAGTGGCACACCCATGACACCTACCATTAAGCAAGAAAGACAGGGAATTCACTGAAATGCCCATACTCAAGGTGGCTACCACTATGCCAAGAAATGACTAACTTGAGAGACAAGCCATCTTCCTCAAGTTAAGAGTTTTGAATCAGTCTGGGGAAACTTACCCTCCTTCTCACAAATAACCAGCAATTTTACTTTTCCAGTTTTTCCCTCTGGTTTCCTGCCGCCCTCATTAGAACCTCCCTCTTTCCACTCTGTTGCCGTTGACACCTAGAGTCATCCTTTAGCTATGCCCAGATACCTCTGCAGCCCTTTTTCACCGCCATTAGCCTCTGCTCCTTAGGGACAGACCCAGGTCCTGACATTTGGATTCTGGTATAAGTTATTTGTTATTCAGATTCACCCGCTTCTTCCAGAGAGCAGCCTGAATTTTTAAAAGAGCATAAACTCATAACAGAATTTCAGAAGAACTGGATGAGTTTACTGCGATACTCTGAATAACGGTAGACAAATCCTGGGACGTGAGAAATGCTAATTTCAACTGGCGCTGTGAAAGCAGAGGATCGGCTTTAGCCCAGAGATATTTGCAATGAAGAACACACCGCTGAGCAGACAGCGCTCACTCCCTCCGCTCCCAGCACCCTGTGGCTTAGCCCTCCTTTTTATTTCTATTTTCTCCCTCCACTGAAAACACCTTCCCTGGTGCCCAGCTCCCGCTCAAGGCCAACACCCTGACAGACAAGCAATCTCACAGTACCTGGGGGGAAAAAGCTGTTTTAACTAAAATAGATCAGCCAGGATATTTTCTTTGACAATGCTCTCTTCATGCAGTTATACCTCTCCTACACACTGCCCAAGGGGATGAAAATGGGAGTCAGCGGGGAATTCACATCTGAGTCATCTCTCACCGACTCACTCCCTGGGATCACTGAGGCTGTGTCTAAATGCAAAAGTGTCTCCCCCATTGTTCCTGAATTCATTGTGCATCAGAAAGCATTGCAGTGGGAGTCAGGAGGTGTGTGGGGTTCTAATCCCAATTTTGCCAGGACCTCACTGCTTAGCCTTGGGCTTTAGCCTATTCTTTCTGTACCTCAGTTTTTCCTTGGTTAAAAGAGAATTTGGACTAGACCAGTGGCTCTTAGCCTTGGCTACTCATTAGAATAATCTAAGGATCTTACAAAACAAAACAATACAATGACAACAAACTAATACTGGAACTCCACCTCCCTGTCAATTAAAACAGAGTCTCTGTGCATGGGGATCGACTTTGGTAAGTATTTTGAAAGCTCCCAAGATGCTTTCTAATGTGCATGTAGGATTTAGAACCACTGGACTAGGATTCTCATCAGATGTGTGTCAGAGGACAAGAAGCATCAACATCACCAGGAAACTTGACAAGAAATGCAGAATCTAGGGCTCTACCTGACATTCTGGCCAGATCTCCATCTCTTCTAGCACTGCCTAATAACATATGAATTGTCATTTCATTTTAGTCACAGTTACAGACTTTAGAGACTCTTTCTTTTATGTAATAAATATCCCTTGAGCATTTACTCTGTGGTAGGAACATGTGAAAAGCTGGGGATGAAAAGTGAACCAGGAAAACATGGTTTCTACCATGGCAGAGCTTCAGTCACTGGGGGAAAACAGATCCTAATTAAATCATCATCACGGGATAATGTGCTTGAGGAGAGGGAAAATATGGGGAGTTCTGAAAGCACCTAGTAAGCAGGAAGGAGGTCAACTAGGTTAGGGAAGACTTTCCTGAAAAATAAACTTTAAGCTTTATAACTAGTGCATCCTGTGACGACATAGATCTAGTTTTATATCTGTATATACCCATGATTTCTGGAAAAGCATAGACTGATGTTGAACCTTCTTTGCCTTTGTATGTTTGGGTAACTGAGAATTTACTATGAATCCAGTGCAATTTAGCAATTAACCTTCGAAAGTGTTCTCATCAAGTCTACCAATGATCTTCTCATTGTAAACTTGGTACAGTTTTCTAAATCACATCTTGTTGATGAGTAGCCTTTAATAATAAGAACTACTCCCATCTTGAGTAGTTCATTTCCTTTGGATTCTGTCTTAGCTTGGATTTCCCTCAAATAGCTTGAAATATGTGCATGCTTGTGGTAAACTAGTTTTGAAAGTGATCCTAGATGTGGTAGGTTGAATAATTGCCACCCCCTCCAACCCCCACCAACCCCTTCATCAAGCTATGCACAGAATCTCCTTCCTTACATGGCAAAAGGGACTTTCCAGGTATGACTAAGTGGAAAGATTTTCCTGGGTTATCTAGGTGGGCTTTAAATGCAATCACAAGGGCCTTTAAAAGAGAGGGAGGCAAGAAGGACAAAGGAGGAAGTATGAGATATGATAATTAAAGCAAGAGGTTGGAATTGTTCAGTAAAGATTATAGGTCATTGTTTTGGACTAAGTTCCTACTCCAAGCCCCAACAGACCAGACTAAAAGTCAAAATGAAATCACTCATACTGAGTCCCACCTCGTCAAACTAAATCCGAGTTGTCACCTGGCCTTCCCAGAAATCAGGTGAGAAATCTAACAGCCTAATTTCCCAAAATGCTGGTTTTGGTCTACAAGATAATTAAGTCCCCTTGGTTTCAAATCTTGACTTAAAGTAGTCTGGTTAACCAATTGGTTAGCTTTCCATTCTCCCGTTGTCCCTACCTTATAAGGAAAGTTAAGTTTGACATGACCAATCCACTTTTTGCTCTTTATTTCTGCTTTCTTCAACCTTTTTTTTTTTTTTTTTTTTTTTTGGTCTACAAAGCCAATCTCCTATGTTCTACTCATTTAGACACTTATTTTATTTCAAAGAATAAAATGTTGCCCAATTCTAGAGTCTCAAAGAAAACTGACTGACATCTTTAAACTAAATTTGTTGTAATTTTGACAGAGTGATTTGAGGAACTGTCATGTGCCAAGGAATGCAGATGGCCTCCAGAAGCTAGCAAAGGCAAGGAAACAGGTTCTCTCTTAGTGTCTCCTGAAGAAACCAGCCCTGCAGACACCTTAATGTTACACAGTGAAACTGATGGAGGACTTCTGACTTCCAGAATAGTAAGAGAGTCTGTCTGTGTTGTCTTAAGCCACTGGGTTTGTGGTAATTTGTTACAGCAGCAATACAAAACTGACTCACCAGGGAAAAAGGAATAAGGGATTGGGAAGAATAAAGACAGGAAAGAGAGAAAATCAAGGTTGAATTGATTTTTCCCATGGGCAACTGGGGCTTCATTCCACTGGGGACCTTCTGGGGTATCAGGTACAATGTCATGTCTGCCCAAGACATGGAAGAGTGAAGTATTTATCTACCGGCTCCTACTCCTTACTGGTTAAATCTTGAAAGTGATGTTTATTCCCATGACTTTCAAGGGCAAGGAAAAAAAAATACACCTGTAGCTTCCTTCAGAGGCTTGTAATTCAATGGGAGACATAGTCAAGAAATGGGATAAAATCCAGCATAATATGTGATAGTGGTAGAGGTAAATTTATACTGTATGAAGAATAGAACAAAGTTTCCATAAGAGCCTCTGGAAAATATCATGGGGAATTGGTTACTTGAATTCATAAGTATGACTCCTTGAGATTGAAAAATAAGGGAGTTCATTCCAGGAAAAAAGACAATATATACATAAGCAGGAAAGTAGAAAGGCCTATAGTCAACAGGTAGACGTTCTATGTAGATGGGGTGTGGTGTTATATGGGCCAGTAAGAAGGAGATGCTGAAAGAGCTGAGACTGAAGGCCAGATCCAGAAAGGCTTTGTGGCTGTGGCTGTGGCTGTTGGCTGAGTACCTGAACATACAAGTACACAGCAGCAAATCCCTGACAAAACAAGAGTCTTTTGATGAAAACTTATTTGGTTCCACGTGGGGGTATGAGAACAAAACCCCAATTACGTGATTCTTTAAACTTCCCTACAGCAAATTTATAGTTATAAAAGTATCTTGAGTTATCAGCCTTGACTTTACATTTTCTTTCAACACTGTTTAGAGCAATTCTACAAAATAGAGAAAAAAGTTAATTAGAACATAAAGCAGGAAAAGTTTAATTCTTGTTTTCTATAAGAAGCTGGCTTCAGTTCATACAGGCTTAACGATAATTCTATTTTGTGACTAACAATAATTACTCATGAATAATTATGGAATAGAAATGTGAAAAATATCTAATTAGAAAATAAATAACTCCCCCAAATTAGGTATTTATTATTGCAATTAGGTTTTATTAGAACCAATAATGACACGATGGCAACACAAGATATTAATGAATACATTGTTAGCCATTGTATGTATTTTGTTATGTCAGAAATCAATTTGACATTTTCTGAAGATATTTAGTTGAAATTGTTATTGCAAATGTAAACAATCTGGGGTGATAATTCCATATTTTAGCTACTGTATTAATCATACATCCAATTAAAAGCAGAATTTCTTGCTGTGATGAAGATAGATCTGTCTCAGTTAATTGAAAGGTGAAATACCTTGAGAAATTGTGATGATGTATAGGGTCACCCTGCTAGTTCAGATTTTACAAGAAAAGTGTCCTAAATATTGTATTAGCTCAGAGAAATAATACAGGTACCAGACTTCTCTAAGGAAAGGCTTAATTAAGAAGAGAGATTTAATAAGCCTTTAAAGAGGCATTTTGAAACTTTGTGGTTGTCATGATAGTCTGGAATTGTCATATTTAACTTTATTCACTTAAGAGTTAGTGTATTATTTTAGAATAACTTTTTAGTGAGCCAGAAATATAGGAGGGAGGCTTGCACTGCCCATTGCCTTATAGGCTCCCTGAGTATCCCTTAGCTAATTTTTGGATTTCAGAGATATAGCGGCACTTCAGCACTCACTCTGAAGTACACACTTAATATTTGGCTCTCTTGAGAGACCTGGCTCATGTAGTGAAGGAAGGGCACCCAAAGCCTGCCCTAAGAGTCTTTGTAACAGCAAGGAAAGGATAAATTTCTGACCAGGTTTGGGGCCCTATTGGTTTCTAAAACACAACTTAAATTTCCACATTAGCTCATATTCTCTAAGGCTCCTGGACCAGGTCAACCCAGTGCTGGCTTGACGCATGATGACCTGGGGCACATTTTATTGACTGGTCCATGAAAGAACCAACCTCTAAGGCAGCTATGAAACCTTGCTAAGGTGATTGGATTTTGTTCAATGTAGGATTTTGTTTATAAATTGGAAGAACTGAAATTAGCTGAAATGGAAAAAAGAGAATTGGTCACTTTATGGAATAGATACATTGAGAAAGACACCATTGGGATTTATGCCTCCTGGTGAGATATTTATTGTAAGAATGTTTTACTGTAAACAATACTGTAAGCTTAGGTGATGCCCTCCAGCTGGGCACATGATACCACTCGAGGGTGGAAGTTTACACATTGAACTTGGCTTTCAATCCTGTAGGAATTCTAAGACCGTGGTGGAGATATGATTTTGGACTGAAAAATGCATATGAGACCCACAGCTGTTTGGAGAATTTATAGGCTTAAGTGTAGGGAGTGCAGGGTAGGAGAAGGCATCCTCTGTGCCTGGACTTAGGTCAGCTTCTAGGTGGGTGATGAAAGAAAAGGAATTAACAATTACTGAGTACCACTACATACCAGGTTCTATGATTACCTCATTTATTTTTTATAGCTCTATGAGTTAGGTATTATCCCTGTTTTACAGATTAGGAATTTGGAGAAACTAAGACAGTTGTCCAAAGCCATACATTTAGTTCTCACCAAAGTTGAGATGTAAAGCAATTTTTGTCTGTGTCAGTAAATCCATGCTCTTTCCCATACTAGGCTACCTCCTAATAAAGGACATAGGTTTTCTTGGGATCCACTTAGGACAGGAGTCCAAGGATACCTTAGTAGGATATCACTTTAACTGGAGAGAGTATTCTAGCTTTATCAATGTTTTCTCCTCCCTCTTCTCCCCTCTCCATACCTTTTTGAGACTAGGGAGACCCCTACACATATTCCATTCATTTTATAATTCTTTACAGAATAATGGAAATAGCCTAGGCTCAGACTAGTCTTCAACTGAGTCTAGATGAGAAATTGCCATTTACCTCATCAATATCAGACATGTTTTAGATTTTGAATCTGCTGCTGCTTGTGTAGACCTTATTTGTAAGTGCTCTGAAAAAAGAGCTAAGAGCATAGGCTCTGGAATCAAATAAACCTTGACTTGTATCTATTTTTATCTCCTCAACAAAGCTCTGTTACTCTGGGTAAATTATTTAACTTCTCTGAGTTTCAGTTTCCTAATCTGTAAAATGGGGATGAAACAAAATAACGAATGCATGCTCCACTTAGCAGGTGCTCAAGTACATGGAAATGAAAAGCAGGAGAAAATGCCTTCACAACACTGTTTATCCAAACAACAAAAGAGAAAACGTGAGTCTTTTAAACCTCACAACTAGAATTTTCTGCCTTGTGTATTAACAGCCGAGAAACAACTCCAGCATGTTACCTGCAGTGATCTGTGAAGCACAAAAGGTTTGCAGAGAAACTCAGATCATCCATCAGCAAAACAGAACAAATTGTTTCTTAAGGCTATCATATAATCTTGCTATCATTTCCTTAATTCTAACTCTTACTTTCAACTATGATTCACATCTGCAGTTGTACTTTGAGGTGCACAGTTAGATAATGGCTTTTGTTGGTAAAATAAAAATTGTGAGTTTTCATTTTCTGTCTTACGCCTTGTCAACAAGTCTCAATGCTACTCCTACATTACCGCATCATCTAACTCAGCCTATTTACCTATGTACAAATCCTCAGTGGATGGGAAAGAAGAAGGAGAAATGCTGGCCTTTTTAACTCATCTGAGTGGCACGGGAACACTTGTTTTCCATTTGGATCTCTGTTTCCTTCAATGACTGTCCATCTGCATAAAGAACCTTTTACTTCCCTGAGTGTTGACTTCTGAGAGAGCCCACCACACGAGATCCTTAAAAGTTAAAAGCAGGAAAAGCATGAAAAAGCACGCATGGGACTTCTTTCTACTGCCTTTGCACCTAGCCTTGCTGTGGCAAGCTGTCTACCAGAGAACAAGTGACTTTTCATTGAGCCACATAGCCATTGTTTATGAGGCTATTTCTAACTCACTCTCTAGACTTTTGACACAGTGAAAAAGATAATCTTGTGAGTGAATGACTTTGAGGCTTGATGAATACTCACAACAATAGTTGAAGAGCTAATACGTGTGTGTGTGTTTGCAAGCACATGCGTGAACTCACTGGGCACTGTGTTGGACTGTGAGGTGGTCTCCTTCAATCTCATGTTAAATTATTCTCTTTGAGATGAAAAATAAATCTAGTTTTTTCTTCCAGGAAAATCTATTCATTATTCCTTCTCAGTTTCTTTAATTTTGAAACAAGTTAACTGTGTAGAAAGAAGGCCTGGAACTACGGGCTATGTGTGATCCATTCGTTAAGCAGAAAGCACGAAATAGGCCATGAGGGATCTGGAGCTTAAGTGTAGTGAACTCCGGAGAGCAGTAGCAAAGAATCACAGTGCCCACAGCCAGCTACACCGAGAACCGAAAACAGGTCATTGGCTTCTGCCCTGCAATTCACGGTAACTGCCAGCGATATTTCTACGTAGGGGAATACATGTTACACAACAGCTCCCTTTGCAGGAAACCTCCATCCTGGGGAGTTGAAATTGCATTAGGATTACTTCTCTGCAAGCACGCTGACACCAATATGCAATATGTGGTATGAGAAACCAAAAAGCCATTAATCTAAAGCAGGAACTTAAACAATTGCATCTAACTCTGGAAGAATTCCATTGAATTGGAATGCCTTTCTAAACTGAAACTGCTTTGACTGAATTCAACATTGCAAATAAAGATTTAAATTTAGCAAAACAATCAGATTTACATGTAAATGACCTACTCCCACATTTATTCCAACTTTTTAATTGGAATCTTTGGAACTGAATAAATATATTCATTCATTCATCCATCCATTCATTCAATATTTATTGGGTACGTATTCAAGGACGTGCTTTGTGCTAGGGATTAGGATTACAAATATGAATAAATTATGATCCCTGACTTCGAGAAGTGTGCAGGACAATGGTGAAGACAGATGAGGAATCAGATAGGTATAACACAGTTTGACAAGGGTTCATCAAAGACATTGGAAGTACAAAAGACATTACTTCACTTGGGTTCTCAGTTTATTGAATTTTGATGCTGCGCAGCCAGTGTCTCTAAACTAGGGTGCCTACCCCAGTTAATCTGCAATCTACATTCAGAAAGGACAGGAGAGTGCCAACCAGTATTGTGCCACCTTTCCTAGAAGGAAATATTTCAGGAATATTTCAACTGGACTTGACCTAGAAATCCTCATTATATTAATAACCGGCTCTGGAAGAGATGTCACACTTCAGCCTTTGCCCACCTTCCATGAGAAAGCGTCTTGCTCGTGACTTTACATTCATAAATACGCTCACAATGCCAAGGGATGTTTTTTTCTTCCATCAATTCATTAGATCTGCTCACATGAATTATTTATATGCAGTGCTAAAAATGATTCTGAAACATTACAAGAATTCAATATCAGTTTTCACAGTGGGATTTCATCATTTTAGCATTGCAGTATGGTAGCCTAATGCAATACTAATAAGATACGGTGCTAATAGGGTACAACGAGAATTCTCTCTAATATGCAAACATTTCCATGTTGTCTTATTATTTCTTTTAAGTTAATATGCTATGGTGATAATATGATGAAATGAATTAGCTTCATATCATTGTCTGCATGAGTTGTGCATATTAACAGCATCTTTCTTCCCCCACCCCTCCTTTGAATTTACTTGGAATGAGCTTGAAAACTTACCCTGTAGTTATGCTTATGTTAATGAGGCTGTTTAGTAGGAAACATCCCTGCCGTTGCTTAGCCAGCTGGAGAGACAATAGATGCGTATCCCTTCTCTTTGGAATGAAATGTTTCCTGGCCTCCCTTCAAAGGGTCTATCTCCATCAGGCTGCTTTAGTATTCTCCACTTGTTCACAATCTCAATCCACCCATGTGTTAGACATTTTCCAGCAACATTTAACCAGATTGTATATTTCTATTAGATATGAAGCAAATCTTTTCCAAGAGAAACTGAATGCATGGCCAACTGGCCCAAAGCTTCGGAATATTTAAACACACACACACACACACACACACACACACACACAGAGAGACACACACACACAGACAAACCTACATGCATATATACATGAAATGCATAGAAACATACACATATTTGTGTGTGTGGATTATGTATAGACATGTTTACATATGTATACAGACATATACATATGTGCTGCTTTGTTTTTGTGTGTAAATTACATAAAAGTTTATGGAATTCATGCCATAACCAACATTTCTTTTCTGGCTGTTAAATCCTGGGTGGATTAGGTCCAGTGAGTATGAATCTTCCAGATTTCAGTGTTTATTCATTTTCAAATACATAACCAAAAGCCAGATGCTTATCCAAATCTTAGCTGACATTTGCAAATCATGTATTTCTCACCCAAACCTGTGTGACCTTTCCTCTGGAGTTGCTATCAGGTTCAACGAATTCAGTTTCAGAAATCCCAGATGTCATTGCTTTCAGGAGACTTCTAAAGCTCCTTCTTAGCCTTTCAATCAAGTTTCTTCAAAAGGTACCTTAATAAGGATCAGGACCACATGCCAGGCTATATGGTATCTTAGTGCAAACTAGCAAAAGGTTTGGACCAGCACAGTTCCTCAGGAAGGAGTGTGGTGGGTGAAACTAGGCTGGACTTCTGTTTCCTCTCATCCGCTCGGATAGGCTTTCTTGGGTTGCAACTCCAGTGATGTTTTGTCTCTCCCTTCTAGGAACACCTCTGAGTGGGAATGTTTCTATCTTAATGGTAGTTTGAGGTTGTACAAGCAATACAATTCTTATCCAACTACATTTAACCTACCTGTAGCTCATTTCTTCATTTGCAAAATGAATAAAGATATGATCTCTGGTGACCTCCAACTTTGAACACTATTATCTATGATTGAACATGATAAACCTCTTCATCATTTTAATGGGAGAAATAATTAATGAGTTTCTGCATTTGGTGGGAGAAAGAGAATACTATGAAAAAAAAAGTAGGCCTAAAAGAAAAGCAATGTGGGCAGTTTCAAATATTACAGTTTGGATTCTGGGCTTTCAATAGGATTAAGTATAAGTAATATGCTTTCTTAATAAAGGAAGTTACTAAGAAGAATGTAGGTGTGTTGCACATCTGCAAGATGCAAATACTGGCAAATATCAGTGGGTTGATTATTAAGCTGAAGCTGAATATGTAACATTTGAAAGACATTTGTAAAATGTATATTTTAGGGCCTTGTAATATGACCTTGGTTATTGGAATAAAATATTGTGATTAGACTACATGGAGGGCCACCCCAAATGCCACCCCAAAATATTCCATTTGACGTAAGTATTATTTTGAGCTAGAGGCAAATGAGATCAACAGATTCAGAAAGAAGTGTTCTTGGAGCTTCTCTTCTCTAAAAGCAGAAACTGGCCAGGCACGGTGGCTCATGCCTGTAATCTTAGCACTTTGGGAGGGCAAGGTGGGAGGATTGCTTGGCTCAGGAGTTAGAGACCAGCCTGGACAACTGTCTGTACAAAACAATAGAGAAAGTAGCCAGGCATTGTGGCACAGGCCTGTAGTCCCAGCTGTTGGGGAGGCTGGGGTGAGAGAATCACCTGAGCCCAGGAGGTCGAGGATGCTGTGAGCTGAGATCGTGCCACTGCACTCCAGCCTGGGAGACAGAACAAGAACCTGTCTCAAAAAAGCAAAAACAAAAATAAAACAAAACAATAACAACAAAAAGCAACTCCTAAGAAATAAGAGCAATCTCCTCTCCTGTGGAAGTTTTACAGCTATGAAGAAGATGGAAAGTTGGCACCAAGATGGACCTGCACAACCTTACCTTACTCCCCCATATATTTACCTTCCTACAATATGCAGTTCCTACAGGCCTAAAACCTTTGTTTTGTTTTGTTTATCTCTTCTCTGCAAATTTACTCTTCTTTGTTAAAATCCTATATATACCCCAAGTTTTAACTACCCCTTTGTGTTGCTCATCACTGACTTTCTCAGCGTTTATGCTTGCTTGTCATGTTAATAAATTCTGCTTGCTTTCTTCTTGTTAATATGTCTTTTGTTTTAATTTTGAGGGGTCCAGCCAGCCATAGAACCCAGGAGGGAAGAGGAAAATAATTTTTCCCCTTTCTTATAACTTATAAGAGGACAAAGATGGATTTTTTAGTGAAAGTACTCCCAACGGCTCTGATAATAGGAAAAATGATGCCAAATCTCCCTTACTCTGCATCAGATGTGAATATATATTTGGATCGTTTTTTGTCTACATTCACCTAAGAAAGAATCAGATTTATTCTGAGGTCTACGAATGACTTCCTGTTTGTATATCACATTGGACAATGGAGAATAAATGAATATTGGGAGAGAGTCCATCGATTCACCTTTGAGTCAATTCAATTTCTTTAGCAGACCATTATTTCCCTGAAAGTTACAGTTATTTCATTATAATTTTATGCTTCTCTTCCTTTCTCTACTAAGACCTAGTCAGAGCAGATGGCCTTTTTGCAGCTCTGTAGCCAGGGTAGTTGGCTTTTCTGGTACAATTTTGCATCTTTTCCTTTCTTCACAGTTCCCTCTTAAGGTAGCTAGCTTAATTGGGGTTAGAAATGTACTCATCATGTGCAACATTACTTACATATAAAATTTCACTGTAGCATTGATGAAAACTTTTTAGGCTCAAAAATGTCATCAACAAAGAGTCTGGTGCTTCTTTAATTATCCGATTTCCAAAGCTATAGTACATAATTCCTTGTTTAATCAGAGCTTAAATTCTGAAGAAACTCATATGGATGACATTTCCTCTCAATTTTGAATGGGGATTATTTTAAGAGGATACAGAACTTAGAAATATTTCAATGGAGCTGATATTTAAAGCATATTTAGTGGCATTTATGTTTTAATCTGCTTATTGACTAGGCATTAAAGGGAGCTGTTAGCATTTTAGCAGTGATTAAAAGAACCAGAAATTTTTTGATATAATGAGCAAGGCAGTATTTCCAGAATGTGGTGCTAATAATTTTTTTTAACTTACAGAATGATGTAGCCTCTTCTCAGTGAGGCATTGCCGTATGAAAAACTTTTATTTGGACTTTTTTTTTTTTTTTTGCTACTGGTACAAGAAATTCCATTTACAGATACATTTTCCCCAATTGTATAAAACATAAAGATTTAGTGAATTCCATTGTTAAGCCACTTTCTTATCTTATGTATTATCAGAATCAACAGCCACAAAAGTAATTATGAAAGCAATAATAACAATTGTTACCCAGGGTCAATATGAGGCTCTGTACAAGATATCAGACATGCTAAGGTAGAAAAAAACAATTCTTCTCTCAAGGAACTTCCATACCAAATTGTCATTCTGTAGTACAATACCTGGCATATCTAGATAGTCAATAATACTTACTGAATAAATGAATGAGTGAATGATTTGGCCCCAATCACCAAGGCAATTTATTGAATGATTACTAACTTCACAATCAGCTATTACAATCTACTCCATTTAGGCTTTGTTTGCATAATGGCAAAACACCCATCAGATCAGTAACTTTAGAGAAACAAATAGATTTTTTTTTTTTTGAGACAGGGTCTCCCTCTGTAGCCTCTGTCATCCAGGCTGCAGGCTGTAGTGCAGTAGCTCCATATCAGCTCACTGCAGCACTGACCTCCCCATCTTAGGTGATCCTCCCACCTCAGCCTTCAGAGTACCTGGGACCACAAATGCATGCCCGGCTAATTTTTTTTTTTTTTTTGGTAGAAGTGGGGTTTTGCTTTGTTGTTCAGGCTGGTCTTGAACTACTGGGCTCGAGCGATCCACTCTCATCAGTCTCCCAAAGTGCTAGGATTACAGGGGTAAGCCACTGCTCCCGGTCTGTTTTTTGATAACTTACATAAAATAATAGATCATTTAATGGGCTTCTTTATTTTTTCAAGTTGTCTTTGTTGCAACAATTGTTGTTTGTTTGTTTTTTGAGATAGGATCTCACTCGGTCTCCCAGTATGGAGTGCGGTGGCACGATCTCAGCTCACTGCAACCTCTGCTTCCTGGGCTCAAGCTATCCCCCCACCTCAGCCTCCTGAGTAGCTGTATTTACAGGCATGTGCCATCATGCCTGGCTAATTTTTTCCTTTTTTTTTCTTTCTTTTTTTTTTTTTTGTAGAGACAGGGTTTTGCGTGTAGCCCAGGGTGGTCTCAAAGCCCAGGTGGACTCGAGCAGTCTGTCCAATCTCTTGCCTCCCAAAGTGCTAAGATTATAGGCATGAGCCACCGCAACTAGACGCAACATTTTTTTTTAATCCAGAAAAAATAAACAGAAGTTACCAAAATAGCAGAGATTTATCATTTAAAAAACAATAGCTTTCTTGAGCTGTGACGTGTGTATGCTGATAACTGCCAGTAGGTATATAATCAAAGCTCCTTTTCGTTGTTTTCTGTTAATATTGGTGACCCCAAATAATAAGGTGAGTTTCTGAAACATATAAATTGAGCCTTTTTTTCAGCCAAACCATCTGATTCAGTTTTACTTAAAATACTCAGTGGTACCAAAGTAGGTTTTATTTAATTTTCTTCATTACTTTTTTCAAATGTTGCATATTCTTTGAGACAATTTTTTCCTTTGTATAGGAATCAATTTTGTTTAAATACAGAAACCATCCCCTGACTATTTCTTTCCCAAAGAACATCAGAAAAATCTAAAAGGAACATTTATAGGTAACTTGGATATGAATATAAAGTAACAATAGCTGTAACAGTCTTTCTGTAAATATTGCTATAAAGTAAAATTAAATAAATTGATCCAAGGAGTCAACGAGAGAACAAAAAGTAAGTTAAAAGAGCCTGGTATGCACCTCAATATCTCTACCTAGGGACTGCCTTTTTCATCTTGCTCAATTTCTACTTTAGACAAAATGAGAAAATACTACCTATGACCACATAAAATTGGCATTTCTTGGGCAATGGACACTATTCTAGGCATCAGGGAACCAGGACAAAAAGTCGAATTACAAGACTGTGAGTGGCTGGGACATTAATGTCACACAAAGGCAGGTTGGGTTAAGCTTAAAAGCAGTTTTCTTTTTTGTTCGTTCTTTAATTCTATCTTTATTTGCACCATAAAAATTGTCAATGAATAATTAGGACTCACAAGCTTTCAAAATAGGGGAGACAATAAAGATGAAAAACTGAGATATAACTGCATTTAATTTTCATAAAGTATGAAATTATTGAGGAATTCCCTTTCCATGTGGTTTAGGGTTGCTTATAGATGCAGTCCAGCAAACTCCAGTTTGAAGTAATACTTACCTTTTTTCTTCTTTAAATGATTAATTTTTTTATCAATTTCTTGTATTTGTAGGACTCTTGAACTTGGTCTTGACTCTTCATATATAACTAATTTGCATATGGATAATCACAGGATATAAATATTTATTGACATTTTAGTTATCTGAGGATAAATTTTAAAAATATCTTAAGTTCCTTTTACCCAGACCCAGTACACCATGTCTGAGTATCAAAGAAAAAATATAAGACATACTAAATGACAAAAACCAGTTTGAGGAGATAGACCAAGCATCATAGCCAGGATGTTGAAATTGTTAGACTGGAAATTTAAATCAACTATGATTAATATGGCATTTGCTTTAATGGATAAAGTAAATATTATTCAAGAACAAATGGGTAATGTAAGCAGAGAGATGGAAACTCTAAGAAAGACTCAAAAAGAAATGCTAGAGATGAAAAACATTGTAACAGAAATGAAGAATACCTTTGATGTGCTTATGAGATTAGCTACAGGTAAAAAAATTCTTTTTGAGCTTGAGGATATTTCAGTAGAAACTTCCAAAACCGAAAAAGAGAAAAGAAATGACTGAAAAAAAAAAGAACAGAATATCAAAGAACTGTGAAAATGAAAACACAACTTATCAAAATTTGTGATGCAGCAAAAATAGTGCTTACTAAGAAATTTATAGCATTGAATGTATATATTATAAAACAGAAAGATCTAAAAATCAATAATCTAAGCTTCCATTTTAGGAAACTAGAAAAAGAAGAGCAAATTAAGTCCAGAATAATAAGAAGAAAATAAATAATAAAAATTAGAAAAAATCAATAAAATTGAAATAGGAAATCAATGGAGAAAATCAACACAACCAAAAACTGGTTCTTTGGAAAAAGTCAGTAAAATTGATAAGCCTCTGGCAAGCCTAATTAAGAAAAATAGGGAGATAACACGAATAACTAATATCAGAAATGAGGAAGAAGCATCATTACAGATCTCATGGACATTGAAAGGATAATAAAATAATACTTTGAAAAACTCTATGCCACAAATATTATAATCTAGACGAAAGTGATCAATTCCTTCAAAGAAACAATCTGCCAAAAGTCACTCAAGAAAAAATAGACACTCTCATAGGACCATATCTATTAAGGAAATCAAATCAATAATTAAAAGACTTCTAAAACGGAAGACATCAGGTATTAATGGTTCACTGGTGAACCAAATGCCAAACATTTAAGGAAAAATATGTACCAATTCTCTATAATCTCTTCTGGAAGATAGAAGCAGAGGAATATACTTACAAACTCGTTCTATGAGGCCAGTATTACCCTAATACCAAAACTAGACAAAGTTATTATAAGAAAAGAAAACAACATGCTAATATCCTTCACAAACATAGTTACAAAATTTCTTAATAAAATATTAGCAAATAAAATCCAACAATGTATAAAAAAAGTTATACACTATGACCAAATTGGTCTTATCATAAATCTGCAAATCTGGTTCAAAATTTCAAAATCTATCACATGCACAGGCTAAAGAAAAAAAGTCACATAATTATATCAATAAATGCAAAAACTCTTTTGAAAAAAATCCAACATGGATTCATGCTGGAAACTCTTAGTAAACTAGAAATAGAGGGGGATTTCCTCAATTTGGTAAGAAATGTCTACAAAAAATCCACAGCTAACAACTTATTTAATGCTGAGACATACAAAACTTTCTCACTAAGATCAGGAGCAAGGCAAAGATGTCCCCTCTCACCACTATTTTTCAACATCATACTAAAATTCTTAGCTGATGCCAGAAGGAAAGAAAATGATATAAAAGATATACTGATAGGAAAGGAAGAAATAAAACTGCCTTTGTTAGTAGTGACATGAGAGTCTATACAGAAAACCCAAAATAATTCAAAAATTCCTGGAATTAAAAACTAATATAGCAAAGTTGCAGCATATAAGGTTAACACACAAGAATCAACCACTATAAATCTAATGAAAACATATTCATTATCTATATGAGGACCCCTGAAAACACTGATGAAGCCAGGGTGTGGTGGCTTTTGCCTGTAATCCCAGAACTTTGGGAGTTCAAGGCAGAGGATCACTTAAGGTTAGTAGTTCGAGACCAGCCTGGCCAACATGGTGAAACGCTGTCTCTTCTAAAAATAGGAAAATTAGTGAGGCGTGGTGGTGCACACCTGTCATCCCTGCTACTTGGGAGGCTGAGGCACGAGAATCGCTTGAACCCAGGAGGCAGAGGTTGTAGTGAGTTGAAACCATGCCACTGCACACCAGCCTGGGCAACAGAACAAGATTCTATCTCAAAAACAAACAAACAAACAAAAACATGTTGATGCAAGAAATCAAATAACTAAATAAATAGAGAGATATTCTATGTTCATGGAAAGGAAGAATCAATATAGTCAAGATGTCAGTTCTTCCCAAAATGACCTATAAATTTAATGCAATTCCAAACAAATTCCAGCAAATTGTTTTGTAGATACTGACAAATTTAAACTAAAGTTTATCTGAAGAGGCAAAAGACTCAGACTAGCCATCACAATATTTAAGGAGAAGAACAAAGTTGGAAGACTGACACTATCCTTTACCAAGACTTAATATAAAGCTACAATAATCAAGATTGTGTAATATTGGTGAGAGAATAAACGAATAGATCAATAAAACAGAATGGAGAACCCAGAAATAGATCCACATAAATATAGTCAACTAATCTTTGAAAAAGGAGAAAAGGCAATTAATGGAACAAAGATAGTTGTTTCAACAAATGGTGCTGGAACAATGGAAAATTCACATGAAAAAAACAAACCAGATACAGACCTGGCACCCTTCACAAAAATTAACTCTAAATGGATCATAGACCTAAATGTAAAATGCAAGATCATAAAACTCCTAAGAGATAACACAAGAGAAAATATACATAATGTTGGGCTAGGCAATGACTTTTTAAATATAAGGCTGAAGGCAGAAACCACAAAAGAAATGAATAATGGCCAGGCACGGTGGCTCACACCTGTAATCCCAGCACTTTGGGAGGCCAAGGCAGGCAAATCACAAGTTCAGGAGTTTGAGACCAGCCTGGCCTGCATGGTGAAACCCCATCTCCACTAAAAATACAAAAAATTAGCTGGGCATGGTGGCAGACACCTGTAATCCCAGCTACTTGGGAGGCTGAGGCTGGAGAATCACTTGAACCCTGGAGGTGGAGGTTGCAGTAAGCCAAGATCACGCCACTGCACTCCAGCCCAGGTGACAGTGTGAGACTCCATCTCCAAAAAAAGAAAGAAAGGAAGAAAGAAAGAAAAAACAATGAATAATAAGCTGAACTTTATTAAATTTAGGACTCATGCTATGCAAAAATAAAAGACCCCCTGTCAAAAGAACAAAGAGACAAGCCACTGATTGATAGAGATATTTAAAAAGTATATCTTATAAAAGACTGTTATTTAAAATATACAAAGAACTCTTAAAACTCAACAATAAGATAATGAAAAACCCAATTAAAAATGGGCTAAAGTCTTTAACAGACAACTCACCGAAGAAAATATACAGATGCTAAATGAACATATGAAAAGATGCTCCACATCATATATCATTAGGAAAATGCAAATTAAAAAAACAATGAGATACCACTGATATACATTTTAGACAGGCCAAAATCCAAAACACTGACCACACCAAATGCTAATGAGGATGTGGAGCAACAGGAACTTTCATTGCTCGTGGGAATAGAAAATGGTATAGCCACTTTAGAAGACAGCTTGGCAGTTTCTTACAAAACTAAATATGCTCTTAGCATGCAATCCAGTAATTGCCCTCCTTGGTATTTACCTAAATGGTTGAAAACTTTTGTCCACACAAAAATATGCATGTGGATGTCTATAGCAGCTTTATGCATAATTTCCAAAACTTGGAAGCAACCAAGATATCCTTGAGCAGGTGGCACGTGCAGACAATGGATATTATTTAGTGCTAAATGTCAAGCCATAAATAGACATGAAAGAACTTTAAATGCATATTACCAAATGAAAAAACCAATCTGAAAACACTATATACTACATGATTTCCTACTAAATGACATTGTAAAAAAGGCAAAACTATGGTAACAATTAAAAAAACCGTAAAAAATATCTGTTCTCAGGGATTTGTCAGAGACGCATAGGCAGAGCACAGAGGAATTTTGGGGCAGTGAAACTATTCTGTATGATACTATAATGGTGGCCACATGTCATTATACATCTGTCCAAAGCCACAGATTATATAACACAAATAGTAAACCCCAATGCAAATTATGGACTTTGGCTGATAATGACGTGCCAATGTAGGTCCATTAATTGTAACAAGTGTACCACTTTGAAGGGGGATGTTGATAGTGGGAGAGGCTATCAGTATGTGGAGCCACAAGATATATGGGAAATCTATGTACCTTCCCCTCAATTTACCTGCGAACCTAAAGCTTTTCTAAAAAATAGTTAATTTAAAAATACATCTAACAACAATTACAAGTCTTTTGAATAGCTTTCATTTATTTAGTACTTACTATATTACCAACAGTCTACTAAAAGCTTTTTATACCTTATATTGTGAATTTCTCCTAACAATGTTTAAGGTGGTTATTATTTCCATTTAACATATGAAAAAAACCCTGAGGCTTTCAGATATGAAAGAATTTGCCAAGGTCACATAACTAGAAGGCGATAGCTCTGAGAACCCAATTCAGACCTGTGTGACCTAAGAATACATCCTTTAAAAAATTGTACTCTAAAATACACTAGCGAATTATTATACAATTATGCATTGTTTATAAGCAACCATCATGGTATCAATGATTAAATTATGCCTATGTTTAAAGAAGAGGTTCTTTTCAGAATAGAATTAAAGTTACTTTTTACCTATTGCAGTGGTTTGGTTTCAAAGTGTGAACTGAGTCCTTTTGAATAACACATACACAAATATATTTGTGTATATATACATATACTCAAATCTTAGGATAAAATTTTACTGTACCTCCCTCCACTTTAGAAAGAAATTTGGGTATTGAGAGAATGAAGTAGTTATATAAAGAGAGCACAATGCAAAGTAATTGTTGCTTAACATTTCTAGAACTTTCTCAAGAGGATATTAATGTCAGTAAATGTGTTTTAGCTTCCCAGGACACATGCTGGGCACTCCATATATATTTGTCAAAGAAACAAAGCTTAGGGATAACCATCAGTGCATAAAGAACTTTGGAGATTTTGGGCTCATCTATAAGATTTTCATGGAACAAACTAACAGAAATGCTGTCATCTTAACTCCATTAGTAATGGGGAGATTTGCTCAGCTGATTATAAAGCTAGTTTATGACCTTACTCTTATGAAATAAGGAAATAGAGCTATAAAATGTTAGCTAAAGTTAACCAAGTTGACTGGCTTGTGTTGAATTGCAATGCAGCCATACTTTTTATTCCTTCTTGAACACAGGTAAAATAAGAATGGCAATGTAAGAGTTATTCCATTTACCAAAATTAGAAAACATATTAGATACGTTTTTTATTTTCCTTGGAGACAGGTTCTTGCTCTGTCACCCAGGCTGGTGTGCAGGAGTGCAGTGGCCACTCACAGCTCACTATATCAGTCCAGCTCACTATATCAGTCCAGCTCACTGTATCCTCCAGGCTCAAGGGATTCTTCCACCTCGGCCTCCTGAGCAGCTAGGACCACAGAAGTGTACCACCAAACCTGGCTAATGTTTAAATTTTTTTTTTTTTTTTTTTGTAACTAGAGTATCTCACAATCTTGCCCAGGCTGGTCTTGTACTCCTGGGTGATTCTTCTGCCTCTGCCTCTCAAAGTACTGGGGTTACAGGGTGAGCCACCACACCTGGCCTAGATACGTTTTAATTAGACTTTTTTGGGACTGTGTCTATTTAAAAGAACAATGAACTATGGGGTTAATTTTATTGGTTAATTTCATTTAAAAACTCCACAAAAAACAGAGAAACCCTCTGCCCCAAATCCAAACCACAAACACTTAACAGTACCAATAAACCTCTTTATCATAAACACTGTCACCCCCTTTAGACCAGCAATCAGTAGTGTGAGAGTGAGACCATCTCATCCTAAATCTGGAACCCCTCTAAACTGATGCATATCCAGAGAGAGGCAATATTCTCCTCATTATCACAGGCAGTGTCCTTAAAAAAACTGCCTTTTAACTTTTCAGCAATAGGCACTGCTAACCGTCCACTCATTCTTGAAATTCACTCATCTCTTGATTTTATCATAATATTTACAATTGGCTCTTTTTTGGCTGAGCCAATTCTTTATTTACATATTAATGGATTCATTTATCTATTCTATTTAATAGATAAATTAATTACTCATCTATTCAAAAATATTTGCACACGGTAAACTGAATAAATCATCAGCTTAGTGAATTGTCACAATATGAACATGTTTATTTAAAACTATCTAGATCGTGAAATAATCTATGACCATCACAACAGAAGCACTCCTTATACACTTTCCCAGTCACTGCTCCAAAAAAACTACTATGCTGACTTTCATCCACATAGATTAGTTTTGCCGGTTTTTTGAACTTAATATAATTAAATAATACAATGCTCTTTTTGGTTTCTGACTTCTTTGCTCAATCTTATGTTTGTAAAACATAATATTATAATTAAAATTAATCATGTTAGTGCATGAGGCAATATTTCTTTTTTAAAAATTTATCTGGTTACTCATTTATTCAATAATAATTCATTGAGCACTGGCTAAGTTTGACTCTATAAATACAAAGTCATATAAGATAAAGCTCTTGACCACAAAAAAAATTGTTTGCAGCTTATCCTAGAATATAGCTGATGGACCAGTGACTACTAAAGTGTCTATTCTAACAGGTTCTATTATGGTAGCATACACAGGGTGATAAACATAGGAGGAGACAAGAACCTAAATCAAATTCAGCCACTCAAGGAAAACTTGAGGCAATATTTCACATATTTTCATTGCTTTCTAGTACATGATTGTATGATTATACCACATTTTTTTTGAGACAGAGTCTGTTGCCCAGGCTGGAGTGCAGTGGCATGATCTCGGCTCACTGCAACCTCCACCTTCCAGGTTCAAGTGATTCTCCTACTTCAGCCTCCTGAGTAGCTAGGATTACAGGCATGCGCCACCATGCTCTGCTATTTTTTTGTATTTTTGGTAGAGATGGAGTTTCACGGTGTTGGCCGGGCTGGCCCTGAACTCTTGACCTTAGGTGATCTGCCCGCCTAGGTTACCCAAAGTGCTGAGATTACAAGTGTGAGCCACCATGCCCAGCCAATACCACAATTTATTTATCGATTCTACTGCCAATGAATACTCTGAATTGTTTGCAAGTTTTGACTATTATGAATGGTGCTGCTAGGAACACTGTTATATACCTATTCTGCACATACGCATCTATTTTTCAGGAGTAAATCCCTAAAACTAGAATTACTGAATTGCAAGCTATATATGTGATTGACTTTAGTTGACGGTACCTGTTTCCAAGGTGGTTCTGTCAATTAGCACACCCACCAGCAGTTTATGGGAGCACCAGTTCCTCCAAATCCTTGATAAATCAGTCCCTTTTATTTTAGTTATTCTGGTGAGAATATAGAGGTACTTCATAGTGGTTTTAATTTTCATTTCCTTGATAACTGTCAAAGTGGAGTATCTTGTCATATACTTACTGCTATTTGCATATCATTTTTTGAAATGTTTTGCTTATTTTTATATTGGTTTGTCTGTATTTGCTTTATTGACAAGTAGCAGTTTTCAAAAAATATATTCCAGGTATGAGTTATTTGTTGGATATGTGTTTTGGAAATACCTTCTCCCATTCTATGACTTGAATTTTTCTTCTCTTCTAGTGCATTTAATAAATGGATGTTCTAAACTTAAATGTAATGTATCAGTCTTTTCCTTTTTGAGTAGAACTTTTTATGTTCTGTTTAAGAAATCTTTGCCTACCTCAACATCATAAAATATTATCTTATATTATTTTCCAGAAGTGTTTGTATTTTAGCCTTCCATTTGTGTCTGCGATCATCTGTTATTGACTTCTGTGGTAGTATAAGCATGGGGTTAAGATAGATAAATATTTTTATATAAATACCCAATCTCATATGACCTACCACAACTTATTATAAAGAGTTTTTTTTTTTTTTTTTGAGGTGGAGTCTCACTCTGTTGCCCAGGCTGGAGTGCAGTGGCATGATCTCAGCTCACTGCAACCTCTGCCTTCTGGGTTCAAGTGATTCTCCTGCCTCAGCTGGCTGAGTAGCTGGGATTACAGGCAGCACCACCACGCCCAGCTAATTTTTGTATTTTTAGTAGGGACAGGATTTCGCCATGTTGGCCAGGCTGGTCTCAAACACCTGACTTCAGGTGATCCACCTGCTTTGGCCTCCCAAAGTGCTGTGATTACAGACATGAGCCACCGTGCCTGGGAAGAGTGTTCCTTATTCACTGGGTTGTAGTATCAGCTTTGCCAGCTTTCAGTGAACTGCAAACATGTGATTCCTTTTGGGACTCAGTATTGTTTCACTGGATTAATTGATTATCGTGTTTATACATCATATTATCTTAATTGTTGTAACTTTATAATAAATCTTTTTTTGCTTCAAAATTTTCCTGGGGCTGGGCACTGTGGCTCACACTTGGCAATTTGGTAGACCAAGACAGGCAGATTGCTTGAGCCCAAGAGTTGGAGACCAGCGTGGTCTCCAACATAGTAAAACCCTGTCTCTACAAAAAATACAAAAATTAATCAGGCACAGTAGCATGCCCCTGTAGTCCCAGCCACCTGGGAGACTGAGGTAAGAGGATCACCTGAGCATGGGAGGTCAGGGTTACGGTCAGCCGTGACCACGCCATTGCACTCCAGCCTTGGCGACAGAGTGAGACCCTGCCTCAAAACAAACAAACAAAATTGTCTTGATTTTCTTAGTCCTTTGAAGTTTCATATATATTTAAGAATTAATATGTTGAATTTTCCTACATTCTAACACAAAAACATGCTGAAAATTTGATTAGGATTGAACTGAATCAATCCAGGAAGGACTAACATCTCTACAACACTGAAACTTCTAATCAATGACCATGGTATATCCCTTTATTTATTTCGGGCTTTTAAAATTTCTCTCAACAATGCTTTGTAATTTTATGTGTAGAGGTCTTACATAATTTAGTTGAATTTATTTTTATAAATATTGTGTTTCTGATACTATTATTAATAGTACCATTAAAATTTATTTTCTTTTTTAGCTAGTATGCAGAAATATAGTGTTTATATATTTACTCTACTAATTTTACCTAATATGTCTAATAGTTTACTTATGAAGATTATTTTTGAATTTCTATGTTCAATATTGTGTAACTTCTGAATGAAAGATTTTTTACTTATCTTTAAGCTCTTATTTTTTTCATGTCTCATTGCACTTACATTTAGACAACTGTATCCTTGACTCATTCAGTATCTCAAGGTAATTGCTTTCAGTCTTTTACCATTAAGTAGAATATTTGTTTAAGTCTTTTTAGACATAGATTTTGTCAGAGTAAGAAAGTTCCTTCGCGTTTCTTGTTTCCTAAAAGTTATTTTTTAAAGCATAAATATGTGTTGCATTTCATCAAATGCTTTTCCTGAATCTAATGAAATTATCATGTAATTTTGTTCCTTTTGGTTTTATTATAGAAATTTAAATTAATTGATTTTTGAGTATTTGTAAACAAACTTCATTTTTCAAATGAAACCACTTGGATATGATATATTATCTTTTAGATCACTGGTTTTACTTTGATAATTTTAAGATTGTGTATCTTTCTTTATGAGAGCTATTGGCCTGTCAGTTTCCTTTTTTGTCATATCTTTGTTCAGTTCTGTTATCAAAGCTATGAGGAAATTATAAAATAAGTTGGAAACTGTACCCTTCTTTTAAAAATATTTCTTGAGGAATTTGTTTAAAGTTAGTGTTATTTCTTCTTTAACTGTCTAGAAATATCCCCAGTAAATCTCTCTTGGCTTGGAGATTTCCCTGCGGGAAGATTTTTCCAGTATAAAATAAATTTCTTTAATAGAATTAGACAATTCAGGTGTTCTACTTATTTTTGTATCATTTTTATAAATTATATTTTCAAGTAACTTGTTCATTTCTTCTTTTTTTTCTCATTAAACTTTTTTAATGGGTCTCAAAATTCTGTGACAAATTTTTGGTCAAGTTGTTTCCATTTAAATAGCACTGATTTTAAAAACTAATAACTTAAAACTGCTACATGCAAAAAAGAAAACCAAAGTGGTCCACAAAACATTCTCCTTTCCTTCTGAAGGTTTTATGTTGCATTATTATCATTAACCAGTCTTTTACTACTAAACTTAAATGGCCAATTGAAACAAACAGTTCTGAGACCATTCTTCCACCACTGATTAAGAGTGGGGTGGCAGGTATTAGGGATAATATTCATTTAGCCTTCTGAGCTTTCTGGGCAGACTTGGTGACCTTGCCAGCTCCAGCAGCCTTCTTGTCCACTGCTTTGATGACACCCACCGCAAATGTCTGTCTCATATCACGAACAGCAAAGCGACCCAAAGGTGGATAGTCTGAGAAGCTCTCAACACACATGGGCTTGCCAGGAACCATATCAGCAATGGCAGCATCACCAGACTTCAAGAATTTAGGGCCATCTTCCAGCTTTTTACCAGAACGGCGATCAATCTTTTCCTTCAGCTCAGCAAACTTGCATGCAATGTGAGCTGTGTGGCAATCCAATACAGGTGCATAGCCAGAGCTTATTTGTCCTGGATGGTTCAGGATAATCACCTGAGCAGTGAAGCCAGCTGCTTCCATTGGTGGGTCATTTTTGCTGTCACCAGCAACGTTGCCATGACCAACATCCTTGACAGACACATTCTTGACATTGAAGCCCACATAGTCCCCAGGAAGAGCTTCACTCAAACTTCATGGTGCATTTCGACAGATTTTACTTCTGTTTTAACGTTGACTGGAGCAAAGGTGACCACCATACCAGGCTTGAGAATACCAGTCTCCACTCGGCCAACAAGAACAGTACCAATACCACCAATTTTGTAGACATCCTGGAGAGGCAGGTGCAAGGGCTTGTCAGTTGGATGAGTTGGTGGTAGGATGCAGTCCAGAGCCTCAAGCAGCATGGTTCCACTGGCATTGCCATCCTTATGGGTGACTTTCCATCCCTTGAACCAAGGCATGTTAGCACTTGGCTCCAGCATGTTGTCACCATTCCAACCAGAAATTGGCACAAATGCTACTGTGTCGGGGTTGTAGCCAATTTTCTTAATGTAAGTGCTGATTTCCTTAACAATTTCCTCATATCTCTTCTGGCTGTAGGGTGGCTCAGTGGAATCCATTTTGTTAACACCAACAATTAGTTGTTTCACACCCAGTGTATATGCCAGAAGGGCATGCTCTCGGGTCTGCCCATTCTTGGAGATACCAGCTTCAAATTCACCAACACCAGCAGCAATAATTAGGACAGCACGATCAGCCTGAGATGTCCCTGTAATCATGTTTTTGATGAAGTCTCTGTGTCCTGGGGCATCAATGATAGTCACATAGTACTTGCTGGTCTCAAATTTCCACAAGGAGATATCAATGGTGATACCACGTTCACGCTCAGCTTTCAGTTTATGCAAGACCCAGGCATACTTGAAGGAGCCCTTTCCCATCTCAGCAGCCTCTTTCTCCAATTTTTCAATGGTTCTTTTGTCGATGCCACCGCATTTGTAGATCAGATGGCCAGAAGTGGTGGACTTGCCTGAATCTACGTGTCCAATGACGACAATGTTGATATGAGTCTTTTCTTTTCCCATTTTGCCTTTTAAGGGTAGTTTTCACGACACCTGTGTTCTGGCGGCAAACCCGTTGTGAAAAAGCTAACTTGTTCATTTCACATAAATTACATAATTTATTAGATACAATTTTTAATAGTATTTTTTGATCTTTTTAATGCCTATAGAAAAATTTTATTTCTGTCCTTATTTTATCTTCTGTCCCCTTTTTCCAATTTCTGCTTTCTTTTATTTCCCATTGTTCAGCCTTGTTGAGTTTTACTAATTTATCTAGTCCTTTCAAAAAAGTTGTTTTTGACTTTAACTTGGTCTGGGCCTACATGTCTGTTTAATTAGGTTTCTCATGTTTTTGTGGTCCTAATATGCTCTTTTTTGAAACGGGCATATTAGGACCACAAATAATATATTTTATTTCTTTCTTTTTTTTCTTTTTTTAAAGAAGTGGAGTCTTGCTATGTTGCCCAGGCAGAACTTGAACTTCTGGCCTCAAGTGATCATCCTGTCTCAGCCTGTCAAAGTGCTGGGATTACAGATTTCTTTTACATTCCAATTGTTCTATTTATTTATTTATTTATTTATTTTTATTTATTTATTTTTTGGGACCGAGTTGCCCAGGCTGGAGTGCAATGGTGCGATCTTGGCTCACCGCAACCTCCGCCTCCCAGGTTCAAGTGATTCTCCTGCCTCAGCCTCCTGAGTAGCTGAGATTACGGGCATGCTCCACCATGCCCAGCTAACTTTTTTGTATTTTTAGTAGAGATGGGGTTTCTCTATGTTGGTCAGGGTGGTCTTGAACTCCCGATCTCAGGTGATCTGCCTGCCTTGGCCTCCCAAAGTGCTGGAATTACAGGCATGAGCCACCGCGCCTGGCCTTGTTTTATTTTTTTTAATGCCTCCTTATCCTTGACACTGCTATTCTTTCTGTAATTCCTATTCTTTTCTTAATACACCTGATTGGATCCTTTCAGATTTGCCTTTCTCTCTCTGTCAAGCCATTAAGACTACTTTTACTATTCAAAGGAAAATACAATTTTCTCTCTTTTATACTGTATAACAATCTGTCTACTCCACTGCACTAAGGGATGCCTGAAGGTAGGAACCTAGGTACATAGCAAATTGCCCCATACCCTAGAGAGATAAAAAACGTGGTGTATTTAATAGAGTTTAGTTATCCTTATTTCTATCCTATTTCTTTTTTCTTTGAACTTTCTTTCTAAGAAACTGTATCTGAAATATCAAGCAGAAGGAACATGGTGAGAATTGACAGAGTATTTAGATTCTTATGTTAATAGCACAGAAACCACAGTTAGAAAAATTTACAGGAAAAAAACTCTGTCAGTATTTATAAAATTCCTGTGCTTGTTCAGCAGCATGATCTAGACAATTGTATTTGGCTAAGGACTTCACAAAAGCAAGGCTTCTAAGTCTGCACAGCAACACCCTAGTTCCTTGAATACTGTTGCTTAATTACTCATTGAGAGCATTCCCAAATTCCTTACAACTGAGAATCCTATCACTCCTGTACTCTTCTGGAACTTAAGGGCATGTGCATGGATAGAAGTACATGGTGTTACAAATTCAGGCTGTGTCAACCTTACTAACTTGAATTCTAGCAAGGAATAGAGGTCACAGTCAAATTATAACATGTGGAGAGTTTAGTAGGGACTATTTACAAAGCTTTGTTAAGGTGTAGTGCAACTACAAGAGTTCATGCCATACCTTGGGAAAGTATAATGGCAATATTCTCTTACTAACTTTGGAGATAGGTGATAAGAGGAGACAGTGATTGCCTGAGTGACAGACAGGGGTGGCTATTTGGAGAAGGCTGTTTATAG
Organism: Pan troglodytes; assembly: GCF_028858775.2. NCBI lineage: Eukaryota > Metazoa > Chordata > Mammalia > Primates > Hominidae > Pan > Pan troglodytes. The sequence goes on from NC_072398.2 coordinate 134,722,898, forward strand.
GAGCTAAGACATTTGGCTTACGGATTGGACACAGTCTACCCATGATAACTGCTTGGAAGGATCTAAGGGACTAATACTGAGATGTTACTTTTCTTCCTCTCGCCTTTCCATCTGTCAATCCTCTCCCCTTCTCTCCCTGCCTTCCTCCTTCCAGATCTCTTGCTAGGGTTCCCTATTGGGTAAACTCAATGGTAAGTCAAAGGATGTTGCTGTCTTCCAAACAGATCAGCCTCCCAGGGCACATAGCAGAGCCTGGGAGATTGGAGAGTGGATCACACTGAGAAAAGGCATCACTCCATTTTCCAAAAGTGAATGAAGAATTTTCACTTGAGGGGATAAAGGAACCCAGATGTCAGGAGCTGCAGTAGATGAGGTCAGAGGTTAGGGAGACTGTATTCATCCTGAGGCAAAATAGAGAGTAGAAAGAGAGCCTGTGTCTCATTCTTTTTTGTTTGCTGTCTCAGGTATGGTTTTGTTTCTTCTGCCTGTCCTGCAGTTTCTCTCCTATGACAATAAAAGGTGGGTGTTACTATTAGCATCGGCCCAATTACACGGAGAAAACATTCTAACACAAGGAAACAATTATAAACAAAGCCCAGTTAATTATACAAAACATTCTTGGCTGCCCTAATTAAGGCATAGTTCAATACTACTATCTGTGTAATTTAAAAAAAATTGTGAATAGATTTGGTAGGTACTTGTCTGGTGAACAAATAATGAGATCAGTGTTGCAGAAAGAATCTGATTAAGAAAAATTATTCACCAATCACTCGTTTTCTGCTGCTTTAGAGAACTCCTTCTCACTATGGCATGGAAAGAGAAGAATATGAATTTACTCTCCAAAAAGCCTGAAGCCTAAATTACAGGAAACTAGGGGATGTTTAATTCATTAAGTGGGAAGGGCTGAGGAATGGAGGATGATCCCACAGGGACATATGTGTATTCTTTGTGCTTCTGTGCCTTTTCTGACTGATTTCTTCCCCAGAGAAGTTTCTAGATTTCACAGCTCCCATGCAGATGTGAACCATGTGACAATGTGAAAAGTGGGTATCCAAAACCTGTACTTTCTTTTTGTTCACATACAATAATAGAAGTGTAAAGAATAGTCAAATACCTAGTTTTATAGACCCTTTAAATAGTTTGGAGATCTAGGATATAATAGTATAAAACTGGACTTTGGACTTTGGTGTCAGATAAAAGTACAAGCAAGTCCCTGGCAAATAAATACTTTTTCTGTATGAGTTCAGGCAAGTAGCTAACTTCACTGGGTCTTTAGGTTCTTTTCTGTAAAACAGGAGTTATAGTTGACTTTTGAACAAGGTGGGTGCTTGGGTTGCTGACTTCCTGCACAGTAGAACTTCATGTATAGCTTTTGGCACCCCCAAAAGCTAACTACTGATAGTCTACTGTTGAACAGAGGCCTTACCAATAATATAAACAATCAATTAACACATATTGTGTATGTTGTATATATAAGCATATAGTATATTCTTAAAGTAAATTAAGCTAGAGGAAAAATGTTATTAAGAAAATCATAAGAAAGAGAAAATGTATTTAATATTCATGAAGTGGAGGTCAATCATCATCAGCCAGGCACAGTGGCTCATGCTTGTAATCCCAGCACTTTGGCAGGCTGAGGCAGGCTGATCATTTGAGCTCAGGAGTTTGAGACCAGCCTGGCCAACATGGTGAAAACCCCGTCTCTACCAAAAATACAAAAATTAGCCGGGCATAGTCATGTGCACTGCTAATCCCAGCTACTCTGGAGGCTGAGGCAGGAGAATCCCTTGAACCTGGGAGGCGGAGGTTGCAGTGAGCTGAGATCACACCAGTGCACTCCAGCCTGGATGACAGAGCAAGATTCTGTCTCAAAAAAAATAATAATCATCATAAATATCATTGTCTTCATGTTGAATAGACTGAGGAGGAGGAGGAGGGTTTGGTCTTGATGTCTCAGAGGTGGCAGAAGTGGAAGATAGTCTGCGTGTAAGTGGGCCCACACAGTTCAAACCTGTGTTGTTCGAGTCAGCTGTCTATGTTCCTCATGGTACATGGTACATACATAAATCTTAGGGTTTCTTTTTAATTTGATTTTCAGTTTGAGAATTAAATGAGACAACACATGTGGAGAACGTTCCCATTGTCAGGCATTTGGTAGATGTGTAGTCACTCATGCTTTTATACCTCTTTGGTTCTTTCTTCTCTAATAACCCATGTATCTTTTGTCATCCAAACGTTCACATTGTCTATGTAGGGTACCTTGTAAATGAGATTTTTTTTTTTAAGGAGAGGAAAATATTACTGAGCTGAGATGAGTGTGGAAAGAATGTGAATGCAAATTAAAATGTCCTATACTTAGAGTTTTCTTCATATTATGTTCTCTTACAAAACATTTTGGTTAATTTTAATTTCCTATTTTTAAGCCGTTAAGCATGTTCTGTAAGTAAACAAATGAGTTGGCAATTATGCAGTAAGTATAGTTTATGCTAAATTTAGATAGTGACTAATTTAGTACTCGAGTTTTAATGTACAGATCCAATCCAGAGGAGATAAAGGGAAATAAAGGATATTTTAAAAATAAATTTAATTTACTCACAAAGGCAAATTCATCCAATTGATATATTTTCCTATAGGCATTTTTAGCAAGATGACCATCAAGTATCACCCTAATCAGTTTCTGATTCCTCTCAATTCTATCTGTATTTCTTATACCCAAGTTTGGTTTTCTGTCCTCTTGGCAGGATTGAAAGATGGCAGAATTTGTATTTTAGAGAGATCACTGTCTTATGGGGAGTGGATTCATGGAGGTGAGTTTGGAAGCACTGAATCTCCATAATAACTAACATTATGGTGCCCTACTCTATGGCCAGGCTGTCTTCAGGCCTCTCTACCTGATTTCCTTCACTGCTTATAACAGCCCATTTGGAAAGTACTATTAGTATTTACTACTTACTATTAGTACTATTAGTATTTACCATTACAAGTGGGAAGAAGTGAATTTAGATTAGTTATCCTCTACCAGATCACACAGCTAAGAATTAGTTGCAAGTCTGAGACTTGAATGAAGGTCTACCTAATTTCAAAATTTGTGTGACTAGCCACTGTGTTCTGGAGTGGCCTAAGTGAGAAATGATGAGTCTGAACTAGGACAATTTTATTTAGGGTAGGGATGACAGCATGGATCTATAAATTACTTAGGAGGTAAAGTTTTCCAGACTTGGTAAAGCACTGAATATAGAAAATGAGAAAAGAAGAGGAGTCTGGGATGATTTGCAGTGCTCTTTTCTGACAGAATGATGGTGCCAGTTACTGAGAATAAAGTAGGGGTGAATTGGGGTTACAGGAAGGATGGGAACAAATTACAGGCTAAAAATTAGGCAAGTGATAAAATTCGGAAGTGAACAATACGCTTTAAAGTTGTAATGGGATTGTGTAGGAGGAGCAATGCAGGCAGCAGACTAAGGATGGAGAATGCCAACTTTAAAAGAGAGGCAGAGAAAAAGGATTCAAGATAGAAGGTTGGTGTGGAGTAAGTAAGTGGTCAAAGAGGATAGAATCACTACAGGCAGTAGCAAATGTCAAGGAAGACACAATCAACAGTGTAAAATGCAGCAGAGAGGTATTAATTACCATATTAATTAATAGATATATTAATTAGGGTAACAGGGTGCTGTAACAAATACCCAATGTGTTGTAACATAACACACTAAGTTATTAACCCTAATTATTCAAGTTGAATAATTCTGATTATCAGTCAGCTTTCCTCCTCCTGGTAATTCAAAGATGCAGACTCTATCCATTATATGGCTTGGCCATCCCCTAGCTTTTTGGAATTCTTGCTATCTGTCTAGCAGATGGGTAAAGCGAAGGTGCTGCACTCTTTCTTCTTAACCGCATTGACCTGAGGTATCACACATTACTTCCACACAAATTCTATAGGAGAGGACTAACAAACACATGGGTCCTCTAGATGCAAGGGAGGCTGAGTATGTAGTTCTTGGCTGGCAGCCACTTCACAGAAACTATTCTAAATCTGGGAGATGGGGCACACATTTTTGATGGATAGCCATCTCTGCTAGGGTAGGATTAAAACTGAAGTGTCTATTCGAATTGGAAATGTGGAGATTGTTGGTGATGTTTGCCAAGTGTTGGGAGTGGGAACCTTTTATGTAGATAGACCCATTCTTGAAATAATCCCTAACTAGCCCTACCACTAGCCTGCCCAAATGTGGGTCCAGTTAGTTGGTGTCCAAACTAAGCCAACATGTTGCACATAACTCAGGTGTCCAACTCAGAGTCAGTATCCTAAACTCCAGGGCCTGGTTTCAGTAGTAGCTGTTTGGTGTCAGAGTGCCCAAACGTGTTGGCATTATGGGAAGTGTAGTAGAAAGCTGTTTTGGGGGAGTTTGTTTAAATAAATTAGCAGAGGCACTGGTACCTCATATACACTTTCATCTTTTTAGGTAGGTCTGTTAACCTATCTAGAAAAATTGAGTAATATTTTGAACAAAGAGCAAAGAGAATGTTTGGCTTTGTAGGAAGTCTATTGAGGATTAAGATGGCAGATAGGAGGCAGGACTAGGTGGCAGCTCCCCCTTGGACAGACAGAGCAGTGTGTGGAGACTCACATTGTGAACTTTTTCTCCAAGAACAGCTGCAGGAACATACCAGGAGACTCTAGAGAATCCACAGACCCTCTGAAGGAACTGAATCACCCCTGCAGGCTCCCTGAGATGCTGAAAAACTGACCACAGCTGATGCACTCTTGAAAGCATCACCTCCTGGATGGAGGCCAACCAACACGAAACCAGCACACTAAACAAACACACAACCAAGGACCCTCACAGAATCCACCTCGTTCCCCTGCTGCCTCCACCAGAGCAGGTGCTGTTATCCATGGCTGCAAGACCTGAAGACAAATAACATCACAGGACTCTGCAGACACTCCCCAGTACCAGGCTGGAGCCCAGTAGTTCTGCTGGATGGCTAGACCCAGAAGAAAAAAACAATCACTATAGTTTCACTCTCAGGAAGCCCCATTCCTAGGGAGGAGAGAGAACACCACATCAACGGAACACCCCATGGGAAAAATAACCTGAATAGCAGTGCTTGAGTCCCAGATCTTCCCTCTGGCATACTTTACCCAAATGAGAAAGAACCAGAAAAACAATTCTGGTAATATGACAGAACGAGTTTCCTTAACACCCCCAAAAGATCACACCAGCTCACCAGCAATGGATCCAAGCCAAGATGAAATTTCTGAATTGCCAGAAAAAGAATTCAGGAGGTCAATTATTAAGCTAATCAAGGAGGCACCAGAGAAAGGTGAAGTCCAACTTAAAGAAATCAAAAACATGATACAGGATATGAAAGAATAAATCTTCAGTGAAATCGACAGCATAAATAAAAAACAATCATGACTTCTGGAAATTAAGAACACACTTAGAGAAATGCAAATGCACTGGAAAGTCTCAGTAATAGAATTGAACAAGTAAAAGAAAGAACTTCAGAGTTGGAAAAAGATCCAAGATGGCCAAATAGGAACAGCTCCAGTCTGCAGCTCCCAGGGTGAGCGAGGCAGAAGATGGGTGATTTCTGCATTTCCAACTGAGGTACAGGGTTCATCTCACTGGGGCTTATCAGACAGTTGGTGCAGCCCACAGAGCAGGGTGGGGCATTGCCTCACCTGGGAAGCGCAAGGGGTCAGGGAATTCCCTTCCCTAGCCAAGCAAAGCTGTGACAGACAGCACCTGGAAAATCAGGACACTCCCACCCTAATACTGCGCTTTTCCAATGGCCTTAGCAAATGGCACACCAGGAGATTATATCCTGCATCTGGCTCGGAGGGTCCCATGCCCATGAAGCCTCGGTCACTGCTAGCACAGCAGCCTGAGATCCAACTGCAAGGCGGCAGTGAGGCTCGGGGTGGTGGGGGGGAGGGTGTCCGCCATTGCTGAGACTTGAGTAGGTAAACAAAGCTGCGGGCAGGGAAGCTAAAACTGGGTGGAGCCCACCACAGCTCAAGAAGGCCTGCCTGCCTCTGTAGACTCCACCTCTGGAGACAGGGCATAGCTGAACAAAATGCAGCAGAAACTTCTGCAGACTTAAATGTCCCTGTCTGACAGCTTTGAAGAGAGTAGTGGTTCTCCCAGTATGGAGTTTGAGATCTGAGAACAGACAGTCTGCCTCCTCAAGTGGGTCCCTGACCCCTAGTAGCCTAACTGGGAGACACCTCCCAGTAGGGGCCGACTGATAGCTCATACAGCCGGGTGCCGCTCTGAGACGAAGCTTCCAGAGGCAGGAATAGGCAGCAACATCTGCCGTTCTGTAATATTTGCTGTTCTGCAGCCTCCGCTGGTGATACCCAGGCAAACAGGGTCTGGAGTGGACCTCCAGCAAATTCCAACAGACCGGCAGCTGATGGTCCTGACTGTTAGAAGGAAAACTAACAAACAGAAAGGACATCCACACCAAACCCCCATCTGTACGTCATATCATCAAAGACCAAAGGTAGATAAAACCACAAAGATGGGGAGAAACCAGAGCAGAAAAGCTGGAAATTCTAAAAATCAGAGCACTTCTTCTCCTCCAAAGGAAAGCAGCTCCTTGCCAGCAACGGAACAAAGCTGGACAGAGAATGACTTTGACGAGTTGAGAGAAGAAGGCTTCAGACGATCAGTAATAAACTTCTCTGAGCTAAAGGAGGATATTTGAACCCATTGCAAAGAAGCTAAAAACCTTGAAAAAAGATTAGACGAATGGCTAACTAGAATAAGCAGTGCAGAGAAGTCCTTAAATGACCTGAGGGAGCTGAAAACCATAACACGAGAACTACGTGATGCATGCACAAGCTTCAGTAGCTGATTTGATCAAGTGGAAGAAAGAGTATTAGTGATTGAAGGTAAAATGAATGAAATGAAGCAGAAGAGAATTTTAGAGAAAAAAGAGTAAAAAGAAATGAACAAAGCCTCCAAGAAATATGGGGCTATGTGAAAAGACCAAATCTACATCTGACTGGTGTACCTGAAAGTGACGGGGAGAATGGAACCAAGTTGGAAAACACTCTGCAGGATATTATCCAGGAGAACTTCCCCAACCCAGCAAGGCAGGCCAACATTCAAATTCAGGAAATACAGAGAACACCGCAAAGATACTCCTTGAGAAGAGTAACTCCAAGACACATAATTGTCAGATTCACCAAAGTTGAAATGAAGGAAAAAATGTTAAGGGCAGCCAGAGAGAAATTTGAGGTTACCAACAAAGGGAAGCCCATCAGACTAACAGCGGATTTCTCGGCAGAAACCCTACAAGCCAGAAGAGAGTGTGGGCCAATATTCAACATTCTTAAAGAAAAGAATTTTCAACCCAGAATTTCATATCCAGCCAAACTAAGCTTCATAAGTGAAGGAGAAATAAAATCCTTTACAGACAAGCAAATGCTGAGAGATTTTGTCACCACCAGGCCTGCCTTACAAGAGCTCCTGAAGGAAGCACTAAACATGGAAAGGAACAATCAGTACCAGCCACTGCAAAAACATGCCAAATTGTAAAGACCATCAATGCTAGGAAGAAAGTGCATCAGCCAATGAGCAAAATAACCAGCTAACATCTTAACGACAGGATCAAATTCACACATAACAATATTAACCTTAAATGTAAATGGGCTAAATGCTCCAATTAAAAGACACAGACTGGCAAATTGGATAGAGTCAAGGCCCATCAGTGTGCTGTATTCAGGAGACCCATCTCACATGCAGAGACACAAATAGGCTCAAAATAAAGGGATGGAGGAAGATCTACCAAGCAAATGGAAAACAAAATAAAAGGAGGGGTTACAATCCTAGTCTCTGATAAAACAGACTTTAAACCAACAACGATCAAAAGAGACAAAGAAGGCCATTACATAATCGTAAAGGGATCAATTCAACAAGAAGAGCTAACTATCCTAAATATATATGCACCCAATACAGGAGCACCCAGATTCATAAAGTAAGTCCTTAGAGACTTACAAAGAGACTTAGACTCCCACACAATAATAATGGGACACTTTAACACCCCATTGTCAACATTAGACAGATCCATAAGACAGAAAGTTAACAAGGATATCCAGGAATTGAACTCAGCTCTGCACCAAGTGGATCTAATAGACATCTACAGAACTCTCCACCCCAAATCAACAGAATATACATTCTTCTCAGCACAACGTTGCACTTATTACAAAATTGACCACATAGTTGGAAGTAAAGCACTCCTCAGCAAATGTAAAAGAACAAATTATAACAAACTATCTCTCAGACCACAGTGCAATCAAACCAGAACTCAGGATTAAGAAACTCACTCAAAACTGCTCAACTACATGGAAACTGAACAACCTGCTCCTGAATGACTACTGGGTAAATAATGAAATGAAGGCAGAAATAAAAATGTTCTTTGAAACCAATGAGAACAAAGACACAACATACCAAAATCTCTGGGACACATTTAAAGCAGTGTGTAGAGGGAAATTTATAGCACTAAATGCCCACAAGAGAAAGCAAGAAATATCTAAAATTGACACCCTAACATCACAATTAAAAGAACTAGAGAAGCAAGAGCAAACACATTCAAAAGCTAGCAGAAAACAAGAAATAAGTAAGATCAGAGTAGAACTGAAGGAGATAGAGACACAAAAAACCCTTCAAAAAAATCAATGAATCCAGGAGCTGGTTTTTTGAAAAGATCAACAAAATTGATAGACTGCCAGCAAGACTACTAAAGAAGAAAAGAGAGAAGAATCAAATAGATGCAATAAAAAATGATAAAGGGGCTATCACCACTGATCCCACAGAAATACAAACCACCATCAGAGAATATTATAAACACCTCTAGGCAAATAAACTAGAAAATCTAGAAGAAATGGATAAATTCCTGGACACATACACTCTCCCAAGACTAAACCAGGAAGAAGTTGAATCTCTGAATAGACCAAAACAGGCTCTGAAATTGAGGCAATAATTAATAGCCTACCAACCAAAAAAAGTCCAGGACCAGAAGGATTCACAGCCGAACTCTACCAGAGGTACAAAGAGGAGCTGGTAACATTCCCTCTGAAACTATTCCAATCAACAGAAAAAGAGGGAATCCTCCCTAATTCATTTTATGAGGCCAACATCATCCTGATACCAAAGACCGGCAGAGACACAACAAAAAAAGAAAATTTTAGACCAATATCCCTGGTGAACATCGATGCAAAAATCCTCAATAAAATACTGGCAAACCGAATCCAGCAGCACATCAAGAGGCTTATCGAACACGATCAAGTGGGCCTCATCCCTGGGATGCAAGGCTGGTTCAACATATGCAAATCAATAAATGTAATCCATCATATAAACAAAACCAAAGACAAAAACCACATAATTATCTCAATTGATGCAGAAAAGGCCTTCAACAAAATTCAACAGCCCTTCATGCTATAAACCCTCAATAAACTAGGTATTGATGGGACGTATCTCAAAATAATAAGAGCTATTTATGACAAACCCACAGCCAATATCATACTGAATGGGCAAAAACTGGAAGCATTCCCTTTGAAAACTGGCACAAGACAGGGATGCCCTCTCTCACTGCTCCTATTCAACTTGGTGTTGGAAGTTCCAGCCAGGGCAATAAGTGAAGAGAAAGAAATAAGGGGTATTCAATTAGGAAAAGAGGAAGTCAAATTTTTTTTGACTTCTGTTTTGACCCTGTTTGCAGATGACATGACTGTATATTTAGAAAACCCCATTGTCTCAGCCCAAAATCTCCTTAAGCTGATAAGCAACTTCAGCAAAGTCTCAGGATACAAAATCAATGTGCAAAAATCACGAGCATTCCTATACACCAATAACAGACAAACAGAGAGCCAAGTCATGAGTGAACTCCCATTCACAATTGCTTCAAAGAGAATAAAATACCTATGAATCCAACTTACAAGGGATATGAAGGACCTCTTCAAGGAGAACTACAAGCCACTGCTCAACAAAATAAAAGAGGACACAAACAAATGGAAGAACATTCCATGCTCATGGATAGGAAGAATCAATATTGTGAAAATGGCCATATTGCCCAAGGTAATTTGTAGATTCAATGCCATCTCCACCAAGCTACCAATAACCTTCTTCACAGAATTGGAAAAAACTACTTGAAAGTTCATATGGAACCAAAAAAGAGCCTGCATTGCCAAGACAATCCTAAGCAAAAAGAACAAAGCTGGAGGCATCATGTTACTTGACTTCAAACTATACTACAAAGCTACCGTAAGCAAAACAGCATGGTACTGGTACCAAAACAGAGATATAGATCAATGGAACAGAACAGAGCCCTCAGAAATAACACCGCATATCTACAACTATCTGATCTTTGACAAACCTGAGAAAAACAAGCAATGGGGAAAGGATTCCCTATTTAATAAATGGTGCTGGGAAAACTGGCTAGCCATATGTAGAAAGCTGAAACTGGATCCCTTCTTTACACCTTATACAAAAATCAATTCAAGATGGATTAAAGACTTAAACGTTAGACCTAAAACCATAAAAACCCTAGAAGAAAACCTAGGCATCACCATTCAGGACATAGGCATGGGCAAGGACTTCATGTCCAAAACACCAAAAGCAATGGCAACAAAAGACAAAATTGACAAATGGGATCTCATTAAACTAAAGAGCTTCTGCACAGCAAAAGAAACTACCATCAGAGTGAACAGGCAACCCACAAAATGGGAGAAAATTTTTGCAACCTACTCATCTGACAAAGGGCTAATATCCAGAATCTACAATGAACACAAACAAATTTACAAGAAAAAAACAAACAATCCTATCAAAAAGTGGGTGAAGGACATGAACAGATACTTCTCAAAAGATGACATTTATGCAGCCAAAAAACACATGAAAAAATGCTCACCATCACTGGCCATCAGAGAAATGCAAATCAAAACCACAATGAGATACCATCTCACACCAGTTAGAATGGTGATCATTAAAAAGTCAGGAAACAACAGGTGCTGGAGAGGATGTGGAGAAATAGGAACACTTCTACACTGTTGGTGGGACTGTAAACTAGTTCAACCATTATGGAAGTCAGTGTGGCGATTCCTCAGGGATCTAGAACTAGAAATACCATTTGACCCAGCCATCCCATTACTGGGTATATACCCAAAGGAATATAAATCTTGCTGCTATAAAGACACATGCACACATATGTTTATTGCGGCATTATTCACAATAGCAAAGACTTGGAACCAACCCAAATGTCCAACAATGATAGGCTGGATTAAGAAAATGTGGCACATATACACCATGGAATACTATGCAGCCATAAAAAATGATGAGTTCATGTCCTTTATAGGGACATGGATGAAATTGGAAATCATCATTCTCAGTAAACTATCGCAAGAACAAAAAACCAAACACCGCATATTCTCACTCATAGGTGGGAATTGAACAATGAGATCACATGGACACAGGAAGGGGAATATCACACTCTGGGGACTGTGGTGGGGTGGGGGGAGGGGGGAGAGATAGCATTGGGAGATATACCTAATGCTAGATGACGAGTTGGTGGGTGCAGCACACCAGCATGGCACATGTATACATATGTAACTAACCTGCACAATGTGCACATGTACCCTAAAACTTAAAGTATAATAAAAAAAAAAGAAAAAATCAAACAACCCAATCAAAAAGTGGCCAAAGGGTATGAACAGACACTTCTCAAAAGAAGACATTTATGCAGCCAACAGACACATGAAAAAATGCTCATCCTCACTGGCCATCAGAGAAATGCAAATCAAAACCACAGTGAGATACCATCTCACAGCAGTTAGAATGGTGATCATTAAAAAGTCAGGAAACAACAGATACCGGAGAGGATGTGGAGAAATAGGAATGCTTTTACACTGTTGGTGGGACTGTAAACTAGTTCAACCATTGTGGAAGACAGTGTGGCAATTCCTCAAGGATCTAGAACTAGAAATACCACTTGACCCGGGCATCCCATTACTGGGTATATACCCAAAGGATTATGAATCATGCTGCCATAAAGACACATGCACACGTATGTTTATTGTGGCAGTATTCACAATAGCAGAGACTTGGAACCAACCCAAATGTCCATCAATGATAGACTGGATTAAGAAAATGTGGCACATATACACTATGGAATATATGCAGCCATAAAAAAGGGTAAGTTCATGTCCTTTGTAGGGACATGCATGAAGCTGGAAACCATCATTCTGAGCAAACTATCGCAAGGGCAGAAAACCAAACACTGCATATTCTCTCTCATAGGTGGGAACTGAACGATGAGAACACTTGGACACAGGGTGGGGAACATCACATCTGGGGCCTGTCGTGGGGTGGGGTGAGGGGGGAAGGATAGCATTAGATGATACACCTAATGTAAATGACGAGTTAAGGGGTACAGCACACCAACATGGCACATTTATACATATGTAACAAACCTGCACATTGTGCACATGTACCCTAGAACTTAAAGTATAATAATAATAAAAAAAAGACAAAAAACTTCAGAGTTTGAAGACAAGGCTTTCAAATTAACCCAATCCATTAAAGACAAAGAAAAAAGAATGAAAGGTAATGAACAAAGCCTCCAAGAAGTTTGGGACTATGTTAAACATCCAAACCTAAGAATAATTGGTGTTCCTGAGGAAGAACAGAAATCTAAATGTTTGGAAAACATATTTAAGGGAAGAATTGAGGAAAACATCGCCAGCTTTGCTAGAGATCTAAACATCCAAATACAAGAAGCTCAAAGAACACCTGGGAAATTCATTACAAAAAGATCATTGCCTAGGCACATAGTCATCAGATTATCTAAAGTCAAGATAAAGGAAAGAATCTTAAGAGCTGTGAGGCAAAAATATCAGGTAACCTATAAGGGAAAAACCTATCAGATTAACAGCAGATTTCTAAGCAGAAACCCTACAAGCTAGAAGGGATTGGGGTCCTATGTTTAGCCTCCTTCGACAAAACAATTATGAGCCAGGAATTTTGTATCCAGCCAAACTAAGCTTCATAAATGAAGGAAAGATAACAGTCTTTTCCAGACAAGCAAATGCTGAGAGAATTCGCCACTGCAAAGACATCAGTACAAGAACTGCTAAAAGGAGCTCTAAATCTTGAAGGAATTCCTCAAAATACACCAAAATAGAGCCTTCTTATGGCATAAATCTCACAGGACCTATATAACAACACAATTAAAAAAAACTCACAAGGCATTCAGGCAACAAGTGGCAAGATGAAGAGAATAATATCTCATATCACAATATTAACATTGAATGTACATGGCCTAAATGCTCCACTTAAAAGATGAAGAATCGCAGGTAGAATGGATAAGAACTCACTCACCAAGTTTCTGCTGTCTTCAGGAGATTCGCCTAACACATAAAGATTCACACAAACTTAAGGTAAAGGGAGGGAAAAAGACATTCCATGCAAATGGACACCAAAAGTGCAGGAGTAGCTATTCTTATATAAGACAAAACAAACTTTAAAGCAATAGCAGTTAAAAAGGACAAAGAGGAACACTATATAATGATAAAAGAACTAATCCAACAGGAAAATATCACAATTCTAAATATATATGCACCTAATATTGGAGCTCCCAAATTTATAAAACAATTACTAGTAGACCTAAGAAATGAGATAGATGGCAACACAATAATAAGTGGGGGACTTTAATACTCCACTAACAGCACTAGACAGGTCATCAAGACAGAAAGTCAACAAAGGAACAATGGACTTAAACTATACCTTACAACAAATGACTTAACAGATACTTACAGAACATTCTACTTAACAACTGCAGAATATACATTCTATTCATCAGCACATGGAACTTACTCCAAGATAGACCATATAGTAGACCACAAAACAAGTCTCAGTAAATTCAAGAAAATCAAAATTATATCAAGTACCCTCTCCGATCATAGTGGAATAAAACTGGAAATCAACTCCAAAAGGAACCCTCAAAACCAGGCAAACACATGGAAATTAAATAACCTGCTCCTGAATGATAATTGCACCAACAATGAAATCAAGATGGAAATGAAAAGATTCTTCGAACTGAACAATAATAATGACACAACCTAAAAAATCCTCGAGAATACAGCAAAAGTGGTGCTAAGAGGAAAGCTCATTCGATTAAATGTCTACATGAAAAAGTCTGAAAGAGCACAAATAGACAATCTATAGTTACACCTCACAAAACTGGAGAAACAAGAACAATCCAAACCCAAACCCAAGAGAAGAAAAGAAATAACAAAGATCAGAGCAGAACTAAATGAAATTGAAACAAAAACAATACAACAGCTAAATGAAACAAAAAGCTGATTCTTTGAAAAGACAGATAAAATGGATAGACCATTAGCAAGATTAACCAAGAAAAGGAGAGAGACGATCCAAATAAGCTCAATTAGAAACAAAATGGGGGATATTACAACTGATATCACAGAAATACAAAGATTATTCAAGGCTACTATGAACATATTTGTGCAGATAAAATAGAAAACCTAGAGGAAATGAATATATTCCAGGAAATATACGACCCTCCTAGATTAAACCAGGAAGACATCTGAATCTCTGAACAGACCAATAACAAGCAGTGAGATTGAAATGGTAATAAAAAGTTACCAACAAAAAAAACCCAGCACCAGACAGATTCACAGCTAAATTCTATCAGACATTCAAAGAAGAATTGGTACCAATCCTATTGACACTATTCCATAGGATAGAGAAAGAAGGAATCCTCCCTAAATCATTCTATGAAGTCAGTATCATCCTAATACCAAAACCAGGGAAGGACTAAACAAAAAAAGAAAACTACAGACCAATATCCCTGATGAACATACATGCAAAACCCCTCAACAAAATACTAGCAAACTGAATTCAACAACATATCAAAAAGATGATCAAGTGGGTTTCATACCAGGGACGCAGGGATGGTTTAACATATGCAAGTCAATAAATGTGATACACAACATAAACAAAATATTTTTAAACATCACATGATCATCTCAATAGACACAGAAAAAACATTTGACAAAATCCAGCATCCCTTTATGATTAAAACCCTCAGCAAAATAAGCATAGAAGGGACATACCTTAAGGTAATAAAAGCCATCTATGACAAACCCACAAGCCAACATTATACTGAATGGGGAAAAGTCGAAAGCATCCCCTCCAAGAACCGGAACAAGACAAGGATGCCCACTTTCACCATTTCTATTCAACATAGTACTGGAAGTCCTAGCCAAAGCACTCAGACAAGAGAAAGAAATAAAGGGCATCCAAATCCATAAAGAGGAAGTCAAACTACCACTGTTTGCTGATGATATGATTGTATACCTAGAAAACCCTAAAGATTCATCCAAAAAGCTCCTGGAACTGGTAAATGAATTCAGTGAAGTTTCAGAATACAAAATTAATGTACACAGATCAGTAGCTCTGCTATACACCAACAGCGACCATACTGAGAATCAAATCAAGAACTCGACCCCTTTCACAATAGCTGCAAAAAAATAAAATACTTAGGAATATACCTAACCGAGGACGTGAAAGACCTCTATAAGGAAAACTATAAAACGCTGCTGAAGAAAATCATAGATGACACAAACAAATAGAAACACATCTTGTGCTCATGGGTGGGTAGAATCAATATTGTGAAAATGGCCATACTGCCAAAAGCAATCTACAAATTCAATGCAATTCCTATCAAAATACCAGCATCATTTGTCACAGAGCTATAAAAAACAATCCTAAAATTCATTTGGAACCAAAAGAGAGCCCTAATAGCCAAAGCAAAACTAAGCAAAAGGAACAAATCTGGAGGCATCACATTACCCGACTTCAAACTATGCTATAAAGTTTTAGTCACCATAACAGCATGTAACTGATATAAAATATGCACATAGACCAATGTAACAGAATACAGAATCCTGAAATAAAGCCAAATATTTACAGCCAACTGATCTTTGACAAAGCAAACAAAAACATAAAGTGGAGAAAGGACACCCTATTCAACCAGTGATGCTGGTATAATTGGCAAGCCACATGTAGAGGAATGAAACTGGGTTCTCATCTCTCACCTTATACAAAAATCAAATCAAGATGGATCAAAGGCTTAAATCTAAGACCTGAAACCATAAAGATTCTAGAAGATAACATAGGAAAAACACTTTTAGACATTGGCTTAGGCAAAGACTTCATGACCAAGAACCCAAAAGCAAATGCAACAAAAACCAAGATAAATAGATGGGACTTAATTAAACTAAAGAGCTTCTGCACAGCAAAATAAATAATTAGTAGAATTAACAGCCAACCCACAGAGTGAAAGAAAATCTTCACAATCTATACATCCAACAAAGAACTAATATCTAGAATCTACAAAGAACTCAAACAAATCAGCAAGAAAAAACAAACAATCCCATGAAAAAGTGGGCTAAGGACATGAATAGACAATTCTCAAAATAAGATAAACAAATGGCTAACAAACATATGGAAAAATGATGAACATCACTAATTATCAGGGAAATGCAAATCAAAACCACAATGCAATACTACTTTCCTCCTGCAAGAATGGCCATAATGAAAAAACCAAAAAATAATAGATATTGGCATGGATGCGCTGAAAAGAGAGCACTTTCATACTGTTGGTGGGAATGTAAACTAGTACAACCACTATGGAAAACAGCATGGCAATTCCTTAAAGAACTAAAAGTAGATCCAGCAATCCCACTACTGGGTATCTACCAAGAGGAAAAGAAGTCATATGAAAAAGATACTTGTACACACATGTTTATAGCTGCACAAATTGGAAGTGCAAAAATATGGAACCAGCCCAAATGCCCATCAATCACTGAGTGGATAAAGAAAATGTGATATATATATATATACACCATAAAATGCTACTTAGCCATTAAAAGGAATGAAATAATAGCATTTGCAGCAACCTGGATGGAATTGGAGACTATTATTGTAAGTGAGGTAACACAGGAATGGAAAACTAAACATTGCATGTTCTCACTCATATGTGGGAGCTAAGCTATGAGGACACAAAGGCATAAGAATGATACATTGGACTTTGGGGACTTGGGGGAAAGGGTGGGGGGTGGCAAGGGATAATAGACTACACATTGGGTACAGTGTTCACTGCTTGGGTGATGGGTGCACCAAAAACTCTTTAATCACCACTAAAAAATGTATTCATGTAACTAAACACCACGTGTTCCCCGAAAACCTATTGAAATAAAAAAATTAAAAATAAAAAAGAAAGTCTATTGAGAAGGCAGTAATTGTGCCACTATTGTTGGCTGCTCCATAGGTCATTAATAGTGCCCTATGCTGTTGATGTAATTGTTTGCAAATATATAGTTGCTGTTTTAATTTAGTGATACTCAATTGTCTACAATTTATGATTATACAAGGGTATACCTTATATTTTTAAACTTAATGTGGGCTATAATTGCAGGCATTAAATAATAGTAAAAACTATCCAGAGGAGGAGAAAAGTATGAGGAACATTTTTAGTTCAGTTCCACCAGTATCTATCAGCAAGCTGTACCAGATATTGTTGTGGGGATGAGTGGTGGGCAGTCCACAAAAGGATAATATGGGGCACTCGAATTCAAAGAAATTAGCTTGTTTTCAAGAAGAAAATACATAGTCACCTAAAATAAAGGGCTGCTGCTATCAGGCAGTGCCTGATTTTGTGCCAAAATGCAATGTGCAGAAAAGAAATTCTGCTAAGCACAAAGAAAGGAAAGACCCTTCGAAGTGGAGGAGCTGAAAAGGCTTTTGGAGAAGAGGGAAATAACATACATCAAGTGCCTACTTTGTGTCATAAATTGTTAAGCTTTTGCTTGTTAGCTCATTAACAGCCTTTGAAGGTAGATACTGTTATGTCAAGCTTAGGAAAATAAAGTTAAAAAGATTAAATATTCTATATTCCTTGAATACCAGAGCCAAGATTCGAACCGTCTCCTGGAATCACTCCAGTAAGGTTTTGGCCACATTGGGCTGAATTCTTTGGAAGACCTAGAGCTCATTATATTCTTGAGAGAATTTATGCGACCCATTTTCTACAGCTTCTCAGATCCAACTAGAGCATTTGTTTTTCAAAGTATCATTAGCCCTGCAGAACTTAGTCATCTGATATCTTTCCTGGAGTGCAGTAGGAATTGGCAATGCTGAGAATCACAGTTTGGATTATACTTCTGGGAATAAGAAGGGTTTATTATAAAGAATTTCAAGTTGAATTATCAGGGGCTTCTCCACTTTGCTATATCTTTTCAAAAATTTCTGCATTTTGAGTCCCTTAAGTTGGGAAATCAGGGTGGGCAGGGTACTTTACTAGGATTTTCTTACTGTCAATAGTTATTTCTTCTCCGGACAGACTCACAGCCATAATAATTAATTACTGAGTTTCTTATATTTGCCTGGATGGTAAGCAGGTCATACACTACGGTAAATAGCAGTTTGATGAAGAACAAAGACGCATTGGGGCCATTAAAATATGCTCACTAGCTTTCTGACATAGGAAAACAAATTATACAGCAGCAGTTATAAACATCAAGTTTGAAACATCAAGTTCTCACCATTGAGAACTGGTGGCTTTATCATATACATATCACAGTCCACAGGAAAGTTTCCCTGGGAATTAATTAGGCCCATTAGCATAATATATTGTGAAAATATTTCACAGTCATAAAACAGTTGAGTTTGAAATGTTAAAGTGGCAGAAGAGGTTTAAAATAATTAAGACAAAAGAGAGATGGAAAGAAATGCATCAACTTAATGTTGAGCTGGGGCCTGCCTTATTGGAGATTTGATTTGAAACTCCAAACAGTGACCAAAACCAAACCCAAGACATTTGTTGTTTAAATGAGCCATAGCATGTGTTTGCAGGTATTTCTGAAGGTAGTTTTATTGAAATATCGTTTTTAACACCTGCCTGGAAAGTTTTACGGTAAAAACAAACTTAAGACTGGTTAGAAACATACATAAACACTCACGCACAATTTGGCAAATGCAGCTAAATGATTTGTGTTTGGAATAGTTCTTTTATAGTAAAGGATGATAAATGATTCACTTTTCTACTTTTATTTTGAGGAGTGTAGAAATAGCATTAGACTTAAGGAAAACCTAGTTAGGAGTGCTGGAGTCACTTATTCACATTCAAGAAATTATTTTGATAAGCCTTCAAACCAACCAAGAGAATTTATTCCCCCAATGACCAGGACTATTAAAGCTAGGTAGGAATGGAACGCTTACACCTGTGAATGGTTAATCTAGCCACTAATTCAAAGAGTCCTGGGTTGCCACAAAACGGCATTAAAATGTTGATTATTTTATGGCTTGTCCAAATGCCCAATTCCCGAAGCAATTGTTATAATTTACACAAAAAAGAAGAAAGCTCAGGGAAAAGAATATCCATCTTTTCACATTATCCACAAGGGTCTGGTTCTGACTGCAGACATAAAACAAATAGAAGTATCTAGCTCAGGCAATTAAAATGTCCTTGTTTTCCATTAAACAAAAATGTGTTCATTTGTGAGTGACTCCAAAAGGAAGATTTAGAAGTAATTGTCATAGTTTGCTTTGGTAAGAGCCCTAGATTTAGTAATGATATTCCAATAACTCTAAGAACAAATCTTCTGCAACTGTCATTTTCCAATCTATTTACTATCAAATATTCACGAAATGTAAGTAGTAAAAATGTATCAGTATCAGCAAGTAAAATTTGCTTTTTATTTGCTGACAGGTGAAATAGGTAAAATAGAACCACAGAAACTAGCAGAAATATTAGAACTGGGATAATCTCAGAGTCTCTCATTTTAAAGATGAGAAAACTGAGGCCCAAAGATGTTAAGTGATGTTGGTTACGTTATACTGCAAATTACAAACAGAACAAAAATTAGCACCCAAGATTTCTGACTTTCCATCTACTGTGCTTGTCCCTATGCTGGGCTGTTTTAGCATTAATAGTTCATGGCCAGAACTTGTTAGTTTTGGCTTTAGGAAGCAATTGGAAGTTCCTACAGGGAAAGAAGGAAAAGACTGGTGAAACCAAAGTGACTCAATAGACTAGATTTTGTACCTTGGTTAAGAATCTATATTCTGAATATTCCGTGTCTAGTATCTGAACAAATTTGAAGTCTTAAAGCTTAACCCACATTTTTTCCACCTAATGAATAAATCAGTGAGAAAGATCAGTGGGTCCCCGGGCCCCACTGGAAATTCAGCTGCTGTCAGAAAACTGTATTGTGTGCTCGCCTCACCTGCTATGTGCCCTCTGTAATCCCTGCTCTTTGCCCTGTCTCTCTGCCTGCCTTGTTTTATCTGCTTTCTAGTTTCAAAACCTTATGTGCAGCCCAGCATGAGAGTTTTCACAATCCATTCTACCTCGATCAGATTCTGTCCAGCAAGTCATTTATCTCCTGATGTGGCAACAAATCCTGCCACTGAACTATATTCAGTGTCATGTTCTCATAATGATCAATACCAACATTCACAGCTGGAAGGAACATCTGCCATGGAAGTAGTATTGAAAAGGTCAAGACTTATTCTTGGGAGACCTATTCCTTTTACTTTTTTATTTTTGTTTTTTAAACTAGTTCACTGTGGTTGTTTCTAAACAAGTGTGAGCTTCTTGAAGGCAGCACTCACAATTTTTTGTTTCTGTTTTTGTTTTTTTTTAGTAATTTAATGGCAAGCACTGAATGAGACATCTACTATCTTCTAAGAATTGTTTTTGAATAAATTTTCAGGAGATGTGAGTAATGAAATAATACAACACACAGAATCCTGGATGATGAGGAATCCTTGGGCTGTTTGAGTGTAAATCTCACTTTTAGTTTCACACCAAATTTTTGGCATCTGTCTTAAGAAATCTCTGTGGTAAGTCTGAACATCTGCAGCACAACCTGGCCAACAACAGGAATTTTCAGAAATTTCTTACTGGGAGAAAAGCCACACTTATTTTAACCTACTGTTTGCTCTTTAAAGAGTTTCCATTTTTTCCCTTTGTTTAAATAGCATTAAGTCTCTACACAACCATAGATTATTTGACCAAATCTGGTTATGAATTTTATGCTCACTTCTGACTTTGAAATGTATCGAACAATTTAGGAAAGCTTTTAAAAAAACAGGTTACCCAATATATTGTAACAGGACATATGAGGAACGACAAAATCTGAGACCAGCCTGGTGTGCAATTTTTAAACATAAAATTGAAGAGATATTAAAAATAAAAAATAATTCTTATGGTTATTTAAAACTAATCAATCAAGATTTTTATTAATTTCTTTTTTATTTTTATTTAATTTTTGAAATTTCATATTTCTTGACCTAAAATATTATAGTATTCTGTCTCTATTTGTTTGCATACAATGAGATGCTTATGAAATACTGTCTAAAGATTTCCATTCATAGTAACAGTGGTCAGCTTCTGGATATGTGCAGAAACCAGTGTTAATGAGAGAAAAAAATAAGAAGGGTTTTTTTTTTATATTAACAACAATACATTTAGCCACTTGGTCTTTGGAGGATGTAGGATGGAGGGAGGCCATCTATTAGTATTCAGGGAAAAGGACAGGTATATTGCTTCTAATTTTTCCTTTGAGGTTGTCTGCCAGACTAATTAATGTTAGAGGCAGAAACAGGGTAATAGCCCTAATAGAGAACTCACCATAATGGATGGGGTGGTTTGTAGGCTTATCTGTAGATCATAGAACTCTGGAAGGGAATGTGGCTGGAACCCTCTGCTAGCCAAGTCACCCTGTGAATTGAACTGAAAGTGCTTTATTTCTAAAGGATGACAATAACTAAGTTGCTATAAAAAACCTTTCTGAATGTGATTTTGAGAGAGGGCGTATATTACCTCATTTCCAGAGAAATGACTACAGGCCTAGGTCAATTGACTGAGGTCAGTAATGGTGGTAGCAAGAGACAAGAATAGGACCAGCCAAAGAAGATGGCCAATTCAGTTTCCATTTTTGCACAGTGCAGAGTTTCAGCATTAATATCAGAAATACTGATGATCCACCACTGGCATGGAGGTAGTACTGCTAAAGACAACAGCCCCTGGCCAGAAGGCTTCAGAGTTACAATTTTTTAACTAAAGAAAATGTGAGCTTATTTTGTAGTGACAGTATAGAACCAAATATGTCCATGCACAGTTCTCTAGTCACTCTTCTCCTGCGATAGTGACTGAGGAAACCATGTGTTCTAGAATATGCAACTAAAAGATGAGACTCTGTCATCTTGAGTCCCCAAGGGACTATGTAGAACAAAGATCGTTGATAACCTGAAACATACATAGAGTAT
The DNA here is from genome assembly GCF_028858775.2 of Pan troglodytes. Lineage (NCBI taxonomy): Eukaryota > Metazoa > Chordata > Mammalia > Primates > Hominidae > Pan > Pan troglodytes. The sequence goes on from NC_072398.2 coordinate 134,745,256, forward strand.
AAGTAAAAAATTAATCATTATGTTAGACCAGTGGAATTTCCAGGCTAATTTATTATGCAATATAGCTGAATTTATCCTGCTAGTAACAGATAGGTAGGTTCAAAACTGAATATACTCTTTGATTTGCTTCTTTTCATTTTCCAAAGTATTGTGAACATTGTTCAGTCTCTCGAAATATTGATATGAATTATTCTTAGATTCAGACAGATACAGAATATTTTAGTATGGCATGGTAGAAAAATATAAGCCATTGAGTGAATGTGTGTGTTTTTACTTATATTTTTGTTTCATGCTGCATTTCAATCTCCATCAAGCATGAGTTAGATAAATTTATCTCGAACATCAGCTTGGAAAAAGCCAAATTTTATAAGGTGTTAAGTTCTATTTTATCTTGGGGAGAAATTTGTCTGTAATACTTAAAGTTTACAAATACATAGCCTATTATTCCATAAATCTTAACTGCACACAAATGGTCAAGGGAAAAAGTTCAAAAATGACCAATGCAGTTTGTGTTTTAGCCAAAAATGTTGGAGACCACCTAAATGCCTTTCAATAGAGAAGTAGCTTAGTAAAGTATGTATATGCATTTAGCAGCCAATAAGAAGAACATGATTTATATAAATATATTGAAATGAAAGATTGTTCATGATATATGTTGTATAAATAAAGCAAGTTATAGGACAACATATGTTGTATCATCTCATTTTTTGCTAAGCATTATAAATCGTGTTTACACATGCATAGAAGTGGTTGAAAGGATACACATCAACATTAAAAGTGCTTACGCTTGGTGAGTGGGTAGGAAGAATTGATAGAGACTGGCTTTTTACTTCACATACTTCTATGTCATTTTATTTCCTCTTTACAATGAGCATATATTCTTTATGTGAAACAAAGCAATTTAAATAAAGACTGGTTAATTCTTTTTTTTTGTGACACTGAATTCTTTATTTAAAAAACTTTTTGAATACACAGTACCTCCTCTTCTCTTCTATTTTTAGGAATAAGTTATAATGAGTTTTAAATATCTCAATTCTCAAAAACAATAGTCTTTTAAAAAATAAGACTTGATTACCAGACACAAGTAATAGGTAGTTACATAACCATTTTCATATCACTACTCATACCCATTACTTACCAATTCATCTTTGATGTGATTTGGAAATAATTAAGCAGTCACTAGACACCTGTTTTAGAATCTGAGGAAATTATTATCCACCACAGGAGTCTAATGATATATATATTTGCATATATTTAAAATTTCATAAGGGAAAAAGTAATAAACTATTCTAGTTACTTTATACCAAATATTGATATTCCTAGTCTAAACAACAAAGATTAAGATCTTTCTCCAGGTGAACTGTTGACTATATAAAAGCTATTTCCAGCACTTTCTTCTGGGGATTAAAAATGCTTTATTTCCCTGCTGGCTAAAATGATAAATTACATATTACATATTACAAGTAAGTCCTTCAGAAGTGAATATTAATTCCTTAAGAGAACAACCATAAAATGTATTTTTTAAAAATTATCTTAAAAACTGAAAACAATCCTTCTCTTTAAAACTTATGGCATTAATCCCTACTTGACCAAAAAAAAAAAATCGGAAGGCCACGATTTTCAATGATCTAAGCATGTATAAATAAGGAAGTGAATGTATCACCATCTTAATAGAATTTGGCGAACCAGAAGAATGACCTAAAAATAAATAAATAAAAAAGAAGAGTATACATTATCTTCTAAGTATGAAAGTCTAATTCTGTAGGTCTATGTAGCAAACAGTGCCCCACGAGGGAAGGAGGAGGCAAGTAGCATATTCCTATATACACTTTCTTGATATTCTGGTTGTCTTTGAACAATACCTTATACATTACAGAGAAATATTCTTTTTTCTTTTTTTTTTTTTTGAGACGGAGTTTCGCTCTTGTTGCCCAGGCTGGAGTGCAATGGCACAATCTCAGCTCACTTCAACCTCTGCCTCTGGGGTTCAAGCAATTCTCCAGCCTCAGCCTCCTGAGTAGCTGGGGATACAGGCATGCACCATCGTGCCTGGGTAATTTTGTATTTTTAGTAGAGATGGGGTTTCTCCATGTTGGTCAGGCTGGTCTTGAACTCCCGACCTCAAGTGATCCACCTGCCTCGGCGTGAGCCACCGTGCCCAGCCGAAGTATTCTTTTTATTATTACAAGCCATTCATTAATTGCCCTCTGTAGAGCAATGACTCAGATAAATAAATGCCTTATGACTTTTAATAATGTAACTTACATATAAATTAAATCTAAGTGCAAGGAGTTTTTAATGATTCCCAGATTCAAGAGAGTGCTATTAATCTGATTATGAATTTTGAATGTTTGTGCTCCTATATTTTAGGATATTTCATCTTATTTTCTTCTCTTTAAGCCATAAGATGTACCAAAATTATTTCATTTTCCCCTACATTCCTTTGTTTCATTTAGTTTACATCATGGTATTTGTATGTAGAGAGAGAGGTATGTTAAAATATTGTTATAAAAAACTCAATTACTCTATAGTATAGCATTGTTCATCTTTGACCCAGTATATTAATTCCTTTAGTGAATAAATGTCACCAGTCATTTCTTTATAAAAGCATTTCAGTAAGAGGACCAGCAATATGGAGAGAGATTTCTCTCTAACCCCCAGAAAAAGATCAAGTCAAACAGTAGTGTAGAGCAGTTATGTAAAATATGAAAATACATAATTTGCAGCTGCAATTTTTCATATTAAAAGCATTTTAAAACTATGAGAAATTCAAAGACTTTCTGTCTTGGTTAAATAGGCCAGCTAATAAAACTGACAGAGATACTGTGAGAACTTATGTATATCTAGTCAAGATAGAGCAAAAATGTTATAATTTTTTAAAAGTGGCAATTGTTAACTAGCAGTATATAAACAGTGTCCACAATTTGGTGGTTGGCCACGGCTTTATTTTTTTTCAAGTTATTTCTATAGCAGAAATATTTCTGAAGTCTACCCACCCATGAGTTCAGCAATTATACTTTTAGAGTGTAAAATTATATGCCCTTAATTAACAACACATACAAAGCTACAAAATGTCATCTATACAGATTAAAAACAATTTTAAAGTATTATTTACCAATTATTGATTGAATGGTTTTACTGGGGTACATATTTCAAACGTTTCAGCCAACTGGCTTTTAGTTTTAAGCCCAAATTGATTCATAAATTCACTGCAGGGTATTTCAAAAAGAGTGCAACAATAAGGCATGAGTAAAAATAACATTGTAGTAGGAACAGATTTTGCATATGTGAAAAGGTAATTTACAAAAATACATGAATCACTTTTTAAAAAGAACTTAGTTGTAGTATTATTAACTCACATGGTACTGAGAATTGGACCTATCAACAGTTTTTTTTCTATAGCAAATTTTATCTAGCTGTAAGCAAAGTCTTTTCAACAACAACAAAACAAAACTCTCCAGGAAAACCTATATGGCTGTGTGAGACAAATAAGCAAACATACCATTTGATAGCGATTTTTGCCTAAATTTTAAAATAAAAATGTCCACACTCTTTCATTAAAACATTAAGCCTCTGTCAAAAATGTATTTCTTATTTTTGGGTACAGGATTAAAGGATAAGATGATACTTACAAGTAAAGAAAGTTTACAAGACAAAACTTAACAAAAGTTTCTCAATAAAAGTATTTTAACATTCAAACTTGACTTATAACAAAAGAAACAAGATTGCAAACAAAAATGTTTATGCATTTTCCAAACATAAATAAATGAAATAGTGTTTAGGCAGTAGGGCTCATGCTGACGGCTAGCAGGAAGTTAACTAAGGGTAACCTACTTGGAAAAAAATCTTTAATGTACAAATAACAAGGCCAAATTATGGACTGCAGTAATTTATCATCACTGCCATTTTTCTTACTTCCAAAATAGAGCCTTGATTAAACCATTCATACCCTATATTACTCATACATTTACTTCAGAGATTGAGGAACTATATACAACAAATGAATTTATTTTCACCATAGGAATAACATAGTGTACCTCTCTGCCAGTGTTACTTGAAAATCTTCCATGTCAAAACAACTTGACAGCAGATATAAACTATTAAATAAATATACAGTGATCTTTCATTACAGTCCTTTAAAGACGCATGATAATTCATGCTGTTAACCTTAGGATCACAGTGCACAGAATCCAAATATAAACAGTTGGGGAGACTTTTAGAGTAATGTTGGATCCCTCACTTTATTTATATTCCCACTGTAACTGATAAGTTCATTTCATAGGCCCTATCATGCATTAAGCATTGAGTGGCAGGAGTTAATGAAAATTGTTCCTGTTACAACGTCCATTGCTGGCAATGAACGTACCAAAACCGCCAAGGAAGTCATTGTTATTGCACAATACGTGAGGACTTGGAGCTTTTCCAAAAGCTTAAAAAATAAAAATAAAAATGGAATTATATTTGACATTCCCTGACACCTGCATTAATACTGTATGACTAATAAAAGCATGTCAGTTGCCTGGACTGAATCAGCGATCAACATGTGCCCAGAATGCACACAAGTAAAAATGCAGTAAAAGGATGTAGTCTTCATTGCCTATAGGTCACTTCCAGTCAAAGACTGAATGATCAAAGTGCTCATTTTCTCAATAGGACTATCTTCTGTAGGAGGATCATAATAGTGGCATCAACAAGCATCTTCATGATACCACCATTTTGTTTTCTTTGGATTCTTGTTACGTGTTCGCACATAAAAAGAATTATCTGGTGGTCGTCTCTTTTCTTTGCAGCTGGAAAGCATGCTAATAATGCTAAGACAAACTGATTGGACTGAGAGTGCTGGGAACCAGTCTTCTGTTAGAATGGATAAACAGGTATGACCATTGCTATAATCATGAAGATGAACAGGAATATTTTCACTGGTAAACATGACTGTGTAATTGAATTTTGAACAGTCTTTTCATTTAAAGTCATCCCAGGAGGTGGGGGGTCATTTTGCAAAGCCAACAATTATTTCTGTAGTCATTGAGACTGAAATAATTCTTAACCAACAACAGAAGCGCAACACTTTGGCATAACGTACCTCAGTCTAGAAATAAAAGGTATTGGTCTGAAAAGAAAATTATACTGCCTTTTTTTTTTGAGACGGAGTCTCACCCTGTTGCCTAGGCTGGAGTGCAATGGCATGATTCATTGCAACCTCTGCCTCCCGGGTTCAAGCGATTCTCCTGCCTCAGCCTCCCAAGTAGCTGGGACTACAGGCACGCACCATCACGCCCGGCTAATTTTTTATATCTTAGTAGAGACAAGGTTTCACCATGTCGGCCAGGCTGTTCTCGAACTCCTAACCTCGTGATCCGCCCACCTCGGCCTCCCAAAGTGCTGGGATTCCAGTGCCCGGCCTTAGATTTAAAATTTAATGCAGGAATAGAAAACCAAATACTGCATGTTCTCCCTTATAAGCGGGAGATCAACAGTGAATACACACGGACATAAAGATGGAAACAATGCTGGAGCCTTCTAGAGGGGAAGGCAGAGAGAGGAGCAAGGATCAAAAAACCACCTATCGGGTACTATGCTCGCTACCTGGGTGACGGGATCATTTGTATTACAAACTTCAGTGACATGCAATTTATCCATGTAACAAACATGTACATGTACCCTCTGAAATGAAAAAGTTGAGAAAAAATATTTATGATTTAAGGCCAACTGGGGGCCAGAGTTGAGGGCGACTAGTAAATGTCTGCTAATTATGGCCTCTCTAAGCTTAACCATATATAAAAATGACACTGTGTTGGTAAAGAATTGATTTGGAAAATAAAGTGAGTCATAGGTAAAATGAATTTAAAATGATAGCCCCAAATGAAATAATATTATGGAAAGCAATTCCATAAATCTAGCTTGTTCAATACTTTATAATGTGAAATAGAATACTTAAAACAGCCACAGTCTTTGATACAATCAAATAACCAATAAATTCTGCCAATTTGGGCTTCCTAAAATTCTCCTGGGGGCCAAAATCATCCATTTTGTATGGTCATGTAGCTATACAGTTAATGCCAAAGATCCGGGGCTTTTTTCCTGCAAGTTTTTACTTTTGGTGACTGAATGGAAATGCCACTCACTACTCTTTGCAAAAGTAAGATTTTCGTGGATATCTTGCTCTTTATGATTTCAAGAAGCAGATAAATATTCTTCATGAACTGTTTTAATGATATAGCAATCCAGAATAAAGATTTGGTATCACAAAGAAGTGATTCTATTCTAAAATTTCATTTTGAATTTTCTGGTCACAGTGTTGTAGGGAGGCATGGTTAAGTATTAAAATGAAGCACTTGCTTAAACCAAAGGGGATTTCCTAATCAGAAGTGAAAGCCTCCTGATACTCTGCTGCAGGCGTGTGATACTGCAGCCCTTCTCTAAGTGCATATCTCACATTCAAAGTCATTTCTCCATGCCTGTCAAGTGAACTGAACCCCCTGATTGTCTGTCTAGGACAGTGATCCATTTCTAATGTATGAGGCTACAGTTTTTGAACTCATAAACTGTAAACTGTATTAAATAAACTGTCTCCTGATTGATGAGTGCTGCTCTTATAGGCTAATTTCTCATCTAAACAGTGATATGAAAATTCTTGCTAAAGGGTTGGTGACAGGACTAAACGGGGGTAATAGCAGACTTAATCAAGAAAGACAAATGGGATTCATTAACAACTGGCACTCAGCAGACAGTCTTCAGAGACTTCTCAGCACAATCTCATTGGTCCAATCGAAAATAATTGTGTGCTGCTTTTATCACTGAATGCAGAACAAGGCCAGTGAAAAATTCTATTGGTGATATTAAGTAGAATTCAAATTCGGATTGAATTTTGTGCCAGGCAGCCCATCTCTGGATGAGAGGAATGGAGGGGGAAAAATCGTGGCTTTCATGCTGGGATTTTTTTTCTCTGATTGATCAGTTTTCCCATATTGCTCATTCCACTCCGGTATCTTAATCAACTGGATCTTGCCCTAACTGGCAGGGATGTCTATGCCAGAGGCATCTGGTCTCTGGCTGGCTTAAGAATTGGCACATGGTTTATTTTGTCCAAGCTTGCTGAGCTCCACTTCCAGTAATGCCTGTCTTATTGAGCTGTTTAGATTTGGCTTGTGCGGTAGAGATGGCTAACTCTCTACCAGAGCATGCTCCCCTTCCGCAGTATAGAGAGTTTCCTAGGAAGTTCCTTCTAAATCAGGATCTATGTTTCCCAGTCCCCCTGCATTTACGTGAGGGAAGTGTGACTAAGCTGTTGCCAGTGGTTTCCAGGCCAAAGAAATGCATGCCATTTCCAGACCTGTCATGTAATACTTTCACACTTAGTCTTTCACCCTCTATTTTTCCGATCTGTCAGCCAGAATTAGAGGATCCAGCAGATCCAAGCCACTTGTAAATGATGAAGCCACAGACAGAAGGAACATGAGTCATATGTGGGAAGAGTAGTGGATTTTACATGAAGGAGAAATAGTTCTCACGTTACACCACTGAGAATTAGGGGTTTATTTGTTGTGGCATCTAACTTTACTTTGATTGAGGCAGCTAGTTTTAGGTCTGCCTTTAGACCTATTGGCTTTGGTGACCTTACTTCTTTTTTTTCTTTTTTTTTTTTTTTTCCGGAGTCTTGCTCTTGTCACCCAGGCTAGAGTGCAATGGCAAGATCTCAGCTCACTGCAGCCTCCGCCTCCTGGGTTCAAGCGACTCTCCTGCCTCAGCCTCCCGAGTAGCTGGGATTACGGGCGCCCACCACTAAGCCCAGCTAATTTTTGTATTTTTAGTAGTGACAGGGTTTCACCATGTTGGTCAGGCTGGTCTTGAACTGCTGACCACGTGACCCGCCCGCCCTGGCCTCCCAAAGTGCTGGGATTACAGGTGTGAGCCACCGCGCCCGGCCGTGACCTTACTTCTTCTTTTTTTTTTTTTTTTGAGACAGAGTCTCGCTCTGTTGCCCAGGCTGGAGTGCAGTGGTGCGATCTCGGCTCACTGCAAGCTCCACCTCCTGGGTTCAGGCCATTCTCCTGCCTCAGCCTCCAGAGTAGCTGGGACTACAGGTGCCTACCACCATGCCTGGCTAATTTTTTGTATTTTTAGTAGAGATGGGGTTTCACAATGTTAGCCAGGATGGTCTGGATCTCCTGACCTCATGATTCGCCCACTTCGGCCTCCCAAAGTGCTGGGATTACAGGGGTGAGCCACCGCGCCCAGCCCTTACTTCTTAACTGACCTCCTTAGCTTTTGATTTTGTGTACAGTTAGGCTTTAAGGCATGTGTACCCTTCTGGCTTGGGCTTGTGAACTCTAAGCTCCATTTTTGGATGAGGATTTCCCATTGGCCTGCTTCCCCCCTAGAGCCCATTCTCAGGTACCCAGGTATAACATGTGCCCCACCCCACCCCAAACTGTCAGTGAGAAAAATGAGATTGGACACACATAGTTGAAGCCAATTAACATCTTGTTTTTAGTTTTTTTTTCTTTTTTTAATCTTTAGCATCAAGAGGTTATACAGGAATTTTATGGAAATAGCTATCTGGTCAGATTAAGGGGAAGCAGCAACTGCGGCCCAGAAGTTTTAAATGCTGCTTAACCCGCTCTCCTCTAGGCTGCACTTCTGGGGTTATTGGGCTGACAACAGCTGGACCATTCTGAGACCCTTACTATGGCAGATGCTGTTGTGGCCTGCCCATATTCTTTCAACTCCCACTGTTCCGTTACACATCAGTGGTGTCTACTGCAAGATACTGCTATTCTCCTCCTTGGCGTTTTATCTTGACAGGTCTGAAGTGCCGCTGAGGGCAGGCTGTAGCCCATGACAGATGAGGGTTAGGGGATTAAAAACGCAGCCTCCTTGTCCCTCAGCAGTGGATAACTCTGAGGCATGCTCTACGTTGTCTCTCGCAGTGCCTAGTGGGGCTGAGCCTCAACTGCAGCCAGCTATAATGCACATGTCATGGTCTCCCTTCCCTTCTATGTTTTAGTTCCCTATTTCTCTACTGGGGCTTCCTAAGATTACCACCCAAATGAACTACTTGTGCTCAGATCCTTATCGCTAGATCTGCTTTTGGGGAATCCAGCCTAAGACACTGACAGTCTTCCTTTTCATTTTAGGGATTATGACATCAGCTATTTTTGAACATGAGCCAATCAACTGATGGGAAGTAGCTGCTGATCTCTGATGTAGTGAATTATAATCTGCTAAATAGGAGAAGTAAAAACAGCTGATATATAAATTTGATATATAAATTAGTATGCTGCATTAAAGCTAATTAAAGCTGAGAATTATATAGAAAATAATTTTTTGGTGTATGTGGACACTGTGAGAGCTGTAATCACAGATACACTTCATCTAGTTGAAGCAACTTCAGGAAATGTGGTCACTCCATCTGTTTTTTCTGCTCTCTTTTGAGGGTTCAACTGTATTGTTCTAGATATGACATCAAGGGACATTATGGCGACTCTACACTTGAGGATGAAAATTTCCATTTGAAGAACAAGTTACCTGCACCTGGCAGGTGCAGTGACCTGGCAGCTGCCTCAGAAGTGGCAGCTCTTGCTGCCAGCTCTGCTCTGATCTATGCTTCTGCAAGCCATACTGCCTAGTGGATATGCCAGTGTGGCTGGGTAACGGTTTTTATCTTTCCTACAATCTCTCAGGTGCCTTATACCCCCAAATAAATACCCAATCTTAATAACAATTGTGTGCTTCTAGGATAATATATCAAGTCATTTAACATAAGTACAAAAATAAATATAAAAACAAGTGAAAACATCAGGCTTGTTATCCACTGCGGTTTTAGCGCAAGTCCATCTCTCCATCCACTTTCTGCAGATAGCTGCTGTGAAGCCCTTCCGAATAAGAAATTCTGGAGCTGTTTCAACTCTAGGTACAAATACAGCCACAGCATGAGTGAGTGGCATGAACAAGTTTTACCCTAACTTCGTGCCCTCTCCAAGATCTTTGTGCTTTCAACTGCCCCTTCCCACACATTTGGCAGCCTCCCTCCAAGGCTTTATGCGAGCCGTATTTTCCATGCCTCTCCCATCACTAGATGATTGTGAGAGTGAAATATGAGTCTAGCCACAGAAGATAACATAATCTTTACATTTTCAGCAAAAGCAGGTGATAGCATATATTTGCCCTTCAGACACCTGAGGCGACTCTAGCCACACCCCCCTCAACTTCTCTAGGACCCATAATAATGAGTAAGTCGAGTGGAGATCGCAACTTTGAGGGTAAACAGCCAAACACCCCTCAGCACCTACTGATGCCTGTGTTATCGCCCTGAAGGATTTCTTCAGGTTTTGAAGAGCGACGTGAGAGAGCTTTCTTGCATTGATTCTAGCCCCTGAGTTGTTGGAAGGGACACTTCTCAGTATGGCAAAGTATTTCATTCCCTGAAGCTAAGGCTTAGCAGATGTCTCCTGATGAAAGCCACTAAGCAAAGGCTTGAAAAATCACCTAAAACTATAGAAACGCAGGGAAGGTGCTAATTGAAGCAGGAGAGCCTGGGCTTCTAGTGAAATTCTCAGAAATAAAAAAAACAAGAACTCAGAATGTGATTAGAGAAGTCTCACTGGATGCCATGGGATAAATAATATGTATATAATATATGAGATGTGTATATATATTTATATATTTATACACATCATGCATAGTATATGTATCTATATCCTTTTATTTAAATAATGATGGTACACTATACACTGTTTTGTACACTGTTTAGCCACCTAATGCTAAATCTGGGGACTGTTTCATAGCTCTCCTTATAGAAAAGTCTTGTTATTTTCTACATATATAAATATAATGAATTTATGAATATGGTTATTAATGTTACAAAAAGGTTATATCATTACTAGATTTGATCTCCGACATGTAATCATTGTTCCTGCAGTTAATCATAATGCAACTTCAAGCCAATTTAGTAACTTTCAAGTATTCATATTTTCTAAAGCACCCCAAAATTTAATTAAATATGAGTTTTAATGGTGAGACTAATGTGGAGACTGCTGATACCTCACGTATCTTTTAAAATAGATGTTTAGAACTCAAAATATTGTGACCATTAATAACGTGACTTAAAAAATATTTAGAATCAATCATTAGTAAGAAATCACATATAGTTAAAGTGAGATAATATGATTAAGTAGAACTCTATAATTTGTTAACAGGCTTTTGTGTTTGCCTAATATGACTAAGGAGTTTACATTAGAAATTTGAAGCTGTTTGATTGAAAAGGCAAATTTGCCCTGCAATGTTGAGTTTAGATTACTTTTCCTAACTTCTCTTTATACTTATACCTTGCTGTGGTAGAACCCATAATAATTAAAAAAAATTTAAAGAAAGAATTAACCGATGTTCTGGAGAGTGCGTAACACGCACATTTTGCCATAGTTTTTTTCATATGTAAATTCATATCTTATCATGAAGCAACCTACAAAAGATGATTTCTATTAATATGTTTGATGTATATTTTTTCCCACAGGTTCTCAGCTGGTGTGTATTTTCTTCCTCTGTGGATTCTGCCCACCATCAAGTACCATGTCTCGCATATCATAGACACAGAGAAATAATAGTCGCTGAATTGTACCATGCTAAATCTGATATTAAAAATCATTCTTTATTTGTGAACAGAAATAGCTTCCTATCCTCTAGGTAACAACGACAACAAAAATTCAAAGAAGTTTCTTTCTTTGGGGTTGCAAGTAACAGGAACTGAGTGAAACACGGTACTGAAATAGAAAACTATCTAATAGTGATCACTAAGTAGAAATGACACTTTACATGATTTTTGGGTCTGACTCATTGCTTTTGGGAAACTGGAAACTTTATTGAAAAGTCTGATCTTTACAGCATGACAAAAACTCCTTGGGAAATATGTAACAAAAAGTCCCAGAGATAATTTTGGCACTGAATAGAGAAAAATTTACTGGAGTGGGAAACCAGGAGTGCAAAATCGGAGATGGCCATTGGGCTGAAAAGGGACAAGCAAAGGTCCATGTGGAAAACATCTCTCTGTCTTCTGTAATAGAAAGGATACTTTTAGAGAAGTATAACTGAGGCTGCAAAAGTAGATACAACTTATATTTGAGACCTATTATAATTCCCTTATCTTGGGGAAATTATTTAACTGGTTAGTTTCTTCATGTATAAATTGGGGATAAATATCTACTTATTTATTCAATCGTGAGGATTAAATGAGAGAATTTGTGCAAACCATCTAGCTGTTCTAGCATACAGTAAGTGCTCATCAATGTTAGATATTGTTATTACCTATTCTATAAATGATGGGGAAATTGTCCATTTGAGTAGGTTCCTGGCCAGACTGTGGAATGGTCTATTTCTAATCAGCATTCCAGCTGTCAATAGGGAGGGCAGTTGGCCAAACACTGCCTTAGGATAGCAAATGATGAATGATTGCCTTTCTGAAGGGAAATCAGATCCTCCTCCTGTTGATGTCACTGAAACACAACAAAGCATGCCAAGAGGGCCTCTGATGCTGTTGTGAAAGCAGAGGTATACAGTGATAGGTTCGAGATGAGTATGTTACAGCACCATGAGAGTCATTAGGACCTCTAAAATGAATCCTTAGGCTTCCCAGGATACTATGCAGACCTTTGCTAGTCTATCTAGTTCTTAAAAGGAAACACCAACATCTGTTCTACCTCTGTAGCATGGCAGTGAGCAATCATATAGAAGTGATAAAGAGCAGTTAAAGCTACAACTAGTTAATCCATTTCTCTCTCTATTTATGTTAATATAGGTTGACAGACTGGAATGCCAACCAGTGTGTGGACAGTAAGGGACATGCTTTAAGGAGGGGGTTGGCTTGAGTCCACTGGGTTGTGATGTGCCCAGAAGGGATGCCCATAAGAATACACGAGAATAGAGGTTCCAAGGCTGCCAAATTAAGGTCATTCATTACTAATGGAACTTGGGAATTATCAACTGTGAATTAGAGCTGGATGGTGCTAAGCATAAGCAGAAATGGAGGAGGAGGAGGAGGAGGAGGGTACGCCATAGAGACATCTGGTACTGAGAAGAGATAAGAGCTGAGGCCACAAATACTGATATTCCCTACCCGAGGTCAGGAGTTCGAAACCAGCCTGGCCAACTTGGCAAAACCCTATCTCTACTAAAAATACAAAAATTAGCTAGGTGTGGTTGTGTTTGCCTGTAATCCCAGCTACTTAGGAGGCTGAGGCATGAGAATCGCTTGAGCCTGGGAGGCTGATGTTGCAGTGAGCTAAGATCGTGCCATTGCACCCCAGCCTGGGTGACAGAGCAAGACTCTGCCTCAAAAAAAAAAAAAAAAAAAAAAAAAAAAGATATTCCCACACCTACCCGGGAAAAGGCAGGTTCTAAAAGAAGAATGTCAAATTGGGCAGAGACAGACTGACTGTCAGAGATTTCCAAGCAGTGCCCCTCTAATTCTGGATACTCTACAAAGGGCTAGAGGATAAAGGGACATTTCTTCTCCCCAGACACTCTGCTAAAATTTGCCCCCACACTGAGCACTTGCTTATTCAGGCACTTCCCACTTGGTAAATGAATGGGAGGCATCAGACCCTTTCAGCTTCGCCTGGACTGATATCTGGCATGTATCATTTCCTTTTTCCCTCAATTTTCCATTGTCAAATCATCCATTAAATTGGATTGAGTCTGCCTAAGCCAGCCTGTCTTGGAGTGCTCAGGGGAGATTACTTTGAAAGGAACAAGACCTTGGCTGTCAGGCAGGTTAGCACAAGCTCTCACCGCTTGGCTTCTCACCTCACAGAGGTCCTGTGACATCTCAGAGGGCTCCAGCCACCTAGCATGATTTCTCCTCTCAACGCCCTTCTTTCCCTGGCTCAAAAACTGTGATTACCCTCTATTCTAGCCTCAAGACCTTTTTGTTTTCTTTTTTAAAGGAGACGTTGATAGGACAGAGGACAAGTAGAGAGCAGAAAATGTGAGGCATCCTTTGACATTTTATGTTCAAGTCTCACTATGTAAACTTCTGAGATAATCTTCCCAACAGGTGTTAGATAATTTGGGAAAGAATTTTAACTATGAGACTTCAACTAGTGTTTCTGTCAAAAATCACTTGTTTAAAAATTGGAAAAGGAAAGTGGCATCAGAGCAAGATGAATTAGCTCCCTGCTTTTAGAGACAACTGAGACATATTTTTCTTTTACTGATCACTTTCCAGGGGAAGGTGTCTCCTCACCCAGGGCACGATGGCAGCATTGTGGTCAGTAAGCATGAAAGGCATGCCAACTTCAGTGAAATGGAAAGCTGGCAGCTTTCATGATCTGTCCTTGGTCACACTCCATGTGGGTGACAGAGCTGTTGCACTTCAAACAAGAGCCCATAACCATCAGGAACTGAGAGTTGGAAGGGATTGGTAGGAAGGCTTGGGGCAAACAGACACAAAATAAAAGCATGTATCCCAGTGTCGTAGTCCTGCTTTGGGTCTAGGAAAACTTTGTTTGCAAATTCATCTAGAGTCTTTTTTTTCCCTTAAATATTGATATTGTAGTTTCACGAGGTTGAAGAGGTGATGGTTTCGCCTGTCTCAAATCCAAACTTAAAATTCACAGGATTCACAAATTACCCTATACTTTCATACATTTGTTATGCCTTTTAAAACTAATTTCTATAACTCCCCCTGCAAACTAAATCTTAATAATATTTTGAATATGTCTAATATGTGTTTGGTCATAGTTGCCCTAATCTGCTCCCCTTTCTCATCCTTACTGTCTTCGTTCAGATTGTCATTATCACTCAGTTGTTGACATGATCTCTTAATTGGTGTCCCTACCAACAATCTTGCCCCTGCAAACCACCTTCTATAATGCTGAAAAAAAAATGCAGTTTTTCTCCAAAATGAAGTCAATCATGCATTTTTCTCTTAAATATCCTTCAATCCCTTCTCATTGCTTATTATCTATTATACTAGACTTCCTCTGAATGAACACAAGCCAGTGCAAGCCAGCTCAGGGATCCCATGAAAAGTTACCATGAGCTGCTCTACTCCACCTCATGAATCCTTCCTTGGTGTG
The DNA here is from genome assembly GCF_028858775.2 of Pan troglodytes. Classification (NCBI taxonomy): domain Eukaryota; kingdom Metazoa; phylum Chordata; class Mammalia; order Primates; family Hominidae; genus Pan; species Pan troglodytes. The sequence goes on from NC_072398.2 coordinate 134,760,327, forward strand.
TCCTTACACCTGCTCTTTGGATTCCCTGCTTTGATTCCCTCCTTGGCCCTCACTCAATCTTGTTGCTTGGATTGAAAACTCAGTTTTAGATATATTAACCTGGCTTCATAGTTGAACTCCCTCCAGACATAACTTCCCATACTGCAACTAGTTTCATGCACTACAAAGTTGCATACATTCATTTGTCCATCCATCCACCTATTCATTCACTTAAAAAATAGTGTCAAGCACTATATTAAACATCAAATATGTTGAACGATATACCTTGCTCAACTTAAATTGCTTACACTGTGGTAGAAGATGAAGACAACTTGTATGGTATCAAAGGACATTCTCAGAGGAAATGATATCTAAGGTGACAACTCAATGATAAGCGGAAGGTAGGCAAGAGAAGAAAGAGGAAAGAGTGTTTCATTGTGTAGCAAGGTCTTGCAGAAGAACTCTCCAAGGGAAGAAACTGTATCAGAGAGAATAAATGGCAAGAGATGAGGCTGAATAGCTAAGCATCATTCACATCATGAAGGGCCTTACATACTGTGAAGTGATAGGACTTTATTCTGAGGCCAATGAGGAGTCATTGAGGCTTTCAAGAAGGGGAGACATTCATTCATTTGAATTGCAGGAGGATTATTCTAGCTTTGTATATAGATTGATTTGAGGTGGGTAACACTGAAACCAGGGATAACTGGTGAGTGTAAAGCACTGTGGTGAGCACTACCAGTAACCTAGGCTAGTATAGTAGCAATCTTGGTGGAAATGATTGCATGGATGTGACAGATATTTAGGAGACAAAATTAAAAGGATTTGGTGGCTGATAAGAAAAGGAGAATAAAATAATAAAAAAAAATTATAATGACTAGCATTTCTTGAGTACTTACATGTACAAAGAACTATTTTCCTGCTTTATGTACATGATCTCATTTCATCCTCACACATTTTTTGGGGTAGATACTATTGTTATCCCTATTTTCAGATGAATAATCTCAGGCACAGGGGAATTACATGACTTGACCAAGGCCATGCACTCAAGAGGGAGAACTAGGATGCAAACTAAGGTAGTTTACTATCAGATCCTGCATTATATTATTTTTATAGATTCAGAGGATACATATGAAGGTATGTTACACGGATATATTGCATAATGGTTTGGATTTCTAGCATTTTCATTACCTGAATAGTGAATGTTGGACTCAATAGGTAAATTTTTTACTCTTACCTTCCTCTTATTCTCCCTGCTTTTGGAGTCCCCAGTGTCTATTATTTCCCTGTGTATGTCCATGTGTACCCATTGTTTAGCTCCCACTTACAAGTGAGAATATGTGGTATTTGATTTTTTTGTTTCTGAGTTATTTCACTTGGGATAATGGCCTCCAGCTCCATTCATGTTGCTGCAAAAGATATTATTTTATTCTTTTTTTATGTCTGAGTAGTATTCCATAGTGTATATGTACCACATTTTCTTTAACCAGTCATCCATTGATGGACACAGGTTCATTCCAAGACTTTGCTATTGTGTATAGGGCTGCCATAAACATACTAGAGCGTACAATTTCTTTTCCTTTGGGTAGATACTCAATAATGGGATTGCTGGGTCAAATGGTAGTTCTACTTTTAGTTCTTTGAAAAATCTCCATACTGTTTTTCATAGGGATTGTGCTAATTTACGTTCCCACCAACAGTGTCTAAGCATTCCCCTTTCTTTGTATCCTAGCTAACGTCGGTTTTTTAACTTTTTACTAATAGTCACACCGACTGGTATGAGATGATAACTCATTTGGCTTTAACTTGCATTTCTCTGACGATTAGTGATGTTGAGCATTTTTTCCACATGTTTGTTGGCTGCTTGTGTGTCTTCTTTTGAGAAATGTCTATTCATGCTCTTTGCCCACTTTTTAGTAGGGTCACTTGTTTTTCTCTTGCTGAGTTGTTTGTGTTCCTTGTATAAAAATACGTAGAAATACATTTAACCAAGGGGGTGAAAGTTCGCTACAAGAAGAACTAAAAAACACTGATGAAAGAAGTTGTAGATGACACAAATAGGAAAACATCCCATGCTCATGGATTAGAAGAGTCAGTGTTGTTAAAATGATCATATTACCCAAAGCAATATACAGATTCAATGCAATTTCTATTAAATAACCAACACCATTTTACACAGAATTAGAAAAAAGAATCTTAAAATTCATATGGAACCAAAAAAGAGCCCAAATAGCCAAAGAAGTCCTGAGCAAAAAGAACAAAGGTGGAGGCATCACATTACCTGACTTCAAATTCTACAATAAGGTTATTTTAAGTAACCAAAGCACTATGGTACTGGTATAGAAATAGACACATAGATCGATGGAATATAATACAGAACCAAGAAATAAAAGCCACGTACCTACAACCAAATGATCATTGGCAAAAAGTCCACAAAAATACATAATGGAGAAAAAACACCCTATTCAACAAATAGTGCTGGAAAAATTGGATAGCCATATGCAGAAGAATGAATCTAGACCCCTATCGCTCATCATACAGAAAAATTAACTCATGATGGATTAAAGACTTAAATGTAAGAACTGAAATTATAAAAATCCTATAAGAAAACCTAGGGAAAACTCTTCTGGACATTGGCCTAGGCAAAATATTTATGATTAAGACCTCAAAAGCAATTGTAAACAAACAAACAAACAAAAACCACCATGAATAATAACAAAAAAACCCCAAAATAGAAAAATATAACCTAATGAAACTAAAGAGTTTCTGAGCAGCAAAATAAACTATCGATACAGTAAGCAGACAACCTAAAAATGGAAGAAAATATTTGCAAATTATGCATACACTGAAGCACTAATATCCAGAACCTGCATTCTTGGCCACTATACTAGATTGCCTTAGGAAGATTAGCAATACCCACTCTTAACTCTGGGGCAGGCTGGCCCATCTCTCTTTCATTACATACTAGGTGCCAAAGTACTAGATATTTATAAATTTGGCTGGAACATAGTTTCTCAGGGGGACCATGGTGAGTGCTTCTTGGCAAGGCTGTAGAAATACCAAGTTTTATATTTTTCTTAGAAGAGGCCATCTGCTTTGCAATCTATCAGGTTGTGCTGGAATTAGTAATTGTTTGGTTTCAAGATACAGACATTAAGGGGATGGATACTCCATTTACCGTGAGGTGATTATTATACATTGCATGCTTGTGTCAAAAAATATCTCACGTACCATATTAATATATACAGCTATGTACCCGCAGAAATAAAAAGTAAAAAATTAAGCAAAGTAAAACAATCAAACAAAAAGAAACAGATATTAATCTACACCACCTCAAGTAACGATGAGCCTAAATTCAAGGGACTCAATTACCAGGAACAGAGCTGAACCTAGACTAGGAACTGGAAAATCAGAAACAACTTTGGCTTCTCTCAGTCTCCATGGACATTTGTCTCTTCTTGTAACATCAAGTTACTGGTTCTCATGCTTCTTTCCCTAAACCTATTATCTCTGCTTCTCTCAGTATATTCATGGATAAAAATGACTTCTAGCTCTAAATCTATATGACCAAGGATGACAGTCTCTACCTCCCCAACCTCTGTACTTCTTAGAACAAATTCTAAAGAAAAGAAGCCTATTGGTTCACTTGAATCATGTATACAGCTCTCATCTCAGCTGTGATACAAGCAAGACCACACAGAATCACCATTTCAGAAGGCAATGAGGGTGAAGGTAGATTCGCTTAGAAGGAAGTGTAGGCAAGAAGGGAAAGATGGTGTTTGTTAGTTTAGTCTTAAATATTTCACTCTTTTTGCTTTTTAGGTGGGAGCATGTTGTTGGATGTGGTGATGTGGCCACATCTCTTATTGTTCCTCGTGCAAAGCTCCCACTTATGGTTCTAAAGAGTTCCATGTCTGACTTCTGACACATACTGAAGTATGTCATTTGACATAGCAGCCCTCTCCTATCTCTATAGTCACTGATTTAATTCTATCCTTTGTTTCTAACTGTATTACTATGAGAGCTCCATGACTGATCTCTTTGCCTTCAATTTCTCTTGACTCTAGTTCTTTCTGTTCTTCCTTCATATTGCTACCAAAGTGATATTTCCAGGACACCAATCAAATTATGTCATTTTTTTCATTTTAAAAATAGCTTTTACAGAGGTCTAAGAGAATGTGGCAAAAAAGGCCAAGAGGCAATTGCATGTGATTATTAAGCATTGCATGCCTGTATCCAAGTACCTCATGTACCCCATAAATATATATACCTATGTATCCACAAAAATAAAAAGTAGACAATTAAACATAACTATTTATTCTCTTCTACATTTTCCTAATGAGGCTACTTGCATTCCTTTTTGGGCATATTCTCTTACTACTCTGTACATATAAACAATGTGCACTTTTTCTTTTTTTGACGTGGGGTCTTGCTATGTCATCCAGACTGGAGTACAGTGACATGATCGTGGCTTACTGCAGCATTGACCTCCTGGTGTCAAGCAGTCCTCCCACCCCAGCCTCTCACATAGCTGAGATTACAGGTGCACACCACCATGCCTGGCTATTATTTTTTTGTAGAGACAGGATCTCACTATGTTGATCAGGCTGGTCTTAAACTCCTGGCCTCAAGTGATCCTCCCACCTCAGCCTCACAAAGCACTGAGATTGAAGGTGTGAGCCACTGCACCCCACCCACGTATGAACTTTTAAACAGCAAAATTTCCCCCTTATCTTCCTCTTCATCCAGACAACTGCTACTTAATCTCAAAATCTAATTCTTATTTGATTTTCTTAGAAAAAAATCCTTGCTAGTTTCTCCTTAACATGAATACCCCTCACCTTTGCCCCACCCTATCCTAAGTTAGGTCTAGAAAATTTTGATAAAGACGCTCCCACCCAAATTGAATGGGATTTTCCATCTTGCTATGCCGGTGACAACTTTGAACAATTAAAAAAAAACTTCCTCTATTGGATGACCTAATGAATGTGTCACTGTTAATAGATACATTTGAAATGACCTTGGCATTATCTAGTTCAACTCTCTCAGTTTGTAAGTTAGAAGGCCCAGAAAACAGAAAAGTTATACATTATTATGGCTACATGGAGAGCAATACCAGAACCAGAACTACTTTTTTTTTTTTCCTCCTGGCTCATCGTCATTTTCTTTCTTTCTTTCTCTTTCTTTCCTTCTTTCCTTCTTTCTTTCTTTCTTTCTTTCTTTCTTTCTTTCTTTCTTTCTTTCTTTCTCTCTCTCTCTTTCTTTCTCTCTCTTTCTTTCTTTCTTTTTTTTCTTTCTTTTTTTTTCTCTTTCTTTTTTTTTTTTTTTTTTTTGCTACAGAGTCTTGCTCTGTCACCCAGGCTGGAGTGCAGCAGCTCCATGTCGGCTCACTGCAACTTCCACCTCCTGGGTTCAGGTGATTCTCATGCCTCAGCCTCCTGAGTAGCTGGGATTACAGGCGCCTGCCACCATGCCCAGCTAATTTTTTTGTATTTTTTTTGTATTTTTAAAAATTTTTAGTAGAGATAGGGTTTCACCATGTTGTCCAGACTGGTCTTGAACTCCTGACCTCAAGTGATCGGCCTGCCTCGGCCTCCTAAAGTGTTGGGATTACAGGCATGAGCCACTGCACCTGGCCCTCATCATCATTTTCACTACAACAATGCTGGCTCAAATGCCTCTTTACCTGTAAACTCTTCACTAGTCTCCACTCCACCAACCAGTCTCTGTCAGTGTTACCGTAGCTCTTCCTCTTATTTTTGGCACTGGCGTTGGATTTCAGAATGCGGAGGCTAGTGCTCTGGTTGAAACTTCTCTATGAGATTTCAAGCTTTAATGACAGACATCCTGTACTCGGTATCTTCTTATTTCCTTCAATGTCTAGCGCAGTGACAAGTATATGGCAGGTCACCATAAAACTTGGCTGAAAAGTCAAAGATCATTGACAATTGGGAGTATGCGTTGGTGTTAAACACATCTGTAGACATGTAATAAATCAATGTGTATGCAAGTGCGTGATCAGTGCAATTTCAATGACCTCCTTTGATTTGGAATTCAAGTGCCATGTGTTCTTTAGGCAGGCACTACTATCAATCCCCAAAACTCTGATTTTTGGAATCTTTGGAAAGCTAGCACTATTTATTATTGTTAGTATCATTCTAATATATTTTTACTATTATGGTCTTTTGACATTTATAGGGTACTTTTTATAACATACTGTATTATCTTGCTTATCTTTGATTCAGTCAACCACAGACTTAGTTTGGGAAAACCCCATTTCTAATATAAATCCTAGCACTAAGTTATTGTATAGAGTACCATTAAGAATTAATTTGTCCATATTTTCATTGTTTTCACAATGAAAGAAATGCTGGGAATGCTAAGCAAATATTTAGTTTTTATTTTACTGGTGAGTGGTTTAAAATGATTTGGTTTTGTTAATGTCAGAATTCAACAGCACATCTGTTGAGGGTGAATTTGGAGCTTCAGATGTCAAGGGAAAAAAAGCCCCACAAATTATGACAAAAAAACTTAAAAAAATTATTTTCTTAGTCATTTACAGGTATTTCTTCATGCATTCCTTCCTTCTTTTAAAAGATGAAATTCAGTAAGAGAACACATCCAACAGCTAAATAATCCAGTGTGTGCACCTTCAGGGCCTTGTGCATGTAATAGAACATCTTGCCATGGTAAAGTGGCTCCTTCAGAACATACTGCAAAAACATTAAAACTTTTTATTGCATTATGTAGATCCAGATTGTGTAGAAAGCTCAGTTTTTAAGTAGTTCTTCTCTCCTTAAATCCCATTTTCCTCTCTTGGTAGTAGAAATTGTGTTCATAACCCTGGTTAAAATATCTGATATTCAGTGGGAAATTCTCCCCTTATTTATGGTTTCTTGTCATCAAGATTGGCTCTGGTGAGGCCTGCATGTGTCTCTTTCAGCCTTAGGGCATTGGAAAGTTCCTAACCATACCTGAGCAAAACAGGCCAGAAATGTTCCAGGTCTGAACAATGACCTTTGTCCTGCCCTCAGTCACCAAGACATACCCCACTCAGCCGGCCTTAGGGGGATGGGATTTCAAAGCTGCCATGGCCACGATAGAACACAGGACCCCACACACCACGATTTGTGACCATTTTCTTCTCTACAAATGCCGGTTGACTCATCCATTTTTGTCCCAGTGACTTTAGAGTCACACAAAGCTTCCTAAATTCAGTCACTCTAGAATATTAATAGCTAATATTTATTGAGTGCTGACTATGTAATAGGCACTGTGTCCAACATTTTACATAGATTATCATCTTTGATCTTCACAACAAATCTTTTTTTAAATAAGAGCTTTAATGAGGTATAATTACATATCACAAGATTCACCATTTTAAAATGTAGAATTCAGTGGTTTTTATTTACAGAGTTCTGCAACCGTCATCACCATGTAATTTTATTTTTTTAGTTTAATGATTATCTTGTTTTATTACTTAAATTGCAATATGGAAGTTGTAGCTTTTCCTTTTTAAAATTAATTAATTAGTTTTCTATTGCTATTTAATAGCTGTACATATTTTTGTGGTACATGTGAGAATTTGATACAGTCATATAATCAAATTAGGGTAATTGGGATATCCATCACATTAAATATTTAGCTTTTCTTTGTGCTAGAAACATTTAAATTATTCTCTTCTAGCTATTTTGAAATGTATAATAGATTAGTGTTAACTACAGTCACCTTACTGATCTATTGAACACCTAGTCTTATTTCTTCTATCTAACAGTGTATTTGTACCCAATTAATCAATCTCTCTTTATTCTCTCCTCTCCCACCCTTCCTGGCTTCTGGTAGCCACCAATCTACTTTCTATCTTCATGAGAATCTACTCTCTATCTTCATGAGATCCACCTTTTCAGTTCCCGCATGAGTGATTACATGCAATATTTGATTAAACATGAAATTTTTTTTCTGTGCTTGGCTTATTTCACTTAATATAATGGTCTCAAGTTTTGTTGTGGGTTATTTGAGAAATCTCCAAACTGCTTTCCACAGAGGCTGAACTAATTTACATTCCCACCAACAGTGTATAAGCCCTCCCTTTTCTCTACAGCCTTGCCAGCATCTGTTGCTTTTTGACTTTTTAATAGTAGCCATTCAGACTGGTGTTAGATGGTATCTCATTGTGGTTTTGATTTGCATTTCTCTGATGATTAACAGCATGGTACTTGTACACAAACAGACACATAGACCAATGAAACCCATTAGAAAGCTCAGAAATGAAGCTACACCTGCAATCATCTGATCTTCAACAAGGCTGAAAAACATAAGCAACAAAGGACTCCCTATTCAACAAATGGTGCTGGGATAACTGGAAAGCCATGTGCAGAAGAATGAAACTAGACCCTTAGCTTTCACCACATACTCAAGATGAATTAAAGATTTAATTCAAGATTAACTCAAGATGAATTAAAGATTTAAATGTAAGACTCAAACTATAAAAATTTTAAAGGAAAACCTAGAAAATACCCTTCCCAACATCGGCCTTGGCAAAGAATTTATGACCAAGTCCCAAAAAGCAATTGCAACAAAGCCAAAAATTAATAAGTGGGACCTAATTAAACTAAAGAGCTTATGCACAGCAAAATAAACCATCAATAGAGTAAATAGACAACCTACAGAATGGGAGAAAATATTCACAAACTATCCATCTGAGAAGAACTTAATATCCAAAATATATAAGGAACTTAAATGAGCAAGCAAAAAACAAATAACCACAGTAAGAAGTCGGCAAAGGCATAGAGACTTCCAAAAGAAGACATACAAGCAGCCAACAAAAATGTGAAAAAATGCTCATCTATGTCTTTTAATTAGAGAATTTAGTTCATTTACATTCAGTGTCGTTATTGATAAGTAAGGACTTAGTACTACCATTTTTTTTTCTGGTTTTCTGGTTGTTTTATAACTCCTTTCTTCTTTTCTTCCTTTCTTACTGTCATCCCTTGTGGCTATGTAATTTTCTTAGTTGTAGTATGTCTTAATTTGTTGCTTTTTATTTTTAGTGTATCCATTACAGGTTTTTGCATTGTAGTTACCATAGGGTTACATAAAACATCTTATAAATATAATAAATTATTTAAAGAGATAACAACTTAGATTACAAAAAAAGAGTAAAGACAAACAAACAAAAAAGTAAAAAACCAAACCAAACAAAACAACCATGCACTTTAACTCCATCTCCCCCACATTTTGACTTGTGGTTGTCTCAATTTACATAATTTTAGATTGCCTATCTCTAAACAGGTTGCAGTCTGGTGATAATCTCAGTGTTGTATATATATATATTTTTTGGTTTTCTGTGTTAGGGAATGAATCCAGCTGTGTCTACATTGCCATTTTGAAACCATAAATCTCCTAATTTAGAATGCTTTCATCACCCCTAAAAGAAACCCCAAGCCCATTACTTGTCACTCCCATTCTCCTTTTCCCCCAGCTGTGACAACCATTAACCTTTCTGTTCCTATACATTTTTTCATTCCGGCCATTTTATATAAAAAGAATCATATAATATATGACTTTTTGTGACTGGCTTCTTTCACTTAACATAGTGTTTTCAAGGTTTTTTTTTTTTTAACGCTGTAACATGAATCATACTTATTTTTCATCTGGCTCCTCAGTAGTTTCTCAGAAAGCCCAATCCCATAGTCTAATGTATAGTATTACATCCAAGTTTAAGAGCAGAGAGCAATTCAATGAAGGCAGGTAGTCAACTAAGAGAGAGATACAAGGCAGTCAATAAAATCTGAGAAACCACACAAAGTTTGTGTCCAAACCATAGAGGGATTAAAGCTACTTAATTAAACGTTTATTTTTTAACTGAAGATGTGTTACATGTTCAGTATGAAAAATATAGAATATATAAGGAAGCAAGAAGAACATTTAAAAGACCTGTATTCTTTTCTCTTGTAACTCATTTCACCTTTTTGTTTTCAGTTTACAGTAGTCCTCCATTATCCACAATTTTGCTTTCTAAGGTTTCAGTTACCTCTGGTCAACTGTGGCTTGAAAATAGGTGAGTACAGTGCAATAAGATATTAAGAGAGAGAGAGGGAGAGAGAGAACCTTCACATAACTCTTATTACAGTATATTTTATTGTGCCAAATTTATAAATTAAACTTTATAATGGGTAGGTATGTATAGGAAAAAACATAGTATATATAGGATTTGCTACTATTTAAGGTTTTGGACATTCATTGGGGGTCTTGGAGCATATTCCTAGTGGATAAGGGGGGACAACTGTATTTTCTTCTACATGTGTACATATATCTTTTTACAGTATATACACATTTATTATTTATAATGGCATTATGCTATACCCAATTTTAATTGTTTCCTTTTTTTTTACTAATTATATCATAAAGTTCTTAATTTTATTCAGTATTATTTTACCACCTAATTTTTACTAGTAAGATGGTATATAAGAATGTGCCATATTTTTTGATAAATCTTCCATTTCATGGTACATATATAGTAGTGTGGTGAACATTCTCATTCCTTTATTTATAAAGACTTCAGTAATCTAGGTTTTCAGCTGAATTTCCTGGAAGTGGGTTCGTGCTATATAGTATGACAACTTTTAATTCTTTTAATCCATGTTGCCAGATTATATTCTAGAAAAATGTTGTTAATTAATGCTCCAAGTAACAATTAATAAGAGGGCCTATTTTTGTGCACCAATCCTAAATATTATTATTAGAAAGTCTTTTCTAAGTTGGTTGATGAAAAACAGTATCTTACTGTAATTTTAAAGTTGCATTTATTGATTACTAGTGAGGATGAGTATTTTATATACATTTCTAGACAATTTGTTATTCTTGTGTGAATTGCCTGTTTGTGTTCCTCATAATAATTTTAATTTATGAAGATTATCAGTGCTTTGAGGGCAGAAATACATCTCATTTTTGCTGGAGCCTGTTTTCATCAGTGTTGCACCCTGGATCTAGCCCATGCTGGGACCTAAAAGTATTTGTAGAGTGAATGAATGAATGATAATCCACTATTATATTTTTACTGGTTATTAATAGAAGGGAATCAAATTAATTTTACACACATTTATTTAGTGAGCAAAGAATGCCATTTTCTCCACAAAAAAAGTTTTTCTCTGAAGAAAATTTAACTTCTTTTCAACAATAACACCATTTAGAGCCTGAATGGATAAATACAAGATTGGACAGATTTGGCTATTTTCATGTTTTTTTTTTCTTTTTTTCTCAGTAACTGTCAGATTTTTCTATTCTTGCTAGCTATTTTGGAATACTAAGACGCAAATAGGAATTTGTTATCTCATTTCATTATAGAAAATGAAAGCACCAAAATAAAACATTTCAAATACTCGTCATTTCTGGAATATTCTACAAATTTGTGCTTTCTCTGGATTGCATTCCACAACTGAGACAATACTCAAACTTTTTTGAGCTTAATTGTACTTAAACTGATCTCTTTTTTTTTTCAGAATATTTTGTTTTCAGCACAACTTCTATTTTCATTGAATCTAGGGATATGAAAGTGACATATTATAGATGTAGAGTCTTTCCCACCGTTGCACTTGCATATATATGAGTAGGTGTATGTATACACACAAACATATATATATTTCTTTTGGGCAAATTATTTTTCTTGTTAACTTTTCTCAAAAATCCTGTTACGAGAGAAAGAGGCCACAATTTTTTGAGGCAGCTCCTGGTGTCATACATACAAACATACTCTCTGATCTGCATTGTTTAAAAAACCCTTGTTTACCCTGCATCCCACTTCAGTTTCTGCTCCAGCTCCGCTCCTTTTAAAAGAAAACTGATCTCCATTTATCACCCTTACTTCCCATTTTCTCCCCAAACTATTCCAAGTGGGCTTTGGTTTTGGCATTGCTACAGAAGCAGTTTTTCTAGATCTCCTACTTCTTCCTTTCCAGAGCAAGCGTAGAGCCAGTTAACACTTTTCCAGTGTTCCACAACCTCTCCTGGGACTCTCTAGGGCTGGGAGCAGGCAGAATTAGCAGGCCGTGTCACACTGGTCAGGCACATTTGAACCCACTCACCAAAAATTCATCACCAGCCTGGCCAACATGGTGAAACCCCGTCTCTACTAAAAATACAAAAATTAGCTGGGCGTGGTGGCACGTGCCTGTAATCCTAGCTACTCAGGAGGCGGAGGCAGGAGAATCGCTTGAAACCATCCAGGAGGCGGAGGTTGCAGTGAGCCGAGATCGCGCCACTGCAGTCCAGCCTGGGCAACAGAGCGAGACTCTATTTCAAAACCCCCCCCCAACAACCACAACAACAACAAAAAAATCATGATGTAGACATAGCTGTGGACTCTTGATTTCCATAGTGGAATTTGAGAAAGTGCTCCTGGTATTTAGTGAGCAGGGGCCAGGGATACTAAACCATTTGCAATATATAGGACAGTTTCACCAAAATAATAGATGAAATGGAGTTATCCTGCACTGTTATCAATTATACCCTCCTTGAAAAACAATTATCTATAGGAAGAAACTAATTCCCTAAAAACAAAAGTTGAGATTGCAGAAATCAGAATACTGGACAGAGTTAAAGGGGAAAAGCAGATATTACAACCAGGAAAGACAACTGGGAAAATAATATATACCCAAATCTAACTATACTTAACAAAGGAATTAGAAAAGGGGAAGATGCTTTGTTGTTATTAGATCAGAAACTGTGGCAGAGGTCCAAATAAATCTTGGGTAGAAAGAGAGGGGAAGATATGTGAGAGCAGACTGAATTGTCTGTAGACCATGCTGAGAAGCAGGATCCAAAAAAACTGTTGAGAAGTAGCTCTTAAAGCTGAATGTGAAAAATTCATAATATAGACAATTGGGAACCCACTATCTTAAGGACTGAGACTGCTATTTTGAGTAGTTACAAAGATTCTGGACAGATTATAGAGAAGAGTAGGAAGATCAGTAGAAAATACTGGAAGAATTACAAGGGAAGTATCAATATGACAGTTTTGGGTGAACTTCATGCTGGATAAATAAATGGAATAGACTTCTAAGGGAAGACATAGCAATAATGAGGCATATTATGGGGAACCAGGCAGGAATAGAAGAGAATGAGTCCTGTTTGATAGGGGACAATCACTTGAGTGGGATTGTTCTACTCAGAGAGGAGAATGTGAACAAACTATTTGAACCCTGCATTCAGATTGGGTCTCTGAAATCTAAAGCTATAGCTGTGATCAGAGTCTATGCAAAATAACAAATCCAGAATTAACCTGAAGCCATGTGTTGGGAGTAATTCTTATGAGATTATGGATATATGCTTCATGGGTCCAAGAGCCTATTCCCTCCACAGCACCACCCTTGGCCTTGAATGATGAACAAAATAAATAGAATTTTAGGCAGCTTATCCACATTGTCTCCTATGCCTGGCACACACTTTTAAAGCTAGAAGCTTGCATACACTAAAGCTCCCACAGAACTTAGCATCAGTTCATAATCCTGGACTGCAAGCCTGACTGCAAAACACAGAAAAACTAAAAAATAAGTTTAAATCCCTATCATCTAGAAGGCCTGTATCAAACGAGACTATTGTGGCCAACTTCTGTACATTGAATTTGCCCCCTCTCCCCACCTTCCTCTCCCTGGCACATAGGCTGATGCCTGGAGTCCCTGTCTGTGTAACAGCTTCTTACCTCTGCATAGTGCTACCATAAGCAGATGTGAAATGAACAAGGTCAAAATCCCAAATGACCTACAGTTTAAGGTCATTCACTCAGACCACAGCAGGTAAAAACCAAACTCACATGGCATAAAACAGGTCACGGCCAGTCTCTAAGTTTAAAACCAAAACCAAATTGTACCACAAAATCTTAAATTCCTCACATGGCCTAAATTTTTCATGGGCAATTTACTCCCCAAATTGCATTTATCTTTGCAATGCTCCTAACTGATGCACCAGATGTCTAGTATATACACGTGGTCCCAGGCATGTATTTCCCTGCTGTAGTTTCCTTGGGTATCTGGTTTTCATCCATTCTTTTAAACATGGCTCTTCTGATCTCCATCTCAGGAATTGTTTTTGATTCTTGAAAAAAGAGAGTTGAAACATTGGGCTGTTTTGACAACTTACATAGGATCCTCAAATTCTAGAACCACCATTGTTACAGTACTTTTCTAAATAAAGCCATAAATAATTAAAGCCAAATATTAAGTATATAATTTGAAAGAAAATCATATAGAAAGAATACCTGTAATTCTATCATATGGAGATAGTAGTCAATAACCATTTATTTTCTTTAGAGATGTATAGACACATTATGTATATGTGTGTATGTATATACATATATTTTATAAAATTATAATAGTTGACAATAGCATGTATTGACATTTTCCAGTTTTAAAATAAGAACATATTATTATGGTGTAAAATTTGTTAACAACCAGATGTTATTTATATGATATTTTCCCTTATTTGGTATTTAGGCTGTTTCCCTTTTTAAAACAATTATTATAAACAACTCTTTAACATTATTTTTAATTCAAGGGGACAGTTAGTTCCACCTGTAGATATTTATTTTTCTATCCCCAAATTGTTAATCGTATTCTATTGAATAACCAATCCATCATATATGCATTGATTTGAAATATCTTTATCATGTACTAAATTCATATTTGTGTCTGGAATTTTTATCAGATTAGTGTTGTAATAAATTCATAGTCACTGACTTCAGCCAAGTCCTTATTACTTATTTGTATATCTTCATGCTTGGCTTCCACTTTTATTCTCCTCAGGTATTAGTTTGGAGCTTCACTACAGTCAACGCTCCCTTTTAATCTTGGTGCTAGTCCTTTAACTTCATCATCAGTAAGATAAAGGCCACAGTGTGATCTCTGCAACACCTTTGTACTCATTTCCTAAGGCTGCCATAACCAAGAACCAAAACCTTGGTGGCTATGACAACAGAAATTTATGCTGTCACAGTTCTAGGGGTTAGAAGCTTGAAATGAAGGTATGAGCAGGGCCATGCTCCTTCTAAAACTTGTAGAGGAGAATTCTGTCTTGCCTCTTCCTAGCTTCTGGAAGCTCTTGGCAATCCATGGTCATTCTTTAGTTTGCAAATGCAACATTCCAATCTCTGCCTCAGTTGTCATGGCCATCATCCCTCATGTGTCTTCACATTGTCCTCCGTGTGTGTGTGTGTGTGTGTGTGTGTGTGTGTGTGTGTGTCCAAATTTCCCTCTTTTATAAAGATTGCAGTTGTACTGGATTAGGGGCTCACCATACTCCAGTACATCATCTTCACTAATTACGTCTGAAGCAGCCTGATTTCTGAATAGGTCACATTCTGAGGGAGTGGGGCTAGGACTTGAATATATATTTTGGGGGAACACAATTCAACCCATATAAATCTCTCCTCCAACCACACACGACCCACATCCGCTCTCATTTCACTCCTTCTCTTGTATCGGAGGATGATGCCTTCTTTCTGTTCAGGTTAATTTCATGTTTTTGTTCTTTATTCCAATGCCTTCTATGTGTTCTGAGACTTTGCTCTATCAACCAACCACTCTTTTTGGTATTTTAATCTTCTGCCTTTCCATTAAAAACTCCCCTGCATTCTGACAACACGTCGCTCTTATGTCCCTTTCTTATCCCTCTCCTATTCAAAATACTAAAGTTATCCTTTCCTTGAACTTGAACCTCTGTTTAGTCATAATTACATCTTTCTCTTATTCTTTATATATTAGGTCTCTTCACTTCTATCAAGGGCATTAACTGCTTAGGGTTTTCATAAAGAATTGCCGCTGTTGTCTTTTGACATGAATCATTGCGTGTAGAGGGCAATTAAAGAAAATCAAGACTGAGTTAAGATGTAAATATTGATTCATTTTGATTTGATTTTTCTATATGGTGAGACATAGAGTCTAGTTTTATTCTTCTGCATATGGTTATCCAGTTTTCTCAGCATCATTTATAGAAGAGGCTACTCTCTCCTTATTGTATTTTCTTCCAAAATGGGTTGGCTGTAAGTGTATGGATTGATATTTGGGCTCTCTATTCTGTTCCATTGTTTTTATGCAGTACCAGCTGATTTGTTATCAGGTAGTGTGAGGCCTCCAGTTTTGTTCTTTTCGTTCAAGATGTCTTTGGCTATTTGGGGTCTTTTGTGGTTTCATATTAATTTTAGTACTTTTTTTTCTATTTCTGTGAGGAATGTCGTTGGTATTTTTGTAGGGATTGCACTGAATCTGTAAATCACTTTGGGTAGTATGGTCATTTTAACAATATTGATTCTTCCAACCCATGGGCATAGAATATATTTTTATTTAAAAATAAAGCTACTACTAGACAAAAAAGCTATGAAGCTACTAGAACAAAACACTGGAGAAATGCTCCAGAACATTGATCTGGGCAAAGATATTTTGAGTAAGCCTCAAAAGCACACGAAATAAAATCAAAACTAAAATGGGATTACATAAAGCTCAAAAGCTTCTGCACAACAAAGAAAACAATCAAAAACTGAAAAGACAACCTACAGAATGAGAGAAAATGTTTGCAAACTATCCATCTGACAAGGAATTAATAACCAAAATATATAAGGCACTCAAACAACTCAATAGTAAAAACCAAATAATTGAATAAAAAATGGGCAAAAGATCTGAACACATTTCTCAAAAGAAGACATACAAATGGCTAACAGATATATGAAAAAAATGGTCACCACCACTAATTATCAGAGAACTGCAAATCAAAACCACAATGAGATATCATCTCACTCCAGTTAGAATGACTTTTACAAAAAAGACAGAGAATAGCAGATACTGGTGAGAATGTAGACAAAGGGAAACCCTTGTACACCATTAGTGGGAATGTTAATTAGTACCTTCTTTTTTCAAAAAGACATCTGCACTTGTATGTTTCTTGCAGCACTACTCACTATAGAAAAGTCATGGAATCAACCTAAATGTCCATAAATGGTAGACTGGATAAAGAAAATGTGGTATGCATACACCATGGAATATTACACAGCCCCCAAAATGAAATTATGTCCTTTGTAGCAACATAGATGCAGCTGGAGGCCATCATCTTTTAAAAACATAACTAGTGAGATGGCTGCTGATGCTGCGAAAAGTGCTGCTGTGATTATCATCCTGATTCCAATAGGAATATTTTGGTTGAGAACAGTAAGGGTTGAAACTCAACCACAATTACCCCAATTTCGTATGCCTGGAATGCATGTACAGCAAACTAACAAATATAGACAAAGAAGAATACAAAGAGTCTGAATGAACTGTCACTCCTGAAAGCTCCATAAAGTGGTCTGTACCAACAGACAAATGAACAAGGAGTAAAAAGCAAGAACCACAGGATACTCAAACTAAAATCAATCACTCTTGCAAAATCAACACAAAACCAAGACAAGCATCTGAAGATATTTAGAAACAGTGTTACAGCATGGAACATCCACAAGTAGTATATAAGCTTTACTGTCTTTTGGAATTCTATAGGAATGTCAACAGAAAAATCCTGATAGAAACAAGGTTCTATAGGAAAATTGCTAAGAAGAAGTGGCCAATTATTTTTTATACCATGTTGAGTGAGGTTTTGCATTTCTCATTCCCGATGACTAATTCTGCATCTTTTCTTTCTACTTCTTCCTGGTGTTTAAGAAGTTCAGCTTGGGCCAATGCATGTTTTTTTGCAATCAGTGTATAAACTGGATGTTTCTCTGTTGGTTTCATTATTGCTGGTTGTGTATTGGGTACGTTAGGCATCCTCACACTGCCTGGTGGAGGCTTGAAGGGATTGTTGAGAGCCGGTCCAAAAGAAAGGAAATCAATATATCAAAGAGATGTCTGCACCTCTATGTTTACTACAGCACTATTCACAATACCCAAAATATAGAATCAACCTAAGTGCCAATCAATGGATAAATGAATAAGTAAAATGTGGTATATAAACAATATTATCTAGCCATAAAAAGAATAAAATCCTGTTATTTGCAGCAACATGAATGGAAGTGGAGGGCATTATGTTAAGTGAAATACACCAAGCACAGAAAGACAAATATAGCATGTTCTCACTCTTACGTGTGAACTAAAAATGTGGAGCTCATGGAGATAGATAGACTTCCAGAGGCCAGGAAGGGTGGGAAAGGAGGGAATAAAGAGAGATTATTAATGGGTACAATTATACAGTTACTAATAGATAGAAGAAATAAGACCTGGTGTTTGATAGATCAGAAGAGTGACTATAGTTAACATTAGTCTATTAAACATTTCAAAATAGCTAGAAGAGAATAATTTGAATGTTCCTAGCATAAAGAAAAGCTAAACATTTAATGTGATGGATATCCTAATTACCCTGATTTGATTATATGAATGTATCAGTTTATCACATGTACCCTGAAAATATGTACATCAATTATGTCTCAATAAAAAATAATTTTTAAAAATATGTAAATGTTGGATAGTTGGCTCAAATCCTTCTTGAGTATCCAGTTTTTTTCCCCATGAACCTGACAGTGTTAGGTTAATATTCATGAATCAGGAGAATCATGATGGTGTGCCCTGGATGCTTGGAATGTCCTTAAATTGTGGTAACAGAGAATTTTAGATACATTGCATTACAAATAATTGTCTTGTCACACTAACCTTAAGCTAACAGAGATTTGAGAACTGGATTAAGTTATCTTTCTATCCCCAGGACTTAGCAAAGTTCGGAACCTATTAGGTGACCAATAAATATTTTTTTGATGAACGGGATCATGGATAAGCAAATGATGTCTATTCTGAGATAGCTGGTGTTACAAGATGATTTGTCCATATAAAGATCTGTTTCACACATTGATTTCATTAATGCAGTACTTTAACCAGGAAACAGGCCATTCAAGGTAAAAGTTGTATAACACAAAAGAAAATGGAATTTTCCAAACAGATATTCTGTGAAGCATTGTTCATATACTATAGAAGGTAAAAATAAATTACTTTTAAAAAAAGTGCTGTGTGCAAATAAGTTTGGGAAGGACTGAGCTTTTTTGCCCCTTATTTATTTAGGTCTTTCACATCTTTATTATTTTATTAATATTATTTTTAAATTGATAGATAAAATTGTGTATATTTATGGTGTACAATATACATATGTTGTGGAATGACTAAATCTAGCTAGGAAGGTTTTTCTTTCAGTGCAGAAATTCTTAGAACTCACAAATTATTTAGATTTGCATTTGGCTGCATGCGACAGGGATCTGATTGCAAAGATATAAACAAGTAGGAGTTTATTTTTCTTATGTAGAAAAATAAATGCAGACATAGTCATCCAGAATGGAATGTCAGTTCCAGGATGCCTCCAGTACGCAGTCTCCTTTCTGAATTCTGCAGCCTCCCTGGCATAGTGTGGGGATTTCTTTCTCATGCTCATACGGTGGCTGCTGCACTTCTAGGCAGGAAACACCTGAAAGAGTCCAGGGTAGAAAGTGGAGAACAGGAAATATGTCCCTTTATTTCTGGAAAGAAATATATTTTTCTCAGTTGTCCGCTTAGTTAACTTGTGCTTATGTCTCACTGCCAGGAAATAATAGGTCATGCAGCTATCACTAGCTGTAAGTGAGTCTGGAATAAGGAATATTTTTAATGATGCATTGCTGTCCTAAAGCAAAATCAAGGATCTTTTAGTTAAGAAAGGAAGAGGGAATGGGTATTGGTCTGCCAACCAACAGTGTATAAAACTAAGGTGTATTGTGACTTCCCAAAAACGGGAATATAGTCATATGTGTTATTTCTTCACCTTGTTTTTCAAGATCTCCTTTGAGAAGGCTTTACAGGCATTCTGGCAAGAATATAATTGACATCATGACTGGAAGGTGGCCTGTCACTGACTTTAACCTTCCCAGCATATAATTCTGTCCTCTCTTAGGTAAATAATCAGAGACATTAGCTTTTTTCAGACTGCATTTCTGAAGAATATGGGCCTTACCTTTCTTAGGTTACAATAGTCTAGGAAGGTCTAGGTCAACTGATAAGGATGCTGCCATATCAGGGAATGATCTCAAGCAGGAACACATAAGGACCTATTTAAATCAAACAAACAAACCCTAAATAGAGCTAATCCCTGCTCTGTCTGGCTTCTTAATTCTCACAGTGAATGAAGTAAGTAAACTGGAAAAAGTATCCACCAAGATAGTTTTTGTCTAACTGAGGTGGGATTGATGGTGGCAATGGTCTCGATTTGTTTACTCCTTCCATTAAAGACACTGAGTCTATACTAGCCTTGGCATAAATCATGTGTGGAACCAACAGTGTGCCAGTTCTGAGCCCAGGTCTTTAGAGGCCCTGTGTTTTTCTTCTTGTTGCCTCTTGCTGCTCTCACTTTGCCTTGAGAATAAGGCTGGATGAGCCTGCTGGTGAGCAGTCATGTGGAATAGAGCAAGATGGCACAGGCTTGTGAGCAAGTTCATCCAGGGTTGACTGTTTAATTGCCCTACAGCTGGCAATAGACACATAACTAAGTCTTGATGAGCTCAGCTTCGATCAACAAAATGCTTAGTCAACCTAAAGACTTGTGAGTAAGAAGAGTTTATTGCCATATGCCAGGGGGATTTTGTGTTTTCTGTCATGGTTGTTACACGGCATTACTGTGGTAACAGATAACTGATACACCAACCCAGCTGAGAAGGGGTGTTGAACAAGTTGTGAATAAATTGGAGTGTCTGGAATACCATTACTGCTATTGTGTCTCTTCTCTGCATTTCTTGCCTCGACTTGTTTTGAAAATTGCATCCTAACTTGTATATGAATCTCCTGAATACTCTTTGCTCTTTATTTAGTATTATCTTTACCACATCTTTTGAATGTTGTAGGTAACATTACTCTTTTAAAAATAATTTTTATTTTCAAAAATAAATATTTTAAAATCATATAATAAGCACTTCTGTCTCACCACACAGAATGAGTAGTTCTTAACATTTTGTTATATTTTCTTCAACTCTCCTGTTTTACGACAGCATACTCCTACATGTAAAATTGTGACCCTCTAATCTCCCAACTCCCCAGTCTCATAACCCTTCTCATTCCTGGAGTCAGCCATTTGAAAGATTTAGTGTAAATCCTGCCAATGCATTATAAAAATACATTAACATACTATGTTTATAAATAATTATTTTAAAATGTAGGTTTTATTATTATTTGGGTATGGTGAGGCCAACAGATCAGGACCCAACTGCCATTGAAAGGATAGTTTATTACAGTTCCCAAGGGGAGGGCTATACCTCACCATGCAGGGGCCACAAGGGGAAGCACCAAGGTCAGTCAGAAGTCAGAGAGAGCTAGGGGAAAACATGGGCAAAGTCTTTACTGTGGGTTCTGCAGAAAGAAACAGGTGAGGCAGGGTGAATAGGTTTAACATTGACTAATTTGAATAATTTCAGCTGGCTCAAGGGTATAGGGGTTGTCTCAGTTGTCTGGTAGGCCCTGGGGTGATTAGGGCAGGGGAATGGTGGCCCTGAGTGAAAGAGCCCTATGGGGGCCATATAAAGGAGGTGATGGTGGGGGGTCTGGGCTCTGGATTGGTTGGTTTGCAAAGGAAAAGTACACTCACAGGAAAGTCTTTTACTGTCTCTAGCAACTAGCTAGCCCTAGGACGGCCAGTTTCTTCGGGGTCAGCAGAGCCCCCATCATGTCATAGCATCAGAAATATAGAAAATAAAAAAAAGGATTACTACAACATTGCATATCTATAAATAAGGTATTACATTCCATGAATTTTTAATAGACTATTTTTAGAGAAGTTTCAGGCTCACAGAAAATTGAGTGGTAGGTATAGAGACTTCCCATATACCTTCTGTCCTCTACAGGTGCATCACCTTCCACATTATTAACATCCCCTATGAGAGTGGTATGTTTGTTACAATTGGTGAACCTACATTGACACATCATTATCTTCCAAAGTGTGTAGTTGACATTAGAGTTCCCTCTTGGTATTGTACATTCCATGGGTTTGAACAAATATATCATGATGTTTCCACCATTGTAGTATCATACAGAATAGTTGCACTTTCCTAAAAATCCTCTGTGCTCTGCCTATTCGTCTCTCCCTCTCTGCCTCAATCCCCTAACAACCACTGATCTTTTTATTGTCTCATAATTTTCTCTTTTCCAGAATGTCATGTAGTAGGAATTACACAATATATACCCTTTTCACTTTGGCTTTTTTCACTTAGTAATATGCTTTTAAGATTCTTCTGTGTTTTCATGGCTTGATAACTTGTTTTCTTTTAGTGCAGATAATATTTCATTGTCTGGATATACCATCTTTTTATCCATTCACCTTTTTAAAAACCTTTTGATTGCTTCCAAGTTTTGGCAATGATGAATAAAGCTTCAATAAACATTTGTGTGCAGGTTTTTGTGTAGGCATAAGTTTTCAACTTCTTTGGGCAAGTACTAAGGAGTGTGATTATTGATTGTCTAGTAACCTTATACTTAATTTTGTTAGAAACCACCAGAATGCTATCCAAAGTAGCTGTACCATTTTATATTCCCACTAGCAATGAAGGAGAGCTCCTGTTGATCCATATCCTCACCAGCCTTTGTTGTTGTCAGTGTTCTATATTTTTTACATTTGAATAGGTGTGTAGTGGTATTTTATTGCTGTTATAATTTGCATTTCCCTGGTGACATGGGGTGTAAATCATCTTTTGAGATGCTATTTAGCATCTGTATATTTTCTTTAATGAGGTGTCTGTTCAGGTCTTTGGCCCATTTTTAATTGTGTTGTTTCTTTTCTTTCTTATTGTTGAATTTAATGAGTCTTTTGTGTTTTTTGGTTAACAGTCTTACCAGATGTGTCTTTTGCAGATATTCCTTCCAGTCTGTGGCTTGTCTTCTTAGTCTCTTAACATTGTCTTTTGCAGAGCAGAAGTTTTTAATTTTAGTGAGGTCTAGCTTATTAATCATTTCTTTCATGAATTGTGCCTTCGGTACAATATATAAAAAGTTATTGCCATACCTAACGTCATCAAAGTCTCCTACATTGTCTTCTGAGAGTTTTATAATTTTATACTTTACATTTAGGTCTATGATGCATTTAGAGTTAATTTTTGTAAAGGGTGTAAGGTCTGTGTCTAGATTCATTTTTTTTCTTTCTGCATGTGGATGTCCAATTGTTTCAGCACCATTTGTTGAAAATTACTCTTTGCTCCATTGTATTGCCTTTACTCCTTTGTCAAAATCAGTTGACTATATTTGTATGGGCCTATTTCTGGACTCTATTCTTTCCCATTGATTTATTTGTCTAGTCTTTAGCCAGTACTAAACTGTCTTGATTACTTTAGCTTCATAGTAAGCTTTGAGGTTGAGTAGTGTCAGTCTTCCCAATTTGTTCTTGCGTTGTGTGCATTTTAAAACCTTATATACCTTTTTCTTTTTGTTTAATTCAAAGGTAAAAACAGTATGTTTTTTAAGAAATTTTTTATTTCCATAGGTTTTTAGGGAAACAGGGGTATCTGGAACATACAATGTTTGGGTTTCCATTCCTGGAGTTACTTCACTTAGAGTAGTAGTCTCCAATCCCAACAAGGTTGCTGTGAATGCCACTAATTCATTCATTTTTATGACTCAGTAAAATTTCATCATATATATTTACCACAGTTTCTTTATCCACTTGTTGATTGA
Source organism: Pan troglodytes (assembly GCF_028858775.2). NCBI lineage: Eukaryota > Metazoa > Chordata > Mammalia > Primates > Hominidae > Pan > Pan troglodytes. The sequence continues at coordinate 134,783,984 of NC_072398.2, forward strand.
TGGGCATTTTGGTTGGTTCCACAGTTTTGCAATTACAAATTGTGCTGCTATAAACATACATGCACAACTGTCTTTCATATAATGACTCTTTTTCCTCTGGGAGATACTCAGTAGTGGGATTGCTGGATCAAATGGTAGTTCTACTTACAGTTCTTTAAGGAATCATCACACTGTTTTCCGTAGTGGTTGTACTAGTTTACATTCCTACCAGCAGTGTAGAAATGTTCCCTTTTCAATGCATCCATGACAATATTCATTATTTTTTTATTTTTGGATTATGGCCATTCTTATAGGAGTAAGTTGGTAGTGCATTGTGGTTTTAATTTGCATTTCCCTGATCATTAGTGATATTGAGCATTTTTTATGTGCTTGTTGGTCATTTGTATATCTTCTTTTGAGAATTGTCTACTCATGTCCTTAGCCCCCTTTTTGAGGGATTGTTTTTTTCTTGCTGATTTGTTAGAGTTCCTTGTAGATTCTGGATATTAGTCCTTTGTTGGATGTATAGATTGTGAAGATTTCTTCGACTCTGTGGGTTGTCTGTTTACTCTGCTGACTGTTCCTTTTGCCGTGCAAAAGCTCTTCAGTTAAATTAAGTCCCAGCTAGTCCCATCTATTTATCCTTGTTTTTATTGCATTTGCTTATGGGTTCTTGGTCATAAAATCCTTGCCTAAGCCAGGCTCTAGAAGGGTTTTTCCAATGTCATCTTCTAGAATTGTTATAGTTTCACATCTTAGATTTAAGTCCTTAATCCATCTTAAGTTGATTTTTATATAAGGTGAGAGATGAGGATCCAGTTTCATTCTCCTACACGTGGCTTGCCAATTATACTAGCACCACTGGTTGAATAGGGTGTTCTTTCCCCACTTTATGTTTTTGTTTGCTTTGTCAAAGATCAGTTGGCTGTAAGTATTTGGCTTTATTTCTGGGTTCTCTATTCTGTTCCATTGGTCTATGGGCCTCTTTTTATACCAGTACCATGTTGTTATAGTGGCTATGGCCTTGTAGTATAGTCTGAAATCAGGCACTGTGATGCCTCCAGATTTGTTCTTTTTGCTTAGTCTCGCTTTCGCTATGAGGGCTCTTTTTTGGTTCCATATACATTTTAGGATTGTTTTTTCTAGTTCTATGATGAATGATGGTGTTATTTTGATGAGAATTGCCTGAATTTGTAGATTGCTTTTGGCAGTATGGCCATTTTCACAATATTGATTCTACCCAACCATGAGCATGGGATGAGTTTCCATTTCGTTCTGTCCTCTGTGATTTCTTTCAGTAGTTTTTTGTAGTTTTCCTTGCATAGGTCTTTCATGTCCTTGATTAGGTATATTCCTAAATATTTATTTTATTTTTGCAGCTATTGTAAAAGCAGTTGAGTTCTTGATTTGATTCTCAGCTTTGTTGCTGTTGATGTATAGGAGTTACTGATTTGTGTACATTAATTTGGTATACTGAAATTTTGCTGAATTCTTTTATTAGTTCTAGCAGCTTTTTGAATGAATCTTTAGGGTTTTCTAGGTATATAATCAAATCAACAGCAAATAGTGACAGTTTGACTTACTCTTTACTGATTTGGATGCCCTTTATTCCTTCCTCTTGTCTAATAGCTTTGGCTAGGTCTTCCAGTACTATGTTGAATAGAAGTGGTGAGAATGGGCATCCTTGTCTTCTTTCAGTTCTCAGAAGGAATGCTATCAACATTTCCCCATTCAGTATTATGTTGGCTGTGGGTTTGTCATAGATGGCTTTTATTATATTGAGATATGTCTCTTGTATGCCGATTTTGCTGAAAATTTTAATCATAAAGAGACGCTGGATTTTGTCAAATGCTTTTTCTGTATTTATTGAGATGATCATGTAATTTTTGTTTATAATTCTCTTTATGTGGTGTATCACATTTAGTGACTTGCATATGTTAAACCATCCCTGCATTCCTGTTATGAAACCCAGTTGATCATGGTGGTTTACCTTTTTAATATGTTGCTGGATTCAGTTAGCTAGTATTTTTTAAAGAATTTTTGCATGTATGTTCATCAGGGATATTGGTCTGTAGTTTTCTTTTTTGGTTTTGTCCTTTCCTGGTTTTGGTATTAGGGTAATACTGGCTTCATAGAATGATTTGGGGAGGATTCCCTTTCTCTATCTTGCGGAATAGTGTCAATAGGATTGGGACGAATTCTTTGAATGTCTGACATAATTCAGCTGTGAATTTGTCTGGTCCTGGACTTTTTTTTTATTGGTAATTTTTTTATTACCATTTCAAACTTGCTGCTTGTTATTGGTCTGTTCAGGGTATCTAATTCTTCCTGATTTAAGCTAGAAGGGTTGTAACTTTTCAGGAATTTATTCATCTCCTCCAGGTTTTCTAGTTTATGCATGTATAGGTGTTCATGGTAACCTTGAATGATCTTTTGTATATCTGTGGCTTCAGTTTTAATGTCTTCCCTTTTGTTTCTAATTCAGCTTATTTGGAATTTCTCTCTTCTTGATTAATCTTGGTAATGATCTATCAGTTTTTTATCTTTTATTTTATTTTATTATTATTATACTTTAAGTTTTAGGGTACATGTGCACAATGTGCAGTTTAGTTACATATGTATACATGTGCCATGCTGGTGTGCTGCACCCATTAACTCATCATTTAGCATTAGGAATATCTCCTAAAGCTAGCCCTCCCCCCTCCCCCCACCCTACAACAGTCCCCAGAGTGTGATGTTCCCCTTCTTGTGTCCATGTGTTCTCATTGTTCAGTTCCCACCTATGAGTGAGAATATGCAGTGTTTGGTTTTTTGTTCTTGCGACAGTTTACTGAGAATGATGATTTCCAATTTCATCCATGTCCCTACAAAGGACATGAACTCATCATTTTTTATGGCTGCATAGTATTCCATGGTGTACATGTGCCACATTTGCTTAATCCAGTCTATCATTGTTGGACATTTGGGTTGGTTCCAAGTCTTTGCTATTGTGAATAGTGCCGCAATAAACATATGTGTGCATGTGTCTTTATAGCAGTATGATTTATAATCCTTTGGCTATATACTCAGTAATGGGATGGCTGGGTCAAATGGTATTTCTAGTTCTAGATCCCTGAGGAATCGCCACACTGACTTCCACAATGGTTGAACTAGTTTACAGTCCCACCAACAGTGTAAAAGTGTTCCTATTTCTCCACATCCTCTCCAGCACCTGTTGTTTCCTGACTTTTTAATGATTGCCATTCTAACTGGTGTGAGATGGTATGTCATTGTGGTTTTGATTTGCATTTCTCTGATGGCCAGTGATGGTGAGCATTTTTTCATGTGTTTTTTGGCTGCATAAATGTCTTCTTTTGAGAAATGTCTGTTCATGTCCTTCACCCACTTTTTGATGGGGTTGTTTGTTTTCTTCTTGTAAATTTGTTTGAGTTCATTGTAGATTCTGGATATTAGCCCTTTGTCAGATGAGTAGGTTGTGAAAATTTTCTCCCATTTTGTAGGTTGCCTGTTCACTCTGATGATAGTTTCTTTTGCTGTGCAGAAGCTCTTTAGTTTAATTAGATCCCATTTGTCAATTTTGGTTTTTGTTGCCATTGCTTTTGGTGTTTTAGACATGAAGTCCTTGCCCATGCCTATGTCCTGAATGGTAATGCCTAGGTTTTCTTCTAGGGTTGTTATGGTTTTAGTTCTAACGTTTAAGTCTTTAATCCATCTTGAATTAATTTTTGTATAAGGTGTAAGGAAGGGATCCAGTTTCAGCTTTCTACATATGGCTAGCCAGTTTTCCCAGCACCATTTATTAAATAGGGAATCCTTTCCCCATTGCTTGTTTTTCTCAGGTTTGTCAAAGATCAGATAGCTGTAGATATTCAGCGTTATTTCTGAGGGCTCTGTTCTGTTCCATTGATCTATATCTCTGTTTTGGTACCAGTACCATGCTGTTTTGGTTACTGTAGCCTTGTAGTATAGTTTGAAGTCAGGTAGTGTGATGCCTCCAGCTTTGTTCTTTTGGCTTAGGATTGACTTGGCGATGCGGGCTCTTTTTTGGTTCCATATGAACTTTCAAGTAGTTTTTTCCAATTCTGTGAAGAAAGGCATTGGTAGTTTGATGAGGATGGCATTGAATCTGTAAATTACCTTGGGCAGTATGGCCATTTTCATGATATTGATTCTTCCTACCCATGAGCATGGAATGTTCTTCCATTTGTTTGTATCCTCTTTTATTTCCTTTAGCAGTGGTTTGTAGTTCTCCTTGAAGAGGTCCTTCACATCCCTTGTAAGTTGGATTCCTAGGTATTTTATTCTCTTTGAAGCAATTGTGAATGGGAGTTCACTCATGATTTGGCTCTCTGTTTGTCTGTTGTTGGTGTATAAGAATGCTTGTGATTTTTGTACATTGATTTTGTATCCTGAGACTTTGCTGAAGTTGCTTATCAGCTTAAGTAGATTTTGGGCTGAGACAATGGGGTTTTCTAGATATACAATCATGTCATCTGCAAACAGGGACAATTTGACTTCCTCTTTTCCTAATTGAATACCCTTTATTTCCTTCTCCTGCCTGATTGCCCTGGCCAGAACTTCCAACACTATGTTGAATAGGAGTGGTGAGAGAGGGCATCCCTGTCTTGTGCCAGTTTTCAAAGGGAATGCTTCCAGTTTTTGCCCATTCAAAGAAAAGAGAGAAGAATCAAATAGACGCAATAAAAAATGATAAAGGGGATATCACCACCGATCCCACAGAAATACAAACTTCCATCAGAGAATACTACAAACACCTCTACGCAAATAAACTAGAAAATCTAGATGAAATGGATAAATTCCTCGACACATACACCCTCCCAAGACTAAACCAGGAAGAAGTTGACTCTCTGAATAGACCAATAACAGGATCTGAAATTGTAGCAATAATCAATAGCTTAACAACCAAAAAGAGTCCGGGACCAGATGGATTCACAGCCGATTTCTACCAGAGGTACAAGGAGGAACTGGTACCATTCCTTCTGAAACTATTCCAATCAATAGAAAAACAGGGAATCCTCCCTAACTCATTTTATGAGGCCAGCATCATCCTGATACCAAAGCCGGGCAGAGACACAACCAAAAAAGAGAATTTTAGACCAATATCTTTGATGAACATTGATGCAAAAATCCTCAATAAAATACTGGCAAACCGAATCCAGCAGCACATCAAAAAGCTTATCCACCATGATCAAGTGGGATTCATCCCTGGGATGCAAGGCTGGTTCAATATACGCAAATCAATAAATGTAATCCAGCATATAAACAGAACCAAAGACAAAAACCACATGATTATCTCAATAGATGCAGAAAAGGCCTTTGACAAAATTCAACAATGCTTCATGCTAAAAACTCTTAATAAATTAGGCATTGATGGGACGTATCTCAAAATAATAAGAGCTATCTATGACAGTTTTTTATCTTTTCAAAGAATCTGCTTTTTGTTTAATTTATCTTTTGTATTTTGTTTGTTTGTTTCAATTTCACTTAGTTCTGCTCTGATCTTGGTTATTTCTTTTTTTCTGGTGGGTTTGGGTTTGGTTGGTTCTTGTTTCTCTAATTCCTTGAGATGTGACCTTACATTGTCTATTTGTGCTCTTTCAGACTTTTTAATATAGGCATTTAGGGATAGGAACTTTCCTCTTAGCACCACCTTTGCTGTATCCCAGAGGTTTACATAGGTTGTGTCACTATTGATGTTCAGTTAGAAGAATTTTTAAATTTCCATCTTGATTTCATTGTTGATGAAATGATCATTCAAGATCAGGTTATTTAATTTCCATGTATTTACATGGTTTTGAAGGTTCCTTTGGAGTTGATTTCCAGTTTTATTCTACCATGGTCTGAGAGTACTTGATGTAGTTTCAATTTTTAAAAAATTTATTGAGGCTGGTTTTGTGGCCTATCATATGGTCTATCTTGGAGAAAGTTCCTTGTGCTGATGATAGAATGTATATTCTGTGGTTGTTGTGTAAAATATTCTGTAAATATCTGTTAAGTCCATTTGTTCCAGGGTGTACTTTAAATCCATTGTTTCTTTATTGACTTTCTGTCTTGATGACCTATTTAGTGCTGTCAGTGCAGTATTAAAGTCCCCCACTATTACTGTGTTGGTGTCTGTCTCATTTCTTAGGTCTAGTAGTAATTGTTTTATAAATTTGGGATCTCCAGTGTTAGATGCATATATATTTAGGACTGTGATATTTTCCTGTTGGACAAGGTCTTTTATCATTATATAATGTCCCTCTTTGTTCTTTTTAACTGCTGTTGCTTTAAGGTTTGTTTTGTCTGATATAAGAATAGCTACCTCTGCTTGCTTTTGGTGTCCATTTGCATGGAATGTCTTTTTCCACTCTTCTACCTTAAGTTTATTTGCGTCCTTATGTGTTAGATGAGTCACTTGAATGCAGCAGATAGTTTGGTTGGTGAATTCTTATACATTTTGCCATTCCGTATGTTTTAAATGGAACATTTAGGCTATTTACATTCAGTGTTAGTATTGAGATGTGAGGTACTATTCCATTCATCATGCTATTTGTTGCCTGTATACCTTAGGTTTTTTTTTAATTGTATTTTTGTTTTGTAGGTTCTGTGAGATTTATGCTTCAAAGAGGTTCTATTTTGATGTGTTTCCAGAATTTGTTTCAAGATTTAGAGCTCCTTTTAGCAGTTCTTGTAGTGATGGATTGGTAGTAGCAAATTCTCTCAGCATTTGTTTGTCTGAAAAAGACTGTTATCTTTCCTTCATTTATGAAGCTTAGTTTTGCTGAATACAAAATTGTTGGCTCATAATTGTTCTGCTTAAGGAGGCTGAAGATAGGGCCCCAATCTAGCTTGTAAGGTTTCTGCTGAGAAATCTGCTGTTAATCTGATAGGTTTTCCTTGGTTACCTGATGCTTTTGCCTCACAGCTCTTAATATTATTTCCTTTGTCTTAACTTTAGATAACCTGATGACAATGTACCTAGGTGATGATTTTTTGTGGTGAATTTCCCAGGTGTTCTTTGAGCCTCTTGTTTTTGGATGTCTAGATCTCTAGCTAGACTGGGGAAATTTTCCTTGATTAATCCCCCAAAGATGTTTTCCAAACTTTTAGATTTCTCTTCTTCCTCAGGAATGCCAGTTATTCTTAGGTTTGGTCATTTAACATAGTCCCAAACTTCTTGGAAGCTTTTTTCATTTGCCTTATTCCTTTATCTTTGACTTTGTTGGATTGAGTTAATTCAAAAACCTTGTCTTCAAGCTCTGAAGCTCTTTCTCCTGCTTGTTCGATTCTATTGTTGAGACTTTTCAGAACATTTCGCATTTCTCTAAGAATGTCAATATTTCCTGAAGTTTTAATTGTTTTTAATTTATGCTATCTATTTCACTGAAGATTTCTTCCCTCATTTCTTGTATCATTTTTTTTGATTTCCTTAAATTAGACTTTACCTTTCTCTGGTGCCTCCTTGATTAGCTTAATAACTGACCTTCTGGATTGTTTTTCAGGTAAATCAGGGATTTCTTCTTGGTTTGGATCCATTGCTGGTGAGCTAGTGTGATTTTTTTAGGGGGCTGTTAAAGAACCTTGTTTTGTCATGTTACCAGAATTGTTTTTGTGGGTCCTTCTCATTTGGGTAGGCTCTGTCAGAGGGAAGGTCTAGGGCTCAAGGCTGCTGTTCTGACTCTTTTGTCCCACAGGTGTTCCCTTGATGTAGTACTCTCCTGGCTTTCCTAGGAATGTGGCTTTCTGAGAGCTGAGCTGTAGTGATTGTTATCTCTTTTCTGGATCTAGTCACCTAGCAGGTCTACCAGGCTCTGGGCTGGTACTGCGGGTTGTCTGCACAGAGTCCTGTGATGTGTACCATCTGCAGGTGTCAGGGACAAAATGAACTCTACGAGGATCCTTAGCTTTTGTTGTTTAATGCACTATATTTGTGCTGGTTGGCCTCCTGCTAGAAGGTGGTGCTTTCAAGAAAACATCAGCTGTGGTAGTATAGGGAGGGTCAGGCAGTGGGTAGGGCCCTAGAACTCCCAAGAGTATATGCCCTTTGTCTTCAGCTACCAGGGTGGGTAGGGAAGGACCATTAGGTGGGGGCAGAGCTAGGCGTGTCTGAGCTCAGACTCTCCGCTTGAGTGGGTCTTGCCACAGCTGCTGTGGGGGATGGGGATGTGGTTCCCAGGTCAAAGGAGTTATGTTTTCAGGATGACTATGGCTGCCTTTGCTTTGTCATGCAGGTTGACAGAAAAGTGGGAAAAAGCCGGCAGTCACAGGCCTCACCCAGCTCCCACACAATGCAAAAGGCCGGTCTCACTCCCACAGTGCCCCCACCAATAGCACCAAGTCTGTTTCCAGGCAGTGCGTGAGCAGGGCTGAGAATTTGCCCAGGCCACCAGTCTCCCAGCTGCAAAAGCAAGCAGGGCTTTCATGCTTCCCCACCTGTGGAGTCTGCACACCAGAGTCACACCCTCCCCCAAGCTCAGGCCAAGAGACTTCGTGTTTGGGTGGAATTGTTACAAAGTTCAGGTGGAGATTGTCTTTTCCCTGTCAACCTTTCCCAGTTCCTCTGGCAGCTCTCCCTAGGGACCCCTGTGAGACAAGGCAGAAATGGCTTCCCAGGAGACCCAGAGAGTCCACAGGACGTTTCCCACTGCTTCGTTAACCCTGTATTTCCCTTGGCTCTCTAAATTGACTCAGGTCCAGGTAAGGCCAGAATCTTTTCCCATGATCTAGACCTTCAGGTTCCCCAGTGAGGGTGTGTGTTCAGGGATGGACAATTCCTCTTTCCTATTTCCACAGCTTGGGCACCCACAATATTTGAGATGTCTCCTGGGTCCTGCAGGAGCAATCTACTTCCTTCATAGGGTCTGTGAGTTCTCTCAGCTTTTCTGGTTTATTCCTGCAATAGTTCTGGAGCAAAAGTTCATGATGTGAGTTTCCACACACTGCTCTGTTTGCATGAGAGCTGCAGTCTAGTCCTGCCTCCCATCCACCATAATTCCTCCAAATTCCCCTAACTTTATTATTTCATTCACTGCCATATTCAGTGAAACAAGAAATATGCATGTTAAGATGCATATAATTTACCTACCCATTTATTTTTCCTGCTGAACTTTTATGTCATGTTCCAACATAAAAATATTTCTCATTTTATTTATATGTTTCTTATTTTGAACGTTTGGATGACAGCTTTCTTACTCCTTTAAGGCTGCTATAATAAATACCTTAGACTGGGTAATTTATAACAATGGAAATTTATTGCTTATAGTTCTGGAGGCTGGGAAATCCAGGATAAAGGCTCCAACAGATTGGGGGTACTGGTGAGGGCCTAGTCTCTGCTTCAAAGACGGCAGACACCTTCTTGCTCTATCCTCACATGGTGGAAGGGGAGAACAAACTCCCTCAAACCGCTTCTATAAGGGCACAATCCCCATTCATGAGAGCTTTGGCCTCATGACTTATTCACCTCCCAAATGTCTATCTCTTAATGCTATCATACTGGCATTCGGTTTCAATATATAAATTCTGTGGGGATACAAACATTCAGAACATATCAGGAGGTAATGAGTTTTTATGTTACCAACAAGGTTGTGATGAGCATCCTTGTACTTGCCTCTTTGGACCTGTGTCTATAGGTATGCTGAATCGTAGAATGTGGCACCCAGAACTCTAAGATGGCTCCCACAATTCCTTGTACTCTAGTGTACACAGCCTGCATCAACCTCTCCCCTTTAGTGTGACTGAGACTGTGACTATAAAGGATTTCACTCCCATGGTTAGAATACATTATAAGACAAAGATGAAATGAGTTTCAGATGTAATTAACATCCAAAATTAGTCGAGTTTGATTTAATCAAAAGAGACATTATTCTGGGTGGACCTGACTTATTCAGGCAAGTACTTACAAGGAACTGGACCCTTCTTAAAAAAAGAGATCAGAAGCATGAGGGAGATTTTCCTTGCTGGCTTTTAAGAAGCAAATTACCTCATTAACTGCTTATGGAGGGGGCTGTGTGGCAAAGACCTGAGAGTGGTCTCTAGAAGCTGAGAGAGGTTCTTGTTCAGCAATCAAAAAGAAAATAAGAACTCAGTCATACAACTGCAAGGAATTCAGTACTGTCAACAACCAGTTATCTTAAAAGTGATCTTGAAACCTTACATCTAATCTACTTTCTGTCACTACAGATTGGATTTTATTTGCTATAATTTGTATAATAGAACTTTACAATCTATACTCTTTTTTTCCGGCTGTTTTCATTCAGCATAGTTATTTTATGACTCATCTGTGTTGCATGTATTAATAGTTTATTACTTTTATTGTGTAGTAGTATTCTAGTTTTTCTGTGCTTGTGAATATTTGATTTGGTCAGTCTTTTAAATTGTAACCATTTGATTTCAGCCTGGTGAGACCCTAGCAGAGAATCCAACCAACCCATACTCAAACCTCTGATTCATAGAAACTGTGAGATAATACGCTTGTGTGGTTTTAAGGTTATCTGTGCCCCAATTCTCCACAAAGGAACTCGATGAGGCCCAGATGTTTATGTGCATGTGCTAGGGTTTGGCACACAGGAGAAAAACCCTGAAATCATGAGACTTAGTGGTATATTGGGCAGCTGGTACATGTACCCCTTCTCCCACTAGAAAGAGAGACAAAACTTTACTCTGTAAACAAATCTCAGCAGAAGGGAGAGAATTACTCTGGATTGTAAGCAAATATCTCTGGAAGAAAGGGGTAAGTTGTTTCTGTTTATTACCCTTGGGATGTAAGCAAATGGCTCCAGGAGAGATATATCTCTAAACTGTATCCAGAGCAATTTGTGTTCTCTAACTTCCAAGGCATGTTTACCATTCAATCATGAAGTCTGGGTTATACAGAAATAGAAAAATATTCACGCAGCATTGCCTATGATCTATTTGTTAAGTCAAATGAAATGGCACCATAGGTTATATACACATGTACGTGTGTGCCTGTGTGTATATGAGTGTGTGCTAAAATCAGTGGTCCTTTTCCTTATTACTTCTATTCCCCAGTCCTCTCAAGAAGTAAATGGCTTCAACTCTTTCAGTCATTGCTTCTGATTCTTACCGCTATGTCTCTAAATAATCTGCATATCATATATTTCTTGATTTTGTAGTTTTATGGTTATCTTTTGACTTCTTGTTATAGTCTATTAAGATAATTAACTCTCTTAGATGTTCCTCCACCCCATCCGTGTTCCAAGTCTCCCTTTTCCTTTTTCTAGAAAAGCCCTATCATAATTTGGGTTAAATAAATATTCAGATTTATATTTCCATAGTTATTGAAATATTCATTGGTGAATCAAATAGTGTACTGTGATAATAGCTTCTTTCTTGTATTACTTTTTGAATTTTTTGGAGTTTACTATTTCCTGAATTTTTCTTTTTTTCTTATCTTCTTAAATAGCTACCAATGTTTAAACAATGTTAAGATATAATTGACATACAATAATTTTCAAATAAAGTTGATAAGTTTTGTCATATGTATCCTACACATATGAAATTATTACCACCAGAAAGATAATGACCATTGGCATCAACCTCCAAGGATTGCTTGGGACTCTTTTTAATGCCTTCTTCCTTTTTATCCCTACCTTCTTCCATTTTCAGGAAACTACTAATCTAGTTTCTGTCACTACGGATTGGATTTTATTTGCTAGAATTTGTATAATAGAACTTTACAATGTGTACTCTTTTTTGTCCAGCTGTTTTCATTCAGCATAGTTATTTTGTGACTCATCCATGTTGCATGTATTAATAGTTTATTACTTTTATTGTGTAGTAGTATTCTAGTTTTTCTGTCCTTGTGAATATTTGGTCAGTCTTTTAAATTGTAACCATTTTAATAGGTATGTAGTAGTATCTCAATGTGATTAATTTTTATTTTCCTAGTGACAAATGATGTTGAATATCTTTCTATGTGCTTATTTGCTATCCATATATGTTTGCTGATGAAGTGTCTACTTAAATCTTTTGTCCATTTTTTAAATGATTTTTTTCAAATTACGTCTTGAGAGTTATTTACATATTGTAGATACACATCCTTTATCAGATAAGTAATTTGCAAGTCACTTTGTTTGTGATTTACAAACATTATCTTTTGGTCTGTGGCTTGTCTTTTTTACTTTCTTAATAGTGTTTTTCGAAGAGGGGAAGTTTTTAATTTTCATAAAATCCAATGTACCACTTTTTGTTTTTTGGATTGTGACTTTGGTATTGTATTTAGGAATTCTTTTTCTAAAATACTATCACAGAGATTTTCTTTTATCTTTTCTTCTTGAAGTTCTATAGCTTTCGGTTTAACATTTAGGTATATTATTCATTTTGCGTTACTTTTTCAATATTGTGGATAGGAGTACTTACTTGGTATATGGATATCCAATTGTTCTGGCACCATTTTTTGAAAAGACTATTCTCCAATGAAAATTGTTTTACACCTTGGTTAAAAATCAATTGCTCATGTATCGATCTATTTCTTGACCCTCCATTCTTTTCCATTGTTCGATTAACCTTTGTGTCAATATCATGCTGTCTTGATTACTACATTTTTATAGTAAGTCTTGATATTGCAATGTCCCTTCTCACTTTGGCGAATCTCTGAAATTCTCTTACTTGATAATGCTTGCTTCCACTTGGCTGACTCTGGTCCAAAGGTGGGATGATTGCAACTCACAATTTTTTAAGATTCTGATATCAGAATGATAGACCAGAGAATCAACAGCCCTTAGATAGCAATATTTCTCAAAGTGTGGCCTGTGGACCCCTCACATCAGACATAACTTTTGAAGTTTGTGTGTATGATATTACCATTTACATTCCTGTGTATTTATGCCTGATTTATTTTGTTGTTGTTGTTGTTGTTGAGATGGAGTCTCACTCTGTCGCCCAGGCTGGAGTGCAGTGGGGCGATCTCGGCTCACTGCAAGCTTCGCCTCCCGGGTTCACGCCATTCTCCTGCCTCAGCCTCCCGAGTAGCTGGGACTACAGGCACCCACCACCACTCCTGGTTAATTTTTTGTATTTTTAGTAGAGACGGGGTTTCACCATGTTAGCCAGGTAGGTCTCGATCTCTTGACCTTGTGATCCACCCGCCTTGGCCTCCCAAAGTGCTGATCTATTAAATCAGAATCTTTAGGTAGGGGGCTCATGAATCTTCACATTTAGTAAGTTTATTGAGTGATTCTTATGGACATAAAAGTTGAAGAATTGCCTATGCTGGAAAAAAAAAACCCTTCCTTGTGTATTTTTCACATTTGTTACACAGATGAGTAAAACAGTAAAATGGATGTATTTAGTTAGGTGGAAATAAAGAAAATGCTTTAATTTACCTGTTCATTTATTTACTCACTCACTTTTTTGTTCAAACATTTATTGACTATTCATAGATGACGAAAGATAAAGTATAAAATGTAAAATGTAAAAATGCAGGCCGGGCGTGGTGGCTTACGCCTGTTATCCCAGCACTTTGGGAGGCCAAGGCGGGTGGATCACAAGGTCAGGAGATCAAGACTATCCTGGCTAACAAGGTGAAACCCCATCTCCACTAAAAATACAAAAAATTAGCCGGGCGTGGTGCCAGGCGCCTGTAGTCCCAGCTACTCGGGAGGCTGAGTCAGGAGAATGGTGTGAACCCGGGAGGTGGAGCTTGCAGTGAGCCAAGATTGCGCCACTGCGCTCCAGCCTGGGTGACAGAGCAAGACTCCTTCTCAAAAAAAAAGAAAAAAAAATGCAAAAACACAACTTGAAGAATTCATGGAATCTATTTTCAAAGACGGGATATGTTTCTCAAGTATTATTTATGCCTGTCAGATGATGACTCAATGCTCCCTGCAATCAGGAAACAGAGGAACACTGCGCTTTAAGAACTGCCTACAGGCATCCCCACTCCCAGGCTTTTTGCAGATTTCTTTTAAACAATCCCAGACTAAAACAAAACTAACTTATCCTTAAACCTCTTTAGGATGGGAAATTTTATAGCCTCCTTCAAACATTAGTTCTAGTGCGAATAATACCACTTCCTTCAATACAAGTTCCTGAGTTAAAACAGATAAAGATTCTTTATCATGGAAAATGCAAGGAAGTGGTGGGTGGGGGGGTGCTGTACAGCCCATCCTGCCCTGAGAAATATGAGAATTATTAAGAGGCTGATCAAGCTGGTTCACTTTGTTTTTACTTTGGTCTCCTTCAGTGGTATGTCCACATCAGTATCATAATGTTTTCTTTGGTTCCCTATAACTCCCAATCCCTGCTAAGGATATGTTCTTGAAAACTCATTCACATCAATGGCAAATGATAGATAAATGCACAATATCTTACACTGTAGAACTGAAGTGTGGTTCTTCAGATACTGTTAGTGGCAGTGAATCTGCACGGGTCTGCAATCACCTCAATTCTTGCCTCCTCAGAAGAAAGAATTTGACCGAGGGCCATAAGACAGAGTGAGAGATGGAGGCAAGTTTTAGAGCAGAAGTGAAGGTTTATTAAAAAGCTTTAGAACAGGAATGTGTGAAAGGAAAATGAATCTTGGGGCCCCCCAAATCACTAAGCTAAAGGGAAAAGTCAAGCTGGGAACTGCTTAGAGCCAACCTGCCTCCCGTTCTATTCAAAGTCACCCCTCTACTTACTGAGATAAATGCATATCTGATTGCCTCCTTTGGAAAGGCTAATCAGAAACTCAAAAGAATACAATTTTCTCTTATCTGCCTATGACCTGGAAGCCCCTTCCCGCTTCAAGTAGTCCCGCCTTTGCGTTGAATTGTCCCGCTTTTTCTGGATAGAACCAATATTCATCTTACATATGTGGATTGATGTCTCATGTCTCCCTAAAATGTATAAAAACCAAACTGTGTTCTGACCCGCTTGGGCACATGTCGTCAGGACCTCCTGAGGCTGTGTAATGGGCTCACACCCTCAACCTTGGCAAAATAAACTTTCTAAATTAACCGAGACCTGTCTCAGACACTTGGGGGTTCACAAATGAAAGGAAGTAAAGTGCACTTCGAAGAGGGCCAAGCAGGCAACTTGAAAGATCAAGTGCACAGGTTGACTTTCCCTTAGGGTTTGGCATGCTTCAGGGGTCTTGTGTTACTTCTTCTGATTCTTCCCTTGGGATGGGCTGTCCTCATGCACAGTGGCCTGCTAGTGCTTGTTGTGGGGGCATATGCACAGGCATTTACTGGAGTTGTATGCATGTTCTCTTGAGGCTTTTCTTCCTCTTACCAGTCAAGTGTTCCTGTAAGGTTACATGTATCAGTTAAACTCTACCATTTTGCCTTAGTGCACATGCTTGAGCCCACTCACCCAACTCCTGAGATCTTATTGGAAAGCTGATCAATAGTTTCAGTTTTTTCTTTTTTCTTTTTCTTTTCTTTTTTTTTTGAGATGGAGTTTCGCTCTTGTTGCACAGGCTGCAGAGCAACGGCGCAATCTTGGCTCACTGAAACTTCCACCTCCTGGGTTCAAGTGATTCTCCTGCCTCAGCCTCCCAAGTAGCTGGGATTACAGGCATGCACCACCACACCCGGCTAATTTTGTATTTTTAGTGGAGACGGTGTTTCACCATGTTGGCCAGGCTGGTCTCGAACTCCTGACCTCAGGTGATCCACCTGCCTCAGTCTCCCAAAGTGCTGGGATTATAGGCTTAAGCCACCGTGCCTGGCCTCAGGTTTTTCTATTGGGGGACTGCTTTTCCTTGGCACTGGCTGAGGTTCATTCTTATTTTAGAGAGATAGTTTAACAACTGCCTGACCATCACCTGATGGTGATTGACATTCCTGGTGCGGGGCAGGTGGGCCCTCTCCTGCCCTGCTCATGTTTGATTAGCAAACTACTGTGACAATATCAGAGCTGCATAAGATTGGTACTTTGTTGGATCCTCTCCCGTGTTTCTGAAATTAGTTGCAAAAAGCATTTTGTTATTCTGCTTTCTCATTAGACAGTCGTGGAGACTGTATGATATAAACTCTCAAAAGGGCCGATAATTAAGAGCAGTCACAAAAAATGACTCTGTATTAGAGAATAGATATCACATCTGTTAGGTTTGCAAGATAGAGGACTTAGAGATCAAGAGAAATTTTACTTTCAGAGAATAACTGAGCATGCTAAAAGTTGGGAGGGGCCTTAATATACAATCATGCAAAGAAATTATCTGAGAAATGCATTGTTAGACAATTTCATCATGAACATCATAGAGTGTACTGACACAAACCTAGATTGTATAGACTGCTTCATAATGAGGCTATATAACATATAGCCTATTGCTGTTAAGCTACAAGCCTGTATAGCATGTTACTGTACTGAATACTGTAGGCAATTGTAACACATTGGTAAGTATTTGTGTGCCTAAACACATATAAACATAGAAAAGGTCCAGTTAAAAGATGGTATATTGGCCGGGCGTGGTGGACCACACCTGCCATCCCAGCACTTTGGGAGGCCAAGGTGGGAAGATAGCTTGAGGCCAGGAGTTTGAGGCCAGCCTGGACAACACAGTGGGGCTGTATCTCTACAAAACATAATTAAAAAAAAAAAAAAACTTAGCTGGGCATGGTGGCATGTACCTGTAGTCTTAGCTACTTGGAAGGCTGAGATAGGAGGATCACTTGAGCCCAGGAATGCGAGGCTACAGTGAGTTATAATTGCGTCACTGCACTCCAGCCTGGGCAACAGAGATAGACTCTGTCTAAACAAAAACAAACAAACAAACAAACAACTAAAAGGCAATATGAAAAACAAAATATGATACATCTGTATGGGGCATTTACCATGAATGGAGTTTGTGGGACTGGAAGTTGCTCTGGGTGAATCAGTGAGTGAGTGGTGAGTGAATGTGAAAGCCTAGGGCATTACTAAACACTACTGTGGGCTTTATAAACACTGTACACTTAGGCGACACTAAATTTACAAAATTCTTTTTTAATAATACATGAACCTTTGCTTACTGTAACTTTTAAACTTTATCAACTTTTACTTTTTTAAAAACATTTTGACTCTGGTAATAACACTTAGTTTAAAACACAAACACATTATACAGCTGTACAAAAATATTTTCTGGCTTGGCGAGGAACCTCATGCCTGTAATCCCAGCACTTTGTGAGGCTGAGGTGGGCAGATCACTGGAGGCCAGGAGTTCCATACCAGCCTGACAAACACAGTGAAACCCTGTCTCTATTAAAAATAAAAAAAATTAGCTGGGCATGGTGGCACACGCCTGTAATCCCAGCTACTCTGGAGGCTGAGGCACGAGAATCACTTGAACCCAGGAGGTGGAGGTTGCAGTGAGCCAAGATTGCACCACTGCACTCTAGCCTGGGCAACAGAACCAGACTCTGTCTCACAAAAAAGGAAAAATTTCTTTATATCCCTATTTTTTAAGCTTTTTTTCTATTTTCAAAGGTTTTTTTTGTATACTTTTTAAGCTTTTTTGTTGTTGTTGAAAACTAAGACACAGATACACACATCAACCTAGGAGTATACAGGGTCAGGATCATGATTATCACTATCTTTCACTTCCATGTCTTATTCCACTGGAAGATCTTCAGGGGCAATAACATGCATGGAGCTGTCATCCCTTATAAAAAAAAGCCCTCTTCTGGAACACCTGCTGAAGGATCTGCCTGAGGCTCTTTTGCAGTTATCTTTTTAAAAAATACGTAGTAGGAGTATACGCTAAAATAATGATGAAAAGTATAGTACAGTAAACACATAAACCAGTAACACAGTTGCTTATCATCATTATCAAGTATAATGTACTAACCTATATTTTTGGCTGGCAGCACAGTACATTTCTTTACACCAGCATCACCATGACGATAGAAATTTTTCAGCTCCATTATAATCTTACGGGATTACTGTCATAAAAGTGGTCTGTTGTTGACCAAAATGTCATTATGGGGTGCATGACTGAACTGGCCTCATTATATAGATGAGGAAGCTGGGTTCCAGGGAGGTAAAGTGATGTGTGCTAAGTCACACAGATGACTAGGGACTATCTGTAATGTGGAAATCAGATACAGCAGCCTCTACATTACTTTGGTAACATAATTATCATGGGCTTACTAATAACCCAGAGCAAGTAAAGAGCATGCTAAATACCTTCTTGTTTCATAATCATGGCAAGAGCTCTGCAGTACAAATGCAAGATAATGTCCTCTGAGTCCAATCCTTTGTGGGAAGAGGCAGAGTATAAATAAATAAGCAAGTAAGCAAGTAACCTCCAACTTACACTCCCAACAATGAAGAGTTTTAATTTTTTTTTTTAATGAGTGCATCCGTAGGGGTATGTATGTATATTAACTTATATTGTGTACTGACTAGAAAATGATCCACGATCTCTCGGAAGACCCATTCCCTTGATTAGTGGTAAGTTAGGTTAGTTAATTAAGGTTACTTTAATACTAATTAGTCAGGGCTTTAATTATGCTTTCAGAACAGGAACACAGGACTCATATGGTTCTTAGTGACCCAGTTAACTAAAGTGATAGGATTTTTGTCTTTCATCTAATAATGATTCGTGATAAGGAACAGACGGAGAAAAGCTGATCCTAATGGGATTATAGAAGAATTCTTTAACCAGAGACAACCAGAGAGCAACAGAAGGTCTGAGATAAAAAAGCATCCTCTGTAGCTTCTGGAATAGCTCTGCAGGGAGAACAGCCAAGGGGCTGAAGCATGGCTGACTTTGTCATGAAGAGCTCCCAAAAATTGGCCCCAGTCTAGTGAGTCAATGGATTGTAGAGTATAAGCAATAAATGACGGCCTTAATTGCAGAAGGGGTGTCATGACAAACAGAAAACTAAGTGGAAAAAGCCTTTTCCCAATCATGGTAGTGGGCTTCACTTACTGAGTGCCCTTTGTATGCCAGACCATAAGACTTGCTGGAATTGTGGAAATGAGTGTGTCAGGATTCCACTTCTCAAGGCAGAGATAGTCTGGTGGGATGGACAGATTTGCAGACAGATAAACTATGCTGCAACATGCTAAATGTGCTATTGGCAAATCTGTCCCTCCCACCCAAACTGTAAACAGACTGGAATGCATCCAATTTTCCATCAAATTCAGCATGAAAATGTGGTTAACTTCTTGCCAGTCCCAGTACTGTCTTTTGGTAGCTGTAGCCTCTTGTATTCTTGGATAATGTAGTAAGAACAATGTCCTCTAACTTGTTTAAGAAGACTTTTTGAATTCGGTGTCCTTTAGAAATGGGAATAAGCAATGTGACAACTCAAGACTGACTTGAAGAACTAAATTTGCAGCAAGTCATTGGATCTGTACGTGTTTGTGGTTTTAATGGATTATATCTATTTTCCATATTTGCAGAATACTTTGCAATCCCCATCCAATAAAGCCATTTCCCTCTACCATAGAAATGGAAGCAGGATATAAATAAAAATATTAATTTTTACTGTAACCTTCTTTCTTTTGCATGTATTTTCCTTCCTATATACCAAGTCTTCGTGATTCCCTGTCTGGGAGTCTTTTGTACTGTGGGCCAAAAGAAACAAACTAGTTTTGTTTTTAAAAGCCCAACCTCAATATTGTACTGGATCTTTGCTGCAAGGAGCCATAATGCAGGCGAAGTCAAGGCCAAAGCTTGGAGGTTGAAACATCATTATGGAGAGGGGTGGGGGCAAAGGGGAGGCCAGCCCTGGGCTTTACAGTTTCTAAAAGAATTGCACATTTTATCTGCTTGGGGTGGCTGTGGAATCTCTGATGAGATCTGTGGTGCAAGTGGAAATTTTGGATACTTTAATCTTGACAAAGACATATTGGAGTCCCCATTCTTAAAGAGCACCTGCTGACTTGAACAGTGAACATACAGGCAATGAACTTCATGAACAGGAAACCAGAAGGCCCTTCCCAGGCACTGGGCTTGGCTCTGGGGATCTCAAAGTCTGTGTAGCAGATCTTAGAGTCTGTGTAGCAAACTCAGTGATAACAAAGATTGAATTTCTTGCCAGCTTTTTGGAATAGGAACTCAAAACACATATAATTTGTTTTAGGAAATTATAAGTAAAGTTGACATTAATCCTGTGTTGTGGCTTGCAAATTCTTACACACTACCCCACTCATATTCCATAATAAGCAAATGCATTCTTTGCTCCTGAATCAGGAACATATGTTCTCAGCAGTCTCATTTCTGTGTTCTTAGGACCCTTGATACCTAGTGCACAAAGCTCCCCTCCATTACCACTGGAAGACCCCCCTTTAGAATCTACATATCTGGCTAGAAAGAAGCGTAGACTAGTATTAGTTATAATGTGAACTCATTTCATACATACTCGGAACATTCATGAATTCAATTCTACCTGCTAGTATTCTTTGGTACAACCACAGCTTTTATCTGGTACTCGACCACAGAAGTAGTTTGTATTAATGCTGGAGCAAAATCAGTCTTCTTTGGACTTCTTGAGAAATTTGTATCTGTATAGGGTTGATATACAAAGGATTCTGCTTTAGATGGACAATTTGGAAGATTTTCAAGGATAATTTTTGATTACTAAAATTTTGCCTTACCTTTTTTTTAATTCTAGAAACTAGGCTTACACAAAAGTAATTGCAGTTTTTGCCATTACTTTTAATTGCTTATTGTCCAATTCCACATTGAAAGTAATGGCAAAAACTGCAATTAGTTTTGCAGCAACCTAATAGCTCACTAATATGACACTAAGGTTGTGAAACCTTAGTTTGCTTCTCCAGATCTCCCTCATTTATTTCTGGGACTGTTTCCATTACTGATATTCTGATGGCTTCTGAACCTAACTCTGTAGCCATGACCTCTCTCCCAACCTCCAGACTGTTTTTTAATCCAATTGCCTACCTGACATCTCCTCTGAATTTCTGAAAGGTCACAAAATAAATAGCCCTCTCCCTGAACCTATTCCCAGTTCTCTCCCCTTTTCAATAATTAGCCATTTCTCTAAGTGTTGCTTCAGCTAGAAACCATGCAGTGTTTTGTTTGTTCATTTGTTTTTGTTTGTTTCTGTTTCTGTTTTGTTTTGTTTTTTCTTTTGAGATGGATTCTGTCACCCAAGCTGGAGTGCAATGGCACAATCTCGGCTCACTGCAACCTCCGCCTCCCAGGTTCAAGTGATTCTCCTGCCTCAACCTCCCGAGTAGCTGGGATTACAGGTTCCAGTCACTATACCTAGCTAAGTTTTGTATTTTTAGTAGAGATGGGGTTTCACTATGTTAGCCAGGCTGGTCTTAAACTCCTGATCTCAAGTGATCTGCCCACCTCAGCCTCCCAAAGTGCTGGGATTACAGGTGTGAGCCATTGTGCCCGGCCCCATGCAGTCTTTTTAATTCTGTTCTTTTCTCCACCCCAACATCCAACATGTCAGCAAATCCTGTCTACTGTTATTTGCAAAGTATGTCCCAAGTCAACTAAGTATTTTTCTGTTTCCAGTGCTGCTATCTTTGTCTCAGCACCCACCATCATTTTCCTGAAATGCTGCCATAGTCTCTAGACTGATCTCTCCACTTCCCCTTCTGCTGCCACTTCCCTCCACATTCCAGGCTCTACAGAGCAACTATGGTGAAGCCACAAAAACAAAATTCAGATCATGGCAATTCCTAGCTAAAACCTTCTAGTAGTTTCCTATTGCACACAGAATAAAGTCCAAATGCCTGATGTGGTTTAACAGTTTCTCCATGACTCAATGCCTACTCATCTTCATGAATCACCCTCTACCACTCTTTCACTTGCTTACACACTGTGGTTTCCCCTATGACCTTCTCTTGGGTTTTTGAAATGCCAAGCTTATTATGATCTTCAGGCCTGTGCCCTTGCTGTTAATGCTACCTGGAATGTTCTTCCCTCAGGATCTTCATAAGACTGATTCTTTTTTGCTTTTCAAATCTCAGCTCTAGTGGCATCTTCTCAGTGAGACCTACACTGACTCCAGCTCTCAATCACATCAACGCGTTTAATTTTTTATTAAACTCATGGATACCTAAAACGCCCTTTGGTTTTTATTTGTGGGCTGGTTTATGATCTACCTTCACCTTCCTACGTCTGTCTTATTCTCTGCCATGTCCTTGGGACCTGGTAGGATGTAGTCACAGAGTAGACCCTCATGAACAAGTGGTAAATGAATGGATGAAGGTCTCTAAGGTGTATTTCATTTGGGTTCATTAATATGGTTTTTTGAACTAAAATGTGGCAATCTCCACATTTTTTTAAATATTGCTTTATTTCCCTTTTGGGATACCTGCTGCTAAAACCTCTTCTTGTCCCATAGCCACAGGGATGAGTTTCTGCAGCCTAGCCCTTCTTCCCTCCTCACTTCCCCCACAGAGGGGCAGACAATGAACATTTCTAGCATGACCATTTCTAAAGCTGCATCAAGCTTTCTAGAGCTAGTTCAATGAATCCAAACAGTAATGAAACTACTTCTATATGAACCTAAGGAAAGTGCTTTTGCTTTTCACGGCTGTGCCCAAACAATCTGTGCTCCTGTTTTTAGTGGCCCACTGAGCTCCCAATGAGATAGTTTTTTAGTATATATATTTTTTGCAGTCCTCTTTCCCAAGGATTCAGATAGGAGTTTAGGGCTATTGTGGACCCGGGGAAATATTTGAGGAACAGACCCCATTTGTGCATAAAACGTTTCTTCTAACAAAACTGGTTCTGGTCAGTGTCTGGGCCTGATACTTTCAAGGCCCCTCGTTCCTAGTGCAAATAGCTTCTACAGATCTTTCCGCTCCAGGCTGCCAGCCTTGCCTGGATATAGCTGGATCCCACCATGAACACAGCTTAAGCTCCAGCTGCTATCCCCAGTCCAATGCCAAAGTGATATTATAATCCTGACACAGGACTAATTAACCATGCCTAAGTGGTTAGGAAAGGATTCATGGAGGACAGAATATTTAAGCTCATTTCAAGGGGTAAGTTGAAGAATGTAAGGCAGAGAGGGAAGTGAAAGCAAAAAAAAAATGACGTATATATGTAAAGACATAGAAATTATACAATCAGGTTCTTAAGAGGAATTTAGTAGTGTTAGAGTACAAGAGGAGGGAGAAAGGGCTGGTAAGGGAAGTTGGAATCAGGTCACTTAGGCCTTGTGGGCCCTGACAAGGAACTGAGTTTTAATGAATAGGGGAATGTCACTGAATGCATTTTTAAGCAAGAGACAGATGTCATCAAAACATCTTTTATAAATATAACTCTGGTAGGAGCATATATAATAAATTAGTGTGGGAGAGATTACTGGTAGAGAGATCAGAGAGGGGTCTATTACCAGGGTCAGGCAGGAGAAAAATAGAAACATGGACTAAGGGGATAGCCATAATGGTAGTGGGGAAAGAATAAGAAGGATCTGATTTCAGGTGCATTTCAGAGAGAGCATAGACTTGATACTGGCTGATTGGCTCTGAGGGATTATGGAAAATAAGTTTCAAGGGTGATTAACCAAATTTTACTCTTGGAAAATTGTGAGACTTAATATGGCATCAATTGAGATAATTAATCCAAGAAGAGAAGGAATAGAGAAGAAGAGAGAAAGATGTTTGCCATACTTCACTAACACAGCCCAGAAGAAAAGTCTTACATCGTAGATACAGTATTTAAGGTTGGGGTTGTAGTGCTACCAGGACAGGAACATAGGCCACCCCATTGATATTGTTGATGGAATGGAGGGGTAATCTGACACATGTGGCATATTAGTAGTTTGTACTAAGGATTTTGATCTGTATTGAAAAGGTAAGTGATCCTCAAAGAGTCACTGATCCTTGTCTGCCATTTACCCATTCTCTAACTTCCATTAGCAGTCTGTTGGCATTCTCGCACTGATATATACAGAGCTCTTTGCCTTTTCAGTCTCATTGCACAAACACTGAATCACTGTCTGTGCTGTAGGAAGGAGAAACCAATGTTTTTGTTTTTGCTTTTTAAAATTTGTGGTGCTTAAAGCAGAGAGGCATTAGAGTACAGAACTAGGAGTCAAAAGATTTTGGTTCTTTTCCTAGTTGCTCAAGTTAGGTAGCCTTTCCTTTTTTTTCTTTCTACTTCCTTCCTTCCTTTTTTCCCTTCCTTATTTTTTAAAACTTTGGTTTCATCATCTGTAAAATGGTGATGAATGGTGGTGGTGGTTGTAACATTTTGGCTACTTGGCAGGAATCAAATGTAAGGATCAAGTAGGATAATGTTTACAATGATTCAATGTGTTGCTATTTACTTAAAGTACAGTAGCAGCAAATATTATCCAATGAAATTACCTGGTATGTTGTACAGAATGCTCCATGATGCTTGGAGAAGATGACCACATTTCCATACCAGTCAGTTTTGTGTAATAATAGAATAGTGATTGAGAACAGAGGCTCCGGAGCACACTGTGGCAAATGGAAGTCCCAGTCAGCCACTTTTCAGTGGAATGATCATACACAAGTTATTTGGACTCTTTAAATCTTTCTTTCACTATCAATAAAATAGAGAAAGTAATTCTTATTTCACAAATTTTATGGGATAAAGCAGATGATACAAGTATTGAGGATATTGATTTTATCCTATCACACTTGGGTGTAAGAAATGTCATATGATTCTTCTAAATAAAAACTAAATCTCACTATGAGCAGCCATTCACCAGGATAGTCAGACAGCTATTATCATTCATATTTGTTCTTTGCCTCTAGCCACAGATTGTTGTTTCCAAAGAATCTAGGGGTCTTATATTGTGTCTTGAAGGAAAACAATTCTCAACCCCTCAACCCATGGTAGTTGCTATTAGATGCTTATAGTTCAACTCTAATAGCAGAGGCTCTGCTAGTTCTGTGTCAACCTTGGGTGTAGGGGCCTTTGCTAAGACTGGGAGGTTCAGCTTTTAGTGCCCCTAGCACAGCACACAGCCATTCACTCCAAGGCCTTGTATCTTCTGAGAGAGCAGAAACTGAATTAGGTGTGGATCTTCACTACCTGCAAAACCAGTCAAAACCCCCACCCCTTCCCAGGTTTGGGGTATCTCCCCGTCTTTCAGGTTCAGAATATTTGGCCTCGCTGCTTACATACTTTCTCCATTCAGCCTTGGCATTTCCCATGCAATTTCTCCTCAAAGGATCTTTAAAAACAATGTTGCTATTTCTTTCCTGGGGGCGTGGTGAATAGCATATTTACCCAGTTGAAGTTGTCATGTGAAATCCCTGTTTTATGCATATAGATCACTTATCATACTTCCTAGCACGAGGTAAGTGCTCTATGAATGTGATGGAGAGCTGCTGTCTCTCCTGAGCCATCTTCCAGCTTCCTCAAGCTTTACAATCCTGCTCTGCGCCCAGGAAGCTGACATACAGGATGCATCATTGAGTTCCCATGTTCTCTGGCTTCTGGTTAGGCTCTGTCTATGGGGGGACGAGAGACAGGGAGTACAGTTAGGTTGAGGAATTCATTCTCCTGGCTGCTCCCTGTGGAGTCACATGTGGCTGCCTCACTCTGTGGCAGGCTACAGCTTTTGCTGGATGGCCCATGCTTCATGGTCTTTTCTCTTCTTTTCCTGCCTCTTCATGCCTTAGATGTGGTGACACCTCCTGTGGTTACCAGCTCTAGAGTATTACCCCATCCTTTGTTGTTTTCCTCCTTTGGTAAATAGCTCCCATCCTCATTATTCTTAATATATATATATTTTTTTTTCCCGAGATGGAGTGTCGCTCTGTCACCCAGGCTGGAGTGCAGTGGCGTGATCTTGGTTCATTGCAACCTCCATCTCCCGAGTTCAAGCAATTCTCCTGCCTCAGCCTCTTGAGTAGATGGGATTACAGGCACGTACCACCAAGTCCAGCAAATTTTTGTATTTTTAGTAGAGACAGGGTTACACCATGTTGGCCAGGCTGGTCTCGAACTCCTGACCCCAGGTGATCTACCCACCTCGGCCTCGCAAAGTGCTGGGATCACAGACATGAGCCACCACGCCCGGCCTCTTAATAAAATCTTTATTTTATTCAAGTATTGGGTTCTTAAGTGCTTCCTGGATCACTCTCAAAACTAGAGGAATAAATGTTGAGGCCAATCATAATCATTTTATTCCCATGTCAGCAAAAGATGGTCATGTGCTGCACTGCGGTCAGTTAAATAAAAGAAAGAGGGTTCCTGGGAGTACCTCAGAAGGTTTTCTTTACCCTTAAAAAGAGACACCTAATAAAAGCTTGTGCTTTTTATCTTTACATGTTGTGTGTATGGAAGTGATAGTTGGAGCCATTGGAGCCATCTTGTGACCATTAGTGAAAGCCAAGAGAAAATCATAGAGAAATCTGACATTGTTAAGTTGCTGAATTAAGTCCAGAATTTCCTGCTGTCAAGCTTTTGTTATGGGATATAATTTATTTTCTGCGATTTAAATGACTTTAGTTGGGGGATTAATCCCAATCTCTCTTTACACTTATTTGTTTTTAGTGCAAAAACAATTCCTAACAGAAAAATAATTATTTTCAATGTTCGGTAGCTGCTATTTTTTTCTATTGCATTGTATTTTCAAGTTAAGGCCATAAAATAGTAAAGAACATTTGAATCTCTTTAAAGTGAAGACTTCCAGCGGTATAAAATTTTTGTATCATCTGAGAATTGGCACACTTCCGAGATGAGTGGGATAGGAAGTGGGAAATCTACAATTTCAACATATGTCTAATAGGGGTTAAATTTTTCTTGAGAGAACAAACAAAAAAAATAACATCTATAAGATTACAGAAAAAATGTTACCTTGCTTTTCTTAGAATTTCAGTTTTACTGTGGAAATTGTGGAGTCTGAAAAGGAAAATCTATTTGCTTACAGAGTTAAAGGATAGACTATCCTGGAGACTCTGGAAAACTTTAGTATCAGCCATTCTACCAGTTACTGATTTACAATTTGCCAAATGCTTGGAAATTTCCTGGCCTATTGTTACCATGATGTAATTATTTGTTTAGCATATTTTCTAGCAAGAAAAGAGAGGTCGAAGACAGAAGTGGTAAGTTTTCAATTTCAGATACAGGTCAGAGGTAAAGGAGTCATATAGCTGGATTTTCCAGGAAAGACTCCATTTCTAATATGGATCAATTCATTCAGTTCTACTTCAGTGACTCAAGTATCACAGAACATAAAGACCATAAGTCATATGAGTCATCTCTTTCATTTTTTTTTTTACCAGAAACTCTATCAGTTGACCAGAAATAATTACAATTTCATAAATCCCCTACCTTCCTTAGGGAAGGTACATTTCCTTCCTTCTAATGCCTTTGTCATACAGAGACAGAAAATAAGGAAAAGATATCTGGGGATGGGAAAGTGCTACTATCAACATTTATTCTGTTTCCTTCCTCTTTACTCCTTATTTTCAATTTTGTGTGCCAACTCAGGTAACCATCTTCCCACAAACCTAGACTGTGGTGGGGAACAAGGAGGGGGCAGATGTTGGCTCTGATAAATAGCTGCCCCTCTTTCTATGCCTCTGCTACAAGGTACTTATTGATACAAAAATAAAAAAAGTACTAAACATAGTATCCAGTTTTTCTGTGTAAATCCAAAAAAGACATTATTATTGACTGGATTCTATATCAAGTCTGGGCAAGTTATCCACAAACAGGATAAAGATAATAAACTCTTTGGGGCATCAGTATACCATACAGCAATCTCACTGTTCCCTAGAGCTGTGGAAGAATTCATTTACCTCACATAGGTGAACCTTTCTCTTCCCCAGAGAGCATTTTGTTCATCTTAGCTCAATACAAGATCAGATCCATTGTCAGCAGTAACAATTTGTACCTTGTTTTTTTTTTTCCCCCACTGGGTTGAAACTTAAAGCATCTCTGAGTGGAAAATAACTGGCAATAGCTGTATCTCAATTTTTACAAAGGGGTCGAGGAGAGAGGGAGAACCTTAGATTAAGATGTTCTTCTGAAATCACAGGTCCATCCAATCAGCGATAAAGCAAGAAACTAAAGCCAGCCTCAGAAAAACCAGTCCATTTATTCCCTAAAATCTTGTTTTCTTATTTGTTTCAGGTACATGGTAATTCTTGCCTCACTAGCACTCTTTCAAAGACAGTGAAAGGTCCCTTAGCATTTGGAAATAATTTTATTTTGCGGAATTTTGGAGCTGGCCTTGGCTGACTCTCTATTAATGTTAAAGAAAAAGTCAAATAACATGATTTTTCTATTAAAGCAAAGGTTTCTACATTAACACTGAACTTCAGGACACCACACAG
Organism: Pan troglodytes; assembly: GCF_028858775.2. Lineage (NCBI taxonomy): Eukaryota > Metazoa > Chordata > Mammalia > Primates > Hominidae > Pan > Pan troglodytes. The sequence continues at coordinate 134,812,148 of NC_072398.2, forward strand.
AGCTGAAGACAGCAGTTGGAGTGACAGTGACACAGAAATGAAATGAATTAAAATTGCCACTGACAATAAAGCAGGAAGAGGTGGGAGGCAGTAAAGGCTTGTCCCTGAAAATTTTACAGCATGGCTGATGCTGGAAGGAACAGTAATTTAAGACAGTTATGGACCTTAAAAAAAAGCAATAATGTTGAAGTCAGACCCAGTCTGTATGGAATGGTTATTATTTGGTTTAAAACTGTGAAGAATGCATTCACTACTTTGGTAAAAAGAGATACTGACCTTGATGCAGTGCAAATTTGATATGGGATTAGAGGTCCTTGTTCTTAGATTGCTGCTAAAGACAGGGGAGCAGCAGTAAAACAGCATCCTGGCGCTGAATAGGCACATGTGGGTGCAGCTCCACTTCAGTCAGGGCTTAGAATCAGCAGACGCTTGCATTTTAGGGATATAGTCTCAAAGCTCTGAGAGGACTGAAGACGTACTTTAAGAACACATATGCATATGCTCCCTCCGAGGGAGGTGCCCTGTTCTATTTGGGATCACTGTGCATTATGCAGGAAGTTGGTCACAGAATAAGGAATCGGGATTCCCAGACATCACATCTGCATACCGGTCAGATCATAGCTCTCCTTTTACTGCCTGTGTTATCCTGGGCAAGATATATTCCTTCTCTGATTTTCAATTTTGCCATCATATGGGATTATAATTATATTTTGTTTATAATGTTAAGTAAATGAAGATACTTTTTCAATGTTGAGCACTATATAAAAGCTGAAAATTGTTCCCACTAGATTGGACTGACAAGGGAATGTAGGTTTCCCTTTTATTAAATATATGTGCATATTTTTATTTATGCATTTGATATCAGTTGCTATCTGAGACTTGGACAAAATTGCAAAGAAGGCAGAATTTGAATATTTCTAATTTTCCTATGAGCAACTTATCTACCCATTTCTTTTTTTCCCCTTTCTCTCCAGAAAACTAAGTCAGAGCAGAAGGAGAATTGAAATGGTGATGAGGTGAGTGGGCAAAGGTAATGGCATGTAGGCAAAGTGTCAAGGGCGTACAAGATTTCAAGAGCTACAATGAGGTGTGAGACTTCAAAAAATAATTTTGGCTTCACTGAAGCTTAGCCCAACTTATACAAAGTTACTATACTATGTATTTATTGTATGATGTGGGCAAATTTTAATATGTTTTATATTATGCCAATTATGTGCCTAGAATTTTAGAAGATCTTAAAAGAACTTAGTGGGGATGATAAGGAAAGACCTGTTTGCATGGTAAGACCAGCATCTCACCACGGGAGAAAATGTTCAGCTGGACCAATAATCGGTGTACGTGTGTGTATGTGTGTGTTTGTGTGTGTGTGTGTGTGTGGTGGGGGATGAGGTGAGCACGCATCACTCAGCAGTAGCTAGGGGGACATTTTAAAAATTCACACATTTCTGTCTCTCCATGCAGGACATAAGGTAAGATGTGGGAAGTGACATTCCAGGCTATGACAGTTTTTTCTCCTCAATGTATTTCTAGCTCTGGCAAAGGTCTTAGCACACATTAGACTCTCAATAAACACTGAGTGGATAAATGAATGGGTGGTCTAAGTCAGGGGGTACTTGGTGATGCCAGAGCAGGTAGGAGTAGAGGGAGGATGGTGTTAGGGTGTCCTGAGTCAAGCACTATGAAGTGACTAGCCTGAGAGTTACCCTGAATGAGATGAGGCAGCATGGGAAATTGGGTTTTTGGAAGGGATACTAAATAATAATAATAATACATTAACAATGATATTTTGAGTTTACCATCTGCCAGGTGTTATAATAAAAAACTTACACTCAGCATCACATTTTCTTATTATATCAGCTCTATAACACAGGCAGTATTACCATAGCCATTTATGGATAAAGACATACAGAAGTCAGGTTAGTTACCCAAGGTCACAGAATTAGTATGTGACAGAACTGGGAGTTAAACCCATGTTGGTCATACTTCAAATCTGAGCGCTCTTAATGACAACAATGTAGGAATCTGTAGGGCATACAACAAGCATACAAATAGAGCTCCAATTGTAGAGGGTGCTGGAATAGTTATTATAACGCAGGTTACTGAAGCAGAAAACTGTTTTGAAGGGAAGGTGTCGGAAACTCATTTTATTAAATAGAAGATAAGGAAGAGACTTAGTTATAGGAGTAAGAAAGGAACCTGATTTGGAACTGGCTTGATTCCAAAGCTTAGACTGGAGGTCCTAGTTAGGAGATCAGAGTCACTAGTTGTACAGAGTACTGGATCTCACATTCAGGGCACTCATGCTGATGCTGAGTTGTAAAGTTCTGTCTTATTTGAACCTGTCCTTTCTAAGTCTAATCACTCCTCTTTCCTTACAGAGGAGTCTCTCTAATGGGTCTAGACTATTTCTGGTTCTTAGCCAGAAATGCTTACAGAAGTACCTGAGTAGTTCATGAAAATATCTGTGTTTGAGCTTCACCTCAGACCAGTAAAATAAGACCTCCTGTGGGTGAAATCCTGGCATTATGGTTTCTTAATAGTTCCTATAGTCAATTTAAATGTGCAGCCAAGGTTAAGAACCATGGTTTTAGGTTAACATTTCTGATCAAATTAACCACTATTCATGTAAATTTGGTTCATAGTTCTTGGGTGGCATATATGTATGTATTAGTATAGTTATTTATGCTTTTAAATATTTTTTCTAATTATAAAATTAAGACAAATTTATAGAATAAATATTTTCAAAAGAAGAGATATTTATTGTTTCCTGACAATGTGATAGAAATCCAAAAGACTCATGTACAAGAGCTGAAATTACTATCAAAAAGCTCTTTTGAATAAATACAAGGAGGAATTTCTGAGAAATCAGCAGAAATTGCCAGAAATCAAACTGAAAAGAGAGTTGAAAGACACATTTCTAGGCTTATGTTAATACTACGGATGCACTGGGGCCAGGGTTGGGTGATAATGGCCCAACACCTAATGGAGAAAATGTCCTAGGACTGTGGAAGATGAAGGCTTGGAACTGAGACCCCCTGGAAAAGACAGGCACTTGAAAGCCTATTCCCTCAAAGACAAGGTGAGCTAGGGGCCAGGGGGCTGGGTTGGGGAAGGTGAGTTGTCTATATTAGCCTGGGCTCCAGATAGAAGAAAATTCCCCTCTTGCAATTCATACCTTTGACACAATGCACTGGACACAATTTATGTACAATCTCATATTTGGCTGATCTTTCTCACCTCTGGAGCCTGGTGGCCGCTTCCTCGTGGGACTCCTGGCTGCTGCCTCTGTACCAGGCACAGCTGCCACCACCTTATCTGCCAGCCTCTGTTATGATTACTACACTTTCCATGGGAGCCGTAGCAGCTCTGGAGACCAGGCCCAACCAATTGCACCCAGGGAGACTTGGCTCCCTTAACCACTTCTGGATTCAAATAAAACACTATGACAAATTGTTTGGGAAATTCAAGTTAAAATAATTAACATAATTTTGTTCATAACACTCTGGCAAGCCTGATGAAAGCAAAGAACAAATCTCTTTTAAGAGAACCCAGATAAATTCAAAACCCAAATCTTGCAAGAGTCTCATAAATAAATTATGCAAAACATAAATTCACAATTAAACAACAACAAAAGAAACACACACATACACACACACACACACACACACACACACACAGTAATAAGCCAACAAAAGCATGAATCAAGAGGCAAAAAAAACACAGCAAATATACCATTCAGGAGCATCATGTAAAGGGAATATCAAATGGTGAATGTAAAATAAAATTTTGGTTTCCCTCCAGAAGCTAACTGCAAGGGAAGGATTCAAATGCAAGTAGTTTATGTGGTAGATGGTCCCAGAATATATCAGTAAACGATTGGGAAAATTAGATAGAAAAGAGAAAGAAGTCAGTAGATGATATATTATCAAATGAGTTTCTACTGTGGACAATTGAATCTCAGTATCACTGGGAATGTTGCTAGCAGAGGTGGAACATGCTTCAGAGTTATCCTAACTAAGATACAAGGAAGTTGGGGATGCTTATTTATCAATTTCTTATCCATCATTAAATAAAGGATGCTTCTGGAAACATTAGGTCATTCACCCTTTGAATTTTCTTTGTGCCTGGGCTGAGTGTGTCCTTAGGATCAAGCAAAAAGTAATCAGGCAGAGAATAGCAAGATCCAGCTAACAGATTTTGGCATGTAGGGGTGAATGTCAAAGGGTTAGGAGCAAGAATATGAGGATTTGATAACTAAGAATGTTTAAAGAAATAAAGACTGCTATATATATATATTATTAAAATATATAAAATTATTAAAAGATAGAAAACTTCAGTGTCAAGAATCCTTCCCAAAATTCAAACAGGAATAACAAGAAATCTCCTTTTGAACACACAATCAGGCCTATCCCAGAGACTATAGAACATTAGAGACAAACAAGAGGTATTACAAGTGGTCAGAAAGAAAAGACAAATTACAGCAGATTTCTCACAGACAAAAGAAGGACAGAGCATAGTGTCTTCAAAATACTTAAAGAACATGCTGTCAACCTAAAATTGAATGCCTTAGCTAAACTTTATTCAAAGAAAGAATAAAATAGAAAAATTTTCAGACAAACAAAAATAGAGTTTACCACCAACAGAATGTGCCATATCTCACAGATATTTCCAAAATGCTTCAAAAAGATGAAAACCGACCTCGAAATGAAGATCTCTTAGATCAGAAGTCAAGAAACTATGGCTCAGAGATTGAATCCAACCTACAGATGGATTTTGTAATTCCTGTGAGCTAAGAATATTGAAAAAAATAACTTTATATTTTATAACAATATTAGATTTAGAGAAAAATCAAAGAGATAGTACAGTGGGTTCCTATATATACGCTTTCCCACCTCTGATCTAATTTCTTCTATTATTAGTTCTTATATTCGTGTGGTACATTGGTTAAAACTGATGAAACAATATTGACAGACACATATATATATCTATACACACATACTCATACACATTACTGTGTGTACATACAGACATACACACATATGTATATACATACTTCTACCAATACACACACACATTATGGATTTTAATGTCTTCTTGCAGAATGACTCCCTTATCACTGTGTAGTGTTCCTTTTTATTCCTGTTACAGTAGTTTCCCTTGAGGCCAGGGCTTTGTTAAGAAAAATGAAATGCTCTGGGCATATTTCAAAAGGTTTACTTTTTCTCTCCTCCTGCCAAAAAATGGGAGAGGATTTTCCTCCAGTCTGGGCTCCTGAAAATAAAACTCACAAAGGTATAGGGATCTCCCTAAGACTGGATCCCCAGGAATTTTTAACTCTCAAGCTAGTCCACACTCAACCTCCATCAATTCGTCAATTACCATTTAAGTGTTCCTACAAGTTACCTGCTGCAGCTCCTGGTAAGTTGTGATTCTTTTTTTTTTTTTTTTTTTTTTTTTTTTTGAGACGGAGTCTCGCTCTGTCGCCCAGGCTGGAGTGCAGTGGCGCGATCTCGGCTCACTGCAAGCTCCGCCTCCCGGGTTCACGCCATTCTCCTGCCTCAGCCTCCCGAGTAGCTGGGACTACAGGCGCCCGCTACCACGCCCGGCTAATTTTTTGTATTTTTTAGTAGAGACGGGGTTTCACCGTGTTAGCCAGGATGGTCTCGATCTCCTGACCTCGTGATCCGCCCGCCTCGGCCTCCCAAAGTGCTGGGATTACAGGCGTGAGCCACCGCGCCCGGCCCGGTAAGTTGTGATTCTTATATTGTCCTCCCTCTCTAGTTTTCCAGGTGGTGGTATGTTCTGTGTCCTCAATTCTCTGATGGATCTAAAAGGAGTTGTTGATATTCAGTTTTTTAACTTGTTATGAGGTTGGGAGTGATGACTTTAAAACTCTTGATATGTCTCATCTGAAATAAGAAGTCCTCTAAGAATGTTTTTTATGTTTTAAAATGGTTGAAATAAAACAAAAGATGAATATTTTGTGGTACATGAATATTACATGAAATGTAAATTTCAGCATCAGCAAATGCAGGTTTATTTGAGTTATGCTCATTCTGTTTTTTTTTTTTTTTTTTTGAGATGGAGTCTAGCTGTGTTGCCGAGGCTGGAATGCAATGGCACGATCTTGGCTCACTGCATCCTCCGCCTCCTGGATTCAAGCAATTCTCTTGTCTCAGCTTCCATAGTGGCTGGGACTACAGTCACATGTCACCATGCCTGGCTAATTTTTGTATTTTTAGTAGAGACGGGGTTTCACCATATTGGTGAGGCTGGTCTCGAACTCCCGACCTCAGGTGATCCACCCATCTTGGCCTGCCAAAGTGCTGGTCTCATATCTATTGACTCTGGCGGCTTTTGTGTTACAAAGGCAGAGTACAGTAGATTGTGTCAGAGACCATATGGTCTGCAAAGGTTGAATATTTACTCTCTGATCCTATACAGAATAGTTTTGCCATGGGAAATCTCTGTGTAGTTAAACAAGGAACAGTGACATGTGGATAAATATAAACAACCATTGACAGCATAAAGCAGAGTCATGAGCGGCCTCTGGAGCCAGGTTGACTGGCTTTGAATCCTGGCTTTACCACTTAATTAAGTGGTCACAATTGGGTGACATAAGGCAAGTTCACTAACTGCTTTCTACTTCAACCTTCTCATATCCAAAATATAAGGAGAACATAGTTCCTATTACATAAGTGCTAAAACTTCAGGGGGTGGCTACGAGGCTTAAATGACCTAATATTGATAAAATGCTATAAACAGGGTCTATTTGTATAAAACTAAATACACAATAATAATAAGTGATTTGATAAAATTTAAAAAACTAAAATACTGAAAAAAGTGATAATTTGTAAAAATGGAGGCAATGACCAAAGTTAAAACATTCTGAAAACCTTATAATGTTTGGGTAGAGGTAGAGATTTGAAAACTTCGGATTTGGTTAAATATGCTATTGTAGACATGGCTAGCTATCCACCAAGAATTTGTTCTCAGACATAGTATAGAGTTGATGCTGGGAGGGATGGCTGTCCACCAAAGACTAATATTCTATCCAGTAAAATATAAAAGGTAATGATGTTGGTCACCCAGTGGCCATGGCTCTTAAGAAGGGACTCAGTCTTCTTACTCTGTTAAATGAAGAGATCACCTACATCCTGGGGATGATGAAGGCACAAGAGCAAAAGGACCTTGATTCTTATTTTATCCTATAAAGAAAAGCCATTTGCTGATTAGGAACACTTGCATTGGGCTGACAGGTGTCTAAGGAACACATTTACATTGTATTAAGCAACTGAAACATGAAGATTAGTTACAAAAGCTAGTTTTATACTACCCAAATGCATGTATTATATAACTACCTAGCCATTGGTGGAGAGAAAATAGAATGTAAAATGCCTGATAAATTCAAAAGCAAGCAGGAGAGGAGAAAAGAAAAAGAAGCAGAGAAATAGCCAGATAAACATAAAGCACCAAGTAAGTGGTAGGAATAACTCAAAATATACTATTAAACACAATAAATGTTAATGGAGTAAACATGCAGGTCAAAATATAAATATTCTCAGTTTAGATAATTAGTAAAATCTAAGTATATGCTATTTTTAAAACATACCTGGGCATTAGACACATAAAATTTCCAACTTAAAGGTTAAGTATGTTAGGCAAATACTAAACAAAATAACCTGGAATAGCTATGTACATATATAGATCTCTATTACAGAAAATTATCTTCAAAGTAAAAACTTTCTTTTGGGAGGTAAAGAGTGCCAATATTTAATGATCAAAGGTACAATTCTCACAGGAAAATACAAAAAAAATCTAAATTTATAAGTTCCTAAAACCACAGTCTTTATATCTATATATACTGTTCTCCTTCAATATCCACAGGAAATTGGTTTGGTTCCAGGACCTTTGCAGATACCAAAATCTTTGCATAATCAAGTCCTGAAGTTGGCCCTGTAGTACCTGCATAAAGGAAAAGTTGGGCCTTCCTATCCATGGGTTTCATAACCCACAAATATTGTATTTTTGATCATTATTTGGTTGCTGATTCAGAACCCACAGTTAAGGAAGTTCAACTGCATTTATTGAAAAAATATCTGTGTATAAGTGGATCCATATAGTTTAAACCTGTTTTGTTGTAGGTGTAATATATTATATATATATATATATATATATATATATATAGAAAAAATGGATGAAATTATGAGGAGAAATTAATGGATTAACATTCATAAGAAATCTTTAACTTATTCTTAATATGTAATAGAGAAAGCAGACAAAAACATTAGTAAGGACATGGAGGATTTGAACAACACAATTAACAAGTCAGATCTAATGGGCACCTACAACTCTATGCCCAACAATTAGAGAATGTATATTCTTCACAATACACATGGATCATTTGTAAGAACTGAGTATATTCTAGAACATAAGTCAGGTATCAAAAAATATCAATTTTTTGTTAAATATATTATCTTTTCTTTAAAAATGTATTTAGGCCAGGTGCAGTGGCTCATGCCTGTAATCCCAGCACTTTGGGAAGCTGAGGCTAGAGGATCACTTGAGGCCAGGAGTTTGACACTAGCCTGTGCAACAAAGCGAGATCCTATCTTTATGAAAAAAGTATTTAATTTAGAAATGTAAAATGATAACTTAAAATCTATTTAGAAATTATAATAAAATACACTTCCAAATCATTCCTGGTCCTAAGAAAAAACCATAATGGACATTAGAAAATATTTTAAACTGAAAATGCACAAAAACATTACATTCTAAACAGTAGGGGATATAAGTAAACCATTACTTAAGATAGTTTTAACACCCTGATTATTTGTATTATAAATAAAGTTTGAAATCTGGTATTCTAAGTACCAAAGTTAGAGGAGTTAGAAAAACAACAGAATAAACTCTAAGTAGAAAGAATGATATCCTAACAATAAGAAAAGAAATTAATTAAATAGGAAAAAACAAGAAATAAAGAGAGTCCACAAAGCCAAACACTCACTTTTTGAAGAGTTTAATAAAATAGACACCCTCTGGCAAGTCTGAGTAAGAACAACAAAGAAAAAGAGAATCCATTAAAGAATACTAACAGTGAAAAGAGTAGTGTCATAACCCCAGAAACAGAAGAGCAGGTTTTTTTTAAAGAAGATATAACAATTTTAAGCCATTAAAATTGAAAACAAGCAAAATTTTCAATTTTTTGGAGACATATAGCTAGGTGACTCAAGAAGAAATTACAAACCTAATTCTTAGTGATGAAAAAAAACAAAATGATGGTGAAAAATCTCACTCCCCGAACCCCCATTCAAAATTGGATATCTAAGCCAGTAAAATAAGACAAAATAGGGCAAAATTTCAATCAGAATCCCAACTTTCTTTTTCCTCCTTGTAACTTGACAAGATGATTTTAAAATATATGAAAGTGCAAATGGTTAAGATAGTCAAGATAATTTTTAAAAACAAATACAATATAAGGAGGCTCCTCTAATATATACAACTACTTATTATAAACTATAAATGATATAAACCCATAAACAATAAAGACAGTGTGCATTGTTCTAGGAAAGTTAAGCTTATGGAACTGAACAGGGAGATGAAATATGGCAATGCACAGGTGGAAACTTGATATATGGCAAAGGAGACATTGCCCACCAGTGGAGAAGGATAGGCCACTGATCAAACAGTGTTCAGACCTTTGATTATACATATGAAAGAAAAAATTGTGAATCCCTGTCCCCAACCAAGCACCATAATTAATTCTATGTAGATTAAATATTGAAATGTGATAGCAACAGTTTAAAATATTTTGAAGGAATTACAGGAAACTATGACATCAGAATAGAGAAAGTTAGATATTTTAGTCAATCATCTGTTTACTTTGTGATATGAATCCAAATATTAGGATTGCCTAGTAATTTTGACCAATGAAATAATTTAATACTATCATTATTATTTTCCTGCCATGGTTGGTTCTATATTATATATACAGAGCATTGGTGGATCACATTTATTCTTCCCTTGAGTGGTTATTGTTTAGAAGAATCAGTAACATTTCATAGTTCAAGCCAAGTAACTTGACAGCAAAGTTTAAATAGTTAGAATTCTTTAAACTTCACATATTAAAGTTTTCCTCTAAAGCAGGGTAAATATGAGTCAGAAATATACCTTAAACTAATAGGAGGAAATATTGTAGCATTTAATTTTGACTTTAGAAGAGTAACAAAATTTGTGCTTTTAATAAACTTATTTTTAAAAATGCAATTTATTGACTAAATCATATGAATGATGAACCAGAATATATTTATAAAGTCTGCATTGCAGTGGTACAGTTAGTTGGAGCAGAGTGTTACAGAATATTTATAGTGATGTACATTACTGTTAATCCTTTTTTGATCTAGTATAGCACTTATAAATACAAATTTGAAAATTGGCATACATTGCTTTTTATATCATACTTTTGCCAATGAAACATGATGATCGTATATTTTTATAAAATTGTTAATGACAAACTTGACTATAACATGATTTAAAAGTAAGATCTATTTTTATATAGTCTGGTTTTACAGTTTTCTGTTCATCTGACTGCGCAAAGGAAGCAAGTGCGAATGCTTTGTGCATTTAAAGAGACAAAGCCAAGATAAGAGTGCAATTTGTAATAGTCCTCCTTTCACCCTTTTAAGAAACAAAGCAATTTCGTTAATGCACTTATTTGGGAGTATTAGTAGTTTCAAATATTCTACTAATTAAAAAAATGTGAAAACTATATTTTTCATAGATGAGTGTGATAAATCAACATAATTTTTACTAATATTTTTCTGTAGCTGTCTTAGGAACACTAATCCTTTAACACATCTGCAGGGTTTTGGCTGCAATAAAGAAGTCAAGTAACTTTAAATGCTGTTTAGTCATCCAGGAAAAGGGGCCATCTATAGCATGCTACACCATAGTTTTTTCTTTTTGATTAGCATGGGTACTTCTGAGTGACCCTTGCTAAATATGCAAGGAATTTGAATGAAAGATGGGAACAGACAATATATTCAGTGCACTGACTTTGCATGCTAATTTTCATTATCACAATTTCAAGCCTTTAATTCATTGTGCAGTATAGGGAAATAAAAATATTCTATTGTTATTTTTTGTTAATTCAAAGATGAAAATAATATAAGGTAATCAATAAGACTTCTGGTCTTTAGAGAGTGATTTTGATATCATATTATAGGATGGTGCCTGGAAATCATTTTGAAGGGTATTTTTTGTTGCCTTTCTGGCATGTATTCTCTCTTCCCCTTACTATTTTTTTTAAGCCAAGAATATCTTTTATTATTACTATTATTTTATTTTATTTTACTTTAAGTTCCAGGATGCATGGGCAGAATGTGCAGGTTTGTTACATAGGTATACATATGCCATGGTGGTTTGCTGCACCTATCAAACTGTCATCTAGGATTTAAGCACCTCACGCATTAGGTGTTTGTCCTAATGCACTCCCTCCCGTTGCTCCCCCCACAATGGTCCCCGGTGTGTGTTGTTCCCCTTCCTGTGTCCATGTGTTCTCATTGTTCAACTCCCACTTATGAGTGAGAACATGTGGTGTTTGGTTTTCTGTTCTTGTGTTAGTTTGCTGAGGATGATGGCTTCCAGCTTCATCCATGTCCCTACAAAGGACATGATCTCATTCTTTTTTATGGCTGCATAGTATTCCATGGCGTATATGCACCACATTTTGTTTATCCAGTCTATCATTGATGGGCATTTGGGTTGGTTCTGTGTCTTTGCTATTGTAAACAGTGCTGCAATTAACATATGTGTACATGTGTCTTTATAGTAGAAGGATTTATATTCCTTTGGGTATACACTCACTAATGGGATTGCTGGGACAAATGGTATTTCTGGTTCTAGGTCCTTGAGGAATTGCCACACTGTCTTCCACAATGGTTGAAAGAGCCCGTATAGCCAAGGCAATCCTAAGCAAAATGAACAAAGCTAGATGCATTATGCTACCTGACTTTAAACTATACTATAAGGCTACAGTAACCAAAACAGCATGGTACTGGTACCAAAACAGACATATAGACCAATGGAACAGAACAGAGACCTCAGAAATAACACCACACATCTACAACCATCTGATCTTCAACAAACCTGATAAAAACAAGCAATGGGGAAAGGATTCCCTATTTAATAAATGGTGCTGGGAAAACTGGCTAGCCATATGCAGAAAATTGAAACTAGACTCCTCCTTCCTTACCCCATATACAAAAATTAACTCAAGATGGATTAAAGACTTAAATGTAAAACCCAAAACCATAAAAACCCTAGAAGAAAACCTAGGCAATACCATTCAGGACATAGGCATGGGCAAAGACTTCATGATGGAAACACCAAAAGCAATTGCAACAAAAGCCAAAATTGACAAATGGAATCTAATTAAACTAAAGAGCTTTCTGCACAGCAAAAGAAACTATCATAATAATGAACAGGCAACCTACAGTATGGGAGAAAATTTTTGCAATCTACCCATCTGACAAAGGTCTAATATCCAGAATCTACAAGGAAATTAAACAAATTTACAAGAAGAAAAGCAACCCCATCAAAAAGTGGGCAAAGGATATGAACAGACACTTCTCAAAAGAAGACATTTATGCAGCCAACAAACATATGAAAAAAAGCTCAACATCACTGATCATTAGAGAAATGCAAATCAAAACCACAGTGCAATACCATCTCACACCAGTCAGAATGGCGATTATTAAAAAAATCAAGAAACAATAGATGCTGGTGAGGCTGTGGAGAAACAGGAATGCTTTTATACTGTTGGTGGGAACGTAAATTAGCCAATAATATCTTTATATTTGAGGGAGAAATTTGCTCCCTCCACTTTTGTAATCAAGCAATTTGGGAAAGACTGAATATATGACTTGCTATAGGGGTGAGCATTTGTTGTCCTAAAGCCAGTCCAGAGTATTGTAACTTTGTTGCCATAGTTATTGTTTCAAGCAAAGGCTTGTGGTCCAATTCAGGCCAATGAGAGGAAGTGATTCCCAGGACATATACAGCAGCTACTACTGTTAAGAGACTCTTCCCTCCCTGAGAGCTTTTCTGTGAGGGTCTGACATCTGGAGTTGCTACAAACATTTGCAAAAATTCAGGAATACTCTGGAACTCTCAGGGGACTACCAGGGCAGTGTGGTAATACAGCTAATGCAGAAGCAGAGTAGAATGACCATGAGATAGAAGGTCCTGGGAAATCTTATTTGAGGTGGGAAATCAAGCCTCATTTTGACTTTTCAGTAACATAGGTTAATATTCCCTTTATATTTTAAAGTCATTTTGACTTTAGAACTTTTAACTTAATTTCATTTTTTGTCACTTGTTACTGAAACATTCCTATTACAAATGATATATGAATATTTTGACTTTGAGGAACTAATGAGGGAAAGACATCTTGATTGTTATTCCAGGATTCTTTGGTTGCAAGTAATGGAAAGGTACGAACTGGAGAATAAGAATTATTGGAAAGATTTGTAGACATATGGAACCAAACTGCAAAAACCAACCAACCAAACAAAAAACCTACCTTTTCGCCATATTTAATGGGATCTCAAGCTTCGGTCTCTCTCTGTCTCTCTATCCCTATCCCTTTCTTTCTTCTTCATCATGTGCACATACTCATGTCCTTTCTCTGGGCGTGTCTACTCCAACTTTGGTGCTCGAATTCAATAGGTCTACCTGAATATCCATGATCTCCTTTCTCTAAATCTTCCACCACAAACTACATCTCCAGTGTTCTCTTATCTGATGTTGGAGCAACCATACATCGTTACACTAAACAGAAGATTTTCAGTTATTTTTATTTTACCTTTCTCTCAGCTTTAAGCACATTCAATACATTACCAAGCCCTGTACTTTTTTACATCCAAAGTAATTTTCAAATTAATCTATTTCTATGCCACTACTGCTAATACCCCAGGATAATACTAATCATCTTGAGCCTTGTCTATTACAATAGCCTCTTTTCTATTCTAATTTCTACCTTCAGTCCATTTTCCACATTGTAGCCAGGGATAAATCAACCACCTTTAAATAAGTATCTATTATATTTAGAATATCGTTGAAACTTCTTGCCATGGCCTAACAGATTCTGAATGATTTGATCATTCTGAAACTATGCCAGATTCTCTCCCATCTTGGGACATTTACACATGCTGCTTCCATAACTTATTCATTATTTATTTTATTGAATTTTCCGTGAAATCTGCAAATTCCTAGAGTCATTGCATTCCCTGAAATTTTGTCCAATATGTAAGAGCTTTATTGAGATAAGATTCAAATGCAGTGACACTCTTTTCGCCTGTTTGTTACATGGCATAAAGAGCCCTAAAAGTTCAGAAGGTGATCTTAGCTTTAATTCTAAAAGGCTCTAACTCTGTTTTCTGGTGGAAGAATTCTTCTAGCTGGCTCTAATACCACCCGAACTACTGAATCTAAGTTTGAAGAAAGGGAGGAAAAGCTTTCTCTAACAGTTTATTTGGAGTAATAATGAGAGGAATCATTCTCAGCTCTATAACTTGATTCCCAGACCTGTTAATTCTGGCTATAGGGTAGTGGCACTAACTATCAACTGCTGGTTTAGGAATATACTTTATCCTTTTAGTTAGATCCCTGGTTTCCCATGATGTTGTTTTCTACTCAGTGCCCAAATTGTGGCTTCAGCAGTACATTTCACCATTCTGTTTAGCCATCTGTTTTCTGGGTGATGATGGCATATGGCAAGGGCCAGTCAATTATGTGAACAGAAGTCTATTGTTACACATCCTTTTCTGTAATATATGTAGCCCATTATAAGGTTATTTCTGTGGTATACCATGGCTGAAGATGATAAGGTATTTGGAAGGGTGGTATCGGCAAAAGTGCTGTCAACAGTTAAGGTACTTATGCATCCAAAATGTGTGTCTATCTCTGTGAGAACAAATCACTGTCTCTTCCATGATAGAAAAGTTTATTGTAATCAACTGTCACCAGGTAGCAGGCCAGTCTCTGCTGGAGAATGGTGTCATATCAGATTTCTCATGGCAGGTTGGCCATTTGGCATGGTGGCAGCAAAATCAGTCTTTATGAGGGGAAATAGAAGGTGTTGAACATGTGAATAGCCTTCAACTTTACTCCCCACAAATACTCTGTATGTAGGTCATTTTAGCAACCACTGGGGAAGCAGGAGAACAAGGCTAACTGAGATAGCCACAGGAAAGAACACCTTGACAACCTGATTATTGAAAGCATTCTTTATAGTGGATTTGTTCTGGTGGGCATTTATGTGGAAAAAATATTTTCACACTTTGTACTCTTTCCAGGAAGTTCTGTTGAAGCTGTCTCAGAAGACACCACTCTTAAAATTTTATTCTTTCCATGTTCCCAATCATTTAGACAACCTGGTGGCCACTATTTATAAATCAGTATGGTCCTGAACCTGAGACTATCTTTCTGTGTAAAACAGGCAATCAGATGTGCTACCTCAATTTCTGACCACAGGAACTATTTCCTCACGCTATTTTATTTCAAGGCTTTCTCTGAGTTGGACTACATTGCAGTGACTATCAATTTCTGATTTAAATGAGCATATTAAGTAGGTCTATCTATAAACCATAGCCTTGCTTTTCTTTCCCCATTTATTGGTCACAGGGAATTCCCATGAGGTCACATGTGTGGGTTGTGGGAGTGTCATAGTCTGTTTTCTGCTGCTTATGACAGAATACCTGAAACTGGGTAATTTGTAAGAAACAAAATATATTTCTTACAGTTCTGGAAAATGAGAAGTCCAAGGTCAAGGGGGCACATCTGGTGAGAGCCTTGTTGCTATTGAGAACTTTCTGCATCATCCTGAAGTGGCACAGGGAATCATGTGAGGGGTGAGGGGGATAAGCATGGTCACTCAGGTCTTTCTTCTTCTTCTGAAGTTCCCATGAACTACTTAATTCTTGAATTAATGGGTTATCATGGAAGTGGGACTGGGGACTTTATAAGAATGGGTTAATGGATTAATGGACCTAATAGCCTTTTAAAGGCTCCACCTCTCCATACTGCCACATTAGAGATTCATTTTCAACATGAGCTTTGGAGGGGACTTATGTTCAGTCATTGCAGGAAGGGGTGGTGAATTTGCAAGCTTGCACACAAAAAAACTAGAAATCTGTACAGGTTCACATATATGGTTTATGTTGCTTCCCAAACACAGAGAAACTTACCAAGAATTGCACTTTTGTGTGTGTGTGTGTGTGTGTGCTCTCAGTACAATATATAGCAACTTGTCTTTTACTAAGAAGAGGATATACTGACAGTCCTTGGACTATTAGATCTTCAGAATATCATATTCTCCTGAATTTTTATAGGCCTTATTTTCTACTTTCTGGCATGCACATGTCTTATCAAAGCATCGAAAATGCTTGCCCTTCCTGTTCATTAGATCCAGTTAGCAAAATGTCACAAGTGTAATGGACCAGGGTTATGTTCTGTAGGATACCAAGATGATCAAGGGGCCCTCAAGACTATATTATGACACCACGGGAGAGGTGCCATAGCTTTGAGGCAAGACCATAAATGTATGCTGTGGTATCTGTGAAGGCAAATTCTTGATTATCTTTGCTTAAAGGTATAGAAAAAGAATTCCAGGTTAATTAGGTCAATAGCTGCATGCTAGCTGCCAGGGATTGGGCTGATTTGCTTCATTAAAGACATCACATGCAGAAAATTCACTTGTTATTGGTATTTCCCCCTAATTAAGTCTATAATAATCTACTTTCATTTTTCCATGACCCATTTGGTTTGTGAACCAGACATACAACTATGAGAAATTGGAATATTATAGATCTTATATGAATGTTTAAAGTATTTAAAGATTTTACTAACCTCTATAATTACTCCAGGAATGCAAAATTGCATTTGGCTTACTTTTCTTGACAGAGGAAAAGAGAGGAGGAAGGTGGAGAGTTCTATGGGTTTTCATGTAACATTTTCTACCTGCTATGTTTCCAAACCTTCCTGATCTGAATGTTCCCAAAAATTGTATGTTGAAACCTAACCCTCAAGGTGATAGAATTAAGAGATGGAACCTTTGGGAGGTAATTAGGTAATGAGAGCAGAGACCTCATGAATGGGATTAGTGCCCTTATAAAAGAGGCCTGAGTGAGGGAGCACTTTTACCTTTTCACCATGCGAGGACTAGCTAGAAAGTACCATCTTAGAAACAGAGTGAGCCCTCACCAAGTACTGAACCTGCTGGAGCCTGGATCTAGCACTTCCCAGCCTCCAGAACTTGGGTAATAGTTTTTAAATTACCCAGTATATTTTGTTATAGCCACCAGAATGGACTGAGACACTATCAAAATAGATTTAACTCAACGGTTCTCCTTCTTCCCACTACTAACCTGATTTTAGCACAGGGCATTTAAGCATCTAATCTGTATTGCCATCATATAACCCTTTAACAATCAAGTTTTGGGCTTGGTTGGCAGCCGTTATCTTCCCTGTGATGACAATAGATGAGAGGTCTCTCAGAGCTGCCATTAAGGCTTACGATTTTTAGCTCAGATCTTGAGTTAGAAATTCACAGCCTTCAATTTTTTCTTAGGTAATCTCTGTAGGATCATCTGAAACATTCAGCTGATGTCATAATCACTATAATCATTATTGCTGTCACAGTGATCAATTAACATAGCCATTTGTTCTCCCAGTGTCTTGTTCTCCTGCGGTACTTCCTCTTATGCTATCATTAAAGTCCCTCTGGACTAGTAAGGGTGGGGAGGCTGTTACTACTCCTCGGCCTAAAAGGGTAATAAGGGAATTTTTACTACAATTAGAAAAAACAACTGTACAGAGAAAGGCAACTGACAGGAGTTATAGCCTTTAGTAGAAAGACACAAACCCACGCCTTAATAAAACAGAAAATAAATACCTAATTTATTTTTCTCCCATCCTATAACATCCTTTTTCCATTGGCCAAATTCAACCTGAAGTCAGAGGTAAAGGCAACCCCGTTAACAAAGTCCATGTGAGTCAGCTTTCTGCTGCACAGAGCAGAGAGAAGGGTGAATTTGGTAAGACAAAGAGAAAATATCTACAATCCAAATCTTCAGTTGGCTAAGTCAACTCACCTTTTGTTTCTTAGCTCACATGTTATTTTCTCATAGCTTTCCTAAAGCCCTAAATACAAAATTGTGCATCAGCTGTCTTTACTCTTAGGACATCGTTGTTTATCTTTCTAGGTCTTGTTACATTATCTAACTATATATGATTTAGTTGGGTCTATAGGTTAATTTACATAATGACACTTCTTTCTCTCTTCTTTTAACTTTTATTTTAGGTTCAGGGGTACATGCACAGGTTTGTTATATAGGCAAACTGTGTCACAGCGGTTTGTTGTACAGATTATTTCATCATTCGGGTACTAAGCCTAGTACCCAATAGTTATTTTTTCGACTCCTCTCTCTCCTCTCACCCTCCATCCTCAAGTAGACCCTGTGTCTGTTGTTTCCTTCTTTATGTTGATGAGTTCTCATCATTTAGCTCTGACTTATGAGTGAGAACATGTTGTATTTGGTTTTCTGTTCCTGTGTTAGTTTACTAGGGACAATGGCCTCAAGCTCCATCCATGTTCCCACAAAAGACATTATCTCATTTTTTATGGCTGCATAGTATTCTGTCTTATGTATGTACCACATTTTCTTCATCCGATCTGTCATCAATGGGCATTTAGGTTGACTCCATGTGATATAATTTGGCTCTGTGTCCCCACCCAAATCTCATCTCAAATTGTAATTCCAACATGTTGAGGGAGGGACCTGGTGGGAGGTGATTGGATCATGGAGGCAGTTTCCCCGACACTGTTCTTATGATAGTGGTCTGATGGTTTTAAAAATGGCAGTTTTCCCTTCACCTTCTTTCTCGTCTGCCACCATGTAAGACATGCCTTGCTTCCCCTTCACCTTCTGCCATAATTGTAAGTTTCCTGAGGCCTCCCCAGCCATGCAGAACTGTGAGTCAATTAAACCTCTTTTGTTCATAAATCACCCAGTCTCAGATTGTATCTTTATAGCAGTGTAAAAATGGACTAATACACCATATTTTTGCTATTGTGAATAGTGCTGCAATGAACATTCACATACATGTGTCTTTATGGTAGAATGATTTATATTCCTCTGGGTATATAACCAGTAATGGAATTGGTGGGTTGAATGTTAGCTCTGTTTTTAGCTTTTTGGGGAATTGCCACACTGCTTTCCACAATGCTTCAACTAATTAACACTACCCCCAACAGTGTATACAAAGTGTTCCCTTTTCTCTTCAACCTTGCCAGCACCTGTTATTTTTTGTCGTTTTAATAATAACCACTGTGACTGGTGTAAGAGGGTATCACATTGTGGCTTCGATTCGCATTTCTCTAATGATCAGCAATATTGAGCTTTTATTCATATGCTTGTTGGCTGCATGTATATCTTCTTCTGAAAAGTGAATGACTCACTTTTTTATTTCACGTTTTTCTCAGTTGTATTGCAGTGACTACGTTGGTGTCTTACACACAGTAGATGCTTGTTAAATGTTTGTTGAAAAAAAAGAATAAAATAATTAGACCCATGTGGATTGGTCTGTGGCCTCAACCTTCATAAATAATATTATCTCTTCCAGAAAACAACTTCTGAAATGTAAATCATTGGGGATTTATGTGAAATCCATAAAATTCATGTAAATTACAAATCCACGAAATTTTTTTAAATCTATGAAATTTGTAAAGTTTGAATCTTTCTAAATTATGTTTAATCTGTGTGTATAGTTTATACCCAACCTCATACGGTTGCTAAAAAATTTTGTAGCAATTTCTGTGTCCTCATTTATTTTTAAGTTCTTCCCAGAATTGTAATATATCTGACTTTCCATAGAGTCTAGACAAGTATTGATAAAGTGATTTTATTTTTTGGCAAATTAATTAACACATCTAGAAATGAATAAATGTTTCTGAAATGATGAAAGACAGAAATTTGACCCATCGTGGGAACCCAGAAAGAAATGTGGACTAAATAAGAAACTAACAATTAAACATTACAGTATTTGCCAGACAGGATGCTTAATACTTTGCATGGTTAAATTTAGGACCACAGCTAGTAAATAGATGATTTTATTCCCATTTTACAGATTGGAAAATAAAGGCTCAGAGGGGTTAAATGGTGGAAGTCCTTCAGTATACTGAAAAAAGGAATTTTCTTTAGAAGCACATATCTTCCCCTCTTTTCTGGATGGTCTCACTGAAGCATATGCCAATTATCACTATACATTTGTATGCCAAGAGTAGATATATTTTTCTCAATTTTTTAAAATTTTTGTTGATAATTTAGCAACATGTGTAGAAAATTGAATCCCTCTCAGATGACGCCCTCTGTTTTATCAAATAGTAAAATACATTCTTTAAGAGGGAAACATGATTCACAAGAATCAGCTTAGTGGGATCAAACTAAGAGCCAAATAATTTATCATGTGTAAAATATAGAGGTTTCCTGATTACATTCATCCAGATCTTAAAAATCGTTATTATTGTAACACTTCAACGTTATTTGATACCAAAACCGAATGCAGCTTCTCTAATGGGAGTTATCTGGTCTGTGAGGCTCTGTTATGCAATGATGTCAGTATCTTCTGTAGTTTTAATTTCATAAGGACCTAACTTGAAGTAGTTTTCTTTTGTGGTTCTGACATACATATTTCAAAAAGATTAACATTATATTATTGTCCATGCCACAGAGCCATGGTCAGCCTTTGACAATGTTGAAGCATCTTACATGCATAATTTAATGGTGGCACAGTTCCATATATGTGATTAGTACCTGCAGACAATGTCCAGTATAGTATAATTCAATAGGAGAATAAGATGTGGCAATAAAAAAGCTTTGTGCAAAATACTCCAACTAAATATATTTTAGAGGTTCAAAACATTGACAAGTTGAGCTTTAGCTAAATGCACATAAATTCTTTAGCACTAAAGCATTGTTCTAAACAAAGGTCAGAAAACTTTTTCTGTAAAGAGCTTGTGGGTCATATGTTGTCTGTCACAACTAATCAACTATGCCATTGTAGCGTGAAGATAGTCCTAGACAATATGTAAATGAGTGAGTGTAGCTGTATCTCCACAAAACTTTATTTGTAACCCCTGAAATTTGAACTTCATATAGTTTTAATGTGCCAGAAAATATTCTTCTTTTTCCCACCATTTATAAATGTAAAAACCATTTTTAGCTCATCGCATATAAAAAACAAACAACAGGCTGTATTTGGCTCATGCATAGTTTGCTGATCCTCCAATCTGATTGGGACAGGTTTTGCCTTCTTTTATGGTCAATGAAACTTTAGTTTTGATAAAAATAGCTAAATGTCCACCAATAATTTGTGCTGTTTCTTCTATTATAGCTGGGCTTGGAAAGAAGCTGCCCAGGGAAGATCTCACTGTCCCCTCCCACTGGACCTACACCCCTGCTTCTATTTGGAGCAATGTGGTTGGTTCTGGATGTAAGTGTGTGTCACCTCTAGACCAAAGCACTTAGTTGGTCATTGTGCCTTCTCTGTTTTCAATTTTACTTCTGTATGGATCAGAGGACTATAAGACCTTAGGGAATGACACAGTCACAGCAAAAAAAGGAATGGCACAATCCTGAAGTCTTGAATCACAGTATGGGGGAAAGATGCCTGTAGTTCAGGACACCTATACCGAAGTGTTATGTGAGGGAAAAATAAACCTATTTTGTTCAAAACAATGAAATAGGCTAGGTGCGGTGGCTTACACCTGTAATCTCAGCATTTTGGGAGGCTGAGATGGGAGGATCACTTGAGGCCAAGAGTTCCAGACCAGCCTGGGCAACATAGGAGAGAACCTATTTCTACAAACAAACAAGCAAGCAAGCAAGCAAACAAACAAACAAACAAACTAAAAAAGTTAGCTGGGCATTTTGGCACATGCCTGTAGTCCCAGCTACTCTAGAGGCTGAGGTGGGAAGATCGCTTAAGCTCAGGGAGGTTGAGGCTACAGTGAGTCGAGATCATGCCATTACACTCTAGCCGGGGTAACAGGGTGAGGCCCAGTCTGAAAAAATATAAATAAATAAAACAATGAAATAGTGAAGTTTATTTTTTATAGCCACTAGCGTTACACCAATGAATGCAACAATAATTGTATTTAACACCTGCAGGGTACAAATATTTCCCTAGAAGTGAAAGTTGATTTTTTTCTGTCTTTTATTACACAGTCACAGGTGGTAGGATGAATGCTGTGCTGGGAGAAGGCCAAGAGGACATACAAACATTTGGTTGTACTATGATCTTCTGTCCACTTTGACTATTTTACGTCAAACAAATATTTTCTGTGGGCTCATTTCTTAATATAGGCCATCGATCATGGCCCACCAATAGTTTTCCTCTAGAATTTCTCCAAAATTCAGCTAGAATGAACTTCAAAGAAAAAATTCTGATCATGCCACTGGCCATCCTCCTTAAAATATCTAAGTGTGTATTTATTGATCGTTTAGATTAAATCCCAAACTGTTTTGATTTTGCAGGTCTGGTTTTCATCCTCTTCTCCAGGCTCATTTCTACATCCATACTCCTCATTTTCAATACTTCAGACTTATTTTTCTCTCATTAGTCACTGGGTTTGTATATCCTGTTTCCTTGTTTAGGAAGTTCTACTCTTTCTTCAGTTGACTTCTAATCTTCCTTTAGATCTTATTTCCATGAGCACCTCTCCAGAGAACATTTTGCATCTCCCTAAGTCAGATTCTACTATTGTTTATCATATCACCTTATACCTTTTATTTCTGGCATTTATTAAAGATGAGATGTTAAGCTTAACATGTAAATCTTTAAATATATGTTTTAAGTTTCATGAAGATGTGGCAATGACTTTTTTTGTTAAGTCATAATCCAAGCACATAGTCTATCAGAGAAGAGGTGATCAAATATTTGATGATTATTGATTATCAGGGAAATGCAAATTAAAACCATGATAACATATTACCTCACACCTGTTAGAATAGCTACTATCAAAAGATGAAGAATAACAAGTGTTGACAAGGATGTGGAGAAAAGGGAATCCTTGTTCCATGTTGATGGGAACATAAATTATTACCAGCATTATGAAAACAGCATGGAAATTCCTAAGAAAATTCAAAATAGACTACCATATTTTTCTGAAATCCCACTTTTGGATATATAGCCAAAGGAAATGAAATCAGCACATCAAAGAGATACCTGCATTTCCACATTCACTAAAGATTATTCACAACAGCCAAGATATAGAATCAACTTAGGTGTCCATCAATGGATGAACAGATTTTAAAAATGTGATATGTATATACAATACTATTGACCCTTAAAAAAAGAAACAAGTCCTGCCATTTGCAACAACATGGATGAACTTGGAGGACATTATGTTATGTGAAAGAAACCAAGCACAGAAAGGCCAAAACCACATGATCTTACTCGTATGTGGGAGCTAATAAAGTTGAACTCATAGAAATAGTAAAATTATGATTAGCAGAGGCTGGGAGGAAGAGGATTGAGGAGATGTTGGGCAAATGGTACAAAATTTCAGTTAGAAAGGAGGAATAAGTTCAAGAGATTCATTGTATATTGTGGCGACTATAGTTAATAACTATATATTGTATACTTAAAAACTGCTAAGAGTGGATTGAAAGTGTTCTCAACACAAAAAATAAGTATGTGAGGTAAGGTAATGCATATGTCAAATAGCTTGATTTAGCCATTCCATAATGTATACATGTATCAAAACATTATGTTTTACACCATAAATATATACTATTTTTCTTTGTTGATTAAAAATAAAGAAAACAAATTGTCGAATAAATGAAAGAATGAATACTAAGTTCCAGATATTTTGTATTACAGGAGTCTTCCACTCGCAGATAAATTTGTGTTTTGTACAATGCTTGATATCTATTTTCTTACTTTACTTCATAATAGCCTTACAAATTATGTGGACCTTATTTTTTAAAACTGTGGAAGCTGATGCTCAAAGAAATTGAATGCTTTGCCCAAGGTCACTAGCTACCTAAGTTCAGAGCAGGACTTGGCTTCTGATTATTTTTCCCTTTAATTATTTCAAATTTCATGCAGAGCCAGGTGTGTACAAGCCATAAAAACAAAATGAGCATGATCTGTGTTCAATATAAAAAGTAAACCAAATGTCTTATGAAATTAATCTGACACGCTTAAAGATATGCATAAATGTTATTGTGTTGCATAGTGATTAGGTACAGATTCTAAGACATTTGGATAAATTACAATAATTAGTATTACTTTTCCTTAGACACAGCCACCAATTGGGACACTTGGGTACCCCAACAAACGCATAATCATATTCAAGTGACAAGACCTGCTGTCTAAGACTCCTCAGGAGACAAAGACTACAGATAGCTTCCCTTTGATAAGACAAGTGACAAGAGAAAAATACCTGTAGGAAGGGCTTTTAACCCAGAATCTCCTGGAATAGATTCAAAAACAGGAAAGAAAGGGATGAGCTGTGAGGGGAGGTCCAATAGAAGAGGGATAAAGGGGGCAGTGTTAGGTAGGGAAGTTTGGGTCTCCAATTAACTCTGTGTATGCTTAGGAACGATTAGCTTTCTCATTTTGAACCTGTCATATCCATCATGTCTTTGGAGTCAAGACCGATTTTGAAATTCAATTGCAAGGACAGGCTATTCCCCATCAAATGGACCGAATTATATGACCTACAAATTTTTGTAGCTCTGAGGGTTAGTGAGAACTATGCTTATGGTTGCTTGCTCTTCATTACTTTTTAACATCCGTTTTTCTGCCATTTGATTCACTTAATAAACAATTACAGTATATCTTATTTCCCTTCACATTTCCTTCTCCTTTTCTTTTTACTACCATAAAAATGGAACTCGATTACTACCTGTCATGTAGGTTCTATACTGTGACCTCCAGGAGTTCAAAGTGTAAAATAGGAATTATTGATGCAGTAAAAATAGATTAGGAGCATATGTTCATTCATTAACAACTAGTCCAAGAACGACAGAAAATGGAACCAAGGTACACATACTATATAGCTATAGATATTGCATAGAAAACTCTCTCTACTTTATTAGGAAATACATAACTTTTCTTTCTAAAACACCAGCACCTGAATAATAAGGCACATTTTTTTGTGAGAATATTGGTATAATAGATGGAATCTGTGGCATATATGTAGGAAATTACACTCCTTTCATTTTTCTACTTACCTCTCAATGATAATGCATGTATATGGCAATGTCCTCTTGCATTTTTAGCAGGTGCTTGGATGAACACAGATTCAGGTGAATAAGTTTATAAGTTATTTTTAGATATTATTATTTTAACTATATTTACACATATTTATATACGTATATGTTTGTGTATGTATATATGTATACATATATCTTAGCTAACTCATAAGCTTTAAAAATTTGGTTGTTAAATTTGTTACAAACTATTGCAAAATGTCAACAATAGCAAATAAAATAATAGTGAAATGAGTATAGACATTATCAAAATGAAATGAAATTCAGATGTGACTAAATCTTATTTCCAAAGTCTACTTTTATTTTGTCCCAAGATTCAGCTGTATGGTTTTAACAGTTGTACATTTTATGAGCTCTAAGTGGTAGTGGTTAGACATGATGAAATAAAAATAGCATTCATATATAGACTGGATAATTCTTTTACCTATCAGAGAATAATTCAGCTCTAATATATGCATGGCACCATATTAGATATTTACTCAAAGAGATATAAGTTAAATTTACAAGTGACATAAGAAACATCTTATTCTTTGAAAAATTATGACAAATTCAACATTGATTAAATATCATGGACAATTAAATGCAAGGTAATTTGGGAAGTAATATACCATAGCCACACACACACCCAAACACACACAAACAAGCCTGTTAACAAAAATAAGCATTGCATTAAGCCTTATTATGTCCCAGAAACTTTGCTAAATGTTTTACTGCATCATCTCATTTAATCCTCAGAGAGACTCTATGAGGTTTTATCTCCACTTTAGTGATAGGGAAACGGAGGCACAAATAGGCGAAGTAACTAACCCAATGTTATACAGGTTTGTCGACCCAGGATTCAATCCCAAATCTTCCAGACTTCAAAGTCCACATAGGACTCAGTGGGTCATGCTGCCTTCTCAGTGCACTGCAGCTTACACAAGTGAAAACGACACATGCAAGACTTGAGAAGAATGGACTACCTTCCAGGTAACAACCTAAGATTAGTTTGTTCCTTGTTTCTAAGAGAATGGAGCCTTTTATGGAAGTGGATTTGAACTGCACTTTGAGAAAAGTCATAGATGTGGAATAGAATCAATGGTGAAGAAAAATTTCCAGGAAGATGGCCATGATATGAGATAATGCATCAAGAAGTATGAGAAATGAGAAGTTACAGCAAGGACCTGGAGCTAGTGTCAGTAGCCAGGTAGGTCAGAATTAGAGAAAAGCATGGGGCAAGTTAGGATAATGTGGTGGAAGAACTTCTGAAATGAGGGGTCCTGGAAATGAGGGACTGGGGAGAAGGGGGTCAGAGTGGATCATGTCTGCACAGGGAGTCTGTGAGGGTCAGGACCAGGAGCTGGAAATCGAGAATACTGGAGGAATGCGCTGAGCCAGAGTCAGAGAAGAAAGCCATTAATGCAAGTTACAGGGTTATCACAGCAAAGCAAGTGTTAAGTATAAAAACACACACACACACACACACACAAAGGGATAAAAAGAGAAAGAACTAATGTGTATTCAGTACCATCCGTCTTAGATTTTATGCTAAAAGCTGCTAAGGCATTATATCACAATTGTTATATTATTTGCTCCTTACATCAAATTTTCAACATATATATTGTTATTTGGAAATGAAGGAAATCAACATCAGAATGCTGAAGTAACGTGGCAAACACTTATATGTCTAGTGTTTAGTGATATCAGCATAGGCCCTCAAGCCTGTGTGCTTACAAAGCCCACATTTTCTCAAATAACAAATGTGTATTAGAATATTAGCAAGGGGCTTCCTAAACACTTCGGGGAATATAAAGATGAGAATGAGTCACTTCCTGCCCTCAGAAGATAAATGAGCTAACCGCACAACTCAAGAAAAAATGTCAGAAGTTCAAATCTTTCTTCTTCCATGTACTGAGTCCTTGTGTGGGAGGCCATTAACAAATATTTGCTCACATCATTCAGATATTTCTACATAAAATGTTTTATTTTAAACATATGTTCTATGAAAGGTGGTTACATCCATTTTGGTAGATGGCTTCCTTTTTTAAATTTGCAACTTCTCCAGTGTATCTCATTTTGGGTGGCAATCAGCTTCTGTTTTGTGAAGTTGTTCCAGAGGCTTCCCCACCCACTGTCTCCTGGCAACTTAGTAATAGGGTTGATATCTGCATCATTTTCAATGATTACCACAATCAAATGTATTAACATATCCATCACTTCAGATAGTTATCATTTTTTTTTGTGCTTGGTGAGAACATTTAAGATTTAATTTCTTAGCATTTTCAAGTATACAATACATTACTGTTAACTATAACCACCCTACTGAGCAATAAAACACCAGAACTTATTCCATCTATCTAACTGTCACTTGGTACCCATTGACTCATCTCTCTCAATCTTCCCATTCCCCCTCCCCTCCCCAGCCTCTGGTAACCACCATTTTACTCACTACTTCTATGAGATCAACATTTGTTAAAGATCCCATGTGTAAGTGAGACCATGTGGTATCTATCTGTCTTTTTGTGTCTGGCTTATTTTTGTGTCTGGCTTATTTCACTTAACATAATGTCTACCAGGTTCATTGATGTCACATATGATAGGAGCTCCTCCTTTTTTATGGCTGAATAGTATTCCATTGTATATACATATTACATTTTCTTCATCTACCACTTAAGTATTTTAAAGAGATGAAATACTCCATCTCAGCATTGACTAATAGCCTCATTTTTTCACTCAAGGGGGTAAGTTTTATAAGCCCATTAAGCAAAGCCCTCAATATATTTACATCTCTGACTTCTTTGTGTGTCACAAACACATACACAGTTATACACAGGTACTGCATACTCATTTGGAAATAGTTCACTTTGAAAGAGCTAGTCAGAGAAAACTGAGGTCATTTAGCTAAAAGTCTATTATCTTTCTGCTCTTCCATCTGCAAGTGCATATCCATTCGTATTCTTTTTTCCTTCTTTTCTCCAATCAGTGAAAGATAAATTCTTTCTTCTTTACTCTGTGAATCACCCTCCTATACCTACTTCGAAAAGATCTTACTTCATTAATTATTTCTTCCCTTTTCCCTCATCTCTCCTTCTCTCTACTGACATTTCCCCGTCAGCATGTGACCTTCTGAAACCCCTTTCTCTCTAAATCTTTATGATAGTACTTTCTCAGAGTTTACTATTGCCTTTGGCTTCTTAGTCTTTTAATTTTGACACTGACGACTTGTCCTATAAAATGTTGGAGCTCTCAAATGCTAGGTCCTCAGCCCTCAGCTATCCTCTAGACATGATTCCTTAATCAGCACACTCACACTCAAGGATTCCATCACAATTTATTTGTCAAAGACTGCAAATGAATATTCCTGTGACTGGCCACCCTGCGGAGACCCAGAGCTACACGATGCAATTGATTACTAGGCATCTCTACTCAGTTGTTTCACCATTTCAAATCCACCATGCATTTTTTATATCATATGTTCTCCATTATTGTTAATGTACCAAATCTTAGCTTGGTGGCAAGCTAGATGAACTTAGGAAAGTTATTTCTCATCTTTAAACCTCAGTTTTTTCATGTGTCAAATGAAACTAATAGTAATCACAATCAGTTTTCCATAAGGATTTAAAATTGGCTATTATATAGTCCACGATCATGAATGCTAACTACATAGAAGGCACAAGTGAATGAAGCAGGCACTAATACTGTCCTTATTTTATAGCTGAGGAACTGAAGACACAATGTGCTTAAGTAAATTGCTCCAGGTTACTTAGCTAATCTGTGATGAAGCAGCTTTTAAATGAAGTCTGGATTCAGAGCCTGGGCTGTTAATTGCTGCACTATCCTGTTTGTTACAGCAGTACAATATCATATACAAAGCACATGGCATGATCTTTAGTACTTATTAGACACATCAAAATCACAGCGATGGGGAGGGGCACTTTAAATGCTCTGGAAATATGTATTTTAAAAAGCTCCCTGGCACATCTAATATTCAACTTGGGTTAAGAACCAACATAGTAGACTCTCAAAAGTATTTGTTCCTTTTATCCAAATGAAAATAATTGAATCAATTTGACCCTGGGAACACTTTCACAAATGTTATAACCATTAAGCCAAAAGTATCCTTTAGAAGGGCTCTGTTAGAAATTCTTTTCTAAAATGACAATAGAAGAGCAATAATAAAGACATATATATAAAAGCCCTCGGTGTTAATGCAACCAGAGGCATTTAATACATGCATTGTGTTTTCATTTGCATTGCATGATTTTATCCTTAGGAAAAAGAGCTCTAAAAATATTAGGCTTGTATATAACTCAGAAAAATCACTTTCTCTTTTTTAAAATTAATGGAGTGTCTCACTTTGTTACCCAGCCTGGAATGCAGTGGTGCAATCTCAGCTCATTGCAGAGGTGCAATCTCAGCTCACTGCAGCCTCGACTTCCTGGACTCAAGTGATCCTCCTGCCTCAGCGTCCCAAGTAACTGGGACTACAGGGACGCAACACCACACCTGACTAATTTTTTTTTTTTTTTTTTTTTTTTTTTTTTTTTTTTTTTTTTTTGTAGAGATGGGGTTCTGCCATGCTGCCTAGGCTGGTCTTGAACTCCTGAGCTCAAGTGATCCACCCGCCTTGGCCTCCCAAAGTGCTAGGATTGCAGGTGTGAGCCACTGTGCCTGGCTAAAAAATCACTTTATTAAGATCATTATGCTCCTGGGTAAAATATTCCATCTGGGCTGGGTTTGGTGGCTAACACCTGTATTCCTAACACTTTGGGTGGCTGAGGCGAGAAGATCGCTTCTCTTCTAGCTATCAACACTTCTTCCAATTGTTTCTTATACAATTAAAGTAGGATATCTCATCTTCAGTGTATATATCCAGAAAAAACAAAGAGACCAAAAGGACACGAAAGAGAAAAAGCAATAAATTCTGTTCTCTTTTTCATGAGTTCTGTGTGTGCGCATATATATATTTGTGTGCATGTGTACATGTATAATATACTCATCTCTAGTACAGAATTTCTTATTGGCATATAAGCTATTTTTTTTTGTTTGTAAGTAAAAGGATATAATGTTTTTTAACAGAAGCAGAAAGAGAATTCACTAAGTTGATTTGGGGTGGCTCACTTAAATAAAGAAATGAGTATATAGATGTAGAATCCAGATAGAAGGGGAACAAAGAAGCTATGGAGTCTATAGCTCACTAGCGGGCTATAGGAATGAATCACTCCAACCTTTCCTTCTAACTTGGTATCATTTGATTTAATTTCAAATTCTAGAGAGAATCTCATTTATTTAACCTAGTTCCCATGCCCGGCAATTAGGTAGAGCACCTATTGGTATTTCCACGAAGGCTGCACACAGTGGAGTAGAAGTGAGTCTTCCAAGGGAAACTGAAGATGCTTCTAACCAGAAAAAGGAGAATGGATGGGGGATTCTCCAAAGCTACAGATGTCTCCTCTAGTTAAATATATCACAAATAGTGTTGATGTAAAAAACATGTAAAAAATATATTGATTTTATTTCACCACTGTCTTCTAATTAAAGTTTTTAGGTCATTACTGAATGCTTCCAAATAGCTTTTTTTTTTTTACAAAAATATTATCTTCATATGTTTTTGACAAATAAAAATTGTAAATATTTATGGTATACAGCATGATATTTTGATATATTGTGAAATAATCACCACAATCAGGCTAAATAACATGTCTCTCACTTCACATTGTTATTTTTATGTGTGTGGGGAGAACATTTAAGCTCTGATCTCAGCATTTTCAAGTATACAATACATTATTATTAACTATCATCACCATGCTGTACAATAGATCTCTAGAATTTATTCATCCTAATTGAAACTTTGTACCTTTGACCAAAATCTTTCCATTTCTCCCCACACCGGCCACTGGCAATCACCATTCTAATTTCTGCTTCTGTGAGTTCAACTTTTTTAGAGTCTACAGATAAGTGAGATCCTGCAGTATTTGTCTTTCTGTACCTAGCTTATTTCACTTAATATTCTCCAGGTTCCTGCATGTTATCACAGATGACAGGATTTCCTTCACTCTTAAGGCTGGATAATATTTTATCGTGTGTCTATACCACATTTTCTTTATCCATTATCTACTGATGGACACTTTGATTGATTCCATATCTTGGGTATTGTGAGGGATGCTGCAGTGAACATGAGAGTACAGATAGGCCACAGCTGATTTTATTTCCTTTGGCTGTATATCTAGAAGTGAGATTCACGATCATGTGGTAGTTCTATTTCTAATTTTAGGGGGAAGTTTTATACTATTTTCCATAATGGCTGTAATAATGTATATCTCTACCAACATTGCACAAGGGTTCTCTTTTCTTCATATCCTCACCAATACTTATCTCTTTTTTGATATTAGCTTTTCTAACAGGTGTGAGATGATAACTTACTGTGGTTTTAATTTGCATGTCCCTGATGGTTAGTGGTGTTGAACATTTTTTCATATACTTGTTGGCCATTTGCATGTCTTCCTTTGAGAAATGTCTACTCAGATTCTTTACCTATTTTAAAATCAGATTATTTGTTTTCTCGCTATTGAGTCATTTGCATTCCTTCTATATTTTGGATACTTAACCCCATAACTTAGGTGTATGGTTTGAAAACATTTTTTTCTCAAACCATGGGTAGTGTCTTCACTGTTGACTGTTTCCTTTGCTGTGCAGAAACTTTTTAGAATTTGTTTTTTGTTTTTTTTTTGGTTACTGTGTTTTTGGGTTCATATCCAAGGAATCATTGCCTAGACCAATGTCATGGAACTTTCACCCTATGATTTTTTTCTAGTATTTTTATAGCTTCAGGTCTTATGTTTAAATCTTTAATTCATTTTTAGTTGATTTTTGTATATGGTGTGAAATAAGGGTTCAATTTCATTCTTCTGCATGTGGATATACAGTTTTCCCACCATCATCTATGGAAGAGACCATCCTTTTCTCATTTTGTGTTCTTGGCACCTTTGCTGAAGATCAATTGACCATAAATGCATGGATTTATATCTGGGCTATCAATCCTGTTCCATTGGTTGATGTGTCTGTTTTTATGCCCATACCATGCTATTTTTATTACTATGGTTTTGTAGCATATTTTGAAATTTGGTAGTGTGATGCCTCCAGCTTAGTTTTGTTTTGATTTTTTGGTGTTTTTTTTTTCCCCTAAGATTCCTTTGGCTATTCAAAGTTGTTTGTGGTTCCATAAAAATTTTACGATTATTTTTCTATTTATTTAAAAAATACCATTGGAACTTTAGGGATAGCATTGAATCTGTAGATCACTTTGGGTACTATGGATATACAAACAATATTAATTATTCCAGTCCATTAACACAGGACATTTTTCCATTTATTTGTGTTTCTTCAATTTCTTTCACTAATGTTTTAGAGTTTTCATTGTATAGGTCTTTTATCTCCTTGGTTAAATTTATTCCTAAGTATTTTGTTTTTAAAATGCTATTTGCCTCATGGTTAGCAATATTGAACATTTTTTTCATATACTTGGCCATTTGTATGTCTTCCTCTGAGAAATGTCTACTCAGGTTCTTTGCCTATTTTTATTTTTATTTTTATTTTTTGAGACAGGGTCTCACTCTGTCATCCAGGCTGGAGTGCAATGGTGTGATCATGGCTCACTGAAGCCTCAACCTCCCAAGCTCGAGTGATCCTCCCACCTCAGTCCCTTGGGAAGCTGGGACTACAGGTGCATGCCACTATGCCTGCATAATTTTTGTATTTTTTATAGAGATGGGGTTTCGCCATGTTGTTCAGGCTGGTCTTGAACTACTGAGCTCAAGAATCTGTCCACCTCAGCTTCCCAAAATTACAGGCATGAGCCACCATGCCCAGCCTCTTTGACTATTTAAAAATCAGATTATTTGTTTGCATTCCTTATATATTTTGGATATTAATCCTTCATCAGGTTAAACGATGAGATTATTTTCTTGCTTTCTTTATCAGATAGGTTGTTGTTAGTGTATGGAAACACTGCTGATTCTATGTTGATTTTGCCACTTTACTAAATTTATTATTTCTGACAATTTTTGGTAGAGGCTTTATGATCATGTTGTCAGAAAGCAGATCCAATTTCATTTCTTTCTTTCTTATTTGGATACATTTTATTCTATTTTCTTGTTTAATTGCTCTGGCTCAGATTTTCAGTACTGTATTGAAAAGAAGTGGTAAGAGTGGGCACTTCTTGTTGTTTTCTTCCTGTTCACATGAGGATAGCTTTCAGCTTTTCACTATTGAATATAATATTAGTGGTGGTTTGTCATATATCAGCTTTGGGCTTTATCATGTTGAAGTACATTCCTTCTATACCTAATTTGTTGAGCTTTTTTTTAAATTATGAAATCATGTTGAATTTTGTTAAATTCCTTTTCTGCATCTATTGTAATGATTGTATAATTTTATCCTTCCTTCTATTAATATCATGTGTCACATTTATTGATTTGTGTATGTTGAACTATCCTTGCATCCCAAGGATAAATCCTACTTGATCAGGGTGTATGATACTTTGAGTGTGCTATTGAATTCCATTTGCTAGTATTTTCTTGAGAATTTTTGCATGTATGTTTATCAGCAATATTAACTTGTATTTTCTTAACTTGTAGAGTCCTGTCTGGCTTTGATATCAGAGTAATTCTGGCCTCATAAAATAAACTTCTTCATTTTTTTGGAAGAGTTTGAGAAGTAATCGTGTAATTCTTTAAATATTTGGTAGAATTCACTTGAGAAGCCATCAGGTCCTGGGTTTTTCCTTGTCGGAAGGTTTGTAACTACTGATTCACTCTCCTTACTCCTCATTGGTCTGTTTATATTTTCTGTTTCTTCATGATTCTGTTCTGGTAGGTTGCATGTTTCCAGGAAGTTATCAATTTCTTCTTGGTTATCTAACTCACTGGCATGTAATTATTCATAGTAGTTGCTTATGATTCTTCATGATCTTTTGTATTTCCATGGTATCACTTGTAATGTCTTTTCTTTCACTTACAATTTTGAGTCTTTTCTTTTTTCCTACTCTTGCTAAAGTTTGTCAATTTTGTTTATTTTTTCAAAAGAAATGATTAGTTTTGTAGGTCTTTTCTATTTGCTTTTTTCTCTATTTCATGTATTTCTCTTCTGATCTTTATTATTTTCTTCCTTCTGATAACTTTAGGCTTGATTTGTTCTTGTTCTAGTTTCTTGAGGTGTAAAGTTAAGTTGTTTATTTGAATTTTTTTTTCTTACGGTAGGCATTCATTACTATAAACTTCCGTTCTGAAACTGTTTTTGCTGGATCCCACAATTTTTGGTATGTTGTATTTCCTTCTTTATTTGTATCAGATTTTTAAAATTTTTCTTTTGATTTCTTCTTTGACTCATTGGTTCTTCATTGGTGTGTTGCTTAATCTCCACATATTTGTGAATTTCCCCTCTGTTACTGATTTCTAATTTTATAGCACTGCTGTCTGAAAAGACACTTGATATAATTGCACTCAAATGCATAAAAACTTGTTTGGGGCTTAACATATCACATATCTTGGATAATATTTATGTGCACTTGAAAGCAATGTTTTCTGCTGCTGTTGGATAGGATCTATGCAATATGTCTGTTATGTTCATTTGGTCTAACATGTTGTTCAAACTGCTGTTTCTTTATTAACTGACTGGATGATCTATGCATTATTTGTATTGAGGTATTAAAATTTCCTACTGTTATTATATTTTCTCTATTTCTCTTTTCAGTTTTGTTACTATCTGTTTTATATTTTTAAGTGTTCTGAAATATGTATTTCCAATTGTTATATCTTTTTGAAAAATTGACCCTTTTGTCATCATATGTTGACTTTCTTTGTCTCGTGGCCATTTTTGGCTTAAAATCTATTTCATCTGATAGAATTACAGCTGCTCTTACTCTTTTTGTTTATATTTTTATGGAATATCTTTTTCCATCCCTTCACATTTAGCCTCTGTGTTCTTCAAGCTAAAGTGAGTTCCTTATAGGCAGGATATAGTTGGATTTTTAAAATCCATTCAGCCACTGTATGCCTTTTGATTGGATGATTTAATCATTTATATTCAAAGCCATTTTTGATAGATAAGGACTTACTACTGTCATGTTGTTAATTATTTTCTCTTTTTCATTTCCTTTATTCCATTCTTCTTCTTTTGCTCTCTTCCCTTATGATTTGATTATTTTTATAGTTGTATGCTTTTATTTTTTTTCTTTATCTTTATTCTCGTGGCCTTGTGTTACCTACTACAGGCCTGTTGTTTTTGTTCATTTACCATGAGGCTTACCTAAAACATTTTGTAAATATAATTAATAGTCGATGTTAAGCTGATAACAACTTACCTTTGAATACAAAAACTCTGTGCTTTAACTTCTCTTCCCTCCATATTTCATATTATTGATGTAGCAATTCATATCTTTTATATATCATGCATCCATTAAATTACTGTAGCTATAGTTATTTTAATACTTTTGTTCTTTAACTTTTATACTACAGTTAAAAGTTATTTATGCACCATTACAGTATTAGAGTATTCTGAATTTGACTATATTTTTATCTTTACAATGAGTTTTATGTTTTATACTTTCTTATTTTTTCATGTTTTTAATTAGTATCCTTTTATTTCAACTTAAAGAACTCTGTGTAGTATTTTTTTTTTTTGTAAAAAGGAGATACAGTGGTGATAAACTCCCACAACTTTGTTTGTCTGGAAAATCATTATCTCTCATTCATTTCTGAAGAACAGACTTGCCAGGTATAGTAATCTTTGTTGTCAGGTTTTTTTTTCTTTCATCACTTTGAATGTATTATTTCACTCTCTTCTGGTCTGCAAGTTTTCCACTGTGACATCTGCTGATAGTCTAATGGGGGTTCTCTTACAGTTAATGAGTTGCTTTTCTCTTGCTGCTTTCAGAATTCTCTTTTATGCTTGATAATTTAATTATAATATGTCTCAGTAATAATTTTCTTATATTTAATCTATTTGGAGCTCTTTGGATTTCATAGATCTGGATCTTCATTTTTTTCTTCAGATTTGACAAGTTTTCTGTCATTATTTCTTTAAAGAAGATTTCTCATGCTTTCTCTTTCTCTGCTCCTTCTGGAACTTTTTAACTTAATATATTGGTTTTCTTGATGGTGTCCCATAAGTCCTATAGGCTTTCTTTAATCTTTTTCATTCAATTCACTTTTCTTTTTGTTCCTCAGACAGGATAATTTTAAAGAAGCTATGGTCTCTCTTTTTTGTGCTGCTATAACAGAATACCTGAGCCTGGATAATTTAGAAAGAATAAAAATTTTTTCTTACAGTTCTGGAGGCTGGAAGGTCCAAGATCAAGATGGCAGCAGGTTTAGTGTCTGATAAAGATCTGATCTCTGTTTCCAAGATGGTACCTTGAACACTGAAATTTCCAGAGGGGAGAAACGCTGTTCCTTACATGGCAAAAGATCAGAAGGACAAAGAGAGGGAACCCACTGCTAAAAACTCTTTTTTTAAAAAAGTATCCAGCCTACCCATAAGGGTGGATCTCTCATGATCTAATCACCTTTTAATGGTCTTACCTCTTGAAAATGTTTGCAATAGCAATTAAATTTCAACTTGATTTTTGGAGGAGACATTTAAACTATAGCAGCTGTCTTTTAGCTCGCAGGTTCTTTCTTCTGCTTGATTGAGTATGCTGTTGGAGCTCTCTGTGGAATTTTTCTGTTCAGTTCAGTTTATTGTGTTTCTTAGCTTCAGAATTTCTGTTTGTTTTTTTTTTTTATTCTCTGATATCATTTTTGAACTTCTCATTTTGTTCATACATTGTTTTCCTGACATCATTTTGTTGTCTGTGTTCTTCTGTATATCACTGTTTTAAAAACAATTATTTTGAATTATTTTTTAGATTTGTAGATATTCTTTCCTTTATGGTTGCTTACCGGTGCTTTATTTGTTCCTTTGGCTGTGTCATGTTTCCCTGATTATTCCTGATCCTTGTGGCCTTGTGTTAGTGTCTGCGAATTTTAAGATACAGACACACCTCTTTTAGTTTTATGAACTGGCTTCATTGGGGAAATCCCCTCAACAGTCAGCCAGCCCAGAGATTCTCAGCAGCCTGTCTGAAAGGGTTTGTTGATGGGATTGCTGCTGGAATCCTCAGGCAGGCTGACCTAGTGTCTTGGTCAGTGAGTGTGCCAGATTGGGACCGGGGTCCATAGGGCCAAGCCTGGATCCTGAGTCCATAAGTAAGGGTTCTGGCCTGCAGCCTGGAGATATAAGGGCTAACCTGGAGCCTGAGGCTGTGGGGACTAGCCTAGTGCTGAATTTTGCTGGTGTTCCACAGTGAAGTTAGATACTTACTTCATTCTTACTTCATTCTCTTTTTTCTAGGTGAAGAGTATCTTCCTTGTGCTACCTGGGTTCAGGGAATTGGTGATGTGATAATGTGAAACTGTTCTTACTCCCATCAACGTCTCTTTTTTTTTTTTTTTTTTTTTCTGTGCTCCACTGAAACAATCTAACCTCTCACCTGGATTCTTTAGCTACTATGAAAGCATTTTCATGCATGGATAGTTGTTTGAATTTATGTTTCTGCAAGGGGATGAGTGCTAGAAAGTCTTTCCTCTCCATCTTGCTGATGTCACTCCATCCTAATAGCCTTTAATAAGATGTTTATTTATTCCATTTATTGTGTCAGACCTGTCCTAGAGATAGAAGAGCAGAAGCACAAATGTTGCCTGAGTCCAATATGACTATTGAGCTGCCATACCAATGGTGAAATATTTACATCAAGACTTTTAAGTGAGAAAGAAATAGATGTTTATCTTATTTAACCCATTTTATTTTGGGTATCTATTACATATGAGTATGTATTATAACTAACAGTCACTTAGCATTACTAATTCCACTATAATGTAGTATATGTATATATACACATATTAGATATAACCCTGAACAAATGGTATTGATTCCAAAAACCATAAATAAAATTGAATCCAATTTATTCTTTCTCACAACATGTGTGGGACTCACTGTATGTATGTTACTGTATTTATATTTTCTAAGCCTGTACCCAAGACTGTTTTGAAATCCTGGATAACAGAATCCAGAAATTAGCATTAACATTTTTAAACTGCAGTTTTATTCCTTAAGAATTATATTTTAAAGCACACTACTCCTTTGATATGAAAGATCACCTTAACAGACTATTTCTGCAGAGAAAATTGCAATCCTATGTTTTGTTACAGAGGTTTAACCCCATGGTGAAAAAACTGCTTTGCATGATAATACTGAAGTGGTCTTCAGTTTGAGTGAAATTGCATCCATGGAGATTATGTATCACTAGAGAAATGGTTTCTAAACATAAATACGTGTGTACCCGTGTTTAATCACTTACCATCTACAAACCTAGGCAGAAACCTGACGATGAAAAAAACATGAATTTTATATTTCTCTCATGGTGGCAGAGATTCTAAAGAGGATAAGAGTGAGAGTGTTAGAGCTCAATTTGTACTATTCTGATAAACACATTCTTCAAGACCAGGAATTGTCAAACTATGTCTTGCTGGCCAAATCCAACTCAAGGCCTGTTTTTGTATTGCTCATGAGCTATGAATAATTTTTAAATCTCTAAAGGATTGAGAAGAAGAAGAAACCCACAGATTACAAAAAATATTTGCAAACCATACATCTGATAAGGAGCTAATATCCAAAATATATAAGGAATTTTAATAACTCAAGAACAAGAAAGCAACTCGCTTAAAAAATGAGCACAGGACCTGAACAGACATTTCTTAAAAGAAGACATACAAATGACCAATAGATTAATTAAAAAATGCTCAGTATCCCTAATTATTAGGAAAATGCAAATTAAAACCACAACAAAATATCATCTGCACCTGTTAGAATGGATTTTATTAAAAAATGAAATATAATAAGTGTTGGCAAGGATGTGGAGAAAAGGGGATCCTTATATACTACTAGTGGGAATGTAAAGTAGTACAGCCATTATGGAAAACGATATGGGGGTAGAACTACCATATGATCCAGCAATCTCACTTCTGGGAATATATCCAAAGAATTGAAATAGATGTGTTGAAGGGATGTGTAAATTTTTATGTACATTACAACATTATTTACAATAGGCAAGATATGGAATTAACCTAAATGTCCATCTAACTGATGAATAAAGAAAATATTTAAAATGTATATATACACTATGGAACACTATTTAGCCTTTCCAAAAAGAACAAAATCATGTCATTTGGAACAAACCAGGCACAGAAAGACAAATATGTACTTTCCACTTATCTCCAGTTTTGCTTTTCAAAATTTCAGTTATCTAGGCTCAACCATGGTCTAAAAATATTAAATGAAAAATTTCAGAAATAAACAGTTGATAATTTGTAAATTGCATGCCATTCTGGGTAACATGATGAAATCTCATCTTCCTGCTTCGTTCCACCTGGGATATCAACCATCCTTTTGTCCAGCAAATTAACTTTGTATACACTACTTGCCCGTTAGTCACTTAGTAGCCATTTTGGTTACTAGACCTAAATAACTTAGTACACATAAGGTTCAGCACTATCTGCAGTTTCAGGCATCAACTGGGGGCCTTGAAACATATCTTTTATGCATAAGGGCGGACTGCTGTACTGGATGATCTCACTTATATATGGAATCTCAAAAAAGTTGAATTCACAGAAATAGAGAGTAGAATGATGGTTACCAGAAGCCTGGTGTGGGGGTGGGGAGGTGGGTGGGAAGGCAAGATGGGTTTGAGGACTGCTGGTCAAAGGGGACAAAGTTTCAGCTAGACAAGAGGAATGTTTTAAGTTTTGGTCACACAGGGTGACCATAGTTAATAGTAATGTATTATATATTTCAAAATACATGAGTAAATATCAAATGTGTCATCACAAAAAATGTTAAACAAGTAGGTGATGAATATATTAATTAGCTTGATTTAATCATTCCACATTACATATACATAACAAAATATCACATTGTACTCCATAAATGTAATATATTATGGTTTGGCAGTTAAAAATAATATAAATTTTAAAAAGCAGCAGCAAGAGATATATATGTGGCCCCCAATGTCTAAAATATTTACTGCCTAGTCCTTTACAAATAAATCTGCTAATCCCTCAGACTCAATAACCCAACAATATGGAATACACTGAAGTTAGTGTGTATTATATAGATCGTCCTTGCATATAGTAGAATCGTAATGTTTGATAATAAATGAATTAATTAGTGGAGGGACACTATTTTTTCAATGATGGTAAAGGCTATGGACTACATATCATTTATGCACCAGTGTACGCCATGATTTGGTGTGTTATGTAGCAGGTAAAAGCAATGGAGGTTTAAGACATACTTGAAAATGGAGGGAGTTGTTTTGTTTACATTTAAAGCTATAGGATACGGTTTATATAATTTCATCAAATAGCATTGTTTTACGGTTTATATTCTGATTGGTGGTTGGCATTGTGTCTATAGCAAATTTGGGCCAAATTTGTAAATTCACTTGGCATTTTGCAGTGTCTTGTATATAGCACATTTTAATGTTTGTTCAATAGGTAAGTGAATATTTAATACTGTTATTATACACATCATTCATTCAAAGATTACTGGTGTTTTTTCCAGTGAAATATTAACCTTGGAAGTCAGTCATTTTATGCCAGATAGTTGCTTTTTCTTCTCTTCATCTAACAAATATTTTTCTCATATATTTTCTTAATTTCAAAATTCCTTTAAAAAGATGACAACAACAATCAATTATAATTGACTTAAGAATAATTTCTCTGTTGTGTGAACCATAAGGCCTATGTGACTTAAAGGAAAAGTGTCGAAAAATGATCAAGACCATAGGTGTTGGCATTTCTCAGGGTGATAATGAGACATGCCTTTACTTTCCCTATGTTGGTGCAATTGTCTAGTGCATACTCTTTTTTCAGAGGGATTTCAAGAGATGATGTAACACAAAACTCAGGCTCATGGGCAGGCTTTGTTCACAGTCTTCTCATTTATGATAAACTTTAAATATTCATGATCCTTTTCCCTTTCCCAGTGATATTTCCCGCTTTAACCTATAAAGTAAAGGGAGGCTGCACCTGGAATGGAATTTAAATAAGTTTTTTAAAAAATCTGTTATGACCAAAGCATTCCCTAAGAGATACTTCAGTCAATTTCAGGAGTTTGAGCCTAAAGGAGTACTTTCTTCAGAGTAAGGTCAAGGCAGAGAAAAAAGAAACATCACAGCTGTGCACTGCTCTGCTGTCCAGATAGAGTCTTTGAACATTTTCTTCTCTTCATCAAAGAACAACTGGGAAGGCAACACAGAAAATAAAATCCATGAGACCTTGGCAAATGTCATGAAAAATGAAGATTAGGATCAAAAGTTTAAAAGGACAATCTAGGCTTAAAAGAAAAATATGAAAAAACTTTCACTGCCTTCTGTAGCATATGAGAAGGTGTTTAAATTGTTTGGTCTATTGGTCTACAGACACCTGGATGATACTTGTATTATGAGTTCAGCATAGCAGAAACACACCTGACCGATACAGATCATTTATAATCTGCTTCTAAAATAAACTCAATGGCAAACACAGCTTACTGAAAAATAGAAATACAACTGGCTCTTAAAACAACAAGTGGATTTTTTTTTAATTTTTGAAGATTTGATAAGTTGAAATCTGAATAAAGAAGTACTTGTGAAAAGACAACATTAGATAATCAATAGTAATAAAGAAGGTAAAAATGAATTATTTATTTAGTCATGTAGCGAACACTGATTGTCTCTTATTAACCAAAAACTGAGCTAGGTGCTGACATAAAGAGATGAACAAAACAAAAAATTACTGGTTTCAAGGAGTTAAAAACATATTAACTGGATATGGAAAATCTACAGATTCAGGTCTCATTTGCAATAGCTTAACTTCTTCCCC
This sequence comes from Pan troglodytes, assembly GCF_028858775.2. Taxonomy (NCBI): domain Eukaryota; kingdom Metazoa; phylum Chordata; class Mammalia; order Primates; family Hominidae; genus Pan; species Pan troglodytes. Next base: position 134,854,422 of record NC_072398.2, read on the forward strand.
CTGCCATGGGTCTTTGGAAATAAATTTTCATTTCATCTCACTGAATTAACAATTTTGGGTGTATGCAATTAATTTTGCATTTATCCACCAATGCAATTAGATACCTTGTGTGGGAATATCTCAAGGCTGGGGAATAAAGATGAGGAAGACATTTCTCTCTATCAGGGAATCTAGTCAGGTACTTATGTGCTTAAATAACAAAGTTTTTAATAAAAAATGCCATAATATTACTAAAACTATTACCAAAAATATCTAACCCTTATGGAATGCTTATGTGATTTATATCCATTATCTCATTTAATCTTTATATCAATACTGTGACATAAGTACAAATATTATCTCAATCTTATAAGAAAACTGAGGCAAAACGAAGTTAGGTAACTTATCTAAAGCCATGGTGAAGGCTGATTCTAAAAGCTCCATATTCTGTGCTCTTAATCACTACATTCATAAGAATTTAGTTGAGATAGTGATTTTTTCTGATGAAAGAATAAGAAAAAAAGCTTTATGGAGGAGTTATTATTAACATAGGATTATAAAAAGTATCTTGAACTTTATATTCCCAGCTAAAAAGAAATAGATCGTAGCAGACCACCTTCTCAATGAGAGCAAAACTAAAAGCTAGATAAAAATTAAACCTGTTTGAACCCACCAGAAAGTAATCAAGGCAACCAAACTTGGAGACCCAGGATTCCAGAGAGAAGGAAAATTTGCTAAGAGTATTTTTCTTGGCAGCTTTTCCCTTTGAGTCATTAGTTAGTGCATATACAATGTGGGTAGAAAGGCTCAGAAGCTAAAAGAAGGCAGATGGATGCTAAGAGGCAGAGAATTTCAGTGCTGTTTGGAGATTTTTAAATGAAGTTCAAAGCCCAGAAAGGGGGAAAACCACAATAAACTTTCTAGGTATTTCTCTAACTCTCCTAAAATAGCATATACTAGAAATAATAGCAAATTAGAAGACCAGGCCTAAAACCAGTTATAAATAGCTTAATATCTAATTGTATTAAAGTGACTGACTTTTACACTAACTGGCTATCAGAGAGTTGCAAGACAGAGGATTAGTGATTTTGAAAGATGTTAGTAAAAAAAGAAATACAAAATAGGATGGCAAACACAAAAAGGATAATATGACTTGTATAATACATAGAAAATACATATATGTGACAGACTCTCAGGACTGCAAAAGAGACCGAATAAAGGGCAAAAATTACCCAAAACTGATTAAAGACATTAAGCCACATATTCAAGAAACACTATAAAGCCCAATCAGAATGAGAACAAAGAAATCATTTTCAGGCACATTATGGTAAAGTTAATGAAAACTAATGACAAAGAGCAAAATCTTAGAAACATCTAATAAAAAGATAAATTACTTTCAAAGAAACAATTTTATAATTATTAACTTGCTTCTCAACAAAGACAATAGCAGTTAGAAAAGACTGACATGGCATCTTTAAAATGCTGAAAAAAAATAGTTGTTATAGTAGAATTCTCCTCAGAGTAAATATTCTTCAAAAATGAGAGTAGAGAGATTTCCTTATAAACAAAAACAAAATATATATAAAATGACAACAATAATAATAATCTATTGTGACATTTAATCAAAACACATGACAAAATAACAAATGGAAAAGGGGTAACTGAAGTGTTGTAACATCCTTGCCTTACCTAGGGATGCTAATTTATATGAGATTTAGAAGTGAGAGATCTACAGGAGAGCCACCAAAAGGACAAATAAAATAAAATTTTAAAAGTGAATTAATATAACTTAAAACTTAATAGAGGAGAAAATATGATAACAAAAAAATACTCGATAAACCCAAAAAAAGAAAAGGAGAGAAGTCTAGACCAAGTGGGAGAAATAAAATAAAGCATTAAGATGGTTGATTTAAATCCAAATGTATCAGTAATTACTTAAATTAATAATAGTTATTAAATTTCTATTAAATTATCCAATTAATAGTCAAGATTGTCAGAATAAAAACCACTGCCAATTATATACAGTGGTTTTTAAAAGAGATAAAAACTTAAATAACTACACAAAAATTGTAAAGTCAAATAAAAGAAAAAAGGTATAACATTCAAAGGATAATCAAAATAAACATGTAGTTATGCTAAGATAAGAAATAGTAGACTTTAAGACAGGAAGTATATTGCAGGTAAAGACGGGATATTTTGTAATGATAAAAAGATCAATTTAAAATTTAAAATTTTTATGCACTTAATTACATACCTTAGAAATCAAAACTGAAAAAAATTAATGAATAAATAAGTACGCAAATACGGTGAAAGATTTTTAACACAAAATTCACAAAAAGTCGTAGGATAAGGCACGTAAAAAAATCAGTAAAAATATAGAATACTCAAAAAGTAAGATTAATAAGCATTGGCCTAATCGATTATATAGAGCACTGCATTCAACTGTACAATATACAGGAGTACACATGCAATATTTCTCAAAATGTTTATATCCTGGACTATATATGTACATGAGGCAAATCTCAACATATATCAAATAATTGAAATAATACAAAGTGTGTTTTTTTACTACTATGGAATTAAATTTGAAATTAGTGATGGTTAACCCCCTAAAGTATGAAAATTAAATAATCCGTAATTTTTTAAAGAATCAATAAAATAATAAAAAATATTTTGAATCAAAATATAACCAAAAAAGAATACATAAAATTTGTGGTATGGCGTTACAGCCATTTTATAAGCTGCAAATTATATATTTTATATAATTTGCAAATTTTATTTTAATATAAAATATTAAATTTAATATATAATATATAAAATATTAAATATAATTATATTAAATATAATTAATATAAAATATTAAATATATAAATTATATATTTGCAAATTTTATAGCCTGCAAATTATATATTTAAAGACAAAAACCTGAAAATTGATGACCTGTGTGTATCCATTTGAAGATGTTAGCAAAAGAGCATAAGTTTAAACCTAAATAAGGTGGAATGAAGAAAATAATAAGGAATCAAATTTAATAAAATAGAAAACAAGCACACAATAGAGAAAATCAGCAAAATCAGAAGTTGTTCATTTCAAAAGCCAAAATTTGATAAATACATATGAAGACTAACCAAGACAGTGGAGCAAAAAGGTACAAATTACCAATACTAAGTAATAAAAGAAGGGGTATAACGATAGAGCCTAGAAACATTAAAAGATATTCAATGACTATCATGAACACCTTTTTTCCTCAAAATTAAAAATTTAGATAAAATAAATGAGAATCATATCTGTAATTTGTTTTCAAAATGTGCAAAAGGAAAAACAATTTTCAACTAATCTTTAAGGCCAGCATAACATGATACAAAACTTGATAAAAACATAAGTTACTGGTCAATCTTTGTTATGAACACTGATTAAATATCTTAAAGTGATATTAGCATTCCAAACTCAACAATGTATATAAAGGATAATATATCACCACCATGTTGAACATTTTGTAGAAATGCAAATTTCATTTAATATAAAAAAATCAAGAAATTGTTAAGTCTACAGTGGAAAAGCTTGGGAGACCCCAGTTTAACCAAGTGATCACAGTTAATGTTGCTATTATTGGGAAAGGATATACCATGTTCAGAGATTGAAAGATCCAATATTTTAAGATGTCAATTCTCTGTACATTGATATATAGACTAAAATTCCCCAATTGTGTAAAGTAAAATTATTATTCTAGAAATTACATGGAAAATTAAAGGACTCAAACTAGCCTCTCTAAGATGATAAAGTCGCAAAACATATTACCACATATGAACATTATAAGCCCATTGAGATTACACAAGTGTTATTGAAATTAAGGACTGAAAAACAGATTAGTGGATCAGAACAATTTAGAAACGAAACTACATGGTCACTTGATTTATTACACATAACCCTGCAGAACAGAATCTTTTCAAGACATGGTGCTGGATAAATTTAGTGCCCATATTAAAAAAATAAAACTGCCAGCCACTTCCCAATTATAAATAAATTCCTCATATAGATTTAAATTCAAAAGATAAAAAAATTAAAGTATCTATATAAAGCTGCTCTAGTCAATAAGGTAGCCATTAGTCACATGGGTATTTAAATTTACATTTCAATTAATTAAAATTAAAAACAATTAAAAATTCAGTTCCTTAGTTGTATTAGTCACATTTCAATTATGCAATAGCTAGCTTTTGCCACAATCCTGTGGCTAGCAGCCACTGCATTGAGCAACAAAGATATGGAACATGTCCATCACTGTAGAAAGTTCTGTTGGACAGTATCAGCAGAGGTTTACATAAGATACCATCTTTATGACTAGGGCTAGGAGAAAAGAAACCAACCATAAAGGAAGAACTGACAATATATATAGAACTCTTAAAAACTGACAACAACAATAACAAAAAAGAAAAATGGACAAAATCATGAAATGTTTATAATAAATGATACACAAATGGCTTTTTAATATATAAAAGAAATGCTTAATGTTACTCATAATAAGAGAAAAAATGATAAAAGTACACTGATGTATTATTTTTAACTGTCAAATTACTGGCCAGAAGATTGGCCACAGGCTGTTCAACAGAGGTGGGGGAATGGGCACTCTCCTAGTGGGGGTGCAAAATGGTACAGCCACAGTACAGGTAAACTTGGTAATATATATGGAAATTATATATTCATTGCCACATGACTCAGCAATCCCACTTCTAGGATTTTAGTCTGAAGATACAAAAAAAAAAATTTGGTACAAGATTACTCGCAAGTAAAAATTGGAAGCAACCTAAATACCATATAGAAAGTCAAATACACTCTGGCACATTCACACATTGGAGTACTATGTAGCTGCCAAATATTAATTAGTAAAATAATCAGTACAAACAATGATACAAAAATCTCTTTAATATGACATTAAAGAGATTTAATTTGACATTAAAAATCTCTTTAACGTGAGTGATTTCTAGGATGCATTGTTATATGAAAAAAGCAAGATGCAAATGAAAAACCTACAATAGGCTACCTTTCTTCTAAGAAGCGAGAGGAAATTAGAATATGTATGTCTATACTTGTTTAATTTCACTGAAACAAATACAGGAATAATGAACTAGAAAGTAATAAAATTGATTACCTACAGGGTTGTGAGTTAGGTGGAAGGGGTATAGATGTGAGTGTGATTTTTTTTGCATATATATTTGATATAGTTTTCATTGTGAACTATGCTTTTTTTAAGACAAATTTTGGAAAATTAAATCAACAAAGATGAAGAAAAGAAACTTCAAACTGGAGATAAGCAGAAACAAATAAACTGAACTTTGTAGCTCACTAAAAAAAAACTACAAAAAAGAAAAAAAAGAATTAATCCAGGTAATTTTGGAATGCTGTATTCTGACTATACAGCCTCAGAGGGATATATTCTAAGGACTAAAAAAATGCAAAGAAATTCCTGACTTTTATGACAAGGTTTGTTTTGCTAGTGGTATGGATGTAGCAATTCTGAAATTATGTTTTATATATTATAGGATAGAGCAAATATGTTAACGTTGCGGGCAAGACAGGAAGTACAAATGGTACAAGTCAGAAACACAGGGATGAAGTACAAAGTCATGAAGCAGATGAGATTGCCCAGGGTATAGTGAGAGGAAAAGACTGCTTTTAAGAGGTGGGAGAAATTCCTACATTTCAGCAGTGGACCGCTTTTGAGGAACTCGTGGTGTGTTTTTTCTCTTCCCCTTTTTCTTGTCAGGTTGAATAAATGTGTTATAGACAAAAAATGACCCTTTAAAATGCAAAAAAGTCCAGGCGCAGTGGCTCACGCCTGTAATCCCAGCACTTTGGGAGGCTGAGGCAGGCGGATCACCTGAGGTCAGGAGTTTGAGACCAGCCTGGCCAACATGGTGAAACCTTGTCTCTACTAAAAATACAAAAAAAAAGCCGGTTGTGGTGGCGGGCGCCTGTAATCCCAGCTACTTAGGAGGCTGAGGCAGGAGAATTGCTTGAACCTGGGAGGTGGAGGTTGCAGTCAGCCAAGATCGTGCCACTGCACTCCAACCTGCGCAACAGAGCGAGACAACACCTCAAAAAAAGAAATTGCAAAAAAAAAAAAGAGAAACCTCTTGATGGTCAGGCAATGTCTTTTAATATAATGTGTAAGATACAAAAAAACTCAGTTCAGGGTTTTATTATGAATATTTTTGGAGATACTGAGCAGTTTCTTGAGGCAATATATATATTTTTAATTAGAGACTTCTGACGACTCAAGTTTTAAAAATAAGCTGTACATTAAAAGATATGAATGAAGAATATTATTGATTTAAGTAAAAAAATTCACTCAGGTTCATAAAATGGAACAAGATCATGTCCTTTGCAGGGACATGGATGGAGCTGGAAGCCATTATCCTCAGCAAACTAACAGAGGCACAGAAAACCAAATACTGCATGTTCTCACTTAAAAGTGGGAGCTGAACAATGAGAACACATGGACACAGGGAGGTGAACAACACACACTGGGGCCTGTCATGGGAGTTTGGGGGAGGGAGAGCATCAGGATAAAGAGCGAATGCATGCATTAGCTATTGATAGGTGCAGCAAAACACCACGGCACATGTTTACCTCTGTAACAAACCTGCATATCCTGCACGTGCATCCTGGAACTTATAAAATAATAAAATAAAATAAAGTATTTTTAAAAGTTCACTCAGGATCAAAATGTGCATACATATTGGCTTGATTGCAAATACAGAAAACACATTTGCCTTTTCTGAAGTGCCCTGGGATCAGTGCATCATACATTTTGTGGGGTCGTCAGGCTGCTTGGTGGGAAGTCAGTCACCACATCAACAGGCACAAACATTTTGAAAAGAATTCTTGGGGTTTTAGAGAGTCAATGAATAACCATCTTCTCTCCTGTATTCTAGTTTTGAAAACAATGAGAAATAACTGACCAAAAATGAGATAAAATTTACACCTTTATCATTGGTAAACATTTGATTGGCAGTAATGGCCCCATGGTAGGTCAATGGTCCTGCAGCACTCTCAGTCCTTGGTGGTCTAGACACTCACCTAAAGGAACGTGTGGAATGGAAGAGGTGACACACTCATTGCTGAGTTACATCGGTCAGGGTTGGAGATGGAAGAAAACATAGAAATAAATCCTTGGTCATTTTTTAATAGATTTCCCAATCATTCAATGTGGACACAACAGTCAGTAATTTCACTTTTATTTCATAAGAAACAATGAGTAAGAAAATGAGACAAGATACCAGGAATGTTAATCTAGAAGCAGTCCCTCTCCTTGGAAACATGAATAGGAGCAAGAATCATTTTAAATTCTTGAGGTTGCCTTTGGACTGCAAATATCAAAAATTAACAAGTATCTGTTTAATGAACGTGACCTAGTTTCAAATAAAACTGATTTGGTTAAAAACCAAAACTATTCATTAAAAAGCGATGATATTTTATAAATACAAATATATTTCTTAGAATTACTGCAAAGTTTTTGGCCTTAGAATTATTGTGAAGTTACTGTAAGCAACTTTTACATCTCATGGGCTTTTGAAAAATACATTTTTTTTTAACTATAAAACTGGTAAATTTGGCAGTATTCATGATGTAAAGAAGAGTCAGAATTGTGATATTCCAGGGCTAAATGTATCTTGCAAATTTTAAGAATGTTTGAGTAGTCATGTAGAATGACACCCTGCAATAATAAGCCTTGCCATAATATGAATTTGGAGATACAGTAGCACAATTGGAGCTTGACTCCTATTCTTCATAGTAAGCTCACCTAGGCCATTTCATTAGCCTCATGATTTCATGATCCTGAATTTTTTGTAATCAAAAACGGTTCTGGTAGAATTTAATTATATGTATTTATCAAAATTATATATTAACTAGCATTAGGCCTACAATTCTGCATCATTTATGGCTAAAATATATTTATTATTGTTTATTTGTTTTGTTTTTTGAGACAGAGTCTTGCTTTGTTGCCCAGGCTAGAGTGCAGTGGCGTGATCTCGGCTCACTGCAACCTCCGCCTCCTGGGTTCAAGAGATTCTCCTTCCTCAGCCTCCTGAGTCGCTGGGATTACAGGCACCTGACACCAAGCCCGGCTGATTTTTGTATTTTTAGTAGAGATAGGGCTTCACCATGTTGACCAGGCTGGTCTTGGACTCCCAACCTCAGGTGATCTACCTGCCTCGGCCTCCCAAAGTGCTGGGATTATAAGCATGAGCTACTGTGCCAGGCCATTATTGGATAGATTAACTAAGCTATATTTCTCTGTGATAGGGTTACATATTATATATTGTTTTCTGATAAAGTAAATGATTAGTGAAAATATTTCGATGTCCCTAATCAAAATGGCAGTTGTTGATGATGACATAGATTGAGCATTGTATCAGGATGTGTCTAATTATGCCTCATGTTAACAGAATAATAAACATACTTAAGGAAAAATATCTTAGTTTGGGATTTCTAGAAACAGTGCCTGAGATGAGGGTTCTTATGAAAGTGATTTATTAAGGAATACTCCCAGGGATTTATTGAAGGGAATGAAGATAAAGAGGAAGAAACTAAGCAAAGATACAGTTTTAGCAGAAGTATAGACTCAATCAGATCACACTGCAAGTGCTGAAGAGTACATCACATTACAGAGTTTGGTCCACCCAGAGGCCAGGAACTGGGCTTTCAAAGACCCTGCCAAGCAGTGGTCACGCGCCAGGGTAAATCCCAGGCATCTTCCAGCAAGGCAGCGCCTATCAACTAAGGGCAATTTTCGGCAGAAGGTGCAGATGTGATGATCCTTCACAGCCAATGCCTGCAGAAGTAGGGGTATAGACTTCACAGGCTGCTAAAGGGAATCTGGGTAAGTACCCAGGTAATTTTTAATTATTAATAATTATTAATTATCTTGACTGTATTATGTTATATAGCTAGAAATCAGCTCATCTCCCTTACCCCTCATTTGAATTTCTGAGCTTTGCTCTTGCTTAAGACTTATTTAGAAACACCTACGCTTCCTTTTCTGTATCACGTTCATTGGGCACAAAGTGCGATCTGTTTTATCCACTAGTAAGGAGTTGCACAGCAACTATATTTTAAAGGTGCATGTCTCCTTTTGGATAATGCAAAGATAATACTTGAATATAAAAAGTTAAAGAGTTTTGAATCCACTTGGATAGTTTCTCCACTGATGGGAAACCTGCACCTCTGTTTACGGTGACTTTGGAAATCTGGAAGGTATGTGTTTAACAAAATGGATTTTTCACATAAGTGGAAATGTCATTATTTATTCAGGCTCACCACCTTCTCATTGGTTCATGGAATCTTAAAATTGTTCTCACACGTTTTTAGATGTTATCCATTCTGGATAGGAAATATAAGCTGAAATTCAGCGAGGATGTATACAGAATATGGCTGGTTATTTTCCAATTATCTACTCTTCCCTTTCTCTATTTTAATAGAGCTCCTGAATTTTACATGACCACCCAGAATAAAGATTATACATTTCAAGTCTCTATTGCAGTTATGTGTGGCCACATGACTAAATTGTGGTGAAAAGGGTTTGATTGGAAATGATAATTTCAACTTCTGAATCCTGACCTTCAAAGGATGCATGTCTCTCCCCCACCCCTTCCCTTATCCTTTCTCCCTCCTGCCAACTGGAACATAGATATAGTGGTGATTCCTCTTGGATCAATGGATATAAAGCAAGTTTCTAAGGATGGCATGGTAACAAGATAGAAGAAATCTAGTCCTAGACACAGCAGAACCTGCATACCAGCCTGAGATACTTCAATCTAGTTTGTTACATGTGACAGAAGTGAACTTGTATGACATTAAGTCACTTTATTTTGGGTTTCTGTTTCAGAAGAATGTATCCTCTATCCAGCAAGCCTTTTTCATTAAAATCATTATGTACTCCACCTGCAACAAGGTAGGAATGAATCCCTCTGATATTTTAAAAGAATAACTACAAGCAACATTTTGACCTATTGCTTTTATTTAAATGCTTATTTATTACTTGAAATTGGAGATAAAGCAATGACCCACGAAAATATTTTGTTAACAGATATTTAATCCACAGTTTGAATGAGAATCAACTATTGGTATACTGTGTTACAAAGGGATATATATTAGTTCAGGTTTATGAAAAGCTCTGAAAATGGTACACACATAAAAGCACAAGGTATATATCTTAAGAAAATGAATTATGCAGAGAAAATTTATCTAGAAAGAAAGAAGGAAAAAAATATATATAAAGAAAATAGAAGTGAATGTTAAATGCTATTTCTACAAATTATCTCTACACACCTCAAAGTCACAAACTATTGTTAGGAAGCATTATGGTCTCAAGCTTTATAAAATGAGGTGTTTGAATTTAGGGTGTCTATTAGACATCAATTCTCAATAGCAACAAGATCTTTGAAAAAGTAGTATTTATTTATGTTTATTGCCCTAAAGCTAGGACATATACCAACACAGAGAAAGAAATTAACTTTCTCAGTAGAAACCTCAAGTTCGTTAAAGTACAACATTTTAAAAGATGCTGTCAAGACTAGAGGTTGCATTTTAAATAGGTTGAATTTAAAATATTTTTCGTTATACAACAACATAACCTCCTCTTTAATATACCTGGTTTCAGGAAAGAAAACAAAGTTCTGTGAATAACTAAATCATCATAATGAAGCAAAATGATAAGCAGAAAGCAAGAGTGTTTTGAAAGGTGAGCTGAATTATTAACTTCAGACGATCTTTTTTTTAACAGCATATAACATGAACTAGGTATTTGTTGTGTCAATAATTCACCCTAGAGTAATCCATTAGCGGAAAGAAAGCAATAGTTTTAGTAATTTCCCTGTATTAGAATGTGAGCTAAAACAAAATGATTAAGTGTAAAAAAGAAACTGCTCATACTATGTTCTCATTTTATGAAAATTGTTACTTAGGTATCAGATCATTCAAATATTTAGAAATTACTTTTTTTTGCATTTCCATGGACTGAGTTTCTGCTAAAGTTTATGAATGTTTTGAGCTATGACTATGTTCCAGGAGCTGAGTAAATCGTAAGAAATAGAAAGATGAGTGGGACAAGATGCTTCCTTCAAATCTATTGGAGGGGTGAAGACACACAGTGGGGGTGTGTAGACTGGTACAGGTATTTGAGAGGGCACTGTGTCAGTAGTCAGCCAAATTAAAAATACAAGCATTATACAAACTAGGAATGTCTCTCCTCCTTACATGTTTCAGGGAAAATTTTATGTGCCCATTAGAAAACATGTAGTAGAGTATTCACTACAATATTTGTAGTAAAAGAAAGTTGGGGGCAATTTAAGTAACTGTCACTAATAGTGAGTGTTCACTATAAATGCTGTAAAGCAGTTGAAGGCAAAGGAACAGATGCGTATAGATATATAGACCAAAATGATAGACCACAGAAACATAACTTGAGTGAGAGAGTAAAAATCAAAAGTTTAAAGTGTAATAACATCAATGTCAGGTAAAACATACACATGCAAAATAATATTGCATGTTTTACAGGGAAACCTAAAAATGAAAGAAGAGACCTTAAACACTTTCAAATAAATGACCATTAGAAAAGAAGAAAAGTGAAGTGCAGAACGAGAATAAGAGGAGAGAAATAAATTAAACAAACAAAATAATAAATAAATGAAAAAGAATAAACAAACAAGAAACTCAAAATGAGGGTCATTCATTGGAAAATGATGGTATTTGATCATGAGCTAGTTGAAGTGAATAAACTCTCCACCACTAATGTAAATATAACCCTGAAATTTAAACAACTATGAGTTGGATTTCTGAAAATAGGTAGTCTAGATATTCAGAAAAAATTTTATTACCAAACAGTTGAAATTGCCAAACTTGAAAATCAAAACCCTAGATGAATTTGCAAGGAAAAGAAAAGTAGGAAAATACTGAAGAAGGACATGTCTATCAATGTGATAAACAGAAACTGATGTTGAACTTACTTTGAGAAGCAGAAACCTGTTTTTCATTTTGTTTTTGTTTTTGTTTTTAATGTAATAGCTATATGGGGAAGCAGGCAAGGCCTTGGACCCACCTGAGGTAGTGTTGGAACTGAGAATATCATTAAAAAGCCCATATCTTTTTTTTCTTTTTTAATTTATTTATTTTTTTAAAATTATACTTTAAGTTCTGGGGTACATGTGCGGAATGTGCAGGTTTGTTACATAGGTATACATGTGCCATGGTGGTTTGCTGCACCAATCAACCCGTCATCTACATTAGGTATTTCTCCTAATGCTATCACTCCCCTAGCCCCCCATCCCCTGACAGGCCCCCGTGTGTGATGTTCCCCTTCCTGTGTCCATGTGTTCTTATTGTTCAACTCCCACTTATGAGTGTGAACATGTGGTGTCCGGTTTTCTGTTCTTGTGTTAGTTTGCTGAGAATTATGGTTTCCAGCTTCATCCATGTCCCTGCAAAGGACATGAACTCATCCTTTTTTTATGGCTGCATAGTATTCCATGGTGTATATATGCCACATTTTCTTTATTCGGTCTATCATTGATGGGTATTCGCATTGGTTCCAAGTCTTTGCTATTGTGAACAATGCTGCAATAAACGTAAGTGTGCATGTGTCTTTATAGTAGAATGATTTATAATCCTTTGGGTATATACCCAGTAATGGGATTGCTGGATCAAATGGTATTTCTAGTTCTAGATCCTTGAGGAATCTCCATACTGTCTTCCACAATGGTTGAACTAATTTACACTCCCACCAACAGTGTAAAAGCATTGCTATTTCTCCACATCCTCTGCAGCATCTGTTGTTTCCTGACTTTTTAGTGATCACCATTCTAACTGGTATGAGATGGTATCGCATTGTGGTTTTGATTTGCATTTCTCTAATGACCAGTGATGATAAGCATTTTTTCATGTTTGTTGGCTGCATAAATGTCTTCTTTTGAGAAGTGTCTGTTCATATCCTTCGCCCTCTTTTTGATGGGGTTGTTTTTTTTTCTTGTAAATTTATTTAAGTTATTTGTAGATTCTGGGTATTAGCCCTTTGTCAGATGAATAGATTGCAAAAATTTTCTCCCATTCTGTAGGTTGGCTGTTCAACCTGATGATAGTTTCTTTTGCTGTGCAGAAGCTCTTTAGTTTAATTAGATCCCATTTGTCAATTCTGGCTTTTGTTGCCGTTGCCCTTTGTGTTTTAGTCATGAAGTCTTCACCCATGCCTATGTCCTGAATGGTATTGCCCAGGTTTTCTTCCAGGGTTTTTATGGTTTTAGGTCTTACGTTTAAGTCTTTAATCCATCTTGAGTTAATTTTTTAATAAGGTGTAAGGAAGGGATCCAGTTTTTGTTGTTGTTGTTGTTGTTGTTGTTGTTGTTTTGAGACAGTATCTCATTCCGTCACCAGGCTGGAGTGTAGTGGCACAATCTCGGCTCACTGAAAGCTCTGCCTCCCGGGTTCAAGCGATTCTCCTGCCTCAGCCTCTCAAGTAGCTGAGATTAAAAGCGCGTGCCACCATGCCCAGCTAATTTTTGTATTTTTAGTAGAAACGGGGCTTCACCATGTTGGCCAGGATGCTCTTGATCTCCTGACCTCGTGATCTGCCCACCTTGGCCTCCCAAAGTGCTGGGATTACAGGCGTGAGCCACTGCACCCGGCTGAAAGCCCATATCTTCAGGTAATGGAGAATTTGTAGCTATAGTGCTATCCTTATGTGGGTGCGCCTGAGTGATACAAAAATCTCAAGTGAAAACATTATTTTAAAGTAGAATTAGATTTTTCATGCCCAGAGTGCCTGGCAGTAACAAGCACACAGCCTCTTTAGAGCACTATACCTCAATTCATACTCCAAATATTTCACAGATTCAGTTACTCATACAAACCAAAATTAAAATCACACGAGGAAATAAGGTATGAGAAAGAATTGAAGAAAAAAATTATATAAAGAATAATTAAACTCCTCCAAAAGTTTTATATTTTAGAATAATTAAGCAAAGAATATAAAATGACTATATTAAAAATGATTAAAGAGACAAAATGTGTGTTCAAAGCATAAGTAATGAAAAAAAGGCCATAAAAATGATTAGATAGTACCTTCAGAAAAAGTACTGCATGTAACTCCTAGAAATGGAAATATATATAGAATGATTGGAATGAATTTGAAACCAATGTTGTAGACAAAAGAATACACATGGTTGAAGAGTAAATTTGTTAAGTGGTAGATTAATCAAAAGAAATTGTCAAATGAAGTACAGAAATAAAGGAAATGGAAAATTACACATTTGAAGATAAGAATAGTTATTCAAAGATACACCTAATTAAATTTTTAAAGGGAAAAAATAGAGAGAATGGAGGCAAGACAACAATAAGAGAGAATGAAGATTCCAGACTGATTAAGTGTAAGAATTATCAGATTCAAAAGGCAGAAATGAAACCTCAGTAGACGACTGCAGGAGACCAGACAACCAGAAAATCTTAAATTTAGCCATAAACAATCAACTATACTAGAAGGTGACTTTCTCATAGTAATGATAAAAACCACAAGAAAGAAGAATAATAGCTGACGGACAATGACTATCAACATAAAATTCTTTACCCTGTAAAATTATCAATCCGGGATATGGTTAAAATAAAGACATTTTCAGATGAGAATTTGTCAAGTATAGACTTAAGGAAATTCTCAAGGTGGTAGTTAAGGAAAAAAGGAAAATAATCAGGTTATAATGATGTGAGATATAAGAAAGCATGGTGAGTGAATAACTTTAAAAATCACATGTATCATTCTTAACAAATATTGGCTGTGTAAACAGTAATATTAATCTCTACGTAAAATGATAGAGACTAAAGATGATATTGACTACCCATGACAGACAATACGAAGTTGGAATTACTGGAGTTAAAAGAGTTCTGAAATATGTGTATTATACTGAAGTGTAGAAATGTTAACTGTAGATTTTAAGTATACTATATTAAAGGTTTAGAAGTAAGAGAATATGAATACAGTATATAATTTTTAAAAATAAAGAACAAAAATAAAATGAAACATCAATTTAAAGAATGCAGGAAAGTTAGATAAAAGAAACATGGAAACACAAGGGAAATATAAAGCTGAAAAAAGATGGCAAACTTAATTCTAAAGATATTATTAATCACATAAATGTAAAATGACTAAATTCATCAGTCTAAAGACAGAGTCATCAGACTAGTTAAGAAAATATCTAGCTAAAGGTATGTTTTAAAAGACACACCTAAACAAAATTATAGAAAATATGAAAGTAAATGAATGGAAAAAAAGGAGAAACACAAACACTAACCCGAAGAAATGAAGGGTAGCCATAAAAGTTTTAGAAATATGCTCCATAAATGAAAAAGGGTCATTAGTAATAAAGTAAACAACTACACAATGATAAGAATGGTATTAATTTGATGAGGAGTAACATTGAATCTTTTATGTATTTTTTTTGGCTACAGGCAAATATTTGTGTACTATCTATTCACATATATTTTCTATTTTTATAGGTTTATCTTTTTATTCTTGAGTTATATAAATCTTTTTATATTTGGATTCAAGTCCTTAGTAAGATACATGCATTATAAATATCTTCTCTGTTTACGACTTACTCTTTTAATTTTAATTTTTTGGAATAATTTCAGATTTTCAGTAAAGATGCAGAAATAGTACAAAGAATTTATTATATTTTTCACCTAATTTCCCCAAATGTTAAAATTTTATCACATTTGCTTTCTATCTTCCTTCTCTCATGTACATACATATGTAGTATGTATACATACATACTGAGAGAATATTGTGCAGAAAAAGTTCTTTATCACTACATAATTCAGTATGTTTTCACTAAAAACAAGGACATTGTCTTAACTACAGCACTATTATCAAACTCAGAAAATTTACAATGGTATAATATTACCATGTAGTCTATACCTATTATTCAAATATTGCAAATTGTTCTGCTAGAGCATTATATAACAAAAGAAAAAAATTGCTGTGATCAAGAATTAATTTTATTTCTTTGTCATGTTCCTTTAGTATCCTTTAATCTAAAATAGTACTTCCTTTCTTTGTCTTTCATGACCCTACATTTTTGAAGACCAGTTATTTTTTGGTAGAAAAAGCACAGACTTGCACCCGCCAGGGCCATGCCTCCATGCTAATAACATCACCAGTGTGACCATGTGCAGTCACCAACGAGGGCTCCCTTTCCCTGCAAACTGTGCTACCTCCCCCACTGCCGTAAATGCCCACACAAAAGCAGGCACCCTGGCCCTTGCTGTCACCTGCTGCAGCTGACAAGGACGTACCCCATTACTCTGCTGCTGCTGCACCACTCATTGGAGTGTAGTGACCAGTGGTCTGGGAACACCTTGGTCACCTCAGCACAATGGATTCCTAATTGCAGGGAGCCAGAGAGCTAAGTTGAGGCCTGATACAAGATCCCCAGTGTTAGAGCATACAGTCCAGGAGTTGGGAGATGAGCCTTGGCCACCTAAAATCTTCTAGAAACAAAGCTAGTTGAATGAACCCACCTTATACCACAATCGAATCCTCAAAATCATCAAGTAGGCTAAAAGTAAAAAACACCCATCCAAAGGACAGCAGCTTCAAAGACTGAAGGAACACCAGCCCATATAGATGAGAAAGAACCAGTCCATGAACGCTGACAACTCAAAAAGCCAGAGTGCCTTAATTCCTTCAAACAACTGCACTAGTTCTCTAGCAAGGGTTCTGAACTGAGCTGAGATGGCTGAAATGACAGAAATAGAATTCAGAATATGGACAGAAATGAAGATCATCAAGATGAAGGAGTACTTTGAAACCCAATGCAAGGAAGTGAAGAATCACAATAAAATGATATAGGAGCTGACACACAAAATTGCCAGTATACAAAATAATATAAACAACCTGATAGAGCTGAAAAACACAGAAGAATTTCATAACGCAATTGCAAGTATTAATAGCAGAATAGACCAGACTGAGGAAAGAATTTCAGAGCTTGAAGACTGGCTTTCTGAAATAAGTCAGACTGACAGTAATAGAAAAAAAGGAACAAACAAAACCTCCAAGAAGTATGATATTATGTAAAAAGACCAAATCTACAACTCACTGTTGTGCCTGAGAAAGATGGGGAGAATGGAAGCAAATTACAAATAATGTTTCAAGATATTCATGAAAACTTCCCCAACATAGCTAGAGATGCCAACATTCAAATTCAGGAAATGCAGAGAGCCCCAGTAAGATACTTCACAAGAAGATCATCCCCAAGACACATAATCATCAGATTCTCCAAGGTTGGAATGAGGGAAAATGTTAAAGGCAGCTAGAGGGAAAAGTCAGGTCACCTAAAAAGGGAAGCTCATCTGACTAACAGCGGACCTCTCAGCAGAAACCCTACAAGCCTGAAGATATTAGAGGCCAATATTCAACATTCATTAAGAAAAGAAATTCCAACCAAGAATTTCATATCTGGCCAAACTAAGCTTCATAAGCAAAGGAGAAATAAGATCGTTTTCAGACCAGCAATGCTGAGGGAATTTGTTACCACCAGACCTTCCTTACAAGAGCTCCTAAAGGAAGCACTAAATATGGAAAGACGATTACCAGCCACTACAAAAACACACTGAAGTACATAGACCAGAGACACTATAAAGCAACCACACAAATCTGCATAATAACCAGCTAACATCATGATGACAGGATCAAATCCACACATATCAATACTAACCTTAAATGTAAATGGGCTAAATCCCCCAGTTAAAAGACAGAGTGGCAAGCTAGATAAATAATCAAGATCCATTGGTATGCTGTCAAGAGACCAATCTCACATGCAATGACACACATTGACTCAAAATAAAGGAATGGAGAAATATCTGCTAAACAAATGGAAAACAACAAAAAAAAGCAGGGGTTGCGATCCTAATTTTAGACAAAACAGACTTAAACAAAGGTCATAAAAGACAAAGAAGGTCATTATATATGGTAAAGGGTTCAATTCAACATGAAGACGTAACTAACCTGAATATATATACACCCAACACAGAAACACTCATATTAATAAGGCACATTCTTAGAGATCTTCAAAGTGACTCAGACTCCCATAAAATATTAGTGAGAAACTTCAACACTCCACTGACAGTAGTAGTCAGATCACTGAGGCAGGAAATTAACAAAGATATGCCGGGCCTGAACTGAGCACTGGATTAAATGTACCTAATGGATATCTACAGAGCTCTCCACCCCAAAACTACAGAATATACATTCCTCTCATTGCTACATGGCACATACTCTAAAATCAATCACATAATCAGAAACAAAAATACTCCTCAGTGAATTCAAAAGGACTAAAATCATAACACCCAGTATGACTCTGACTCCAGAGGAAAAAATTAGAAATCAAGACTAAGGAAATCACTGAAAAACATAAAATTACATGGAAATTGAATAATCTGCTCCTGAATGACTTTTGGATAAAAAATGAAATTAAGGCAGAAATCAAGAAGTTCTTTGAAACTAATGAGAAAAAAAGATACAACATATGAGAATCTCTAGGACAAAATTAAGGCAGTGTTAAGAGGGAAATATACAGCACTAAATGTCCATATCAAAAAATTAGAAAGATATCAAGTTAACAACCTAACATTACAACTAAAAGAACTAGAGAACCAAGAGCAAATCAAAGCTAGCAGAAGACAAGAAATAACCAAAATCAGAGCTGAACTGAAGGAGACTGAGAAACAAAAAAACATTCAAAAGATCAATGAATCCATGAGTGGATTTTTTGGGAAAAATTTAATAAAATAGATAGACTGTTAGGTAGACTAATAAAGAAGAAAACAGAGAAGATGCAAATATACACAATTAGAAATGATGAACCGGGTATTATCAATGACCCCCAGAAATACAAATAAACATCAGAGAATATTATGAAAAACAAATAACGATCAGAGAATATCATGAACACCTATAGTTTGTGTGCTCATAAGCACACAAATCTAGAAGAAATATATAGATTTCTGGATACATACACCCTCCCAGGACTGAACTTAAAAGTGATTGAATCCCCAAACAGACTAATAATCAGCTACAAAATTGAATCAGTAATAAATAGCCTACCAACCAAAAAAAAGCACAGGACCAGATGGATTCAAAGCCAAATTCTACCAGAGAACACAGAAGAGCTAGTACCATTCCTATTGAAACTATTCCAAAAGTTTGAGGAGGGACTCCTCCTTAACTCATTCTATGAGGCCAGCATCATCCTGATACCAAAACCTGGCAGAGATAAAACAAAAAACGAAAATCACAGGTCAATATTCTTGAAGAACATCTATGCAAAAATCTCCAACAAAATACTGGCAAACTGAATCCAGCAGCACATCTTTTTTTTTTTTTTTTTTTGAGATGGAGTTTTGCTGTTGTTGCCCAGGCTGGAGTGCAGTGGTGTGATCTTGGCTCACCGCAACCTCCGCCTCCTGGGTTCAAGCAATTCTCCTGCCTCAGCCTCCCGAGTAGCTGGGATTACAGGCATGTGTCACCACGCCTGGCTAATTTTGTATTTTTAGTAGAGATGGGGTTTCTCCATGTTGGTCAGGTTGGGCTCGAACTCCCGACCTCAGGTGATCCGCCCGCCTTGGCCTCCCAAAGTGCTGGGATTACAGGCATGAGCCACCGCGCCTGGCCCAGCAGCACATCAAAAAGCTAATCCACCACAATAAAGTAGACTTCATCTCTTAGATGCGAGTTTGGTTCAACATATGCAAATCAATAAATGTGATTCATCACATAAACAGAACTAAAGACAAAAACTATATGACCATCTCAATAGATGCAGAAAAGGCTCTTGATAAAATTCAAACCCCTTCCTGTTAAAAACTCTCAATAAACTGGGTATTGAAGAAATATACCTCAAAATAATAGGAGTCATCCATGACAAACCACAGCCAACATCATAGGGATCGGGCAAAAGCTGGAAGCATCCCCTTGAAAGATGGTACGAGGCAAGGATGCCCTCTCTCACCACTCCCATTCAACATAGTATTGGAAGTCCCGGCCAGGGCAATCAGGCAAGAGAAAGAAATAAAGGGAATCTAAATAGGAAGAGAGGAAGTCAGACTATCCCTGTTTGTATACCACATGATCTATAACTAGAAAACTTCATAGTCTCAACACAAAAGCTCCATAAGTTAACAAACAATTTCAGCAAAGTCTCAGGATACAAAAATCAATGTACAAAAATCACTAGCATTCCTATATACCAACAACTGTCAATCCAAGTTCCAACTTAAGGGAACTTCTTTCATTCTCAAGGGAAGCCTATTTTCCCTGACTTTCCAGAGGCACATCCTTTCCTCTTTCCTTCTAAACACCTAGCATGAGTTCCTCAATTACCGATGGCATTTGGAAACAAAAGCCAGGGAAGAAACTTCATGTTAGCCTATTTTTTCCTGTCACAAACTTCTCCTAGGGCATTAATGAGAAAAGGGAAAATATAACATTAAAAAACTAAATTAGTGTCTTAAAATATTATCCTGCAAAGTCTCATCACCACCTCTTTTGGGCTAATTTGTTTATTGCCTATCTCCCTCAATACACTGGGAACATTATGAGGGGAGGGATTATCTCTGTCTTGTTTATCACCTATCTTTGGTGCCTCCACATATAATAAATGATCAGTAAGCATCTGTTGAATGCACGAGTTAATGTGGTATGTAGTATCATTTATTACCTTTCTCAATAGACTGTTAAGTCTATGGTGCTACTTTGTATGTGGCCAGGAAAGCTTGCTAAAATTAAGTAAGCTGGAATCTTTTTTTTTGAATCATGAAAGATTCAATGGTTTTTCAATAAAAAGAAAATATATCCACAAGAATTGAAACCTGAATCTGTTACTAATGTTTTAGCAGAATCAGTATATGTTGATCAAGGCAATGCCTTATAGATAAGGGGTACAGAGTAAGCACCTAGGAGAAAACAAGGGCTCTGAAGAGAGGAGAGAAGCCTGAAGAAAACAGTTCTTTCCAACAAAGCACTTCCCTTATGCTTGAGCCCTGGGCAATCATCAGGAGGGACACCCCTCTCCACTGCCCACACACACAATCATCAGCCAGAACAAGAGGGTGTACAATGAGTACCCCAGTGTTAGTAGGCCTTTTTGGCAAAGGACAACATAATCAAAGCTAGTTATTAATATAAAGTAACCAGAAAATGCAAGTTAAGAGTAGAATTAAATGGATTCATAGATGATTATAAGGCCATTCATAAACAACATTAATAGTTGATTGATGTTTCCTTGATTTTTATTACGGAGAACTACTCTGCTTTGGTCCTAGCCTAAAATATATAAAGTGTTGATTATCATATTTGAATATCACATAAAGGAAAAGTATTAAATATAAAACACTTCCTATATTCTAGGCAATGTGCTTGGAATTTTATAAATGCTGTGCTATTTAATCCTTTCCACAGTTCAGATCAAAATTTTATTTTCTTTATTTTATATTCTGTGCACTCAGCAAAAGCACAAAACGATTGCCAATATCTTGTTGACCTTGTACTTTGAGAAAGTTAAGAAAAAGCTAAACCCAAGAAGAAGGATAATTGGATTAAAATGAAAATGTTACACATTCCTTCAAAATGACCAACTGTACAAGATTAGAATGGTAGAGACCTGGATTAGAGAACTTCATTCACAGGTGACCTAGGGGTTTTAGTCAACTATAAACTCAATATAAATCAATAGTGTTACGAAGCTGACAAAAAATGAATGTAAATGTTGTTGCTGTAATGGAAGATTGGTGCCTCATAAAGGAAGGACATCATCCCACTGGAATCTGCACTACTTTGTCCACATCTGTTATGACCCATAACATTCTGGACACTCTGTTACTAGAGAGACTGTTATAAACTGAAGTGCAGGGACTTGAGGGTAGCCAGGATGTTGTAGAAAATTTTGTACAGGCCAGGCACGGTGGCTTATGCCTCTAATCCCAGCACTTTGCGGGGCCAAAGTGGGTGGATCACCTGAGGTCAGGAGTTTGAGACCAGCCTGGCCAACATGGCAGAACCCCATCTCTACTAAAAATACAAAAATTAGCCAGATGTAGTGGTGCACGCCTGTAATCCCAGCTACGTGGGAGGCTGACGCAGGAGAATCCCTTGAACGCAGGAGAATCCCTTGAACCCAGGAGGTGGAGGTTGCAGTGGGCCAAGATCGTGCCACTGCGCTTCAGCATGGGCTATAAAGCGAGACTGTGTCTCAAAAAAACAAACAAAAAAAGGGGGACATTTTATGTAATTAATTATTGAAAGACCTAAGAGTTGTTTAACTAGATTTTTTCTTTTTAGTGCTATTTACCTGGCACTGTTTTAGGTTCTTTACATGTTTAATTTTATCTAATCATCATTACAACCCTGGGAGGTTAGTGCTATTTAAAGATCTGAAAGAATGGTTCCATTGAAAGATTTAAAAAAGAAACAAAAACCAATGGGTCTTTGAGGGATTAGGTAATTTACCTCAGATCTCAGATTTCAAATATTTGATGATTTGTTTTACGAAATCAAGTTAACCTTATTCTTTAGCCTGTCAGGGCATGTTCTGACTCCAAGACTGGCGGAGAAAAGATGAATTAACAGAGAAAAAGATTTTGGTTTGATTTACAACAAACAACAAACAATAATATTTTCACAATTATAAGCATTCAAGAATGGAGTGGTCTTCCTTTTGAGATAGTGAATGCCTCCTCCCTGAAAGTCACTTGTCAAGTATGTTAGAAAAACTGAGGTTTGTTTGTTTGGGAAGAATAAAATACAACTGGTCTCTGTGGCCTCTATAATCTAGGAGGCAAAAGCACATATAAAATTCTAACTATGCATTTATTCCAGGGAGATTTATGTACTGTGTGGGTTTTCTCACATAAAAGACAAATCCCAGAGTATCTCTCTTCTTGCAGAGTTCTAATCTGTACTTTCTTTTCATAACTCAGCCCCTCGGTCATTTACCATTCATTATGCTGCTATTTGGGGTCTCTGAGAATTCCAACAGTTCCCTGGCCTCAAGTAGCTCACACTTTTGATGAAAAACTGACACATGTAGACAGTTGTTCTATAGTGCTGTGAGTTCCAAGAAAGAAGTAGGAAAATAATTCTCAAAGAATACAGTGGAGAGCTCATTAGTATCTCCCAGTAAGTAGGCTACAGGGAGGACAAATATTCACAGAGGAGAGTTTGAATTTATTATGGAAGGGGAGTAAAAATTTGCCAAGTGGAAAAAGAGAAATAAGGAATATCAGCCACACTTTAGCTTCTGGATTTGAAAACTGCATAGATTTAACAAACCGCAAATAATTTAGTATGACTGGAGGACAAAGACCTATGGAAACAGATAGGTCACAGATCATAAGGGGCACATTAAGAATTATTGGACTTTATCCTATAGTTGACGGGAACAGTTGAAGAGTTTTTAAGGAGAGAAATTATTCAAAATTATGAAAGTACATACTCTGGAGACAAATCATAGAAGATATTTCTAAAGTAAAAAAATTATTTTTTTTACCATTCTCTCAATTTGGATTGTTTACCCCATTGCTGTTCTCTGTTACTGCATATAATTGAGAATCAACTTGAGTACATTTCTAGCTTCATGATCATCATTATTCTGAGGAACATTCATCATATGAGAAGTTTCAGAAAATTTCTTGTGACCTTACTTAATTTTGTTGCTAGTTATAGATGCTTATTGACAGCAAAAAAAGGAAAAAGGCAAAGAGTGTTTAACCAGGTTAAAATGTTAAACTTTGTAAATGTTATTATAGAAGCATGACTTCTTCAGAGGGGAAAAACGTTACAGACAACCTTTAAAAGTTTCAGTGTACATCATTTCCATAATAAGGCTCCATTGTCCTTGTTTGAAATATTCATTCTGCCCACACTACAGCCTGCACACCAGGCAACCCAACAGAGCTTTGTTTCATCTGTGTTCTTGGCCCCCAGTTCCTAGGAGGCTTCTCAACCCATTGATCAGAGTGCTGCCTATGTGTTTGCTCTGCAGCCCCACTAGGGAGTTTCCCAGTGACTTGCTGAGGATTGCACTGCAGTAAGCAGGGAAACTTTATGAGGCTGACCCTTCATGTAAACCTCTAACCTAACATTAACCTGCCCACTGGCCAATATGACTGGTAAAAAAGAATAATATTCTTTTAGGCTTCTCAGAAGAAATTACTACTATAATTTTCACAAAATGCCCTCTGTCATCTAATCGTGCTATTCTCCATGCTCCTGCCTTCCATAAGAAGTATCAGAAAAGGAGAGAGAGCAGCATGGCCACTAGATGCAGACAAATGGAACAGCTCCCACACAGGACTGAGACAACTGGTGTACTCTGAACAGATGTTCAGAGGGAAGGTTCCAAGAGTGGACAGAGGGAAGACACAGAGAGTGGGCTGAAGCAGGAGAAAGCTGGGAACTCTGCATGGGCTACCACACACTGGGACCCATTTTTGAACCACAACAGCTCCAGGGTAATGGGTGAGTTGAACTGGCAAGGAGCAACCTGCTCTTGCTACAGGCCACTGGAAACCCAGCAAGAGGGGACCTCTTGACCACCATGGACACTTTAGGTGGCAGGGAGAGCTGTTTAAAGAAATGGTAGCAGCAGCAAGCCAGCTGATGTAGAGTCCAGAAGATTTGGTGCTGGAGCATCTATAGTAGAGACCAGCCAGGAAAGGCCATCCCCCTGGGCTCAACTTGCTCCTATAAGAGACTTTAGCCCTAGGGGAATTATTGGACCTGATTGCTGCAGAGCAGTCTTGCACATCAGATCGGGCTGGTCCAACCCATGTATCCTTTGGTCTGGTGACCACTCCTGGGGCTCCAGCCTGGCCATGCCTGCTCACAGGGCAGTCTCAAGGGCCCTGGGGTCCCACATCATAGCTTCTGTGCTGGTGGACTGTGCCTGACCTGTGAAGAGCTCCAGCAAGGTGGCTTCTATGGCCATGCACCAGATCTCATGCTCCCTTCACATACTACAGCTTCCGCCGGGGCCCATGGCAACTCCCCACATCACTTTGTGGGCACATGTCTGCATGAGTAGGTTTTTCTTTACCTACCAACATGAGGGAGTACAGTTTACCCCCCATCCCCCTTCTGACTGCCATTGCAGAAAGAGCTTTGGTAGCCACAGACCCAGCAAGCCATGCCTCTACCAGTGCCCCACTCTGCACTAACACTAGGCAGAGAAGAGTGGATCCTCCCACACCCTAAGCAATCACTTCTGCTTGCAGAGCACAGAGAAGGCACCCAGACCTGCACCTACCAGTACTCTGTTCCCAAGCCAACACCACCTCCAGTGCAACTGCTCATGCAGTCTCCAACAGGGGCCCCCTACAGCCCCACTCTCACAGTTCTGTTGCCTCCACCACTGTGGTGAAAGTCCACAGGGAGGCAGGCACCCCTGCATCCACTAGCACTCTGCTGCTGCTGCTGCACTTCAGCCCACCACAGCGCAGCAGACTCCAAACCTTGAGGAGCCAGAGAACAAAGTCAGGGCTCAATGCAAGTCCCCCCATGCCAGAGTTAGAGTATGCAGTACAGGAGCTGGAAGCTGAGTATTGAACTCCTAAAAATCTTCCAGAAGCAAAGCCAGTTGACTGAATCCACATTGCACCACAATCAAACCCTCAAGGTCATCATATAGGATAAAAGAAAAAAAAAACTTATCCAAAGGTCAGCAATCTCAAAGACTGAAGGTAGGTAAGCCCACAAAGATGAGAAAGAATCAGTGCAAGAACACCAAAAGCTCAAAAAGCTGGAGTGTCTTCTATCATGCAAACCAGCAAATCACCTCTCCAGCAAGGGTTTGGAAACTGGGATGAACTGGCTGAAATGAGAGCAATAGAATTCAGAATATGGATAGAAAGGAAGATCATTGAGCTACAAAGATATATTGAAACCCAATGCAACGAAGCTAAAAATCATGATAAAACAGTGCAGAAACTGACAGACAAAATATCCCATATAGAAAAGAATATAAACAACCTGATAGAGCTGAAAAATACACTATAAGAATTTCATAATGCAATTGCAAGTATTAATAGCAGGATAGACCAAGTGGAGGAAATAATCTCAGAGTTTGAAGATTGCCTTCTGAAATAAGACAAACAGACAAGAATAGAGAAAAAAAAAAAGAATGAAAATCAACTAACATACCTCCGAGAAATATGGGATTATGTAAAGAGACCAAATCTATGTGCTTGGTATCTCTGAAAGAGAAGGGGAGAAGGGGACCAATTTGGAAAACATATTTTAGGATATTATCCATGAGAACATTCCCAACCTAGCTAGAGAGGCCAACATTTAAATGCAGGAAATGCAGAGAACTCCAGTAAGATAATTCACAAGCAAATCAGCCCCAAGACACATAATCATCAGAAACCCCGAGGTCAAAATGAAAGACAAAATGTTAAAGGCAGCAAGAGAGAAAGGTCAGGTGACCTACAAAGGGAAGCTCATCTGACTAACAATGGACCACTCAGCAGAAATCCTATAAGTCAGAAGAGATTGGGGGCAAATATTCAACATTCTTAAAGAAAAGAAATTCCAACCAAGAATTTAATATCTGACCAAACTAAGCTTTGTAAGCAAAAGGGAAATAAGATCCTTTCCAGACAAGCAAATGCTGAGGGAATTTGTTACCAACAGAGCTGCCTTACAAGAGTTCCTAAAGGAAGCACTAAATATGGAAAGGAAAGATGATTGCCAGCCACTACAAAAATACACTGAAGTAGAGAGACCAATAACACTATAAAGCAACCACATAAACGAGTCTGCATAATAATCAGCTAACATCATGATGACAGGATCAAATCCACACATATCAATACTAACTTTAAATGTAAATGAGCTAAATGCCTCAATTAAAAGAGATGGTGGCAATCTGGATAAAGAATCAAGACCCAATGTTATGTTGTCTACAAGAGATCCATCTCTCATGCAATGACACCCATAGGCTCAAAATAAAAGAATGGGGAAAAAAATCTACCAAGAAAATGGAAAACAGAAAAAAGCAGGGGTTGCAATCCTAATGTCAGACAAAACAGACTTTAAAGCAACAAAGATCAACAAAGACAAAGAAGGACATTAAATAATGGCATAGGGTTAATTCAACAAGAAGATCTAACTATCCTAAGTATATATGCACCCAACACAGAAGCACCCAGATTCATAAAGCAAGTTCTTAGAGATCTTTAAAGAGACTTAGACTCCCACACAATTACAGTGGGTGACCTTAACACCCCACTGACAATATTAGACAGATCATTGAGACAGAAAATTAACAAAGATATTCAGGGCCTGATCTCAGCACTGGATCAAATGTACCCAATAGATATCTAAAGAACTCTGTACCCTAAAAATACAGAATATACATTCTCATTGCCACACGGCACTTATTCTAAAATCAACCATATATTTGTACACACAACACTCCCCAGCAAATGCAAAAGAACTAAAATTATAACAAACAATCTCTTGGCCCACAGAGAAATTAAATCAGAAATCAAGACTAAGAAATTCACTCAAAACCATACAATTACATGAAAATCAAATAACCTGCTCCTGAATGACTTTTGGGTAAAAAAAGAAATTAAGGCAGAAATTAAGAAGTTCTTTTAAACCAATGAGAACAAAGATACAACATACCAGAATCTCTGGGACACAGTTAAGGCAATTAAGAGAAATTTCCTATTAAGAGGGAAATTTATAGCACTAAATGCTCACATCAAAAAGCTAGAAAGATCTCAAGTTAACAACTTAACATTACAACTGAAAAAACTAGAGAACCAAGAGCAAATCAACCCCAAAGCTAGCAGAAAACAAGAAATAACCAAAATTGAAGTTGAGCTAAGGGAGATAGAGACATAAAAGAACATTCAAAAGATCAACAAATCCAGGAGCTGGTTTTTTTGAAAAAATTAGTAAAATAGATAGACTGCTAGGTAGACTAATGAAGAAAAGAGAGAAGATACAAATAAACACAATTAGAAATGACAAAGGGGATATATCACTGACCCCACAGAAATACAAAAAACCATCATAGAATATTATGAACATGCCTATGCACATAAACTCAAAAATCTAGAAGAAATGGACAAATTTTTAGACTCATACACCCTCTCAAGAGTGAACCAGTAAGACATTCAGTCCTTGAACAGACCAAAAATGGGCTCTGAAACTGAGGCAGCAATAAATGGCCTACCAACCAAAAAAATGCCCAGTACCAGATGGATTCACAGCTGAATTCTACCAGATGTACAAAGAAGAGCTGGCACTATTCCTATGAAAATATTCCAAAAAGTTGAGGAGGAGGGACTCCTCCTCAACTCATTCTGTGAGGCCAGCACCATCCTGATATCAAAACCTGGCAGAGACAAATGGAAAAAGAAAATTTTAGGTTAATATCATTGATGAATATCGATGCAAAAATCCTCAACAAAATACTGGCAAATCAAATCCAGCAGTGCATCAAAAAGCTTATCCACCACAATCAAGTAGGCTTTACCCCTGGGATACAAAATTGGTTCAACCTACACGAATCAATACATGTGATTCATCACATAAACAGAACTAAGAGCAAAAATCACATGATCATCTCCATAGATACAGAAAAAAAAGTTTTATATAAAATTTATGTTATAAACTCTCAATAAACTAGGTATTGAAGAAACATACCTCAAAACAATAAGAACCATATATGACAAACCCACAGCCAACATTATATTGAAGGGGCAAAAGCTGGAAGCATTCTCCTTGAAGACTGGCACAAGACAAGGATGCCCTCTTCTATCACTCCTATTCAACATAGTATTGGAAGCCCTGGCCAGGGAAATCAGGCAAGAGAAAGAAATAAAGGGAATCCAAATAAGAGAGAAAGTCAAATTATCCCTGTTTGCAGACAATATGTGCTTCTATCTAGAAAACCTCATAGTCTCAGCCCAAAAGCTCCTTAAGCTGATACACAACTTCAGCAAAGTCTTAAGATACAAACTCAATGTGCAGAAATCAGTAGCATTTCTATATACCAACAACCATCAAGCTGAGAGCTAAATCAGGAATGTAATTCCATTCACAATTGCCATAAAAAATACTTAGGAATACAGCTAGCTAGGGAGGTAAACAATCTCTACAATGAGAGTTACAAAACACTGCTCAAAGAAATCAGAAATCAGAGATGACACAAACAAATGCAAAAACTTCCATGCCTATGGATAGGAAGAATCAATATTGTTAATATGGCCACAGCACCAAAATCAATGTATAAATTCAATGCTATTCCCATTAAACTACCATTGAAATTCTTCACGGAACTAAAACCAACCAAACAAACAAAAAGCAAAAAAACAAAAAAAAAAACCCTATTTTAAAATAGTAAAATAGTTAAAAAACTATTTCAAAATTCATGTGAAACGAAAAAAGAGCCTGAATACCCAAGGCAATCCTAAGCAAAAAGAACAAAGCTGGAGGCATTACACTAACCGACTTCAAATTATATTACATGGCTACAGCATGGTACTGGCACAAAAACAGACACATAATAGAGAATTGAACAGAATAGAGAACCCAGAAATAAGGACACATGCTTAGAACTATCTGATCTTTGACATACCTGACAAAAAACAAGCAACGGGGAAAGAATCCCTATTCAATAAATGGAGCTGGGATAGAAGACTAGCCATAGGCAAATGATTGAAACTGGACCACTTTCTTACACCATATACGAAAATTAACTCAAGATGGATCAAAGACTTAAATGTAAAACCCAAAACTAAAAAACAAACAAACAAACAAAAACCCTGGAAGACAACCTAAGCAATACTATTTAGGATATAGGCACAGGCAAGCATTTCATGATGAAGACACCAAAAGCAATTGCAACAAAAGCAAAAATTGATGAATGAATCTAATTGAACTAAACAGCTTCTGCACAGCAAAAGAAACTATAAACAATAAAAAGACAACCTACAGAATGGGAAAAAATTTTTGCAAACTATGCATCTGGAACAAAAGTGTAATATCAAGCATCTATAAGGAACTGAAATCTACAAGAGAAAAACAAGTGACCCCATTAAAAAATGGGCAAAAGACATGAACAGACACTTTTCAAAAGAAGACATACATGTGGCCAAGAATCATGAAAAAAGCTCAATATCATTGATCACTAGAGAAATGCAAATCAAAACCACAATGAGATACCATCTCACACCAGTCAGAATGGCTACTACTAAAAAGTCAAAAAATAGAGGCTGGAGAGGTTGTGGAGAAAAAGGAATGCTTATATACTTTTGGTGGGAGTGTAAATTAGTTCAACCATTGGAAGACAGTGTGATGATTCTTCAAAGACCTAGATAGAAATACCATTTGACCCAACAATCCCATTACTGGGTATATACCCAAAAGAATGTAAATCATTCTATTATAAAGACACAGGCATGCATATGTTCACTGCAGCACTATTCAGAATATCAAAGACATAGAATCAACC
This sequence comes from Pan troglodytes, assembly GCF_028858775.2. Classification (NCBI taxonomy): domain Eukaryota; kingdom Metazoa; phylum Chordata; class Mammalia; order Primates; family Hominidae; genus Pan; species Pan troglodytes. The sequence continues at coordinate 134,884,964 of NC_072398.2, forward strand.
TAAATGCCCTTCAGTGATAGACTGGATAATGAAAATGTGACATATATACACCATGCATACTATGCAGCCATAAAAACAAATGAGACCATGTTCTTTGAGGGGACACGGATGGAGCTGGAGGCTGTTATTCTTAGCAAGCTAACACAGGAACAGAAAACCAAATACCACATGTTCTCACTTATAAGTGGGAGCTAAATGATAGAACACATGAACACATAGAGGGAAACAACACACTGGGGCCTAACAAAGGATGGAGGGTAAGAGGAGGGAGAGGAGGACAGGAAAAGTAACTAATGGGTGATAGGCTTAGTACCTAGGTGATGAAATAATCTGTACAACAAACCCCAATGACACGAGTTTACCTATGTAGCAAAACTGCACATGTACCCCTCAACTTAAAATAAAAGTTAAAAAAACAGAAAAAAAAATCCATCCCTTTTGTTTTTTATTCCTAATTGGCTTCCATATCATATAGTTCCATCCTGCTTAGACTGGCTCCTATATTTACAACACAAAATTCTGCCATCAATACTGCCCATGCTCTCTTGGTTAAAATCTTCCCATTGACACTTGAAAACAACTCGGTCACAATGTAGATTTGATCCACATAATATTTCAACACCAGTGTTCCTGAATATAGAGTAGTTCTTTTGTTTGGATGCTTACCTGCCAAACCCACATTTACATGCTCGAGTTTGCTTTAAAATCTCCTACTATTTGTTTCACTTTTCTGCAAACCTCAGAACTATTACTTAGAGACCAAACAACTATAATTAAAGAAAGGCTTTCAAATAAATAGTTTTCCAGTTTCATTGTTGGAAATGTGTGTGACAAGTCTCTAGCATCAGCAATAGTGAAACCAACCTTAGAGATGAACTTGTCAGGCCACCAACGGGGTGGGAAAAGGAAGACACCTTGGTTAGTTGTATATTTGTACTCAACATAGAAAACATTCAAGAACACTAGCCAACATCATCTCTAATAACTGTTGTGATTAGTATCAAAGAACTGGGTCCCAGGAGGCTTGCTTTTCTGAAGAAAATACAGTGCCATATGTTGTGACTTTTTTTTTGTACAATTCTCTTACGTTAGTAAGGATTTCTCTGTCCTGCAATTGTCCTTTCAAATTTTTCTTTATTTGAAATATATTCTAAAGAGCAAATTTTCCCGGTTGCTTAGAGTTGATCTTTTTAAAAAATAAACTGTCATTTCATTAAAAAAAAAATTTCAGTTTTATTCTGGAGGTGTATAAGCAAAATGTAGCTCATTTAAAGACCAAATAGAAGAAAAAAGAGAGTTTGATAGAAGCCTCAAGGTCTTTTCTCAACATGGAGTCTGCTTGTCAAACAATGTTTCAGTAATTAATACAGTTTAGTCCTGCTGACCAAAATATTTTCTGCTGAAAAAAATATTTGTTGTAAGTCTTTCTATTTAAATATGAGATCAAAGTTTCTCAAACATGAGGCAGCATGACTTAGTAAAAAGCATACAGTATTGGATACTAGGTCTTCTGACAACTATCTTATAGATATGTTTTATCTTTTAAATAATATACCATATATAAATAGTACAGTGTCCAGTACATATTAAGTGTAAGGATTTATCATGTTATTTCTTCTAGAATGTTGCTTTTACAAATATTACCCTATATAGACTTCTGAAATCAGATCCAGCATGAAAAAAAAGCTTGGAAAACATCACTATCATCCTTAAAATAAGAAGTTGATTATTCAATCCTCTATAATTCAAAGGAAAAAAAGTTGATCGAACTGCAAATTAATTACTTTCCTTAGACCCATCAGAGATATAAGGTCACAGGGCACACTACTACCCTGAAATCTGGAGACATGTGAAATTAAGGTCACAAATGAAATTTGTTTACTGAGCAGAGAAACCACTGGAATCATATTTTGGTGAATTATTGGAGGCTGAGTGTGTGTAAGTATGACAGTGAGAAAGCGCTACAGACCACAGTCTCAGGGGAGGCCTACATTTTTATAGGTTTACTCTGAAAACCCTGTCAGGTCCTCATATTGAAGTTCTGAAAAAGATCTCATGACTGGCAAAAGGAGAGTTAGAGAAACCATTGTGAAATATCCCCAGCATGTTCTCCATTACAAAGACATACTTTTTAGAGTAAAAGACTTTACAGGAGCCTTATCCTACTTGAGGAAAATGTATTTCTCTTGTTCCAGCTGCCAACCCCCACCCCTTAACCTTCTTGTCTCATCTCATCAGTGAAAAGGGGTGTGGGGGGACAAAAAACCTAAGAAGCACTTGTAATAGTCACAGACCAGGGACTCGGGCTGAGATTTAATCATAAGATTATCGAATGTTTCCCCTCCCCCACACTTTACCATTACACCAATGGGCTCCAGCATAACAGTGGATTATAGATGGAAGAACTGCAAGACACAGATTATCTCTGAGAAGTACTTAGTGAAGACTGAGGTCGAGAGGGGAGACAAAAACAAGGGCATTAGATTAATTTAAAACCTCTGGAACCTACAGCTCTAGCCAGATTAAGATAAAATCTCACACTGAAGACATATTTACCTTAGTTCCTATTACTTTTATTTTTGCAATCATTTTTATTATTCATTTATCATACTCAACTTTCAACAAAAATTATATGGCATGCTAAAAGGAAGACAATACAAGGTATGAAGAGGAAAAGTAAACATCTGGTTCAGGCTCAAATATGACACACATGTTGGAATTATTAAATAAGGAATTTAAAATAATTATAACTAATATATTAAAGGCTTTAATAACAAATATACAATGTACAAAAACAAATGGGAATGAAAGCAGATAAATGAGAACTCTAAGAATGTTAAGAAAATGCTACAACTAGAAAAATGCCTTTGGTGGACTAATCAGTTGACCGAACATGGCCAAGAAATGAATTAGTGAGCTTGAATGTATATCAGTAGAACTTTTCCAAATTAAAATACAAAGAAAAACAGAATAGTAATAATTAAACAGAAGAGAAAAATCCAAGAACTGTAGGAAAATTTCTGAAAGTATAACCTACATATCATTGGATTATCAGAGAGAGAAGAGAGAAAGAATGAGGCATAAAAATCTTTGAAATATAAAGGCACAGAACTTTCCAAAATTAGTGACAGACACCAAACTATAACACAAGGAATCTCAGATAATGTGAAGCTATAAACACCAAAAAAATGACACCTGGCCACATCATATTCAAATTGCAAAAACAAACAAAAAACAAAAAAACAAGAAACCATACCTGTAGAAAAACAAGGAACACCAGACTTTTATTTAGAAATCATGCATCCAAGAAGAAAGGAGAATAAAGCAAAGTGTTGAAAGAAGAAAAACATCAACCTAGTATCTTATATTCCGCAAAATCATCATTCAAAAGTGAAGGAAAAATATAACTTTCACAGAAAAACAAACCTGAGGGAATTTATCACCAGTAGACTATCTGGCAAGAAATTCTTCAGGTACAGAAAAATGATAGGTCAGAAACTCAGATCCACATAAAGAAAGGAGGTGTTGGAGAAGAACTAAATGAGGGTAAAATAGATATATTTTTATTTTTTCTATTCTTAATTGATCTAAAAGATAACTGTTTATAATGATAATAGTAACAATGGATTGGGTGATGGTAGCATATAAGTGTATGAACCAAATGACAGTATTATCAGAGATAAGAAGTAAGAATTGGGAATACTCTGCTATAAAGTACTTGCATTAGAATAAAATAGTATACTTTAAAAGTAGACTTAGTTTAATTAGATCCCATTTGTCAATTTTGGCTTCTGTTGCCAATTGCTTTTGGTGTTTGAGACATGAAGTCCTTGCCCATGCCTATGTCCTGAATGGTATTGCCTAGGTTTTCTTCTAGGGTTTTTATGGTTTTAGGTCTAACATTTAAGTCTTTAATCCATCTTGAATTAATTTTTGTATAAGGTGTAAGGAAGGGATCCAGTTTCAGCTTTCTACATATGGCTAGCCAGTTTTCCCAGCACCATTTATTAAACAGAGAATCGTTTCCCCATTTCTTGTTTTTGTCAGGTTTGTCAAAGATCAGATGGTTGTAGAAATGGGATCTAAGTAAACTAAAGAGCTTCTGCACAGCAAAAGAAACTACCATCAGAGTGAACAGGCAACCTACAGAATGGGAGAAAATTTTCACAACCTACTCATCTGACAAAGGGCTAATATCCAGAATCTACAATGAACTCAAACAAATTTACAAGAAAAAAACAAACAACCCCATCAAAAAGTGGGCGAAGGACATGAACAGACAGTTCTCAAAAGAAGACATTTATGCAGCCAAAAGACACATGAAAAAATGCTCATCATCACTGGCCATCAGAGAAATGCAAATCAAAACCACAATGAGATACCATCTCATACCAGTTAGAATGGTGATCATTAAAAAGTCAGGAAACAACAGGTGCTGGAGAGGATGTGGAGAAATAGGAACACTTTTACACTGTTGGTGGGACTGTAAACTAGTTCAGCCATTGTGGAAGTCAGTGTGGCGAATCCTCAGGGATCTAGAACTAGAAATACCATTTGACCCAGCAATTCCATTACTGGGCATATACCCAAAGAATTATATATCATGCTGCTATAAAGACACAGGCACACGTATGTTTAGTGCAGCACTATTCACAATAGCAAAGACTTGGAACCAACCCAAATGTCCAACAATGATAGACTGGATTAAGAAAATGTGGCACATATACACCATGGAATACTATGCAGCCATAAAAAATGATGAGTTCATGTCCTTTGTATGGACATGGATGAAGCTGGAAACCAGCATTCTCAGCAAACTGTCTCAAGGACAAAAAACTAAACACCGCATGTTCTCACTCATAGGTGGGAATTGAACAATGAGAACACATGGACACAGGAAGGGGAACATCACACACTGGGGCCTGTTGTGGGGTTGGGGGAGCAGGGAGGGATAGCATTAGGAGATATACCTAATGTTAAATAATGAGTTAATGGGTGCAGCACACCAACATGGCACATGTATACATATGTAACTAACCTGCACGTTGTGTACAAGTACCCTAAAACAAAGTATAATAAAAAAAAAAGTAGACTTAGATTAGTAAAAACTTATATTCCACAGACTGAAATCAAGAAGATAGAAGAATAGAACTTTCCACCTCTCTTTCCCTTGCAGGAGCATCAGTTTGAACAAATATCCATGCACAAAAATATTTCACAAGGACTAAGGAATCCAGGTGAAAGATTAGAGCACCTGGGTATAGCACAGAAATAGAAAAAGTCACATGGAAGAGGATAGGGAGGACAGTTTCACAAGACCCACATCACCCCTCTTCTAAGCCCAGTCAGCACAGCACGGGGAGAGATAACCTTTAGGTTGTGGGGAGGAGACTAAAATGAGCACCTGATTCACTGTGGATCTCAGGACTAGGCCGACTCCAGTTAATCCCAGTGTGAAGTTTTCCCCTCTAGCACCCAGCCAGTCTTATAGCTGCAAGCTGTAGGCCCACTCCTGATGTCCCAGACTCCAAGCCTGCTCCATCACCAGGCCAACTCCTATGTTCTCAGGCTCAGGCCTGACTCTGTGATTCTAGGCTTTAGACCTGCCTTAGCATCAGGCCAGACCAGCCCAGGTTCCAGACCAGCCCCCAAGTCCCCAGTTTCCAGCTTGACCCTCACAGCCCCGGACTCAGGTCTTCCCCTGGAGACTCAGACTCCAGGCCTGCCCTAGTTCCAGGTTAGCCCTCATAGTCCCAGGTTTCAGGATAGCCTTATAAATCAAGGATCTATAAAACTCTGTGTTCTCAAGCTCCAGCCTGCCGTTTGCAGCTTCAGGTTCAACAAACATCCTAGTGCCAGGTTAACTCTTGCGGACACAGACTTCAGGATGATACTTGCATACATAGTGTCAGGCCTCTTCCTACTACCCTGTGGATCCAGACTTCAGGCCTGTCTGTGGGGATTGAGGTGACTGGCTCGACAAGTGGACCTGGTACAAAGCAAGCTACCATGGCCTCAGGATCCAGGCCTACTTGGCTACCATGGCCTCAGGATCCAGACCCTGGTCGTAGGGCCACCCTTGTGGAACTAGGTACAGGCCCACCTTCCAACTGACCCAAGCACCAAGTCAGCTCATCCAAAGATTCCAGCAGCAAGCCAGCCCAAGGAACCTGCCAGGCAGCCTGCCCAGAACCTATAGATTGTCTGATTGGTTGAAGGGCTTTTCCTGCCAAAAGTAGTCTGTGAAGACTGGCAAAGTTGTTCATTTCTTCAAATGCGCAGACGTCAATGCAAGGACACAAACATCATTAATAACCAGGGAAACATAACACTACCAAAGGAACACAGTACCTACTGATAACTGGTTGTAAAGAAATAAAGATCTACAAAATGCTTGATATAGAACTCAAAATAATTATTTTAAAGAAGTTTAGTGAACTACAAATGAATACAGATAGATATCAAATGAAATCAGGAAAATAATATGTGAACAAAATGAGAAATTCGACAAAGAGATAAACTTCCTAAGTACCAAGCAGAAATTCTGGAGGCAAAGAACACAATGATTGAACTGAATTCAACAGATAGCTTCAACAGCAGACTCAAACAAGCAGTGGAAAGAATCAGTAAGCCTGAGGACAGGTCATTTGAAAATACTCACTCAGAGAAATGACAACAACAAAATGAATGAAAGAGTGAAGAAAGCCTATAGAACTTGTGGGACACCAGCAAATGAACCAATATATGCATTATAGGAGTTTCAGAAGAAGCAAAGAAAGAGAAATAGGGAAAAGCAAATTTCAATAAATAAGAACAGAAAACTAAAGACTCCATTGAAAAACTATTAGAACTAATAATTGAATTCAGTAAAGCTGTAGGATAGAAAATCAACACACAGAATTTAATAGCATTTCTATACACTAATATATTAGTCTGTTTTCATGCTGCTGATAAAGACATAACCAAGAATGGACAATTTATAAAAGAAAGAGGTTTAATGGACTCACAGTTCCACATGGCTGGGGAGGTCTCACAATCATGGTGGAAGGTGAAAAGCATGTCTCACATGGCAGCAGACAAGAGAAGAGAATGAGAGCCAAACGAAATGGGTTTCCCCTTATAAATCATCAGCTCTCATGAGACTTATTGACCACCACAAGAACAATATTGGGGAAAACAGAACCATGGGACTGGTTCTCCCACTGGGTCCCTCCTAACATGAGAGAATTATGGGAACTACAATTCGAGAAGAGATTTGGATGGGGACAGAGCCAAACCATATCATTCTGCTCCTGGCCATGCCCCAATCTTATGTCTTCACATTTCAAAACCAATTATGCCTTACCAACAGTCCCTCAAAGTCTTAACTTATTTCAGCATTAACTCAAAAGTCCACAGTCCAACATATCATACAAGACAAGGCAAGTCCTTTCTACCTATGAGCCTGTAAAATCAAAAGCAAGTTAGTCACTTCCTAGATACAATGGGGATACAGGCATTGGGTAAATACAGCTCTTCCCAATGGAAGAAACTGGCCAATACAAAGGGGCTACATGTCCCATGCAAGTCCAAAATCTAGCAGGGCAGTCAAATCTTAAAGCTCCAAAATGATCTAATTTGACTCCATGTCTCACATCCAGGTCATGCTGATGCAAGAGGTGGGTTCCCATGGTGTTGGGCAGCTCTGTCCCTGTGGCTTTGTGGGGTACAGCCTTCCTCCTGGCTGCTTTCATGGGCTGGCATTGAGTGTCTGTGGCTTTTCCAGGCACACAGTGCAAGCTGTCTGTGGACCTACCATTCTGGGGTCTGAAGGACAATGGCCCTCTTCTCAGAGTGCCACTGGGCAGCACCCCAGTGGGGACTTTGTGTGTGGGCACCCATCCCACATTTCCCTTCAGCAGTGCCTTAGCAGAGGTTCTCCATGAGAGCCACACCCTTGCAGCAAACTACTGCCTGGACATCCAGGTATTTCCATACATCCTCTGAAATCTAGATGGAGTTTCCCAAACCTCAATTCTTGACTTCTGTGCCCCCGCAGGCTCAACACCACATGGAAGCTGCCAAGACTTGGGGCTTGCACCATGGCCCAAGCTTTACCTTGCCCTTTTTATTCACACCTGGAGCAGCTGGGATGCAGGGGACCAAGTTCCTAGACTGTACATAGCAGAGGGACCCTGGTTCTGGCCAGTTCCTCCTAGGCCTCCAGACCTGTGATGGGAGGGGCTGTTGCAAAGGTCTCTGACATGCCCTGGAGACATTTTCCTCACCGTCTTGGTGATTAACATTCTGTTCCTCATTACTTATGCAAATTTCTGCAGCTGGCTTGAATTTCTCCTCAGAAAATGGGATTTTCTTTTCTATCACACTGTCAGGCTGCAAAATTTCCAAACTTTAATGCTTTGTTTCCCTTTTAAAACTTAAACCATTTAACAGCACCTGAGTCATACCTTGAATGCTTTGCTGCTTAGAAATTTCTTCTGCCAGATACCCTAAAGCATCTCTCTGAAGTTCAAAGTTCCACAAATCTCTAGGGCAGGGGCAAAATGCTGCCAGTCTCTTTGCTAAAACATAACAAGAATCACCTTTACTCTAGTTCCCAAAAAGTTCCTCATTTCCATCTGAGACAACCTCAGCCTGGATTTCATTGTCTATATCATTATCAGCATTTTGGTCAAAGCCATTCAACAAGTCTCTAGGGAGTTCCAAACTTTCCCACATTTTCCTATCTTCTTCTGAACCCTCTGAAGTGTTCCAGCCTTTGCCTGTTACCAAGTTCCAAAGCTGCTTCCACATTTTCAGGTATATTTTCAGCAGCAACCCATTCTACTGGCATCAATTTACCGTATTGGTTGTATTAGCCTGTTTTCCTCCTGCTGATAAAGACATACCTGAGACTGGGCAATTTACAAAAGAAAGAGGTTTAATGGACTCACAGTTCCATGTATCTGGGGAGGCCTCACAATCATGGCAAAAGGTTAAAGGCACGTCTCACATGGCAGCAGACAAAAGAATAGAATGAGAGCCAAGTGAAAGGGGCTTCCCCTTATAAAACCATGAGGTCTCGTGAGACTTATTCACTGCCACAGGAACAGTGTGGGGGAAATTGGCCACATGATTCAATTATCTTAAAATAATTGGGACCCACTGGGCTCCTCCCACAACATGAGGGAATTATGGGAGCTATAATTCAAGATGAGATTTGGTTGGGGACACAGACAAACCATATCAACTAACAATAAACTATGTGAAAATAAAACCAAGAAAAAAATTCCACCTACAATAGCAAGAAAGAATATTTCAGAGTAAGTTTAACCAAGAAGGTAAAAGATGTGTACATTGAAAACTATAAAACATATATGAGAGAAATTGAAGAAGACACAAATAAATGGAAAGATATCTGTGTTCATGGATTGTAAGTATTAATATTGTTCAAATGCTCATATTACCCAGAGCAATGTATAGAGATTCAATGCAATCCATATCAAAATTCCAATGTCATTTTTTCACAAAAATAGAAAAAGCAATGCTAAAATTAATATAGAACCACAAAAGACCCTGAGTAGACAAAGCAATCTTGAGCAAAAGGAACAAAGCAAGATGTATCATAATACTTACAGTATTTGTTCTGTACTGTAGTATAGTATAACATTGTATTGCAATTTCAAATTATACTACAAAACTAAAGTAATCAAAACAGCATGGTACTGACATAAAAATGGGCATATAGACAATGAAACAGAATAGAGCAGCTCAGAAATGAATTCATGCATTTATGGCCAATTGATCTTTGACAGAGATGTCAAGAGTATACAATGGAGAAAAGATGGTCTCTTTAATAAACAATGGGAAAATTTGTTTTCTACCCACAGAAGAATGAATTTGGACCCTTATCTCACACCATAAACAAAAAATCCACTCAAAATGGATTAAAATCTTAAACATAAAAACTGAAACTCTATAACTACTAGGAAAAAAATTGAGGGGAAAACTACATAACATTGGTCTGGGCAATGATGTTTTGAATATGATCCTAAAAGCAAAAATAGATAAATCTGATCGTTTCAAACTAAAAACCTCTGTGCAGCAAAGGAAATAATCAACAGAATGAAGAGAAAATCTACAGAATAGGAAAAATAATTGTAAGCCATACATCTTATAAGGGGATAATATTTAAAATACATAAGCAACTAAAGAACTCAATAGTGAAAAAACAAATAACCTGATTAAAAAGTGGATGAAGGATCTGAGTAGACATTTCTCAAAAGAATACATACCAATGGCCAATAGGTGTATGATATGATTTGGATTCGTGTCCTCACCCAAAGCTCATCTCATGTTCAATTGTAATCCCCAGTGTTGGAGGTGGGGCCTGGTGGGAGGATTGTATTGTGGGGTGGTTTTTCATGAATGTTTTAGCACCATTCTCTTGGTGCTGTTCTCGTGACAGTGAGTGAGTTACTGTGAGATCTGGTTGTTTAAAAGTGTGTAGCACCTCCCTTCTTTGTGCTTTTTCTGAGGCCTCCCCAGAGGCTGATGCCGCCTTGCTTCCTGCAGAGCCTGCAGAACTGTAAGCCAATCAAAACTCTTTTCTTTATAAATTACCCAGTCTCAGGTATTTCTTTATAGCAGTGCGAGAACAGACTAATACAGTATATGAAAACATGCTCAATATAACTAATCATCAGGGAAATGCAAATTAAAACCATAATAAGATACCACCTCACACAGGTTAGAATGGCTATTAATCAAAAGACAAAAGATGATAAGTGTTGGTGAAGATGTGTAGAAAAGAAAACCCTTGCACACTATTAGTGGGAAGGTAAATTAGTACAGCCATTATCAAAAACAGCGTGGAGGTGCCTCAAAAAATTATACACAACAAAACTATCATATAATTCAGCAATCCCACTTTTGAGTATATATCCAAAGGAAATAAAATCAGTATGTTGAAGAGACGTCTCCACTACTGTGTTCACTGCATCATTATTCACAATAGCCAAGATATGGAATCAACTTAAGTGTCCATAGATGGATGGATGAATGAATGAAGAAAATGGCATATGTGTATATAAATATATACATATATACATATGCATGTATATACACACATATATACATATGTACACACACACATATATATTCTACCACATGAAAAAATATTCACACAAGAAGTATATCTTGTAACTGCAACAACCTGGATGCACCCGGAGTATATTATGGTAAGTTAAATAAGCCAGGTATATAAAGGCAAATACTGCATGATCTCACTTAAACCTGAAACCTAAAACAGTTGAACTGAAAGAAGCAGAGTGTAGAATGATAGTTGCCAGGGGCTGGGGAGTAAGGAAAATGGGGGATGCTGGTCAAAAGGTACAAGGTTTCAGATAGATAGGATGAATAAGTTCTTGAGAATGATTGTACATCATGGTGACTATAATGATACTGTACTCTACACTTAAAATTTGCTAAGAAAGTAGAAATATTCTCACCACAAAATAAAAAAGATAATTATGTGAAGTGACGGATATGTTAATTAGCTTGATCGTGGTAATCATCTCACAATGTTATACATATATCTGAACATTTTGTTGTATGTCATTAGTACATAAAATTTTTATTTGTCAATATACATCAATGCAGCTGGAAAAAATGCACATTGCAAACTCCAGGGCAATTACTATGTTTTTAAAGTGATAACTGATGTGCTAAGAGAGAAGATAAAATAGAATTATATAAAATTGTTAATTAAAACCAGTAAAGGCATTAAAAGATGATAAACAGAAACAAAGAATAAATGCAACCATTAGAAAACAATTACAAATAAGTTAAACATTAATCCAACTCTACCAATCATCACTTTAAATGTAAGTGGTCAAAATGCATTAATTAAAGATGCAGATTGTCTGAGTGGACGAAAAAATAATCCAACTATATTTTATCTGTAACTATATGTTGTCTACAAGAAATCCACTTTAATTATCAAGACACAGCTTCAATGTAAAGGGATGGAGAAAGATAAACCATGGTAACAATAATCAAATAAAAATTGGAGTATGTATATTAATTTCAGACAAGCAGACTTCAAAACAAAGGTAATTATTAGGAATAAAGTGTGGTATTACATAATGATAAAGTGATCAATTCTCTGAGAGACAAAACAATCCTAAATAGGTAGACACCTAACAACAGAATGTCAAAATATGTGAGACAAAAATTAATCACACTGATAGGAGAAATAGCCAAATTAATTGTTATTGCTGGAGACCTTAACAGTACTCTATAAGTAATTGATAGGTCAAGCATGCAGAAAATCAGTAAGGGTGGCTTTGACCTGAAGAGTACTATTGATCAATTTGATCTGATTGGTATTTATAGACAACTCTTTCCAACAACAATAGATTATACATTTTTCTCAAGCTCACATGAAACATTCACTAAGATAGACAACATTCTGTATCCTAAAACACACTTTCCCAAATTTAAAAGAATCGAAATCATACAACTTACTTTCTCAGACCACAATGGAATTAAACTAGAAATGAAAATAGCAATGCTAGTTAATGGTAAGAATGAAGCACAACAGTAACTCTCATTCATTGTTGGTAGGAATGGAAAATGATATAGCCACTTCAAAGACAATTTGGCTGTTTTTTAAAAAACAACACATTCTAACCACATAATCCAGCAATCACACTCCAAGGTATTTACTTAATTAATTAAAACAATTATGTCTACATAAAAGTTTATAAAAACTTTATTTACAATCTCCCCAAACTGAAAGCAACCAAGATATCTTTCAATAAGTGAATGGATAAACAAACTGTGATTCATGAATACAATAAAATATTACTTATAAATAAAAAGAAGTGAGCTATCAAGTCACAAATGACATATATAATTTTTTTAACTTTTAAGTTTATGTACATGTGCAGGTTTGTTACATAGGTAAATTTATGTGACAGCGGTTTGTCATATAGATTATTTCATCACCGAGGTACTAAACCTCATACCCGTTAGTTATTTTTCTTGATCTTCTCCTTCCCAACCTCTACCCTCCCATAGGCCCCAGTGTGTGTTGTTCCTCTCTATGTGTTCATGTGTCCTCATCATTTATCTCTCACTTATAAGTGAGAACATGTGGTATCTGGTTTTTTGTTCCTGTGTTAGCTTGCTAAGGATAATAGCCTCCAGCTCCAACCATGTCCCTGCAAAGGACATGATCTCGTTCTTTTTTGACATATATGAATCTTAAATGCATACTGTAAGTGAAAGAAGCCAGTATGAAAAGGCAACTTATTGTATGACTCCAATTAAGTCACATTCTGAAAAGAGCAAAACTATAGAGACAGCAAAAAAAATTAATGGTTGCAAGTGATTATTTGGTAGGAGAGAAGGGAAGGATGAATAATTAAAGCACACAGGATTTTACAGTGGTGCAAATGCTTAGTGTGATGTATCCACCATTACAGCATAGTATTCTATACTGTATTATCCAGTATTCTATGCAGTATTATACTATATTATAATTATACTGTACAATATTATACTATGCAGTATTATATCTGGTCAGAATATTATACAATACAGAAATTATACAATATTATACTATACAGTATTATATCTGGTGTAGAATACTACACTGTAATGGTGGATACTGTCACACAATGCATTTGTCAAAATCCAAAGTACTTTACAGCACAAAGAGTGAACCCTGATGTATGCAAATATGAAAATGAATTTAGGAGGTTTGGGGAACCCAAGATAGAATGCAGAATGTGATAACCACCTAATTGTATTCTAAACATATGAAACAACCTTACTGAAGGGGGTGGAGGAAACGGTGCCTACCTAAGTAGCTTTGGAAATGAGAAAAGTCAGTAAGGCCGAAGGCACAAGAAACTAAGGTACAGGTTAATAATTCTGATGCCACTGTTCACATATACTGAAAGTAAGCAACTAACCAAGTGGATGGTGTATGATGTGAGCCAGGTTACTTGACACCGTAATGGGAGTCTAAAGATAAGCAACGGTGGGAGGCCACAGTGATGTGTGTTGCCAGAGTGGAGAACATCAGAATTAACTCACGTGTAGCTTAATACGGATACAGATAGTTACTTACACAATATATATAAATCTATATATGTGCATATACATACCTTAGCTTATACACATGTAGTTCCTTGGTCTGGTCAGTTGACAGGGCCAAGAATCAATGACACTCCAGTATCAACAAGCACATCAAGCTCTTGATCTTGGTTTCTAACATTCTCCGATAAAAGGAGAAAATGTCATTATGAAGAAATGATTCCAGACTACAACAAAAAATATATAAGATAATCCTGGAGCATCTTATAGTGCTAGAAACTAAGGATTTTTTTTTAAAGCCCCACAAACCCATAATTATGGGAGTATATTAAAGTGAGACAGGACCAACTGAAAGAGCTCTCAATGACCAAAGCTGGAACAATTTGAGCAACAAAATAAAGTTGTATTGGTTTATAAACTAGACTATAAAATAAATATTAATGGACCCACACAGATATGAATAAATAAATAAATTAGCGGATAGAAGCAAATCTCTGACTTCAAAGAATTCCAAATTATTTATGTAGCTACTGTCTCTCAAGGAGGTGGAGCATAACTCCCCACTCATTAGGTGCACAGTGACTGAATTTTCTTCATTCCATTATGAAAAGGAGGAAAAAAGATTAAACTTTAAAACGGAAAAAACTGTCAAGCACTACCTCAGCCAGGTGGTGAACATCAAGAGTGGTAAATCGGCCGGGCGCGGTGGCTCACGCCTGTAATCCCAGCCCTTTGGAAGGCTGAGACAGGCGGCTCACGAGGTCAGAAGATCAAGACTATCCTGGCTAACACGGTGAAACCCCGTCTCTACTAAAAAAATACAAAAAAATTGGCCAGGCGTGGTGGCGGGCGCCTGTAGTCCCAGCTACTCCGGAGGCTGAGGCAGGAGAATGGCGGGAACCCGGGAGGCGGAGCTTGCAGTGAGCGGAGATCGCGCCACTGCACTCCAGCCTGGGAGACAGAGAGAGACTCCGTCTCAAAAAAAAAAAAAAAAAAAAAAAAAAAAAAAAAAAAAAAAAAAAAAAAAAAAAGAGTGGTAAATTATGTTGATAGCGCATAACCACGATACGATGTGATGAGAACGGCATTTTATCTCTGGGTCATCCTCCAAAGAATCTGTAACTCCAGTGTAATTAGAAAAACATCAAAGAAGTCCAATGGAGTAACGTGTAAAATACCAAAAAACAAGGTAAATCTAAGAAACTGTCACAGCTAACAGAAGCCTAAAGAGGTAGATGGTTGAATGCAAAGTAGCATCCTGGATGGGATCCTGAAACAGAACCAGGACATTTGGTAAAATCTAAGGCTATATGAATAAAGTATGGACTTCAGTTAATAGTAATGTATCAGTATTGGTTCATTAATTGTAACAAATGTACAATCTGTTCACTAATGTAAGGTGCTAATTTAACAATGGGGGAAACTTGCTTTGTGGGTATATGGGCACTCTATCTTCCAATTTTTCTATAACTATAAAACAAAACTAAATTAACTAAAATAAATAGTAAACCAAATAAAAATAAACTAAAAATCCCATAAGGATAAATTTTAAAATAAACTTAAAAACCTTAATGATTAAAATGAAGTTTAAAAGTATTTTACCCTACGGAGAGCTCAATGTTTAATCCAAGGAAAAAAATTTTATTGTGCAGTTTCAAGCAGCAGTAGGCAATTTCATGTTTGTATGGTGATGATCATGTCATGTCATAGTCCTCAGCATGTCATTAACAAGCAGAAAGCAATCTATGAGGTATCTTTAAAAATAAGTCCCAAATTATGGAGTCTTTAGATATCTTCTGCTGACATTACAGGTGCCATAATTCAGCAAGATACTCTGGGTAATGCCTTTTGCAATGCCACAGCGTAAGAGTTGGAGTGTATCTCTTTGCCAGTTAGCATTCTAGGGTTGCAATAATAGGATGAAAAAAATAAATGTGCTAAAATTGATACCCACAATAACAGGATTAAATATCAACATTTATTTTTTCAAATACATTTCACATATATTAGAAAAATTGTAAATATTTTATATTAAAAATACTTTCGTATTATATACTAGAAGGAAAATCAAAAATATAAAAGTTGATATAAAATTTTGGAATCATTTTCTTCTGTGGGGTTAGAAATTGTAGTTTGTGTGTTGCCCATATTGAGCTGGCTCCAATGTCTAAGAACTACACTGTCGCTAATTGTTGTAAATCACGTTTGCACAATTTAAGTAAAACATCTTTTAAAGGTAGAAAAATCAATTTATTGCCCTGCAAAGGGCAATAAATGACTTCTGCATTGAGGATAAAGTACTGAAATTGCTTGTGCTACTCTGGTGACTCAAATTAAGCTGTTGGTCTTTGCTACACTGGCAGGTGTTACCCTGAGCTACTGCCATGTATTTATTTAAAAATCTACTAAAATAAAGCAACAGCTACTCTTATGTCCTAAACATTTTCTTTTGAAAAATAGGGGTGGGGGGAGGGGGTAGGTATAGCATTAGGAGATATACCTAATGTTAAATGACGAGTTAGTGGGTGCAGCACACCAACATGGCACATGTATACATATGTAACTAACCTGCACGTTGTGCACATGTACCCTAAAACTTAAAGTATAATAAAAATAAAAATAATAATAAAAAGAAAAAAATAAATAAAAATACTTTCAGTCAAAAAAAAAAAGAAAAATAAAGACCTGTGGAATTTAATGACTCCTAATGTGCTATATGTTTTTTGCTTACAAATTCCACAAAGTAGAGTTCTACAATTCCACTCAGAATTGTACAATATCCATATGGAGCAGGGTTGTTCTGTCTCTATCCTTTCACCATGTGGACAGGGGCACCATGGTTTTAGGAAGCCAACAGTGATAGAGCCAAATGGATATGTCTGATTCACAGCATCCAAGGACAGAAAACTATTTTTAACAGGTAGAACTGTACCCCTGTAGGGTTGATTTATTCTCTCTTAATAAAAAAAGATTTATAATTGGGATAAAATCAACTGAACATATTTAATAAGTTTTGACATATGTAGAAACCTATGGAACTATTACCACAATAACATAATGAACATGTTCTTCATCTGTAAGAGTTTTCTTATGCCCTTTGTAATCCCTTCCACCTGCCACCTCCCTCAGACAACCCCATCCTCCCTCAGACAACCACTAATCTATCAGTATAGATTAGTTTACATTTTCCATACTTTTAAAGAAATGGAATCATATAGTATGTATTTTTTTAGTAAGGTTCCTTTCAGTCAGCCTAATTATAGAGTAATATTCCATTGTATGGATATATACTCCATGATTTGTTTGTCCATTCATCGGTTGATGGGTATTCGGGTCTTTATTCAAGTACAACTTTCTATAAGGACATAGGCTTTCCTTCTTCTTGGGTAACTGCCTAGGAGTGGAATAGCTAGTCCATACGGTCGTCGTATGTTTAATTTTTTTCTTTTTAGAAATGGACAAACTGTTTTTCAAAGTAGTGATATTATGTAAAATTCCTACCAGCCGTGTATAGAAGTTTGTTTCTCCAAGTCCTTATTAACACTGTTTATGATCTGTCCTTTTAATTTTAGTCATTCCAAAAGGTATATAACGGTATATCTTTGTGGTTTAATTTGCATTTCTCTAATGACTAATAATTTCTCTCATTATATATATAATATATATAATTCATTTTATATATATAATATAAATAATTCATTATATATAATATATAATTCATTTTATATATAATATACATAATTCATTTTATATATATTTCATTTTATATATATAATATATAATTCATTATATAATATATATATAATTCATTTTATATATAATATATATAATTCATTATATAATATATAATTCATTTTATATATAATATATATAATTCATTATATAATATATAATTCATTATATAATATATAATTCATTATATATATAATATATAATTCGTTATATATAATATATAATTCATTATATATACAATATA
This sequence comes from Pan troglodytes, assembly GCF_028858775.2. Classification (NCBI taxonomy): domain Eukaryota; kingdom Metazoa; phylum Chordata; class Mammalia; order Primates; family Hominidae; genus Pan; species Pan troglodytes. The sequence continues at coordinate 134,903,025 of NC_072398.2, forward strand.
TAATTCATTATATATACAATATATAATTCATTACATATACAATATATAATTCATTACATATACAATATATAATTCATTATATATACAATATATAATTCATTACATATACTATATATAATTCATTACATATACTATATATAATTCATTACATATACTATATATAATTCATTATATATACTATATATAATTCATTATATATACTATATATAATTCATTATATATACTATATATAATTCATTATATATACTATATATAATTCATTATATATACTATATATAATTCATTATATATACTATATATAATTCATTATATATACTATATATAATTCATTATATATACTATATATAATTCATTATATATACTATATATAATTCATTATATATACTATATATAATTCATTATATATACTATATATAATTCATTATATATACTATATATAATTCATTATATATACTATATATAATTCATTATATATACTATATATAATTCATTATATATTATATATAATTCATTTTATATATAATATATTTTACATATATTATATAAATTATATATAATATATTTTATATATATTATATAAATTATATATAATATATTTTATATATATTATATAAATTATATATAATATATAATTTATATATATTATAGATAATATGTATATAATTAATATGTATATAATATATATATAAATTATATAAATATATATAATGCTATATATATTTTTATGTGCCTACTTAAAATTATTTTTCTTCATGCACTCTTTGGACAAGTGTCTGTTTAAATCTTTTGCTCAGTTGTTTATTGGGTTGATTTCTTACTTTTGAGTTTTGAGATTTCTTTGTATGTGCTGGGTGCAAGCCTATTATCAGACATACACTTGCAAATATTTTGTTCCAGTAGAAAATTATCTTTTCATCCAATTAGCAATGTCTTTAAGAACAGAGGTTTTAAATTTAGATAAAGTCTAATTTATCAATTTTTAATTTTTTTCTTTGCCTAACTCAAGGTCACAAAGGCTTTCTTGTATGTTTTCTTATACAAGTTTTACAGTTTTAGGTTTTATATTTATGTCTATGATCCATTTGGGATTAATTTTTATATAAATTAGATTGTGTATGCATTGGTATTTATTTATTTATGTTGGCATATGGATAGCAGGTTTTTATAACAGCATTTTTTAAAGCTATTCTTTCCCCACTGAATTTTTTTTGCACCTTCGTCAAAAATAAGCAGTCCATATATGTGTGGGTCTATTTGTGGCCTGTATTCTTTCCCATTTTATCTATTTGTCTGTCATGACATTGATACCACATTCATATTGTTTAGCTGTGTCCTCACCCAAAGCTCATCTTGAATTGTACTCCCATAATTCCCACATGTTGTGGGAGGGACCCAGTGGGAGATAATTGAATCAAGGGGGTGGTTTCCCCCATACTGTTCTCATGGTAGTGAAAAAGTCTCACGAGATCTGATGGTTTTTTCAGGGGTTTCTGCTTTTGTGTCTTCCTCATTCTCTCTTTGCCTGTTGCCATCCATGGAAGATGGGACTTTCTCCTCCTTGCCTTCTGCTATGACTATGAGGCTTCCCCAGCCATGTGGAACTGTAAGTCCAGTTAAACCTCTTTCTTTTGTAAATTGCTGAGTCTCAGGTACGTCTTTATCAGCAGTGTGAAAACAGACTAATATACACATTGTCTTAATTACTGCAATTTTTATTCATCTACTTATTCATTAGAGATGGGGTCTGTCTCTGTCACCCAGTCTGGGGTGCAATGGTACAATCATAGCTCACTACAGTCTCAAATTCTGAGCTCAGGCAATCCTCCTGCCTCAGCCTCCCAAGTAACTAGGACTACAGGCATGTGCCACCATGCTCAGCTAAGATTACTGTAAACTTATAATAAAGTCTTGAAATAAATTATATAATAAAGTCTTGAAAGAGCTCTCAATGACCAAAGCTGGAACAATTTGAGCAACAAAATAAAGTTGTATTGGTTTATAACCCAGACTATAAAATAAATATTAATGGACCCACACAGATATGAATAAATAAATAAATTAGTGGATAGAAGAAGCAAATCTCTGACTTCGAAGAATTCCAAATTATTTATGTAGCTACTGTCTCTCAAGGAGGTGGAGCATAATAAATAAGTGGAGCATATAATAAAGTCTTGAAATCAGATAGTTCTAGCTTGTCAACTTTGTTCTTTTTCAAATTTGTTTTGGCTGTTCTAGGCTATTTGTATTTCTATATGAACTCTAGAATCAGTTTGTCATGTTTTACAAAACATTCTCCTCTGATTCAAACAGAATGCTTAGAAATACAATTAATATTTTACTTTAATCTTACATCCTGCAAACTTGCCAAATTCACTTACTAGTTCTAGTAGCTTATGTGTAGATTTCATCACATTTTCCAAGGTGATCATGTCATCTATGAACAAAACAAATTTCATTTTCTTTTCCTAGGTTACTTTCCACTGCTTTTATTTCTTTTTCTTGCATTATTCCACAGGCTACAACTCTCTAATTCAATGCTGAATGGAAGAGTAGACACCCTTATTTTGTCCATTGTTTTAGGGGAAAAGATAGCATTCCATCTTTCATCATAAAGTATGAAGTTAACTGTAGATTTTTACCTTTTGTACAGTTGATGAAGTCTTCCATCCTTAGTTTTTTGAGAATATTTACCAGGCATGAATGCTGGATTATGTCAAATGTTTTTCCTGCGTCTATTGAATGATCAGGCTTTACTTTTTAAATTTGTTAACATGGAGAATTACATTGATTGATTGTTGAATGTTAAGCCAAACTTGCCTTCCTGGCATAAAGCCTATAATCACTTTTTATATACTTTACAATTTGATTCACCAATGTTTTTTTCATAAGAAATACTAGTTTATAGTTTTTTCCCCAATGTCTTTGTCTGAGTTTGGTATCTGGATAATGCTATCCTCATAAAGTGAATTAGGAAGTACTCTCTCTTCTTCAAGTTTTTCAATCTGACAATCTCTGCCTTTTGATCTGAGTGTTAAGAACATTTAAATTTAATATGATGATTGACATCATTAGAGTTAAATCTATCATCCTGTTATTTCATTTCTATTTGTTCCATTTGTTCTTTATTCACTATTTCAGCCTCCTTTTAGAGTAATTGAATATTTCATTCTATTTTATCTCTTCTGTTGGCTTATTAACCATAACTTTTTGCTATTTTAGTTGATGCTTTAGGATTTATATTATATATCTTTCATTGATTATAGGGTACCTTCAAGTGAGATTATATTACTTCATGTAGAATAATTTTTCAATAGTGTAGTTACATTTCCCCTATGCTACTGTTGTTATATATTTCATTAATGCATGTTATAAACTCTCAATACAATATTATTATTTTTGTTGATATAGCCAATTACCTTTTAAAGAAATTTAAATATTAAAACTTTTTATATTTACCCATGTAGTTACTATTCTAACTGATGTTATTTTTCTTCTTCCTAGAGTACTTTATTTAAAATATATTTGGTGTAAATCTACTGGTGAATTCTTTCGGCTTTTGTATAGCCAAAAATCAATGTTTATTTAACATGATTTATTTTAAAAATCATGTTTATTTGTTTTTGAAATGTATTTTTTCTTTTTTTTTTATTATTATACTTTAAGTTTTAGGGTACATGTGCACAACATGCAGGTTAGTTACATATGTATACATGTGCCATGCTGGTGTGCTGCACCCATTAACTCGTCATGCAACATTAGGTATATCTCCTAATGCTATCCCTCCCCCTTCCCCCCACCCCACAACAGGCCCCGGTGTGTGATGTTCCCCTTCCTGTGTCCATGTGTTCTCATTGTTCAATTCCCACCTATAAGTGAGAACATGCGGTGTTTGGTTTTTTTGTCCTTGCGATAGTTTGCTGAGAATGATGGTTTCCAGCTTGATCCATGTCCCTACAAAGAACATGAACTCATCATTTTTTATGGCTGCATAGTATTCCATGGTGTATATATGCCACATTTTCTTAATCCAGTCTATCATTGTTGGACATTTGGGTTGGTTCCAAGTCTTTGCTACTGTGAATAGTGCCACAATAAACATACGTGTGCCTGTGTCTTTATAGCAGCATGATTTATAATCCTTGGGCATATGCCCAGTAATGGGATTGCTGGGTCAAATGGTATTTCTAGTTCTAGATCCCTGAGGAATCGCCACACTGACTTCCACAATGGCTGAACTAGTTTACAGTCCTGCCAACAGTGTAAAAGTGTTCCTATTTCTCCACATCCTCTCCAGCATCTGTTGTTTCCTGACTTTTTAATGATCGCCATTCTAACTGGTGTGAGATGGTATCTCATTGTGGTTTTGATTTGCATGAAATGTGTTTTTTCTAAGTGTAGAACCCTTGATTGGTAGGTTTTTTGTATTTGCTTTTACCATCAGTACTTTAATGATTTTTCACTTCCCTCTTTTTTCTTGCATTGTTTTTGATGAGACATATGCTATTATTCTGATCTTTATTCCTCTGCATATAAGGATTTTTTTCTCCAGTTGCTATTAAGATTTTTTTATCATAAGTTTTTAAAAATAATTTGACTATAAAGTACTTTGGTATGGTTTTCTTCAAATGTCTTGTGCTTGGAGTGAATTGAACTTCTTGAATCTAAGTGCTTATAGTTTTCTTTAAAAAATTTTTTTTGAACATCTTTAAGCCATTAGTTCTTCAAATATTTTTACTGTGTTTTAGGGAACCTTAACATTGGGCTGCCTGAAATTGTACAAATCATTAATGTTCTTTTATATTTTTATTAGTTTTAGTTTGGATAGTTTCTATTACTATGCCTTCAAATTCATTAGTTTTCTATGACGTCTGATCTACCATTAATTCCATCCAGAGCACTGTTTATTTCAGATTTTGTAGTTTTTGCCCTTAGATGTCCAATTTGTGCCTTTTTTAATCACCATCAATAATACTGTTATAATTACTGTTTTAATGTCATTGTTAGCTAGTTCTAATATCTGTGTCAGTTCTGGATTGGTTTTAATTGGCTTTTCTCCTCATTATGGATTATATTTTCCTGCATCTTTGTATGCCTCTTACTCTTTGATTGGATGCAAGATATTGTGAATATTACTTTGTTCAATGCAAGATATTTTTGTATTCTTATAAACAATTGGTTACTAAGAAATAGTTTGATCCATCCAGGTCTTTCTTTTAAGAATTTTAAAAAGAAGATTTATAATCTACTAAATGTAGGAGCAGGTCAGCATTCAGCATAGGGATAATCATTTCCCATTACTGAAGCAAGACCCTTTTGAATCACTCTACCCGATGTGCCATGAATTATGTTTTTCCAGTCTGGGTGACAGAAACAGGAACTGTTCTTGGTCTATGTGAACACTGAACATTGCTCTCTGTAATCCTCTGCGATGATTCTACCCATCCATGAGGAGTTTCCTCATACATGTGCACTGACTGGTACTCTGCTGAATATTTGAGGAGGACCCTTCAAGGTGTCTGGAGTTTTTTCTCTCTGTAGCTCTCTTTTTGCCAATATTCTCTCTGGCAAAATCTAGCCACTTTGTTTTCCTCACATTTTCATCTCTGTCTTCTCAGAGAGTTGACAGGTTTTACCCGAGGTTACTCTCCATGCACCATGGTTTCCCCAAACAATTAAGCCACTACACTGGGGAAATCAGAGCACATCTCACTTGCTTCTCATCTCTCTGGGTTTATTGCCCTTAGTTACCAGATATCTAGTGTCTTCAAAATGGTTTTATCGTATATTTTGTCTGTTTTAGTTGTTTCAGGCATGAATAGGTTCCATTTGTTCCCTCCTACTCTATCTCATTTTATAGCAAAACACTTATCCCCTTTTCAAATTGATAACCTTATACCACTTTATACATCAATATGTCAACTTACAATGAGTCAATCCTATGTTTTACGATCTGTATACTTTGTGTGCACACCACGTAGAGTGTGGATCTCCCCATATGCTTTTCTGCTACTGGCTGGGTGTTTCCATCAAACAAATGAAAGGTAGCCCTTACTTGCAAAACTCTAAGAGCTCTTATTTTAATATGTATCAAGTGTTAACATATGGGAATTTAACGAAAGCTTAAAGGTTATGTTGGATTGCAGTATGCTTTCCAATTTTATGATAGGAAAATTGATGTTTCTTCCATTAATTTTTGTGAAACAAATTCTATCAGGTAAATCAAACCTCAAAATTTAAAGAAAAAAAAATGGGGAATAAGAAATTAGGTCATGCCACAGTAGCTGTAAATTGTGGGAGAAAAATATCCTGATTGCTCAGCTCAAGTTTGAGCTTTAAATCTTTTACTAGCTTCTTAGCTTTGCCTGTGAAGTGCTGAGTCCTGGCAGGTGGCTCACCACAGGGACTAATCTGGGAACATTCAATTGCACAGAGAGCTACTAATCCCTGGAGGTTAATGGTGCAGACTGAACTGATTGTCTGGCATTACCCACAGCCCTAGGAAGCATTGTTTGGGACTCAGGACCAACTCAACGGGATGGAGATGGGATTGGAGGTATTGTCACCAGCCTGAAGCCCCAGAGGCACGCATAAAGTTAGAATGGGTTACTAAACTTGTCCTTAAAAACTGGAAAACAACCTTACGTGATCGATTATCTTTCAACTATTTAAATAATAAGATTAACTAAAAAGCAGGCTACGTAAGTATGGAAGGAATAATCTACTAGAGCAATTATACTGTAAAAATTTCTCCCAAAGTAAGGAGAGTAAACTAGCTTGAAACTCTGTTAAGTAGCCTTCTTTGTTTCTCTTGCTATGTGGGAAATTCCTTGCAACCAACCATGTAGGAAATTTATTTGATGCCTCATATTTTCTCATGAAATTTCAGGAGCATTTTGTATTCTGCAGTATAATTTTTCTGTATGTGCTTTAATATAAAAACTATGTCTTCAATTACTTACTATTAAATTACTTAACTTGCCCTACTTCCAAATCATTAGATAAAATTGTAACTCCAGGAAAATGTGGTGCATTTATCTCATGGCATCCTGCACCAGCACACAACCACATCCCCTTAGGTGCATGCATAATCTAATCTGAGAAGATCTTTATGAGAATAAAGTGCATCAGGTCTAGGAAATACTCTTCTTTGTGCTTTGTGAGGGCAGTCTTAAGCCTAATCTTTAATAAAGGTGCACAAAAAATATTTTTCAACTCTCTTACTGATTAAATTTTGCTCATTGATTTTTGAACTTTAAAGTTCTACTCACAAATCTCAATCTTATGTTTCAAAATAACAAGTAAAATACCAGCAGTATAATCTTTATTTATACTCTACTTGGACGTGTGTGTGTGTTTGTGCATAGTCAAAGAAACATATTCAATGTATGTGTATTTCCTTAAAGAAAATTGCCACAGATAAACTACAGGGGTATTTGCTTTATTTCACTTTTATTTTCTGTTAAATGTCTCTCTCTTTAGCTTAGAAACTCTGAATATACATACGAGTTTCTGTAATATTTGTTGAAAGTCATTAAGGGTTGCTTTGGTTAGGCAGATATCTATTTCTTTTTCTGTGTAAGACATAACCATATGAGAACCCTAGTGTCTCTGCAGCTGGTTCACTAGTTGAAAAGCTTTTTTTCATCCTTATTGGAGAAGTCAGATGAGTTGTTTTTTTTTTCTCTTGATAACTCTCCTGTCTAGACACACTGCTCTATTCTTTTTTCCCTCCCCTCAAGCAGGATGGGAATGATTTTGTTTTTGTCTCTGATCATATTCTCCATCCCACAGTCATGCACCTGTAATGCCCTGCTCTGAGTTCCTGCTTCTCTGATCCCTGCAAACTATTCCAAGCTCAGCCTTGCACCTCCTCTGGACTCTCCCGTCCACCCATGTCAATGACTGTTTCCCTTGTGTGAATCTCAATAGGAATTTTTGTTTGCAATTTTCATTTGACATTTTTACACTTATCAGGTTGTATGTTGTATTTTTAATAATTCTTCTGTGAATGTATATTCAATCTCTCCAGCTAAGCTAATGAGTTCCTTGGGAGAAGTTGTCTATGTCTTGAATGGATTCCTTCCCTATCAGTTTTTAGTGACAATGCACAAAACAGGCATTGATAAATATTTGAATAATAAATTTTATAGTTTTACTATACATTTTAGCTTTGACAGAGGCTATGATGGCTGAGATTCAGCATCTGCTTCTAAATGTTCATGCTAAATGGGAACTATTGACTGGACAATATGTCATCAATTGCAGACATGAAATGGGTTCTTTAAAAAAATACTAGTTTTCAATTTTGTGTAGAGACAAGGTCTTGTCATGTTGCACAGGCTGGTCTCAAACTCCTAGACTCAAGCAATCCTCCTGCCTTGGCCTCCCAAAGTGCTGGGATTATAGGCCTGAGCCACTGCTCCAGCATGGAATGTTTTTTTTAAAATCAGTTGAAGCAATTTTATATGATTTAGGCAGCTGTTTTTAAAAGCCACACAAAACTTTTATTTTTTTCTGACCTTGAAAGAGCATGAATATATACAAAAATATAACTAGGACATTTTATGGTTGAATTAAATTAATCTGTATACAGCCAAAAGTAAATTTAACTTTTAAATCTTTAATAATTCCTCAGTGAGTAGTATGGGGAAAAGTCATTTAAGAGAAGTTATTTGATCCCACGTTATATTTTCTTACATTGATTTAGTATAAGAAGTTTAGCCAGACAAGGATTCCAATGTAAAGAAAGTTTGCAGGAGGACAGTTCTCCTGGATGTTTATATTATTTAAATGTTAATTTCTCTCCCAATGCATGATTTGGCTGCTGACATCATTCAACTATGTCAACATGTGCAGATTTTTTTTAGGAGGTTTTTGGAGGGGTTTTCTATAGGTCTTTATGCTTTTTCAGTACGAAACTCTAAGCATGCCATAAATTCAGGTTGCTGTGTCTTAGCACAGAGGGAGAACACCAGCATGGGTACTTAGAAGCATTTAAAAATATATCCCTTTCCCCTCTGTCTTTGTCGCATATCTTCTCTTTAGCACCATCCCTTAGAAATCAAGTTTTTAAAATAAAACTATCCAGACAGTGTGGAAAAAAAGAGAAAGCAGGTTAAAAAAATACAAGGCCAAAGTATGATGAGAAAAAGAAGCAGGTTATTTGAGAAAATTATTGAGAGGAGTGATGGGAAAGGAAGAGGCAGAAACACAAAGAATTTTGTGGGAGTTAGGAGTCAAGGTCTGAATACTGAAATTACTTTGGAGAAAATGGATAGAAGACTGGGTCAAATAAATATAGAAATTAAATTTTTTTTGAAGAGAGGTTTACTTCCAATTTTTTTTTGAAGAAAAGATCACTTGGTATCTTTCAGACTTGATGAAATTTCCAAGCTAACATCTTTATGAAAACCACAAGACAGGGATAAGAGAGAGGCTATGTGGCAATTTGTTTTTGTTTCAACTGCTTCTATGAAACGTGGGATGAGAAAAACTCTCTGTTTGGATGCCGGGATACTAGTAATATGTATTATCTTAACTCTTATAGCAGTAATTTCAAAGAAGATGAAGCCAAGGGATTAAGAAAAAAAAATGAGACATACAATAGATACTTGGCAGAATGATTTTAAACTTGCAAAAATAGTAATGTCATCTTATTTTTCCGTTGCTGGTTAATTTTGTCTGTGAAGCTTATGAAAGACAAACTGTCCACAGGAAATTCAATCCCTGTTGGACAGTTCTGGTTTTGCAGGGAGACAGTAAAAAATTGAAGCAAAAGCAGAACAAAAAGAATAACCAAATCTAAAATGCCATTAACCTTCCTCTTGGGTCTCATGAAGGAATTTTTCCTCCCTTTCTCAGCTTCTTATTAAAGGTCTTGGAGGTTGCAAAAGTTCCACCTTATGATGGTTCTTGCAGTTTGTAATTTCTTTGTTGACAGTGAAATTTTATCTTATTTCTTATTTACAGAATAAAAGAAATATTTGTCATGAGTTGGACTTGTCTTTATTTGCAGAGATTTTCTCCTAACCATATATTAGTCAAGACTCTGGCTGTAAATAAGAGAAACCAGTCTGAGCTACCTTAGGCAAAAAAGGAGAATTTATTGTATATAAATGCAGAGGTGACTCACATAACTCAAGAACAGAAATGCAAGTGGATCGCAATAGATGATGATAGCTAGGAGCAGGAAAGGGATCAGGAATCTCTGTTTATTGTCTCTAGTTTCCTCTATGTATCCTTTTATCTTCTTTCCATTTAAACATTCGCCTTCTATCTGTATGCCCATGTTCATTGCAGCATTGATCACAATAGCCAAGAAATGAAGCAATCCAGTATCCATCGATAAATGGATGGATAAAGAAAATGTGGTACATACATACAACGGAATATTATTCAGCCTTAACAGTGAAGGACATCCTGATACATGCTACAATATGAATGGACTTTGAAGACATTATGTTAAAAGCAATAAGCAAATCACAATAGACAAATACTATATGACATATGATTCCACTTATATCAGGTACTTAGAGTAGTCACATTCATAAAGACAGAAAGTAGAATGGTGGTTTCTCAGGGGAAGGGAAAGAGAGACTAGGGAGCTGTTGTTTAATTGGTGAAATCAAAAGAATTTTGAAGATTGCTTGCATAACATTGTGAATATATGAACACTACTGAACTATGTGCTTTAAAATGATTAAGTTAGTAATGAACTATATGCTTAAAAATGGTTAAGATAGTAAATTCTGTTATTTTACTGATGTTTTTTTCTCTTTCAAGTTTTATTTTAGAATCAAGGGGAACATACACAGGTTTGTTACAAAAGTATATTGTTTCATGCTGAGGTTTGAGGTATGATTGAACCTGTCACCCCATTAGTCAGCATAGTACTGAATAAGTAGTTCTTCGGCCTTCACCACAGTTTTTTTAAAAGTACACAAACAATTGTAGGTATTTAATTTGTTACTGTGCACATGAATATACTAAACAGGAAAAGGTCACTAAGCTGTGGATATACACATTGTTTACAGTTCAATGAGAATTGGCCTCTGTTGGCTAGCAATAAATGTCAAACTGTTCAACATTGATTAATCATGAAGGAATATTGCTTAACAAAGAATAAAATATCTTTCTGAGGTTACAAGCAACAACTAGCTTTTTCTGACTTACTGGTTGACATGATGCAAATGCCTTCCCAGCCTCAGCATCTGACTTATATGATATTCTAGTCACTTACAAAGATGACAACTGTATTAGTCCACTTTCATGCTGCTGATAAAGACATACCTAAGACCGGCCAACTTACAAAAGAAAGAGGTTTATTGGACTTACAGTTCCATGTGGCTGGAGAAGCCACTCAGTGGCAGAAGGACAAGATTTCAGGCACATCTCACATGGTGGAAGACGAGAGAAGAGAGCTTGTGTAGGGAAACTCCTGTTTTTAAAACCATCAAATCTCTTGAGACTTATTCACTATCATGAGAGCAGCATGGAAAAGACCTGCTCCCATGATTCAATTACCTCCCACTGGGTCCCTCTCACAACACGTGGAAATTCAAGATGATATTTGAGTGGGGACACAGCCAAACCATATCAACAACAGTCTTCCAAATACTAGGTAAAGAAAATCTGACCCAGTTTGTTAAGGTGTGTTTACTCCTTTATCTTACCTTATTGGAGGTAAGATAAAAGATAGGTAAGATCTTACCTTAAGATCAGGAAGGGTGGTTCATATAATACCAGTATGGCTTCCAATTGGTATACCCTTGTGGATCTGAGGGAAGAAATAAGAATGTCTGCCCCATAAGAAGCTAGGAGACAGATTTTGGAGTCCCTGAGTCCCTGAATCCCTGACTTGGTTACAACAGCCAGAGAACTGTGGGAATCCCTGAGATGGCAGCCTCATCTTAAAGATTACTAGAGATAACAAGGGGGAGAAGCCTTGGTGAGCATCCTGGACCATTTTGGTTCCAAAGAAAGAAAAAGGACCTAATGAACAAAAGGAATGATGAAAGCAGAAAGCTGAAAACCTGGTCTAGTTCTCACTAGATGTAAATGAAAGCAGAGGCCAGCGATGAGAATTCCAACATCAGACACATGTGGGGAGGTCAGAACTGAAAAGAAATTCTAGAACCAAAGAGCAAGAAGTTGAAGAGTTTGAGATAAATTGTGTCAATAAACTCAGATCAAATTCTGTCTGTTTAAAATAGCACCATGAATCACCCTAGCACATTTAAAGGGTATTGGCTCAAATCACTGCTTCTATTTGTTAGCTGCCAATTTGGTCAAAAACAATTTGCCTAAAACCAAACTAGTAAAAAATGATAAAACATGACTATTCTTCTATAATTGGTTATTCATGTATTATTAATGTGGAAATAATGTGGAAGGTGTTTAGAATTGTAAAGGTTTGTTTTTTCCTTTTTCAGGATTTAGAAGATTTTTCTCCAGTTTTTTAAACTTCTGTTTTCAATTTATGATGCATTTTCATCCCATTATGTTTGCTTTTCTGATTTAGCAATACTTTTATGATTTTGTACCAAATTGCTCAAACCGACCTAGTCTAAATCTGTTTTAATTAGTCATTTGCTCTTTTGTAACAATTGTGTGTTCCAAGGAATCTGCAGAATTAAAGACGTGATGTGACAAAAGATGATTCTGAAGAATAAAGTTACTGGATATCGTTGAAGTTGTGTTAATCACCACATTGACTTAGAACATTCTGCATTTTTCATTTCAGTCATGAAGGCTTTCAACTATAAAGTTAATGTAGTGATTAACTGGATCAGAAAAGCTAGCATATATTTCTTTTCCTAGCTTTCTTCAGTGAAGTTACTAGGGGCCCAGAGCCAATTGCTATCAAGAGTTTTACCCATGAAACATTTATTCATTGTTAGGTCAACAAATTTTAGCCTAAGCTTATAGCAGTCTGAGAAGCCACACTGAGACTTTACATGTTTTTCATTACAGCTTCAATCTGACAGCAACCTTGAGTAGTAAAAATGCTGCTCTGTAAAAAAGAAATGTGCAACCAAAATGGAATACAAAATAGGATTAAGTAAATGAAGTTAACATCACTGGCTGAAAATGAATCTAAACATTTTAAAAAGTGAAATTATGTAGTAAGAAGTATAACATAAAAAATATGGATAAAAGTTCTAAGAATTATAACAAATTTCAAAATTATAAATAATGTTAACTGGCAGTTGGAAACATTGATTTTTAGAATAATTAACTTTAAGACAAATGAGCAGAGCAGACATAATTGACTATATGAATTAGAAACGAAAAAGAAAAGGAACCTTTGTTCCCCTGAAAATTGTGGGGAATAAAATGACAAAAAAGCTTAATTACTCATGAAAGCTAACAAAACTTCTTCAAGTGCATCAAAATTACTAAAATGAAAAATCTGTATTAGATGATTTTTTTGACCAATTTATTCTTTCCAACACTTAGACTTTGAGAAAATTGTTTTAGGTCAACTTGTTTTTGACAATTCACTTTAAGTTCCTGGTTATTCTCAGCAGCCCAGTTCCATCTGGCATTCTTTTTCGTTAAAAGCAATTTTTTGTCAATGCAGTAAGAAGACTCACCCTTTCCCATTAGCTGTTGGAATAAAATTGGGGAGAATATTCTTCTCAGGATTCATTAGTGGTTAGCAGTTAGGAGACACGTAAGATCATGAAGTCCAAACCTTGCTTTACAGTGAGGAAGCAGAAGCCTGCGCATATCAGGTATCTTGCCAGAAGTCATAGCAATGCACTGATACAAATAAAGCTAGAGGTTAGAACTCTTGCCTCTCCTACAGTTTTAAATACTGGAAAGCAATGATGTGTTGTAACAATGGGTGCACTCTTTGGCTCAAATTTTAAGATATGACTTAAAAAATCATGATAATAACATTGTTCCCCATGCTAAGAAGGTGACAAATTGTTGTCCTGTCTGGGTCTATTAAGATATCAGGATAATAAAAACAAACAAACTCTTAAATAACACTGCACATCTGTCAGACACTATGCTAAGGGCTTTGCATACAATAACACGTTTAATCCTCAAAATAACACTAGGTAGTAGGTACTATTATTATGTCCATTGTGATAAATTGAATGCAAAATACCCTTTCACCCAGATAGTCCTATAACTGCCCATTTAATATAACATTGTAGGCTCTTCTGTCAAGCAGTAAAGTCTGTTTTCCTAAACTCTGAATTTGAGTTGATCTGATTTGCATTGGCCAATAGAATGCAGTGGAAGTGATGTTGTACCAGTTCTGAGATCATGCCACAACTTGCATATTTCTGCTGTCTCTCTCTCAGATGGCTCCTGCCATAAGCCTGAGCTAACCTCCTGGTAGTTGAGAGACCACATAAAGGAGATCTGTTGCAGTCAAACTATCTAGAGTAGCTTCCATCCAGTTAACCTCAAAATATGTAAGAGAACCAAGCCAAGAGCAGCAGGTGATATAATTTATGCTTGTGAAGCTATATGGCATAGTGGTTTCAGAGCATGGATGCTGTACTCAGACTGTAGACCCACGAATAAGCCCAACTGAGACCAGAAGAATCCCTGAGTTGAGACCATAAAAAATATCTAAAGAAACCAGGTAACTGTGAACAAGAATAAATGCTCTTTGTTTTAGGGCAACAAGTTTTGGGTTGGTTATATTACGTAGCAACAGATAGCAGGTTGTCAGCTATTCTTCTTTTAGAAATTTACAAAGTATAAAATAACTAACCCATGGTTCCGAAGCTAACAAGTAGCAGATCTGGGATTTGAACCTAGCAGCCTGACTGCAGTCTCCATGCTTTACAACCTGCTATCATCCATCCCATTAGTCTTGAATTGTTAACAGTAACAAACTGGAATAAGGAATTCCCATGTCTTTCCACTTGCAAATTTAAGTCTGATATCTATCTTTTCCTTATAAGGTTACATCACTCCCATTTCACTTCACTGAATGCCTTTTTCAATTATGATTCAAATTCTGCTTCCATTTATGCTGCTATTGGCTACAATGATAAACATCTTACCCATTCTAATTCATTCTGAACCCAGGGGAGATTCCAGTGAACATAGATGACAAATCTGCTATTGACCAGTTCATAATCACATTTTCTAATGGCTCTGCCTGCTTAGAAAATCTGCCACTACATGGCAAGTGTAGCATAAAAGGATGGTTACTCCATGTTTGGACCCTAACTTCCTAAACCATGTACCTCTTCACTATCTCATCATTTGTTTCTGTTTCTCTAAACCTCTCAGCCTTTTTGCTTATCTTAACATTGCTTCCTCACTTCACCACTAAGATCCACGTACTTCCTCTTGGGTCAAATTCGTTTCACTGCAAGTGACTAAAATCCACTAGGTTGGCTTAAGCAGAAAAGGGTAATTCCTCTCAGAGTATTTCACAGAGCCCGGGGCAGAGATGCAGCTGGGCCTCCAAAAGGGACAGAGTCTGCTTCTTTCCAGGCTATATTTTTTTTCTCTACAGACCAGCTTTGATTGGATTGAATGATTGGAGCATATTGCAGAACACATGGAGCTGAAATTTCCCAGTTTCCTAATAAAAACCCACCACTTCATCTGAGACTGAATTTCTTTTCCTTACTCTGTTTGGTTTAGGGACCAATCATCCCTGAAAAAAAAAAACAATTAGGGTCAAAGAATGAAATAGGGAGAAAGGTCATCAATTGTCTCAACCATGTCATATACCACTTCTGGCCCAATCAACCTTGGTCATAAGGAAAGGATCACAGAATTGCTCTCAGGAGCACACCAATGTTACTATGTGGATTTGGAGGCTCTTCTGGCTATTCTTAGAGAATGTGAGGATGGTTAGGTGAGGCAGCTTGCTAGATATCTACTATCCTGTCTTCCCCAGACACAATCTTAGCTATTCCTGGTTATGGCAGGGAAACCAGAATAATGTGGAGAAAAACAGAACAAAAGAAAAACGGTTTTAGAATTCTGATGGTCTGTGTTTGAATTTCAGTTTGTTCATCTGTGCAACAAGTGACAGCTTGCTTTATATCCTTGGGTCTCAGTTTTATCTATAAAATAAGATTTATCAACCTCTTTAGATAAGGCATACCATACTTATCTTACTCATCTGCTAGGATTCTCTTTTGGTATTCCCTCTTACATTTATGCTCCCTCTCAGGTCTTCTTTGTGAAACAGGAGGAGGCTCTGGACATTGACACAGAGTCAGTATTCCATACTTTAATATGGATGATGTGTAGTTAAATTTTTTTTTAATGAATTGAAGTTTCTCTACCCATATTGACAATACTTTGTTTACAGTTTTGTATTTGGTCTTTTAGCCCTTCCTTTGTTAACTATGCCAACATTACTGTGAACCACATTACTCTGTTTTCTCCTGAGATTCCATGTATATATCCTACAATATTTTACTGTCTCAAATGTGTTCCATGCTCTTAGAAGGGAGGGGCACTTTTTCTGAGGTCATTTTTATTCTCTCTGGCACTTGAACTTGGGCTAGCACATAGTAGGCATTCATTAAGCCCCTGTTGAACCACGATTACATTGAACATCAACTGTCGTATGTAAATGGATTGCTGATGGTCCACAAAGAAATCAATTGTGGTGTGTCAATGAAATAGGATTATCTTTTCATCAGAGCATAATGTTGGTTCATTGATCTGGAGGAGTCTTTTTTCCTCTGACAAAGACTTAAGCACACTGGGTGCTTTCTTTCAATTAATGCTAATGGCAGGGTTTCCAATGAATACAGCAAATAAGAAGGATAAGAGACAAAGACAACTTCCAAAGCTACTTTTATTAAAAAGTAATCTGCAGCTTATCTTAGCTCTTTCAACATCTAATATCCAATGATGCTATTTGAATATTTTCCCCACCAGCATCCCTAAGGTTCTGAAGCCAGGACATCACTGAGCTTCACTCTCATTTCTGGCTCAGCAAAATGTGCTGCACGCACAACCGACTCGCCTCCTCCTCCTCCTCTATTCCCTCTTCTGTTGCTCTTTGCCACTTCTCCATATTTATGAGAGGGGAAGGATGAGGGGTGGCTGTCATGGCCTTATTATCTGTTTCTACCAAGTATGCCTCTTTCTGCCTTTTACACTCTCTCATTGTTTCTTTTTCTGCCAGCCCAAACCCCATTTTTGTGTGTACCAAGCTAACTCTCCCACACTTTGGGGTTGACGACCTTAAATTGGAAAAGAGAAATACAAGCACATGCCAATACCACACGTATAACTGTGACAATCTATCTTTCTGCACCTGAGACCAATATCTAGGCTTGCATTTGCAAAAATATGGTAGTTGCTTATCAGCTGTGTGAATTTGGCCAAGTTTCTTAACCTCTCTCAGCATCAGTTTTCTTGCCTATAAAATGGAGATAACAGTAACTACCACATAGGTATAATATTAAGAATAAAAGAAATAATCATATACATCTGTTATAGTTTCTGGCACATTACTAAGCACTCAAAATTTTTAGTTATGTCATTGTTATTATTATTAATTGTATTAGTCCTTAGCATAATGCTATTCCAAGAACGATCACTGAGTTTAATATAAATGAAAAATCCTGTGCAAAACCCTGTAGAAGATACTAAGATCCAATGAGATGGTTCCAAGTTTAAAGGAGATTGTAACCTGGTAGGGATGAGATATATATATATAAACTAATCATACTATTAGGCAGAAGATAGTAAATGCTAGAAATAAGTTAAAATTCAAAATTAATGGTACTGAGCAATTAATCACAAGCAGTTAAATCTGGTAAGGCTTTATTGAGGAGGTATTATTTTAGGTAAACTTTGAAGAATAACATGGGATGAAGTAGATGAAGAGGGAGAAAAATCATTGCAGTTTGAGCCAACAGAAGGGAGTATAAAATGCACAGCCTATGCAAGAAATGTTAGGTAATAATTTCCCATTCATAAAATATTTTATTGCACTTTTAGTTACTGATTTATTGTGGTAATAATTCACATGCAAAGAGAAAGGAAAGCGCTTCAAGGAACATTCTGAAACAATGTTTTCAAAAGTATGTTGACTAACAGAGATTCCAGGAAAAATGATTTTGTGGTCATGTATATTTTTATGTTTTAAAACATTTTGCTATTCTTTCAGGTTCTGTTAACAGTTTCCTCAATATTTGCAACCTAACCATGTGTATTAGTCAGGGTTCTCTAAAGGGACAAAACTAATAGGATAGATGAATATATGAAAGGGAATTTATTAGGAGGATTGACTCACACAATATCAAGGTGAAGTCCCACAATAGGCCGTCTGCAAGTAGAGGAGTCAGGAAGCCAGTCCCAGTCCCAAAACCTCAAAAGTAGGGAAGCCGATAGTACATCCTTCAGTCTGTGGCCAAAGGCCTGAGAGCCCCTGGCAAATCATTGGTGTAAGTTCAAGAGTCCAAAAGCTGAAGAACTTGAAGTCTGATGTCTGAGGGCAGGAAGCATCCAGTATGGGAGAAAGATGGAGGCCAGAAGACTTAGCCAGTCTAGTTCTTCCACGTTCCTCTGCCTGCTTTTATCCTAGCCACTCTGGCAGCTGATTAGATGGTGCCCACCAAGATTGAAGGTGGACCTGCCTCTCCCAGTCCACAGACTCAAATGTTAATCTCCTTTGGCAGCATCCTCACAGGCACACCCAGGAGCAATACTTTGCATTCTTCAACTCAATCAAGTTGACACTCAATATTAACCATCATACCATGGAACTCGTGCTACGTATTTTAGGGTATTGTTATACCAGAACCTCACTTTTTTCTTTTCAAAATCCTGTGTGACACAAAATATAAGTTATGCTGTAGTAACAAACAGCCTCAAAATCTGGCATACGATAACACAATATTGATTTCCCAATCATGAGTACCATATCAAAACAGATCAGTAATTTTTGTCAAGGTCAAGATGGCCGAATAGGAACAGCTCTGGTCTACAGCACCCAGCATGAGCGACGCAGAAGACGGGTGATTTCTGCATTTCCATCTGAGGTACCGGGTTCATCTCACTAGGGAGTGCCAGACAGTGGGTGCAGGTCAGTGGGTGCGCGCACCGTGCGCGAGCCGAAGCAGGGCGAGGCATTGCCTCACTCGGGAAGCGCAAGGGGTCAGGGAGTTCCCTTTCCTAGTCAAAGAAAGGGGTGACAGACGGCACCTGGAAAATCGGGTCACTCCCACCCGAATACTGCGCTTTTCCGACGGGCTTAAAAAACGGCGCACCACGAGATTATATCCCGCACCTGGCTCGGAGGGTCCTATGCCCACGGAGTCTCACTGATTGCTAGCACAGCAGTCTGAGATCAAACTGCAAGGCGGCAGCGAGGCTGGGGGAGCGGCGCCCGCCATTGCCCAGGCTTGCTTAGGTAAACAAAGCAGCAGGAAAGCTCCAACTGGGTGGAGCCCACCACAGCTCAAGGAGGCCTGCCTGCCTCTGTAGGCTCCACCTCTGAGGGCAGGGCACAGACAAACAAAAAGACAGCAGTAACCTCTGCAGACTTAAATGTCCCTCCCTGTCTGACAGCTTTGAAGAGAGCAGTGGTTCTCCCAGTATGCAGCTGGAGATCTGAGAAGGGACAGACTGCCTCCTCAAGTAGGTGCCTGGCCCCTGACCCCCGAGCAGCCTAACTGGGAGGCACCCCCCAACAGGGGCACACTGACACCTCACACGGCAGGGTACTCCAACAGACCTGCAGCTGAGGGTCCTGTCTGTTAGAAGGAAAACTAACAAACAGAAAGGACATCCACACCAAAAACCCATCTGTACCTCACCATCATCAAAGACCAAAAGTAGATAAAACCACAAAGATGGGGAAAAAACAGAACAGAAAAACTGGAAACTCTAAAAAGCAGAGCGCCTCTCCTCCTCCAAAGGAACGCAGTTCCTCACCAGCAATGGAACAAAGCTGGACGGAGAATGACTTTGACGAGCTGAGAGAAGAAGGCTTCAGATGATCAAATTACTCTGAGCTACGGGAGGACATTCAAACCAAAGGCAAAGAAGTTGAAAACTTTGAAAAAAATTTAGAAGAATGTATAACTAGAATAACCAATACAGAGAAGTGCTTAAAGGAGCTGATGGAGCTGAAAACCAAGGCTCAAGAACTATGTGAAGAATGCAGAAGGCTCAGGAGCCAATGCGATCAACTGGAAGAAAGCGTATCAGCGATGGAAGATGAAATGAATGAAATGAAGCCAGAAGGGAAGTTTAGAGAAAAAAGAATAAAAAGAAATGAGCAAAGCCTCCAAGAAATATGGGACTATGTGAAAAGACCAAATCTATGTCTGATTGGTGTACCTGAAAGTGATGGGGAGAATGGAACCAAGTTGGAAAACACTCTACAGGATATTATCCAGGAGAACTTCCCGAATCTAGCAAGGCAGGCCAACGTTCAGATTCAGGAAATACAGAGAACGCCACAAAGATACTCGAGAAGAGCAACTCCAAGACACATAATTGTCAGATTCACCAAAGTTGAAATGAAGGAAAAAATGTTAAGGGCAGGCAGAGAGAAAGGTCAGGTTACCCTCAAAGGGAAGCCCATCAGACTAACAGCAGATTTCTCGGCAGAAACCCTACAAGCCAGAAGAGAGTGTGGGCCAATATTCAACATTCTTAAAGAAAATAATTTTCAACCCAGAATTTCATATCCAGCCAAACTAAGCTTCATAAGTGAAGGAGAAATAAAATCCTTTACAGACAAGCAAATGCTGAGAGATTTTGTCACCACCAGGCCTGCCCTAAAAGAGCTCCTGAAGAAAGCGCTAAACATGGAAAGGAACAACTGGTACCAGCCGCTGCAGAATCATGCCAAAATGTAAAGACCATTGAGACTAGGAAGAAACTGCATCAACTAACGAGCAAAATAACCAGCTAACATCATAATGACAGGATCAAATTCACACATAACAATATTAACTTTAAATGTAAATGGACTAAATGCTCCAATTAAAAGACACAGACTGGCAAATTGGATAAAGAGTCAATACCCATCAGTGTGCTGTATTCAGGAAACCCATCTCACGTGCAGAGACACACATAGGCTCAAAATAAAAGGATAGAGGAAAATCTACCAAGCAAATGGAAAACAAAAAAAGGGAGGGGTTGCAATCCTAGTCTCGATAAAACAGACTTTAAACCAACAAAGATCAAAAGAGACAAAGAAGGCCATTACATAATGGTAAAGGGATCAATTCAACAAGAAGAGCTAACTATCCTAAATATACATGCACCCAACACAGGAGCACCCAGATTCATAAAGCAAGTCCTGAGTGACCTACAAAGAGACTTAGACTCCCACACATTAATAATGGGAGACTTTAACAGCCCACTGTCAACATTAGACAGATCAACGAGACAGAAAGTCAACAAGGATACCCAGGAATTGAACTCAGCTCTGCACCAAGCGGACCTAATAGACATCTACAGAACTCTCCACCCCAAATCAACAGAATATACATTTTTTTCAGCACCACACCACACCTATTCCAAAATTGACCACATACTTGGAAGTAAAGCTCTCCTCAGCAAATGTAAAAGAACAGAAATTATAAAAAACTGTGTCTCAGACCACAGTGCAATCAAACTAGAACTCAGGATTAAGAATCTCACTCAAAACTGCTCAACTACATGGAAACTGAACAACCTGCTCCTGAATGACTACTGGGTACATAACGAAATGAAGGCAGAAATAAAGATGTTCTTTGAAACCAACGAGAACAAAGACACAACATACCAAAATCTCTGGGACGCATTCAAAGCAGTGTGTAGAGGGAAATTTATAGCACTAAATGCCCACAAGAGAAAGCAGGAAAGATCCAAAATAGACACCCTAACATCACAATTAAAGGAACTAGAAAAGCAAGAGCAAACACATTCAAAAGCTAGCAGAAGGCAAGAAATAACTAAAATCAGAGCAGAACTGAAGGAAATAGAGACACAAAAAACCCTTCAAAAAATTAATGAATCCAGGAGCTGGTTCTTTGAAAGGATCAATAAAATAGATAGACCGCTAGCAAGACTAATAAGAAAAAAAGAGAGAAGAATCAAATAGACGCAATAAAAAATGATAAAGGGGATATCACCACCGATCCCACAGAAATACAAACTACCATCAGAGAATACTACAAACACCTCTACGCAAATAAACTAGAAAATCTAGAAGAAATGGATAAATTCCTCGACACATACACCCTCCCAAGACTAAACCAGGAAGAAGTTGAATCTCTGAATAGACCAATAACAGGATCTGAAATTGTGGCAATAATCAACAGCTTACCAATCAAAAAGAGTCCAGGACCAGACGGATTCACAGCTGAATTCTACCAGAGGTGCAAGGAGGAACTGGTACCATTCCTTCTGAAACTATTCCAATCAATAGAAAAAGAGGGAATCCTCCCTAACCCATTTTATGAGGCCAGCATCATTCTGATACCAAAGCCGGGCAGAGACACAACCAAAAGAGAGAATTTTAGACCAATATCCTTAATGAACATAGATGCAAAAATCCTCAATAAAATACTGGCAAAATGAATCCAGCAGCACATCAAAAAGCTTATCCACCATGATCAAGTGGGCTTCATCCCTGGGATGCAAGGCTGGTTCAATATACGCAAATCAATAAATGTAATCCAGCATATAAACAGAGCCAAAGACAAAAACCACATGATTATCTCAATAGATGCAGAAAAGGCCTTTGACAAAATTCAACAACCCTTCATGCTAAAATCTCTCAATAAATTAGGTATTGATGGGACGTATTTCAAAATAATAAGAGCTATCTATGACAAACCCACAGCCAATATCATACTGAATGGGCAAAAGCTGGAAGCATTCCCTTTGAAAACTGGCACAAGACAAGGGTGCCCTCTCTCCCCACTCCTATTCAACATAGTGTTGGAAGTTCTGGCCAGGGCAATCAGGCAGGAGAAGGAAATAAAGGGTATTCAATTAGGAAAAGAGGAAGTCAAATTGTCCCTGTTTGCAGATGACATGATTGTATATCTAGAAAACCCCATTGTCTCAGCCCAAAATCTTCTTAAGCTGATAAGCAACTTCAGCAAAGTCTCAGGATACAAAATCAATGTACAAAAATCACAAGCATTCGTATACACCAATAACAGACAAACAGAGAGCCAAATCATGAGTGAACTCCCATTCACAATTGCTTCAAAGAGAATAAAATACCTAGGAATCCAACTTACAAGGGAAGTGAAGGATCTCTTCAAGGAGAACTACAAACCACTGCTCAAGGAAATAAAAGAGGATACAAACAAATGGAAGAACATTCCATGCTCATGGGTAGGAAGAATCAATATCGTGAAAATGGCCATACTGCCCAAGGTAATTTACAGATTCAATGCCATCCCCATGAAGCTACCAATGCCTTTCTTCACAGAATTGGAAAAAACTACTTGAAAGTTCATATGGAACTAAAAAAGAGCCCGCATCGCCGAGTCAATCCTAAGCCAAAAGAACAAAGCTGGAGGCATCACACTACCTGACTTCAAACTATACTACAAGGCTACAGTAACCAAAACAGCATGGTACTGGTACCAAAACAGAGATATAGATCAATGGAACAGAACAGAGCCCTGAGAAATAATGCTGCATATCTACAACTATCTGATCTTTGACTAACCTGAGAAAAACAAGCAATGGGGAAAGGATTCCCTATTTAATAAATGGTGCTGGGAAAATTGGCTAGCCATATGTAGAAAGCTGAAACTGGATCCCTTCCTTACACCTTATACAAAAATCAATTCAAGATGGATTAAAGACTTAAACGTTAGACCTAAAACCATAAAAACCCTAGAAGAAAACCTAGGCATTACCATTCAGGACATAGGCATGGGCAAGGACTTCATGTCTAAAACACCAAAAGCAATGGCAACAAAAGACAAAATTGACAAATGGGATCTAATTAAACTAAAGAGCTTCTGCACAGCAAAAGAAACTACCATCAGAGTGAACAGGCAACCTACAAAATGGGAGAAAATTTTTGCAACCTACTCATCTGACAAAGGGCTAATATCCAGAATCTACAATGAACTCAAACAAATTTACAAGAAAAAAACAAACAACCCCATCAAAAAGTGGGCAAAGGACATGAACAGACACTTCTCAAAAGAAGATATTTATGCAGCCAAAATACACATGAAAAAATGCTCATCATCACTGGCCATCAGAGAAATGCAAATCAAAACCACAATGACATACCGTCTCACACCAGTTAGAATGGCAATCATTAAAAAGTCAGGAAATAACAGGTGCTGGAGAGGATGTGGAGAAATAGGAATACTTTTACACTGTTGGTGGGACTGTAAACTAGTTCAACCATTGTGGAAGTCAGTGTGGCGATTCCTCAGGGATCTAGAACTAGAAATACCATTTGACCCAGCCATCCCATTACTGGGTATATACCCAAAGGACTATAAATCATGCTGCCAAAACGACACATGCACACGTATATTTATTGCGGCATTATTCACAATAGCAAAGACTTGGAACCAACCCAAATGTCCAACAATGATAGACTGGATTAAGAAAATGTGGCACATATACACCATGGAATACTATGCAGCCATAAAAAATGATGAGTTCATGTCCTTTGTAGGGACATGGATGAAATTGGAAATCATCATTCTCAGTAAACTATCCCAAGAACAAAAAACCAAACACCACATAATCTCACTCATAGGTGGGAATTGAACAATGAGGTCACATGGACACAGGAAGGGGAACATCACACTCTGGGGACTGTTGTGTGGTGGGGGGAGGGGGGAGGGATAGCATTGGGAGATATACCTAATGCTAGATGACAAGTTAGTGGGTGCAGCGCACCAGCATTGCACATATATACATATGTAACTAACCTGCACAATGTGCACATGTACCCTAAAACTTAAAGTATAATAATAAAAGATAAAAACAACTTAAAAAAAAAACAAAAAGCAAAACAGATCAGTAGAGAGGAAACACTGCTCAATATTGTCAGTCAGCAACCCAGACTGATTGAAGATCCATCTAACTTATGCTTCTGCAATGTCCAAGACAGGAAAAGGGAAGTGGTTCTAGTGGTTCCACCAGGAAATGTCACATGTCACTTCATTCACTTTTTTTCCCTAAAGCAAGTCATATGACCATATCTAATTTGAAAGAGTGAGGAGGTAAAACTTACCACCTCATGGAGGAAAGGAAAATTGAATATTTGTAAATAGGGCAAATGACTACCATAATTAGATTATTCAAAAGTAAATGAAACTGCAGAATTTCTGAGTCTTTAATATATTAAAGTAAAATGTGACTCTCCCAGAGGGTGTTACACTAGGCAGACTGCCACTCTTATTTCAATCTGAGACCTTTTTTGTCTTCAATAATTTCATGGCACTAGTGTTTCATGAAATTCATATTAAGAAATTGTATATACACTAAAGGCTATTTTTAATTGACTATGTCTAGAAACAGAAACAGATAATATTGAATTCACAGACTTGAATAGCTGGTAAAATAATATGAACGTTCTTCAGTACAATACATAGATAATCCACATTCTTTGCTACTTTTTGATCAGCTACTATATGCCAAGTTTTGTACCGTATACTTTTGTGTGCATTTTCCCATTTAATTCTCATAAAGAAAAATACCAGGAAGATAATATTACTCCAATTTTATAGTTGAGAAAATTGGGACTTAAAGAGATTAAATAACTTACACAGGACCTCACTAATAAGCAGCAGTGCCTGGGTTTGAATCTTGGGCCACGTGGTACCTGAAGCCATCATGCCCTTTTAGTACAAGGCTGAGTGTAATCAGAACCTGTCTGGGATGACTAGTGTGTCATTCAGGATTCTCCAGAGAAACAGAAGCAATTATATGTATATACATATTGTATGTGTATGTCTGTGTGTGTACAGAGAAAGAGATTTATTCTAAGGAGTTTGTCCACCCAATTATGGGACTGACAAATGTGAAATTTGTAGAGTGGACCCGTGGGCTGGAAATTCAGATAAGAGTTGATGCTTCAATCTTAAATGCAAAATCAGTAGGGCAGGCCAGCAGGATGTAATCTCAGGCAAGACTTCTATATTATAGTATGAGGGAGAATTTCTTCTGGAAATCTCAGTTTTTTGCTCTTAAGGCTTTCAACAACTTGGATGAAGCCTACCTACTTTATGGAGGGTAATATGCTTCACTGAATGTCAACCAGTAGTGAATGTTAATCCCATTTACAAAAATACCTTCAGAACAGCATTAGACTAGTATTCGGCCAAACAGCTGGGCATCATAGCCTAGCTACCTTGGCACATAAAATTAACCATAACAAATGGAATAAAGTAATTTCTCTACCAAAGAAAAAAATAATACATAAAATATATAGTCCACATTTTAATCTTGCTGTATCTAAGATTAAAAGTTCCATTCAGGAGAGAGATTTTTGTCTTTGTTTCTCTACTCCTGTTCCTCATCATCTAAATTAATTTCATCCTGCGGTGCAGCAAAGCTGCCAGGATGCGGCTTTCACACCCCCACCCTCACCTATTCTCCAGCAAGATGCCCAAAGGACTCAGCATTAATCAACCCTCTAGTTTTAACTTGGTTTCATTCTTCCTTCATCTCCCTTTCTCCAGTTTCCCAACACTAACCCTTTCTATCAGAGCAATTTTTTTT
This sequence comes from Pan troglodytes, assembly GCF_028858775.2. Taxonomy (NCBI): domain Eukaryota; kingdom Metazoa; phylum Chordata; class Mammalia; order Primates; family Hominidae; genus Pan; species Pan troglodytes. The sequence goes on from NC_072398.2 coordinate 134,929,695, forward strand.
TTAAAGTTGCTTTTTAAAAAAGTAGTGAGGCCCTTTCTTTAAATAGTCTTTCTCAGACGCCCCATGTGTAAAACAGATGATCAGATCTGCTGTTAAAGTTGGAGTAGAGATCCTGGGACTCTCCCACTCCAATTTTACAATCCCATCAACTTCTCCAAGCTGCTATTCCATCCAGGGAAGGCAAGTGAGTATCATATTAACAATGCCCAGCTGTTCCCTAGGCTGATACGAGGGTCCCAGAATGCCTATGGGAGGTTGCCCTGCACAGCATCATATTAATCCCAAGCTGTCCCTGTGAATGGGGCTCAGACTTCTGCTGGGCCCTATATGAATGTTCCTGCTTTTGCCCTGGTGTATGTTTTCCAGTTACCACCAGCGACTGCTTCAGAGCTTGTCATAAACTACCCAATATGACTCTGTTATGGAAGAATTTACAAGAGCTGCCCTGAAAATGCTGTGCTTTGGATCAATGACTTTTCAAGTGGCTTAGTGCTACAATAGCTCCATAACCATGTGTCAAACACACGCAGGAAAAACTAATAGTTATTGTTTGTTTACAATAGTCATGATTTTCTTGTACTACTAACACATTTACTTCAAAAGCGCCTCACGAAAAGATGATGTCAAAAGGGCTTGTGGCCTGTGGTACAAAACCTGACAGTTGAAAATTTTTATTTCAGAAAACAAAGGCCTCCTTTTCCCTTGAATGAGTAGAAAATTAACAGTTCCAAAACAATAAAACTGTCTTAATTGCTATATCATCAAAACATATTATTCATGCTTTAAGTTCTAAGTTAATTCCCTCCCCCATAAAAAGTTCTATCAATATTTTAGAAGTCCTCATTTTTCATAATCAATGTGCATTTTGTCAGCAACTGCATTCTGAGAATAAATCAGTAAAATGGAAGTTCTGTGTTGAGTGGCCTATGACATGGCATGAATACCCTTTATTCACCTTCTGAAAAGTGTGCCAAGGTCTTCTGAAGAAGATGTAAACTGTAAGAGCAAAACTGTCACATTCTTCACTTCTCCTGTGTTAGTATTTGTTTCATTTAGACTGAAAGAGTCCTGGTCAGACACCTTACCTATATTACATACTCGCTCCGATACAAACTGTTGCCACTGCTCCTAATGCCACAGTTAAGGTAAATAGCGATGCTCTTTTGATAAAGAGGTGCCTTGAGACCCTGAGGTTTGTCAGAGCCTGGTTCTGTTAACTGGTTCCTTGCCCGTCGTCCTTTATGCACTCCTAATGACAGTCAGGGATACCTGGTGGCCATCTACCAGTGAGTACAGTAGTCACTGTAAATTGATGTCTGGGTGAGATGACATGAGGCCCTGCAGAAAGGCGATTACCCAGGAAGTCATGTGGTACTACTGGGTCCCAGAAATGGTGTCTGAAAAAGCACTAAATAAAGCAAAAGACCTACTTTAAATGTGTAGCTGAGTCCTAGTACCAGTTGTAGTAAGCCTTGGGCTAGGTAGGGATAGGGTGGAAGGGAGGGTTACAATGGGGGTTGGCTGGGGAACTACCATTGTAAAAAGGTCTTACCCTTTACACCTTCTCTATTTTTTTTACGGTCTTGATTTCACACCACTCTGACTCATAATTTTTTATTGTACTTTTCACCATCAGGTCAGCATATTTGTTTATAAAGTTATTTAATCTGCATTGTATCTCCCTGCTACCATATCTATAGATATATTTCTCACACACCTGTAGAATAAACTAGACATAGTAAGGCTACAATGACAAGGCCACTAGGGATGTGCTGGTGATGATGATGATGATGAAGATGATGATGATTTTTAGAGGGTTCATCTTCTTTGTGCCAGGCATTATTTTAAGTACTTTACATGCAGACCCTAGACATACGATTGCACAGAGTGATCCCTGCAACAGGATGGCCAGGAAAGGGGACAGGTGAGCTGAGATCTAGCGGAAGCTTTGCTTGCCATGTTCTGTCTCCTAGAGAAGGGAGGTGTGCACCCTGAGAGGCACCTTTGTCTAATTTCCAAATGTGCTTCTGGCTAGTAGCAGCTATGTTTATATGAATTCACTCATTTTATCACCACAACAGTAGTTTGAAGTATTGTTATCAAATACGTTAAAATAAGAGGCAGCTGGTGTTCAATAAAATCCCTAAAAATATAAAAGGATGTGTTGGGATTTGAAAACACCAATAAGAGCAGAGTTCATGCTTTGGTGAACAGCAGCCCAGGATACAGGGCCACTGCATCCTGACATTGTCCTTTTTCTCTGTGATGGCACTTGAAATGTTTACAATAGCATGTGCATCTTTGTTCATGTACCCACCTTATAGCTAAAGTAAACTGCACTTCACAGAATTTCTGCAACATGCTCTAAAATATATCCTAAATGCTTTCTGTTCTTAATCTTTAGCAAATGGACATCAAATATGGGGAGAACACAGGTTCTCACAGGTAGCTATGAGAAAACAAAATGTACTTTTAGCTTTTTATATTTGGCAGTGTCACCTTACTTATTCACACACTATCCAGTATACCCAGAAAGCTGTCTGAATGCACTGAAATGGTTTGTAAATCTTGGTGATAAGTGGTTTTTATGTAAATGTAGAAATGACACCTTTGTCCTTAGATAGTTGACATTAAAAGGTTTCTATGAGGAAATAGAGCAGTAAGAAGGACATCAATGTGATTTCGCCACCTTGTGGCAGCTGATTAATTTTCAGCTTCTTTAGATCTCTGTTGAATTTCAAGGACTTTCTTGCTGTTGATTATCTCCAGTTCATTTCTGAGGCAAAAATTCCTTTGTGAATTTATCCCTAAGATTCAGCCTCTTTTCATTCTCAGGGTCGTTCTCTATTCACAAGTTGTGCATGACACATTAAGCACATCACTGCTGATGGCCAGTACCCTCCCATTTCCTTGGTGGCTAAAAGCGCAATGTAATGTATTAAAGCCAGAAGGAGTGCTATGCAAATACCAGCTAAAAGCAACCTACAACCTATCTTAGGACACTGCATAGTTGTCACATACTCAAATATTGCTTATCACTAGAAAGTGGGTCATGGCCAAATCTCAATTAAGCATTTCTATCAAGACCTCCCACCTGCTACCTAGGCAGCATGCTGGATTCGGTGCCTTGCAGGTGCTCCAGTGGTGTCAAAGCATAGGGGTGACTCTCAGAATTAGAAAATAATAGTAGTAACATCTTCTGTGATTAAAAATTCATAACAACCTCAGAAGGAATGAGTCTGTGGGAGGAAAATGCTTCTAAAGAAAGGCAAACTTCTTCCATACAGGTCTTTGGCAAACACAATCATCTCAAGAAAAGAAAGGGGATTAGAGTTTAAATATATAATAAAAAAGAACTGAAAAGTAATAACACTTCAAAAGCTGTAATACACTGTGTTAATGCCACAAATGTTTCTATGGTATTTCAAAGTAACTAGAATGAGTACTTTTAGTAATTTATTCGAGTCAAGGAGATAAGAGCCTTAAACATACTCATTCTTAGCAAAAACATGCTGTGGAAGGTATTGATCTTTCTGATCAGAAAGGAGTATGTTTAAATGAAGAGAGTACATTCTTGAAGCCTCGCAGATTTACAGTTTTGAAGCTTTTAATATAATGTGAGGAGATACCTTCAACTTTACTGAAAGGAGATGACTCCAAGAAAAGAAATATCAAGGAAAAAGGTCTGAAAAGAAAGCAGGTTATCTCGGGTGATTGTTCCATGTCGTCAAGAAAAAGAAGAAAATAAATCTGACCAACATCTGAAGACAAACTCAAACCATTTCAAGCCACAGGGCAAAGGGACAGGGAGGCCCCTGGATACTTGAACAGACCCTCTGGACTGGGGCATCTGTGAGTAACTTATCAGAAGAAAAAAGGGTTTGCTGTGACTTAGTGATAAGTGTGTCACAATGAGGGGCTTTTGGAACACAACTTTCCTAAGGCCCACTTGCACAATTTGCAGGCCTGGGAGGGGTTTCCATGGGAGGCAAACTATTTCTTAAGGATGAGAGAAAACTAGAGAGGAAAAGAATAGAGGCTACCACATGAGATGAATTGAAATTTGGACTCACAGCCAGACACTGAAGACCATAGAAAAAAAGCCCCAAGGACGTGAAAACCTATTACTGTATAATAAAAGGCTTCTGGCCAGCGAGTCTTAGAATAGATAAAAATGAAGCAATAATTAGCAGGATTTTAAATATCTCTCTAAAATATAGTACAAAGATTTTCCTCCCTTAGGAGGTTTATAACTAAAGACGGACATAAAACTGGAGGAAAATTCTGTTTCCAAGTGTCTGAGTGGCAGTCTGAGTAATTTACCAGGTTTCTGAGAAGAAAAAGAGGAACTATCCAAAATTTCAGTCAATATTTATCTCTTAGGTTAATAAATCTTGCTCTTGACCTCAAAAGAAGTCAATATCTCCTGATTATTATATGCAAGTGCCTCCTGGGCCTTTCTATTTGTCCAGACTCATTATGGAATGAGTCACCAGTTTCCCGAGAGCCCCTATCTGAGGCATGGGTGTAGACTGAAGAATCGCTCGCATTTCAAAGGTGTGGGCGGGCTGCCAATAATTGGTGCGATCGCTCAACATTTACTTGAATCTCTAATTCTGACATGTTTGCTTTTTCATTTTAGGCTTTCGGGCTGGTGCTCAGAGATGAAGTGGGGCTGAGATATATTTGTGAAGCATTCAAAGGCTGTAAAAGAGACAGTAGCATGAGAGGCAAATGCAGAGGAGAAGAAAGTATGTAGAATTTAGAGAAAGAGGACCTAACTTTGAATCTGGCTTATGCCACCGAGTGGCTATGAATTAATCACTCAGTTTCTTTGCACTTTAGCTGTTGCGTCCGTTAAAGAGGGCTGATAACAAACTTAAAAGGTTTTTGTGAGAATTAAACAGATCACAAAGATGGAAGTGATTTGTCAACTAAAGCATATCAGACATTGCCAATTGAATCCTAAGAAGAATATAAGTTTGAATTCGTCCCAATGGTGAAAGTTTTAAACGGGAAAAATGAAGCAGATCTTTTTTCTGTCTCTTTAGAAAAAAAAATGAATTAAAAAATTTCATTAAAGGTGTATTTATCTGTTAGGGACATGATACTTAGAGACAAACTTTACAGTAGAATTAGGAAGTATGTATTTCCTTTTCTTCATACATTTCCTCTCACTTGAACAGCTTCTGCTGGGAATCAGACATCTTGGCTCAGAAATGATCAAGGTCAATGATTCTTTCCTTTCACCTTCCTCAAAACATTTTTCATTTAAAAGGTGCAGAGATGCTTATGTCTTTAAAGTTCTGTTTGGTGCATCAAGTTGACTTGAGGAATCTAATTTTGCCAGGGCAAAGAGAATATAGAAACACGGGATAACTAAGTCCTGTCACGTGGTTTTCTAGGGAACTCTGCAGTTTGTCAGTGGAAGTTCAGCAAAACTCTCCCTCATTAGCCCATTGTTAAAATGATGCTCACAAGATCTTTTGCACTTTGTCCCACCACGATTCAAAAAAAAAATACTGATATAAAGGGACTGTACAATGAAATTTGGTGTGTATTTGTTCATTTTATCTCAGATATGTGTACAATATACAGACATTTCTTTCAGTTCTACCAGTTTGCATTTCAGAAATAAGATGTCAGCTGACCAGATCAGAACTGGAGAGCTGAGCCCTCTTCCCAGTTTAACCAGGAACTCGTTGGATAATTGCCTGAGTCTTTTTAACCTTTCTGTGACTGAAGTTCTCAGGGATAGCATTTGACCATCTTTCCCATCAAGCCCTGCCCAAATATAAAGAATGCTTTAGATATTTATTATTTCATAGACTAAAGATGCTCTGCACTCTGACGGAAAGCATGTGTTTTTCACATTTTAAACAGCCCTCTGAACAAACCTCATGATCAGATTGGTGAGTAAAGTCCTGTTGAGAACAACGGTTCCTTATCTATATCCTAAAGGTTCATTTATGGTTTACTTTCCATTTTCAGAAGTTAAACATTTTTTAAACTAAAGTATCTAATTTATCAATGGCCATTGCAAAATTTAAAGAGATGTGGAAAGAACAAAATTAAAATTTTATTATCAAAATGTAATGTTTATCCTCCCCCCGCCTTTTTTTTTTTTTTTTTTTTTGATACGGGGAGTCTGGCTCTGTTGCCCAGGCTGGAGTTCCCTGGCATGATCTTGGCTCACTGCAAGCTCCGCCTCCTGGGTTCACGCCATTCTCCTGCCTCAGCCTCCCGAGTAGCTGGGACTACAGGCGCCCACCACCACACCCGGCTAATTTTTTGTATTTTTAGTAGAGACGGGGTTTCACCATGTTAGCCAGGATGGTCTCGATCTCCTGACCTCGTGATCCACCCGCCTCGGCCTCCCAAAGTGCTGGGATTACAGGCGTGAGTCACCGCGTCCGGTCCCCACTTTTCTTTAGTTTACTATATTTTCTAAAATTGTAAAAGTAGCACATCTTCTTCATATGATGCAAATAGTACTAAGGTATTAGTTGTCTATTAGTAGTACTAGGTACTGGTTGATGAGGAAAAGTTTACAATCTTTCCCATGCTCCTGAGGTAACCGAAGTGACAGTCTGGTATGAATCATTTGGCACCTTCCTCCATACTCAAACAAACATGTACAAACAAATGATAATTTTAGATTTTTTTAAACAAAAATTGAGTCATACTATATGCATTATTCTGAAATCTCACATATTTTATACTGTTAAACAGTTAAATTTACATATCCATTATAAATTTATATGAATATATTTAAATAATTCTTTTTCCATAGCAGTGTACGCTTGATTGTATCAGTGTTGGGGCTTAAAATGACAAATATTTATATCTTATAGTTTCTGAGTATCAAGAATCTGGAAGAAGCTTAGCTGGGTGGTTCTAGCTTAGAGTCTCTCATCAGGCTGCAGTCAAGGTGTTGGCTGAGGATGCCGTCATCTGAAGGCTTGAAGAAGGCTGGAGAATTTGCTCTCAAGATGGCTCTCTCGCATGGCTGTTGGCTGGACCTCTTAGTTCTGCTGTTCAAGAAAAGAGGCCTTCATTTCTTGACATGTTGGCCTCTGCATAGGACTGCTTAAATGTCCTTACCACACGGCAGTTGGCTTACCCCAGGGTGAGTAATTCCATGAGAACAAGGCAGAAGATTATCTTTTATGACCTAGCTTTGGAAGGCTCACAGCATCATTTCTATAGTATAACTAAGGAACACCTAAGTTTTTTCTCCTTTTTACCAAGACAAAAAGAGCTGATAATTTTAGGGATGGATATTATCATTCTTTTCATATTTCCTTTTATAATAGTACAATTGGGCAGGGTCTAAAACTAAATAGGTCACACAATTTGGGGGTGCAATTGTAAAACTATAATTCCTCTAGGAATGAATATATAAAAGTTTCTATCAGAAGACAAATAAGAGGAGCTTATTGTTGATAAACAATACCTTATATTATTCTTGATTATTGTGGTTTCTATATACCAGAAAACGAAGCTGTTTTACGCGCTTGCTATCCACTACCAGGTGCAAAACTTTTATTCACTAAATTTTGTAATTATCATGTTTTCTTTCTAAGGGCATCTGTTTGAAAACCAGAATAAGAGTTGTTCCTGTAGAAGCCTTCTCCTCTTAATAGTACTAATTAACATTTATTTAGCCTTTACTTTGGTGCCAGGTAATCTGCTAAATACTTTGTAGGCATTATTTCATTCAAACCTCTTAACAATTTATGTGTATAAACCATTTTTCAAACAAACAAACAAAAAATGAATCTTAAAAAGTTGAGCACTTACCCAGAATCTCACAGCTAGTACATGAAGCAACTGGGGTACTGACCACGTAAATCTGACTCCAGGGCCCAAATTGGCAATTACTACCTGATATGGTTTGGCTGTGTCCTCACCCAACCCTCACCCTGAACTGTAATAATCTCCACCTGTCAAGGGTGGGGCCAGGTGGAGATAATTGAATCATTGGGGCAGTTTCCCCCGTACTGTTCTTGTTGTAGTGAATAGGTCTCACCAGATCTGATGGTTTTAAAAGTGAGAGTTCCCCTACACAAGCTCTCTGGCCTGACACCGTGTAAGGTGTGCCTTTGCTTCTCCTTTGCCTTCCGCCATGATTGTGAGGCCTTCTCAGCCATGTGGAATTGTGAGTCCATCAAATCTCTTTCTTTTATAAATTACCCAGTCTCGGGTATTTGTTCATGGCTTTATGAAAATGGACTAATATACTACCCCATTCTGCGTCTCAGTATCAGTACCATGAAACATGCCTAAAGTTGAAAGTATTTGAAGACATTTGTAATATGTAATAATTGTAGGAGGGGAGGTTTTTACTTTCACAATAATTTAAAGCTTCTTTATCATCTGTTTTGCTTTGGCAATGAAGTTTTTCAATGTTAATAATTTCAAGGATAGATTTCTGCATGCAGGAAAGATTATTCAGAGTTTTAGTTTAGCTAAAAATATGTTTGAATTATTTGACTTAAAATTTGAAAGCTTAGCTGTTCCATAATGTTGTATTTATACGTCTAGCAAATGTAGCAATCACTTTTATGAGGCCTTTGATTAATGTTTAGTTCCATTTACAAACTAGTTAATTAAACTCCTTTAAATATTTTACACCAAATTTATAAATTAAATGTATTTGATTTCTATTTAGATACTTCAAATGTGTGATTTAAAAGTAAAATTTTCCAGAACATTTAAAATACCTCTAATGCTTCTAATAAATTAAACCTGGAAATATTATGAACCTTAAGTTCTCTTAAATGTTTTAATACTATATAAGCTACTGCAATGACTATATAAACTACATAAAATTTCAACTTCAATTCACAGGCCTAAATCAATTACCTATTTACACATTTTAAATTGAATCACACGATTTACCTGTTCTCTAATAGACTAAAATATCTTAAACATTATAAATACCCCAAAGTCAAGCATGCTTCCTTAATATATACTCATATTAATACTGTGTTTGATTTTCTTAACTAGTTCTATAATTAAAACTTCCAAGCTAAGAAAATAATTATCTACTAGGGAAACAATTATAATATCCTAAGCAGTGTTGGGGCATGTTTTCCTAAGTAGTCAAGAGTGAATATCAAGAGATAGGGGATAGGGTGGTGAATGAATTATTTCTAGTGACCTAGTGAGATCCATAGAGCCCTATTCATAGTCACTGTATCTCATGGGTACCCAAATTAAAAAAAAAAAGTTTGGTCTCATAATCTAAGTACCCTTAACCTTGAGCTGCTCAAGAAATTCTGTTGCCCCCACCTAAGTTGTGACTTCATTTGAGTGGCTTTGTATTTCTTTTGATCTTAAGTTATTAGGACATCTTTTCACCTAGCTCTGTAGACTTTTCAACTTGACAGAATTCTGAATTGATTAGTGTTTTTTCTACTTGTTAACTATACAGATTAAAATAGGAACCGATTCAATCTCTCATGCCTTTTCTTGACAATGGGCCACAGCCATCAAAACCATCCAGCCAACATACTCCATTTAGGGTAGTGATTGTTAAGTTAAATAACTCACACAAAACTCATATTACAGTGTCTAAATATAGTGTGCTTAGTAAATACTAGTAACTATTACTAATTCTGCTAGTACAACAGCTGTTGTTACTGGGAGCTATTACAAAACACTGTTAAAAATATTTAATTTTGGTTACAGACCTATAGAAAAATTTCCTCCTAAGTTGTACTCATGTTTTATTTATGGAAACAAAACTGTGAGGAGGTGTGGCATGCACGTGTGTAGCTACACTCCCAAAACAGAAGTATCAATTTAACTGGTCATTGTTGATAGTGTTCAAGAAGTAACAGCACAGGATGCCAGAAGGGAGAAGAAAAGTAGCTATCAGCTGCGAGTTGGAGACTTCCCAAAAAGGAAAAGTATAAAGCTAGAGATTTTATAATAGCCCAAGGAGCTCCTTTTCACTAGGGCGGAGTCTGATAGCACTGTCCTTTTAGAACAGTTCATGACTCAGTGGTCAGAATCCAGGCTTCCAGTTCCAAGAGGCCGGTATAGAGGGAAATGAGGAAATCAGGCATGGAAGACCTACCACTGCAAACTGGGTGGGACCAGAGTTAGGTGAGTGAGGTGTCCAAGTCACAAAATGTTATTTCACTCTTCCAATTAGGAAGAGTGATAAGAATAAGAGGAAAATTCAGCATGACTGATAAAACTTACAGGATCATGGGCTGACTCTTTACTAAGTCAGATGGCTCTTATGGCAATAACTTAATTTTTCACAATAGAGATATGTTATTATGTCCTATATAACAAATAAGTAGCTTGGATGCAAGAAGTTCCAACATTGGTTAATTCAGAGACACAACGTTATCTATAGCTCAGGTGTTTTCCAGCTTTTTCTTACTTGCTGTTGGCCTTTATGTTCAGGCTTGTCCCTCATCGTCTCTAGAGTTACTGAATCATTAAGGGTCCCAGGCAAAATAGTTGACCTTTAAATTAGGAAAGCTCAAGATTATTTATTAAAAAGTATGGGCAGAGTGTAGGAAACCACAAGGGATAATGCTGTTCCCCAAGAGGCCAGTAACAACAGCAGGACTGCCACCATTCCCAAGCGTGGTAAGGCAAGAGGAGGGAGCAGCTATAGCTACCAGAAACCGGAAAGAGGAGGCATGTAGAGCAACTGACTGAGAAGAACTGTGACCTTCAGTACGAGGAAATAGCTATCATCTGTGAAGACTGTGGGGCGAGGGGTAGAGGAATCACTGCTTCTCTCACTTTCTATTCTTCCAGTCACCTGCCAGAGCTCCTTATGGGTTAAACTCAATGGGAATTCAGAGAGAAAGGGAACCCTTTAACTTGTCCATGTAGGTCAGCCTTCTCTGAGAGCAGAATGCAGAAGGGAGGGGAGTGCATCTGGAGAGTGAAACAGAGGGTATCCAGCTTCGCTGTCATGCTCTAGGCATCGTATCCTCACACAGCCACTTCTAGGGACAGGAAGGAGAGTCTCTCTCGGTGTGTCTTTGTTAGTATTATTATTTTAGACTGAAACTTTCTCAGAAGCTTCACAGAAAATTCTCTCACGGATCTCATTTTCTGGTCTTGAATTATGTGTCAATTTTCTAGCTGCAAGGGAACCTAGGGAAATTATAATAATATCAGTCACTGTAATGGGCGTAGAGGAACATGCAGGAAATCACAGTTGTGTGGGCAATCAGTAGTTGTGCATGTTATAAGAAAAATGCATTTCTTTTCAAAACTCAGAAAATATCTAATACACGACGATTATTAAAAAGACTGGCCACACCAAGTGTTGCAAGGGTGTAGAGCAGCTAGAACTCTCACAATCTGGTAGGAATGTAAAATGATACAACCACTCTAGAAAAAATATGAAAGTTTCTTAAAAAGCTAAATATATACCTACCATAGAATCTAGTCATTCTAGTTGTAGATATTTACCCAATAGAAGTTGAAGCATATGTTAGTAAAAAGACTTACCAACAAATGTTTATAGTATTCTTATTTCTAATAGCCCCCAAATGAAAACAACCCAAATGTTACTAAACAAGGGACAGGATAAACAAATTATGGTATATCCACACAATGAAGTATAATTCCGCAATAAATAGAATGAACTATTTGTACCTGCACTAATATGGATGAATCTCAAAATAACTGTGCTGAATGAAAGAAGTCAGCAAGAGAATATATACTATCTGAATCTATTTAATAAAAAAAACTGTAGAAAGTAAATGCAAAGTCATCTGTAGCGATGGAAAGCAGTGGTTTCTTGGAGGGCAGGAATGAGGAAGGGATGGGTGAGGGAGTACAAAGGGGCACAGGGAAACTTGGAGGGGTGAGGAATATGCTGATTATCTTGTGAAGGTTTCACAGGTCTATTCATATGTCAAAATGGATCAAGTTGTACACTTTAAATATATAAAGTATGTACATTAAAATATATGCAGTTGATATGTCAATTATAATACAATGCTATTTTTGAAAAAAATTAATTTTAAAAACTAATCAAATACTTATAGAAATTTTAAGATTAAAGCATTGTGTAAGTCAAGGTATTCTGTGGCAGTCATGAATCTCAATTCGCACAGGTGTCTGAGCAGAGAAGGTCAGTTTCCCTGCTGAAGAATTCTCAGTAAAAGTCTATGAGGCCTGGCCAGCCAGAGCTCTGAGGAGTAACCCCTTACACAGTCACAGGGACCGGCCAAGGTCTAGTATATGAAGGAAAAATTATATAAATTTTCTTTATTTTTTTCCTTGTAGATGATGTATACAAGTAGTTTCTGTACCACTTTTTATTTGAGCATTAAGCATCCTGGACTGGTGAATGATATTTATCTTTTTCTTTTATTCCCTCTCTTGTTTTCCTTTTTTCTATCTTCAGGAGATTTTCTCACCTTTCTTTCAACTCTTCTGTTGAATTTAAACATTTTTTTTATTGTAATTTTACTTTTCAAGGCTCATGTTTCCTCTGTGTTCCTTAAAAACAAGTCCTCTGTTCTTGTTTCGTAGTAATAGTAGTTTCCTTATATTGCTAATGATTATGAATCATAGTGATGTGTTTTTCTTTTCAACTTCTCTCTTTTCGTTATCTGTTCTCCAAGTAGTGTTCACTTTTGATTGTTTTGGACTTCATTTTATAATTTTCCACTGTCTGATCCTTGATGGCTCATATTTAAGAACGATTTTTTTTAAAGGCTGGTTGGAAGTTCATGGTGTGAGATTAGCTGACTGAAGTATTTACTGCAGGGGATCTGGCAAAGCCATTTATTTAAAGAACCTCAAATGTTGTATTCTTTGTCTCTTTGGGGGCAATCCATTCCCCAGTCCTCTACTTAGGCTGAAAGCCTGATTGCCTGTGTTCTGGGAATCACAAAAGTAATTGGATCCCCGATTTCAAGGATCATATGCAGACATTCACATAGGCTTTCTTTTTTCTTTTTTTTTTTTAACCAGGGGAGAAGCAAACGCAGTCTCCCACTACCACAAATTATGCAGACGAATTTCCCAAATGTGGTTAAATCATAGGGTCAACATATCTGAAATGCAGCATTTAAGCCTCACCCTGGGAAAACCACCTTTGTGATAAGGGTGTGTCCCCTGCCAGGTAAATACGCACGTACGCTTTCTAAGTTCAGTGTATAGAACCCCTGACCTTAACACTCACTCCATGTACGGAGACCCTCTGCTTTATTAACTCCAGGGAATATGACTTTATTTTTTCATTGTACTGACAGAGGAGCAGATGCCCAGCTGTGTGAGGTTGGGAAGGGGCTCCGACTACTAGACTTTTTAAAATCAATCCTCTTCCTCAGAGTCTCCTTCGCCTCTTCCCTGTTTCTACAGAGATTGAGGCTTTTGGAGGATTCTGCAACACAAAACATGTTGGATTTTAGCTTTCTCTGTTGCTAGTTTATGATTCCATTCTTCTTCAGGTCTGCAAACTCCTTTACCAATTGTTCATTTGTTTTCCAACTTCGAAAATGTTGTTGCTGTTGTCCCCTCTCCAAGTCACCCCCTACTTGGGTATATATCTTAAGAAATGCCTTTTCTGATGAGTAGGTGTAGTTTCAGAATGGAGCAATGTTAGCTGTGGAGTGACGTTAGCTTTTTTTACATCTGTGGACATGGTCCTGGTCTGCCTCCTGTGGTTTTTAACCATGGTGGAAGTCCCATCAGTAGGCATCTGTGACAGACTGTGACCAGCTGAACTACGGAACAAATAAGAAGTTTCGAGTGCAACTCTCCTATTATAAGAAGTCAAAGGGCTTAGATTATATCCTTTTCTGGTCTTTACTTAAAGAATACGCATGAAAGAAAGAGCAAGATTATACATCTTAGCAATAATTAAAAGTAGTAAAAAGTCAAAGTAAAATTTTTCAGTTTTTGTAGAAAATTTAATCTATAAACAGATAAGATAGATATATTTAATTTGTGTAATGGGGTTGGTAAGATTAAAAACAATTTTTTTTAGTGGTATCCCAGAGCTGTCCTCTAGCTACATTCTTGCCTCATGTACTTTCCTGTGTTTATGATGAAAACACAGATGTTTTGGTGTATAAACCTGGATGCATATCTATAATAGTATCAATATTCTGTTGCATGATTATGAGAGGTGACAGCATGCTGGCAGTCCTCACAGCCCTCGCTCGCTCTCGGTGCCTCCTCTGCCTGGGCTCCCACTTTGGTGGCACTTGAGGAGCCCTTCAGCCCACCACTGCACTGTGGGAGCCCCTTTCTGGGCTGGCCAAGGCCAGAGCCAGTTCCCTTAGCTTGCAGGGAGGTGTGGAGGGAGAGGCGCGAGCAGGAACCAGGGCTGCGTGAGGCGCTTGTGGACCAGCTGCAGTTCCGGGTTGGGCGTGGGCTTGGCGGGCCCCGCACTCGGAGCAGCCGGCCAGCCCTGCCGGCCCCAGGCAATGAGGGACTTAGCACCCAGGCCAGTGGCTGCGGAGGGTGTACTGGGTCCCCCAGCAGTGCCGGCCCACCGGCGCTGCGCTCGATTTCTCACTGAGCCTTAGCTGCCTTCCCGCGGGGCAGGGCTCGGGACCTGCAGCCCGCCATGCCTGAGCCTCCCACCCACTCCATGGGCTCCTGTGCTGCCCGAGCCTCCCCGACAAGCACCACCCCCTGCTCCCCGGCGCCCAGTCCCATCGACCACCCAAGGGCTGAGGAGTGCGAGCGCATGGCACGGGATTGGCAGGCAGCTCCACCTGCAGCCCTGGTGTGGGATCCACTAGGTGAAGCCAGCTGGGCTCCTGAGTCTGGTGGGGATGTGGAGAGTCTTTATATCTAGCTCAGGGATTGTAAATACACCAATCAGCACCCTGTGTTTAGCTCAAGGTTTGTGAGTGCACCAATCGACACTCTGTATCTAGCTGCTCTGGTGGGGCCTTGGAAAACCTTTATGTCTAGCTCAGGGATTGTAAATACACCAATTGGCACTCTATCTAGTTCAAGGTTTGTAAACACATCAATCAGCACCCTGTGTTTAGCTCAAGGTTTGTGAATGCACCAATCGACACTCTGTATCTAGCTGCCCTGGTGGGGCCTTGGAGAACCTGTGTGTCAAAACTCTGTATCTAACTAATCTGATGGGGAGGTGGAGAACCTTTGTATCTAGCTCAGGGATTGTAAACGCACCAATCAGTGCCCTGACAAAACAGGCCACTCGGCTCTACCAATCAGCAGGATGTGGGTGGGGCCAGATAAGAGAATAAAAGCAGGCTGCCCGAGCCAGCCTTGGCAACCCACTCGGGTCCCCTTCCACACAGTGGAAGCTTTGTTCTCTCGCTCTTTGCAATAAATCTTGCTACTGCTCACTCTATGGGTCCACGCTGCTTTTATGAGCTGTAGCACTCATTGCGAAGATCTGCAGCTTCACTCCTGAGCCCAGCGAGACCACGAGCCCGCCAAAAGGAACAAACAACTCCAGACATGCTGCCTTAAGAGCTGTAACATTCACCGCGAAGGTCTGCAGCGAACCCACCAGAAGGAAGAAACTCCAAACACATCTGAACATCAGAAGGGACAGACTCCAGACACGCCACCTTAAGAGCTGTAACACTCACCGCGAGGGTCCACGGCTTCATTCTTGAAGTCAGTGAGACCAAGAACCCACCAATTCCGGACACAATTAGATGGCTCTTCTGTACTATTTGGGTGTGTTCCCATTGTAGAACTATTTCCTTCTCACTAAAAACCACAGATTCTAAAACTTAATTGAAGTGATCAATGCCTCTGGCTAACCAACATTTGCCACATTTCCAGTGGCTTTGGAATTATTGCAAATTAATTACTGATTTGTCTTGAGCTATGATTCATTGTAAAGTACTTAAAACCAGTAAAGACAGACCTGCCATTTAGTACAGAGGTGTCTCTGGAGCTTCTTAGCACTATGAATTGTTGTGTGAATTTATGTGGATAAACCAAATGAGGTTGTTTATGAGAAACTTATTCTCAAAGTTCATAAAGGCTTTAAGGCTGGAACTGGCTGCTGATGGCAAATGCACAAGTAGATGTAAATGTAATTCAACCATTAAAATCTAAAGCCATAAAAGCAAGGAAATTCACAGTTAAAGGAGGAAATGGGTTGTGCAGTGCCTTCTCCAGCCGTGATGCACAATGGGGTGTATTAAGGAATTGGAGACACCCCATAGTGTGAGACGTTCAAGGCATCTCTCATGTTTCATCCCTAACAGATTTCTGAGCATTTATGGACTTGAATATTGCTTCTAAAGTACCCTCTTTTGGGAGGAGCCTAGAAAGGAAAGAAACTTCTGTGTTTTTCCTTCATTATTATCATGTAGCCAGGGATGGAGGTAGGAGTGTGGATTCATATGGCGTGAAAGAATTTTGGGCTGGTAATCTGAAACATGGATGCTCTGGCTGACTCTTTCTCTAGGATTTCATGCATTCATGATGCTGTGTGCAGACCTCAGTTCAGGCAAAACTACAGAACAGAGACTTAGTATAGCCCTGCATGCTCTGTTCAGCTTGGATGTACAGAATTTAATTTTTTATCAACATGAGAGCTATTTGGAACAAAGGGAAATTGTTTTCCATTTCTACTTCTCTCAACTATAGGAAAATAAAATCTCAATTTGGCTTTCTGTGAATGGCTGGTTGGTGATGAATAGAAAGTCTTAGAAATGACCTAGCTTGCATATATTTTATGGTTTCAAAAAACCCCTCATTTAAAATACACATTTTTAAAAAGTCTTAATCTTTAGTTAATTTATTTATTTATTTATTTTTGAGACAGAGTCTTGCTCTGTCACCCAGGCTGGAGTGCAGTGGCACAATCTTGGCTCACTGCAAGCTCCACTTCCTGGGTTCATGCCATTCTCCTCCCTCAGCCTCCCGAGTAGCTGGGATTACAGGCGCCTGCCACCATGCCCAGCTATTTTTTTGTATTTTTAGTAGAGACAAGGTTTCACTGTATTAGCCAGGATGGTCTCGATCTCCTGACCTCGTGATCCGCTCGCCTTGGCCTCCCAAAGTGCTGGGATTACAGGCATGAGCCACCGTGCCCAGCCAAGTCTTAATCTTTAAAAGTTACATGCTTTTTAGATGACCTAGTAAATACAATAGCTCATCTGAGGGGAAGAGTCATCTTGCAATATGCAGCCTAGAAGGAAGTCTTTCCATTGCCAGAAAATGTAAGGCTGTTGGGAAGATGTCAACTGCTTTCTAGAGAAACAAATGATGAGTGTGTTTTCTATTTTTTTAAACAAAATTTTATCATACAAGCTTGTGTATTCCACATTTGAATTTGAAATTAATCAGGATAAGAGGGCCTAAAGTGCAGGGAGAAAGATGGTTGAAATGGCGAATGATGAACCGGGTATGTGATTGATGTCATGTGAATAGCCACTGTTTTAATAAGCCAAGGAGCCTGTATTGGCCACCACCATGATATAAAAAACATATGGCCATATGCATTTAAGGTCTTAAAAATGACTCCACTCCTATCATCTACACCAAAGGAAAAATGTTTATAATAATACATATATTGACTTCTGCTTTCTAGTCAATAACAAGATTTATTGTCCCACTCTTCAGTCAATTTTAACCTCTTTGGGTCAACAAATCTTGATATTGATCTCAACAGAAGTCAATACCTGCTTATTACTTACCTCCACATTTAGACGCCTACCAACAATTCTTACGGGCATTCCTTTGACACAGAAAAGTGAATACTGGCCGTCTACATTCTATACAAGGTGTATATCTGTGGGCTTCATATATAATGTCACTTTTATAAGCCTTAATTCAGATCTAGTTATAAAACTAAAGGAGGAAAAAAGATAGATGGTTTCCAATATCTGTAATTATGAACTAGACAGACATTTAGTATTCCCTTATAATTTCCTAAATAATAAAATCATGATCTTTTATATTAATTATGCTCTAGTCATTTCCTACATCAAAGATAATTAGGCAACATGATATTTTTCATTCACCAAAGAGAGAACACAATAAATATTTTTAACAACGAAACCTTAATGTGGTATAAGGTTAAAATTCTATAGTATCTCAAATGTTTTTAAAAACAAGAAAAGCAGACTAGTTACCCATTCCAGCAATTACCCAAATGTCTGCCAACCTCTAACCTCTAAATGTTGACTTTAGTCAAAGACATTCTAGGTTAGATAACTAAGTAACTATCAGGAAGGGAGTTTTGTTTGTTTGCTTGGCAACTGAAAAGAAATGAAGATCAAGGAAGCAGCCTTGCCTGGAGTTTTTAATGAATGTGAGACAAGCCCTACCAAAGGCAATTACTAAACCATCCCCCAAAGTTGTTTGTTCCGCGTACAAATGCAGTCCTGGTTCCATAAGACCTCTAGGTGTAAAACAGCATCATCAGCCTTCTTGCCAGCCTCACCTGTTGAAATATTAAAAAGGAAGAATAAAACACCAATATGTACAAACCCAGGGGCAGACAAAGCAAAATACACTCAAGGCTGTAAGAAATTAATTTTTCAAATTCAATAAATAAACCTTCATTACATACCTATGTTAAACTGCTTAAAATTAAAATTCAAGAATACTTATATTTTGTACTGCTCTTGAAATACTTTACCCTCTCTAGACTGACTCACACACACCATAAAGTCCACAGTTAAAATTTATGTTTTGCTGCAGGCGAAATGCCAATAAATAATAACAAAAAGGGAAGAAAAGAAAAGACTAATAGAGCCAGGTGACACAGATCACTTTATCACCAGCCCAGGTTTGCTTCTGCATAGTCCTATTTTCCAGATAATATAATTGCAAACAAATTTGCAGAAACTGAAAATGGAACATTAGGAGAAAAAAGAACACTTAAGTACATAAATGTGTGTTAATTCCAAATATGTATATACTTTCATAATAATTGAAAGTTGTTTTCTAAAAGATGTGAAAGCATGTCCTGTCAATAGCCACTACTAGCTTGTTAATCAATTTTTACAAGCTTTGTCTGAGAGAGTTAATTTTTCAAAACTGTGTCACTAATTTCACATTGTGCTTCCTGAATAAACTCATTAGCTTCCCCTGTAAGTCTTAGTTTCTATTCACCAAAATTGCCTGCTCAAAAGTGAAAAATACAGTAGGGAGAAAAAATAAAGCCTGTTATTTTACTGACTCTGAATTCCTTTTGAAAACTTAATCACTTAGTTTGTGAGTTTAGACCCAACTCTAAGGTCATCCTGCAGAATCAGTTCTCATTTTTTCCTCCCCTCTCCCCACAGAAATCAGGAGAACTAGGGTCATGTGCCCTCCATTCAACTTTGCAAGGATGGACATGTGAGAAGACTAAGTGAGCAGGACAGTAATGAAATGGCTATATTGTATGGTGTTTTTAAGGCTAATTTGTTATGGACTTAAGAAAGGTGAGGAAGGAAAATTGTTTTTCAAACTCGACACTATTGATATCTTGAGCGGAGAATTCTTTGTTAGAAGAGAGAGGAATTGTCCTGTGCATTGAAGAATGTTTAACAGCATTTCAGATCTCTGACCACAAAATGCCAGTAATACCACCCTAGTAGATGTGACAACAGAAAGTGTCTCCCGACATTGCCAAGTGTTCCATTGGTGACAAAACTTTCATACCAAGATACATTCTTATAATATATGTAAGTAAAGCATCAAAAAATATTGCAAAATCATCGATTACTATAACCACGAGGGACTGGTTAAATTGAGGTAGCCATTGTGAATTACTGTAGACAAAACAAAACAAAACAAAAAACACAATTACTGCATCATCTCATCAAATGTGTTTATTCTTATGAATTGAGTCCTAGTTCCATAAGACCTCTGGGTGTCAAACAGAATCACTAGCCTTGTATTAAGTGAAAACACAGAACAGCATCTTTGAAAGTCAAGTCTGCAAGTCCATACAGAGAGTAGAATCTGAGAATTTCAGAGCTGGAAGGCATCTTGGAGAACATCTATACAAACATTGTGTTTTTACTGGTGGCCACTGAGTCTAGTCAGCGTATCTGACTTATCCAACATTACATAGCTAGTTAGTGGCAGTGGTGAGATAAGAATCCAAATCTTTGAAATCCAAATCCAGATTCTCTCTTCTACATCAAAGTATAGGTCTATTTAGTATGGTAGTTTACTGAAGTTTTTCATTGAATGTTTTCCAGCCCCATTCATATACGTAAATTTAAAGCATGGTAATAGTCTAGTTAAAATTTGCTTCAAATTTTTAAGAATCAAATATTATGGCTGTCATTATCATCTCAGATAATAATTTTCCAGACATCAGCTTTTATTTAGTAGTAGGCATGTTCATCTTGAGATCCATTTTAAAGCATCTTGGCACTTTCTTTTGGAAAATGTTATGTCATAATAATAAAATATTATTAGGTATTTCCACTTAAATATTTCTGAATCTCCTAAAACTTATTCTTCCTTCAAATCTCCCTCTAGTTTTCCCTAACTCTATTATTCTCCTAGTTTAAAAATTCACATTGCCTTTTACTAATTTTTTTTTCTGAACACACAATAGCCAAACAATTTCTAAATCCCATTATTCCTTTTATTCATTGTTTTTTTGAAAAACAATTATTTCTTTTCAGCTCCATTGCCATCGGACTGTAGAGATCCTTATCAGTATGTCTACAGACTAGTAAGCTGAGACAAATGTATTTTGCCATATTTAGTCTTTTCTCCATCTACTACCCAACTCACTTTGCATATCACCATCTGAGGATTCTTACTAAAATATTTATGTCATAAATCCACCAATAAGTAAATATTCATTGAACAATTCCTGGGTCCAGTTAATGCTTTAGACACAAAAGATGGGTAGAAGTGGTGGGGAGAGGAGGATTTGTAGCCAAAAAAATTTTAAACGAGCTTCCTGCTTCTATGAGTTTATATTTCAGTTGAAATGCATATTGCAGTAAACTAAGAGGCTTAATGCAAGAGCACACTTACATGCAAATAGGTAAATACAGAAACTTGACACTTGCCATTTCAAATTTCTAAGATGTTTATCCTGATTTCCAGTTCAAAGATGAATCTTAATGATAGCTTGAAAAGTAATAACTATACACATGTATTAACCTTTATAATCCCATTTGTGATAATCTCAACACTTTGTTCTTTCCCCATGTGTGCTTGTTACAGCAACCAATTTTTCCAGTGGTAGCAACCAATGTGCAGTAGCAGCTGATGTCCCCATCTGTTTCTGCTTGCTTTCAATTAAATAAATCATTGTATCACATGCTCAAGCTGACCAATGAATCCTTGGCTAAGGCAGTTTTGGGAGGAACCTTCCAGCAATGTAGAAACTATTGGCCGAGTGGTCTCTTTATTCAGGGATATTTATTCACAAGTCACCTCTCCATCGGGGTTCTATCTTCTTGGTTGCCATTTTCTGTCTTCCTGTTAAAGATGGAACCCAGACACTTACTTGTAAGATAATAGAGCAGAAATATAGGAAACAGTGAGGCTCTGAGACCCTATCTAAGTGGCCTCAGTGTGGCCTAAGCTTTGGATGGTGATTTAGCATTCATGTGTAATAAGTGCCCTTCTAGTAAAAATTATATATTGCCTTATTAAAAGATGGTTGAGATGGTCACTTCTGTGTGTAAGACAC
Organism: Pan troglodytes; assembly: GCF_028858775.2. Taxonomy (NCBI): domain Eukaryota; kingdom Metazoa; phylum Chordata; class Mammalia; order Primates; family Hominidae; genus Pan; species Pan troglodytes. The sequence goes on from NC_072398.2 coordinate 134,951,305, forward strand.
ATTTCTTCTCTGGTGGTCCATCCTCAACTTTTCTAGAAATATCTCCCCTTGGCATTCACATTTTTAACATAGGAGCAATGATTTTATACAATATGACTCTGCCCTACAGAGGGTCACAGTTGACTTCTAAGAAGTTAGAACCTGAATCAATCTGGGCCACTGAACCCCTTCTCTGGGATTGTGAATTTTAGAGTGAGAGTTCTGGCATTGTCTCCTGAAACTAAAGGTGTTAATTGTAAATTAATCTGAGAGTTCCTCACATTAATTTTGTGCCGTAGAATGTAAATCAACTAATTTACACAAGGAGAAAGAAAAATGGAGCAGATGAATAAAAAGGTACAATGACTAGAGATAAAGAGAATCCTGACATTCTTCTATTCCCGGATAGTTCCTGAGCCCAATTGTATCATTGACATTTCCATAGCTTAGATTTCCCCTGGATTCTCAGGGATATCTCATTATTCTCCCAATAAATTTTCCTATTTCAGTAAAGCTTTTCAAGCTGGATTCCTGCCACCTGTAACTAAAATATGTATCATGAATACATTTTGCCTCCTGCAAGTCCATTAGAGGAAAATGTTGTAGTTTTGAATAGAAACCAGTCTAAAGGCCATGAATAAACAGTCATATATACAAACACAGATGCACACGCACACACACGCTAAAAGCTAGGCCTATATAAGTTTAGATTCTGTCTTACAAAAAATGAAGGCTACAGTAGCAGCATAATTAAGAAGAAGCAAATTAGAGTTCGCCATGTCATTATCTGGTTCAAAACATTTACTTGTATCCCATTATCATTAGAGTGCAAACTCTTGAGTCTGGGGTTCAAAGTCTCTGAATAGAAGCCTCTAAGCCACCTGTGGCAGTACTTGCCATCATTTCTACACAATTCCTCCCTACCTGTTCTCAGCTAAGTTCTTTTGCCATGCTTCCTGACTGAGAGGACTGCCTCTTCCCCTATGCCCAATAAAACTCTTATTTGTCATTCTTCTGGGCCACATTTTTTCGTTTCTACCTCTTGAGTTCTTGAGTCTACAGAAGGATCTCCATTCTCTGAAATCTTAGAACTCGTGTTATTTTAACCACTTCTTTAACATTTACTACTTGTACCATATATAATTAGTCAACTATTTCAGTGGTCTTGGTTTTAATTCCTGCTGGGAAATTATACCTAAGCTCTTTGAGGGCAGAGACCATGCCTTTCTTTTTACAACACTTCCTCCCTTCCCCGAATCCACTGAAAGTGAGCATTTGGTAGAGTGTATTTTATTTGAATTAACACATACAAGAGTAAAATATAGCATATTCCCTAAGGGAACCAATTATAAATTTTGTTTAAAGGAGAATTAAAAAGTTAAATTAAAAAGCTCACATTGGCAGAAGATAAAAAAGTTTTAACCACCAGCTGCTGCTGATAGAGGGACATTTGATAATGAAAAACAGAAATATAACTTAAAGGAAAAGAGCTCATGAGTAAATTGGAAGGGATGATGGTGAAAGAGAAGAAAACATACAAATCCTGTAATATACTTATTTTTTTAAAAATCAAGTAAAGTCTGTGCATCGCCTCCCCTTGTAGACTGTAAACTCCATGAGGCCAATTATCCCATCTGCGTTGCTCATCACAGTAAAGCCAATACCTGACTCTCAGTCGAGAGGGATCCAGTAAGCACTTCTGGAATGATAAACCACTGTTGTACAACCAGAATACATTTTAAAGTAAGTATGTCTATAGAGGTGACAGGCACTTGATGGTGCAGTGCAGAATTTGCACCCAATTCCTGCAGTGGCATCTAGGGACTGACTGACACAAGCAAAGTATTAAAAACACTACTGATGAAATTTGTATAGTCAGGGAAAAAACCTCTGTACTAAGGAGGCTAAAGCCACATTAGTTGCAGGCTGGAAGACTGAGAGCTGTCATTAACAGAGGGGCTCTGATAATAAAAGGAATGATCAAAGCAACATTGAACAACATAGAACTAGACCAATGTAGATGAGCAGAGGACATAGAAACTGATGTGAAGAGTGGACGTAGAAGAGACTCAAACTAGTACCAAAGAGGAGTGTTCCCTAACTTCTCCTACTATGGGCTTTAATAGAATCTTAATGAAGAAAAATGATAGTTTTATCAGTAAGCTTTTTCTAGATTTTACTTCAGAAACAAATGACCCTCAACTCTAAGTGGCTTGATCACATTTTAGGTTGGCTGTAGGTCTGCTGAAGCCCTGTTTACTTTCTCTTTATTCTAGAACACTGGCCAATACAGCAGCTATTATCTGGGATCCTGCCAAACTTGGATTGCCAAATTTAGCATATGAAAATACAAAACATCCAATTAAATTTGGATTTGAGATAAATAGTGAATGATTTTTGGGTACAGAAATATGGCCGTTGCAATATTTGGGATAGACTTATGCCAAAAAATATTTGTTGTTTATCTGATTCTGATTTAATCATGTGCCCTGTATTTTTTTTTTTCCTGGCAACCGTTTGCCAGATTCATGAAAGATGAAAAACGTGACCTCATGAAGGCTTTTACGCCTTTTACTCAGAAGTGTCATTTGGTGGGTGCAGTGGCTCTTGCCTGTAATCTCAGCACTTTAGGGAGGCCAAGGTGGGCAGGTCACTTGAGGTCAGGAGTTTGAGACCAGCCTGGCCAACATGGTGAAATCCCATCTCTAACAAAAATTACAAAAATTAGCCAGGCGTGGTGGCACGCCTGTAATCCCAGTTACTCGGGAGGCTGAGGCACGAGAATCACTTAAACCTGGGAGGTAGAGGCTGCAGTGAGTCGAGATAGTGCCACTGCACTCCAGCCTGGGTGACAGAGTGAGACCCTGTCTCAAAAAAAAAAAAGTGGCATTTGACACTTCCACTCTTCTCACTCATTGGCCAAACAAGGCACATGATTAAACTAGTATTATTGGGGTAAGAGGCATCATCCTCCCTTGGAGATAGGCCTGGAAAAGAGGAGCCATATCAAAGGATATCACTCATTTATACTATGTGTGTGTAAGTGTGTGTGCACGTGCACACATTGGGGTGGGGTTGCTTTCATCTCTATCAAGGAGCTACAATAACTCCTTCCACTAGTGTTAAGAAGTAGCAGGAGCAGGAAGGGCCGCTTGACATCTATACCCTCTCATTCTCTGAGCTGTCAAGGGAACAGCAGTTCCTGAAACTCTGTTCTAGTTGAGGGGACCACTTTAGTTTGACAGTGAGGGGTCATTTCTGTTAGAGTGATTGCCTTAGGTCTCATTATTTTAGGGCAAGTCTCTTGATACTGGTGAGCGAGCAGTGACCGAGAAAGCAAATCTGAGTGGGAGAAGAAAGTAGTTTGCTAGCAGAGGCTAACCCATTTCTGAAGGGTTCATGTTTGCCTGTGGCCCATGGCATCTTCCACACCTCCTCCTTGGGGGCCACCTTCCTTCTTTACACACTCATTAGCTGGCTCTTCTTTGTAACTATTTTTCCAATTAAATGCACTCCTTGTTCATGTTTCACTGCACGTCAAAGGATATTTTTCTAGGGGAAAGGGTGATGGTAGATAGAGAGATGAGCTGGTGACACACAGGATTTTCCTGGTTCCCACAGCCTTCTTTGTTTGGCCCAAAGTCTTACATATATTCAAATTATTTCATAAAAAACTAATTGCTAACTTTCTTTATTCTTTTGTGTCTGCAAGAATTCATTATTTACTTAGTACAACGGGTGAAAATTGTTCGCATTTCCAAGGTCAATCATAATAGAATTAGATTCCTGAAATAGCCTGGAGTATGACAAATACATAGATCTACATGGACTTCTGTTTTGCTGGGTTTTTCTTTTCTGTTCAAGGCTATTTCTAAATATTATTTTCCTACTTCATTATAATATGCTTCTTATTCAGAGTTTGCCTAAACAGGACATTTGGCTAATGAAGTGAGATAATGGGGAATTAAATGGTTTTCAGTGTGAAGAGAACAACGTTATTTACAGGGTATATTGCTGATTAAGATTTCTTTTTCTTTTAAAAAGTGACAAAATGATAATTAAGCTCTCAAACACAAAGTCATTCCCAACTTGTGATATAGTGTGATCACATGGGATTTCCTAATTTAATACCAATCACACATTTGAATGGGCTGGTATAAAATGAACTTACACACTGGTTGTCACAATTGCTGACGATAGGTGTGAATATATAGGCGAAAAGTATGGCTCATCTGAAAACACATGAGTTTATCCAAAACTTCATAAATATCTTTATTTGAGTGGAATTACTTCATCGAAGTGCTATCAGCACATAGAAATAGAAATGAACTATGTGGCTTTTGATTTCAAGCACTAGGAATTGGCAAAATGTTTGTTTTAGATGATGGGGCAAAACTTGCAGATATTTAAAAATACATAAAATAAACTAGGTGCTACAGGCCACAGTAAACCTCACCTGATCCCATTATTAACTCATTTTACTTTGAATATATAAATAAGTCTTGATAATTTTCAGCTTTCCTTAAAATATATTGATAATTTTCAGTGTTGTGTGTGTGTGTGTGTTTATAATATATGCAAATTATTCTGTAGCTGAGAATTAAGATTCCAAAACTCAAAGGAGCATTTTAACATCATCTCATTCTAGGGTGGCAGAATCTGGTCCACGTCCTGCTGGTCCAGGTCCTTGCCTCTGGCAGATGTTGCTGAATAATGGAAATTTTTTTCTGCAGAGCACAGACTGAGAATCACAGTCCATTTTAAAACAGCAGTGCAAACCTGGGCAACATAGTGAGACCCTGTCTCTACAAAAAATTTAAAAACTAGCTGGGTGTGGGGGATGTGCCTGTAGCTACTCAGGAAGGTGAGGTGGGAGGATGGCTAGAGCCCAGGAGTTCAAGGCTGCAGTGAGCATGATCACACCACTGAACTCCAGGCTGGGAGACAGAGCAAGACCCCATCTCAAAAACAAAAACAAACCAACCCAAAAAGACACAGGAGTTCAGGTAGCACTAGCAATTGGTCTGAGTTGACCTGCAAGACGGAATCAGTTTGTTGTTGTTGATAGCTCAACTCCTTTATCTTACAGGAGAGGAAGCCTCACTGGGTCGGATTTGGTTTACAAGTCCATTGTACATCCACTTCACCAAGCTGTTTAGGCAATTTAATTTCACACAGATACTTTTGAACGACATTTTCTTTTTGCGTGGCATTATTGATATAGAATAGTATACAATCATTATCTCTTCCAAAATATTAGAAAAGAAATAAAGGAGAAAATTATCCTTTTATTTAGCATACATAATTAGTGAAAAAAGGGAGTTGCATAAAAACAGAAAAACAACATAGAGACATTTTGTGAGTAATTCAAGTGAGTTTCAGCATTGTTCTAAGCATTTTATATTGTCAGTTGTTTAAAATGATTTGGGAGGTGGGGAGAGAAAGACATAGACTTTGAAATGGCAGATTCTGTATGTAGAGGGCCTAGTGTGGATATTCCTGAGTCTAAGACTGATGTAATCAGTAATCTGCCATCTGATGATGCATTGCTCTTCTGAAGAACACATGAGGTAAATAAGAACTAGGAGACAGAGGGAACCCAGCATTCCTGTTAAGCACCACAAGATGGGAAATCTGTATTTTCACTGTGTGACTCAATACCTTCTGTGCATATTGTCCCACGCTGGGAAAATAGCTGTTAGTGCTTTTTTTCAGTTTTGAATTTAGTGGAGTGTATACAAAGAAAGATTTATTTTAGAAGTACCTGTGTTGTAGTCTCAACTTCTGGGGATGCAATGGCAAAAGCAGGGTAGCTCAGGGCATAATTGGTACGCAAAGAATCAAATTTTCAGTTTATTCAGCTTCCTGTATTATAACTCCCCTGCCTGGGCTTCCTACCCACCCTCCCCAATTAGTTGACACACTCTTCATTCTTCTGAGGTACCCTCTGTCATTGGTCTCTTAAGACGTGGATTAAAATCTGTCTGGTGAGAATCTGATAATATCATTATTATTGAAGTGTAAATGACTAATAAACTGTTATCTTCCATAGAGACATTTGCATTTTAACAGGGACAAAGCCTTAAGCCAAAATAATCAGGGTCTTTTGTTTATTTTGTTCCCTTTGTACTTTTATCACACTAATCTTCCTATGCTGAGAAAGATAGTTAAGTGTAATCTTCAAAGGTTGTCATTATGTAAGTCAAGCAGCTTTGATGCATTTGGGGATCAACTACCCACAATAATGCATCTAGTTTTAAATGTAGAAATAAATTTTGTCCCGTGAAAAATAATTTTTTTTTTTCTGTTTGCCTACAGTATAAGGAACTCTCTATTTTTGTGATCTGCTTGAAATGGTTACAATTTCCTCACTGGCCCCCAACCCAGAGGGGAAGTTTCTTTTTTGAGATCTCTTCCTTCTCATAATGCGATTCTCAACCCTTCACAAAGATCTCTCATCCTCCCTCTCCAAGCTGGGGCCCAGAGCATGGTCCCATTAGAAGTATCATGCATAAATGCTATTTGATAATCACTGCTTTTTCTCTCCTTCATCCCCAACCAAGACTCTTTCTCATATTCCCAAATGCATTTTGTAAACTATAAAGTGCTAAACAAAAGTGAATATACATGATCTCTGTGGTTACATTATCATTTCAAACTTTTATGGAGTCAGGAGAAACTGACATTGGGTAATCAGATTTTCATGGATTGGATTATTAAAAGTGAGTCAAATGAAAGAGTTTGTTAGTATTTGCAGGGGCATATTCTTAAACATATACTTTGATAGCTGTCATTAAATGTTTAAACTTCTAACTAATAACTTAAAATGACCCTAGAATAGGACAGGGATAAAACTTAAAAGGAATATGCAGCTTAAGTTTTGATTATTATGTGACTAAAACTTCAGCTGGAATAAACTCCAGCAATATTGCAAACTGTAGGCAGGCTAATGAAGAAAAAAGGACACACTGACTCATGTACTCTGCATTTGGCAAAAAAGATTGTTGAAGTTAAAAAGAAAATAATGGAGTAGAATAAGACCTCTAGAAGAAATATAGGACTGAAATATTATGTATTTCCTCAGTTTGAAAGGGAAGGCAATTATTTCTTGTTTTAAGTGGACGCTACTGCTCTTGAGGCTGTCCATGGTCATTTCCTGAAACAAACGCATTTACGAAGTGACCACTGGGTGTGTGTCAATGATCTAAGAACTGAGGGATATGGAAAATTGTGGATTGATCTTTACTCTTGCTGAGCTTCCTATCCTTTCTCTCAAAATGCGTGTCCAGTGTTAGTAATGCAGATCAAATGAACTTCCACCAACAGGGAAGTCTGTCAAGGGCTTAAACGGTTAAATAAATTTCGGTATGTGTACTTATTCCCCCTTTAAAAGCAACATTTGAAGGAAAGATGCAGAGCAAAATATCTAGAAACACAAATTTAAAAATCAAAATAGGAAATGAATCACTACAATTGCAAGAAAAGACATCGACAAATGAGATGCTGCAATGTATTTCCCCTCTGGACCAGCAGTCTGAGGAAAAAAAAATATATCTAAGCTTAAGCCTTCATGGAACCAAATTGTTCAGGTGCCGGAAGCGTTATGCCTTGAGATATTTTGCCAAGTAAGTGGTGTTTCACTCTACACTATAGAAAACCGCATTCTTTCTCACACTCACCAAAAAATGAAAAAAATAAATCACACCTCTATTCAGAGCTCAAGTTGTCATCAGAAAGGAAAAGGTTGGAGTTCATTTATCATGTGCATTTCTATGGCTACAAAGATAATTGGGTTGATTCCATCTAGCCTTTGCTTCTCTCACATTTTAATTGAAAAGCCTCCAGAGTGTTGGAAGCACAGAGCTGGCCTGAGACTTGAGGAGACTTCAGTTAGGCAGAGGTGGACTAAAATGACAACCAGAAGACAGACTAAGCGGTCTGTTGGACCAGGAGCCTGTTGTGTAAATGCTTGAAACTTACTGGGAAAGGGACTGACGGAGGAAGCCATACATTCTATATCTGTTTCCTGCGAGGAAATCCAGGTTTCATTTCTGGCTACATTTAATTTAACATTTTTATCAAAGCATTTGGGTCAGAGTGAATACCTAACTTTGGGACAGTTTTTAGCCTGCAGAATTTAAGGAAAGCTTGGTTGATTGAAAATGAAGGGCTAGACAGCAAATGGCATTGGAGTCAGCAGACAGTGAAACCAGTCTGAAACTTTGGGCAGTGTTAAAATGGGCATACATTTAACATCATTTTCATTTTTCATCATCAAACTCGCCCCTATTAAAACTTTGCAGGTTCAGTTGGTCAAGTTTTTATGACTGAACGTACTCTCTAAGCATGCTCAAGGTGTACTTAGGAGATTAATTTATAAGCTCTTCTGACTCTGAATCTCCAAGGTTTATTCTGTCTATGTGTTGTTTGCATAATGCACTTTTGTACAGCTAAAGCACTACCTATGAAGGGATTATTTTCATATTCAGCACATTAAAAAACCAGCTCAATTCACAGATCCCATTCTGTGTTTATGCCTGAGATAACAGGTGAAAAGTATCTCATTACAAATGTCCATGAAGCAAACATAAGAACGCGAATGTTTGGGGAGAGAATGTGCCCCTACTGAAATTAATTCCCCAATGGTTTTATTAAAGTCTGCAAATTGCATTATTTTCCCATCATATTTGAAATATTGCCCTCCTTTAATGCCTGCTCTAACCCATGCCATACCATCTTCCCTGGAGTGTCTAGACATGGTGTCTTAGATTTATGTGTATGATCTCAGTGTGTTACAACATCACTCCTGACTAATGCATTATTACAATACTTACAGATATTCCCAAGTGCCACTGTATTGATTAGAAAATCACCAATCTGCATATGCACACCATCTGTGCTGCAGAGAAGCAAAACACGCAGGATGACATTTGCCTTATTCGAAGGCAGATTCAGAAACCACTAATAGAACGAAGAGGGAATTCTCTTTCGCAGGGAAGGGATTTGGCTTTTTAGAATAGAAAAAAAAATGGACAATATGAATTTTTATAGAATTATACAGTATAAAGTGTTTAAAACTAGTCACCTTTCTCTCTTTTCAGGTATATGGAAAGCCCAGGTCTCAGCATACAAACAGCATGCTTAACCATTTAGATCCTGAAAATGATACCATGTCAGGACCACTGGTGCCATGAAATTGATAAATCTCAGCTCAACTGCAGCAGCCCTTTGGTAGAAAAGCTGCCTGTAGTGAGCAGTCGGTTGTGTCTCAGTGGAAAGGCCGAAAGCATGCCTGCAAAAGATGAATGAGACACTCACCTACTGGGCTGAAATGCTTTTAAAGGACAGGAATCTGTTTATCTTTGATTGATTGTTCAGTCTGATACTTTCCTTTATAAAGTTTATTGACTACAAGCACATAAATCAAAGAAAAACAAATCACAGGTTCAATTTTGGGGGCATTGACATCCTGCCATCTCTGCAGCAACTGCTCATACAAGTCAAGGGGGCAGGAAGAAGGATGCAAGTAACTAGGGGAAAAAAATCACATGATGGAAATGGCCAACAAAGTCCTACCCTTATTATTCTCCTAATGGCAAATGTCTTGATACATCCTGCAATGCCAGTAGTTTAGGCAGCTGTTGGAATGTGGATGATGACAAAAAAATGAAACAAAAACCACAAACTAATTTGAAAAGCAATTACAAGCAAATGACACTCAGATCTGCCATTTTTGAATGTCCCCTATTATGGATCACCCAATTTGTCCCCAGTCTTATTTATTAAAGTACCTTTATTCAACTCCCTCAACGCTTAAGAAAAAAAATAAAAATATTAAGGCAAAGATTATGACTTTTGAGTGAACAGAGAGAATAGCAGCAGTAGGCTCTAATCACATTCCTCCAGTCCTGCCCCATCCCAATGTAAGAAAATGTTGCCATGCCAGCCTGGCCTAAGGAGGAGCTCTTTCCACCAGGACTGTGGGGGTAAATTCTAACAGTGGTATAACCCAGATGGATTTGTGTTAGGAAGTGTAATGATGCATTACATTGTGTCTCCTTTTAAACTAAGTGTACACAGACTAGAATATCTACAAAAAGTGCTCTGTTAGTGTGGATATGTGCCTTTCTCACAATTTAGTTAGAACAACAACCAGTTTCTCACTGTGAAGAGTCAACAGCAGGCTTCTCAATTTGTTTTTTTGAAGTATCCTTGAAACATGTTTTAAAAATTAAAAATAACTGCATTCTTTATTTCTTGTGCATTTCTCAATTTTATTACTATCAATTTGTTGCCTTTTAGATGAAAATTACTGTGGGACACTACAGAATTCAGGGTGGTATTAACTTTCGGTGCCACAGGCCTGTCTCTGAAAACATTTTCTGTATTTCAAGTAAAATTAGAGAAAGGGGAGAGATAGGGCCAAAGTGGGAGACAGAAACCAGTCCTCTATATGTGGCTATCTGTAAGAATGTCCAAACGACCACCCCAGGTAGCAGGAGTCATGTTATAGTATCTGAGCCATGGAAGGTAAAGCCAGCCCCAACTGACAGCAGCTGTAGAAAATTGAGAGAAGGAGCTGGCTGCTGGGCAGAGTGTAAAATGCAGCCTTGTTTCTCCCCTGCAGGATCTCAGAATACCTCACAAAGCCTTCCCAAGAGCAAATATCACTTTGCAGTGGTCACCACTGTCGGAGTCACTAATGAGGCCTAATTGGAGGACAGAGTCTGCCTGTGCACATTAGCATCTCTAAGTTGTCCCAATTAAGGAACAAGATACAACAGGGTGGGCATTGTTTGGATACTGGTGCCCTGCTTGAGTGTGCTGCGAGGAACAAGGCCAAAGGCTGAGTGCCTGCAACCACCCAATGTGTGACCTAATTGCTAATTGATGCACAACCTTAGGTGGCCTGCTGCTTCTTAATGATGTTTGAGACAGTTTGGGGTCCTAGAACAACAAGCTTGTTTTGGAACAAAGCCAACAATTTATCTTCATTTATCAGTGCTTTACCTGTGTTATCAGGAAACACACACATACACACATTGCAGGATGGGAATAAGAAACACAACTCAGTACTATACTGTAAGTAAGAGGCCCATCATCATTAACAGGCAGAAAATCTAGTCTACTTTGGTGTGTAAAGCCACATTAAAGAATATACTTCTGGAGCATCAAGGAAAAATAGAGAAATGAATAGCACATTATGGATTAAAGATGAGATCATAGCAAGAATCTTTTAAAATTTAAGGAATTGATCTCAGAACCCAATGCCTATGAGAATGTCTTCATTATCACTTTTGCCTCAGTCCATTTCTGGTCTTCACATTTTCAGGCAACTGTGGAATGAGTAGAAAAGTTTTAGATGGCTTACATGGACTGAGGAAGGAGAGTTATTTTTGACAAGATAAAAACAAGAATAGACTGAAACTTTTTACTCATTACTTTATTCATTTAATAATGAATGTTCCAGGCACTCATAGGTGCTAGGGCTTACAGGATGGACAAAACTGACTAATCTCTGACTTCACAGATTTTAGACATTTCCAAACAAAAGTCATTCAGTGTAACAAAAGTAGCAATAGTTGAATTTTATTATGTTTTTAAGGACATACTAGGCGAGGAGAGAATGTTAACTCAATCTAGGGGTCAGGGAATTTCCTGAAGAAACTCTAAGACATTGAGGAGGCCCTTCCTCTGCCATTGGAATACAACTGATTTGTACTTTCCCTTAGAGTCATTGCATTAGTCCGTTATCACACTGTTATAAAGAACCTTCCAAGACTGGGTAATTTATAACAAAAAGAGGTTTAATTGACCCACGGTTTGATATGGCTGGGGAGGCCTCAGGAAACTTACAATCATGGTGGAAGTCGAAATGGAGACAGGCACCGTCTTCATAAGGTGGGAGGAGAGAGAATGGCTGAAGGAGGAACTTGCCAAGAACTTATAAACCAGCAGATCTCGTGAGAACTCACTCACTATCGTGAGAACAGCATGGGGGAAACTACCCCCATGATTCAATTACCTCCACCTCGTATCTCCCTTGACACGTAAGGATTATGGGAATTACAATTCAGGATGAGATTTGGGTGAAGACACAAAGCCTAACCATATCGGTCATATGAAGTGATATTTGGACTGGTTTTAAAATTAACATTTTATTTGACAAACATAGCATAATGGTTTTTAAATACACCTGATTTCAAATGACTGATTTAAATAGGAAAAGGTGTGGATTTTGAAAAATGATGAAGTAGAAAAATAGTAAAGAAAGGAAAAGAGCCAGGGAAGGGGAAGAAATAGTGAAAGAAGAAATGTCCCCACAGCAATGAGGACACTCAATGAGAGATATAAAATGAAGAAGAAAGTAATTGGCAGTACAGATAGGAAAGGAGCAGAAATAGAAGGAAAGAGATACGGACATGGAATAAGGAAATGGGACACTGAAAAATATAAAGTAGCTCCAGGGGACAATTTCTAGTTTTATATGAACTGATCTGGTTAGAGCTTCTGTGTTCTGTACATTGTATTTCTGGTAGTAGTTAACTTTTCTCATTAACTGTCTTCTAAATGCTAAATTGCTAGTCCAACCCTATTTACAGTTCTTCAATTGGGACAGAAAAAATAATGATCTTTTTGAATGATGTCCAATCAAGGAACATAAACAACAGCCTGAGAATTATTACTGATATTTGTTGGCAACAAAAATTAATTACTAACATGTTCATGGCTCAATTCATTTATTCAACAAATATTCATTGTTCAACAAATATTTAATATAGTCAAAAATATTGTCCAAGGCATCACTGAAGAACAATCATTAAACTCCACAAATAGTTTTAATTTAATTGTCCAGAGCATGATATTAAACACACACTAATTTTTGCTCACACTCCTCTCCTCCTCCTCCTATTTTTACCTGTATCCTATAATACTGTCCCTTCTGTCCTGGCCCAATCCAACTTTCCCCAGTCGCACAATTCAAGATTCATGTTCTGTGTGGAACTTTTTCCGACTGTCCTTTTTTTCCTCTCAAAACTCCTGTGATCAAAACCCCTCAATAAGGTCATGTTACTACTGTCTATGCTGATCTTTGATGCTTTCAATTCTCACCAAATCACTATAGTGCCAAAGTCAGTTTTAAAGAGGGGGAGGGGAGTGCTTTATCTCTATGTATAATGCTCAGAGGGAAGTCCCATGGTGTGACGAACCTGGAGCCCCCAAAATAGAGTATAGAGTAGATTGCAGTAGCTCTTTCTAGTCCCATTATTAACTATTTTTCCAACTTCAATGGGGTGATTGGGCTGAATTGTGGCCCTTTCCACAATTCAAACATGAAAGCCCTAACCCCTAACTACTTCAGAATGTGACGATATTTGGAGATAGGGCCTTTGAAGAGGAGATTAAGCTATTATGGTGGGCTCTGATCCAATCTGACTGGTGCCCTTGTGAAACAAAGGAAATTTGGACACACAGACACCTGTGATGCACACACACACAGGAAAAACCATGTGAGGACTCAGGAGGAGGAGGCCTTCAGCAAGCCAAAGAGAGAAACCTCTGAAGAAAACAAACCTGTTGACAATTTGATATTGGACCTCCAGCCCACAGAACTGTGAGAAATAAATTTCTGTTGTTTAAGCCACCCAGTCTGTGATATTTTGTAATGGTAGCTGGAGCAGACTAATACAAGGGATATATCACAGCCAGGGAGTTAATATAGAACAGGTTTCTTTGAACCTACTGTACTGGGCTTTACTCACTACTTACAATCAGGACTGGATCTGCTCTGAGTTTTCTTACTGAATTCCTTCTTTCTGGTACATTTTATGTGTGGGGCTCTGCTGTTAAGTTTTTAAAAATTTGCTTAAAATTTTTATTTTCTATTTATTAGAGTTTGAAAATAAAAAATTCATTTTTAACCTTTTTTCTCTAGTTTCCTCAAGTACATGGCATTTTTGTAATAATATTTAAGTGTTACATACCTATAGAAAAGTGTACAGATCATGAATATACCAGCTCAATGAAGTTTAATAGTCTACACATCTAAATAACAAGTACCTGGATTCAGAAACAGAATATCTTCAGGAACTCAGGAGCCTTCCTTGTGACCTCTTTTCTGCAAATAATCATTATCTGATTTCTAATACCACAGGTTAGATTTGTCTACTTTTGAACTTTATACGAGTGGGACCACAGAGTGTGTACTCCTATGTGTAGATTTTTTGGTCAGCATTGTGTCGGTGAGATATGCATAACATTGCATATGGCTCCAGTTCATTTATTCTCATTGGAGTACAGTATTTCATTTTATTAATACTTCTTAATTTATTCATTCTACAGTTGATAGGCTTTGGGATTACTTTCAATTTATAGAGATAGTCTGAATAGCACTGCCACAAAAATTACTGAGTCATTAGCTATGTATATTCAGTTTTAGTTAATTATTCTAAACAGTTTTCCAAAGTGTTTTTACCAGTTTACAATTATACTAACATTGTATGAAAGTTCTAGATGATACCAACTCTCCAATACTTGGTACTGACAGTCGTTTTTATTTTAACCATTCTTAGTTTGTACAGCTGTATTAAGTGTGGTTTGAATTTGCATTTGTCTGATGACCGTCATCAAAATTGAACATGTTTCAGTTTGTCATTTTATTTTGGGACATGCATGTTTAAGTTTTTCTACATTTAACAAAATGACTATTTCTATTTTATTGATTTGTAGAAGATCTTTATATGTTCTGAATAGGACTCCCTTGTTGGGTATATGTATTGAAAATAACTATTACTATTTTGTGGGTTGTTGTTTTATTTTCCTTAGGAGTATTTTTTGATCATTTAAAGTTCTCAATTCTAATGTTGTCCACTTTGACTTCGTATTTTTGTATCCTGTATAAGAAAATTTTGCTAACCCAACTCATTATGATGTTCTTTTATATTTTCTTCTCAAAGCTTATTTATTTATTTTAAATTTATTTTTACCTGTCCTACTTATATCTATAATCATACTGGATTTGGTTTTATGTATGGTGTGAGGAAGGGGCCGCAAATGAATATCCAGTTGGCCCATCATTTATAAAATTATCAATGTCTATCCCCACTGCAATGTAACATCATTTTTATTTCACTTTTATTACTATTCAGTGTAAATCTCTTTTTGGAATTTGTATTCCGTTATTTTTGTCTGCTTTTTTTGTTTGTTTTTATGCCAAAACTTCATGGTTTTGATATCTTTATTTTTTTATTATTATTATTATTTGTTTTGAGACAGAGTCTTACTCTGTCACCCAGGCTGGAGTGCAGTGGCATGATCTCTGCTCACTACAAGCTCCACCTCCCGGGTTCACGCCATTCTCCTGCCTCAGCCTCCTGAGTAGCTGGGACTACAGGTGCATGCCACCATGCCAGGCTAATATTTTTAGTAGAGACGGGGTTTCACTGTGTTAGCCAGGATGGTCTTGATCTCCTGACCTCGTGATCTGCCCGCCGTGGCCTCCCAAAGTGCTGGGATTACAGGCGTGAGCCACAATGCCCGGCTGGTTTTGATATCTTACAGCGTAACTTCTCCACCTTCATTTCTCTTCTTCAAGATGTCTTGGCTATTCTTAGACCTTTGTATGTCCATATAAATATTAGAATCATCTTGTCAACTTTCACAAACCAACCTTTTGAAATTTTGGTTGGGTTTGTCATGAATCTACTGACTAAATAGAGAACTCTTGTCTCTAAAACAGTTATCCATTTCATGAATATGCTTTATCTTTTATATGTTTAGGTCTTCTTTACCCTTCCTCAGTAATATTTTATGGTGCTATATGCAGAGGTCTGGCACATCAATTATTAGATTGATTTCTACATTTCTGACTTTCAGTGCTTTTGAAAATTATATTATTTAAATTTCTTAATTTTATGATTGTTTGTTGCTAGTGGCTAGCATATAGAGATACAATTTTTGTCTATTGGCCTTGTGCCCAGTGATATTGTTGAATTCATTTCTTAGTTTGTAGACTCTTTTGGATCTTCTTTATACACAAGCATATCCTCCAATAGCAACAAAATTTTATTTTTTATTTTCTAAATTAAATGGCTTTTATTTAATTTTCTTGTCTTATTTCACTGACTAGGGTCTCCAGTGTGATATCGAAAAGGAATGATGATATTCAGCCTCTTTTCCTTATGACTATTCTCAAGAGAAAAGTTTCCAATAATTCATTATTAAATATAATGTTTTATGTAGGATGTTTTTGTAGATACTATTTATTAGACTAAAAGAGTACCATTCTATTTTGAATTTATTTAATTTAATAAGTTTTTGTTTTTAACCATAAATACTCAATTTTATCACTTTTTCTGTATCTGTTAAAATGTTCATGATTGTTTTGTCTTTGCTGTTAATAAGGCAACTTATATCTATGGATTTTTAATATTAAATACACACAGCCCTGGTTGTGATGTATAATCCTTTTAATAAATTATTGAATTTGTTTTGCTAACAATTTACTTCATAATTTTTTTGCAAGTATGTTATTAAAGATATTGGTCTGCAGTTTTCTTTCTTGTAATGATATTGCTAGATTTTGTTATCAAGATTACATAAAATTATCTGGGAGTATCTTCTGTATTCTGAAAGAGTTTGTGTAAGATAGTGTTGTTTGCCACTCTTTTTAAAGTTGGTCTTCATAGCTCACTGGCACACACACACATAGTTGGCCTGGTATGATTATACACTTCAATGTTGGTATAGTTGACATGTTACTCCCATCTCCTCACTCTCCACTCAAGGCTGTCTCTCTAGATAGTGGAAATCAATAAATGTCATATGACAGGTTTTGTACATTACACATTAGCCATATTCAAATCATAGTATTGTACTCCTTCTTTTGACCCCTACATCTACAGCTTTTTTAAAAAAACTTAAGATACTTAAAAAGAAAAGTCATCTTTTAATAACTGGAATTAGATAATTTTTTAACCTTCCAATGACTCTCATCTCATTCACAATCTAGAAGCTCTTACCTCTACAAGACCCTTGATTACTTCCCTCCTTTGCTCACTCTGTATGAGCCACATACCCTTCTTAATGTTCCTCAGACCATCCATATTTGGCCTTTCCACTTCCTGTTCCTTTTCCCCATTACTCACTTCCTCCAGATGACCACATGGATCACTGGCTCCTGTATTTCAGGTCTTTCCTCAATTGTCGCCTTCTCAGTGAGACAGACTTTCACCAGCCTTTTTAAGACTATAACTCCCCTGGTGCCTCATCCCACACTGCCTATGCTAGCATTCCCTATCTTCTTTCCCATTTTTATCATTATTTGACAAATAGCTCTAGAATCATGTGTATTTGTTGATGTTTTGTTTGTAGATTGCTTGTTTCTCTTCTCTGAGAAAATGTGAGCCTCATAAGAGCAGAAGTTTTTGTTTGTTGATTACTGTATCCCAAGCACCTAACATAATGCTTGGTATATAATAGCTTCTCAATAAATACTAGATGACAGGATACTCAAAAAATGTATTCTGCAGCTTGCTTTATTTTTGACGTTTTTGAAGATATATGTAAATCTATTTATTCATTTTAACTGACGATATGTATTATTGCATTCTCTGAATATACCAGAATTCATTAATTCAGTTTCCTTTTGGTAGACATTTAGTTTATTTGAATACTATGTGTCACCCTACACATTTTTAAGTTAACATCTATTTTTTAATTCAAATTTAAGAATTGCAAAAGATACATGTTTCAGCATATTATATTTTGTATTCATGCTTTAAATATATTTTGGTCAAAACCTTGGAGCAGATTTGGTGAATCTGATTTGTAGAAAATATGTATCATTTAACTTAAATGGATACCCAGTCTTCATTGTCAAAACAAACAGCTATCAGACTTATTTTCTGTCAGAAATATATGACTTTATGTTTCAATTCAAATAAATATGCTTTCATACTCATCTCCATGACAACCATCTCATTTTAAAATTCTATTTCTAAGATAGAAAGAAGGATAAATTAAAAAGATAAAGACAGGGTCCTTTCTTCTAGTCACTTGGATGAAAGTAACCACCGCCCTTCAATATTTCATAACCAAGCTTAATGCTTGCCGTCCTGGGACTCTTGTTCATGAGCTATGTATTCTTTTTTTTTTTTGAGATGGAGTATAGCTCTGTCACCCAGGCTGGAGTGCAGTGGGCACGATCTTGGCTCACTGCAAGCTCTGCCTTCCGGGTTCACGCCATTCTCCTGCCTCAGCCTCCCAAGTAGCTGGGACTACAGGCACCTGCCACCACGCCTGGCTAATTTCTTATTGTAGTTTAGTAGAGACGGGGTTTCACCATGTTAGCCAAGATGGTCTGGATCTCCTGACCTCGTGATCTGCCCGCCTCGGCCTCCCAAAGTGCTGGGATTATAGGCGTGATCCACTGCGCCCGGCCGGGCTATGTATTCTTGAAATGTCTCTTTGGCATGCAGAGATTTTTTTAGACCTAGGCCAAGCCATCATAGTAAGGTTCATTGGGGGAAACTGTTTCCCTTTCTTTTAAAAAAAGAATGATTGTGAAGGTGAGGTAGGTAAGAAAATAAAATAGGTAGGTCGAGCATGGTGGCTCATGGTTATAATCCCAGCACTTTGGGAGGCTGAGATGGGAGGTTCACTGGAGCCCAAGAGCTCGAACCCTGCCTGAACAACATAGCAAAACCCTGTCTCTACAAAAAATTAAAAAATTAGCCAGGCATGATGGCACATGCCTGTGGTCCCAGCTACTGGGGAGGCTGAGGTGGGAGGATCAATTGAGGCTGGGAGGTTGAGACTACAGCCTGGGGTACAGAGCAAGACCCTGTCTCAAAAAAAAAAAAAAAAAAGAAAAGAAAAGAAAAAAAATAGGCAAACCTGTTTTCTAAAGACTCATTTCTAAAATTCTAAAATGAAGTTGAATATCTAAAGGATAGTGTATTAGCCTGTTCTCCCACTCCTATGAAGAACTACCTGAGACAGAGACTGGGTAATTTATGAAGAAAAGAGGTTTAATTGACTCACAGTTCTGCAGGCTTAACAGGAAGCATGACTGGGAGGCCTCAGGAAACTTATAGCAGAAGGCAAAGGAGAAACAAGCATGTCTTACCATGTTGGAGCAGGAGAGACAGAGAAAGAGCAGGGAGAAGTGCCACACACTTTTAAAAGATCAGATCTCTTGAGAACTCACTATCATGAGAACAGCAAGGGGGAAAATCTGCACCTACGGTCCAGTCACCTCCCACTAAGCCCCTCCTCCTATTCAACACAAGATTTGGACACAGACCCAAATCCAAACTATATCAGATGGTTCCATAGAACCATACCTGTGTATCCCCTAGAATTTTGATGCACATTCCTCAGTTGTATGAAATCACCAGTAGGACAGAAACTGCTCTATCATATACATACACTGAGGTTGAATTATTGAGTTGAAAGTGTGTTTTGTCCTCAACTCTATTAAATATAATCAACTTTCTAGAATGTTTGACCTTTCATTCTATCATTAGAGCATGAGAATTGTAATTGTTCTACCTCTCCTTCTACATGGTCACACTTAAAAATTTTTAAATCATATGATGTATGTGTAGTTTCATCACATTGGAATATAAATTTGTATTGCCTTTATGAATTGTGAGATTAAGACACTTTTCATATTTTTATTGCTATTAGGAGTACCTATTCTGTTAATTGATGGTTCATATGCTTTTGCCAATTTTTCTTTCAGATGATGTGATTTTTAGTTATTGATTTGTTATACTGTTTTACATATCCTAGATGCTAATCTTTACCTGTTACACCTATTGCAAAAAATTTCTTCCACACTATGGCTACCTTCTCTTTTTAAGAAAAACTTTAATGCTAGAACAATTTTAGAGTTACAAAAAAAAATTACAAACATAGTTGCTATGGTCTGAATGTTTGTGTTCATATTTATATGTTGAAACCTAATCACCAATGTGATGGTATTAGGAGTTGGGGCCTTTCGGAATTTATTAGGTCATGAGGGCAGAGCCTTCATAAATAAAACTAGTGTTTTTATAAAAGAGGCTCCAGAGAGCTGCCATGTCCCTTTTCCACTACATGAGGACATAGCAAAAATGTGCCATCCATGAACCAGAAAACAGGCCCTCGCCAAACACCAAATCTGCCAGTGCCTAGATCTTGACATTTCCAGCTTCCAGAACTGTAAGGAATACATTTCTGCTGTTTATAAACTATGAAAGCTATGATTTTTGTGATAGCAGCCTGAATAGACTAAGACAATAGTACAGAAAATTCCTACATACTCACACTTAGTTTTCCTTATTATTAATATCTTACATTAGTATGGTACACTTGCCACAATTATTGAACAAATATTATACATTATTATTAAGTAAAGTCCATACTTCATTCAAATTTTCTTACCTAATGTTCTTTTTCTGTACCAGGATTCCATCCAATAGATCACACTCACACTACATTTAGCCATGATGTCTCCTTAGGCTCCTCTTAGCTGTGAGTTTCTCAGACTTTTCTTTTGTTTTTGTTTTTGATGCCCTTAACAAATTTGAGGAGTCTAGTCAAATATTTTGTAGGAAGCTCTTTTACTGAAATTCACATGATATTTATCTCATGGTGAAATGGGTTTATGGGTTTGGGGAAGGAAAGCCACAGATGAAAAGTACCATTCTTATCACATCATATGAATGACACCTATTATCAACATGTCTTGTAACTGTTAATATTAACATCCTTCACCTGGCTGAGTTTGTCAGATTTCTCCACTCTAAAGCAAATCATTTTTCCTCCCTTTTCATACTGAACTCTTTGGAAAGAAGTCACAGTAGACATTCCAAACTTAAATTATTTTCCATCTCTTTTGGAATTATTTTGCATGGGAGATTTGTCTATTTTCTGTCATTTATTTATTCAATCATTGAATTATATCAATATGGAGTCATGAATATTTATTTTATACTTTAGATTATAATCCGATACTACTTTATTTTGTTTTTCAATTGTTTCATCTTTGTCTATTACTATCTTATTTTACTTTACTTGAGAATTTGTAATATAATGTAAGCATCTTAAAAACCGACACTATTTAGTAACATGTTTTTTATGGTTTGTATGATTTTATATCATTTTAAAGACATTCTACCCAATCTTATCTCCTCTTAAATATATACTATTTTGCCAGTTTTAATACAAATTAGGAAATAATTTATTTCTGCTTAAATTTTTTGTGTATAATGTGATGTAGAGATCCAATTTTTATTTTGTGCCTATCTGACCAATGTTTCCTATATCACTTATTTAATAGACTGTGCTTTTGTTACTTATAATGTCACCAGAGATATATATTAATTTTGTATGTACACTGCTCTGTTTCTGGGCTTTTAATCTTTTTAAATTTGTTTATTTATTTAGCACTGCATCAGTATTATGATGTTTTAATTATGATAGAAGTATAAGTTTTGCTATGGTGAGCAATTACCCAGAAGTTGTTATTACTTAAAATTGTATTAGCTGTTCTTGTTCCTTTTCTCTTATGCATAAATTGTCAAATTCCATAAGATTCCTTATCAGGAAATTGATTTGAAAGTATTGATTTCTTCTTCCTTCTCCTTTTCCTCTTCTTTATCCTTCTCCTCCTCTCTCCTCTTCCTCTTCCTCCTTTCTCCTCTTCCTCTTCCTCCTCCTTCTCTTTCCTCTTCTTCTTTTTCCCCTTCCCCTTTCCCTTCTTGAATCTCCTTCTTTTTAGAAACATTTTAAATTAACATTTTTAGGATATTGGGCCATCTCACTCATGAACTTAGCACGTCTCTTTGCTTATTCTAGTCTACTATGTTTTTCTGTGTATAGGTTTTGTTGCAGTTATCTCTATATACTTCATAATTTTTATTACTGGAATAAAATATTTTATTTCCAGTAATTTTTATTATTAGTCATGACTATGTATAGGAATGCTTTTGAATTTTGATCTTATTTGCAGGAATCTTCATGAAATTCCTGTTTATCTAGTTTAAATGAAATTCCTAGTTTAATTTATCTCAAATGAGCTATGTATGGAGTCATTTACAAATAATGACAATTTGGTTTCTTCTATTCTACTGCATGTATTATTTGTTATTTGTTTCATAAGCTAGGATTTCTGATACAATATTCAACTGTGGCATTTAATTTCTAAATATTTGGGGATTTTAGATGTAGCTTTCTGTTATTAATTTCTAAATTAATTTCATTGTGATAAGAGAACCTACTCTGTATTAGTTTATTCCTTTAAAATTTAAGGCTTGTTTTATGTTCCAGCATATGCCCTATCTTGGGGAATATTCCACATGCACTTAATAAAACCCTGTATTTTACAGTTGTTGGTGCAGTGTTCTATGAATGTTAGTTAGGTAAGATGGTGATAATGTTTTAAATCATTATTACTATTGATTTTCTATTTTTTAAAAATCAACATTTGGGAGAGGAATGTTGAAATGTCCAACTACAATTGTGGATTTATTTATTTCTTCTTTCAATTTTGTCAGGTTTTCTTTTAGGCATTTGAAGGTCTTTATTGGGAGGTGCATATATATTTTATATTTATATATATAATATAATGTATATATAATATATATGATTGTTATATTTTCTTTATGATTATGAAATGTCTCTCTTTATTCCTAATTTTATTTCTCTTTCTGAAGGCTACTTTGTCTAATATTAATATAGCTACTTTAGCTTTCTCATTATGAGTATTTTCATAGTATAGTTTTTGCATCAATGTCTGTCTACACATATATATAAAACTATACTTATTTTTAAAGTTGTTTGTTGTAGACAGCATATAGTTGGGTTTTGCTTTCTTTTTATCCAGTTTAACAGTCTATTCCTTTTAATTAAATTGTTTTCTTTTTCCTTTAGTGGATATATGATTGGTGCAGCTGGTATTAAGTCTGAAGTCTTTATACTTATTTTCTATTTGTTCTAGCTATATTTTTCTCTGTTTTCCTCATTTCCTTTTCTTGTTTTGGTTTGAGCACTTTTATAAATTTCTTTTACCTCCACTATTGATTTATCAGCTCCTGCTCTTTGATTTATACTTTCAGTGATTGTGCTAGGATTTAAAAGGTGCATGTTTAACCTGTCACAGTTAACCTTCATATTGTGTTACACCTCATTACATGGGATATAAAAGTCTTACAACAGTTTGCTATTGTTTTCCCATTATATCCATTATGCTGTTGTCATATATTATTTTTGACATGTTACAAATTTTATAACAATATTGTTTTCTGCTTTAAGTAATCAATTATCTTTTGAAGATATTTTTAAAATGAGGAAATAAAGTCTTCTATGTTCTGATATTCTTCATTCTGCTGTGTTGCTCCAAGTTTTCATCTGCTAATAATTTATTTCTGTCTGAAGAACCTCGTATGACATTTTTTGAAGTGAAAACCTGCTGGCAATAAATCCTTTCTATGTATTATTAGTTTGTTCTTACCCTGCTATGAAGAAATACCAAAGATTGGGTAATTTATAAAGATAAGGGGTTTAACTGGCTCATGGTTCTGCAGGCTGTACAAAAAGCATGAGGCATCTGCTCAGCTTCTTGGGAGGCCTCAGGAAACTTAAAGTCATGGTGGAAGGTGAAGGGGGAGATGGCACTTCACATGCCAGAAGCAGGAAGAAGTGGGAGAAAGGGACTACACACCTTTAAACAACCAAATCTTGTGAGAAATCTGTCACTATGCAGTACCAAGGAGGGATGATGATAAACCATGAGAAACTGCCCCCATGATCAAATCACCTCCCACCAGGCCTCACCTCCAGCATTAAGAATTATATTTCAACATGAGATTTGGGTGGGGACACAGAGACAAACCATATTATTTTGCCCTGGCCCCTCCTAAATCTCCTGTCTTTCTCACATTGCAAAATCCAATCATGCCTTCCCAATAGTCCTCCATAGTCTTAACCCATTCCAACATTAACTCAAAAGTCCACAGTCCAAAGTCTCATCTGAGATAAGACAAGTCCCTTCTGCCTAGGAGCCTGTGAAATAAAAAACAAGTTAGTTACTTCCCGGATTCAATGGTGGTATAGGCATAGGGTAAAAACTCTCATTCCTAAAGGGAGAAATAAGCCAAAAGAAAGAGGCTAGAGGTGTCACACAAGTCTGAAGCCCAGCAGGGCAATCATTAAATCTTAAAGTGACACAATAATTTCTTTTGACTCCATGACTTACATCTAGTGCACACTGGTGCAAGGGATGGGCTCCCAAAGCCTTGGGCAGTTCTGCCCCTGAGGTTTTGCCAGGTACAGCCCCCACTGCTGCTTTCATGGGCTGGCTTTGAGTGCCTGCCATTTTTCCAGGTGCATGGTGCAAGCTGTCAGTGGATCTACAGTTCTGGGTTCTGGAGGATGGTGGCTTCTCACAGCTCCACTAGGCAGTGGCCCAGTGGGGACTCTGTGTAAGGGCTCCAACCCCACATTTCCTTTCCACACTGCCCTGGTAAAGATTCTCCATTAGGAATTCACTCCTGAAGCAGGCTTCTTCTTGGACATCGAGGCTTTTCCATACTAGCTACCTCTAAAATCTCAACTATTGCACTCTGCATCCACTGGCTTAACACCACATGGAAACTGCCAAGCCTTATGGTTTGTTCCCACTGAAGCACTGGCCTGAGCTGAACCTGAGCTCCTTTGAGCCACAACTGGAGCTAGAGCAGCTGGGATGGGAAAGCAGTGTCCTAAGACTGTGCAGGAGGGCCCTGGGCCTGGCCCATGAAACCATTCAGTCTTCCTAGGCCTCTGGGCCTGTGATGGGAGGGGCTGCTGTGAAGGTCTCTGAAATGCATTGGAGGTCTCCCATTGTTGTCTTGGCTAATCGTACTTGCCTTCCTTTTGGTTAGGCAAATTTCTGCAGCCAGCTTGAATTCCTCCCCTGAAAATGGGCTTTTGTTTTCTACCAGGTAGGCAGCCTGCAAATTTTTCAAACTTTTATGCTCTGCTTCCCTTTTAAATATAAGTTCCAGTTTCAGGTCATTTCTTTGCTCGCATACATGAACTTAGATCATTAGATGCAGCCTGGCCACATCTTGAATACTTTGCTGCTTAGAAATTCTTCTGCCAGATACCCTAAGTCATCACTCTAAAGTTCAAAGTTCCACAGATCCCTAGGTCAGAGGTACAATGCACCCAAGCTCTTTGCTAAAGTATAACAAAAGTGACTGCTTCAGTTCCCAGAAAGTTTCCCAGAAAGTCTCCCAGAGACTGGAAAGTTCCCAGAAAGTCTCATTTCCATCTGAGACCTCCTCAGCCTGGCCTTCACTGTCCATATCATTATCAGCATTTTGGTCACAATAATTTAACAAGTCTCTAGGAAGTTCCAAAATTTCCCTCATCTTCTTGTCTTCTTCTGAGCCCTCTAAACTGTTCCTCTGCCCATCACTCACTTCCAATGCTGCTTCTACATTTGCAGGTATCTTTATAGCAATGTCCCACTTCTCAGTACCAGTTTTCTTTATTAGTCTGTTTTGCACTGCTATAAAGAAATACTTGAGATGGGGCAATTTATAAGGTAAGAGGTTTAATTGGCTCACAGTTCTGGAGGCTGTACAAAAAGCATGGTGTACCTGCTCAGCTTCTTGGGAACCCTCAGGAAATTTACAATCATGGCTGAAGGCAAAGGGGGAGCTGGCACTTCACATGGCCAGGAGCAGCAAGAAGAGAGCAGGGAGGTGCTACACACTTTTAAGCCAGATCTTCTGAGAAATCTATCACTATGCAGTACCAAGAGGAAATGGTGCTAAACCATGAAAATCTGTCACCATAATCCAATCACCTCCCACCAGGACCCCCCTCCACCATTGGATATTATATTTTAACATGAAATTTTGGCAAGGACACAGGTACAAACCACATCACTCTGCTTGCTTTTATTTTCCCAGAAAATAAACAATCTTGTTTCATCTTCATTTGTGAAATATTTAAATTTATATTGAATAACACATTTACAGGTCATTTTTAAGCACTTTAAAGATGGCATTCCATTGTCTTCTGGATTGCTAAGATTCTGATAAGAAGTCTGTTGTCATTCTTATCATGTTTTTCCCTGTGTACATAATGTATATTTTTATTGGCCATTATTAAGAGTTTCTTCCTATGAATTCTTTTCAGAAATTTTATTACATGTACCTTAATATGTGTTTGGTTGTCTTCATCTTTATTAGAATTCTGTATGTTTCTTGGATCTTTAGGTTTATTTTGTCATTAAGTTTGAAAAAAAAGCCATTATTTCTTTTCTATTTTTTTTCCACATTCTCTTTCTTTTCTTGCAGAGACTTTCAAACATATGCTAGAGCACTTGATACTACCATATAGGCTATTGAGGTGTTGCTTTGTTTGTTTGATTGGCTTTTTCCTAGATATTTTCTTTGTCAGCCTCATTCTGAATGGTTTAAATTGCTATTTTGTCAAGTTCACTAGCATTCTTTTCCCTGAAATGTCTATTATGTTGTTAACACTATTTAGCAAAATTTTCACTTCAGATATTTTATATTCCATCCCTAGATGTTTCATTTGGGTCTTTGCAAAAATATTCTTCTCCATATTTATTCACATTTCCTTTAACCATTTGAGCATACTGATTACCATCCTCACCTACTTACTTCCATTATCTCTGCCATTTTTGACTATGTTTCTATAAAATGATTTCTTTCCTGGTTATGAGTCAAATTTTCCTGTTATTTGTTACACATAAGAATATTTGACTGCATGCCAAACATTGTGAATCTTATACATTTGAGGGTTGGATATTGCTGTATTTCTTTAAGAACAGCTGAATTACTTGAGAATTAGTTTGATCCTTTCAAAGCTTGTTTCCGGAATTTTAAGGTAAGTCTAGAATAAGGTTTATTCTAGGCCAACATTAGCCCTATAAATAAATTGTAACCCTTCTGAATTTTCTTATGAATGTCCCATATAGTCAATGAGATCTCTCCACTCTGGCTGGTAGGAATTTGAATGATTTCCTGCTTTGTGTGAGCTCTGGGAATTATTTGTTTTGTAGTTCTCTAGTAATTTTTATTTTTCTAAAGGTAGCTTTTTGCCTGACTTCATGGAGTTTCCACATAGGTGTATGCAGATTAGTATTCATTTAAAAACTCAAGGAGACTTTATGCATATTTCTGAAGCTCTTCCTATACATCTCCCTTCTTTCTTGGACTCTGTCTTGAATATTCTAGCTTTTATGGTGTTTGTTTTCTCATTTGGGTAAGACCACAAGTCTGTTTGGGTTCTCTCTCCCTGCACCATAACCTGGAAACTGCCTCCAGGCAGAAATATGAAGTGATTGCAAGGTTCATTTTATTTTTATTTTTTCTTTCTTCTCAGGAATCATAATTCTGTGATGCTGACTGTCCATTTTCTAAAATCTATTGTATCATATATTTAGTTCCATTTTCTAAATATTTATGACGAAAGGGTAAGTTTGGACTCATTTATTCTCTCATGGCCAAAAGTAGAAGACCACCTGGTATAGTTTTTAAGTAATTTTTGTTGCTTTTATTGATGTTGCTCTTATGGATATTTTATATATAGTTTCTTCAACTCAGCCATAGTTTAGATGGTAATTCTTAACAAAAGAGTTTAGTTTCAGCCAGAAAATCCTAATGAGTTTCTACCAGATATTTTTTTCCTGAGTGGATTTGTGATTAAGGCTAACAAGGCCTTTCTTTAGGGAAGCTAAATAATGTTTATGTGAGTATGTGTTAGCTGATTTCTAAGCTTCTCTTTTAATTGGATGTCTATATATTGTCTTACAAGTAGTTTTACTTGATTTCTTAACTTCCAGAATGAAAAAAACTCAAGAATTAAGTGAGATACTATCTTACATCTGGACTTCATTGTATTCTTCCAGTGTTCTGAAAGCAAATGCAATTAAAACTCTACAGTTGGTACTGGAATTTAAGCACCAAATGGTGCCTCAGTGTCTGAGGAGATGCTGCCTTTGCTATTTCCCAAAACTTATAAGTTTTCTTTTGCCTTGCAGAATGTAGATTTTTTAAAAATTCTAGAGTTTTAATCTTTCTCTAGTAGAAACTCTAATTTAGTGTAACTATTTGAAATAAACATCTCAGGAGACAAAAAGCTATTTTAAATAGATGACAACATCTTGTGACATAATTGCATGCTAGTGCAATTTAAATGAACACTATCTTTCATAGACAAAATCTATTTTAAAATTCTATCTATAAAACAGTTGAGGAAGAATTGTAAACATAAGAACATTCTGTTATTTTCCTTGGCATTTAGAAAGTACTGCTTTTGAAACCTTTATTTTAGGTTCTGAAATAATTTTAGAAAGTGTACATAGTTTTGCTTTCAAAGGTCATGAGCAAGTATAAATATACCCATTTTAGTACAAGGAAAAGCTTTCAATCTCCCCCACATCTTACCATCCTTTTCCAAGACTAAAAACTAACGTATATCTTAAAATTTCCAATATCTGCTCATTTCCCAGAGTTGAACAAAATAGAAAATATTAAGATTCGATCAATAGTATTCAAAAATGAAGATGTAAAACCTTATCTGTGTTGGAGGATGAAAGCAAATTTTTTGGCTGCTTCTCGGATTTGATACCATAAGTTCACTCTCATTGAAGGGACCCGTATTCCTTTGGGTTCATCCTCTCAGATCCCTTTGGTAACAATAATTCATGGTCCAGCAATATCTCAGTAAAAGCATCATCATATCATGATGAAGATGATGATGATGATGATGATATAAATAAAACAAAAAACCCACCCACTATAACAAAACAGACAAAAAACAGAATACTGAGAAAATAAGCAGTCTAGAAACCTGAGATAATTATCCACATGAAATTATAAAGTGTTTTTGATACCCATAGTAATTCTAAGTTTCATAGTAATATTGATTACTAATGAGTTTTTGGCTCGTGCTATTATTTTTAATGATTGGTAGAGTGAGAGGAGTGCTCAAAGGAAATACAGGTTTGCAAACATAAATGTGCATTGTTTGAAATCCATAATAAGAAAATGTGTACAAAATGTGTACTTTCTTAAGGGACAAAATTTTCAGGTAAAGTTTCTACTAGTCAGATTTTTACTGAGAGGTAATTTGAAATGTGATGGCAGAAAATGTGCAAACTAGAGATATGTTCATTCTCTTACTCCTCTCTATTTAGAGACTAAAGGCAGTATGAGCTGCTTTCATATTTGGTTGAAATGCCTTCAAAAAGCAAACATTTTTAAGAGAGCTGCTTATCTGCTGCTTCTTTCAACTACCCTGACTCTCCTATAATAATTTGTCTTATAATCTCTTCTAGCGGATACTCCATTCCGATCCCCTTACCAGTACCTACTAATCCTCCCAGTCCTAGACTGCTAGACAGCTCTAAACATCAACTCTGTGTGAGGCTCCACTTACTGTGTAATTAAAATGATTGTCACTGTGATTATCTTTTACTCGTAGGTGGATAAGGAAGAGTTAATCATCTGAATTATGGTGTACCTAAGTGTTCTAAAATTGTACCACAGAGAGTCAGACTAAAGCCAAGGTGAACTATTTTTAAAACTATATTTTGTTTTTACCTGAAAAGCAATATACAATCATTGCACATTATGAAGAAAACATGAAAATCCAGGGTCACCTCTTCCTGTCCCATCTAATCAACTATTTCCAATTAAGACAACAGTATACAGACTATCCAGTTATTCCTTCTCCAGGAGTCTTTTAGATTTTAGGGAATCTGTGCAATGAAATATTACTCAACAGAAGTGAGAGACTTGGAACTTCAGACCGGGTGAACCTGGAACCTCACTGGCAGTCCTTAGTAAAACCAGATTTGATCCTTGTGAACAGTTTCTGGAGTTCCAAGTGCATGTCTGAAAAAAAATCATATTTATCCAGACTAGATGAAAGGAGACAAGTCATAGAGTATAAATTTTTACAAGATTCCGTGATTAAAATTCTCTAAGCTATATTTGACTCTGTTTTGTTATTACTATTTGACTTTGAAATCTGTAGTCAATTTTGGATAACGCATTTCAGTTCACTTGTGAAGGAGAAAATCATCCTATTTAAGTCTCTGGTAGAAAATTATTGTGAAGTATGGGTGGGCAGCTTTCCTCCTCTTTACAGTAAAAACAGTGGACTTCTTCTGTAGCAGGAGTGGTTTGAATTAGAAAGAAACCCTTTGTGACTAAGCAGTCAAATGCTAAATTGGGCTTCTTAAGGCAGTGGTGAAAGCTTCTAATACAATGATGTTTCCAAAACAATTCAGGCTTCATTCACTAGGAAATATTTTGAAAATATGGGGCCTGTCATAAAGTTGCCAACTCTTTATTTTTTCCAAGTAGGTATGTTAAATTAAAAAAAATTTATTTATTCAAATATATACATTGGAAATCTATTCTCAATCCGGCACTGTGCCAAATAAAATGTGGGGCTGTGGTGGTAAATCTGTTTCCTCGTGTCCTTATAGTTTCGATGGGGGATTATTATCAACCAAATGCATAAATAAACATAAAGCTACAGTTGTGATTAGTGCCATAAAGAATATGTAGCTGTATAAAAAGAGTCTAATTTGGCCATTTAAAAACTAAATATGAAGGAAAGAAACATGGACAACATCCTCGTGGCTAAGAGTGATTGAGCACTTACTCTGTGGCAGGCACTGTTCTAAGCATGTATGTAAAACATCATCTGGTTCCCACAGAGACTCTAGAAAGTGGGAATGTTATTACCCCTATTTTAAAGTGTGAAAATCTTAAAAGGCATATGAAGATTAATTAACTTGTCCTGGTTTTGTAGCTCACCAGTAGGACAGCCTGTAGTCAAACTCTGATAGTCTGATTCTGGAGTTCATGTTCTTAACCATCAAAAAGAGGAAAATTTTTCATAATTTTCATAAATTCCTATGAAACCTGTATTACCTTGTTCCCATTTTTTCTTTTAGTGGCAGAGTGCTAAAAATTTGGGTTCAGGGGCTAGTCATGGATCAGCAATGGAAAGACACTTTTTGAAGGTGGCTTTTCCAATGAGGATCCACTGAATAGGATAGTCTAAATAAGTTCCTGCCAAAAGAAAGGGGAATAAAATAGATTGCTTTTAGAGCACAATTCCAGCCTTCTAGTCTTAAATGCATTTTCAATAATGTGATATGCAACCTTAATCTGACTCTTAAAGGTATTGCATTGTGTGTTCCCTTTAACTTATTACAAACAAATGAAAACGTAAGATGCACCAAAGAAGATATGTAGAGCATTCCTTGGTGCTTCTATTCCAAAAATGATTTGGAATTTCCTTTGTTTAAGCAAGTTTTGGGGTGCAGTGGCTCATGCCTATAATCCTAGCACTTTGGAAGTCTGAGGTGGGAGGATCACTTGAGCACAGGAGTTCAAGACCAGCCTGGGAAACATAACAAGACCCCACCTCTATGAAAAATAATATTTAAAAAAATTAGCCAGGTGCGGTGGTATATGCCTGTAGTCCCAGCTACTCAAGAGGCCAAGGAAGAAGGATAACTTGAGCCCAGGAGATCAAAGCTACAGTGAGCTGAGATCATGCCACAGCACTGCAGCCTGGGCAACAAAGTGAGACCCTGTCTCAAAATGGAAAGCATTTATTTATTTGGTTTGTTTGTTAAAGGGCAAGTAAGTATGCATTTTTTTTTTAAAGTTTCATATCACTTGCAGGTTTTATCCACTTTTGTTACAAAGATGAAAGGATGCTAGCAATAAGGAAAAGTCCCAACATTTTCCAATGAACATTTAATTTTACCTTCATGGGAATTAATTGATGTGAAGGAAATAAAAATTGATTACTATATTCCTGAGGATTAAGAACAATCTCAGAGAAAAACATTCCATTTTTATGAATCTGAGATGAAAAAGTTCCTGACAAAGAACCTTCCTTTGGTAGCTTTCAATTTATCAGACCATTTCCAGAGCCCAGGTCACTCTTCAGCTCTAGTAAGGAAGACATTAATGCTTTATAAAAGCAACTGGGGTATCTCACCACAGTGGGAAACCACTTTTAAACTGACATCAGGAAGCCTTCACGAAGCCTTGTTTCTGGGAAAACTTACATAAATCACTGCTTTTCCCAGTTGAGATTGGCTGCCTGCGGTGGTGATGACAGGGTCAAAGATACGGACTAGGGGCCCAAGGTCAGGCCTTAGAAGGGGTAAACAGAGAGTGTTCCCTTTGCTTTTGTCCCATGCATTGAGAATGCAAGCTCATCAAGCAAAGCCCCAGAAGGTAGGCTGGCAGGTCAGATGTATCATATTGTTATGGTTCCTTTCTGTATTTGTATTTGTCATGGACTATAAACCATGATGATGCAATAAAGGGCTAGGGCCATGAATTCCAATTGGCTGTGCAGTGCTATTTCATGGAGGGGCAAGTCCAACTATTATGAATTCAGACAACTTAATAATTTCAGTTTCACTGCGTTGCTCTGCTCCCCAGGAACCTGCAGAAGATAAGTGATTGGGCACTATCATAAATCCAGACATACATACAACATGAAAATAACTGGTGAAGCTTTAAATCAATGCAGAATGTTAGACTAATAAAGGTGTTGATCATACTATTTGGTGAGAAATATTAACTAGGAAAAGTTGATAAAATGTATTTTTTTAAAAAGATGAAACTAGTCAAATATATTTCTTTGTGCTTGTTTGTATCTGCATGAATATAAAATGCCATTGGTTCTTCAGCTTTAACACCTAAGGGATTTATAAGCATATTGCTTCAATAAAACTTGGTTCATCTGTACAGTACATGGCTCAGATATGCATATTTAATTACTCTGAAAGTAATTTACTTGTACAGATGGTGGTATTAGAGGGTCTTACTTCAATTTAAATTACTTTCATTGGGAAAAAAAAGTGTTCTTTGGCTACGATTTCCAAGTAAAAATTTAACTTTTATAACATATGGAACATACCTGCTTGTAGTAATTATACATGAATAATCCCACACATGCAAAATAAACATTATTGTAAAATTTTGAAACCACTCACAGGGAGTAGCAGTATTACAAGATAATTCAAGACCCTCACATGCAAAGCTCAGGGTGTTGCAAAGTAACCTAGCAGGCAAAGTATATAAATGAGCTTAGAAAAAAGCATGGAGGATCTAAGTTGCCGCTGAAAGCAACGAACAGCCTCTTCAGCAGGCCACAGTGTCTTAGCTCTCACATTCGGTAAAACCATCAAGCCCCTCCTCCCTGGATGAAGTGCAAAAGAAAGTAGTAGATAATTTGCGAGCCATATACCTGGGCATACCTCAGAGACTCACATGGATCTGTGTGCTCACTAGGCAGGGACTCCGAGTCGTTTTGTGCTCCCCTTTCTAGAAAAGTAAAGGCTACCTTCCCCCCATCACAGCTTGATGCCTTCTGAAATGCAACATTCATCCTGTTGAAACAAGCACCCAAATAAAAATTTTCACTTTCAAAGGCAAGCCAGTCACAAAGAAAGACAAATGGCTTGTGGCATATTGTATTGATTATCACACAGTAGCTGGGTATTAAAAATTGGGAAAATATAAATGCTTTTGAAAAAGATATTGTTTTCTATTATGAGATTGTAAAAAAGTGCCCATGTGTTTGTTCATTCTTCACTGCAAGTATTTCTTTATTAAGCACTGTATCTCAGAGGCAGCACATATACTATCTACTACTCTGGTTGCTATGGTAAGTAGACGTGTTTTATTGAAGAGTAAATGGCCACCACCCACAAGAATAGCTCCCAAGTGGCCTTAGCATACACTCCCTCCCCCACCCTTTCTTTTTGAGCCAACCTAATTCTTTTTAAATAAACATGAATTTTATCCTTATTTAGAGTAAGACAAAAATCTTTCTACTACCTTCTCTCTATCTCTTTCTTCCCCTTCTTCCCCCTGCCCTCCCCCGGCCTTTTTTTTTTTTTTTTTTTTTTGAAACAGTGTCTCACTTTGTCACTCAGGCTGGAGTACGGTGGCAGGATCTCAGCTCACTGAAGCCTTGACCTCCCGGGTTCAAAGGATCTTCCTGTCTCAGAGCCCCCACGTATCTGGGATGACAGGTACACACCACCACATCCAGCTAATTTTTTTGTATTTTTTGTAGAGATGGGGTTTCACCATGTTGTCCAGGCTGGTCTTGAACTCCTGAGCTCAAGTAATCCGCCTGCCTTGGCCTTTCAAAATGCTAGGATTATAGGTGTGAGCCACCACGCCTGGCCTCAAATCTATCTTTTAAAATGATTCTATTCATTATGGACAACAAACGAAGTCACATCAATCAGTCTTAAGAATCTTTGTGATGACACATCCAAATATATATATATATATATATATATATACACACACACACACACATATACACACACACATATATATACACACACACACATATATATATACACACACACACAATAAACCTATTTAGTAATATATTGGGGATTATATTATAGGATTCCTTTTAAATAGTGAACCTAGAATACAAATAGAAAAGTATTTTGGTGATGTGTGCATGCTTGGGGATTCTATCATAAGACATCTCTATAATGTGAAGCCATACCCATGAAGACATTTTTCAAACTACCTATACTGTGTAAATGAATAGTTTAAATGATAGTCTGTCTATCTATCTATCTATCTATCTATCTATCTATCATCTATCACCTGTCTATATGAGCAAAAAAGTATTTGTCATATGGTGGTAATCTGACTGATTGCCAGTCTTTAGGCCTTGAAGCAAAGTGGAGTTTGAGTTAGGTCAGTTCTCACTTTGAGTCGTCACTATTTGTTGTGGGTTTTACCCCAGAAATGCTCTACCAGAAATGCTTTATCAAAAATTTGGACCAGGTATGGTGACTCAGGCCTGCAATCCCAGCACTTTAGGAGGCTGAGGCAAAAGGATTCCTTGAGCCCAGGAGATTGAGGCTGCAGTGAGCTGTGGTCACATCCCTGCACTACAGCCAGGGTAGCAGAGTGAGACTCTGTCTACACACACACACACACACACACACACACACACAAAATGGCTTAAGAAGACAAAATCTCTGAGGACAGTGACAAAAATTTCTTGGACTAAAAAGCCTCCAACTAATCAATGACATTCAGTTTCTTTAACAAATTCAGCTAGCAATTTCTGACCTCTGCCATATTTCTATTTTTGCTTTATCTGCCTCAAATTTGGCCTGAAAATGACTAGGTTAGTTTACTCACTTGGACACCGCATGTACCTGCGACTCTGTGCACAAGTTTTCCTATCATTTGGGGTTCGCTGAATTGTTATTTTCTCAACAAGACTGAAAACTACTACCATTTCATGAAGAAGAAAAACACAGGCCAAGGTGAGAAGAAAAGATAATGGGGAGCAGTGGAATGAGAAGAGTGTTTCTTAATTACGGTGTAGACTGTTTCTGCTGGTTCCTTTTTCTACCCTGCACTGTGCAAAATAACTGTCACACAGTGGCTGCTACAGAGATGATGCAGCAGCGGCAATGGATAATACAGCTGTACCTCTGAGATACAGGAGGTGACTTTTTACTTTTAAGGAGAAAAGCAAGAGATGAGAGGAAAAAAGATCAAACTTGTTCAAGAATGTTTTTTTATTTTACTCTCACTCTTGTTTATTACATATTTTCAGTCATAAGAGGATTCCCCCCATATAATTCTTTTTATTGATTTTTATATTAAAGCAATCGAAAGCAATGTGGTATCATTTTCTGGTATAATAGAGCCATAGAAGCATGACAGCAGACACCTCACTGGGGAAAATAACATGTAAACACTATACAAATTAGCCTCTTCTAATGCAGTTAATAAAAGAAAGTAAACACTTGCAGATGGAGTAGAATTAAACAATACATTAGCACACAGTGTATGAGTGTACTGTAGTCTTTGTTTTTTATTATAAATGACCATCACTAAAATGATCCTAAATACGCCATTAAAGAAAACTTACTTGCTAATAGGTGAAGACTAATTTGGCAATAGAAAGTATAATTGGAGAACTTGCTACCTCAACCACAGAAGATTATACTAGTATGCACGAACAAATATCAGTGTCTGTTAAAATTTTTAGTTAACTCTGAAAAGTGAAAAACACAGTTTGAGTCCAGCCTGGGCAACATGATGAGACCTCATCTCTCCAGAAAATACAAAAATTAGCTGGGTGTGGCAGCGAGTCCCCATAGTCTCAGCTACTTTGGAGGCTGAGGTGGGAGGGTCGCTTGAGCATGGGAAGTTGAGGCTGCCATTGCACTCCAACCTGGGTAACGGAGCAAGACTCTGTCTCAGAAAAAGAAAAAAAAAAGTGAAAACACACGTACACTTCATTCATTTATTCATTCAAATTTGATTTATTACTTACATTTGTGTCACTGTTAAATGCTACGGAGAAAAAAAGGTAGCAATAGTCACTGAAGTTATAGAAGTATGGGAAATAGGATTCTTTGCTTGTCACATAGAATTGACTGCTTCTTTAAGGCTTACAAAGATGTGAGAAGCTCTGGGCCTTCAAAAGAGAACTCAAAATGGTACAAGAATACAGCCATGAAAACAAATCTGAATAGAACAAGTGCATATTACCATTACTTCTCAGGTTTGCCTTTTTATTAGATTCCTCTCACCACAATCTCATGTTTCCCCATGGACTTTTATGCTCAAACATGCCCTATATGGATTTAATGTTTCTTGTTCCATTAGCCACATCTTCAACTTTGCTTCCACCGACCAGCATGAGTGTGGTTTTGCATTTTGATAATTCTTTAGTATCCAATTCGTGACCCTCCCCTGATTTTCAGCTTCATTACCCTCACATTGTGCTGACAGGTGGTAGTGGTGTGCCCTGAAATGCCATCAAGATAAAATAAATGAAAACAAATGCAATTCAAGATACAGTGTGATAAGTGCCCTTAGAGATGTATAAACAGGATGCTACAGAGTTTCGAGCTGGAAAATGCCCAATCAGGGATGCCAAGGAAGACTTGATTTAAAAGATACAATGACATCGGAAACTAAATCCAAGAGTCCTAAAATGTGTTAGCAAAAAAGCTGCCTCAATATATTTAGGGGAGAATCTTTTATAAACCTAACAGAAAATTCTGACCCATAGAGCTCTTTGATCACTTAAGAATGGTTCATATACATAGCTATGCTCAACAAAACACATATACAGAATTCTCACATTTTGTTCAGAGGAATTCACAAATGTGAAGATGAATTTTACAAAGAAGTAAGCCAATTATTTCAGCTTGAGTGCTTTCTTACATGCAAGTTAAAATTCTTAATAAAATTGAAATTAACCCCATTACTACTAGATCTGAAGGAATTTAGGAGGTATTTTTATACTTGAATCATCAGGAGAAAGCACAATTCAAATAAAGAACAACATTTTCTCATGCATTTAGATGCAGTCCGCAATTTTTCCAGTTACGTGCTTCTTGAAAGCAGGAAATTGGGAATCTTTATTTTTAAGTCACTGCAGGTAATTTCTGAATCAGGAGGCTCATGGGTTTCCAGATGAGAAACCATGCTCCATGGACTTCGTCTCTCTGCTTCTGGGACTAGGCTGGCTGGGCAGGGGCTGTGGATCAAGAGAGTCAATCTCAGACTTACCTGATTTGTTTGGATGTGTCTGAGGAAACAGCCCATCAAAAGGAGAGAATGTATATGATAAATCCAAAAGAATGGAGCTAGAGTGAAGGCCCACAGCAGTAAATGGCCATGAGAACTGGATATGGGAGGCCAAGAAGGAAGTGGAGGGCCAGACTAGTGATGGTTGTTGAGGGGAAAGTGAGCAAAGGGGAGCAAAGGAGAAGGTGGGTTGCAAAAGGGCTTGTAAGCAGCCCCAAGCCTGCCTGACACTTTCAAGGATAGAGTGGGGCTAGGACCAGGGAGGCTAATCTCTACTTAGGATACCTAAATGAGGGGTAGAGTTGCTGGGGGAAATCCTTTGGTAGAATTTAGTTAACTTAGCAGAGATCTGAATAAATTATGGAGGTGAATAAACACTGAATTAATAAGATCATACTGTACTCCAGAAAAACTTGATTGAATGACTGATAGATGCATTCATTCTTCCTTCAAGCATCCAGTGTGTTTTGTACATGCTCTAGGCACCCTTCTAGACCATGGGGAATCAGTAGAGAAAAACATCAGCATATGAACACATTTTTAGCTATGGTCTACTTAGTCATGATTTGTTTTTAAGTCTGAAAATAATAAAGCTGATTGGGTGTAATAGCATGCTCTATTTTGGAAACACATTAACTAGTCAAAACAAGGTATTATTAAATAGTAAACAAGTAGTATAAATCATATTTAATTGCCAAATGAATCCATCATCAATTAACTTTGAAATGGAAGAAATAAGCAGCATGGGCTATTGATGTTAGCAGATATTCCTCGAATAATCTTTTTCCTTCACTCAACAAAATCTTTCTTGGAATTGAATAAAAATGATGAAGTTACTTCATTGAAAAAATATCTTCTATATGAGTCACAAAAAGTCGATAATCTAACTTATAAAGTGGTCAGAATCTAAAATAGTGAAGTAGTCAAAAGACAGAAAGTGGGAAGACAGTGACCTGGCTTATCTTGTGGAATGGTGCTCCTCATTTATGCCTAAACAGTGCCTAGTACTGGGAGCAAGGCCTTGATGGGTATGTCTCCTGACCTGCTTGGGTTAGGCATACCAGGATTCTACCTATTTAAGGGGCTGTGGAGACCGTCAGGAACCAATACCACCTTAGGGAAGAGAAAGCAGTCTAGATTTTACCCAATAACCAGTATATCAATTGTCAGAGGGATTCTACCTATAGCAGGGTCTCTGTCATTCATTTAGTTGCATATCTAAGGCCCAGAGGAAGAAGGGTTGTGAATAAAAACTGAAAAATGTAGTTCACTAGAAACTCTTAAATTAAGGTATAAGCAGCACAGCTTAGAAGCTTGTTTCAACAAGGTATTACATGACAGAGAGACAGAGAGAGAGAAGCATTCTTTATTTTGCCACAGAATACATTGGAGCTTCAGCTCCATAAACACTCCAACGCATGAGCAGCCCCAGCAAAACGGGTGGTAATGGTACCAGAGGACAAGGCAGGAAAGCCTGGCATAGACAGCCACGCTGGACAGGTCTGGATAGAGGCGGGCGGGACAGCACCCGTGCAAGTGGAACTCATACTTGATGGATCTCATATCTAGGCACATGTGAGGTACCCCTGGGGGAGTTCCAGAAATTCTTCGGTGGTGGGGAAAATGTTAATGATACTTGAGGGCTCTGCAATAACAGGTATAAACCAGAGCAAACAAGTCAAATAAGAGTTACTAATGTTAAAATAACCTATTTATTATAAATCGGCCATCAATGGATCGCAAAACTGACTGAGAAAGGTTTCACCACACATATAATCAGTTGCTAAACAAATAAAATGTGAATATTATGGCTCTGTTGGAGAAACTATTGTGTAAATGTTTTTGAAATATTCAGCAGAGAGCTGTAGAAACTAGTAAAATCTCAGGACCTTTAGAACTGAAGAATTTCAGTGGATGCCACATATTTATCTATTATAAAGAAAGTATGAGAGCCAGAGAACTAAAAATAATAGTAGACTATAGAGGCTAGGGTATATTAAAAAATAATTTGAAGACAAATAAATATCTAGATAACATTTATATAATAGCTATTGCCAAAGAGGCAGATGGCTTATAGAGATCAAATATAGACTCAAATCCAGGGCATTTTAAGTGACTAGAAACTTTGTAACTAAGAAAATAAGCATTTTCTTGAAGCAAAAACCCAGAAAATCAAGCTATTTACATAGCACTTGATAATATTGTTTCCAGATATGCTATTTTATAACATTTGCCATAATTCTATTATCATTGTTTCTCTTTCTACTTCCTATTTTTTCTTTTCTTATTCCTCCTTTTCTTTGTGTCCCTCTCTTTTTTCTCCTTCTTCCTCTCCTCTGTCCTTCTTCTCCACTCCTTTCTCCGTTTCCTCCCTCTCTCCCTTCTTTTTCCCCTTCCTTCGTTCCTTCCTCCCTCCCTCCATCCCTCCCTGCCTTCCTTCCTTTTCTCCCTTGCTTCCTTTCCCCAGAAATGCCTAATTCAAAGCCTGGATCACATTTCTTAGGAATCCACAATTTACCCGAATAAATTTTAAGTGGCATTTCACTCCAAAATTCAGAGTGCCTCTACATACCTAGTATGCAGTATCAGCTAATAACAGGATAGATCAGAGTTTAAAGGGAAAGAAGCAACTCTGATTGCCATGGTAGAAAAAAATTGTCCCCATAAAACTAATGTATTTCATTAGTATTTAATCCCAATGATATTGTAATACAGGTGTTATGGAACTGGATTCAAATATCTATTCCTAAAATGTTTAATGTTGGCATGTCAAAAGAAAACTAACAAAAATAATTGCTATCTGACTTTTACTTTATTGACTTCAATGAACTATGTGAATTTACTTCTTTACACATATGTGCTGCATTCCTCATTATTTCTTCAAGCACTTCAAATAGTCTTGGCCACATTGCAGCATTAAAACATATATTCCTGTGTTTTCAGTTCAATTAAGTCCATTATGCTTTGTCTTACAACTTAATAAATGAAGAGGTTCTAGTATGACTCAAGAAACAGGAGCCAAAGTACATACAGAATTGTAAAATGAGAAGTACAATAAAGTTTAATTTATTTGGATTTATTTTGCCCCCCAACTCTGATACCCCTTCATTGTTTTATTTTTCTTCATATTATTTGTCACTTTTTAACATACTGTATATTTCACTTATTTTTCTTAATGTCTGATTCCCACACATAGCAGAGGATCAGGGAATATATGTTTAATGAGTTTATCTCACTTTTGGGGAATTTATTATTGTTGTGCTGTGTTAAGAACATTTGCTAAGCAAATGATTAATATAAATAAGACTAAAAGAAGATCGTTTATCAATAGCAGCAAAAATTACTTTCAAACATTTCAGAAATAATCATGAGTGTGGGGGAAAAGTTACCTAGAAGTCATTGAATACATTATTATGCCCTGTTACCAAAAAAAATCTGTGTGTAACATAACTCAAAGATAATATATCAACCGTGGCATTACAGGACTTTTCTTTTACAAGTGTTTTAGAATTCAGACATCACTCATCAATCTAGACTGACTATTCCAGATCTGAAAGAGTTATTAAACCCCACACCGTCTGTAGGGTCAGTCTACTAGGCAGTATTAGTTCACTAAACATTTTCTGTTTACTGAGTGAGAGGCCTTTAATTAAAATGCTGTGGGGAATAAAAAAATGAAAAAGACATATTCCTCATGGAGGCTAAAAGAGCAATGAATTTACCCTGAAAGAGTAATATTGAAAATGGAGAAGGCAATAATGAAATAATGGAACTATTTCTTAAGCACTTAGGATGAGCTGGATTTTAACAGAAGGATGTGAAAGGCAAGGATGCAGTGGACTGAAGAACCAGCATGGACAAAGACATGGATGGGGTAAAGTGCATGGAGTTATTTAAGAACCAAGATCAGCTTGTGTGGAGGGATGCAGGTATATTAAAAATGGAGTCACTTTTCATAAATGTGTAGTGTTTTTGAGAATAAATTATGTAATAATCTGCCTCAGAGATGCTATCTAGGAAAGGTTCCCTCTGTGTTGCCTTCTTACTCCAAGGTTTTCTAAGGCCCTTTGGCAAATGCGTACAGAGAACAAATGCATTCTGGAAGCACCAGAGAATGCAGGATGAGAGATTTGGAATTCCCATAAACAGAAGTGATAGACACAGATTTGCTAAGGCACTGTACAGTTGGTCAGCTTATCAATTATTAAGTGAAAGACCTGACTGGTTGTAAAATGCTCTGCCAGATGAAATGAACCACGGGGTAGAACATGGAACACAAAGGAGAGAGAGAGATGTTCATCCCGAATGGAATTGAGAAGTCTGAGAACCACAGAGCTCTATTATTCTCCAAATCTTCAAATTTGAGCTTGAAGTAATGAATACATAATGAAGATGAATCATTACGTTTCTAGTCACCACTCCAGAATCAATAGTGTTATTTTTCTTTAGCAAAATTAAGTCGCTCTTTATAAGGAATCATAATATGCAGTACGAGTCTCTGAATTCTCATTTTAGAGCTATCATTCTTGCCAAATTTCCCTAGAGAAATGGTATACCTTTCTCTGGCTTTTTAAAAAAAAATCTCTTATTGTTTTGTCTCTTTTTCAATATTGATTATGATAGTAATACATAATGACTATATTAATTTGTAAAAATACCAACAAGTAGAATAAAATACTTGAAATACCATGGCTGCTATTATTTTCTATGTCATTTTATCACTCTTTTTCTTTCAGCTAATGATGAACAGTCAGCAGGAAATCACAGCATGAACAAACACACACGTATAGAGCCACCCTAAACTGAACACCTGTATAAATTATTTTTACTTAAAATACATTATAAATATTTTCATATCAATTATGCTTCCTTCAGAACATAGTTGTTAATTATCAGATAGAATTTTAATACACAAATATACCATAATTTATGTAACCAACCTCTAGTCTTTGGTCATGTAATTTTTTTCCAATTTTTATATTAAAAATATAGTGATATGTTGTACATAAACATTTAGCATATCCATTATCATTTCCTTATGATAGAATTGTAGGGTAAAGAGTTTGCAAAATGTTCAGGGTTTTGACACACATTGCTAAATCACCTTGGAGCTGAGCATGAATGACTATTTTCCTGAATCCTGTCCAACACTGGATATAGTAACTAAAAAAGAAAAAAAGAAATGTGATGTATTATCTTAATGTTATCTTGACTAGCATCTTTATTACCACTGAGATTGAACATTTTTCATATGTTTATTAGCCATTTGTATTTCTTAATTTGTAAAGCAGGTGCCTATTTGGGAACTTGGGTTTTATTGATTTCTAAGAGCTCTTTAAATGTTAGAAAGAGTAAGCCTTTATTCGTTATATGTGAATTCTTTTTTTTTTCCTTTTATTATTATACTTTAAGTTTTAGGGTACATGTGCACATTGTGCAGGTTAGTTACATATGTATACATGTGCCACGCTGGTGCATTGCACCCACTAACTCGTCATCTAGCATCAGGTATATCTCCCAATGCTATCCCTCCCCGCTTCCCCGCACCGCACAACAGTCCCCAGAGTGTGATGTTCCCCTTCCTGTGTCCATCTGATCTCATTGTTCAATTCCCACCTATGAGTGAGAATATGCGGTGTTTGGTTTTTTGTTCTTGAGATAGTTTACTGAGAATGATGATTTCCAGTTTCATCCATGTCCCTACAAAGGACATGAACTCATCATTTTTCATAGCTGCATAGTATTCCATGGTGTATATGTGCCACATTTTCTTAATCCAGTCTATCATTGTTGGACATTTGGGTTGGTTCCAAGTCTTTGCTAGTGTGAATAGTGCCACAATAAACATACGTGTGCATGTGTCTTTATAGCAGCATGATATATAGTCCTTTGGGTATATACCCAGTAATGGGATGGCTGGGTCAAATGGTATTTCTAGTTCTAGATCCCTGTGGAATTGCCACACTGACTTCCACAATGGTTGAACTAGTTTACAGTCCCACCAACAGTGTAAAGTGTTCCTATTTCTCCACATCCTCTCCAGCACCTGTTGTTTCCTGACTTTTTAATGATTGCCATTCTAACTGGTGTGAGATGGTATGTCATTGTGGTTTTGATTTGCATTTCTCCGATGGCCAGTGATGATGAGCATTTTTTCATGTGTTTTTTGGCTGCATAAATGTCTTCTTTTGAGAAGTGTCTGTTCGTGTCCTTTGCCCACTTTTTGATGGGGTTGTTTGTTTTTTTCTTGTAAATTTGTTTGAGTTCATTGTAGATTCTGGATATTAGCCCTTTGTCAGATGAGTAGGTTGCAAAAATTTTCTCCCATTTTGTAGGTTGCCTGTTCACTCTGATGGTAGTTTCTTTTGCTGTGCAGAAGCTCTTTAGTTTAATTAGATCCCATTTGTCAATTTTGTCTTTTGTTGCCATTGCTTTTGGTGTTTTAGACATGAAGTCCTTGCCCATGCCTATGTCCTGAATGGTAATGCCTAGGTTTTCTTCTAGGGTTTTTATGGTTTTAGGTCTAACGTTTAAGTCTTTAATCCATCTTGAATTGATTTTTGTATAAGGTGTAAGGAAGGGATCCAGTTTCAGCTTTCTACATATGGCTAGCCAATTTTCCCAGCACCATTTATTAAATAGGGAATCCTTTCCCCATGGCTTGTTTTTCTCAGGTTTGTCAATGTGAATTCTTACTTAGAATCACAAAAATGCAATTCTACCCACCATGGACATAGTATAACCTGGATATATTTTGATATTCGCATCAAGTAAATTATTTTTAAAATAATTTATAGGAATAGAAAAAATTCAACGTGAAACTAAAATATATTTCATGATTCTCATGAACAAACAGATCTTAATTGCTCCACTAGAGATTTTAATATCAGTCTTTTAAGTTACAAATAACAATAAAAAGGACAATTCACTCCATAAACTGGCTAGCAATCAGAATGCAAATCAGAGGATGAGCCTTTGCTTCATCAGGAAAGCAGTGACTAGGTTTTTAATTGTCACACCAAATTTCATACAAAACTGGGGAAATATGACTGACAGCACATTGAAGACATGCACAAGAGTGAAAACCAGAAATTTGTGTAGATGGAATTCATTTTGTTTTTATTTCAACTTCTGATCAAGATTACATTGGGGTAGGAAGAAATTATAGATTAAAAATAAATTATTCTGATAGCTTTATTACAGCATAATATTTGACGATAAACTACCAAGATTTTTAAACTAGATTTGACTTTAAATCCTTAAGTTGGTTCTTGCTTTGTCTTTCTGCTTGCTTGGTTTACTTAAATGG
Source organism: Pan troglodytes (assembly GCF_028858775.2). NCBI lineage: Eukaryota > Metazoa > Chordata > Mammalia > Primates > Hominidae > Pan > Pan troglodytes. The sequence continues at coordinate 134,996,251 of NC_072398.2, forward strand.
CTCTATACATACTGGTACTTGTGTAAAGTTTTACTTCTAGAAACAAGATACTTAAACAAAAAATCAAGACCTAAGCCGTCTTCCAAAAATCCCTATTCTACAGCATTTATTTTATTCAACCTGAAAATTGCATTAATCACACTTATTTTTTTTCCTTTCTTCAATTACTTCCTTGATAAGAAAATCTCTGAGTACCAGGAGAATGCCTTCTAGGTAGATAAGATTCTTCTCCATGATCACTTTTGAATCTAGTTAAGACTCTTAGTTAAAAATATCCACCCCAAATGATTTTTTAAAACTGTGGTGCATTTATACCAGACAGTACTACTCAACAATAAAAATGACCTATTGATACATACAACTTGAGTGGATCTCAAGGGCATTATGCTGAGTGGGGGAAGCCAATGTAAAAATCACAATCTATATGATTCCATTGATATATCATATTTGGAATGAAAACATTATAGAGATGGAGAACAAATTAGCTAGGAGATGGAGATGGAGAACAAATTACCACCAAGGATGGTGGCAGGGAGGGAAGTGGACAGGATTATAAGGGGCAGCTTGAGCCACATTGTTGTAGTGATGGGATCGCTCTACATGTTTATTGCAGTGGTGTTTACATGAGTCTACATATGTGATGAAATGGCATCAAACTATTTACACACATTGTCCCAATGTTACAATATCAATACAATATCAAACAACATCAGTGTTTGATATTGTATCATAGCAATATAAGATGTAACCATTAGGAAAAGTTAGGTATACAAGATCTCTCTGTAGTACTACATTTACAACTTTTGGTGAATCTATAATCATTTCAAAATAAATTTTTTAAAAAAATCCACTCAAATGGAGAAGGGGGTAGGAGAGAGCCTTTCTGAAGGTTCAGAGATGAGCAAACTTTAACCAATCTTCAAGACAATTCTGTGTTAAAAAATAAAAACAAAACAGACAAAAAACTGCATGCACAAAGTATTTACCATTTCTCTAAAAGTATATGGTCATAATTCTTATTTTTGAGGTTTAAAAATATATATCTTTAGTTTTCCCTAGCAATTTTATAATGCATGCTTTTAATACAATTATTTTAAAGAGATGAAATCTTACTATGTTCCCCAGGCTGGCCTCCAACTTCTGAGTTCAAGCAATCCTCCTGCTTCAGCTTCAAGAATAGCTGGGACTACAAGTATGTAGCACCTTGCCCAGGTTTTTAATATAATATTAGAAGAATTTTATAATGTATGTTTTTTAGTAGATTATGGATATTATATTTCTATTTTTACATATTATAGTCTCTCTTAGCAAATATATTGTATGTACTTTATAGATCAGTTTTTCTTAGGAAATTTATCTTTCTAACATTTAGAAATGTTATCATGGTAACCATGGAAGTCTGTCAAAATTTCAAAAGGTGCTATCTACAGATCTTTGAGTAGAATCAACTACCCTGAAATTATATAAACCTGAAATTTTGATTTGAAGATGTAGTTCAGCATATTAGTTTACTTTTGAGTAAACTGAATTTAAATATATTTGAAATCCTTTTTTGAAGATATAGAATAGGATGTCAGTTGGCTTTTTCATAAACTGAATTTACTTAAACTTGAAGTCTTGATTTAGAAATATAGTTAAGTATGTCAATTGGCTTGTGTGTGTATTTGTGTATAATTTGCCTAATGTGGCCAATTATATAATTTGCATATTTAATCACAATAGTTGGATGACCTGGGGCAAATGACTGCAAGTCCTCTACATTTCCAAAATATGTAGATGATAATAATACCTGTCTTACCTTCTTCACAAGGTAAAACACTAAACAAAGGTTATTATTGTTACTAATAAAAAATAATTGCAACAGGGCTATTTTGTCAACCTGTGGAGTATGATCTATTCATAAAGCCTGTCTTTTCCACCTCTGAGGAAGAATTTAAATGAAGCATACACAAAAGAGTTTTCTGATTAGTTCCAAGTAAATACCATCAAATAAAACCCCTAAATGAGCACATAGACAGTGTAAAAATAAAAAAGCAGCACTCTTAACAATGGCACAGGGCAGATATGTTTCTTCTGTTATGGGAGCTGTAACCTGCCCCCATTTTAAAAATTATTTTCTTTTTTTAGTATCAAAAAACTTCAAGTTATGCTTGTTCATTTGAAAACTGCTTATTGGCCTGCTGTAATGGCTCATGCCTGTAATCCTAGCACTTTGGGAGGCCAAGGTGGGAAGATCACTTGGGCTCAGGAGTTCAAGACTATCCTGGGCAACACAGGGAGACATGTCTTTACAAAAAGTAAAAAAAAAAAGTTACTCGGGTGTGGTGGTGTGCACCTGTAGTCCCAGCTACTCGGGAAGCTGAGGTGGGAAGATTGCTTGGGCCCAGGAGGTAGAGGCTGCAGTGAGCTGTCATCATGCCACTGCACTCCAGCCTGGGTGACAGAACAAAACTCTGTCTTAAAAGAAAGAAAACTGAATCCAGTCTTAGAAAATAATGGCAGTATTGCTTCTAAAAAAGTAAACATTCGAAATATTCAACAATTACAGAATGGATAAGCAATGATACATATATTGCAATAATGTGGCATTTTCAGAGACATAATAATAATTGAAAACAAGATATGCAGCTATTATTTCAACTATATAAAAATTTGGTTTAAAAATTAGTGTGATACTTCAGAATATTAACTGGGTTTCCTAGATAGTAGAACTATAGATGTCTTTTTCTTCTTTTTTACAAATTTGTTTCCAAATTTTCAGTAATGAGATTTCTTACTTTTATTATTAGAGAAAAACTTGTTTGAAACTGTTAATTGTTGTTGCGGTTGACAGCCTCTAAGGTGGCATCCAGTGAATCCTAACCTTTTGATACACATGCCCTTGAGCAATCACTCCAGGAGTGTAGGCTGGACCTAGTGACTTGCAAATAATAAATAGAATACGGAAAAAATGATGGAATGTTATCCTGTGATTAGATTACAAAAAACAGTGTCTTCCATCTAGGGTGCCCTATTTCTGCTTTCTTGTGCACTTACTCTGAAGGAAGTCAGCTGCCATGTTGAAAGCTTCCTTATGAAGTGGTCCACATGGCAAGAAGTTGATGTCTCCAGACAATAGCCATCAAGGACCTGACCCCATGGTGAGCGAGTTTGGAAACGGGGTCTCCCCTGCTTGAACCTTGAGATGTCTACAGCCCTGACCAGCAGCCTTGAGAGAGATCCTGAGACAATGGCATCTCGCTGTTGCCAGGAATCTTGACTCATAAAAACTAGGATATAATAAAGATTATTATTTTAAGCTGCTAAATATTGGGGTAATTTGTTATGCAGCCACATTTAGCTAATACTGTCATTATTTAAAATGAGCATTTATTTTGTATTCTAAGATCTGTAAAAGTGTACAAGTTCCTCCACAAAAATGTACTTGGTTTTCCTTCAAAAATATACCTGGTAATCTAAAAGTATTAGAAGTAAAATAAATTCTTGCTATGAATATATTTAATCATCATGTAAATATTGTTTTCAGCTTTTTACTATGTCATAGCTATGTGCTTATGAACTTAAGAGCCAAAAGTGAACAAGACAAGTTAATGCTATCAAGGATCTTATAGTCTGGTCTGGTCAGGGGAGAAAGGGGTTGGGAAGGATAGAGATACATAAGTAGACAATAATTTCAATAAAATTGAAGTACAATAGCAGAGAAATAAATATAGTGTCATGGGAGCACAATAGAAGGAGAGACTATCCTTCTCAAAATAAATAAGAAAAAAATCCACAAAGGATTATACATCTAAGCCAGATTGTACAAGATGATAAGTACATGCAGGATAGGGGATAGGTTGTGGAGAAATGCTAGACTCAGGTAATAGCATGTACAAATGTGGAACTGATACTGTAATAGCCATGATGGGAAAGAGCAGGTGATGGGACATGTCAGTGCAGAGTCCACAGAAATAGTGAGAGATGGGTCTGGTAAAACAGTGGAGCTAAGTAATGACAAGTAATAGAAGTCAAATAAAGAAATAAAAATGGGAGGCTGAGACAGGAAAATTGCTTGAATCTGGGAGGCAGACATTGCAGTGAGCCAAGATCATTGCATTTCAGCCTGGGTGACACAGCAAGACTCCATCTTAAAAAAAGAAAGAAAGAGAAAAGAAATTGAAATACTATACTATAGGTATTGAGCCATCATTAAATCCTTTAATGATGGGAGTCAACTAATTTATGTTATGTAAGGATGATTCTAACATAAAATGAAAGTGGAGAATGGTTAAAATGGGAATGGCTGTAAAGACAATTAAAATAGGAGGCAATTAAAATAATACACCATGGAAGATCATCACCTGAGTCTGGGAGGTCAAGACCGCAGTGAAATCATGCCACTGCACTGCAGCCTGGGTAACAGAGCAAAATCTTGTCTCTAAAAAGCAAAAAAAAAAAAAAAAACCAACAAAAACAACAACAACAAAAAAACAAAATAATAATCCACCATAATAATAGCTACTATTGATTTAAAACACTGTAGAAAATATTACTTGCATTTGGTCTTAACAATTAGCTTGCCTAATAGCAATCATTGTTTTTCACTTATGAGGAAAGGAAGGCCCAGAAAAGTTAAATGACTTGCCTCTACCTCACAGCAGCTAAGTAGCACTGCTGGTTCAGAGAAAAATAAACTATAAAAAATGAATCAAATGTAAACTCTAGAACTGAAAAATATAGCATCTAAAATAACAAATTTGTTGAATTGAACAAATAGCAGAATGAAGATAACCAAGGAAACACAGTCAGTGAACTTAAAGATAAATCAATGGAAATTATCCAGTCTGAAGAACAAAGAAAAGATTGAAAAATATTAAAATATCCTCAGAGAGCTGTAGGACAATATTTAAAGATTTAACGTACATATAATTGGAGTCCCAAAGGGAGAGCAGAAAGAACATGAGTTATACAAACATTTTTTTAATGGTGGCTTACATTTTTTTCAAATTCAGTGAGTGACATAAATTTACAGATTCAAGAAACTCAATGGACCCCAGATAGAATCAATACAAAGAAAATCTCATATAGGCCCATAACAGTCAAACAGCTGAAATTTTTTTTTAAATTGAAGACAGAAAAAAATAACATGTATATAGAAGGAAATGATACAAAGGAATCATCAGAAACAATGCAGGCCAGCAGATAGTGGGAGAACATTTGCAAAAGTTGCTGAAACCATCGGGAAAGAAGCCCTCTATTCTTTTTCCTGAGGATGGTAAGATGGTAGGATAAAGCCTGAATATGGCAGCACCATCTTACTATCAGACATGGGAATGGAAACTAGATTCTGGATGGCATTGCTTGAGTGATTAGATCAAATGTGACTCTGATTCATCGAAACTATGCACTTTTTTTTTTGTATAAAGCATTTTTAGGAAGGTTTCTGTCATTTACAGGCAAATGAGAGCCTATTAAAACAATCATCCTTTCAAATGTAGTCGAAATATTCTCTCCTTTTAAAAATCTTTCCTGTACTGGGGCGGTGGCTCACACCTGTAATCCTAGCACTTTGGGAGGCCGAGGTGGGTGGATCACCTGAGGTCAGGAGTTCAGGACCAGCCTGTCCAACATGGTGAAACCCCATCTCTACTACAAATACAAAAATTAGCTGGGCATGGTGGCGGGCACCTGTAATCCCAACTACTCAGGAGGCTGAGGCAGGAGAATCACTTGAACACAGGAGGCGGAGGTTGAAGTGAGCTGAGATCGCGCCATTGCACTCCAGCCTGGGCGACAAGAGCAAAACTCCGTCTCAAAAAAAAAAAAAGTCTTTCTAATCCTTCCCATTCTTTTATCTCTCAGAAAGAATTAGTTGCTCCCCATCCTCTGTACTTTATTAGTGTCTCTTCATTGTTGAACTATTTATATTGTATTTTTAAAAACAGAGTATGATCCCCTTGAGGGGTGGTATTGACTTAGTTTTCTTTGTATCTGGATAATAGCTGTAGCACATAGTGAACCACAAATATACATTTTTTTCAATTAGACTTTTTCTTAAGGGATGCGATAGTTTTTCTTAATTGATTGGATCAGTTAAAACGCCTCTGGTTAAAAGCAACAGAAATCTCCAAAGAAATGGACTTAAATGTTCAAGAGAATTGATTGGGTCATGCCACTGAAAAAAATCCAGAGGGAAAGTACCTTAATCAAGGTCGACTACAGGGGATGAAGAAGGAATCATACTAAGAAAACTATCAGGTACCCTCCTCAGCAACTGGAGGAATTTTTGTAGAATTAGCATATGTGGTCTATATCTTGGATGAAAATACGAGAGAAAGAATCCTACACCTCTTTCTTCTTTCCCAGAGTCTAATGCACAGTGGTTGCAAAGTCTTAAATATTATTGCATGGAGAAGTATGAGATATCTGATAAAAGCGTATCACAATTTTTTTCCTGTCTTGTGATTCAGATTTTTTTAGTTACTTAATGTCTTTAATTTTTAAATTTATTTATTTTAAAATTTTTTTGTAGAGACAAGGTCTTATATATTGCCCAGGCTTGTCTTGAACTCCTGGCTCAAGCAGTCTTCCCAGCTCAGCCTTCCAAAGTGTTAGGATTACAGGTGTGAGCCACCACGGCAGGCCAAGAAATTTTAATGATTATAAAGATCATTCATAGTATGTTATTTTCAGCAGCAAATTATAAACAACTAAATATTCATTCAAAGTGGTAAGCCAAGAGATAATTCCTACAGCAGACAGATTACCAATGTCAGCATAAGCATAAATTTAAGTAATATGGAGAGTAAGACTAGACGTAAAGTTGAAGGGTAAAAGAAACTGCTTCTGGAGTATGGGACAGTGGGCATAGGGTACATAGAATAACAGCTTCTCAAAACAAGTTATTTTCTATCATTGGATTTCCTAACCATGTTTATGTACTTATTTGATAAACTTAAACATTCTAAAAATTAAAGAAACTTAAAGTAAGGCAATTCTAAAGATTCAGTAAGTCTTAAGAAAAACCAAACAAACAAGAATTTGGCAAACAGATCTAATCCCAATGCTTATGCTAGTCAAAACAGCTCTCTTTCTGTGCCTAAAAATTATTCAGATACTTCCTATGTTTTCTCTCTCTTGCCTGCCTAGACTTCAATGATTCTGCTTTTAGTTCAGCATCTGAACCCTAGTCCTTGCCTTTGCCACTCCCTAGACTCAGCTTGGTTTTCCATTGTTTCAGTGATCTCCATACTTGTGGCCACCCCAGTGGGATGCAGCCAAGAGTGTTTATCAACTGTGCTGAAGGCATGTCTTGGCTTGGCCCATGGCTTTCAGGGATGGGTGCAGTGCACATCATCATTACCATCTGAGAATTATGTTTGATTATTTATTAGGTAATATATTTAATTAAAGAACATGGCATCATGAAGAAATCATGGTTTAGAATTTACTGGCCATCTCTAACTTTTCATGTTAAAATAATTTCTGACATCATCAAGAGAGAAGGGTGCCAAATAGGAAGAAGGGCTACTTCAAGATCACCTCACTGTTCAAACAGAGAAACAATCAAGAGTTGTAATGCCTGAAGCTTCCCTCACTCCTCCCATTCCCTGGGAACATCTACTAAATCAACAATGTGTTTTAATTATAATGGAAAGGGTCAGTAACACAATCTTCTTAAATTCTACTCTCAACCTGGCCAAAATAAAGGGCACAAGCCTCTCACTGATGCCATTTTGATTACACAAATTCAAACATGCCCACTTTTAATAGCTAGCAAGGTAAATTCTCCATGTCCATTAAGATTCAAGATATCATTACAAAGTTATATTGAAGGGTATGACACAGCACAAATATTTGCAGGAGGCTAAACTATTTGTTACAATACTTATTTCTAAATGAATTACCTTGTGGTTGATAGTAAAGCTGAAAACTAGGAAATAAGGGTCAGATTCCTCCTGTGAGATCTCCCTTGTAAAATTATCCCAAATGTAATAATACCACATTATTGACTTAAGCACACTTCCCAGTGACATGCCATAGCTGACCTGTAATTTTTATTCTACATGATGCCAGCCCTAATAAAATGACACTTGTGAATGTAAATTAAGCTCGCAAAGGGGACAGATTGCATGATTCTGATTTCTTTCAGATGCCTGTAGGCTATCACAGGTTCCATATGTGAAGTAATTATGTTCACTGAAGGAAAGAATAAATGCTGTCAAATTGTGTACTGAGAGAGAAAGCAGCTATTATATTTCAGTAGTCGCTAGAGCATTGCCCCCAGACAGTAGCAAGATGTATAAGAAAATAAAAACGGTGCCAGCCATATATTACACATCTGCCTTTACATTTGTAGCTCCCTTTAAATGTATATTATACAAAGACAATAACTTACCCATGAACGTTTTAGCTGTCTTCTTCGGCATCTTTTCTGTGGAGCCATTTTGAAATATGTGGCATGATAGTTATTGAAGGGATAATGAATACAGATACTTAGTTCTGTTTCTCTTGCGTCGTACTGAGAAGCAACAACCCTGTTGGAACTTTGATGTGCGAACTTTGCTTTTTGCTGAACGACGTCTCAAATTCAAGCCCAGCCCTGCCCACAGCTGTTTTCTTCATAACTTATGGGAATGGGGGCGAGTCTTTCTCCATTTAAAAACCTCCTTACTTACTGAGGGCATTTTAAAAAATGAATTTGAATAGTTAGAATAATATTTGGTACTTATTGTGTATTGTGTAATTTATTAGTTGAAGTCTCATTCTTTTTCTTCCTTAGTATCCTAACTGAAAAAGTGATTGATACAGATCTTTTTTAAAAAGTGTATGGTTTCCAGCATAGAGCTAATGGGGCCTAGCTACACCTCTGTCCTTGCCTAGGGGAAATTGTATTGAGACCTGAGAGGCACAGCCGACATGCATTAAGTCTAAATAATCCTGGGAGGAGGAATGTTCTGTATTTTTTTTTTTTGGATCTTATCCCTACCCTCTGAGAAAGGTATGCAACTTTTAAGATTGGTTACCATCCCTCTTCGGCAACCCTCTAAGGACTCTGTTTTATGCTGCTTTTTGATTGACCAGACTCCTCCAGTCAGGCTTCTAAACTTAATCTAAACTAATTTATGTTTCAGCCGCCTTCTCTATTCTCTGAAAACCAAACCAAACCAAACCAAACAAAATCTACCCTAACACTTCAGAATAGTTTAAGTTGGGTATTAATAATAAAAAACAAAAACTAACGTATACTATGGTGTTAATAAGTGGGAGGTGGTTATAATTATTTGTACTTTACAAAGGAATATTCATTAAACTAAATGAGTGATTCCAAACTGCATGATAAAATGCACTGGAGAATATCAGATGGAATAGATTTTAATGTTCATCTACGTAATTTAAGAAACAGAAGTTTATCAGTTTCGGTGTGAACAATCCCAGTGCCTGGGAATATGAAACCTCAGGAGGTTCTATTCCCTTCAGTGTTGACTGCTAAAAGAGTTCTTTATAATGAGGTAAAGTCAAAACTGTCAGTGGAAATATCTATCCTTTGATGCCAGTTTTACCTTTTACAGCTGCAAAGAAAACTCAGCTCCCTCTCCTACAACCTTCCAATCTGTGAAGGCAGTAACCACAAGCTCACTTCCCAAATGAATTTTCAGTACAAAATCTCCCCATTCCTTCAATGCTTTCATCTTTTAATATTGCTTATAAGCCTTTCCATGCCTTGAATATATTCAGGAAGTACAAGAGAGAAAACGTTTAGAGAACATTGTCTCTTTTAAATCACACCACTTTAGTGGTCTCCTACCATAGTAATACTAGCACTTTATGCTGTAAACTGTCTTGGATGGTTATCAATGAATGCTGAAGTCAGGGAGAGTGATATGAAGAGTCCTTATACTTCCAATCAGGTACTTCCTGGTTTTTTTGTGTGTGTTTTTTTGTTTTTGTTTTTGTTTTTTTTTCAGTATCTGTAACTGGACTAGGGTATCATGCTGGAATGTATGAAGAAATAGTGACTGGCATGCCCATTAAAATGTCTGCTTTCTTAAAGTCAAAAGAGAAAAAGAGATCTCCTAAGAAAATAGATTCTACTTTGAGAATAAGGCAGAGGCTAGAATCTTTCCATAAAGCAAAATATTTTCCTTAGTTACTCAAACACCATACTTAACTTCCTGAAACTAAAAAAAATAAAATATAAAAAAGTCGAATGGGATGGTTTGTAGCATGTGACCAAGGAAATCCTGTGGACTCTATGCACCTCCCACCCTTTGTTATAGGTGAGCTTCTAAATGCAAGTTACTTCAAATCACCCCAACAAGTCAAATGAATCAAAAGAGAAATGTGAATGGATTATTTCATTTACTACAATGTCCTCCAGGTTCATCCATGTTGTTGCAAATGACAGGATTTTCTCCTTTTTAAAGGCTGAATAGTATTCCATAGTGTATATATACCACATTGTCTTTATTCAACCATTTGTTGGACACTTAGGTTGATTAGCTCCAGTTAGCTGTTCTTCTTTGTATACATATTTCAAAACATCATATTGTACATGATAAGTATAAACAATTTTTATTTGTCAGTTAAAACAAAGCAAAACAAAAGGGGAAGTGTGAAGAATTCTATTGAAATAAAGTAAAACTTTGCCTAATGATGGTTTTTCATTTGCTATTTGGCAACAAAATTTAACTTTATAGTAACAGAGGAATCATTGAGAAAGGCTGTTCTGGGGAAGAAAGTTCTTTGCCAAAGCTTTTACTGGGAGCGCAACCAAAGAAAATAAAATGGAGGCCAGGAATGGATGTCTCCTAATCTCTGGAAAAAATTATTCAAAGACTTTTATTGAGATATAATTTACATACTGTACTATTTACTCATGTAAGGCATACAATTCAATAGTGTTTAATATATTCACAGAGTTGCACAACCCTCAACACAATCGATTTTAGATAATTTTCATTACCCCCAAAAGAAACTTTGTATCCATTAACAGTAATTCCCCATTCCTTCCTCATCTCAATACCTGGCAACCACCAACCTAATTTCTTTCTCAATAGATTTAGACTTACCTGTTCTGTTCACTTCATGTAAATGAATTAATACTTGATTTTATGTAAAGGGCATCACACAATGTGGACTTTTTTGAATGGCTTTTTTTCACTTAACCTACTGTTTTCAAGGTTCATCCATGTTGTACAGTTTTATGAAAGCATTACATTTTGTTTATTCATTTATCAGTTGATAGATATTTGGGTTATTTTCATCTTTGGCCTATTTTGAATAGTGCTGCTGTGAAATATATGTGTACAGCTTTTTGTGTGGATGTTTTCATTTCTCTTAGAATTGATGAGGTAATATGGTAATTCTACGTTTAACATTTTGAGAAACTATCAAACTGTTTCCAACAAGGCTAGAGCATTGTACATTCCCACCAGCAAGGTATGAGAGTTTCAATTACTATACATCCAAGCCAGCACTTATTTTCTTTTTAATTATAGAATCCTAGTGAATGTGAAGTGCTCTCCTATTGTGATTTAATTTAAAGTTTTCTGATCACTAACTGTATCGAGCATTTTTTCTTTCATGTGCTTTTGGCTGTTTATATATCCTTTTTGTAGAAATGTCTATTCAAATCTTTTGCTGATTTTCTAATTGCATTACTTATATTTTTATTGTTGAGTTGTAAAACATTCTTTATATATTCTGGAAGCTAGTCCCTTAATATATACATATATATGATTTGTAAGTGTTTTCTCCCATTTTGTAGGTTTTTTTTTTTACTTTCTTCATAGTGTCCTTTGAAACACAAAAGATTTTTAACTCTGATGAAGTCTATTCTATTTTTTTTTTTTTTTGGTCAAAACTTTTGTTTTTGGTGTGTTATCTAAGAATGCTTTGCCTAACCCCAGGTGACAAACATTTATTTCTATGTTTTCTTCTTAAGAATTTTGTAGTTTTGGCTCTGAACTTAGGACTATGATCAATTTTGTGTTAACTTTGGTGTGCGGTATAGGAAGATGTCCAACTTTAGTCTTTCACAGAAGGACATTTGATGGTTCTAGCATTATTTGTTGAAAAGACTATTCTTCTCCATTGAAAATTCTTGGCACCATTGCTGAAAATCAGTTGGCCATAAATGTATGGTATGGGCTTTTGACCCAAAATTATGATAATTTTTTTAAAAAGAAAAAGAATTTTCAGATATAACTAGAACATTAAAAAACAGTAGATCTAAAACAGCACCAGCTCTAGGGAGAGGCAAGCAAGGAATTTGCTTTGGGCATAAAATTTAAGTACTCAATAATCAAGACAAATATTATTTTAAGGCAATATTTAAAAATTCACTCCACAGATACCCTAGGTCTTAAAAAAATCAAAATTGATGAAAAAGTCCACAGTGAACAAAATATAAAAATTTTAAATGAAGACAAAATCAGTATTACAATTATTTTTTTGCCTTGGGCTCCACCATAGCTCAGCACAGCACTGTTACTGATGCTGTCTTTATTAAACATTTTGATACTTCATCATGACTTTTTGCCTTAAAGTGGATTTTTAAATGTATAGCATCAAAATACATTTGTTTATACTATTGGCACCCTTCCTCCTTAAATTTTGCACTAGGTAAGTGCCAGATTTACTTCACTTACCTTGCCCCGGGTCCCAGCCCTGCTGACAACTACACATAATGTCTTTACACTCTAAACTTGCTAAATAAATTGCTTGCAAGCTTGATTAGCTAACCACAAACAAATGCCCATTCATTTAGTTAACCAGAAAAAGTCCCCTTTCCCTTTTTAACCAGAGAGAATTATTGACATTGCACAATACTTGTATCTACTAAAGAGATGTTCAATATTGTGACACCTGATTCAGTTTGACTGAATAAAACTGCATTACGTAGATCAAAAGCAGAGAGCCTAAGTTCAGTTCTGTCCTTTAACTAACTGTCCTCTGTAGAACTTGAGTACTTTCATCTTTTCATTACTAATTATCCATATTGGCTGGTTATCCACTGTTCTGCTGAAAGGTCACAACAATGACATCAGTGCTTGCAATGAGTGTGAATCTACTAGGTAACCACAATCTCTGACTCAGAAAACTATGGGATTAGATAAATTCAGAGAGATCATGCTGCATTCGAGCATACATTATGGGGTGTGGCTGATTGTAATGATTATGGTGGAGCAAAAGGAACAGTTGAAGGTAACGAGAAAACATGAATGAAATAGGAATAGGAAGAGAGATGCTTGGCCTATGAGAGTCCATTTTTCCTCCATTTTCATAGTGACATTTAAGTTTTTTATCTAAGGTTACTTTGGTTTTATACTTGAACCTAAACTGTAATTGTTTTCACTATTGCTTTGGGGCTGGGTAGCCAACAGTAATTTCTAATGGCTATTAACAAATATATCTAATCACCTTTTTAATAAGAATGATTGGCTTAGAGCAGGAGTACATAATAGGCCAGTTTGGACAGAGAGAAGTTGAAGACAGAATATGAAGGAAAAGACCTACCAAGGAAAAAGTAGTTGTAAAAATAGGAATAGCTATAGGAGAATATGGCATCTAAAGACAGTATAATAACTATTCACCTGGGGTGGGAGAGACAGTGGAAAACAAGTGAGGTCTGAGGACATTGAAGGTCAAAAATCTCACTATTATACTCAGGGATGGATTTGCTAGTCCAGGGTAAAGATAAAACAATATTGAAACAAGAGCCAATATTGTCATCCCCACTGGTGTGGTTTCTTCTTTGGTACCAATTCACATTCATTAGATCATCTAGTCTCACTCTGAGGTGAAACTGAAAAAAATAAAAAATAAAAAGATAAAGAAATGGTTACACGTAAATAATTACCCCTTCTGAAGGAGCTGACTTGACTGGTCAGGCCATGAGATCCTCTGCTGTATGAAATGCTTTCTATTTCCTATCATAGGCTCTACTTGAGCCATTTTCCACCTGAGGCACCCACTTTCCTGAAAAACTCTCACTTACGTCATAGTGGTTTGCAGTTAGCCCAGCCTCTGTCCAGTGCTTTCTGAAGTGTGTTCTGCTAATCTCTGTGATACAGTTTGATGGCCAATTTTTGGAACAAATGTATGTGTGTGTGTGTATATGTTTAATGACTTCAGAGTATCTGAGAAACTTTGGCATATATTGTCAACATTTTAAAATGACAATGCTAGTGGTGGTGCTGGTGGAGAAGGTGGTTGGTGGTCACAGGGCTGTAGATGACGTCTATCAGAGATATTTGACCGTGAAATCTTTTTTCGTGAACATTTTTAGTGAGGGTAGGAATAGAGTGTGAGAGAAGAAAAATGGCTCAGAGAAGCCTGAGCTCTGTGAGGAATGCAGCCCAGGGGGACATGAGTATAGGTCTTCAGACATGCCCCCCACACGCATGCCTGGGATCAATTGTTTCAAGTTATCCTGTCCCTGACTAGCTGCCTCACTCATTATCTTCATGTTCCTAGAACTTGTGATACAAAGATTAATGTACAGCCAATCAACAATATCTGTTATTTTAATGTAAATTCTTGGTAAGCAACTTAGAACTGCCTCTTTTCCTTTAAAAACCTGCTTGTAACTGTTGATAATTGGAGCCTGGCCTCTTCAGCTCATGTGTGTGGTGGCCTGGTCTTCAATCTGTGAGGTGGAAGCCTGTTGGCTGGACCTCCCCTCTTTTATTTATTTATTTTTTGCTGAGAGCTTTCTTCTAATAAATTCCACTCTCCTCACCTTTCAATGTGTCCATATGCCTAATTTTTCCTGGTCATGTGACAAGAACCTGGATTTTAGCTAAACTAAGAAGCAAAAGATCCTTCATCATATTGGCGGCACATATGAGGACATGAGGAAAAGTGAGTAAAATGCGGACCAAAAAATCTTTTTCCCTCTTGCTTCTGAGCCTTTTTGTCCTTGGACTTATTCTGAGAGTAGAGAAAACTGTGCCTCTCATCCCTCGTTGCTCTCAGGGGTGAGGAATACTGGCCTCAGTCCAACCTAGCCTTTTCTATGGAATTTTCCTTCCTTTATTGGGACTGTAATGGCACTACCCCACCCCAATGGCCACAGGCACATGCAGGACAGACAGGTGAGTGGTGCCTCCACACTCTCATCCCCTCCCAGCTGGGGCTGGGGCACATGGCCCAAGGGCCCCACGCGGCAGCCTGGCCAGTGTCCCCGGCCACACATCCATGGAGTCTTCCCATCCCTCAACCAAGGGGTCCAGCTCTGTCCAACAGTAATTAAAAGTTTCTCTCCATGTTGGAGGAATCCATTTGCATAAGAATAACAGGTTCTTCTGCAAGGCATCTTTCCAGTCCTGCACTTTAAGCTGTTTTTTCTTTTCTTTTCTCCACCTTGTCAGCAGTTAACATAGCCCTGCACTTTATGCTGCTTTTTTTCTTTTCTCCACCAGGTCAGAAGTTAACTTTTATGCAAAATCCTTTTTTTTTTCCTTTTAAAAGACGTTTTATTAGGCCAGGACTGCAACTATCATTGTTTATTTTCTCTGTAAAGTTTTAATTATGAAAAAAAAATTGTGAGGTTGGTCTTAAGCTGTAGCCAATCTGGTGTGCTTTGCATGTCTCTCTGTACAGTTCTGTCAGAAAGAGGAGGATCTTAGGATGAGATGCTGGCCTAGGACTCCATAAGCCCACTGTTTGAGCCAGCCCAGCAAACTGGTAGGTGGAAAATTTTGCCGCAGGCCTCCATCTCATTTTACATCCTTGGAAGCATGACCTGTAACCACGTGGCAGTGCTTTGTTTTAGCCTCCATTTTACAATGTCAGCCTAGGTTCAATCCTGGCTTATGGAATAAGTCCTTTCTGGTTTGATATCTGTATGACCATTGCCATTTGTTGATTATCTTCCCCTCCAAGAACCACCTTGACTTTTCCTTTCTCTGAGCACTTGAGAGGTTATCTTTGGTAAAGTTCAAAAGCCAGAAATATTGGCCACTTGGCATGGCTAAAGTCAGGTAATAAGGGATTTAAAAGAATTTTCTTAAAGAACACTCAGCTTAATTAAAAGCAGGTATCCAAATTATGGGTATATTTAAAAAGCCTTTGTTTTTTTCTCTTCCTGGATTTTGTTTTCATGGAAAAAGATTTTCTTCTCAGTTGACTGAATTATTTTTCTCTATTTTGCATTGCCACTCTTAATGCATATAGGAGATATTTTCTGATGGCCTTGGACTCCTTGGGAAAAACAGAAAAGGTGCCATGGATGCCATTTTGGGAGAGACCTCTGTTTTCCTCATGGAGCCCCAGGAATTAGAGGTGGACGGATCCCTCTCAAAATCTGTTTTTGTCTTCCAGCAATACCTATTAATTAGGACTTAGAAACTGCATGCTTTCCTAGCCTTGGCCTTAAGGGCTATACACCAGGAGACCAATAATCCAACTGGAAGACTGGCAAACAAAAAATCTTCTGTCTGTCTGTGTAATTATATATGTGTTGTGTGTGTGTGAGGTCTACAAAAAAGAGCTCTAATTGACTTAAAGAAGGATAAAGACTTGTATCAAATATTTTTAAAGGAAAAATAAAAGCTCTGGTACCTTTTAGTTCACATGACTTTAATTTTTGAGAAATAAAAACAGCCTTAAAGATCACTGGTAAAATGCAGATGTCAAAATGTAAATTTTTGCCTAGGATTAAAGGATTGTTTTGAATTAGGTAAGATAAAGCTAAAAGTTCAAACAAGTTATGGAAGGACTGTAAAAATTAATCTTGCAAAAGAAATTCCATGTGTAAACATATTGACTACATTCAAAAGGGTATTATATGGCTTTTCTGTAAATTAAGCATGGAAATAAGAGTGCAACAAAGTACTCTAAGGCACTAATCTGCTCTTTAGCAAAATTTGTAAAGGGTTAGGAAAGATTTTTGCTTTTTTAAAAATTTTTGAGTCATCATTTTGGCAAAACAAATAACTTACGGAAATCTGGAATTGTATTTCATAACATCAAGTGTTTTAAACATCTAACATATTTAACAGGCTTCCCCAAAGCAAACTTCAGTTTAAAAATTGTCTTTGCTGATGCCTAGCTTTTGGAAGCTACAGAGGACCTCTGGAGCACCCAGAAGAGAGATTAAACAGGATTATTTGACATGTTTAGGTACATAGGACTGCCAAAATGATGTTTAATCTTCTTCAGGTTATATTTTAGGGAATAATATGAATATATGTTGCAAAATTGTATGGGGTTTCTAAAATTCTAATGTCTGAGTATATGCTATCAATCACAATTAAGGTTGTTATTTTAAGTTATTGTAAACCACAGAGATAGCAAATTTCTTTATCAGTTGTGTTTCTGACTGTAACTACCCTAGACATTTTGTTATTCACAGAAAATTGTTGTCTTGTTTTGATCCTCTTCAAAAGATGATATATAATCAGCTATAGAATTTTGATAGACGTTCTCAAATGCAGGTTTCTGATAGCTTTGGAGATTGTGACATTGGTATAAAGGAAAAACATACAGGACTCATGAAAAGCAGAAATGTTTATGAATATCAAGCAAAAGAAGAGTTAAATGAATGGATTGAACTAATAGAAAACAAGTAATTATTTTGACTTTTGCTTAGAACATTGCTGATCTTTGTTTTGTTTTTCAGAGTCAGTGAAACTTATTTTAAGCTACTTATGGCCTTTATTAATTGAGATATACTTCTGTGAACAAAATTTTGAGCATATTCATCTCTCTCTCTCTTTCTCTGCTTGGCTTCCCCAGAATTTGGAAACTAGTTGTGAGTATCCTTAACTGATGGCAATATAGTTGTTTGCATCAGTGCAATAAGAATCCATTTTATTTTGCAACATGATTCAATTGAAGAAACTGGTTGTTTTATCAAGGCTTTGACTGGCTGGGTATACTTCCCTTAAAGGAGTCAAGCTCAACTTGCAGAGCTGATAAAAACCACTTGGAAAAACTGGCTTCATACTTTGTTTACATAGTCCCTGTACAGGGTTCTTAACTGGTGGTAAGTAAAGAATGTCACTTTCTAACAGGCCGAGGCAGCCCATGCTTTGAGACCTCAAGAATAGAAGTGCTTACCCAATTCACAGGTATTCAAGGGTACAAACCAGTGGCTGCACTTAGCTTTGGAAAGTCCTGAGATTCCTTGTGGAACAGAGTCCCATCAAAGCCAATCTAAAAGGCCTATTTAAAAATAATTATTCTTGCTGCACTTTATGCAAATAATCAGGCCAAGTATAAGACTAAAGTCTATTTTGCAAACATCACAGTCTTATCATGATTTGTTTTTAATAAAAAATGAGGACTGGAGAGAGAGAAATTATGTTTCAAAATGTATTATACATTTCTCATTAAGTTCTAGACTCATTATTTTTTTTAAGCTTTTGCCTGTATTTTAGACTAACTCTGCTTATTCTGTGAACCAACCAGTGATCTCCAATTGCAGCTCAGCAGGGACAAAAGGGGATGGGCATGTAAAAATCTGGATGAACACTCTATTTCTGAGCAATTATCCTGCAAATCCTGCTGGGTGATGAGAATAAGTTGGGTGCCCATCACCCAGAGGTTTCCTTTTTGGAAAAATAAGACCAAGGGAGCTAATCAAAGCCAAGCCCCATGCACCCAAATCTTAGCATAGCTTAGCAACTATAGCCACCAGTTATCTGGGCATGTCACAAGACATCCTTTTATCTCCCTTGTTGGAGGAGGACTCAATTTTCCAGCTTCACCTTAGCATTTGGCTTCTGATAAGGAATCCATGCAACAACCCACCCTCACCCCTGCTGGAGACACATTTTTGTCCCAAACTCAATTCCAAGCTTCAGGTCAAATCCCTAGGAAAGAAATCTGGATCTGAGGGATCCAGAGGCAGACAATAATGGAAGTTAAAAGGTGCAGCATAGGTGAACATGACTAATTCTTGTCAATTAAACCAAGACTCCCATTTCATGGATAAAGGTCATGCAAGTATCCATGGCATAAATGAGGTCTAGGTAACTCAAAAGAACAAAGCTTCCACAGCATGGAAGGGGACCCAAGTGGGTTGCCGCTGCTGGCTCAGGTGGCCAGCTTTTATTCCCATATTAGGCCCTGCCCACTTCCTGCTGATTGGTCTATTTTACAGAGTGCTGATTGGTCCATTTTTACAGAGTGCTGATTGGTGCATTTACAAACATTTAGCTAGACACAGAGCGCTGATTGGTGCCTTTTTACAGAGTGCTGATTGATGCATTTACAAACCTTTAGCTAGACACAGAGTGCTGATTGGTGCATTTTTACAGAGTGCTGACTGGTGCATTTACAGACCTTTAGCTAGACACAGAGTGCTGATTGGTGCATTTTTACAGAGTGCTGACTGGTGCATTTACAGACCTTTAGCTAGACACAGAGTGCTGATTGGTGCATTTTCACAGAGTGCTGATTGGTGTGTTTACAAAGCTTTAGCTAGACAGAAAAGTTCTCCAAGTCCCCACTCAACCCAGAAAGTCCAACTGGCTTCACCTCTCAATCCCCCCTCTAAACAGGACACCCCAACTGCTGTTGGGAATTGGGCGATGACTACTCTAGCTACTTCCTGCTGGATAGGTGCAAAGAAGGGGCCCTGCAGTTGTAGTGTCCACCAGAGGGGAACTCTTTAGGCCAGTGGGTTGGTCCAGGGGTCCTTGGTAGAAGTTCTTAGTTAAGCTCATTTGGGGTTCCATTTGTAAGACTATCTGTAGCTTGATGGCCTCGATCCTAGAGGAAACAATTTTGAAAAGGAGGTTAAAAATACAGGGCCCAAAGGCAAGTAATAGTAAGATGGCTGTTACAGGACCTAAAAAGTGGAGAAGCCATGTTTCCCAACTCCAGGGGTTGGTATAATAATTTGAAAGGCGTTGTCTGATTTCAGAAGCCTTTTCCTGTAAATGCCAGGCAGCATCTTGTACTATCCCTGACTGGTTAGTGTAAAAACAACATTCTTCCTCTAAGAAGGGGCAGAGTCCTCCTTTCTCAGCAGTGAGGAGGTCTAGGCCTCAGTGGTTTTGGAGAGTCACTGCTACCAAAGAGTCTATTTGGGATTGTAGAGTAAGGATAGATTTTGTTATTTCTTGCAAACTGAGAAATCCTTTGAGAGTGTGTGGTAGTAGGATAATACACTGTTAACTTTTTTAGCAAATGTTACTTTTGCTGAAAACCTTGAAAGTTTGGGATTTTAATTTTTCTTTGCTATTAATAAAACCTCGTTCAGTCCATATTAACTTAGAATTGGTATAGATGGCTCCTTCCTGATTCTATAAGTACTTTAAGGTTTGGCTGAGTGCAAAGAGCTTGCACATTTGAGCAGACCAATTATTGGGCAATTTTCCTAACTCTGCTTCTACAAGAGTTTCCTTATCATTTACTGAATACCCATTGTGTCTTTTTCCCTTAATCGCAGGGGAGAAACCATCTATCTTCTTGTCCTTAAGGGAGTTCCTCCTAGGTCTGGTCAGACCTTTGCATGGTAATTAATTAAGATTTAGGTCCCCTGTAAGGAAACCTGCTCAGTTAAGGATTTTTGTAGGAAGGCTATGGGTTGTCAGTGGCCTCAGTGCTTTCAGGCCACGCCCTTGTTTACACTGACAACAAGGTGGTATTGGAGTGTTATAGGATTATAGAGAAGACCTTCAATTATCAATTATAGGTTTTAAATTTACACTGGCTTTTAAAGGAATAGGGTACACTGTTTTTTCTTTACTACTTCCATTTCTCTTTTTTTCTCTTTGACTTCTTTGTCTCTCTCTCTCTCTCTCTGTCTGACTCCCTCTTTGTCTCTGTCTCTTCCTCTTTCTCTCTGACTCCCTTTGTCTGTCTCTTCCTTTCTTTCCTTCTTTGACTTTCTCCTTCTCTGTCTCTTCCTCTCTCTCTCTCTCTCTGACTTTCTGTCTCTTTCTCTCTTTCCTTTCTGCTGGTCTTTCCCTGCCTCTGCCAGCCGCTTATGCTGCTGTTCTCTGCTCTCCTTCCCTTTTTGATGGCTTTGGCAGTGTAAGACTGCCACCTCTTTGGGATTTTGCACTGCATGCAATAACTCCATGGTTTCCTTGTGATATTCAATGGGGGATCACCCAGAAGTTAGAAACTCCTTTTTTTTTCCATATTGCAGCATGGGCATGTAGGATTAGATAAGCATACTTACTATCTGTAGCAGAGTCTCCCATTTACAATTGAGGAGGTGGGAAAAATACCTGGTTACAGGCTGTCCCAGGATTCCTCAGATGGTAATGGACCTTGAGGACAGTCGTCCAGGACAGGAGATTAACACTGAGAAGGCCGTGCCAATGTCCAGGAGGAAGTCAATTTCCTGGCCCTCAGTGGTTAAACGTACCCAGGGCTCAGTGAATGTGACAACATGAGCTGGCACTTGCCACAGGCATCCTCAGTCCTGTTGTTGGATCATCTGGTTGGGGGCTTCTGGCCCAGAGAACCATTGCACTCTGGGGCAGTGTGCCTTCCAGGGATTGCCTCGGCATAGTGGACATGGACGGGGGGGTGGCTTGTTTCTCATTGGACAATCTTTTTTAAAGTGTCCTTGCAAACCACACTGATAAAAAGCCCTACCAGGTGATTGGCCGGCTCCATTTTCTGTCATCTCTGAACCACCAAGGTTTGTTTGTCTGAGGGCCATGACTAAGGCTGCAGCCTTTCTCTGATGTTGCTTTTCCTTTTGGGCCTGTTCCTCTTGGTCCTTATTATAGAACACCGAGGTTGCCAGGTTTAATAATTCCTCCAGATTTTGTTCAGGGCCCAGGGCTCGCTTTTGGAGCTTTCTCCTGATATCTGCAGCTGATTGGGTAATAAACTTATCTTTTAGGATCAATTGACCCTTGAGTGAGCCGGGTGACAGGGGAGTATATTTTCTTAAGGCCTCCTGTAGCTGCTCAAGGAAGGCAGAAGGATTTTCTTCCTTTCCCTGAGTTATGGTGGACATCATTGAATAATTCATGGGCTTTTTCCTAATTCTCCTTAGTCTTTCTAGAAAACAGGTCAACCTGTGTTTGTGACTGCAGTGCCCCCGATCTGAGTTGAGGTCCCAGTGGGGATCCTATACTGGAGACAGCTTGCTGGCCGGTAGGGAATTTTTCCCTTTCTTTGGCTGTCATTCTATCATTTACTTGACTAAGATACCAGCTATCTCCAAACTCTCAGGCTGCAGCTAAAGCCGCATTCTTTTCATTAAAGGCCAGGGTTTCATCTAACAATAGCATGACATCTCTCCAAGTGAGATTGAAGGTTTACCCTAGACCCTGTAGGACATCTATGTACCTATCAGGATCATCTGAAAACTTCCCCAGGTCTTCCTTGATCTGCTTTACATCAGAGAGGGAGAAAGGGACATATTCCCCGGTTGGGCCAAATTCCCCTCCCCCTACAGCTTGAAGGGGACATAACTATAGCCAGGGGATTGTTGTGGTCCTTTGGAGATTTCTTTGCTTATTTCCTTCTGGGCAAGGGAGATTAGAAGAGGCTTATCATTAATAGGAAGGGGAGCTATAGGGAGGCTAGGATATGGGGGTAAGCTGAGAGGTCCTCCTGTGGGATGTAAATTGCAAGCTTTGCATAGTTGTGTATTCTCCTTCAATGAAAAGAAAGTTTGGACATAAGGTATTTCACTCCATTTGCCTTCCCTCTTACAGAAAAAGTCAAGCTGCAGGATAGTATTGTAATTTATACTTCCCTCAGGGGGTCATTTTTCCCCGTCAGAGAGAGAATATTGGAGAATATTGGGGCCAGGCCATAGTGCAGGAAAAAATGAGCCACCTCTTTTTCAGGGTTTGCAGGTCAAATTGGTCCCAATGGCTTAAGATGCATTTCAAGGGTGAGCCTGTTGATGCCTGAGTGTTTCCCATCTGAAAGGTAAAACCACCTATGGTTTTGGTTTTTCTGTTTCTCACCCTGCCCAAGAACCCTCAACAGTCCATGGACGCTGCTGATAGGAATAGTTGCGCTCACCAAAGCAGCAGCAGAAACACCTCTTGCCCAAGAACTCACAACGGTCCCTGGACCCTGCTGATCGGAATAGTTGTGCTCACCAACACAGCAGCAGAAACACTAGTTTTCCTTCTAGACCACAAGGAGGACTGAGGAAGATCAGATTTAGTGGCCCTTACTGACACGTTCTCGAAAACCTGCACCCTTGCCTGTCCTCCTAGACCACAAGGAGGACTGAGAAAAATCGTATTTAGTGGCCCTTACTGATGCATTCTCGAAAATCTGTTAGAGTCCTAAGCATTCTCCTGTTAGTATTGGGACTTTACTTGTGTCCTATAAAGATGTTATACCCCAAAAATGAAGTGGAGGGCCATACCCTGAGGGAGGGAAGGGATCTCCAGAGTTGGAAGAGTGATGCCTTTTGTCCTCACTTATATGAATAGGAAGGATACAAATTCTGAGGCTCCCCATATCCTAGCTTCAGGAATAGCTTTTGTTAGGCCTGCTTGTCTGAGGAGGGATCGTAAAATTCTAGATAGTCCCCACTATGACTGGGCTTTGGGCAAAAATTATGTCTTTCTGATTGGTGAGCCCAGGTGCCTAAAGCAGGTAACAGAGTCCTGGAGTTTATACTAGAAATCATTCTTATAGGAAAAACTAGAAAGGCGCCAGAGACAGGGAGTGGTTTTTAGAAGCAGGACTAGCCTCGGAGAGGAGAGGCGAGAGGAAGTTTGTCTGACAAGCATTAGGACCCAGGAGGTAACATCAGGATAGGTAGGATAGATGGGTAAGTCTTACTTGGGTAATGTGACTTTGAGACTTCCGCTCATGGCCACAGGATCAACCAACTTGTTGGGACCCCGGAGCTGAATGGCTTTCCTCTCTGTCAACCCTCAGCTCAGCCCAGAAGTACAGGAAAAGCGGAAGCTGGCTCCAGGCAAACCAATGCTCCCAACTCCGAAGAGTCGGGGGTTGTTAGAGAGTCCTTTCCCAGAAAGCCTGACACCAATGTCTTTAGTCCGGCAGCCACACTAGTTGCTTTTAACTGGCCAACAGGTGCCCGGTATTTAGCCCCTGAATTCTAAGGAAAAATAGGACAGAATAGCAAGTGAAAGGGGTCCAATGGTACTCACCACTTGGTGATTGTCCCTTTGCGGTTGCCAAAATGTGTCCAAAATTGGTTCCTTCCAGTGAGTTCTTGGTCTTGCTGACTTCAAGAATGAAGCCGTGGACCCTCACAGTGAGTGTTACAGTTTTTAAAGATAGTGTGTCTGGAGTTTGTTCCTTCAGATGTTCAGATGTGTTCGGAGTTTCTTCCTTCCGGTGGGTTCCTGGTCTTGCTGACTTCAGGAGTGAAGCCTCAGACCTTCTCAGTAAGTGTTACAGCTCTTAAAGGTGGCGTGTCCGGAGTTGTTTGTTCCTCCTGATGGGTTCGTGGTCTCACTGACTTCAGAAATGAAGCCACAGACCCTCGTGGTGAGTGTTACAGCTCATAAAGGTAGTGTGGACCCAAAGAGTCAGCAGCAGCAAGATTTATTGGGAAGAGAGAAAGAACAAAGCTTCTACAGCATGGAAGGGGACCCAAGAGGGTTGCCGCTGCTGGCTGGGGTGGCCAGCTTTTATTCCCTTATTTGGCCCCACCCACATCCTGCTGATTGGTCCATTTTACAGAGTGCTGATTGGTGCGTTTTTACAGAGGGCTGATTGGTGTGTTTACAAACATTTAGCTAGACACAGAGTACTGATTGGTGCGTTTTTACAGACTGCTGATTGGTGCATTTACAAACCTTTAGCTAGACACAGAGTGCTGATTGGTGCATTTACAAACCTTTAGCTAAACAGAAAAGTTTTCCAAGTCCCCACTCGACCCAGGAAGTCCAGTTGGCTTCACCTCTCAGTTTTTGTTGTAAAAATAGGTAGAAAATAATTATTTTTTATTGCAGTTTAAAAACTAGAATTATTGAAAAATTTTTTTCAAAAGAGACAATTTAATATCCACACACAGTTGTTTTGTAGCCAGTTGAGAATAACAGTGAGTCAAGTAGTCCAGGCTATGTTTGCATGTGTGTGTGTGCGTGCACATGCTTGCACATGTATTAAGAGTACAGTGACTGCTGAATGTGGTGGCTCGTGCCTATAATCCCAGCACTTTGAGAGGCTGAGGCAGGAGGATTGCTTAAGACCAGAAGTTCAAGACCTGCCTGGGCAACATGGCAAAACTCTACCTCTACAAAAAAATACAAATAATAGCCAGGTGTGGTGGATACATTCATAGTCCCAGCTGCTCAGGAGGCTGAGGTGGGAGAATCCCTTGAGTCCAAGTGGTGGAGTTTGCAATGAGCCAAGTTCGTGCCACTACATTTCAGCCTGGGAGACACAGCAAGACCCTGTCTGAAACACACACACACGTGCACACACACACACACACACAGACAAAGAGAACAGTGGGGAGAAAAGACAAATTGCTTCTTATTGCAGTAACATATTGTTTTGTGAGCAAGAAGCTCCTCAGTTAAATGGTTGTTATGGGGTTTCCAGTGCTGGAGGTCAGAAACCAATACTCCAAAACATGGTATTTTGACATGCTGAACTGAAGAAGCTTCAAGGTCTCTCTGATCTCCCTGCCCAGCCACCATCTTATCTCCCAACGCACAGGCTCTACTCAACCTAAGATCCAGATGCACCAAGGAGAACAATTGTTTTTTTCTTCCTCTCCCTGTAAGACCAAGAATGTAACCACATCTCAACAAACTATCAGTTTCACTATCAGTGATAACTATTTACAAGTTAAGCAATTGTTCCCTGAGCCATTCATTCTCTCTAGTAATTCTTTATTGCCCTCAAGAGAATTCGTCTACCTTTCTTTCTCACATAACCTGTTTTGCCAGGATCTAAGCCCCCCATTCTTTCAGTTATTTTTCAGCAAACCTTTAGGGGACTGAGGGCCTTGGCCCCCATACCACGCAGGACATGGCTTGAGAAATTTAGTCTTAGGAATGGGTGCATAGGTCTGAATTTTCAGATTCTCTGTGGCTTCTTCTTAGAAACTTAGTCCCTGACTCTAAAAAATTCTTATTTTTTGACAAGTAAGTAATTTAGTTCTTTCAAATTACACACACACACACACACACACACACACACACACACACAAAAGATGCCTTTGAAATATATGTGGTGTTAGGCCTTACTGTATCAAAAATAGAGGCAATGATCTAGTGAGATCCACTGGAAAAAAAAATGGTTTGAGCTAAAAGAGAAATACTAGAAGATCAACATGGTAGCAAAAACGGGAACAAAGAAGATAAGCAGTCAAGCCACTGTACATAATTTTATTATACTCAAAATAGTGGGGTACTCTTGTTTAAAGATAATATAGTGAGATTTTTAACACTAGTAACTACAACTACCTCACTATATTAACTGACCTTTAAATGTGATTGTCCTTTTCATTTGACCAAATGACATTTACCTCATAAAAGAAGCTATTCATTCATTTTAGACAACCAATATATGAAAATATGCTAAATTGACATTTAGAATTATCTCAAAACACCTTTATGATAACTTATGTTATTTCCATATGACTTGAATTTGAGATTTTAAAATGTATTTTAAATCCATTTAAAATAATAGCCAGATATCAGGTGGTAATTGTGGTCATCTGATAATGATATTAGGATTTTTCTTAACAGCTAAGTAATTGCTTCTTTTCCATGCTGAAGGCAAGTTGTACTTTATGCCCTCTTCAAGATTTACACCTGTATGGCATGAGGTAATGGGGCAGCAGGCTGAGATTTTATGTCCCACAGCACTGTTTTATAATAAGAACTGCATTCCTATGTTGTCCTGATAAGTTGGGAAATAGTGGGAGCAAAGCAGTGGAGAGTTATTGGGTTGCAGATGCTGGCTGACCTATGATTCAGAGCTGTGGGTCTGCCAGCTAGATTTTTTCTTTAGAATGACTTTTTACTACACATGAATGCAACCTACCTCCCCAGTTGCCCCCTTTGCTTCCCAGAACCTCACAAGTCATGGAACACATTAAATAGAAACATTTCAGTGAGCTTCAGGGCCATGAATATCTGCTTTAATTCGACATAAATAAAAAGACTTTAGACACTTTGTGGCTATAATTATATCAAAGAGAGCCAGGCAATTTTATTTTCTGGGCTCATGGAAGTTGAATAATCTAGGTCTTGTTATAAAGTAGAATTCAATCTGAATTGTGTTCTTGAATCCCTGACTTCTTGGAAAAAAAATTTTTTTAACATGGTTTTAGCATGTTTGACATTGATAACCAAATGCCCTTCCCCCCAAATATTTTCAAAAACAGAAAGTAAACAAGTAGATTTAGAATTAAAAGTATATTTTAAAAAGACCAGACATCTAGTCTCTAGAATCTAAATGGATTTAGGTACACCAATCACTGCTCTATTTCAGTGCTGTGTATGAAATCTGGGCTAACAAGTACCAAGAAGGCCTAGTGAACACTTTTAACGCATTTTGTTAACCTAATAAAGCCTCGGGGGTCCATATATATATATATATCTGTGCTACAGGAAGAACTGCTGTTGCTTCTCATGAAAAGAATGCCTAATTTTAAACACTTAATGAGCTCGGTAGGGTGATCCAAGATTCTGAAGATTTCCATAGACTTAGAGCTAATGAGAGCCAAGTTGCGGGCTGATTTGTATCAGTGGGAAGCTCTGCTTTTTGCTTATCTAAGGGATGGAAGAGAAGTGTATCATGGTTTTTGCCTTGAGGCGATTTTCAGGCTAGCTTTTCCTTAAGTAAAAGTCTTCTCTTTACCCCCAGGGCTTCCTACAGATCAACTATAGATGGAGGCCTCCTTTAAGGTAAGATTATTTTTAGATACACAAACAACTGCTGGAAAAGAGTTACTTTAGTCAAATCTTTCTATTTGGAGACAGACAACTAGAAATGTGCTTAGTTTTATTCCCATTGCCTTGTCTCTACCTCTGTTTTTTTTTTTTTTTAACTAAATTCAGTCAAACTTGTTGAATTCAAAGACACAGCTTTCCTTCATAAATACTAAACGTATTCAATTGCTTTTAGTTTTCATTGTAACATACTATCCAATTTATGACACCTAAATTATTTCTTCCTGTCCTTTGTTATGAGTTATTTTTGTGAGTTATTTAATATCCAATTGGTACAAATTGGAACCATGGCGTTTCCGTGAAAAATAACCATAGCCTCTCTGTGGGTATTGATATTAAATTTAGTAGTGTTAACAGCATAATAACAACAGGCATAATCAGAATTACTTTGAGCAGAGCATTATCCAACAAGACACTGTAGGATTAGCTATTTTAGTGGCATTAAATACCTGTCATTTTATTCCATCACTTTGCAGTGGGTGGCTGATTGGGATTAGTGGGTAGATTAGCCTTTTTATGGAAATGTTTATATGCATTTAAGAAGTACATCCTAGATGACTGGCTGAGTCCTATACTTATTTATCTTTAATAGTTATGTAGTCTATAGTGCCTACTATTTAAGGGAGAGTGTTCTGGGGAGAGACACCTAGGATTAGAATGCATTTTCAAAAGCTTTTTGTTCAAGGAGATGGATTTATCACAAGTTTTTCCTCTCCTTCCGGTCGCTCTTTCTTGTTAAATCTCATTAAATGATAGAAAAAGATATAATAGACATTGAAATTTGTAAAGAGATTCTCAGGTGAGCAATGCCTAAAACACAATTTCTGGGAGAACAAAAGCTGTTGAAGAAACGATAACAGGAGAGACAACTGGTCCAGAGAGGGGCCTACTTGCCCTACAAAGCCCCAAAGAGCCCAGAATCAGAAAGACCAGTTATGAAGGGGAAAGAAACAAGAAAGCAGTGGGTTAATTAAAAGCCTTTCTACAGAACATTTGAAATCACCAGCACCATGTCCATGCATGGAATGCCTGGTATAGCTAGATGTTTTGCCCAAGGAAAAGACTGAAGGTTTCTTCTGAGAAGAAATTACATGATGTATTTAAGAAGAACTAGTATGTCTAAGGTGAACATTAGAATCCTAGAGAAAAGCCCTGGCACTTGGAATTCCTAGGGTACTTGAGGGCCAGGCAGTCAACAGACCCTGACCATGTGCATCATGCTCTTAAGTGGCATTTAAAAATCTCACTGTTCAGTATGAAGTCAAAGATCATTATTTTAGGAGATCAAGTTGCATGAAAGTGAAAGACAAAAATAAACACCTACAAAAAAAGCCTCTGGGAGAAAAGATAATAAAACTTTCCCAAAATAATCTTTGTAATTAGAACTCAAAGAGATTTAAAAAGAAATTGATAAATTTTCTAAAAAGGTATGAAATGGTCGGTGAAAAAATGAAGAATGAGAGGTCTCTTATGAAACAAAATTATGACATTGAAATACAAAATTCAAAGAAAGTGTTGGGATTTTAATACATGGCACTGTCCCAGAAAATAGAATGGGAAAAAAGAGGTATAAAACATGTGTGAAAAGATAAAAGACATAGAAGATCAATGTAATATGCTTAGCAATCCAATTAACGGAAGTTGCAGAGAGAATGGAGTAATTGGTGGACAAAAAATTATCAAGAATACAGGGAAACTTCCACGAGCTTTCAGCATAGAAGGACACACTGACTACTCAGCACAATCCCTGTGGAAAGACCTACACTCAAGCACATCATTGTGAAATTCCATAACAATGATGAAAAAGAGGAGATTCTAAAAGTTTCCAAAAGGAACCATTAGATCACCTACCAAGGAATAATGTTGTGTCTGGAATTGGTTCCTTCCGGTTGGCTCCTGGTCTCACTGACCAAGAATGAAGCCGCAGACCCTCGTGGTGAGTGTTACAGCTCTTAAAGATGGTGTGTCCCTTTGAAAACTGGCACAAGACAGGGATGCCCTCTCTCACCACTCCTATTCAACATAGTGTTGGAAGTTCTGGCCAGGGCAATCAGGCAGGAGAAGGAAATAAAGGGTATTCAATTAGGGAAAGAGGAAGTCAAATTGTCCCTGTTTGCAGACGACATGATTGTATATCTAGAAAACCCCATTGTCTCAGCCCAAAATCTCCTTAAGCTGATAAGCAACTTCAGCAAAGTCTCAGGATACAAAATTAATGTGCGAAAATCACAAGCATTCTTATATACCAATAACAGACAAACAGAGAGCCAAATCATGAGTGAACTCCCA
The DNA here is from genome assembly GCF_028858775.2 of Pan troglodytes. NCBI lineage: Eukaryota > Metazoa > Chordata > Mammalia > Primates > Hominidae > Pan > Pan troglodytes. The sequence goes on from NC_072398.2 coordinate 135,026,361, forward strand.
TTCACAATTGCTTCAAAGAGAATAAAATACCTAGGAATCCAACTTACAAGGGACGTGAAGGACCTCTTCAAGGATAACTACAAACCACTGCTCAAGGAAATAAAAGAGGATACAAACAAATGGAAGAACATTCCATGCTCATGGGTAGGAAGAATCAATATCGTGAAAATGGCCATACTGCCCAAGGTAATTTATAGATTCAATGCCATCCCCATCAAGCTACCAATGCCTTTCTTCACAGAATTGGAAAAAACTACTTGAAAGTTCATATGGAACCAAAAAAGAGCCCACATCACCAAGTCAATCCTAAGCCAAAAGAACAAAGCTGGAGGCATCACACTACCTGACTTCAAACTATACTACAAGGCTACCATAAGCAAAACAGCATGGTACTGGTACCAAAACAGAGATATAGATCAATGGAACAGAACAGAGCCCTTGGAAATAACGCCGCATATCTACAACTATCTGATCTTTGACAAACCTGAGAAAAACAAGCCATGGGGAAAGGATTCCCTATTTAATAAATGGTGCTGGGAAAACTGGCTAGCCATATGTAGAAAGCTGAAACTGGATCCCTTCCTTACACCTTATACAAAAATCAATTCAAGATGGATTAAAGACTTAAATGTTAGACCTAAAACCATAAAAACCCTAGAAGAAAACCTAGGCATTACCATTCAGGACATAGGCATGGGCAAGGACTTCATGTCTAAAACACCAAAAGCAATGGCAACAAAAGCCAAAATTGACAAACGGGATCTCATTAAACTAAAGAGCTTCTACACAGCAAAAGAAACTACCATCAGAGTGAACAGGCAACCTACAAAATGGGAGAAAATTTTCGCAACCTACTCATCTGACAAAGGGCTAATATCCAGAATCTACAATGAACTCAAACAAATTTACAAGAAAAAAACAAACAACCCCATCAAAAACTGGGCAAAGGACATGAACAGACAATTCTCAAAAGAAGACATTTATGCAGCCAAAAACCATGAAAAAATGCTCACCATCACTGGCCATCAGAGAAATGCAAATCAAAACCACAATGACATACCATCTCACACCAGTTAGAATGGCAATCATTAAAATGTCAGGAAACAACAGGTGCTGGAGAGGATGTGAAGAAATAGGAACACTATTACACTGTTGGTGGGACTGTAAACTAGTTCAACCATTGTGGAAGTCAGTGTGGCGAATCCTCAGGGATCTAGAACTAGAAATACCATTTGACCCAGCCATCCCATTACTGGGTATATACCCAAAGGACTATAAATCATGCTGCTATAAAGACACATGCACACGTATGTTTATTGTGGCACTATTCACAATAGCAAAGACTTGGAACCAACCCAAATGTCCAACAATGATAGACTGGATTAAGAAAATGTGGCACATATACACCATGGAATACTATGCAGCTATGAAAAATGATGAGTTCATGTCCTTTGTAGGGACATGGATGAAGTTGGAAAACATCATTCTCAGTAAACTATCGCAAGAACAAAAAACCAAATACCGCATATTCTCACTCATAGGTGGGAATCGAACAATGAGAACATATGGACACAGGAAGGGGAACATCACACTCTGGGGACTGTTGTGGGGTGGGGGGAGGGGGGAGGGATAGCATTGGGAGATATACCTAATGCTAGATGATGAGTTAGTGGGTGCAGCGCACCAGCATGGCACATGTATACATATGTAACTAACCTGCACTTGTGCACATGTACCCTAAAACGTAAGGTATAATAATAAAAAAAAAGATTGTGTGTCCGGAGTTCGTTCCTTCAGATGTTCAGATGTGTGTGGAGTTTCTTCCTTCTGGTGGGTTTGTGGTCTTGCTGACTTCAGGAGTGAAGCCGCAGACCTTCGCAGTGAGCGTTACAGCTCATAAAGGTAGTGCAGACCCAAAGTGAGCAGCAGCAAGATTCATTGCAAAGAGCAAAAGAACAAAGCTTCCACAGAATGGAAGGGGACCCCAGCTGGTTGCCGCTGCTAGCTTGGGGGCCAGCTTTTATTCCCTTATTTGGCCTTGCCCACGTCCTGCTGATTGGTCCATTTTACAGAGCGCTGATTGGTCCATTTTACAGAGTGCTGATTGGTCCGTTTTTACAGAGTGCTGATTGGTGCATTTACAAACCTTTAGCTAGACACAGAGTGCTGATTGGTGCATTTACAATCCTTTATATAGACAGAACTAAGTTCTCCAAGTCCCCAGCCGACCCGGAAGCCCAGCCGGCTTCACCTCTCAATATCAAATTGGTAATAGGCTTCTCAAAAGCAAATAGATAACAATGGATTAAACAAGAGTCACTGTGTTTACTTCTCCCTAAGCCAGAATTACACATAGCTGATCAAGCTATTACTTAAGTGTGTAAGAAAAATAAAGGTATTTTTCAACATGCAAGAACATAGAAAATTTGAGCCCTTAGATTCTTAGGAATGTACTTGATAGATGGAGCAAAAATTACAAAAATACAACCAAAAAAAGAAAAAAGAAAAAAATAGAATCCATGGAAAGTAAGAAACAACAAACTCAATCTAGTAAAACAATGAAGAAAAGTTTCAGATGACAACATACACAAGGTGCAGAAATCAACTAGCACAGATCTCTGCAGATCGCCCCAGAAACACAAGCACAAAACAAAAACCAACTAAAAGCAAACACTGCTTTTTATCTAGTCTTTCCCATGTCTATGTATTCTACCAAAATCACATATATTTTGTAATTATCCTCAACTTCTCTGCTTTTTCCTCCATGCCACTTCTAATACATCAGAAAATCTTATAGGCCCTACCATAAAAAAATCCAGCATCTATCTTGATCAAAGTCATTATAGTCTCCCACCTGAACCTTTGCAATATTGTCCGAACATAAATCAGATTATGTTACTCATTTGTTCAAAATTTTCCCATGGTTTCTTATCTCACTTAGAGTGAAACCCAAAGTCCACAGATGATACTTGATCTAGCCTCTTGATACATGTCTGACATCAGTTCCTACAACTATTACCCTCTTCATTCTTCTCCAGCCAAACTGGCTTTCTTGCTGTTTCTTGAGCACACAAATCACATTGTTATCTCAGGGTCACTGGACTTGCTGTTTCCTTTGCTCTTCCCATCAATACCCACATGACATTTTCCTTCACTTCCAACAGATCTAGCTTCAAATATTACTTTATCATGAAAGCCTTACCTGACCTCCCTCTTTAATAGTAGTTCTTATTCTCTTATCCTTGTTTTCTTTTTCTTCACAGCACTTATCACCACTTAATACTGATATACTTATGGTATACTTGTTTTTTGTCTTCCGTACCCCAGCTACAATATAAACACCATGAAAGCAGGGACTTTTGTTTTATTAATTGTTGAGACCCTAGCACCTATAACAGAGGCTCACTAAATATTCATCGAATTAGTAAATAAAAGATTAAGTAAAGACATTTCAAAAGTGTAAGAAAAGGAGAATTCAGGGCTGGGCATGGTGGCTCACACCGGTAATGCCAGCACTTTAGGAGGCCAAGGCAGGAGGATCACTTGAGCTCAGGAGTTTGAGACCAGTCTGGGTAACATAGTGAGACACTGTTTCTACAAAAAAAATTAAAAATAAATAAATAAATAAATAATTAGTTGAGTGTAACATCTGTAGTCCCAGCTACTTGGGAGGCTATGACAAAAGGATCCCTTTAGCCCAGGAGTTCAAGGTTACAGTGAGCCATGATTGTTCCACTGCCCTCCAGCCTGGGTGACAGAGGGTAACCCTGCCTAAAAAAAAAAAAAAAAAAAAGAAAAAGAAAAAGAAAAAAGGTGGATTCATTCCAACTTGATTCCAGAAAAATTCACACAGAGTGTTGTGTCATTAAATCTGTAGTGAAGAACACATAATTGCTGCAAACTCCTTGATTCTGAAATAAACTGTATTTACATAGCTATAATGTTACAAATGGTGATTAATGGTTTTCATTAGGATCCATCCACAGACAAATAACAAAAGACTTTCTTATGGGTTAAAAACAGAATCTAAATGAAATCTGCTTAGACATTGTGAAAGTAAAGATAGATTGTGAGAGATGTTTGGAATGGAGTTGGGAGGAGGGGTGTAGAAAAATGTGGGAAGGTTAATATCATTGTTTTAAAAATGTAGAATCATTGGGAGGCTGAGGCAGGAGAATGGCATGAACCCAGGAGGCGGAGCTTGCAGTGAGCTCAGATCGTGCCACTGCACTCCAGCCTGGGCGACAGAGTGAGACTCCGTCTCAAAAAAAATACAAATAAAAAAATAAAAAAATGTAGAGCTACTGCTATGGGTTAAGAAATAGAGGTTAAAAATACTATTTGAAATTGCAAGTAGAGAAACAGAATAATGTTTTAAGCATTTTGCAGAATTGAGGAGAGGGAAAGTGGGGAGTGGTATAAATACATTAAAGTCTTATCCATCATAGCCTGAGGTAAAAGACAATGTTTAAAGCAGGTAAGTGAAAAAATGGCAGGATGAGTGTTCTATTTAGAGGGATGAGAAAAGTGTGTAAACATCAGCAAAATGGAACTCAGAAATGGTTATATATGGAGACTGCAAAGCAGAGCTGGGTGTGAGGACAACTGAGGCAAGGGGAATGATTACCTGCCTCTACTTGCATTTTAAATGATATGTTTGTATTAATTTAATAGACATAAAAATAAAGCTTTATTTTAAAGCAGCTTTTCTAATAAGAGAGTGACATATGGAAAACATACAAATCGGTCACTCAGGATGCCCAGGGTCTCAATGTTTTAGTGATTCTGCTGCTAATTTTCTAGGTGACTTACAGGTGAGTTATTCAAACAATGTGAGACCAGTTTTTTTAACTGGAAAAAAGACGCAGAACATTTTCCACCTCTCTTATTTTCTGTGATTCTATGATTTTTTTTTCTTCTTCTTCTTCAACTTTGAGAATCTACATAATACATGAACACGATCGGAAGGAAACCCTCAAATTGAAAATTCAGCCCTTTGGCATTTGCAAAGAAAGACATGCTTAGTCTTTGACACATCCTTTATAGCAGCCAACAAATACCTGAACGTAAAATTTGGAGAAAAAATTCATTTTTTTAAGTAAAATCACTGAAGTTCTTTCATTATCTTTTCTTTTTCAGAAAAGTAACTTTATTCTTTATTGTTTAGAGGTGAAAATATGAAAACACTAGCTCAGGCAAACAATGTTTTTGATGGTCAATTTTGATAAGTATATTTGCTTATTTCATAAGGGGCAAACTGCCTTTGGTTTTATACCACCATACATATATTCTGCACTTGGCTGTCCAAGAAAGAGACAACCCACATCTCCTACCAGAGATCATAACCTGCAAAGGCAACATTGTGCCCACCTAAAAACAATTAAGGATTGTAGTATATGAGAGGATCAAAGATTGGTGTGTATCCAAGTATTCTCATTGCTTTCTGGCTTCCTTTTAAATGTTTTCTTTTTAAATTATTTTCAAATGCCTGCTTTTTTTTTTTTCTTTTCTTTTTTTGAGACAGAGTCTTGCTCTGTCACCCAGGCTGGAGTGCAGTGGCACAATCTCAGCTCACTGCAACCTCCGCCTCCCAGGTTCAAACGATTCTCCTGCCTCAGCCTCCCAAGTAGCTGGGATTACAGGCACACGCCACCATGCCCTGCTAATTTTTGTATTTTTAGCGGAGATGGGGTTTCACCTTGTTGGCCAGGATAGTCTCGATCCCCTGACCTCATGATCTGTCCACCTCGGCCTCCCAAAGTGCTGGGATTACAGGCGTGAGCCACCGCACTCGGCCTCAAATGCCTGCTTTTTAAATCAGTTCAAAATATAATGTTCCTTGTTTTCTGTTTGTTTATTTATTTATTTATTTATTTATTTATTTTTTAGAAACAGTCTCACTATGTTGCTCATGCTAGTCCTGAACTCCTGGACTCAAGTGATCCTCCAGCTTCGGCCTCCCAAAATGCTGGGATTACAGGCATGAGCTGCCTCACCCAGCCAAGATAAACGCTCTCCCTTGTGAAATATTTTATAGGAGGGAGGCTTTGAAACATCTATGTAGTTAACAGGCCCTTTTCACACCCAACAGCAGATGCCACACCACAGTCTAGATTCTTGTCTGTATGTTGGAAGTTCAAAATTACACACAAATGCTTTCTTACCTTTCACATTCCTTTAAAGTAACTATGAAGATGAATGAAATGCATTGAAATGCTAGATCCCAAACAACCAGTATAGCTAAGGAGTGTGATGGTATTAATTAAGTTGCCTGAAAAGAAAGAAACTATTTGAGATAGTCATGCTAAATATGTAATTTAATTAATACCAAAAATTACTGAGGTCGAGGTGATGCTCAGCTGTCAGCAGATTACCTCTTTATTTGAACTTGTCATCTGTAAGCTGATTACAGGACAAATACCCCGTTTGTTCTAAAGAATATTCGTTGCTATGTCTACCATATTAATAGCGCAAATGGACTCCATAATCCTGAGACCAGAAGCCACCCTCAGAGACATATCACAAGTAAAAATACTTAAGAGGCACAGTGTTTTGGTAATTACTTTTGAGAGCTAAATAGTAATAATTTGGAGCCTCTCAGAAGAAAAGCCGATGAATCTCTCCTATAGGTTTTCAGAGTTACTAGTGTCTTCATTATCTTTTTTCTGGGAATGATCATACTGGAGACATTTGATTAGCAAATCAGCCACTTTGAATTTATAGGGATATTTCAGAACGTTCCACATTCCAAATGGCTGTGTTTAAGGTATTAATTATTAGACTGCTAGTTTCATAGTATGTTATGTTATATTACATCAGAATGTAGTATAATACATCATATGAGTAAAAGTACATTGGACATTTATGTGCTTCATAAATGAAAAAATACTGTTGTTTTATTATTACAGTACTAACTCATATTTATATAGACAAATAAAATACTCTTAAATAAATATGACCTAGTGATTGTTGTCACTCAAAAAATGATAATCCTGGTGGCTACTTTTCCATCCTTCAGATTAAAACCAGAGGTGGTAATTTACAAATGCCTTGAGTGTATTTCTACTGACTTATTGATTAAAAGGGCAATGTGGGTTTTTCACGTAGAACATATGCTGAGGTGGTCCTTTCATTAATTTTTGCTGCTGTTTGAGTTTTGTCTCTTATATGGCTCATATTGGACATTGATTGTGGCAGAAAGAGTTATGTGAGAAACTCTACAAGCTTTCATCCCTTTGTAGTAGCCCTTTTAAGAAATTGTTGAAAGTTAGTAAATATTTCCCAGTAGTATTTCCAAGTGCCCAAATACAGCACCTGCTTTTTGGCTTTACATCATTTTCTATTCCGTTTGCTTATCTCTCTTCAGCAAAATAGCATTGCTATTAAGGATGACATTACAATGGAACATTTTATTAGCCCTTAAAACTCTGTTCTTCTTTTTATGGGGATACAAACAATGACGTTATGATCATGTGACAGTCTCATTTGTCTCTCCATTCTAACCAAGGGCACCCTCTGGTGAGTCAGGCTGGCCCCGAGGGCAGCACCACGTGGGGCTCAGGGCTCTTAGAGGCCCAAGAGTGTGACCTGAGGGAGCAAGTTTGGGAAACTGCCTGCAGGAAGGAACAGGAGCAGCTGCCATTCACTGAGAGCAGACAGCAGTGGTGGGGCTGGTTTTTGATTACTTCATGTCACTGATAAAATACGTGACTGTTCTCTGCCATTCAATAAGAGCAAGAATTTTCCCCACAGGGTTTAAAATGTTACTTATCTACTTAATTTTTTAAATATATGGAATGTGTTGTTTTCTCATATTCAAGAATTTCTCATATTCAAAATTAGATTAAAATTGTTCATCATCTTGGGTTTTTTGGGGGTATATGTAAGATGAAGTCAGGAGAGAATTAAGTTTATAAAAGTCCGTTTCTTCCTATTTATTTATAAAAATGCACCATTAAATTTGTCTGAAAATCAAAAACTACCCTTTACCTTAAAGTTATATATATTCTCAGACAACAGGAAAAATAAATCAAGAATACCTTTCCGCTGGGCGCGGTGGCTCACGCCTGTAATCCCAGCACTTTGGGAGGCCGAGGCGGGTGGCCTGAGGTCAGGAGTTCCAAACCAGCCTGGCCAACATGGTGAAACCCTGTCTCTACTAAAAATACAAAAATTAGCCGGGTGTGGTGGCGGGCACCTGTAATCCCAGCTACTCAGGAGGTGACGGCAGGAGAATCCCTTGAACCCAGGAGGTGGAGGTTGCAGTGAGCAGAGATCAAGCCATTGCACTCCAGCCTGGGCGACAAGAGCAAAACTCCATCTCAAAAAAAAAGAAAAGAAAAGAAAAGAAAATGTGGTACATACACACCATGGAACACTACACAACCACGGAAAAGAATGAAATCATATTCTTTGCAGTAACATGAATGCAGCTGGAGGCCATTGCCCTAAGCAAACTAATGCAGAAACAGAAAACCAAATACTACTGCATGTCCTCACTTATAAGTGGGAGCAAAACATTGGGTAAACATGTACATAAAGATGGAAACAATAGACACTGGGGATCCCAAAAGCGGGGAGTGAGAGAGGGGAGAAAGGCTTGAAAAAATACCTATTGGTTACTATGTTCACTACTTGGGCAAAAGTAGTAGAGATCGAGACCATCCTGGCTAACACGGTGAAACCCCGTCTCTACTCAAAAAATACAAAAAAATTAGCTGGGTTTGGTGGCAGGCACCTGTAGTCCCAGCTACCTGGGAGGCTGAGGCAGGAGAATGGCGTGAACCTGGAAGGTGGAGCTTGCAGTGAGCCAAGATGGCGCCACTGCACTCCAGCCTGGCGGACAGAGAGAGACTCTGCCTCAAAAAAAAAAAAAAAAAAAAAAAAAGATACCTTTCAGTTTAATATATAAAAATATCTTGAATTGCATTTAGTGACTACAGAAATTTAGTGTTTCGAGTTGTTTCCTTTAAAGCTAATGTTGTTGAAAACTATAAATACATAGATTAAAAACATACCTTCTAGAAAAATCCAACAATTGAGTATTCATAGATTAAATTTCTATCAATTTATAAATGAAGACACTACTACATGATCTCTCTCTCTCTTGCAAATATTTTCTATTTTCTTTACCTCTTTTCACCAACTTTAGAAAGCTAGGCTTTGAAAGATGGCAAGTTGATTATTTCTGGAATAGGTAAGACAAAACTAAAATCAAGTGTTTTCTGATTTATTAATGGTATAAAATACATTATAGATACATGTTGTAGTTTATAACAAGTTTTCACACATATTTTCTATTAAATCCTTTAAGGGTAGGTAATTACAAAATGTAAGACCCAGGAGGGAGGAGCCTTGAGAGATTCTATTTTCACTGCTCTGTCTGTAGTTCCTAAAATCATGCCTGGAACACAGTAGTTGTTCAATAAAGCTTTGGCTAATGGAAAAACTAGCATTATCCTCATTTTATTTAATTTTAATTTAATTTAACTTAATTTTTGAGACAGGGTCTCACTCTGTCACTCAGGCTGAAGTACAGTGGTGTGATCTTAGCTCATTGTGGCCTTGACCTCCCAGGCTCAAGCGATCCTCCCAGTTCAGCCTCCTGAGTAGCTGGGTCTACAGGTGCACACCACTGTGCCTGGCTATTCTTTTATTTTTTGTAGAGATGGGGTTTTGCCATGTTGCCCAGGCTGGTCTCAAACTCCTGGGCACAAGCCATCCACCATCCTTAGCCTCCCAAAGTGTTGAGATTACAAGGCATGAGCCACTGCACGCAGCCCATCCTCATTTTAGAATAAATGAATATTTGCTCAACGACATGTACATGAGTGACAGAGCCTGGATTCAAGCTCAGAGCTTCTAATTCCAAATATAGTGTACCTGGCAAATTAAGAGAGTTTGATTTGCAAAATAGAAGAGGTGACGTACAACAAAAGCACGTATAGGAAATGACTAGAATCATTGGAGGAAAGGCTTAAGAACATTGTATCTTGGGGCCGGGCGCGGTGGCTCACGCCACGCCTGTAATCCCAGCACTTTGGGAGGCCGAGGCGGGCGGATCACGAGGTCAGGAGATCGAGACCATCTTGGCTAACATGGTGAAACCCCGTCTCTACTAAAAATACAAAAAATTAGCTGGGTGTGATGGCAGGCGCCTGTAGTCCCAGCTACTCGGGAGGCTGAGGCAGGAGAATGGCATGAACCCGAGAGGCGGAGCTTGCAGTGAGCGGAGATCGTGCCACTGCACTCCAGCCTGGGCGACAGAGCAAGACTCTGTCTCCAAAAAAAAAAAAAAAAAAAGAACATTGCATCTTTGGTCATCATTTTGCTGGAGACAGTGGAGGTCGATGGTGATAGAAACAGGGAAACTGACTGTAGGGAGGAGGAGGTGTGGGAGATGGAGAACTCAAGACAGGGAGAGTCAGGATTCAGCTCGAAGGAGTGTGCCGTTGAGATGGACTCAGTAAATTGGAGGAAGGGTCCTGATTCATCTCTTCCCTTTACTCCCTCGCTGAATGATTCCTCTACAGAAAGAGCTTAGACACCCAGGTCTAATTTCAGCCACAATTGAAGCCTAAACAAACAAATAAAACAACAAACAAACAAAAAAACCCCATATAGCTACAAAATATTTATTTATGAGGCTGCTACATCAATAACACTAATTATACTGTAATTGCCAAGAACTGAAATTAATGTGATTTTGTAGAAATCCACAATCAATCTCAGGCCTAATTTCTGTGAATGAATGCACTCTGAACAAAATTCCAGTTTAGAGAGCATATTTTATTCTTAGAGTACTTGGCAAAATGACATTGGGGAGGAGAAGTGTAAGATGTAATAGTATACTTCATTCCTCAACTATAAAGGCAATAAAGTCAGTCCATTCAATGCTGCCTGATTATAAGGCAGCTCCTTAATGGTTGCACAGTGAAACTGGTTCTGTGAATTATCAGACCTTACCTCTAGCCATGAGAAAATTCTCAGGATAGCAGACTGAAAAGTTCAGTGATCTCAGCCTCATAATAATATTTCTCCAGCCATACATAGAGGTACAGTAAAATTGAATTATTTTCTGTTTAGATAGTGGGTGTAAATGAGAGACAAACGACTTTTCTGCTGATCTGCTTCAGCATATGGAGACTAAATGTATTTTGCAGGAAGCCTAATGTGAATGTTATGTTCTCTATCTTGGTGGTTAATTTTGAGCAACACTGTGATCTTGAGAAAGGTTTTTAAAATCCACCTCACTTTCTCTGTGTGAATGCTTCTTATCTAGAATGTTATTCTGATATTATGGAATTGGGATAAGGCTAGACCTCTTGTTTGTATTTCAGAGACTAAACAAGAGCTGCTGAAAATAAGGGACCATATTCTAAACATTCAATTTTAGCATGGAAAATACTGTTTACACAGTCCACAGTAATGGCAGCTGTTTCAGCTATTTAAATAGTATAATTACACATTTCATTCTGGAGTATAACAGTAACAGTTAGTTTACTAGTAAATCTCAAATTGAATGTACCCGTTCCTATATAAATATGTACAGGTAACCTATCAATAGTTACTGCCAATTATATCTGCACTATAATTTGGTCTTTATTGGAGCTGCACTGCTTGAAAAGAACACTTTTTTTTGAGAATGTTGAACCTTCTTTTACCACCCCCACCCCCCGAATGATGAAAAAAAAATACAGTTGTCAGCATAATGCCTCGACATTCATGATGCCAGCCTGTCTTTACTGGTGTCAGATGTGAAAATAAATAGATATTAAACTGTCAGTCAATGAAATTGCAAAGTCAAGAACAGCTCTAGCTGTGATCCTGTGTGTTCTATTTGATGGACACAGGTGTTTAAGTGTTATGAATTCAACAGGGCCAGGGAACAAGGGAAACATTTTCCAGCAGTTTTCTATTTGCTAAAACATCTGAGATGAACTTTCCTTCATCTCAGGACTTCAGTAGAATCTCAGAGGCTTGAGAAAGTGCCAAGAATTCCCCTACTGTTTTTAGTGCTAAAATGTGAAAAGGCCTCAATTCCTGAAGGCACATTCTGCTATCGCCTGTGCATGCAAGGCCTCCAAAGCCAAATAAAGGGCAGCTTGGTTGGCTTTGAATACACATTCGTGACAGACACCAAGACACCCACCTAGTTTATTTATTATTCATAAGACACTTAAAGCTAATCATCTGTTACTAACAAACATTAACACTATTAAATATTAATAATCATCTTACAGCATGCTGAGACCAACTCTTCCTTGTATTTGATGTATAAGGAAAGAACATCACATTCACGTATAACTGTTTACCCTTTGTTGTTACTATTATTAGCTAGATCACGGTGGTGGCCCGTGTGAGAGATCTTGTCTGCTTGAAGATACGGATTTCTCTGTTCTCAGTAAGTATCATTAAATTTGCTTCCCAAAAAGTATCATTAAATTGTCCTATAAGAAATGCTGCTTAATAATGGCATCATAAATACAACCCTATACTTGAATGTTGACTAGAGGTGTGAAAAAAGACTTGGATCCTTGTTGCTGTAGGATTCCTATGCGGCATCACTAGCCAGTTCACAGAATAGTGTTCTCAAAAATTCAAGACATGTACTAGATGATTTTGGTGCAATTCAGCTAGCTTACATGTCTACACTGATCAGATTAAAATGTTGCTGAAGGCTGATAAAACACCATTGATGCACCTGTGATCATTAATTAAAATTATATGTAGAAAATCCTAGGTGAGAGTTTCTCTGAGAATTATCTTGCACTTATAATTCTGTTTTGGTGACTGCTTCTCTAAGGACCTGAACCAACACAGTAGAAAATGCAGTTTAGAAAGATTATTTCAGTGGCTAATTGGAAAATGGAATTTGACAGAGACAAACCTTACCAGATCAGATAAAATGCTGTATTCTCATTCATCTCTTCAAATCAGTATTCATGTTCCGGCATCCCCAAACTTGGGAATGTATCACGTTTGTGGTGACTTGTAACTGAAAGCAGGCTGAGTGCTGATGTGATGTTGGGCATGAGCATCAAAAGACATTGGAGATGCAAAGAACCTTAAGGTGAACTTTATTCTCCTGTTTATGGGAATAAGAGCCTGCCATACCCTTCCTTTCACATGGAGGGTCAACATTATCATCTCATCACCTTTTTGTTGACAATGGTAGGGAATAGTGCCTGTTTTCACCTCCTCATCTCCTTGTCTGTGGTAGATTGTGAAAGTGTCACAATTCTTTATTCCTGCATCCTCCTGCAATATGCTGGCCATTCCTCCCATCAAGAAGTAAAGTCCGTCTCAATAAAAAAAGAAGTAAAGTCCGTTTTCCTTCCACCTGAATCTTGTTGCCCTTGAGATTGGCTTTGACCACTAGAGAGGAGCAGTGCTGATAGTGTGCCAGCCCCACACCAAGATCTCAAGAGTCCTTGCATGCTTTGCTCACTTCCTTGGATCCCCGCAGAGCTGCCATCTGAGCAAGCTTGGACTAGCCTGCTGGATGATCTGAGACACATGGCCCAGTCACCACTGTCACTCCAGCCGACAGCCAGAAAAATACCAGAAGCTGACTGACAGCTGGGTAAAAATAGCATGTGTAAGTGCAACTGAGTCCTGAAAAATCACACAGCTGCCTGGCCTAAATTACTACCCCACAGAATTGTGAGTAATCAAAATTGTTGTTGTGTTAAAGCACAGCAATAATTTATTTTGATTGTCCTTAGATGTTGGAGTTTCTTAGAAATCTGGACTCAATTATTTTCTCTACTTTTATATGCTGTTCTTGAGTGTTTTCCACCCCTTGTGTTTTCTCATTTTGTATATATACTGATGCCACCTAAACATGTATACATTAGCCCTATCAGATATAAGGAACAGCACAATCAGGATGTCTAACAAGCACCCAAAACTTAAAATACATTTTAGTTTTAAGTCACTATTCACCTGTCCTCCAAGTGTTTTGCAATTTTGATAGTCATAAATTTCCATTTGAGGAACTTCAGAGTCATCCTTGTTGCTTCTTTAGATCTTCCTTTCCACACCCAAAGTGACATCCTTCCTTAACTTATGACCACAAAACATCAGCTCAGATCATTGCAAAAGCCCACCAGTCTCTTTGTTACCAGTGTTTTCCCATACCTAATAGAGTTGTATTCCTGAAGAGAAATACTATCATGGCATTCCCATGCTTTTTCATTTTACTTTTAAATTTTTATTAGAGATGGGATCTCACTATGCTGCCCAGGTTGGTCTTACACTCCTGGGCTCAAGCAATCCTTTTACTTCAGCCTCCCAAACTGTTGGGATTGCCGGCATGAGTCACCATGCCCGGCCCCATTTCTCTGCTTAAGGCTTCTGCTACAGGTAGTCCAAACACTTTATATGGATTTTAAAATCAGAAAAGCCTGCTCTAACATCTTAGCTTCCTAAATTAATCAGTATCTGACCTTGGGAAACTTTGTAGCCCCTGTGAACCTCAGTTTCTCCATATCTATAATGCACTTTCAAGTCACTCTGACTGTTGAAAGATGTGCTTTATGTTTTTATCAAAGGGACCATTGGCACATAGTAGCTATTTAACATATTTCAACCTAAATTTCACAGTCTGGCTCTAGGTTACTTCTCCAATACCATTCCTTGCTAATGCCTCCCATCAATATTTTTTCCTTCACTCCTGCCCTTGAAATATAGGTATAACTTGGACATACTGTGGGTTCAGTTCTAGACAAACACAATAAAGCAAATATTGCAATAAAGCAAATCACACACAATTTTTTTGGTTTCTCAGTGCATATAACAGTTATGCTTACACTACACCATAGTCTATTAAGTATGCAATAGTATTATGTCTAAAAAAGAGCATATGCTTTAATTTAAAGATACTTTATTGCTAAAAAATGCTGACGATCCTCTGAGGCTATCAATGTAACTCTAGCCGACAGCCAGAAAAATACCAGAAGCTGACTGACAGGTGGGTAAAAATAGCACATGTAAGTCCAACTGAGTCCTGAAAAATCACTCAGCTTCAGACTCATAATCTTTTTGCTGGCAGAGGGTCTTGCATTGATGTTGATGGCAGCTGACTGGCCAAGGTGGAGATGGTGGAAGGGTAGAGTGGCTGTTGAAATTTCTGAAAATAAGACATCTATGAAGTTTGCTGTATCAGTTGAGTTTCTTTTATCAAAGATTTCTTTGTAGCATGCAATGTTGTTTTATAGCATTTTGCCCACAGTGAACTTCTTTCAAAATTTTAGTCAATTTTCGCAAACTCTGCTGCTTCTTATTCATCTATGTTTATGTAATAGTCTAAATCTTTTCTTATCATTTCAACAATGTTTACAGTACCTTTACCCAGGAGGAGATTCCATCTCAGAAAACCAGTTTTTTTTTTTTTTTTTGCTCATCCGTAAGAAGCAACTCCTCATCTGTTCAAGTTTTGTTATAAGGTTACAGCAATACATGTTCAGGCTTCACTCCTCATTCTAGTTCACTTGCTATTTTCACCAGTTACTTCCTCCACTAAAATCTTGAACCTATCAAAATCATCAATGAGGTTTGGAATCAACGCCTTCCAAACTCTTGTTAATGCTGATATTCTGACTCACTCCCATGGATCACAAATGTTCTTAATGGCATCTAGAATGGTGAATTCTTTCCAGAATATTTTCAGTTTACTTTGCCCAGATTCGTCAAAGGAATCACTATGTACAGCAGCTATAGCCTATATGTATTTCTAAATGTATTTCTGAAATACAGTACTCGAAAGTCAAAATTACTCCTTGATTTATGAGCTGCAGAATGGATGTTGTGTTAGCAGGCATGAAAACAACATTAATCTCCTTGTACATCTCCTTCAGGGATCTTGGGTGATCAGGTGAATTGTCAATGAACTGTAATATTTTGAAAGGAATCTTTTTTTCTGAGCAATAAGTCTCAACAGTGGGCTTAAAGTATTTAGTAATTCATGCTCTAAACAGATGTACTGTTATCCAGGCTTTGTTGTTCCATTTATAAAACACAGGCAGAGTAGATTTAGCATAATTCTAAAGGGCCCTAAAATTTTCAGAATGTTACATGATCAAATAAATAAAGTCATTAGCCCCTAACAAAAGAGTCAGCCTGCCCTTTGAAGCTTTGAAACCAGGAATTGACTTCTCTTCTGTCACTATGCAAGTCCTAGATGACATCTTCTTCCAGTGAAAGACTGTCTAATCTACTTTGAAAATTGAGGGTTTAGTGTAACCACTTGCACCAATTTCTTAGTTAGATCTTCTGGATAACTTGCTATAGTTTTTTTTTTGTTTGTTTGTTTTTTTTTTTTTTTTTTTTTGAGATGGAGTCTTGGTCTTGCCACCCAGGCTGGAATGCAATGGTGCGATCTCAGCTCAGTGTACCCTGCGCCTCCCGGGTTCAAGCAATTCTCCTCCCTCAGCCTCCTGAGTAGCTGGAATTTTACAGGCATGTGCCACCATATCCGGCAAATTTTTTGTATTTTTAATAGAGACGGGGTTTCACCATGTTTGCCAGGCTGGTCTCGATCTCCTGACCTCAGGTGATCCACCTGCTTTGGCCTCCCAAAGTGCTGGGAGTACAGGCCTGAGTCACCATGCCTGGCCAACTTGCTGTAGCTTCTACATCAGCACTTACTACTTTAGCTTCCACTTTTATATTATGGAGATGGCTTCTTCCCTTAAACTTCATGAACCAAACTTGCTAGCTGCCAACTTTTCTTCTGCAGTTTCTCTCACCTCTCTCAGACTTCATAGAATTGACAAGTTATGGCCTTGCTCTGGATTAGGCTTCAGTTTAAGAGAATGAATCTTGTGGTTGGTTAGATCTTCTATCCAGACCACTACCCCTTTCTCCATATCAGCAATAAGGCTGTTTTGCTTTCATATCATTTGTGTGTTCACTGGAGTAAAGCTTTTAATTTCCTTCAATAACTTTTCTTTGATTTCACAGCTTGGCTAACTATTTGGCAAAAGAGGCCTAGCTTTTGACTTATCTCAGCTTTCAACATGCCTTCCTCACTAAGCTTACTCATTTCTAGCTTTTGATTTAAAGTGAGAGACATGAGACACTTCCTTTCACTTGAACACTTGGAGGCCATTTTGGGTTTATTAACTGATCGAATATCAATATTTTTGTATCTCAGGGAATAGAGAGGCCCAAGGAGATGAAAAGAGACAGGGGAATGGCTGGTGGGTAGAGCAGTCAGAACACACGTTTATTAAGTTTGCTGTCTCATATGGGCACAGTTTGTAGTGGCCCAAAACAATTACAATAGTACCGTCGAAGATCACTGATCACAGATCATCATAACAGATAAAACAATAATGAAAAAATTTGAAGTATTGCCAGAAATGCCAAAATGTGACATACACACCAAGTGAGCACATGCTGTTGGAAAAATGGCTTGGATAGACTTGCTGGAGACAGGATTGCCAAAAACCTCCAATGTGTGAAAAATGCAATTATCTGCAAAGCACAATAAAGCAAGGCAAAATAAAATGAGAAATGCCTGTATCAAATATATGGACCATGCTTGTTTTAGCATCAGTTCCTAACTAGTCTGCCTTATATTTTTATTGACTTTAAGATACTTTTCACATCTCTAATATGAGTATATGTCCTACAATTAATAGCCTTTCTTAGTTTAATTTGTAGCTTTGTTTTGTTTGTATGTTTGTTTTTTGTATCATTTAAATATGGTAAACTTGACTAAATCAAATGTAATATTTGCTTCCTGATTCCGTGTCTTTGTATATGCTTTAATTTTTCCTAAAATAACTTCTTTTTCTTAACTTCTAGGTAAAGTTTAGGCTTTTCTGATTTTCTCAGGCATTTTCCTCTACTCTTTCCTGTGATTCAACAGCTCACTTTTTATAACTCTCTATTTTCTTGGAGTTAGCCAACTTTTCAGGTAGAGGAAACACAATCTACACAAGACACTCATTTCTGACACAAACTGCAAGTTCTAGGGGGTCCAATTTCAATAATTCTCCAGAAGAACTCTCAGAGCTCACTGAAAGCTGTAATGTAACCATTGGTAAGTATGGTTTATTGCAAGAAAAAGATTCAGATTAAAATTAGGCAAGGAAAGAAGGGTATAGAGTAGAGTCCAGCAAAGTACTAAACATAGAGGTTCTGGTGATGCCTCCTCATGGAGTCAGGGCATGTTGCTTTCTTGGCATTAATATGTGACAATATGCACGGAGTATCACCAGCTCAAGAAGTTCCCCTGAGCTATGGCATCCAGAGTTTTCAATGGAGTCCCATAATGTAAGCATGATTGATTGATTAATTTCTTTTATGGTGGCTCTCAGTCTCCAGGTCTACTGATACTCTTTTGACCCAAAGCTCCTACCCTAAATCACATTGCTGTTCTTCTGGCAAAGTTAACTCTTACTCTAAATACTATCTGGTATGGCCACCCTCTACCCAAAATCATATTGTCACACAATCCAGTATGACCTCAGGCAAAGACACTTCTCTCAGGCATGACATTCCAAGGGCTTAGAGACTACCTCCCATAAGCCAAGGACAAAAGTCACATTTCTTTTATACAAGGTTAAATTTTTTACTATACAAATTACATATTTACTATAAATAATTATTTGTTTGTATGTCTTTTCTCTGTATACTGTATGTTTCTAGAAGATTCAGAGCACCTTAAAATCTTCTGTTTTAAAGACAGATAGGTCTTTATTCAAATCCTAGATCCATTGCTTACCTGCAGTGTGACCTTGGACAGCTGATAAAACCTTGGTTATCTTATCTAAAAAAAAAAGGTAAAATTATACTGTATTATAGGAATATTCTAAGGATTGAATTAGATAATATACATGGAATATATATACCAATGTCTAGCCATGGTAATCACTTAATAGGCAGTGGCAAATTATATGATTATTATCACTTTTCCCTTCATATCCACATGGAGTATAATCAACATTCTAATCCTTTTATTAGGAAAAAGGAAGCAAAAATAACAGAGGAAAAAATAAGCTTATGTAGCTCACGGACTGAATCAAGCTTCATTAAATATCATATTTCAATCATCTAATTTATATTCAATCCATGAGCTACTAACTCTAGATTTTAGATTGTTATTTCTAAAATAATATACCTATGCTTATCAAAATATTAACACCACTGTAAGAGGAAAATTATAGCTAAAAGGCATCTTCTCTTACCAATAATTTGGAGAAGGGAAAAGAAAAAAGGTATCTTTTTCATTAGAGAAAATTTTTCTTTAAAATTAAATCAAGAACATTTGTAAAAGCAAGCTGAAATTTTAGGGTTTGTGGTTGAGTATGAAAAACGGAATGCTTGATTTCAGATGATTTTATAAGAAATCTCCATCTTCCCCCCAAAGGAGAAACTTTCCAAGCATTGACATCAAGGGCACATCCCACTCTGCTTGATTACCCACAAAGTAGGCAAGAAAAAAAAGATTTGTCTCAAGATGGGCATGGTTTAAAATATTACCTTAACAATTTATGCTGGCTTTTCAGTTCCAGGAAAATTTTAAACAAGATAAAATAAACTTATTTCTTACCACAAAAGCCCACAAATTCATGATAAAATGTAACAATCATCCTTGTAAAGGCTAAATTTGTCAGAAAGCTGGGAAAATCTCTGGGACAAGAAATGAAGAAAAATGAGCACCAGAGCTGAAGGCAAATGAGCTGTTGCTGAAGCCACACTAAGAGAATTTTTCTACTGAGTAATCTACAAATTCTTGGGTTAGCATCTGGGTGGAAATAGGAGACCAGATTCCAGACCCATTCAATGTGGAGAGTGGGAACTGAGACCCACTCTAAAACTTAGGACTTGGAAGGTACTTAATGAAAAAATATGAGAAAATGGAGGGAAGGGGAAGAAAATCTGCTGCCAGCACAAGGAATCTGTAAAGCAACTTGAAACTTGCCCATTTTGGCCTGGGATCTAGGTAGAAAGAATGTCTACTCAGAGATTTTTACCTGAACATTTACCTTCTTTATGGTCTGGAATTTAAGTTTAGGCTATGTCTGGGAGTCTAGAAATCTTCAAACTTAAAAAAAAAGTCATACAAAATTATTTTCAGACTGGTGACACTTCTGTAGCATCTGTAATACACACATTCAACTCACTTCAACCATGCAACACGGGACTCCCACAGATAAAGTCCAGCTGAATATAACCTCACAATTCAACATTATAAACATATAAGAAAATAATCCATTATGAGAGGAGTCAGCAGGCATAGCAGACATTAGTATCAAACCCCTATGAATTTCAGATTTAGAACTAAGAAATTTTAACGTAAGTATGTTTAAAATTTATTGAAATGTAAAAGAAGGACTTATAAACATCCAATAAGACAGTATCAACAAGGAAAACAACCATTAAAAAGATCCAATAGAACCACTAGAAAAGAAAAATATAGTCAGTAAAACCAGAAATTCGATGGGAGAGTTAATGAGCATATTACATACTGCTGAACAAGAGCAGAAAAATGGAAAATAGATCTGGTGAAAATGCCTTCTGCCACATAACATAACATTTACAGGTTCCAGAGATTAGGGATGTGGATCCTTTTAGGGGCCATTACTCAGCCTACCACAAGAGGTAGTAGCTAAGACTGTTTCAGATTTAGTAAAACATATGATGAACAAGTCCTGAGTATAGTTAAATAAATACATTTATAAGTGAATAAATAAATTGACATGTAGCTATAGGTACATCATAGTAAAACTGCAATGCATTAAATAAAAAGCAAAAATAGAAGTAACTGTCAATACAAATTTTACACAGATAAGTTTTCACCTAAGAATTGGTGTAGCATAAAATATTTCTGAACAAAGATTGTTAGGTTTAATCTCACTCATAGATCCTCACAGAAAGAGATCCAAAATGAAAAAAATTCAGGAAGAAGAAACTAACAAAGGAAAGGGTGAGATGCAAGAAACAGAATGAAAAAACTCTAGAAAGAAAGAAGTGAGACACACACACAGAAAATAATAGCAGGTAAATAAACTGAGAAAACATAAGCACATGTAAATAATTCCTGATAGTGTAAAACTAGTAAGTTAAGCACAGCTATTCATTGTGGAAATAAAAGTTCAAGCAACAATACATGTCAAACTGAAGGGTTTCAGAGTTAATGCCTTAAGACCTGATTGAGAATAGATAAGGATTATAATACAATTTAGAATAATTGCTCATCAAGATATAATAAAATTTGAAGGATAGCCACACAATGAATAGAAATAAAATGAGCAGTAAGTCAATAGAGGAAGGAGGGAGAAGTAAAAGCATAAATCTATAGAGCTAGAATTCAAGAAAGAAAAAAACAATCTCTGTCCCCTAAAAAAGACATGATATATAGGAAGCAAAATATAGTATAATAGAAATATGTCTAACCAGGTCAGTAAACAAATAAATGTGAATAAACTACATTTAACAGTTAAAAATGAGAGATTTTTGAGATTGGTTTAAAATATTTTCTTGTTATTTGCATAAGGCATGTATAAAACATATGAGCATAAACAGTTGAAGTAAAAAGATGGCAAAAATACAACAGGCAAATTCTAATGAAAATAAAAACTGTGGCAGCTCTGTTAATATCAAATAGAGTTGAAACCATTTTTTGGGGTAAAAATTTCACAAGATGAGAAAAAAAAACAAAATTATTTGCCAAGGAAATAGAGAAATTCTGAACATTTTAGTGCATAATAAGATAGCCTTGAAATATATCAAGAAACAAACTGATATAATTATAAGGAGGAATTGATGATTAGTCTACAATCTTAATGGCTGAGTGTAACAAAACTTTCTCAATAATTGGTTGATTACACAGAAAATATGTAACTATATGGAATATCTGACTAGTCTAGTTATCAAGTATATCTTGACAGATTTGTATGTATCCTGGGCATTATTCTCAAGCACAAATATAACATTCATGAAAATTGATGTAATACACTTTAAAGCAAATCAAACTGATAGCAAAAATCAATATAATATAGACCATGTTCTCTAATTAAAACACAATTGAATCACTACATCACCATGAACTCAATAACAAAAAGATAACCAAAACCATTGCATCACCATTTGAATCAATAAAAATGATCACTGAAGCAATTTCAAGAAAATTCAAACACAAATGTTTAAGTAATCCATGAGTCCAAAAATAATAATAATAATACATTTTCACCCTTTTTAAAATTGATTGAAAATAAAAAGATTACATATCAATACTTATAGGATACCATTAAAGTAATTAAGAGAGTGATTTTTGTCTTTTAATGTTTGTTAGAAAAGAAAAAGATTGACTTAAAATCAATTAGCATAACAATTTAAAAAATAAAAAGAGAAGGTAAATCACAGAAGTATGACAAAGGAAATAATAAAAGCTGGGCACAGTGGCATGTGCTTGTAGTCCCAGCTGCGCAGGAGGCTGAGGAAGGAGGACCACTTGAACCCAGGAGTTCAAGTGATTAACTTAAATTGGTGTGCCAAGGAAGATAAGAATGGTTTAACACTAGACAATTTCTCACAATGAAAGATTTAAAAAGAAATAGCCAAATCAAGATACAGAAAATACAACATATACAAATGATGAAAGTATAATAATTATCAAAGTAGAAATAGAAGTATAATTTCTAACTTAATGAAGTGGTTTTAACTAAAACTATAGCAAACATACATAATGGTGAAATACTGAAAAAGCAGCTTTTTATTTTAAAGTCAGGATCAAGACAGGAGTCTTAATATCATTGCTTTGAATCCTAGAGGATTAGAGTGTCTGAAAGAGCCTAACGGAAAGAAATAGGAAAAAGAAATAAAATATACGTGGGTGGAAAAAGAAGAAATCAAAATTTCATTTTTCAGAGACAATATGATTATCTGCATAGAAAACCCAAAATAATGTATAGATGAATTATTACAATCAGTAAGATCATTAAGCAGGTATTCTGAACACAAATTCAATATTAACAAATGAATTAGAAAATGCTAAAATTTGGAATTAGAAATGCTAAAAATTGTCATTTAAAAAGGGCACAAAAACCGAAACGAACATAGTAACACATTTCACAAAAGATGTTCAACTTTTATGTAGAAAATAATAAAAGAGTATTGAAAGACATAATGAAGGCCGAAGAAATGAAGTAATTCAATGTGTTTGTGGGTGGAAAGCTTCAACATTGTTAAAACATTTAGTTTCCCCAAATCAATGTATAAGTTAAATATGAACTTAATTTTAAAAACAGATTTTTTAATGGAATTTGACAAGCTCATTCTAAAATTATATGGAAATGTCAAGACCAATATTAGCCAAACATCTTTGAGGAAGTACAAGGTGGGAGCATTTGCTGTATCAAGCTCCATAGAGTTACAATGATCAAACATTGTGATATATGATATTGGTATAGAAAAATATTTTTGGAAAAGAATAGATTACCTAAAAACAGACCACTGCAACTTACTATAATAATAATATAGTAATAGCAAGTTATTATACTGTGTATTCCAGAAATGATATTGCATAACAGAAGGGAATTAACAATTTCACAAATAAGAAGATTATGCTTTAATTATATCCCTACCTCACTTAACTTATAAAAAAGTAATTCCAACTGGATTTAAGGTCTAAATGTGAAAAGCGTAATCTTAAAAAGAAAAAAAATACAGGAAAAGAACTTTATGACCTTTGAATGAAACACAAAAGCATAAGCCTTTAAGGGAGATAAATGATACATTCATCACATCTAAACTAAAAAGTGTCTATGTATTATATGATACTGAAAACATAGTGAAAAATATGATACTTAGTTTGCCCTATTTACCTGAGAACTTCTAAATCTTAACTTCCTGCTTTCATTTTTTTCACTAGGAAATCAACAACATACATAGCTAATACATTGTATAAGTATAACTTTATTTAAATTCTATTTGAAATTATTTGTTGAGCATGCTCTATGCCCAAGGCTCTGAGACACATAGATGGCAGTGCACTAACAAACCTTATTTGTACCTCCCTCACCCAGGCCATGGCCTTTGGTGGTTACAATTAACATCCTCAAGGATATGTACTTTATTTTTGAAGCTTTAAATTCTTTTCTAAAGACTTCAGCAAGGAAGTTTGATTTCAGATCCCTGCTCTTTTTGGAGTTCAATTTGTGACTTGAGAATGTGATGAGATGCTACCTAGCTTTTATTTGATAGAAGTGTTATTTTGAATGCCTAGTAATGTCACATGCTCACCAAACTCAGAACAGCTCTATCAAAAGATTCAAAACACCTCTACTGTAATTTGCTATAATTCTATCCCTTCCCCCACCCCCACCCCCTTTTTTTTGGCCTAGCTCATTCTCTTCCTTGGTAATATTCTTAATTGAGAGTTTATTTCATTCATTAAGTGAATTCCCAGCTTAAGTCATATTTGTTATGCTGAGAGAAGCTGATTATTTCAATCCATGGTTATTATACATGTATGTTTTGCTTTAATAGCCCAGGGAGAATGCACAGGGACAAATGTAAACTTGTGTATGTATATGTGTTGTATGACTTTTTTCACTTACCATACGTATACATAAGCAGCCTTGAAAGGAAAGCAATAGCTCCCATTTCTGCACTAATCACACCATAAACTTTTCACTATAATCTTGTTTCCCCCTATAAAACTAGTCCTAATTTGTCTTTTCTTTATCTCAAAATTCCTAGGCTGTCAAGGCAAGTTACTCTTAAAAGGACTCTGAGAATTGCAGCCAAGAAAAAGATATTAAAGTATCGTTATTCAAACATAAAAATTTAATAAAAATGTTAACAAGGTTTCCCCAAGGTGGGGGTGCTTATTGTTTCCTTTTTTCTTAACAGCACAATTACATGTCTACAGCTAGAGGTCAAGTATAACATATAGCATTTGCTATTTAAAGGCAATATGTGAGAAAGAATACTACATATTCTTTGTAGTATTTCTTATGTATTACTACAAAATTACATAAGAAAGTTGTATAATTCACACAACTTTGAAACTCTTAATTTTTCACAGTTTCAAAGTGAAGTTCAATCATGAATGATGGCAATGGCTTTTTCTTTAATTTGTGACATCTAATCTTTACTTTAGGCTTCGTCAGTCACATCTCACTATGTCTCATTGCATGTGCCCTGACACAATACATCATGGTCAAGGTGATCCAATATTGTGTGACATTTTTTTAAAAAAGGATATTAAGTAGTGGCAGAAGATAGGCCTGAAACACATCAATGTGGGCCCAAGAGGCATTGTTCTTCACGAACGGTTTACTCTCTCAGAGTCTGGCTGGAAGAATTATTATTGTCCTTTATATATAAACATCCTTATCCAAATAGTTTCCTCTTATGTCTAATATATGCATTCCTGTCATATGAAAGCTACTTGCTTAAGCTGCTTTTCTGTCTATTTGTAGTCTGTTCAGACACACAGTCCTCAGCAGGAGTCCAGCTCCATGATTCATTGCCTCAGATTTCCTATGGAGCTTACATGATGCTCGCTCAGCCCCATACGGTTTTGTATCCATTTTAACCAGGGACAAGTAAGCAGGGCTCAGGAGTGTGAGCATCTATCTAAGAATAGCTCCCCGACGCCTTGCTTTACTTACAATAAATGAACAATGAACTCTTTACATGCTAACCCTGTATGGGGAGGAGAAATTATAGGAGCTTGCTTGAGTTAAATAAGGGAAGGAGCATTTAGAGTGAAGCTCCATAAACGAGCAGGTCAATAACTAGTTTACAGAGACCAGGGCACCTGGCTAATGGGAGAATAAAGAATAATGCCTGTCACAGAAGAAGAAAGATGCTGTCCTGGTTTAGTGTTAAATAATTACATTCATTATACTGAGAATAGCTCTGCAAGTGGTCGGTTGCACTTGTTAATTCATTAGCAAAACTAATCGGCAAACCACAAACAACAATTGGGGGTAAATTTAACCCATTCCAATAGAAGGTTTGGCAAAACAGGATTTTCGTTATACTAGAAAGGGAAAATTACACTGGAAAGCTGCATATGTAATTGTGTTCATTTCTTACTCTGTCTTGAGTTTTAATATGAAAGAAGGAAATCATAGCTGAGGCAGAGAGAGGGCATATGTACAAATTGATGGCCCCATTGAATTATTTCAGAAGACCTAAAACATGCCAGCTTCATTGTTCTAACAATGAACAGAAAGCAGACTCTAATACTAAGACCTTTTTCGCTATCTTTCTTTCTTTAATCTGTGGTTGTAAAATTATATAATTAAATATAATAATGCATGTTTCATATATTAGATAATAACCATAGTATAATTCCTGCATATAATAATATAACTTAGACCTATGTAACCATGGGAACCTTGGATTAGTTTTACTTATTGACCAAACCATGTGAAACTTGAGTGGTTCAACTGTGTTTTATGCAGTACTCTGGTGTAATTAGAATGGTTTTCATTATTTTATGTAATTAATTTATTAAATTTATGTGTTCAATATGCATCATAAGTTTAGACAAAATCCTACAAAAGAAACAGTAAAACAATAACTTGCTTCAGTTGGGAGACAAGGAGCAGTTTAATGATCAGGGATATTAAGACTCTCTAAAGTGTGTATTAGTCCATTTTTATACTGCTATGAGAAATACTCGAGACTGGGTAATTTATAAAGAAAAAGAGGTTTAATGAACTCATAGTTACACATGGATGGGGAGGCCTCATAATCATGATGGAAGGTGAAGGAGGAGCAAAGACACCTCTTACATGGCAGCAGACAAGAGATCCTGTGCAAGGGAACTGCCCTTTATCAAACCATCACATCTCGTGAGACTTCTTCATTACCACGAGAATAGTATGTGAAAAATCTGCCCCCCCATGATTCAATTACCTCCCACCAGGTCCCTCCCATGACACATGGGGATTGTGGGAGCTACAGTTCAAGATGAGATTTGGGTGAGGGCACTGCCAAATCGTATCAAGTGGACATCTATTTTTTGTATTTCTGGAAAGAAGACTTTTTTTTTTTCTTTCAGAGAGGAAGAGAGAATTCAACTTGAAATGCTAGGAAAGGAAGATTGAGGGATAAAATCTAAAGAGTCTACTGAGCCTGGTAGCTTTACTCTGTGTCACCACAGAGCACCACTATTCATCTAGAATTCCAAAAAACCAATTCAAGTAATCTTTTAAATTCAGAGGAATATCAGTGATTTGCTCCATTATAGATATTGTATTACCCAACAATTCTTAGCCAAATAAATAACAAATATATGTCAAGATCATTGTAGAGTAAAAAAATTCCTAGATAGAATTAGATATGTTTAGAACGGTTTTAGGTTCACAGAAATATTGAGTGGAAGGTACAGAGATTTCCCATACACCTGCTTCCACCACACAACACAGCTTCCCCCACTATCAACATCCTCACCAGCATGGTACATTTGTTAAAATTGATGAAGCTACGCTGACGCATTATAATCACTGAAAGTCCATATTTTGCATTAGTGTTCACTATTGGTGTGGTACATTCTATGCATTTGAACAAACATAATGACATGTATCCACCATTATGGCATCTATAGCTATAATTTTTAGGGTAGTGAAACTAAGAAATATAAACTACTGAAACAGCAATAATTTCACTACCCTAAAAATCCTTGTGCTCTGCTTATTCATTCCTCCATTTGGCCTCCTCTCAGTAACCACTGATCTTCTCATTATCTCTATAGTTCTGACTTTTCCAGAATATCATATGGTATGAAACATACAGTATATAGCCTTTTCAGATTGGCTTCTTTCACTTAGTAATATGCCTTTAAGTTTCTTCCTTGTCTTTTCCTGGCTTGATAGCTCATTTGCTTTTAGTGCTGAACAGAACTCCATTGTCTGGATGTACCAAAGTTCATTTACGCATTTACCTACTGAAAGACATCTTGGTTGCTTCTAAGTTTGGGCAATTATGAATAAAGCTGCTATAGGGCCAGACATGGTGGCTCATGCCTGTAATCCCAACACTTTGGGAGGCAGAGGTGGGTGCATTGCTTGAGGCCAGGAGTTTGAGACCAGCCTGGCCAACATTGTGAAACGCTGTCTCTACTAAAAATACAAAAAATAGCTGGGCGTGGTGGCAGGGGCCTGTAATCCCAGCTACTTGGGAAACTGAGTCACGAGAATCACTTGAACCTGGGAGGCAGAAATTGAGGTGAACTGAGATCATCCCACTGCACTCCAGCGTGGGCAACAGAGTGAGACCCTGTCCCTCCCCACACGCCACACAAAAAAGCTGCTGTAAACACCCGTGTGAATGTTTTTGTGTAGAGATGTTTTCAAATCCTTTGGGAAAATACCAAGAATTTGGATTGCTGGATGGTGTGGTAAGCGTATGTTTAGTTTTATAAGAAACTGCCCAACTGTCTGTTTTTCAAAGTGGCTATACCATTTTGCATTCCCACCAGCAAAGAATGAGCATTCCTGTAGTTTCACATCCTCACCAGCATTTGGCGTTGTCAGTGTTCTGGACTTTGCCATTCTAGAAGGTGTGTGGTGGTATTTTATTGATGTTTTAATTTTCATTTTCCTGATGACATATGACAAGATGTGGAGCATCTTTTTCATATGCTTATTTGACATCTGTATATCTGCTTTCCTATGCTTATTTGACATTTGATGATGTGTCTGTCATTGCTCCATTTTTTCTTATCACTCTCATCTCAATTGTTCATTTACTCACCTGTTTGTTTTATCAGACTGTGAAGTCCTCATGGGCAGGGAATATATCGTTAGTAATCATACTTCCTAATGTATAAGGGCAAATTGGATGGAAAGAAGAAGAGGAAAAATAATACAAGAGAAAGTCAGAAGGCAAAGTGGTCTATCAAATAATATTGTTAGGGAGTAAGTTTATGGAAGGGCATTTGTAGCCACTGTTATTAATATGAAGCCCTCAGGCCAAAGTGACAATGTGTATATATTTTGTCTTTCCATACGACAATCTCAAAACCAATTTTGTGCAAATAAGTTGTGAAGATGAGTTTGCTATCTGTGCTTTGGGTTGGATACATGTGTTTGCTTTTCTTCTCAATAACTAACTTAAATCTTAAAGTCCCTAGAGAATCTATCTGAACTACTTGGTGAGAAATTGTGCCGTGTATTCTCTATTGATATTCAAAATTAAAGTAATTTTGAGTAAAGACCCTGAACGTTCACACAGGTTTATAGTTTTTTCCTTTGTCACTGTGAAAGTTTTTGGTTTTTTTTTTTCAATTAAGTTTTGCAGTATGTTTGGTTTGGGGTTTCTTAAGACTCATAGAATGGTTACATGTATAACCAGTTCTTACTTTGAATATTGCATTGAGTATTCTGCTTAGTATCTAAAACAGGCAATATCATAGTTATTGCATCTTCAAAAAGTTAATACCTTTGAATGGAATGCCTTATAATAACGAGAGGAAGAGAGAGAGAGCACATGGGAATGCATAGCTATAAGAACTCAAATTTACTTCTAATTGGGATCTTTTTTAGAACAATTATTCTTATCTAGTTACCCCCACACTATAGATTAGATCCCATTATCACTTTGTTTTGCACTGCATTTGGTCTTTTTGGAGAACATAAATACACTATGAAGATTTTTCTCTGCTTTCCATTAACTTTTTTCATATGTGTTATAAGGAAGGAAAATGAGGAGAACACTAGTGTGAAGCCTGTATTATTGTTTCAAATATTCATTGTCTGTCTCTGTGAGAGGATTATTCATCACCACCCTTTTGACATACTGTTTGGGTAAATTAATTGCCTTGGCCAAGGGAATGTGAGTGGAAGCGACCTGTGCTTCCAGCTGAAGCTGTCATGAGTTCCATCATCTCTTTCTCTCTCTGCAATGAGGCCAATGTTTCCAAGATTCTGGCTCTTTTGAGAACTGGATATCAGGATGAGAAGGCCATGGAGCAGGGATGCCTCCAATCCTTGAAAGGCATGTGACATGAGTAGGGAAAATATTTGCTATTGTAAGCCACTGAGTTTTTTTCCCTTCATTTAATGATTATTTTTCTAGTGCCTACTGTGACTCTGGGGCTACATCAGTTCACAAAGTAGACAAAAATCTTGCCCCTGTGGAACTTATGTTCTATCAGAGTGACACAGATAATGACATAACTAAATAATATAGTGTATTAGACAGAAATAATATGATAAGGAAAAAATTAATCAGAAAAGAACAGTGGGTATGGAGTCATGAGGATTTCATTTTTAAATGGGATGGTCAGAGTAGGTGCCATTGAAAGGTAAAGCTCTTACTTTAAAAATTATCTTTTTTGTTGTTTTTGTTTTGGTTTTCTTTTGTCATAAATTTTGTCATAAAAATTTCTCATAAAAAAATCTATAGGTAAATGAAAATGTATATAATGCCTTTGGAAAATAATTAACAACAAATAACTTTCCAAATATTACTAGTAAGTTTATTTCTATAAATATATCTTAAGGAGATAATAAAAAATGTAATCATGAACCACTAATATTTTAATTTGTCCCAGGCTGGAGTGCGGTGGTGCAATCGTGGCTCACTGCAGCCTCGACCTCCCAGACTCAAGTGATCCTCCCACCTCTACCTCTCAAGTAGCTGGGACTGCAGGCATGCACAACCATACCTGGCTTTTTTGTATTTTTGTTAAGAGATGGGATTTTGCCATGTTGTTTAGGCTGGTCTCCAACTCTTGGGCTCAAGCAATCCACCTGCCTCCCAAAGTGCTGGGATTAGAGGTGTGAGCCACCCCGCCTGGCTTAAAATTATGTTTACTTCACTTTCTAACTTAGCAAAAGCTGACTGGTATATTTTGAAATCATAAAATATTCCTACAAAACTTCAATTATATACTTTTGAGAAAGGGAATTTTTGTGTATTTTCATGCTTAAATGTTGACTGTGAACTTCATAAAGTCATTCATTCTTTAAAAATACATCCTAAAATGTTAGGACTGGTTAAAAGAAAGTTGTTTGAGAATGAGCCACCTGGGATATTATGATGAGAATGAATGGGACAACCAAATGTGTGGAGGAAGCTCAACCGTGAGAAGAGAACTCACACTACCTTGTACCTTCTCCTTTCAAATTTCTCTCAAAGGACAAATGAAGTGAATAAAGATGGACAAATGTCATCTAAGATCACATACTTTAGGTTATGTTCTGAAGAAATAGTAAAAAGCAGGAGGCACCTTCTCCCAAACTGGATAACACTTTTCCAAACTATGACTCAGTCTGAGAAGGGCTCCTATGAAGATACTCAGTTTGTGTTGAGTCGTATGTCTGAAAGATCCACATGCAAGCGAAAGAGGTGACTGCTGAATACCATTGACTGGAGATGTTGGAAGTTTTAATGAGTGTTATTACTAGAACATAATTGTATATTTTAAAAGTATATTTTCCATATAACATTTAAAAGTACAATATTTAAAAGTACTTAAGAAAAACACACACTGGTAACAAATATAACAAAGGATTAATACTTAATCTATAACAATTTATACAATGTAATTGAAATATCCCAACAGGTACATGAAAGAAATGTAATTACCTAAAAAATACTGAAGAAAAAATCAGACAAATAGTAATCAAAGAAATATTTAATTCAACAAGATAGTGGTTTTGTCTCTCATATTAATAAGTAACAAGATCCATGTTCATTTCTAGCAAGAGTGTGAAAAAAATTCTATAGGTAAATGAAAATGTATATAATACTTTTGGAAAATGATTAACAACAAGTAAAGCTGTCCAAATATTACTAGTAAGTTTATTTCTATAAATATACCTTAAGGAGATAATAAAAAATGTAATCATGAACCACTAATATTTTAACTTGTCCATAGTAATAAAACAATGGAAACAAACGATATGCTCCAGCAGAATGGTTAATCAATGCTTGTAGAGAAATTTTTATGACAATTTACCATAATAATCTCCATAATCATCTCCTATGTTGTTAAACAACTGTACAAAATTATGCAGAGACTACTAGATAGCCATTAAAATAGTCTCTCTTCTCCTTCCAAAGTAATGGAATTGAAGCTGACCACATGGTCACCTAGCCACATGTTCATTGGCCTCCTTTCATTTCAAAGTTCCCTCCAATACAATGTGCTGTGGGGAAGCCACTGGTAGCTTAAGATCCTCCTGGCAGCTGTCACCTGTATGTAATGGTGACCTAGCTTAATCAGCCAACAATGCCATAGGAGATGGTGCAGCAGATACCTGGAAGGAATCCTAATTCTTTCTAATGTGCACAGGGATTGAGCTACTCACTACCAGGCACCTTAAGACTGTGGAAAGAAAAATACATGATTTTAGTCATTTTGGAGGAGGGAGGCTTGGAGGCTTGGAGGCTTGGAGGAGCAGGGGGTACTTAGCTCTAACTAATACATATAGAAATATTAGATTACTCATTTGTTTAGTTATTTGTTATTTGTGTCCTCACTAGAAGCAAAGCTTAATGAGAGCAGAAACTTGATTATGTTCACTATTGCAGCTCGATGTCCAGAATAGTGCCTTAAACACAGTGAGTATTCTATAAATGAATAAAATAATATCTATTTTTATAATGTGGCAGATAAATGTTTCAAGATAGAGACATCTTGAAAGGATATAAAAAGTGATTATCTAGAGAATTAAGGTTATTAATAAAACTTTTCTTAACACCTAATAAGGAATAATGCTCTCTAGTACATACTTCTAATTTACTTCATGTTTATGATGCTTACTAACTTTTGCACATTGTAGTTTCATGGATTTTTATTTAAAAACAATTTAATTTCCTTGAATATAGCCAACTATGGCTTTCCTAAATCTCTATTACATACTTGTGGAAAAAAAATATGACCTTGGCCACAGTGGCTCACACCTGTAATGCCAACCCTTTGGAAGGCCAAGGTGGGCAAATCACTTGAGGTCAGGAGTTTGACACCAGCCTAACCAACATGGTGAAACCCTGTGTCTACTAAAAATACAAAAAAATTAGCTACGCATGGTGGCGGGCGCCTGTAATCCCAGCTACTTGGGAAGCTGAGGCAGGAGAATCACTTGAACCCGGGAGGTGGAGGCTGCAGTGAGCTGAGATCGTGCCACTGCACTCCAGCCTGGGTGACAAAGTAAGACTGCCAAAAAAAAAAGAAAATCTGACCATTGACATTTATCTTCAAATTCCATGTAGTTAAACAAACACATGAACAAAAATTAACTCTCAAAGAGCAGATGACACAAACCATTCTGAGGATAGAATAGTTTTTAATGTCTTATCTCATAAATGCAATTATGCCACATAAGAGTAAGAACAAAATAAATAAATAAGCAAATACCCTAAGTATCACAGTACCAAATTCATCCTTTAGGCGTTACCCCATTAAAATGCACACTCTGGACTAAGTCCATCATTTATCATCTTGTAGCCCTAAATTCTAATCTGGTACTTTCCCAGGCCTCTAGTTCTAGGTCTGGGTGTCACTGGAGGCTTGTGGGGCAATGGGCCACAGCAAAACAACACAGGCTCTGGAATCAGGTAAATGTGTGTTACTTCACTTTCAGCTTCTTGAATGTGGCAAGTCATGTCTCTTATTCTCAGCTTGCTTAGCTGTAGGATGAAAATGATACAGTAAATACAAAAAATCCTTAAACTTAACATTCATGGCCTCTATTAGGAGGGAGAAATCTCTCAAAGGTCGCAGGCATGTCTTAACTTGTAGGAACCTTAACTGGTGAGTGAGTCTAGCTAATCAGTGAGTAAACACATGCTTCCAATCTGCCCACTCCTAGAGATCTTCACATCTTCACCTTCCCGCCTTACAAAATTGCACCTATTGGGACTGAAGCATCAGAAAGCAATGCTTCAAGGCAGAAACCGAGGGATCATTCTAGACACCTCTCTTATTCTTCCCCAAAGCAGATCAACTAAATGGCTTATATATTCTATCTTTTTACAGCTTATCTCTCTCTACTCCATTTCCACTGCTTTCAATAACTAACACCTTTATTGCACTCACTGTAGGCTAGCCACTCTTAAATATATCAATTCATTTAATATTCATAACCTTAGGAAGCAGTTACTATAACATATCAACCCCATTTTCAAGTGATACAACTGACACA
The DNA here is from genome assembly GCF_028858775.2 of Pan troglodytes. NCBI lineage: Eukaryota > Metazoa > Chordata > Mammalia > Primates > Hominidae > Pan > Pan troglodytes. Next base: position 135,060,491 of record NC_072398.2, read on the forward strand.
CAGAGGAGTTAAGTAACTTGCCCAAGGTCCCGTAGTTAGAGAATGGCAAAGCAGGGAATCATACGTGGGCAGTCTGGCTCCAGTATGTGTTCTTAGTCAACGGCCTTCACTGGAACTGCCCTGGCTCAAGCTAAGACCATTTCTTCACCTGCATTACCACGATAGCCTTTTAATTTGTCTCTTTGTGCCCACATTTGTCTCCCTACAATCCATTCTGTATCCCACACTCAAATTTTTTTGAAAATTTATCTTCAATCTTACCACTACCTTATCACCATCCTTATATGGCATCTAAATTTTTTCTCCGTTAGCAAAAACTGTTCATGAAGGCATAGAGACCCCAGCTCTGTGGGCTTGAGTCTGATAAATGTAGTTTTGCAGAGAGTAGATGGTAATGTCAGAGAGTGTGTAGAAAACACATTCGAGTGGGAAACATACAAAGGAAGTTTCTGTGGTCACCAAATTCAAGGAGCAAGACTAAATGCCCAAAGCCAGTTATAAGGAAACAGTGGGGATGAACATCAAATGGCACCTGGGAGGATGTGGGGAGCTTTTTTAGCAAATATCTGTACAACATCTGTTATCCCTCACTGGATTTTTTCATCCCTAAGGCGGTGAATTGCAGAGTAAGAAGAGCCAGGTAGGGCTGGGTTTGAATTCTAACTCCAATACATAGAGCAACGTGACCTGGAGCAGCATTTCTAAAGTTCAACTTTCCCTTTAATAGATTCATAAGGTAGTCATCAGGAGAAAATTAGATAATGCATGTTGCCCACCATGAAGTATGTTCAAATTGTGGCTTTAATAACTAGTTGGAGGGCAAGGGAGGGATAGCTATAGATAAAGGGCCGTGAGTCATGGGGACAAAAGAAGGAAAGTTCTAACTCTAACACATAGAGCCCGTACAGTTAGATTTACAACATGTGGCTGATTTGTAAATGATCTCTAGATTGAACAATCAAGCAGTGAGCATTTTGTTTTATTCTTTCTCTTTTTAAAAAAAATATTTTTGAGACAGAGTCCTGCTCTGTCACCCAGGCTTGGAGTGCAGTGGCATGATCACTGCAGCCTCAACCTCCTGGGCTCAAGTGATCCTTCCACCTTAGCCTCTCCAGTAGCTGGGACTACAGGTGCATGGCACTATGCCTGGCTAATTTTTAAAATTTTCTGTAGAGACAGGGTTTTGCCATGTTGCTCAGGCTGGTCTCAAACTTCTGGGCTCAAGTGATCCTCCCACCTCGGCCTCCCAAAGTGCTTGGATTATAGACATGTGTCACTGCACCCTGTCCCATTCTCTTTTCACGAGTTCAGGTTTTGCAGTAGTCTAGAAGCCTGGTCTAAGCTTTTATGTGGGGACATACTGCTGGCTATTTAGATTTGGCTGTTTCACCTCTTAAGTTAGCATCTATAAATTAGGACTATATCCAGAGCTAGTTTGAGCAGAAACTCAAAGTGCTGACTGACCTCCCCTAGTGCCCAAGTTGTGCCAATTGAGGACTAACCCTCCACGACTTACATGATTGAAATGTAAAGGGAGAGACTGGGCACAGTGGCTCATGTCTCTAATCCCAGCAATTTGGAAGGCTGAGGCAGGAAAATCGCTTGAGCCCAGGAGTTCAAGGTTGCAGTGAGCCGTGATCACACCACTGTACTGCCAGCCTAGGTGACAGAGCAGGACCCCATTTCTAAAAATATAAAAGAAATAGAAAAGGAAATATTTCAATATCCATGTCCACTAGAACTCAACAACAACAAAAATGGTATCTGAAAACCTGTCAGAGAATGAAAATCCAAGTCTGAGAGGCAAAGAAAACAATCCAACAAAACTTGCCATGACAAAATGTATTTTGTCTCTAAGCATCTGTGCACCAAGCAGCAAACAAATATCTGGGATTGAAGGGATGGACTGAACCATAGGGGGCTTAAAACAAAATCTTCACAAAAGACCTGGTCTGCCAGGAATTCATTTTGTCTCCCCAATGTTTCCAGCGATCATATAATGGTGATTTCCTTAAACAAAATTGCCTTTTGACTGCTGGAGGCAAGTCAGGCTTTCTTAGCGTTGCCTGTTCAAACAGAGCTTCCATGAAGCAGGGGTCCCATCTGGGAAAACTTCACCCAGAACTCAGGGCCACCCACATTTAAATGCAATTAGTGTCTTTTGATAACAGTGGGGGAGTTTTCAGAGAAAAGATCACTGATTGTCTATGGTTGGATCAGATTTCCATTTGCTTTATATTGAATAGCTTCTCCTGCACCTCTACAGAAAATCCATATAGTAGGAGAAAACATTAAAAGCAAAAAATAATTGTCAGAGTGGATAATAAGGAAGATATTAGGTCCATATATTAAAGTTTCTTTCCAGGGCTAAACTTAATTATAGTTTCAAATGGAGCTCCTCTTGTACAAAATTGTAAAGGAGGTAGTTTTGTGTGTGTTTCTGCTTTCCATTTAATGTATGCTTACAGCTCCCTGCTTCTTTCAGTGAATCTTAAACCCAGATATGGGCACTGGGTCCCTGTTTGTGTGGATCTTGTTCTCAGCCAACTACCAGTTAATTAAAACTAAATATGCTAATATATGCTTTGAATTTTACTGACAAAATTTGATAGTAGAGATAGACAGACAGATAGATGGATGCATACATACATGTGTTTACACATACACAGGGTGGCCATGAGGGAGAGATTGTCATATAATTAATTTTCTCTTCTATGGCTTTGCCCTCATAAACAAACCTACTAGATGAATTTCCAAGAATATGAAGCTTAATATAGCTGTTTGGAGAGGAATCAACGGCCTGTTTACTGCACTTATCGACAATTTGTGAAAGAAGAGACCAGAAATCAGTCTAATTACCAGAGTGCCAGTTGTGCTTGTTAACACCAGCTTTGTGACCAAATGTTATTCCACAGTTGTCACATCACACGAGGGTTTCATTACTAACATAATAGTGAACAAGATCACATGAAAAGCTATTGATTGATCTGCCACACAAAGGAAGGACACACTTGTCTCTATTATAACATGTTACATCTTTGACTATATGCAGCAGATGTAGCCTAGCCATTCTTCTTGCTAGAGAAGTATAATTTCGATCCTGTCCTGCTTCTTTAAGTGTTTGCCAATTAGGGTCCCTTTTCTATTTGCATATGTCATCAATGGGCTGAAGAGACAAGAAATTATCCTGCTCTAGTTCTTCCTGATCTTTAACCAAGACTCAATCAATTCTCTTGAATTGAATCCAAGAGATGCTTGGGGTATGCACTGGGTTTACTTTATCAATTGTCATCTCTGGCAATAAAAACAAATGGCTGTTTTATGTTAAGTTGGTTTCATGCATTTTGCAAGAGACTCAGCTATAATTAGGCAATCCAGAAAGGATGAAGGAGAGGAAGCCAAGCCCTCTTGCAGTCCCTCTTCCCTAAATTGTCAGATTTAGATGGAAGAAGGGTACTCATGTTCCCAAATGAACTGAAAGCCATTATCATCACAGGTCTTCAAGGTTTGCATTTTTTTGTTGTTATCTGTGTCACAAGAGTGCAACAAATCATTTTACTTGGTCCATGTTTTTTCAAAGGAGCAGTTGCTTTTATTTTTAAATGAACTCTATGAATATCTAACCTGGAAGTAGATTTGTTTATCACTGGGAGCAAGCACCTAAACAAGCAAAAGGCATCATCTTATCTGGTGATGAGTGATTTATCAGGCAGAATATGAATCTGCTCCTCACCGACTCCATCTTCCTGTTTATGCTTGTTGAACAGATACAATTTAATGAAGAATACAAAGTAGTTAAAATATGTCTACCATTAATAGTTTAATTAAACTGACACATACTTCAAAAACAGAGCGACAGAAAACATTAATTTTGGTTATAAAGGGCATGGCATTATTAAAGTGCAATTAAAAACAACATTCACTTACAGTTAACAGCTAAGACAATTTAATTATTTAACACCGAATTGTCACTTGTGACTAACTTCACCTCTTTGATGTGGGGATGTTCTGTGTCCCTGTTGATTGTTATGGTTCATTCCCTGGAATTCCAAATGGGGTGGCATTCTCAGAGTGTTAGCATTCACTTTCAGAGTCCCTGCTGGCTAGTAGGAATCGCAAAGTATGAAAATTTAGCCAACTGTTCTGTAGTGTTAACAGCTACCCTATAAGTAAATTTTGATTATTAGCATATGTGAAAAGTTTCACCTATTCTGAAAACATTAGCCAAGGTCGTGCTTTCTCTTCAGGCACTTTGAACGATAAGATGAAAGGTGGTGTCAAACACGGATGCTGAACCTATGCTGCCAGGTTTCCAACTGAAGAGCCCAAACTTCTACTTAGGTAATCTCAAGCAAGCTTTTTAAGCTCTATGTGCCCCGTATCCTGGTCTGCAGATGGAGATAATGATGGAATATGTGTAATAAGGTTGTTTTCAAGACTGAATGAATCAACAGATTTAAAGCATTTAGAATGCTGCTCAACACATAAAAAGTGCCCCAAAATGTGACCTGTGATCAATATTATTATCTTTAAGTTATGAGACTAAAAATTCAAATCTATTAAGCATAATCTCAAATAGTCAAGGATAAGATAGGCAACAATGAATGCCCCATACCAGAGAGCAATCTAGCCAACAAGAAATCACTAAACCACCTGAAAAAAATTTCCTACTCAGTTTCAAAACTGCCAGAAAATTACAAAAACATACCAAGTACATTATAAGGTTGCTTGGGATACATTTCATTCGCACTTTGATTTGTCCCTGTATTAGTCCGTTTTCACGCTGTTGATAAAGATATTCCCAAACTGGGTGATTTACAAAGGAAAGAGGTTTAATGGAGAACTCACAGTTCCATGTGGCTGGGGAAGCCTCAAAATCATGGCAGAAGGCAAGGAAGAGCATGTCACATCTTACGTGGATGGCGGCAGGCAAAGAGAGCTTGTGCAGAGAAACTCCTGTTTTTAAAACTATCAGATCTCATGAGACCCATTCACTATCACAAGAATAGCATAGGAAAGATCCGCCCCCAAGATTCAATCATCTCCTACAAGGTCCCTCCCACAACACGTAGGTATTATGGGAAGTAAAAGATGAGATTTGGGTGGGGACACAGAGACAAACCATATCAGTCCCCATAAATCAACATAGTTATATAAGATTTAGACCTAGAGTTTTGGATTTATGTCTGAAGAAAAAACAGTGTCTAGTACATGGAACCCTAGTCAATACAGATTTGACTCCCTTCTATTACAGGAAAGAAAACAGGTCCAGAGAAGTTACAAAAGAAGCAACCTGTTGAAGACCAAATGGAGAACTGATAATGGAGCAGAATTAGAACCGATGTCTCTTAGCAACAAAGCTAATATGTTTTCCATGACCTATATCTACCATTATTTCTGTGGGTGAAAAACAGAGGTTTAAATTGACCTCCAAAACTTGCCTTCATGTCAGAGTCAGAGGTCTTAGAATCCAATATTGATTGAGAGTTCTCCAGTGAGCAAGATGTGTGAGACGTTTGAAGTGCTGCCACACAGGTATTAGGAGAAGCACTTAAGAATATTTGAAAGGTAGGCATATAGGGGCTAGGTACACACTTATAGGACCATAGTTCATAAAATAAAAAGAAACTTCGCTATCACGACTATAAATTGGTCATGAATATATTCACTGTCTTCAACAGAAGATAGCTGAAAATTGCTTACTGAAGAGGAATTTGTCCATTGAAAGAAATCTGGGCTGGGTGCAGTGGCTCAAGCTTGTAATCCTAGCACTTTGGGAGGCCAAGGCAGGAGGATCACTTGAGCCCAGGAGTTCAAGACCAGCCTGAGCAACAAAGTGAGAACCCATCCCTGCAAAAAAATTAGCTGGCTGGGTGGTGTGGACCTGTAGTCCCAATTACTCAGGAGGCTGAGGTGGGAAGATCATTTGAACCCAGGAGGTCAAGGCTGCAATGAGTCGTGATCGTGCCTTTCACTCTAGCCTGGGTGACAGAATAAGACCCTGTCTCCAAAAAACCAAAAGCAAAACAAACTAACCAAAAAAGAAATCTGGGGTAACTTACTAAAAGAAGAGGCATATAAAACACACAAAATTTTTATTCCTGTCTCTGAAGTTAGTTGGTCAACAGTCCTTGTATATAATGTCTGAAAACTTGGAAGGTAGAAAAAAATTCAGATAGACATCAAGGAAGTACATGCTAGTTGATTATAACTTGAATATTATCCACTTGTCATAATTTGAGCTAGCACCAGGTGTAGAGGAGTGTCATTACTGCTTTTTTTGAATGGACTTTAATTAATGAGCCAGCATTTATTAAGCACTACCTATGTATTTGTCAGGAACTGTCAGGTTCCCGTTTCCTCACTTCCCTATGCCCTGCAGACTTTCCCACTGGATTCCAAGTAGCTGTATAGACCTGTCCATACTTCAGGATCAGCTTGGAGGCTGGTCCTTACATACCTGTAATCACAGAAGGTCCAGACACATCTTAGTATCTAGATTCTCTTTTGTTTTTGCTGCTGGAACATTACACATGTGGCTGTGTCCAGATTCTGACTTTCTTCAGGCTGTATTTTTTTAGGCTGGGTCCTAGAATTCCTTCCTCAGGATCTGGCTTGTCTAACTTACTTGCTGCCTTCTGAACAGATCTCAGGCCACTCCCTATTTCACTATATGCCTGTGTAATAAGATCCATTCCTATGCAAAGTGGGGAAAGGGTGACACAACAGATATAAAAACCCAAGACCTACAGACATGGAACATATGTAAGACAGACATATATGAAATAATTGGATAATCAGGCAGGCTACATAAGGTGTTCCACTATACGAGATGGCATAGGAGCAGCAGCAGAGTAATAGGAGGGAGTGACAGCTCTTGGTTAGCCACATCAGGTGGGGCTTTCCTGAGATCACAGGACTTGAATTGTTACTCGAAAGTGCTCAAGGACTTTAGACAGGCAGAAAGAAGGTAGATGTTAACTATATTAGTTGAATGAAACACAAGTGAGAAGAAACAACAGGAATTAAGGCACAGGAACAAGAATGAGCATGGGGTAGGGTGAAGAAAAGACAGAAAGGAGACAGCTAAGACTAAAGAAAAAATTGATATTAAAAAGTATGGGTTAAAGTTGGACACAGTATGTGGTATCCCATGTATAGTTTAATGACAAGCCTTTTTTATCTAGTTATTTAAATCATAATATAAGAACAAAATAAAAGAAAATCTCACGGCAATTGAGCACCATTGGATTTCTCCTACAACGCTGGATTTTTCTACAAAGTTCCTCTGCCTAGTGTGTATAGCAAAAGCGTGGCAATGAGTTAAAGTAGGATGCATGTTATGGAGCTTCCTGGCTGTGCTCTTCTTTCTGGCTTTGTCTTATCGAGTGCATGGAACTATTATGATTGCACAACCCAATTTCTAGTAAAAGAGGCTAGGTCAACTGATTTAATTTTACCCAGACAATCTTGCAGGCTCGCTCAGTGAATCAAACAATAATCCTTTAGTTAGTGGATCAATAAGAAATTAAGAAGCAATTAAAGAGGAATGAAAAAAAAAAAAAGCCTAAAAATTTGCATTGACCCAGCAGTAAGGTTTTCCCCCTCCAGAAAGTAAAGATTTAAAAACAATCCATTGCATTGTACTATTCTTGCATTCTTCTTATTAGTTTGAAAAATTTTCAAAATAAGAAGTTAAAAAAAGGAAACCAGTAATAAAATATTAAAAACTTAAGGTTCTAAAACTCAAATATAAATAACACAATTACATTTGTATTGGAACATAAAATGTCTTCTCTTCGCTGATTTAAGCAAATAGCTAAGTGGACACAAACATAGTTTATGGAAATAGCTGTGACTATGTAGAGCTGCTATAGAATAAGAATCAGTTTTCCAAATAATCATTTCATTTGCAGCACTGAAGCAACATTTTACAATTAAAATGTGCTTTCAACTAAGATCATTTCAGTTCCAATCTGTCTCCAAATAACCAAAGCTTAGAGGCACTGTTTATTTACTTCACCAACAAAAAACAAAACAAAAGAAAAACAGGATTTATTCTTCAAACACGAGCCTTTCAGATGATATCCAGTTTTTATCTTTCTTGGGTCTACTAATTATAGCTGCAAGCTGAGAAATAGAAATACACACTTTGGTCTTATATTTCCAACTGAAATATTGTCTAACCTGTGATAAATTGCTTAACCCTACTGTGTCATTGGATCCAGCTCTGTTTAAAAGGTGAGGAAAAGTTGTTGCTTACCTATAGAAGGTGTCTGGTGCAGGTGAGTGAGCACAAGTCTATTAAAGGACTCAGAATAGAGATATGGTATAATGGAGAAATATTGTGACCTTTTTTTACCGCAAATTTCTAATTCAAAGATTAAACTACTAACCATGATCTTCTTTAAAAAATGCCCTGAGCAAAAAAAGATGGCCTCTTTCTTAAAGGGTTCCCTTGGGGGTGGGAATACACAGAATCACACATAACAGCAACAAACACAAAAGTAAAATAAATGTGGCAAGAATGTTAAATTTCAAACAAAAATTGCAGATGTTCTCTAAAGGAGAACCTAGAAAGACATTGGCAGGTCTTGAGACTTGTTCTCAAGCAGGCACGCCCATCGTGCACTGCTGCTCTAATTTTCTGCTATGAAATAAAATGGCAAATTACTAAGCACTGCCTATATTATGGGCACTGAATTCTGTGGGGGCGCTGACTTCAGAAGGCGCTGATGTTGGATGAAGTATTGTATACTATAAGTGACTGTATTTTCCCTTCTGATTTAGAGGTGTTTTATTGGACAATATATGCCATCTTTTCTTTATGTTTTACACTTAATCCTTCAAATAGGTATTATGTGAGAAGCTGCGTGGGGTGCTTAAAGACCTGCACACCATCAGTAATGCAATTAAAATTGGCATTTATAAAAGTATATTTTGATTCCTAATCCTGTTTTTACAAGTGCAAAATCACATTAGAAAACAATGTGATGCTAATTAAAGCTTTGTCACCCATAAGACCTTGGTGAATTGCATTTGTAATAAGCTCTGATGCAGAAGCAATTTCTGCGGAAGAAACTTAAGCAGAATATGTGACTACATTTCTTGTTACTCTATTAAAATCAATGCTACAATTGTGTATGTTACTGTCATGCTTTTAGCTCTAAACTGAGCTTGAAATGTCATGTCATCTAAGTTTTAATTCAAAAGCTGAAAAAAATGTGTTGCATATTATATTTGCATATTTTAAAAACAATCAAAAGGCCAGGGGTACTATTGATTTTCCTCATAAAGATTAAAAGGACTGATGGAAGCATCAAACATATGTTTCAAATCATGTATGAATCCCATCTTGCAGAAACAAAGGTGGCTACTGGAAAAAAACAACCCCCCCACCCCGGCCAAATAACTGATCCTTATTCTTAGGTTTACATAAAACTTACCTATAAGGATATAAAATTAAAATAAAATAACTTACATTCAAACATAATTTAAAGATGGGCATTTTTCTAGGAATCTTCAGGTCAGCCTTAACCCACTGGTAACATGGTCATTAACAAAATCCTCGATCTAATGGGCACTCAAACAGAAATTCAGGCTGAGTTCCTCTTGAATCCAGGAGCCATTTCTAGAGCTCTGATTATGGACAGAGAAGGAAATGACATAGATTGGAATCTGAAAACCAGCTAGAGCTTGCCTTGACCTTTACAAATGGCCACTAATATTACTTAACAGGTATGTTAACATAGATGTCTCTGTGGTGTGCAATTTAAATAGACCTGGGATTGTGCCATTTTTATATTGAAAATTCCACTATAGTAACAAATAATAAAACTCAGAATTTTTAATGACACACCCAACAGTTAAGTTTCAGTCATCTAGACTAGTACTAATGTGGCCTGGAGGATGCAAAATGATGTGAATAATTGATATCTATGAGAGTACTTATAGGGAAGTTTTAAGCTCTTAAATATTCTTAGAAAGAGATAGAGAATTAACATTATTTTAAAATATTCAGATACAAATCATTGAGGTTTTATTTCAATATGTGGTTATACATAGATATCTAAGCAATAAAAGACTCTAGTCCATCATGCCCCACACTTCTGCCAATAAAAAAATCTATCTATCCATCTCTCTATGTACCCATCTACCTGGATCTTGATCTTGATCTATCTTGATCTTTATGGATCAGAGAAAGGCGTAAATGGAGTTACAAAATTTTGAAGGAGGTATAGCCATGTAACTTTCTACAAAGACATCACACTACAGATAGGACAGTAAACAAGTCACGCCTCAATGTAACCAAAATAGGGAGGACCCAGTGAATATGGGCAATGTGCCTTAGAGCCTGTGAGTCAGAGTTTTGCACTAGGTAAGTAAAAAGAGGCAGAGATTTAATGACAACATATAAACAATAGGTGAAAAGGAAGAAAAACATCAAATAAACCCACATATTTGGAAGGGAGAAATGCTCTATGGTAAGATGAAGGATAGTGCAGAGGGGATCAGGCATGAGACCAGAGGAAAAGAAGTGCATGTTTCATCTTGTGAGGGAGTGGCAGCCATTGAGAACACAACCCATATTACAGTAAACCCAATAAACAAAGTAAACTTAAAGCGAAGGAGAACTGGAAATAGAAAAAGGAAATTACGTGGTTATTTTCTTCCCTTTAAAGCTACATTGTGCTTCCTTTTGTATTCTGCTTTTTTCAGCCTTTTATTTCTCTTCAAAAGAAATAAACCAGCAAAAATAATTTACAGTCATAGATTATCAGTACCCACATCCATCTGTTTAGTTTAACCACAACAGAATGTGTGAGTGTTTGTATCTGGGGAGAGTCGGGCGGGCACTCTCATGTATTCATGAAACAATCCAATGTACAAACCCCAGATTCTGTTCAGTAAAAAATTTCACTGTCTACTTTGTATTCCTGCTTGAATTTGCTCATAGGAATTCAACCTAAAGAATCTTCCTCCTCCTCCTTCTTCTTTTATTTTTTTTAATAAGAAGTCAATTGTTTCTGCAATGAATATTCACAATACATGTCCCCACAAAAGACAGCTAATGCATCCAAAAGCGAAACCGGTAAACAGCCACTGGCAGTAGAAATTTATAGAATTAGAAAAACCGGACTGGTTAGAATACATGACTGCATTCATTGTTGCAAAATGATTGGATTCATGTCTCATCAAATTTACATTGTGAAGACTGAATATAGTATGATTAGGCATTATTTTAACAACTACATTAAAATACAATTTAAAATAAAATGGCCCTTTATATCATACTAATATCAGTGTTTTAAATAACAAAGGGGATTTTTTTAAAGGAAAGGATTAGCATTTCGTTTCAATCAGTACAAGCAATGAGATTCCAGTTGGGGTCTCAAAGATTCAGGATTTTATTAATATTCCAGAGATGCATTTGTGTTGCCTCTGGGTACACTGAAAAGCCACTTAAACCGCACTTAAAACAGCACTACAGGATCAAATTGATGTGCATCAACCATTTACAATAAAACTTGATTATTATAAAGGCATACATATTTGCATAATTACATGTTTGATTTTTTGATAATGCAGCATACAAGACAAAATGTTGCTTCATGTAGAAACACATCATCAAAAAGCACCATCTGCTGTAGTACTTAATGCACTGCACACTGATCAAAAATGTTGAAGATGGATTTGTGAGTATCAAAAGGAAAAAAAAAAAAACCTGAGTTGTATTTACACAGGCAGTATGGCTGGCTGGATCATGCAGAAAGGAGAAATAAAATTCAGGCAAAACATGGTAGAAAAAGATAAGACCCACATATCTTCAAACACAGAAATGAGCACTTTCATTAATATGGCATAAGAGGTTTGGATATCTGTTTATATGATGTCATCCTTGCATTTAGTAAATTTTTAGATTCTAGATTCTATATTTAGAAATGAAACACTTTAGAATAATTGCTCATGAATAGGGTTATCCTTGGAGAGGCTTCCATTATGTGTAGCAGTGTATTTGGAAAAGAGAAAGAAAAAAAACCTTCCATTTTTCATTGTGCATTAAAATGAGGATAGTAACAATTATTATCTTAATGGATTTATACGTGATTTTTCCCTCTTTTCTTCTTCTTTTGTTTTGTTTATTTGTTGCTTAAACAATCCTCCTAATTTTCATATAATATACATTTCAAAACAGTATCAAATAAAAAGTACAAGAAATTTAAAAAATATAAAAGTTGGAGATTCATTTTCTGAAAGAACTGCTTTTAAGAAAAGAAAACAAAACCAAGAAAATGCCCACAAAAAATACTAACATGCAAAATAAACTTTCCAAATGCTTTGTAGAACACTTAGCTAAGTAAAAGACACAGTTACGGGATAAACAGAGACTATCTGGTCATGAGGTTAACTATGTTGTCTTATTATTGGTGAAATAAATCTACAGATCATAAGGACATAGTATTGAAAATGAAGTCGTACTGCTGAGAAGGGAGAAATGACCTCTTCATCAGAACTCTGTTTACTCAGGGCCTATAAGTATTTAAAACCACAAATATTTTCATCTAGGTCATTTGCTATGTGAGTCCTCAAAGATCATAACTTAAGAAAAGAAATCTTATAGATGAAGAACAAGAAGTGAATTAGAGAAACTGAGAAACAATGAATTTGAATGAAATCAATGTCCTACTGCTAGTTCCAAGCCAAAAAAAAAAAAAAAAACCCGAAAAACAAGAACAAAAAAATGAAATATCACTCTAATCACAGACTTAACATTACAGACAGAAGAAATCAAGACTTGTACAAGTACTGGGAATTAGCAAAGTAAAAATTTAATAATACTAACAGTTTTATCCAATTAGGAGACCTAAGCATGGAGAGGGGAAATGTTCTGAGGAAAAGTCCTAAAAGCTTTTCAAAAGGAAGAACCTGGGACCCAAGGAGGTAAGGACCATAAATCAAATACTGGAAAACTCCCCACTCCCACATTGGAGCTGAGTCAGAGAACTTGATCTCGTGCCTCTTAGACATTGGCAGCTCCATATTCATTAAATTTCCTGTCTAGAAAACACTACAGGAAGTCAGTATATCCATCGGAACAGAGACAGATGCCTAGGCACCCTAGCAAGTGAAAAGGGGCTTGTGGGGAGCAGCTGGCCCCTCTCTGTGGATGTTCTGCCTTCTGACCATGGACCTGAACTTCAGAGAGGAAAACACACAAGGGTCATAGCTACAGAGTTTGTCTGGGCACATATTTACATGTCTTACATGTCACAGGTGTGTCCAAAGATCCAAAGTTAAATCTGCTGTTGTGACAAGAGAAACGTTTAACTGATACTCATTTCTTAAGATTCGGAAACATGTACATGCATGCATGTGTGTGTGTTGGAAAAAAAAGAGAAAAGCTTTTGAAAATTATGTCCTGGATTCACTAGAGAAAACTGAAAATCAATTTTTTAACCTGTAAATATTAGTATTAGATTCCCTATTGGGGGATTTCTATTTATTTTTGAAGGCTTTCCTTTTATATTTTTACCATTTTTTAAAATTATGAAAACAGGACACATTTAGAGCAGAAAATACATAGCCTATAGGAAAGGACAAAGAAGAAAATTAAAACGACCAGAAATCTTACTTTCTACTTACTTAGCTTTTATATTTCCCATAGAAAAACACGAGATATTCTTTAAATGAACAAAAGGGCGTTGATTCATTTAAAGTTCCTTTTTTAGAAAAATTAAGCTTTTTATGATTAAATAAATATTAATGATAAAAACGCAAACAGCTCTGGAAAATCATATGGTGTTCACACTTTTAGCAGCCCTCTTCTGGCCTGCCTATGGCCAATACCTCTCCCTTTCCACTGAATAAGGAGTTCACATGGCCCAGAGGAGATGCCCCAATCAACTTGTAAAACATGCTTTGGGGAGCCCAGCTCAGAGCCCTTCCCATCCTCTCTGAGCATCCAAGGATGGGTTGTGTTATGGTTGGGCATACCTTCAGATCCTCAGCCTAGCCAAGGGGCAGCTGATTGCAGATAATATGGAGGGAGCTTGGACAATCTGGCTGGGATGTTCCATGTATGTTCATCAGGCCCTTCATGGGGTGCAAACAGTTTTTGGTGGTAAGAGAAGTGGGGTGCAGGTTAAGGACAGGAGTGGCATGCCCCAGAATCTGAAAATTCTACATTTGAATCTGGCCATCCAGGTCATTATGAAGGTATATGTGTTAAAGAAAGAGAATAGAACATGTTTCACTTAATAGTTTGTTAGCTTGATTTCTGACCCTTAAAGATTTTGGCACATGGTGTGTTGGCCTACTTTTGCTCCTGGAATTGCAAATGTTAGGGACAGGCCTGATGGCAACAAAAAAATCTTTGCAGTAGAGTTTTCTGAAGGAAAGTGACAGCAGTTTAGTTCTGAATATTGCCATGTTTCCTCTTGGAAAATGAGTAGAGCAAGAGAATGTACAAAAATAACCTAAAATTCTATTTTCATGGAGACTAGAAAACAGAAAAAAATAGATAATCTTCTAAAGTAAGTGACACCAACAGAGCCTGCAGGCTTACCCATAGAACACTGAGGCAGAAGAGTGAGAAGGTGTGGGCAGGCTCTGGGGCTTAGTGGGGCGGATCTCAGAAATTCTCAGAAGACTGACAAAAAAAGCCCCCCAAAACAAACAAAACAACCCAACCAAACTTTATCATAAGCAAAAATTGCTGAGAACTAGACTGAGACCAAATGAGAATCAAACGGAGGAAGAGGCAGAATGTGCAGCAGGAAAAGTGCTCAGTGGGTCCCAAAGGTAGATCTGAGAATACTTCAGCAAGAACAAATAAATAATACCTATTATTTAATACATAGATGATATTAGAAGGCAAGGCCTTTGCCCATGAAGGGAAGCAGCTATAAAGGACCCAGGCAAGTATAGGACTTGCTGATTAAATACTCCTGAATTAAATAAGGTTCTGAAAGAAAGAAACACTATATTTTAAAAATCTATCTATCTCTGTAGCAACAAAAATGGTGTCTTTGACCCACAGAGACGCAAAGCATACATTGTCCTTCTCCCCTCTCCTTTGCTCTAGGAAACTCTGGCTATTACCAAGTCCACAAAAACCTAACTCATTTAATATGAGCATCAAGCAAAGCATAGGCACAACACAAAGACAAAAATACAAAGATACTACAAGAAAAAATGTTTTAAAAATTAGAAAACTTTTCTAAAAATGAAAGAAATTCAATAGGAAAAGATTTACCCCAAAAGCATGTGAAAAGTTTAACCCAATATTAAATAATACTGAAGCAATTACTGTTATGAAAGAAAACCATAAAACAAATACAAGAAATCAGGGAGGTGTTTCTTAGATTAAAAGCATCAAAGATTGGAAGAGGCAAAGCAGTTACTGGCAGAGCTCAGGAAAGAAATAGATAAGATACAATTATTTCAGAAATGGAGACTAATTATTAGCACATGACAGAGTAGACACCACAGAGAATAAAAGACAGAGGATAGAAACTAGAAAAGCAAAGTATAACAGAAATGAAGGAGATTTAAAAATAATCAGAGATGCAAATATATCCATTAGTAAATTTCTCCCCAAAGAAAATCAAAACAATAAAACTGAAAAAAATCATAAATATAATTTAAGAAAATTTTCCTGAAATGAAAGAAGACTTGGGTCTGTATTGTGCAAGGACACTGGGAAAACTGACTACAAATGCTCGACAATGAGACATATACTAGTTTGGTAGGGCTTGCAATCTTAGTTATCAAAGTTGATTTTTCGCTAATAAGCGTAACAAAATAAGGAAGAAAATTTATAATGTTAAGGGAGGACATAAAATTATAATTATATGAATATATATGTATCAAAATGGCAGCAAGTATAATAAAGCAGCATTTGCAGGAAACAGGTGGAGAAGTGGAAAGACACTGACTGCACGAGGCTTCGATTTACCACTTTCAGTCCAAGAAAGAGCAAGTGAACAAAAAATAAGTAAGGACAAAGAGGAGCCAGACAACATAATCATCAAACTCGAATAGAATTTGTTCACATCACTGAGACTTTTGGGTTGTTTTGTTTATGATGCATAATTTTTCTATCTTTGCTAAAACTGATCTCTGCAATATTTATATATCAGCATCAAATTTAATGGGGAAACTCTAGAATCATTTTCATCAAAGTCAGGAACATAAGTCTCTCAACTCCTTTACACTACTATCATTTAATATTACAAGAAGGATTCCGTATTAACATTTAAAAGTAGAAAGATATTGGAAATAAAAATTACAAATAAAAGGGTAAATCTGTCCTTATTTAGGTATGAGTGTTAGCCACAACTACAAAAGAATCAGGTAAAGACTATAAAAAAGAATTTATTATTTAATGTGAATGAAATGGAATTTATCTACTTCTATTTTTTGGCTTTCATATATACAAACAACAATCAGAAAATATTTGAAAAATAAAAACCACATTTATAATAGCAAAAGACATAAAATATCTATGGAAAACAACTAGAACTGTAGACAGCTATAGGAAGAGAACTGTAAAATTCACATGATGTACACACAATGTAGACTTGAACAAACAGAAAAATTTACCATGTTCTAGGGTAGGAAGACCGTACATTATTAAGAAAAGTCTATTTTTGAGTTAATTGATATATTTAATGCAATCTCAATGAAACTACAAAAATTTTTTTTTGTGGAACTTTACCAGCTGAATCTGAAGTTGATATGGAAAAACAAGCTACAATAATCAAATTAAAAATGGGCAAAAGCATGAATTGTTAATTCACAGAAAAAGTGAATATATAAATTGGATGCTGAACCATACTCATAATAAAAAATTCAAATAAAACCTACATTGAAATGTCAGATTTTACCAATTGAAATAGAAAAAAGTCAAAACTTTCGTGACACATTTTATTGTAAAGGCTGTGGGAAAAAAAGACTCTCTCACACCTGGCTAACAATATTTCTAAAAATTTTAAAATGTATTACACATTGGTCCATCGGTTTAGCTTCTGGGAATTTTTACATACATAGTCATTCCTCACAAAATATTGGGAACACTCCAAATGTCCATCTATGGGGTACTGGTTAAATAATCTTTGATATAGCCACATGTTGGAATATTATGCAGCTGTGAAAAAAAGAGGATAATCTTTGTATACTAATATAGAAGGTTTTCCAGAATATATTAAGTAAAAAAGATAAGATACAAAATTGTGCATATGATTTATCATATTTTGAGTAAAAATTGGAGGAAAAGAAAAAATTATATTTGCATTTGTTTATATTTGCCCAAATAGCAGAAGAAATATAAAACTCTACTAAATGTTAGTTTCTCATAAGGAATGGGAGGGACAGAAGCAGAGGTAATTGTAAGATATGTAAACGTATGCCTTTTACTTTTTAATAGAATTTTCCATTTTAAACCTCAATGTGCTCTATATTCAAAATAAAAAACAAGATTAAAAAAAAGAGTCTCTTAGCACATTCAAAAATAACCAGGATATTAGTTTTTCTGAGGACGTTTTTTTAAATGTCACACTTTAGGTATACATGGTTCCAAGTCACTTTCTATTTCACTCTTATGCAGAAAGTCGGTAAGCAGAGAGGACAAGGTGCCAAAGTAGGCTGGAATACAAACAGGCTACAAGTAGACCAGGGCATAATAGTCCCAGGAATGCTGGTAGCTGTTTCTTGAGGAGTTGCTGACTTAAGTAAACTTTTAACCCAAAGTGGTGCTATCTTCCACTCTTCACCTTTGATCTTTCATGTCATCTTAGGCAATCTATTTTCAGTCAATCAAAACAACACTTGTGTGACTGCAAAAAAATCATTAAGTTATTCAACAAATAATTCTTTAGTACTAATAGGTGACTAGCACTCTGAAAAACACTGTATATATTTTGGTCAATTATGCAGAGCCTTCTACTGAGTCAAGCAGAAGAAGTAGCAAGAAACAAAGCAAATCAATATAACAATATAACAATGGAAGATTGACTCAGATAAGGTCGCCAGGGAAGGCTTCTCTGAATAGATGGCATTTAAGCCAAGACCTAAAGGACATATAAATCCTTTATGAGAACATAAGGGAGAGTGGAGATCTAAACTTGGGAAGCACTATGTACCACCTGTGAAGGATTAAGATGAGAAAGAAATCAACTTGCTTGAGAAAACATCAGGAGTCAGTCTAGAGAGTGGAGAGTGAGGACTCACTGATGTAAGATGAGCTTAGGGTACGGGGCAGGAGGCTGACCAACAGGACTTATAGCAACACTGATGTACCTGGACTAAGACAAAGTGCAAAGAGAGATTGCATGTCAGGCAGAGTCATGCTGGGATTTATGTTTCAAGAAAGACTGTTCCTGTGGCTGTATAGAGATTCAATTAAGGATGAGAGTCACTGTGTTCTGTGTGCATGGAGATCAGTTTGAAGGTATTGTGGTTGTTAAGTTTAAAATAATAGTAGATCAAACTACAATGTGGCAGTAACGATAAAGAAAAGTGGATCTCCTTATGCTGCATTTAGGAGACAGATGATCAGACTTAGTGATGAATTGGACTAGAGGAAGAAATACAGGGAGAAATAATTAATGACTCCCAGGATCCAGACCTGATCAACAGCGTGGATAATGTTGCCAAAAAAGGGAGGGGGGAGGATGGAAGGAGGACTAGGTTTTTGGAGGGAAATAAAAATGCAGTCTTGGATATATTTATGTGAGATGTCCATGAAGCATTCATAAGTGGGTGTTATAAAGACAAGAGTATAAGTCAGGAGGTCAGAGGAGAGGTTAGGACTAGAGATACAGACATAGGAGTCATTGGCTTGGAATTGGTATTTTAAGCCATGAGGATGAATGAGATTATTTATGGAAACATAAGGCATGGGGTTCAGAGCAGAATACTGAGGAAATTCAATACTTAGAGGTACTATAGAAAGTGGAAAAAAAGACACAACAGAGGCTTAGGAGGAGCAGGTAGAGAAGCAGATAAAAGACCAGGGAAATATGGAATCATGTAAGCCAAGAACAATTTCGAGAAGAGAATGGCCAATTTTGAGAAGAGAATGGTCAATTGTTGGATGTTGCTGAAAGTTCTAGTGAGATGAAAATGTGGACATAGCACTATAAAGGTCATTAGTGACCAACTGGGTCATGTGGGTGAATGCCAATTTGAAGTGAATTCCAAAGTGACTGTGAAGTGAAAACATAAAAGTGCTGTGTGTACACAACTATTTTATGGAATTTTATTGTGAAAGACAGAAAAGAATGAATGGTAGCTGGAAAGGGATATGGATCAATATGGAGTATTGGATTAGGACAGTAATACTGGATTATGTTTATATGCTGTTGGGAATAATTGACTGGAGACAGTCTGACAGAAGCATTGAACTTCTTGAGAAAGTGAGAGGGATGGGATTCCCAACATGAATTGAGGGATGAGCATTTGATTACAAGGAGTCACATTCAGTTGCACAGAGGGAAGAAGACAGGTTTTGTGGCAGGAGGCTTTCAGATTTTGTGGTGGGAACCTCCTATTCTCTTTAATGAGATACGAGATGAGCAGAAAGTAGGAGTAGGAAGTGGTACCTCCAAGGGAGAGGTGATGGTATGAGCAAAGTTTTCGAGGAAGAGTAGATGTTCACCAGGCAGGTGATTGCACGTGGGAGGGGAAATGGGTAGCGTGAGAGGGGCAGAGTGAAGGGCATTTCTGATGAAGAAAAGTCAGTTCACAAAGGCATGAAGATGACAAATAGTCTGGTACATTAGGCCATCAAGTAGGGTCAATAAATATGGCTGGAGTAAAGGGTACAAGAGCTAAGGTGGAGGGCCTTGGATGAAATGCTTAGGAAGTTAGTGTTCTATAGGCACATGCAGCCACTGAGAACTGTAAGCTGTCATAAGAAAATTTCACTCAGAGCACAATGCAAATAATGAAACCTTTGACCAATCAAGGAGATTAGTGCAGAGGTCCTAGTGAGAGACAGTGATAACCTGAATTAAGGCAGTAGCTGCAGGAGTGGGAAAGCACAGCCTGGAAAGACAGCAAACAGGCTTATTCAGCAGGACCTCATTATCAAACATGATAGTTACATAGGGAGAGTAAACAGTGAGAGGAGGTGAAAGTTTACAGCATAGTCCTGGTGAGCAGCTACAGTTAAAGGAGAGCAGAGAGAAGGAACAGCAAGAAGGAGCGAGAGGAATCAGGAAACAACCAAGTTGAGTCAGAGTAGAGGTTAGAAGTTATAAGTTACAATGATAATGTCAAAGATGCAAAAAGGCAGAGACAACAGGACTTGAAACAGAAAACAATCCATTGTAACCAGTATTTACACAAAAAGGCAATGACTCACAAGAAGTTTTACAAAAATTGTGTATAGACAGAGCCTAGAGAATTGTTAATAAGGAATTCTAAGAAGTAAATAAAATCACCTGTACAAGATTCACCATTACAAATGTGTTCGGCATAAAATAAAGTGGGTATCAATGGTACCTACATTATTTTATTAGTAGATATAAAACAATGATGATAACTTTCTCAGATTCACTCACTATCTTACTCCCCAAACTCTATTTTCTTCCTAAGGTCGTAAGTTCCTCAAATGTAATTTCTCCTTCCATGGAGCTTTTCAGGAACATAACTTTCAAGGTTGGGAAGGAAATACCATATCTGAGAATAGATTCTGCAATCAGTTAGCCACAAACCTCCCCAGGCTTTTGTTTCCTCGTCTGTAAAATGAAGTATTTGAATTGGATAACCTCTGTGGTGTCTTCCACTGTAAGACATGTACAAGTCTGTGAATGTAACATTATCTCCAAAATGTTCCTGTGACTCTCGTAGTGCTCTTGGCAATAAGGCTGGAAGTGGTCGGTCTGCGAACCACAGCCTGCCTGCCTGCCTTATTGTTTACTTAAAATAAGTTTTCCCATCGTGTCTCAATTTTCATTTCTGTAAAGTTAGAGACGCATTTTCAAAGACAAATTCTAGAGCCATAGAAGCTTAACGAGCAAGGTGCTTTGCACAAAGTAAACACTCACTAAACATTTCTTGAATAAATGAATATGGAAATCCATACTCAAAGGTTATGTGCTCCAGCATACCAGAGACTACTAAAATCCCTTCTATAGCATCGCTGACCATCTCTCTCTTTTTTAATATCTCCAGACCTGGAGAACTCCTAATCTCAGAGGGGTACCCGTGAATCCTTATGACTGGCACAAGGAATGACAATAATGCAGAACCAGAACCAGGTGGCAGATCTGTCCAACCCAGGCACTGCCAAATGGCAATGATGTAAGTGGCAGGAAGTGCCAGTCAATGGCACTGAAGTTAAATAGGGTTTAGGGGCTTCCAATGACACCAACTGAAAAAAGAGCAATCAGAGCGATGCTGCTGAGATGTAAAGCTTTATCAGGATATGTCCCGGGAATTTTGCAAGAGAAAAGAAATCTTTGCTTTCAAGACAAAGACAAGTGAACTCTGCTTGCACTGTGACTTGCCACCTCCGAAGACCTTAACTCTGTTTTACTCCTTAATCATGTAGAAGACACTGTTCATTTTTAGACAGCCCTTTTAGGTTTTTCCTAAGAATGACCTAAAATTTGCCTTCATAATAGCTTTATCTACTAGTCATAGGATACTTTCCATCATCAACATGCCAGATCTTCAAGTATCTGAAGATGTCAATCATACTATCTAGCTTTTTAAAAAATTTTAAAATATTTCATGTGCCAAAAATGGTTTTGAGTATATGAACACCCATGTACCCGCTACTCAGCTTAAGGAATAAAATATTGTAGATTCAATTCAAATCTCGTAATCCTTGTGATGCCGTTTCCTTTTCTCCCTAAGGGAATAAATCCTCTAAAATTTGTCTTTGTCATTCTCATGCATATTTTATATTTTTTACTGCACATGGATATATCCATAAAAGATATATAGCATGTTTTTGTATTTAAACTTTATATACATGGTATTATACTGCACCTATAATTCTGCAATATGCCTTTTTCTTATTAAAATTCTGCATTAGAGATTTATCCATGTTGCTATCTGTAACTCAAATGTGTTCGTTTTTTAATCTGGCATATCCCCCAGTATAAATATACCACAATTTTTTCATTATGTTCTTGGACACTTACCCTAATGGGCTGCCATTCTTAAAAGAGAAACTCTTCAATTGCCTACACATTCCTGGACCCCAGAGTGGTGTTTTCTCACTTGGTGATTGGGAGACTTATGATAGAGAGATTTTATCTGCAGCCTACAGGAAAATGTAATGACCATTTGGTGGGTAGTCTAGTAAGAGGAGAAGACCTTTTGATTTTTTTCTTATAATTCTCAGATGGGAAAACTCAGGGCACATGGTGAAATTTAATTACAACTACCTTTAATCTTATTTGTGACATAACGGGATGTTTCTCCCTGACTTAGACACGTAAATAAGAGTAAGAAAGCAGGATACCTCAATTAAGGAGATGAGGTTTAAGTTGTTTTACAAAAGCCATTTATTCTATCTCAGGGTAGCCATGGAAAGATCAAGTATTAGGATGATTAAGAGTGGTGGTCCCAAAATTTTCTTCTCATCTTTAGTCTCCTATGACATTTCCCATAGGTGCCCGATAACAACTATCTGACTTTGTGCTTTCCTGTAAAACGAACTCTGTAAACACACATTTTTACACACACACACACACACACCTGTTTTTGTGTGTATGCTTACATACACAAGTGACTGGAAAAAACATATCAAAAAAGTGAGGGTAAGTATCTATTGGTATTGAGATTATGGGTGGTTCCTTAAGTGGTTTAGTTCTCTGTGTTCAATGCTTAATGTCCTCTGTGCAGCTGCGGCATGGGGCACTGGAGACACCAAGAGGAAACACACAGATGTAGCCTGCTTTGCCTTGGAATTTTCTAAATGTTAGACTATAAACATGAATTAATTTTGAAATAAGACCAATAAAAGTGAGCATTTAAAAAGGCTCTATCAGATGTGCTATATGAATTAAGCTATGAATGGAAAGAGATAATTTGTTTTAATTGCAGCTATTTCATGGACAAGATAAAATTGCATCATTTAAGATACTACTAATATGTTAAGTGAGTTCTTTTGTTGGGTTGGTTGCAGTCATTTAAAAACAGAGTATTGGAGATGTGGAGGGCAAAAACAATCTTTGTCCACAGCTTCTATTTGTCTGGGGATGGGGACAGGTTTGGGATGAGGATGAACAGAGCAGAGCTGAATGGAGTCAGTGCAGCTGGACTTTGGTCCCCCGAGCCCTGTCCTGCTTGTCCTCTCCATCAGTGGCCAACCTCACATCTTTAAGATAGTTTTACTCTTTCAGTAATTCTCTTTGCCTTGATTCTCATGCCCTCAAGTTCCCATCACCACTGCCTTGAATACTGAAACAGAAATAATACTAATATTATTTGCGGTTTTCACTAAAAGTAATTTATGTGGCCTCTCAGCCGTTTGCCTATGAATTTGTGTTTTCAAGGTTTTTATTTATATGCACTGGACTTTTCTTTGAATTTTGAGATCATCCATGGCAATTTCGTAGGTACTCAGCCAGGTGAGCCTCTGCCAGGGAGGCTTGCCCACCTCCCATCCATTTCCTCAGGTGAACAACCTCTTGTTTGGCCTCATTCTCTTCTTTTTCCGTTCAAACAGTAGACTCTCTGAAGGCAGGACCAGGTTTAGATTTGCCTATCACTTACCCACAGTGCCTTTCAGAATGCTGGCACAGAGTAAGCACTTAAGCATTATTTATTGAATCAACGAGTGGTTGTCCACATAGACTTTTTTTTATAGGCGTAAGACCAATAAACGTGGCCTTTTTTTTTTTTGAGACGGAGTCTCGCAGTGTCGCCCAGGCTGGAGTGCAGTGGCGAAATCTCGGCTCACTGCAAGCTCCGCCTTCGGGGTTCACGTCATTCTCCTGCCTCAGCCTCCCGAGTAGCTGGGACTACAGGCGCCCGCCACCACGCCCAGTTAATTTTTTGTATTTTTAGTAGAGACGGAGTTTCACCGTAGTCTTGATCTCCTGATCTCGTGATCCGCCCGCCTCGGCCTCCCAAAGTGCTGGGATTACAGGCGTGAGCCAAAACGTGAGCATTTTAAAAGACTCACTTTGGAAAGTGGAAAGTCAGGAGAGGTTGCAAGGGATATTCAAGCGCAAGACACCATGTTAAGCTGAAATTCTGACCTAAGGGTGTTGGATTTGTTTGTCTTCATGCTAACAAATGCAAACACCCTTGTCTCATCCCTGAATTATAGCCATAGGCTTAATGCTGGATGAAAACTTCATCTTCCCAATAAGGTAACAACCCTCTCCAGTGAACAACCCTTCACTTGCATGGCCCAATACTGCTGACTGTGATTCCTCCCACTGCTGAAATAGGCCTGTGACCTTCAGTGGGGACTTGCTTATTGAAAAACTCTGTGCATAAACCTGCTTTGTCATTCTGAAGCCCAGAAAGCAAGCAACTCAGAGCTGGATCCAATGCCAGTGAGTATCCAGAGGTGCCTTTTCTCTCTATTCCTCAACTTTAGGTCTCTCCCAGGACTCTATAAAGGAAGCTAGGCCTTTGAAGCTTTCTCTTATTTTCTCCTGCAGAGGTCTCAAAATCAAAGTTTTCTGAATTGAATTCATGATCTTGTTCTCCTTCTGCAATGGCTACTCCTCTCATACCCTTCATCTTTTCTAAAATCACCTCATTGAGCAACTTTGAGATCATCTTGAATTCTTTCATATTCCTCATTCCTGGTATTAGTTTACTAGGACTGCCATAACAAAGTACCATAGACTGGGTGGCTTAAATAACAGAAATTTCCTGTTTCACAGTTCTGAAGGCTAGACGTCCAATTACAAGGTGTCTGCAGGGCTGGTTTCTTCTGAGGCCTCTCTCTTTGGCTCACAGATGGCTGCTTTCTCCTTGTGTCTTCACATGGCCTCCCACACGGATTTCTGTGTCCAGATTTTCTGTTCTCGTAAGGATTCAGGTCATATTGAATTATAGCCACCCTACTGACCTCACTTTCACTGAATTACAACATTAAAAACTCTTCTCCAAATACAGACATTCTGAGGTTCTGGAGATGAGGACTTCAACACATGAATTCAGCCCATAACATGATCTCATCATTCAGTATAACCTAGTGAAGACTGGAATTCCAGCTCCATCATTTGCTCTATGTGTGATCAGAGAGCAATTACTTATCCTAAGTCAGTCAGAACCTAATTCTAGCTAATTTAATCAGAAAATAAATCTAGTTATTATGCCTAACAGACACTTCAAAAGGGCCAAAGAAGCAGTGTGGACATTACCCAGCCAATGGCCACATTACCAATCAAGACACATAACTGAGCACTTGAAGCCATCTCTTTCATCTGCAGTGGCCCAACTAGTTTGTGTACATTGCCAACCCATAGTCACGGAGCACTGGGCATCGCTGCTGGAGCCACTAAAATTCTTGCCACTGGAAATCGGGTTCAGTGTAGGACTTCCACTGGCGTTTTCACCAGAGTGGTTTCCCACAAAAGTCCTCTTTGTATCTTTAGATTCTGGGGAAAACTGGCATGCTCACATCTGTTGGTGGAGACTCTTCTATTGTCAGTGTGATAGTTATCAGGGAATATGGGAAAAGTATTTGGTATTTTCAGTTTTTATATTAGAAGCTGGTCTCTTCTTTCCAGCAAGATTCCCTCATAAGGCAGGGCATTCTTCAAGCATAGAAAAGGGCTTTAGATGCTGGGCTGACAAAAATTAGGAAAATATATACTACCTCCTCTAATTTTAAGTCGTTTTATATGTAAAATGTGCCCAATAATAGTACCTACTTTGCAGGGTTATTGTTGGCAATAAATGGGACTGTATGTGTGAAATCAGTGTGTTGAATAGCCTGAACATTGTAGTGCACAAATGTAAAATGCTTTTATTTTGTCTCCAACTATTTGTTGTGCTATGTTTGGTCTCACTTTGCCATGTCTTAGCATCTTAGGTGGATCCTATAGTTTTCTAGTCACTTTCTGTTATTTAAACAAAACAAAACAAAAAGAGTCAAGTCTAATTTGTTACAATATAGCCCAGTTTAAAATTTGAATCTCACATTTGTTTTGATGTGACTGGGAATAACAGAAAGTATCACTTAGTTTAGGTAGAAACTCAGAGATAGAAATTCCAGCTGACGCATGGATCCTACTTCTTTCAGCATGCTGCTGAAAAGGGGGCATGTTTGAGCCAGTGCATTGCTAGATTCACTGTGGGGCTCTGCTCCAAGAGGAGAAAAACATTCTGTTGCTTTCCTTTTTTATAGGACAAGTGTGCAAGTGGCTTTACATGGCTGAATAAACATTTGGGGTTCAGGCCCCAAGCATTCTTAGCTTAGGTGCTGGGTGTTAGGGGAATGCTGGGGAATGCCAGCTGCCCACACCTAGGGATATTAGGGGGCTCTGGTTCTATGAGGTGTTGAGTTGGAACGCAGCTTTTCTTTGGGGGATGGAGAAGGGAAGTCCCAGTATCAGTTAGTTCATTATCAGGGAACCCTGAAACAGCTGTAAGGGTAGTTGAAATTACAAGACATTCTTGCTTGTCCTCACAAAAGCACTTCCGCTCCTCAAAGTGCAGGCCTGACTCCTGGCTCATGGATCCACTCCAGAGAATGGGGAAAGGCTGTTCTCACACTTCTGTGATGCCACTTTATTCAGGCCTTCAATCCTCGGGTATGTTGAAGCTTGGGGGCTGGAGATAAAGAAAGGGGTTTAAAGATTTTCTCTTAACGGATTAAGCTATAAGACCTTCATTGGCTGGTGATGACTGTTGCATAGCTGGTGTTTAATGCTGCCTCCTTGTGGAGGCATAAGATGTCTTCTAACATGACTCTTCTCAACTTCAGCCTCAGTCCCCATCTCTTGATGTGCTCATCTCAGCCTCCTACCTGGGCCTGCTACCCAGGCCCGATACCCCCAAAATAGTCCCAGCCTGGCTATTGGTTCTCAGGAAATGCATTTCTCCTTTTATGCCAGACACATGGAGTGCAGGCTTCCTGCACCACTGCCACCTCTCTTTCCCTGGTCTTCGCTCTTCAGTTTCTTTTTTCTTGTTCAAATATATGCTGAGGGGAGATGAGAAATTCAATGGGTAGCAAAGTGCCACTTTTCCCTGAAGGCTGCCTCATAAAGATTGGGAGAGAAAAGCTGGGAGACCATTTCTCTAACTGTGAACACTCTCTTGCCTGAGGTGACTAGCAGCTCAAATTTCAATTCATTTCTGATATGGTTTGGTTCTGTGTCCCCACCCAAATCTCATCTCCAATTGTAATTACCAAAATCACCATGTTATCAGGGACCTAGTGGGAGGTGATTGGATCATGGGGGTGGTCTCCTCCATGCTGTTCTCATGATAGTGAGTGAGTTCTCACAAGAATTGATTATTTTATAAATGTTTGGAAGTTCCTCCTTCCTGCTTCTTTCTCCTGCTGCCTTGTGAAGAAGGTGCCTGCTTCCCCTTCCTCCATAATTGTAAATTTCCTCTGGTCTCCCCAGCGATGCAGAACTGTGAGTCAATTAAACTTCTTTCCTTTGTAAGTTATCCAGTCTCAGGCCTTTCCTTCCTTTCCTTCCTTCCCTTGCTTCCTTCCTTCCTTCCTTTCTTTTTCTTCGCTTCCTTCTTTCTTTCTTTCTCTTTCTTTCTTTCTTTTCTTTCTCTTTCTTTCTTTCTTTCTTTCTTTCTTTCTTTCTTTCTTTCTTTCTTTCTTTCTCTGTCTCTCCTTCCTTCCTTCCTTCTCTCTTTCTTTCTTTCTCTCTCTTTCTCTTTCTTTCTTTCTTTCTTCTTCTTTTTTTCATTATACTTTAAGTTCTGGGATACATGTGCAGAATATGCAGGTTTGTTAACACAGGTATACATGTGCCATGGTGGTTTGCTGCACCTATAAACCTGTCATCTAGGTTTTAAGCCCTGCATGCATGCATTTCTTTATAGCAGTGTGAAAAGAGACTAATACAATTTCCTTTTTATTTTTTTGTTAGCTAGGCTGCCTGCAGTCTGTCTGATCACGCAGGACCCTGGTTCAGGACCTTTAGTAGGCTTTACACACAGACACTGGCCCTGTTCTGCTCCATTTCTCTCCTTTTTAGGATAGCCTAGCGTTTGTCAGCAGCTGGAGCTTCCCCAAGCTGGGTCCTTTTCAAGTGAGAAAGATGGCTGGTTTCCAAGGGAGCTTCAGCACCCACAATCAAGCCACACTGTGGCATCAGACCACACTCAGGCTAAAGCCATAGAGATGGGAGGCACTCTCTGTGCCATCTCTTTTAAAAATGTTGTCTCCTCTTCAAATTTATTGTTTTTGCTTACTTTCCAGAGCCCCCAGATAGTGTTTTGTTGTTGTTGTTGTTTGTATTTTTGTCCAGAGTTTATAGTTATCTATGAGAAGATTTGGCTTTTGGGAGACTACTCTGCCTTATCACAAGTAGAACTGTCTTGTGCATCTTATATTCTTTTCTCTACCTACCACAATATTATATAGTGGGAACTCAATAAATAAGATGAATAAAGAGACTAATGTAATGGCATTGGTTTTCTTCCCTCCCTTTCACATCTCAAATCATTGATATCACATTTTTGCTCCCAGGTGTACAGTGCATCTATTATGGCTCATAATTTCTATTATCTGAAACTTTCCCAGGGCACCTGGCAGAGCCTAGTAAAGAGTGTAAAAATGAAGGTTTTTCTCCTCCCTAAGAGTGATCCTCAGTGGCTCTTTGTGCATCTAAAAGGAGGTATAGGGCAGACCTGGCAGAGTGGAACATATAAGCAGAGTCAGCCCCTGCAGTCAAGGCAGAGAAAAGAAGGACTTCTGGGCTGGGAGCATTCAAGCATCTCATGGCTTAGAAATGCATGTTAGTATTAAGCAAGATTAGGGAATGTAAGGAGTGGAAAGCATGGAACACTGAGGCAGGCTAAGTCTATCTCTGGTTATTTTTATAGAACTCTTAACTTAATTCTCTAAAGCAATACATTTCACCTTCTCACTTTTTTTCTCTTCTGTATTCAAATAATACCAGAAAACTTCCCTCAAACTCCAAACAGCCTTTCCCCAATAACCTACCTTTGAAAATCCTGATCCTTTCAGAACGCTTTTTTTTCCTCCTGTGGAATTATTTATTTATTTATTTGTTTGTTTATTTCCAATCCATTTCTTCAGAGCACATTGTAGCAAATGCCTGTTAATTAGAAAATCTCATTCAGACTAAATTGTTTTTGTCAGAGAATGGTTAGCCTGTGTTTATGCTAAATACTCTTCTTCACTTACCAGAATAATTGGCCTGTAGGATTAGAAGTGTGAGAATTTAGGCATTACAAATCTGTATCTTCTACTTAGCATAACCAAACCTGAAAAATATTTCATTGTTGTCATATTGTTGTTGTCTGTTTTCTATTCCAGATAATAATACTAATTTATATTGCTTAAAGGAAAATTTAAAATTATTGTCACATACGTCCTTATGTGTAAGGAAAAATATGAAAATAATCCATACTTTAGAATTAATTGATCCCTGCTCTCATTTTACTATCATTTTCATATCTAGCATAAGAACTTTTTATATTAAAGTGCTTTTTAAATATTACAATATTATTTTACTTGATTTATTTTTTCATTTAATGCCACACCATGGACATTTTGAGCTCTATGTAGTCTTTAAAACATGATTTTAAAAGTCAGGTTAGTTTTCTATCTCATTCATTTACCAGGAGGAGTGAAAACATATTTCAGATTGCTTCTCCAAACTGTCTTGGTTGAATCGTAGTGATATGAAGAAATGACATTCATAAATTTGGTCAATTTAAGTTCAACTTGGGCTAGGGAGAATCTCTAACTTATTTCCAAATTGGGTAATTATAGATGTTGAAAAAAACCACATAATAATTATTCAGGGATGATATTTACTGAAAATTATCATAAAGATTTAAATGCCAAAGGAAGTCACATTGTTTTAACCGTAAAGTACAAGTTCAGAGGTAGAGGTTCCAAATGCCTAAATTCTTCATAGATTAGTCTTGCTGAAGTAAAGAATTTGACTAGGGGACATAGGCTTACAGGAGGCTTCTATTTCAGCTAGTTAGTTTGTTTTGAAAATAAAGAGATTTATATTATTTGAAACAAATATACTGGAGTTTTGTTACAATTGACAACACTCACATTTAAGCCTCACGCGTCTCATGTGGGCATAATGCTTGAATAATTTTCAAATAAATGTAGTAGAAATGTGGCCAGGTGTGGTGGCTTATGCTTGTAATTCCAGTAGTTTGGGAGGCCGAGGTAGGCAGATCACCTGAGGTCAGGAGTTCAAGACCAGCCTCGCCAACATGGCAAAACCCCATCTCTACTTAAAATACATACAAGGCGTGGTGGCACACACCTGTAGTCCCAGCCACTTGGGAGGCTGAGGCAGGACAATCACTTGAACTCCAGAGGTGGAGGTTGCAGTGAGCCAAGATTACGCCACCACATTCCAGCCTGGGTGACAGAGTGAGACTCTGTCTCGAAAAAATGTAGTAGTAATATAATAATACAAGTAATTACTTGGTTTCCAAAAGCATAAAAGAATAAACTCCAAGGTAAAAGCAGTCCTCTCCTACAAATAGCTTCATCACTTACTTTCATAGTTCAAATTTTACCTCAGATGATGACGATGATGATGATAATAGCTAATATTTCATGAGCACTTACTCTATGCCAGGAAATGTTCTAAGTACTTTAGATCTATCAACTATTAAGTCCTCTAAACCGCTCTTTGAGATAGGCACTTTAATTAGCACCACTTTACAGCTGAGAAGACTGACACAGAGGTTAAGAACATTTTCAAGGTCACCCAGCTCAAGTGGAGGAGCCAGGATTTGAATCCAGGCAGTCTGACTCCAGAGAGTGCTCTTAACCTGAGCTAATCATTTTACTATTCCTAGCATGCTAATCAGTACTATGGCTAGCCTAATTGTGAAGCATGTATTAATTTATTTCAAATAAACATATACAATACCTGCCATTTATAAAGCGTTACATAGCCTTCCAAATACCTTTTCACACATTGCTTTATTCAGTTCACACAAACACCTTCCATGTTTAACAGAAGACGAATGTGGACCTTAGATGAGTCAAGTAACTTGTCACTTATTGCACTGCTACTAAGGACAGACTCATGAAAAAAGCAAGTTGAGTCATGCTATTGACTCAACTAGGAGCCAAAGACAGAGATTTTCTCAATATTAAAATCTCATTACAAACCTGGGGAACATCCATTGAAACCAACATTAATAAAAATCAAGACATCTCTGGAATCCTGTGCTGTAGGTAGAATTGGTCCTTCCTGCTGCTTTTGCTGCCTTAGAACAAGTGCTACAAATGGCAGTATCTTTTGGATATGAAGAATTGCATCCGTAAGACTGAGATAGAATCAATCTCGTTGATAGACTATCAGGGAGGTCAGACAAGCCAGTATGGGTTGTTTCTCTCTGAGTTCATGATCTGGATCATTTTGATGACAGATTTTGGAAATTACCAGAGGTGAGCATGGACTGTGAAACACATTGGCACTCACTGTGAAGGCACTGGCCCTAGGTAGCAGCCATTTCTCTGTAAAAGCGATACTTTGCTTCAGAAAAACACATGACCCTTTAACATACTTCCCTTGGGTAAGCGAAAGCCTCTGGCAAATCTTCTCTGATGACCTCAGAAACTGCAGATGGTAAGGAAAAAAATAAAGTCTTGTTCAGTCTGGCAGTCCACTTTTATAGATAATACATCCTGATATCCAGTTGTGAACAAAACAAGAAAAAGAATCAAGTTTTCCAGTAAGTGAAGAAATCTTCACACACACGCTATTGAGATGGTGTTATTATAAATGTCCTTATAAATGTTGTAAATGACATCCACGGGCTTACAGGATCATCTATGTATCTGAATGAGAATTCCAACAAAATCACATATTTTTTCCTATGTGCCCTCTGGCTTTTGATTTTTTTCTGCTGAACCAAGAAAAGATTGGCACATGCATTGATGAGTCACTGTATATAAATGTGTTCCAAGTGTATTGACAAAAGAGGAGGAGGCTTGACATAAAGTTCTTGCTATCTTAGAAATAAAACATTTGTTATATTGGGAAATTTGTTCATTTTTTATTATTGCAATTACTAACAAGTTTTGCCTCATTGGTTGCCTCAGAAGGTAATTCACAGGCAAGAGCAATGAGCCAAATTTGAAGAATTAAAAATGGAGAGATAGAAACTCCTTTCCCTTGGATCTTCCCGAGTGGGCAACTTTTACAGTTGAGTCTGCTGAAGCTTCCATATACAATATTGCTGTCTTCAATAAGCACTACATTTTTTTCCTGCTCTTTGTGCATGAGGTGGGCAGGATTTCATACATCATGTTCAGCTGAATTGGAGATTCTGCAAGGACAGACGTCTTTAGAAAGTTAATGAATGAGAAACTTGCCAGTGGATCATTTTCTGTAGGGAGAGGTGGTAGAATTATTGAAGGTTTGACTCCAATGTTTGAGTCTAGCTACGCTGAGCAGCTTTGCACACAGTTACCACCGCTGATTTCCTTTTCATTGCATGGCACTGACAGGTTATGATAGCAAAGCCATTTATCTTAAGTTAATAAATCAGAAGGAGGTTTTTAAAAAACGGCTGTGACGCTTCATGCAGCAGCTTTGGGAAGTCAAAGGACACAGGGGTTTTTGCTTGATCCTGATTTGAGCTTAAGAGGAAAATTATTTATCTTCAAGTTGTTAATTAAGAAAGAAAAGGAATATCCTTTGTTTGACTATTATATCACACCCAGGGACATTTCATAATAACGAGCTGCCTGAGCTGCTATCTCTGCAGCAATTCACTCTACTAGCCCAACACTGTCTAACACTTTTCACCTATCCTTGTATTTTTCACTACAGTGATATCTCATCAGAATAGAAAGTACTTTGTGTTAATTGTCTGCCACTGAGACTAGTCAGAAAACTGACTAGAAGCCAAAGAAGGAAAATTACAAAGAAAAAGATTGAGCCATAGCTTTTCTCATTTAAAAAATATGTAGTTTGTTATCATTATTATTACTCTCAAAAGTAAGATTATTGCATTTTCCAGTTTATTGCACTAGCATGAAGAGGAACATTCGATAGAGGGAGTACATCCTTAGTCCACAAGTTTTGATGCTTCCTAGAAGAATTCTGTGCATGCAAATCACACCTTCTACTTTCTCTACTTTAGCTCATTCCACAATTATTTTTAACTAAGCACACACTGTGAATGTGCATACACTTCCAGGAAAAGAAGGGCTGTAAAATCACTGCTATGATAAAAATGAAGGTATTGTAGCAAGTTCCTACAGCTGAGCCTGCAATCTTGTGATACCAACGTTTCCTGGCATGGCTTGGGAGAATGACTGTCTATGGACTGGATAGAAGAAGAGAAATGAAATATAATGCTTAAGCCATTGAGAGATATTCCTGAAACTGGCTTCCTTTAGTAAGATAGCAGATTACAGCTGGGCTGTCTACCACTTCTATTTTAGCAATTAACTTCATTACAATAGGAATAATACTGTATTTAAAGGGACACAGAGAGTTGTGCACTGCTTCAAAGTCCCAAAAAATATAGACAGGTCTAGGAGATTCTGTGTATTAGGGTGCCAGAAAATAGGGCAGGGCCGCTAAACTAAATGTAATATGTTTTGCAGCTTCTCTAGGTTTATGTCATGTTTTCCTCTTCATGGGAAACGTGTATTTGTGAAAGAGCTTGGTGCTTGCTCTATCAGATGCTTGGCTTCAAAACTTCCTAAAAGCAAGGAGTAGGTGATCCAAATGGAGAAGGGATCTATTTTGATTAGAATCAATGCAGATCTGGAAGAGCTTAAAAAACTGAATAATATTTGATATTACCACCATGTGATAACAATGTCAGGAAAAGTGATCCCTTAAGCAGCAGTTGAATAAGACGTGTTGATTTAAAATACTTTGTCTTTTTTTTCCTCCTCCTTCTCTCCTTTTCTCTTCTCTTTCACTTCCTCCTCCTCTCATTTTCTCCTTTAAATTCTCTCTATTAAATTCCAAGCTCTGTGATTGAAATACTAGAAAAGATCTCTGGGAAACCTATTTTTAAGTAGTTATTACTAAGATGAGATAAATGACTGCACTGATAAACAATCTTTACAACTCATTTGCAATTTGAAATAATCTTTCTTTTGAAAGCTTTTGACAGGAAAAAACAAAGCTAATCATTACACAGCTACCCCTACGTGCTAAGTGTTCTCACCAGTGATTTCATATAGCTCACAAGGTAGGTATTATTATGTCTGATTTTTATCAGTGAAGAATGAGGCCTCAACAGGTTAGACAACTAGCTCAAATTCATAGACATGAGCCTTAATTTGAACTCAGATCTGTTTAATTCCTAAATTTCTATTTGTTCTAAAAGATGCATTACTCCATTATTGTTTATAAATACATTTCTCATTAACATTTAAGTAATCTCAGTGCTGTTAGTCAAGGATTATGAAGTCCTTTTTACAGATGGGGGATTATAGTACAGAAATTCATACTAAAACCACTTTAGGGCAGTTCCCTAAAGGCAGAGCAACTTGTAAAACCTCTAGTCTTCTATACTGAAACCAGTCTCTTGTCAATAATTACCTTCCCTCTCTCATGCCAGGATTATACCAATGTGTCCTTCAAGAACCAAGTGGCTGCTCCTCTTAGAAAAAATTGTTGACCTTTATAAAGTGGAATCTGGTGCCCCTAACTGGTGCTCTTTTGAGACCCTGTGTGTGGTACTATTACCCTACAGTGTAATTGTTAGTTTTCTTTTCTGAGCTCTTTGCCATTAATCTGTGATCTTGCACTTTTGGGAGAGGAGCTGTGTCCTGTTTATCTCCTGATTATAAGCCATAGGCCACATACTCTGGGAGTTCCTCCCAGATATGTAATAATAGTTGACATTTACTGATCTCTTATAATATCTCTAACACTATTCTATGTACTTTTCATGACACAACTTTTAATCCTCATGATAATCATCAGGTCTTTTATTAAGCCCACTTTACAAGTCAGCCCTCTGAAGTATAGAAAGTAAATTGCACAAGTTCACATAATGAATAAAGGTGGGGTTGAGATTTGAACCCATGCAATCTGATACAAAAGCTCATATTTTTAACCACTGAATTAGACTATGACATCTTTCATAGGAGTTCAAAGAAGTTTGTTGAATGTTTTTTTTTTAAGTCAACAGAGTAAATCCTTCACAAAATTGGGCCCTTAAAAAGTCAACTGAGGACATTGGGAATATAGTACCTAAGGACCTTAATTTCATGTCTAAATCTCACAGTGAATGGGTGTCAGAGAATAGACTAGAAACCTTGCCTCCTAATGACCCCATAGCAAATTATGGAGAACATACCAAGAGGAGCTTCAGATGGCGCATCATTCGTTTTTTTTTCCTAAGCCTTAGCAAACTTTTTGTTTTACACTTGTAGATGGCTGTAGATATTTTTGAAGGACAGAGCTGGCAGCTTTAATCAGACTTTACACTGATTCCCACAGAGACTCACTTATTAGTTCACCAACTCAGAATTCATTGATTACTTTTATGTCTGGGGATTCTGAAATCTGATTCTCCATGTCTCTCCCAGATGTCAGAATACTAATTCCTTGCAGACTATTATGGCTTTGCTGTATGATTCACTCTGCTCAACACAGCCAACAACAATGAGGTTAAAGGGAGAAGAGAAAATAAAGCTGGCGTATATTCTTGAAGCTGCCAACTTTAACTCTCTCTGTGTAGATAGCATGGCAATATGCTAGCTAGCAGAAGATGCAAAAATAAGTAAGACCATGCTTTCTTCGCCCTCGGGAAGCTTATAATTTAATGGGAGAAAAGATGGTTGATCAACATGCTAAGAAATATTAAAAGGCTATATTATACTTCCTCGGAAAGGATATAAACAAAAATTTTTGAGGGGATCAGAGTGTGTGTAGCTTCAAGAAAATGAAAGAGACGGCAGTTAGGATAGGAATTAGAGCAATCAGTTTTCTTTTTCAAGGTTGCTGACTAGAAACATTACATGCTGCCTCATCTACTTAGAAGAACGAAAATAGTGTGTAGACAATTATACTTTGAGGACATTATCCAAGAGAGAACATAGGAAGTCAACAGAAAAATTACAGGAAACACCAGAAACTAGGAAGTAGAAGGAAAAGAGGTAGGCTGCTTGATTGGGCCTGGCTGGGAGCTGTGAGAGACTCCTCCACAATATGGGGAGAGGGTGAGTGAGAGATTTTCTGTGTGGTCCACTTTCCCACAGGGGAATTGTACAATACAGGCCACAAGAGCACCTTGACCCTCCCAAGTTCTGAATCTAACTTAGGAAGCCACCAGGAGAGTGTGAGAAGGGACTCCATTAAGGAGGCAGCTTGCTCTAGGTCTATGCCTTTCCTGAGACTTAAGCAGCTACCACAAGATGCCATTTTTGACGTTAGCCTTTAAAAGATTGTGCATTGTTTTGGGACTCTGCAGTGCTGGTACTGGGTGTTAGAGAAACTCAGGCTGTTGCCTGTGAAACTGGAACATAAGGTGACCAGCAGGGTGCCCACAGTTAAGACTGAGAAGCAAGCATGCCATGGTCTGCAGATGCCAGTGCTGGGAATCAGGCACCACCCCTGGGACTTGAGCAGGGTGAAAGTTGCCATGGAGGCTTGGTTCCAACCTGGACGGTGACTCCAGTGTCCCAGGGTTGAGTTGCAGACTATGTAG
Source organism: Pan troglodytes (assembly GCF_028858775.2). Lineage (NCBI taxonomy): Eukaryota > Metazoa > Chordata > Mammalia > Primates > Hominidae > Pan > Pan troglodytes. Next base: position 135,097,310 of record NC_072398.2, read on the forward strand.
ATCTGCTGGATCTGACTGGTCAGCCTGTTCTGCTGTAATAGCTGGGACTGTGAAGCAAGTCCTGACTGGACTAAGGCATGAGAGGGATGCATGTTTCCTACCTGCTGGCCAATGCTGTGGTCTCTAAGGTCAGCTCCACCCTCCCTGTGGCAAGACTTTAGCATGACAGGTGCTACCCCTCACCTGAACCCTCTGCCAGGGGCCTGAGGATCATCCCACTCCCATCTATCATGGCTGGCACATGCACTCACCACTGGGGGACACTCACCATCTGTAATGGAAGAATTCATTGAAGGAAATAAAAAATAAATTGGAAAGTCTCAACAACAGACTAGACCAAACAGAAGAATAATTTCAGAACTTGAAGGTAGACCTTTGGAAATAATCCAGTCAGATAAGAATAAAGAAAAAAAAGAATTTCAAAAATAAGCAAAACTTTAGAGACATTTGGGACAACATAAGGTGACCAGAGTTTCAAATTATCAGTATCCCTGAGAGCAAAGAGAAATCAAAAGGTTTAGAAAACTTATTTAATTAAATAATAGATGAAAATTTTCTAAGTCTAGCAAAAGCTTTAGACATCTAGATATAAGAGGCTCATCAATCCCCAAATAGTATGCAAAAAGACATTAGCCATGGCATATTACAATCAGACTGTCTAAAGTAAAAACAAAAAATCAAATTCTAAAACAGTCAAAGAAAAATCTTTAGTAACCTATAAAGGAAACCCCATCAGACAGCAGACTTCTTAGCAGAAATCTCACAGGCCAGAAGAGAATGGGATAATATGTTCAAAGTGCTCAAAGAAAAAAGCTACCAGCCAATACTATGTCTAGCAAGACTAACTTTCATAAATAAGAGAGAAATAGTCCTTCCCAGACAAGTAAATGTTGAAGGAATTCCTCAACACTAGACCAGCCATACAAGATATGGTCAAGAAAATTCTAAATGTGGAAATAAAAGAATGACATTTACTATCATGAAAGCACACAAAAGTATAAAACTTTCTGGTAAAACAATCATACCAAGGAGAAAAAGAAATAAATCAAATGGCACCACTACAGAATCCCACCAAACCACAAAGACAAACAGTGAGAGAAAAAGAAAAAAAGCAAAGAATTTATAAAACAACTAGAGAACAATTAACAATATGACAGGAACAAAACCTCACATGTCAATAATAACCTTGAATTCACATGGATTAAAGTTCCAATTAAAAGATATAGATTTTCTCCTAAGTTTATTAAAAAAGATACAGATTCTACTCAATAGATTAAAAAAAAAAGATTCAGCTATATGCTGCACACAAGAAACTCATTTTATCTTTAATGGCACATAAACATTGAAAGGAAAGGGATAGAAAAAGATAGTCCATGCACACAGAAACCAAAAGAAAGCAAGAATAACTATACTAATATCATATAAAACACACTTTAAGTCAATCATAGTTAAAAAAAAAAGAAGACAACAAAGGTCATTATATAATGATAAATGAGTCAATTCAGCAAGAGGATATACAATTCTAAATATGTATGTACCCGATACTGGAGCACCAAGATCCATAAAACAAATAGTACTAGACCTAAATAGAGAGACAGAATGCAATAGAATAATAGGGGGTGAATTTAACACCTCACTTTCATCATTAGACCAATCATCTAGACAGAAAATCAACAAAGAAACATTGGACTTAAACTGGACTTTAGACCAAATGGACCCAATAGACATTTCATAACATTCTACCCAATAACTGGTGAATATATTTTATTTTCATCAGCACATAAAACATTCTCCAATATAAGCCATGTGTTAGGCCACAAAACAAAGCTCAACAAATTTTAAAAATCAAAATTATATCAAGTATTTTCTCAAACCACAATGAAATAAAACTAGAAATCAATACCAGGAGGAACTTGTGAAACTATAAATATACATAGAAATAAAATATGTTTCTGAATGTCCATTGGGTCAATGAAGAAATTAATATTGAAATAAAAAATTTTTTGAAACAAATTAATATGAAAACAAAATATACTAAAACCTGTGAGATATAGCAAAAGCAGTGCTACGAGGAAAGTTTGTAACGTTAAATGCTTACATTAAAAATGTAGAACAATTACAAATTAATAATCTAATGGTGTACCTTAAGGAACTGGAAAAGCAATAACAAACCAAACCCCAAATTAGCAGAAGAAAAGTAATAACAAAGATCAGTGCAGAACTAAATGAAATAGAGAATAAGAAAACAATACAAGAGATCAACAAAACAAAAAGTGGCTCTTCAAAAAGACAAATAAAATTGATAAACTGCTAACTGGACTAACCAAGAAAACAGAGAACACCTAAATAAACAAAAATCAGAATTGAAAAAGGACACATTATACTTATAACACAGAAATACAAAAGATCATCAGAGACTGTTAAGAACAACTAGAAAAATCCAGAAATAAGTAAATTTCTGGAAATATACAACCTAACAAGACTGAATGAGGAAAAAATAGAAAACATGAGCAGACCAATAAGTAAAAAGATTGAATTAGTAATAAAAATATCTCCCAACAAAGAGAAGCCCAGGACTAGATAGATTCACAGCCAAATTCTACCAAACACACAAAGAAAAACTGATATCAATCCTCCTGAAACTACTCCAAAACGTTAAGGAGGAAGGAATTTCCCCTAATTCATTCTATGAGGCCAGTATTACCCTGATTACCAAAACCAGACAAGGACATAACAAAAAAAGAAAACCACAGACCAATATCACTGATTAACATTGATGCAAAAATCCTCAACAAAATAATAGCAAACTGAGTCCAACAGCTTATGGGATAGATCATACAATGTGATCAAGTGGATTTTATACCAGGGATGCAAAGATAGTTCAAATATGCAAATAGTAACTGTAATACATCACATAAACAGAATAAAGGGAAAAACCTAAATGATCATCTGAGTAGATGCAGAAAAAACTTTTAATAAAATTTAACATTCTTTCATGATAAAAACCCTCAACAAATTAGGCATAGAAGGAACATAACCTCAAAACAATAAAGACCATATTTGACAAACCTATAGCCAACATTATAGTGAGTGGGGAAAATGGAAAGTATTTATTTCCTTTAAGAATTGGAACAAGAAAAAGATGCCCTCTTTTATTCCTCCTATTCAACATAGTACTGGAGGTCCTAGCTAGAGCAATCAGTCAAGAGAAAGAAATAAAAGGCATCTAAATTAGAAAAGAGGAAGCCAAAGTATCTCTGTTTACTAATGACATAATCTTATAGCTATAAAAACCTAAAGACTTCACCGAAAAACTCTTAGCTTTCATAAATGAATTCAGTAAAGTTGCAGGTTACAAAATGAATGTAAAAAATCTGTAATGTTTCTATATACCAATAATGATCTAGCTGAGAAAGAAATCAAGAAGGCAATCTCATTTACAAGAGGAACAAAGAAAATAAAATACCTAGGAATAAATTTAACCAGAGGGGTGACCTATCTCTATGAGGAAAACTATAAAACACTGCTGAAAGAAATTGAAAATGACACCAATGAACGGGAAAACATCTCATGTTCATAGATCAAAAGAATAAATATCATTAAAATGACCATACTGACCAAACTAATCTAGAGTCAGTGCAATCCCTATCACAATGCCAATGTCATTTTTCACAGAATTAGAACAAAATCCTAAAATTCATATGGAACCAAAAAAGAGCTCATATAGCCATAGCAATCCTGAGCAAAAAGAAAAAAAAAGTGAAAAGCATCACATTATCTGATTTTCTATTATAAGGCTATAGTAACCAAAACAGCATGGCAGTGGTGTAAAACAGACACATAGATTAATGGAACAGAATAAAGAACTCAGAAATATTTACAGCCAACTGATCTTTGACAAAGCCAACAAGAACATACACTGGGAAAAGAAGACTGTCTTCAATAAATTGTACTGGGAAAATTGGATAGTCACATGCAGAAGAATGAAACTGGAACTCTCTCACCATACAAAAAATCAACTCAAGATGGATTAAAGACTTAAATGCAAGACCCCAAACTATAAAAATAGTAGAAGAAAACATAATGAAAATTCTTCTGGACATTGGTCTATGCAAAAAAATTATTATTAAGACGTCAAAAGCATAGGCAACAAAAAGAGAAGTAGACAAATGGGACTTAAAAAAGCTGCTACACAGCAAAATAAATAGAGTGAAGAGACAACCTGTTAGGAAAAAAAAAATGCAAAATATTCATTTGGCAGGGTACTAATATCCAGGATATACAAGGAACTCAAATAACAACAACAAAAATCCAAAATTTATAAAACCTCCATTAAAATGTGGGCAAATGTCTTGAATAGACATTTTTCAAAAGAAGACATACAAATGGCTAACAGGTATATGAAGAAATGCTCAAATTACTAATCATTAGAGAAATGCAAATCAAAACCATAATGAGGTATCATCTTATCCTAATCAGAATGGATGTTGTTAAAAAAGATTGAAAAAGATAAATGTTGGCAAGGATGCAGAGAAAAGGGGACTCTTAAACACATTTGGCGGAAATATAAATTAGTACAACTTCTATGGAAAACAGTATGGAGATTCTTCATAGAATTAAAAATAGAAATAACATTTGATTCAGTAATCCCACTACTGGGTATCTACCCAAAGGGAAATAAATCAATATATAAAAAGATACCTGCACTTGTTTATTTACTTCAGCATTATACACAATAGAAAAATATGGAATATATTAGGGTTCTCTAGAGAGTCAGAACTAATAGGATATATGTATATATGAAAGGGAGTTTATAAGGAGAACAGATTCACACGATCACAAGGTAAAGTCACATGATAGGCCGTCTGTAAGTTGCGGAGCAAGGAAACCAGGAGTGGATTAGTCCGAGTCCCAAAGCTCAAAAGTAGGGAAGCTGATATTGCAGCCTTCGGTCTGTGGCCAAAGGCCTGAAAGCCCCTGGCAAACCACTAGTGTAAGTCCATGTGTCCAAAAGCTAAAGAGCTTGGAGTCTGATCTTAGAGGGCAGGAAGCATCCAGCATGGGAGAAAGATGAAGGCGAGAAGACTCAGCAAGTCTACCTTCTTCTGCCTGCTTTTTCCAGCCATGCTGGCAGCCAAGCGGATGGTGCCCACCCAGAGTAAGAGTGGGTCTGCCTCTCCCAGCCCAGTGACTCAAATGTTAATCTCCTCTAGCAACACCCTCACAGACACACCCAGAAACAATACTTTGGATTCTTTCATTCAATCAAGTTGACACTTAACATTAACCATCACATGGAATCAAGCTAAGTGTCCATCAATGGATGAATGATTAAAGAAAATTTGGTATATATACACAATAGAATACTATTCAGTCATAAAAAAGAATTAAATCATGTATTTTGCAGTAAGATGGATGGAACTGGAGATTTTATGTTAAATGAAACAAGCCAGGCACAGAAAGACAAATATCACATATTCTCACTCATACATAGGTGATAAAAAATGTGTTCACATGGAGGTAGAGGTGGAATTATAGATAATGGAGACACAGAAAGATAGGGTATGGAGATCAGGATAATGAGAAATTGGTTAATGGTACAATGTATGTTATTTGGGTGATGGATACCCTAAAAACTCTGATTAGACTACACAATCCATGCATATAACAAAATTACATATGTACCCCATAAATATGTACAAACAAAAAAGAAATAAAAGAATTACAGCAATTATGTATAAAATACCATTACTAATGTTTACATAGTCCACCAAAGGATGCATATCTGAAGAATTGCATGTGGGACCCCTTCAATTTGTAAATGTTAGAGCTTTAACCACTTACTTTACATATTGAGAAACTGGCAACTATTATACAATAGCATTTATTGAGCATTTACCCTGTATTTTGGCATCTGATTTATATATCATTCACTCAGTTATCCTAATTGAACACATTAATGCATCAATGTATGCATTCATTCATTCAACAATTCAACAATTTTTTTATTATTATACTTTAAGTTTTAGGGTACATGTGCACAATGTGCAGGTTAGTTACATATGTATACATGTGCCATGCTGGTGCGCTGCACCCACTAACTCGTCATCTAGCATTAGGTATATCTCCCAATGCTATCCCTCCCCCTTCCCCCCACCCCACAACAGTACCCAGAGTGTGATGTTCCCCTTCCTGTGTCCATATGTTCTCATTGTTCAGTTCCCACCTATGAGTGAGAATATGCGGTGTTTGGTTTTTTGTTCTTGCGATAGTTTACTGAGAATGATGTTTTCCAATTTCATCCATGTCCCTACAAAGGACATGAACTCATCATTTTTTTATGGCTGCATAGTATTCCATGGTGTATATGTGCCACATTTTCTTAATCCAGTCTATCATTGTTGGACATTTGGGTTGGTTCCAAGTCTTTGCTATTGTGAATAGTGCCACAATAAACATACGTGTGCATGTGTCTTTATAGCAGCATGATATATAGTACTTTGGGTATATACCCAGTAATGGGATGGTTGGGTCAAATGGTATTTCTAGTTCTAGATCCCTGAGGAATCGCCACAGTGACATCCACAATGGTTGAACTAGTTTACAGTCCCACCAACAGTGTAAAAGTGTTCCTACTTCTCCACATCCTCTCCAGCACCTGTTGTTTCCTGACTTTTTAATGATTGCCATTCTAACTGGTGTGAGATGATATCTCATTGTGGTTTTGATTTGCATTTCTCTGATGGCCAGTGATGGTGAGCATTTTTTCATGTGTTTTTTGGCTGTATAAATGTCTTCTTTTGAGAAGTGTCTGTTCATGTCCTTCGCCCACTTTTTGATGGGGTTGTTTGTTTTTTTCTTGTAAATTTGTTTGAGTTCATTGTAGATTCTGGATATTAGCCCTTTGTCAGATGAGTAGGTTGCGAAAATTTTCTCCCATTTTGTGGGTTGCCTGTTCACTCTGATGGTAGTTTCTTTTGCTGTGCAGAAGCTCTTTAGTTTAATGAGATCCCATTTGTCAATTTTGGCTTTTGTTGCCATTGCTTTTGGTGTTTTAGACATGAAGTCCTTGCCCATGCCTATGTCCTGAATGGTAATGCCTAGGTTTTCTTCTAGGGTTTTTATGGTTTTAGGTCTAACATTTAAGTCTTTAATCCATCCTGAATTGATTTTTGTATAAGGTGTAAGGAAGGGATCCAGTTTCAGCTTTCTACATATAGCTAGCCAGTTTTCCCAGCACCATTTATTAAATAGGGAATCCTTTCCCCATTGCTTGTTTTTCTCAGGTTTGTCAAAGATCAGATAGTTGTAGATATGCGGCATTATTTCTGAGGGCTCTGTTCTGTTCCATTGATCTATATCTCTGTTTTGGTACCAGTACCATGCTGTTTTGGTTACTGTAGCCTTGTAGTATAGTTTGAAGTCAGGTAGCGTGATGCCTCCAGCTTTGTTCTTTTGGCTTAGGATTGACTTGGCGATGCGGGCTCTTTTTTGGTTCCATATGAACTTTCAAGTAGTTTTTTCCAATTCTGTGAAGAAAGTCATTGGTAGCTTGATGGGGATGGCATTGAATCTATAAATTACCTTGGGCAGTATGAACAATTCAACAGTTGAGTACTGGTTGTGAAGTAAGCACAGTTCCACACATTAGGAAAAAAAATAGTAAACATGTCTCTGCCTTATGAGGTTGTCTCTATTTAGGGGAGACAGACAATGCACTAAGCAAATGAAAAAAAAATTATAAATTACAGAACATGCTAAGAAAGAAACAAATAAGGACACAAGGTAGAGAATAATAAAGGGGTGTACATACATGTATGAAAAAACCAAAGAGATTTCTTTCTGGCTTAGATTTGTTAAGGAAATTATAATTTACATCTACACCAAATATACCTTTTGATCCAGTGGAGAGAACAGCCAGTTGTTAAAACCAATCGTCAACTGAAAGTGATCATTACCATCATGAAGAGAACTTGTGGAAGAAAAGAATAAATTTGAAATTATCAAATATTTTAATTACAGTTACAATTCTATTATTAAAACATTGATAGTCAAATTTTAAAAGTGAAATTATTGTGCCAGAGCACTTAAAGACTGTTAGCTGCTGGATTGTACTCACCATCACTACAGTGTACACTTGTGTTACTAAAATATGCTTGCTTTCAACGGGCACATTTGCTAATACCAATTAGCTTCTTGCATCTAGGAGAAAGAAATTCAGAAACACATATTTCAGCAATTTTTTCTTGTTGTTTTTGTTTTGTGAGACAGCGTTTTGCTCATTCTGTTGTCCAGGCTAGAGTGCAGTGGCATGATCACTTCAGCCTAAGCGATCCTCCAGCCTCAACCTCCCGAGTAGCTAGGACTACAGTCATGCATGCCCAGCTAATTTTTTATTTTCTATAGAGACAGGGTCTCAGTATATTGCCTAGGCTGCTCTTGAACTCCTGGATTCAAGCAATCCTCCCACCTCGTCCTTCCAAAGTGTTGAGATTACAAGTGTGAGCCACTGCACCTGGCCACCTATTTCTTTTCTAGAGCAACTTTTCTGCTTCAGATTTATAGCTAGGGCAGCTTTCAAAAATTTTTCCTATTAAACAACTGGAAATGGTTAGCAGTCTAAAGGAGTGATTCTCATACTTTGGCACACCTTCTGCATCACTGGAGGGTTCCTAGCAAAAGCACTAGGTTTATTTTCTCACCTCTGGTGATACTAGCCTGCAGGTTCAGGGACCACACTTTGAGAACTACTCGACTGAAATATTCAGCTTGACAAAATTGAAACACCATGTTTAACCTCCGTAGACTCAAAATTACAAGTATTAGTAATTGTTTTCTTAAAGTTGCCTTGCAATGTCTGTTGCTTTGAAATTTGACTAGTGAGAAAAAAATGTGTGAAGTATTTTTTCATTTCCTTTATTCCATTTTAATTATGATTTCTGGATCAAATATAAACGACTTGGGAAATTTTCCGCATGAAAATTTTGAGGTGGCAAATTTGACATCTGCTTTTAATTCATCCTCAAAAATTATGAAAAATTCCAAATAGGAATTTTTCTTCGCAGGCATCTTGGCTAAAATAGACTTAGTTAAATACTAAATAAAATACTTAAATACAATTTTGTCTAACGTTATAAATACTATGTTAAAAAATTTAACAGACTAAAATCATAATTTATTTTAATATCAATTATTTTGCCTTTTATAATTTAAATTTTATAAGTATGTGTTGATTGAAAAAAGGATATGTTCCTCTTAAGTTATTTATCCAACACTTTATAAATATTCCTCAAAACTATAAATCCATTTCCCTGTTCAGTTCCTTGAAAATGCCAAATAATTGGTTTTATAGAAAAAAATTAGCTGCTTTAATAATAATCATTAATTATAGCAGCACTTTATTTGGCAATAATATACATTTTTATTTATTTCCAAAGTATATTATAAACTTTAGATCAGAGAGCCAAAAGCCTGTATCACACAGTTTCCATTGCTTTATGTCATGGATATTATAACAATATTAAGATTTGGTTTAAAATTATGTTGTAGTTAGAAATTTGTTCAGTTCAGGACTTTGTTTAATTTGTTTAATTTCAAAGTTATTTAAACCAACTAAGTTAAGTGGAAGGAACAATAGACATTAAAAACTTAGGAAAAGATAATTATATCAAGGAGTCACACTATAAGCCCATAAAGAAGAAAAACAAAGGTAGAAATACCTGTCAAGGAGAATCGGAGGTACAGAGCATAGATGCCCTTTCCTGATTATGTACATTCCTCCCTATAAGTCTTTTCAAAAGAGATAAAAAGTGGCAAACACACTAGGTAAAATTAGGTTTGTTTCTGAGTCAGGAGGCTTTCAAGCACTTAAAATTCACTTCTTCCTGTGTTTTCCTGGCAATCGTCTGAGTATCAAACACTAAACCAAAAACAATTTGCTGAAAACCTTAGCTATCAAAAAATTCAGTTGGCTTGAGCAGGGAGTGATAATTCTTGTCTCTTCAGTGTGGATTTCCTGGTTCCTCAAACACACAAATAGTTTTTGGTTAACAGACAGGAGAGGGTTAACCAATAATTACACCAACCCATGCTGACCTGCAATTTGGCCATCTTCTCTGCACTAATTTTCTGCCTCCTCCAATTATCCAGCCTTCTGCACTACACCTGGTAGTCAAAGTCCTGTCTCCACAGTGCAGGACGCTGGTATGTCTGCCCTAAAATACACCTGTTGCCGGCAGATTCCTGCAGGTTAATTTCCGCTGCCAAAGAAATTGCTCTAAATTGCATTGACTTTCAATGGGTTCCCACTGGCAAACACCTGGAGGCAATCGCCTGCAGATGACTGCCCAGAGACCCAGGTGTGTTTCTGGAGGCTGCCTTGCCCCAGTTCATCCTGATGAGATGTCTTGGTGCTCAGAGTGCAAAACAACTAACCCCGTTAATGAGTCGCAAAGACATTAACATTCAGAAAGGCTCACAAAGAAAATGAAGCCTTAAAGGCAACAGCCTCTCGCAGACGGGGTGGGGGTTGGTAGGGGTTGGGGGAGTGGAGAACTTGCTCCAGAGAGTAGGAATAAGCATGATGTTTCATTCTAAGAACCATCCCTGAGCCTCTTAGCGGCCCCTCCCCTTGATAGGAGAAAGAAGTTTTTCAGTAATAGCAGTCCATATGGTAACTGTCTTTTCTGGATATTGCTTGCTAATGAGTTGAGTGTCTACTTGCACACACTTGAAGTTATTTTTCTTTCCTGTTTTTTTTGCCTCCATACAATTCCTGAATGATCTGATTTTATGAAGACAGATTCTAAGAAATGTAGACAGAAGATAAATAAAATCCCTTAACATATCTGAGTACCATGAAGCTTTTTGGAAACATGCATTTCCTTTCATTATGAAATGAAAATTTGTAATTCTTATATTTCCAATGGGAATTTTCTCCAATCTTGGCCACAAGGACTGTCAACTGGAAATAAGGCAACAGACATAAAAACAAAAACAAAAAAAACAAACCTATTAGACTCAACTCCTTTGAAAGGTTGTCTTGTACACAGGCTATCACAGATATTTGTTTGATGACAGTAATAGTTGGTACTTGGATCTTAGCCCAAAACTGGTTCCTCTCAGTACCTGAGGGCGAACACCTGGCTAAAATTAATAACAGCACTGATGATAATAGCTAGCATTTGTTGGTAATTTGCTATGTGACCTGCACTATATTAAGGCTTTTGTGGGTAATCCCATTTAGGTAGGAAGCAATATCCCCAGGCTCAGGTCAAATTTGATGGCAATATAAATTTGGGAAGTCAAAGGGTAAAGAGTTTTTGAACTACAGGAGTGCTGAACCACTCTGATTATTTGCCTTCCAGAAATGAGCTAGAGGAGACCCTAATACCTACTCTCTTCTGACAGGACTGTTTCAGCAGAGGCTGCTGGATCCATATGTTTTGATTTCCAGCTAGTCCTGCTTGCCTCTCCTTTAATTTTCTATTCTAATTGGGTTTTATGAGGCTGGACTTTCTCAATTCATAGTCCTTTGCTTTGGCCATGGTGTTGTAGTAGAAAAACCCAAGGTGGTAGTGAGTGGAGATAAATCACACTCTACAAATACAATTTTGTATCTGTTTGATGTTGGGCAGCAGTGTTGCTGCAGGAAATGAGTGCAGAAACCCAAGTCAACCCAAACCAACCCAAATTAGCAACTGGCCATTGGCAGTACATCCTGTCTGCCAGTTAGTGCCCTAGCATGATCACTAGTTCCTGGAGCATCCTTTATCTTGACTCTTTTTAAGTTTTTATTTTCATGTTTTGGATCGTTAGCTCCACTCTCTCTTTCTGAGAGCCAAGAGAAAAGCAGAGGAAGAAAGCAAAATGCAAAGTAGAGATCATAACTAGGCAAAAACAGTTTAGGCATCAATAATTTTTTAAAAGGAGTTGAATTCATTGGAGCTACTGTAATTCTGTTACTAGTTAGAGTAGAGTTTACTAACCAGTTTTATCACTAGTCAATTTCCCTGTGGAAACAAAGTCATGTCAAATCACTGGACCACATTTTGCCAAAGTGTTTGGAAAGAGAATGAAAGTAAATTGATAACTGTGAAGAGACACTGATCCTATCTATGAACTATCTTTAAATACGCTAACCATCTGTACTAAGCCTGAAGACGGCATCAGGCCAGGTAATAGACCCTAAAGAAGCATAAATACCATAATTAATGACTTATTTCATTTGGGCTGCTATAACAAAATACCATAGACTGGGTGGCTTATAAACAACAGAATTTATTTCTAACAGTTCTGGAGGCCAGGAAGCCTAAGCTCAAGGCACCAGGCAGAGTTGATGTCTGATGAGGATCTGTTTCCTGGTTTATAGATGGCACCTTTCTGCTGTGTCCTTATGCAGTAGAAGGGTTGAGGCAGCTCTATAGGGCCACTATTATAAGAGCACAAATCTCATTCATGAGGGCTAAGCCCTCAAGACATCATCAACTCTGGAAGCATCACCTCTTAATACTGTCACATTGGTGTTGGAATTGCAATATATGTGCTTAGAATTAAAGGGACAAATATTCAGACAACAGCATCTAGGATCTAAAAAAATCTGGAAGTGTTGAGTGAATTCTCACTTGTGATTCTCCCTGTCTCAAGTAGTAACCTTTGGAAGCAGTAATCAATCATGAGCAGTCCAAAGCACACTCTATATTCATATCACACCCATTGCCATATGCCTGTTATCTGTTGCCAGAACCAAACTATATATACTCAACACCTTCACAAGGACTCGGCATCAGTAAAAATGGCTATTGACCTTGTTCCTGAGAAAAAAAAAAACAGCATTATTCATTCATTTAATAAACATTTAATGAGTGTCTACATTGGCCAGCCTCTGTGCTAGGTGCTTGGGAGAAAAATGGCAAACAAGACAGACCTATTCCTTGACTTCAGGTATTTTTATCGTGGAAGATAAACAAGTAAGGGAATGGTTTTCTGTGATGGTATAGTACACCAATGCTCATGATAGAAGTTGCATTCTTTGTTATTTCTGTAATTTAATTCAACTATGCAAATCAAACCCTTTTGACATTTTAAAATTTATTTTGAAAAAAGTTTCCTAAACAAGGAAGCTATTTCTACTGCTTCAGAATAACTTAAGACTGAGGGGAACAATGATTGAAGACTTCTGGGGACTTCTGGTACTACTGGTGGGTCAGGTAGGAATTGAAGCCACAATTAGCTATGGTTATTCATAGGTACCTTCATGCGGGAGATCTAAAAAGGGAGGCCATACAAGTTCTGAGTCCACATTAAACTTAGGGGATATTTGCATAGTAATAAAAATCATTATTAAGACTAGGTGTAGGATTTAGATTTTGCAAAGACTAAGAGACTAAATTTTAAAAAGGAAGTAGATGGGGGGAGGGGGAGCCAAGATGGCTGAATAGGAACAGCTCCAGTCTACAGCTCCCAGCTTGAGCGACGCAAAAGACATGTCATTTCTGCATTTCCATCTGAGGTACTGGGTTCATCTCACTAGGGAGTGCCAGACAGTGGGCGCAGTACAGTGGGTGCAGCACACCATGCATGAGCCAAAGCAGGGCGAGGCATTGCCTCACTTGGAAAGCGCAAGGGGTGAGGGAGTTCCCTTTCCTAGTCAAAGAAAGGGGTGAGAGATGGCACCTGGAAAATTGGGTCACTCCCACCCTAATACTGTGCTTTTCTGATGGGCTTAAAAAACGGTAAACCAGGAGATTATATCCCGCACCTGGCTCGGAGTGTCCTACGCCCACGGAGTCTCGCTGATTGCTAGCACAGCAGTCTGAGATCAAACTGCAAGGCGGCAGTGAGGCTGGGGGAGGGGCGCCCGCCATTGCCCAGGCTTGCTTAGGTAAACAAAGCAGCTGGGAAGCTCAAACTGGGTGGAGCCCACCACAGCTCAAGGAGGCCTGCCTGCCTCTGTAGGCTCCACCTCTGGGGGCAGGGCACAGACAAACAAAAAGACAGCACTAACCTCTGCAGACTTAAATGTCCCTGTCTGACAGCTTTGAAGACAGCAGTGGTTCTCCCAGCACGCAGCTGGAGATCTGAGAACAGGCAGACTGCCTCCTCAAGTGGGTTCCTGACTCCTGACCCCCGAGCAGCCTAACTGGGAGGCACCTCCCAGTAGGGGCAGACTGACACCTCACATGGCCAGGTACTCCTCGGAGACAAAACTTCCAGAGGAACGATCAGACAACAGCATTCGCGGTTCATGAAAATCTGCTGTTCTGCAGCCACCGCTGCTGATACCCAGGCAAACAGGGTCTGGAGTGGACCTCTAGCAAGCTCCAATAGACCTGCAGTGGAGGGTCCTGTCTGGTAGAAGGAAAACTAACAAACAGAAAGGACATCCACACCGAAATCCCATCTGTACATCACCATCATCAAAGACCAAAAGTAGATAAAACCACAAAGATGGGGGAAAAACAGAGCAGAAAAACTGGAAACTCTGAAAAGCAGAGCACCTCTCCTCCTCCAAAGGAACACAGTTCCTCACCAGCAACGGAACAAAGCTGGATGGAGAATGACTTTGACGAGTTGAGAGAAGAAGGCTTCAGACAATCAAACTACTCTGAGCTACAGGAGGAAACTCAAACCAAAGGCAAAGAAGTTAAAAACTTTGAAAAAAATTTAGACGAATGTATAACTAGAATAACCAATACAGAGAAGTGCTTAAAGGAGCTGATGGAGCTGAAAGCCAAGGCTTGAGAACTATGGAAAGAATGCAGAAGCCTCAGGAGCCGATGTGATCAACTGGAAGAAAGGGTATCAGTGATGGAAGATGAAATGAATGAAATGAAGTGAGAAGGGAAGTTTAGAGAAAAAAGAATAAAAAGAAATGAACAAAGCCTCCAAGAAATATGGGACTATGTGAAAAGACCAAATGTACATCTGATTGGTGTACCTGAAAGTGACAGGGAGAATGGAACCAAGTTGGAAAACACTCTGCAGGATATTATCCAGGAGAACTTCCCCAATCTAGCAAGGCAGGCCAACATTCAGATTCAGGAAATACAGAGAATGCCACAAAGATACTCCTCGAGAAGAGCAACTCCAAGACACATAATTGTCAGAATCACCAAAGTTGAAATGAAGGAAAAAATGTTAAGGGCAGCCAGAGAGAAATGTTGGGTTACCCACAAAGGGAAGCCCATCAGACTAATAGTGGATCTCTTGGCAGAAATTCTACAAGCCAGAAGAGAGTGGGGGCCAATACTCAACATTCTTAAAGAAAAGAATTTTCAACCCAGAATTTCATATCCAGCCAAACTAAGCTTCATAAGGGAAGGAGAAATAAAATACTTTACAGACAAGCAAATGCTGAGAGATTTTGTCACCACCAGGCCTGCCCTAAAAGAGCTCCTGAAGGAAGCACTAAACATGGAAAGGAACAACCGGTACCAGCCACTGCAAAAACATGCCAAATTGTAAAGACCATCGAGGCTAGGAAGAAACTGCATGAACTAACGAGCAAAATAACCAGCTAACATCATAATGACAGTATCAAATTCACACATAACAATATTAACTTTAAATGTAAATGGACTAAATGCTCCAATTAAAAGACACAGACTGACAAATTGGATAAAGAGTCAAGACCCATCAGTGTGCTGTATTCAGGAAACCCATCTCACGTGCAGAGACACATAGGCTCAAAATAAAAGGATGGAGGAAGATCTACCAAGCAAATGGAAAACAAAAAAAGGGAGGGGTTGCAATCCTAGTCTCTGATAAAACAGACTTTAAACCAACAAAGATCAAAAGAGACAAAGAAGGCCATTACCTAATGGTAAAGGGATCAATTCAACAAGAAGAGCTAACTATCCTAAATATATATGCACCCAATACAGGAGCACCCAGATTCATAAAGCAAGTCCTGAGTGACCTACAAAGAGACTTAGACTCCCACACAATAATAATGGGAGAATTTAACACCCCATTGTCAACATTAGACAGATCAGCGAGACAGAAAGTGAACAAGGATACCCAGGAATTGAGCTCAGCTCTGCACCAAGCGGACCTAATAGACATCTACAGAACTCTCCACCCCAAATCAACAGAATATACATTTTTTTCAGAGCACACCACACCTATTCCAAAATTGACCACATAGTTGGAAGTAAAGCTCTCCTCAGCAAATGTAAAAGAATAGAAATTTTAAAAAACTGTGTCTCAGACCACAGTGCAATCAAACTAGAACTCAGGATTAAGAATCTCACTCAAAACCGCTCAACTACATGGAAACTGAACAACCTGCTCCTCAATGACTACTGGGTACATAACAAAATGAAGGCAGAAATAAAGATGTTCTTTGAAACCAACGAGAACAAAGACACAACATACCAGAATCTCTGCGACACATTCAAAACCGTGTGTAGAAGGAAATTTATAGCACTAAATGCCCACAAGAGAAAGCAGGAAAGATCCAAAATAGACACCCTAACATCACAATTAAAAGAACTAGAAAAGCAAGAGCAAACACATTCAAAAGCTAGCAGAAGGCAAGAAATAACTAAACTCAGAGCAGAACTGAAGGAAATAGAGACACAAAAAACCCTTCAAAAAATTAATGAGTCCAGGAGCTGGTTTTTTGAAAGGATCAACAAAATTGATAGACTGCTAGCAAGACTAATAAAGATGAAAGGAGAGAAGAATCAAATAGACACAATAAAAATGATAAAGGGGATATCACCACCGATCCCACAGAAATACAAACTACCATCAGAGAATACTACAAACACCTCTATGCAAATAAACTAGAAAATCTAGAAGAAATGGATAAATTCCTCGACACATACACCCTTCCAAGACTAAACCAGGAAGAAGCTGAATCTCTGAATAGACCAATAACAGGATCTGAAATTGTGGCAATAATCAATAGCTTACCAACCAAAAAGAGTCCAGGACGAGATGGATTCACAGCCAAATTCTACCAGAGGTACAAGGAGGAACTGGTACCATTCCTTCTGAAACTATTCCAATCAATAGAAAAAGAGGGAATCCTCCCTAACTCATTTTATGAGGCCACCATCATTCTGATACCAAAGCCGGGCAGAGACACAACCAAAAAAGAGAATTTTAGACCAATATCCTTGATGAACATTGATGCAAAAATCCTCAATAAAATACTGGCAAACCGAATCCAGCAGCACATCAGAAAGCTTATCCACCATGATCAAGTGGGCTTTATCCCTGGGATGCAAGGCTGGTTCAATATATGCAAATCAATCAATGTAATCCAGCATATAAACAGAACCAAAGACAAAAACCACATGATTATCTCAACAGATGCAGAAAAGGCCTTTGACAAAATTCAACAACCCTTCATGCTAAAAACTCTCAATAAATTAGGTATTGATGGGACACATCTCAGAATCATAAGAGCTATCTATGACAAACCCACAGCCAATATCATACTGAATTGGCAAAAGCTGGAAGCATTCCCTTTGAAAACTGGCACAAGACAGGGGTGCCCTCTCTCACCACTCCTATTCAACATAGTGTTGGAAGTTCTGGCCAGGGTAATTAGGCAGGAGAAGGAAATAAAGGGTATTCAATTAGGAAAAGAGGAAGTCAAATTGTCCCTGTTTGCAGACGACATGATTGTATATCTAGAAAACCCCATTGTCTCAGCCCAAAATCTACTTAAGCTGATAAGCAACTTCAGCAAAGTCTCAGGATACAAAATCAATGTACAAAAATCACAAGCATTCGTATACACCAATAACAGACAAACACAGAGCCAAATCATGAGTGAACTCCCATTCACAATTGCTTCAAAGAGAATAAAATACTTAGGAATCCAACTTACAAGGGATGTGAAGGACCTCTTCAAGGAGAACTACAAACCACTGCTCAATGAAATAAAAGAGGATACAAACAAATGGAAGAACATTCCATGCTCATGGGTAGGAAGAATCAATATCGTGAAAATGGCCATACTGCCCAAGGTAATTTATAGATTCAATGCCATCCCCATCAAGCTACCAATGACTTTCTTCACAGAATTGGAAAAAACTACTTGAAAGTTCATATGGAACCAAAAAAGAGCCCGCATCGCCAAGTCAATCCTAAGCCAAAAGAACAAAGCTGGAGGCATCACACTACATGACTTCAAACTATACTACAAGGCTACAGTAACCAAAACAGCATGGTACTGGTACCAAAACAGAGATATAGATCAATGGAACAGAACAGAGCCCTCAGAAATAATGCCGCTTATCTACAACTATCTGATTTTTGACAAACCTGAGAAAAACAAGCAATGGGGAAAGGATTCCCTATTTAATAAATGGTGCTGGGAAAACTGGCTAGCCATATGTAGAAAGCTGAAACTGGATCCCTTCCTTACACCTTATACAAAAATCAATTCAAGATGGATTAAAGACTTAAATGTTAGACCTAAAACCATAAAAACCCTAGAAGAAAACCTAGGCATTACCATTCAGGACATAGGCATGGGCAAGGACTTCATGTCTAAAACACCAAAAGCAATGGCAACAAAAGCCAAAATTGACAAATGGGATCCATTAAACTAAAGAGCTTCTGCACAGCAAAAGAAACTACCATCAGAGTGAACAGGCAACCCACAAAATGGGAGAAAATTTTCGCAACCTACTCATCTGACAAAGGGCTAATATCCAGAATCTACAATGAACTCAAACAAATTTACAAGAAAAAAACAAACAACCCCATCAAAAAGTGGGCGAAGGACATGAACAGATACTTCTCAAAAGAAGACATTTATACAGCCAAAAACACATGAAAAAATGCTCATGATCACTGGCCATCAGAGAAATGCAAATCAAAACCACAATGAGATACCAACTCACACCAGTTAGAATGGCAATCATTAAAAAGTCAGGAAACAACAGGTGCTGGAGAGGATGTGGAGAAATTGGAACACTTTTACACTGTTGGTGGGACTGTAAACTAGTTCAACCATTGTGAAAGTCAGTGTGGCGATTCCTCAGGGATCTAGAACTAGAAATACCATTTGACCCAGCCATCCCATTACTGGGTATATACCCAAAGGACTATATATCATGCTGCTATAAAGACACATGCACACGTATGTTTATTGTGGCACTATTCACAATAGCAAAGACTTGGAACCAACCCAAATGTCCAACAATGATAGACTGGATTAAGAAAATGTGGCACATATACACCATGGAATACTATGCAGCCATAAAAAATGATGAGTTCATGTCCTTTGTAGGGACATGGATGAAATTGGAAATCATCATTCTCAGTAAGCTATCGCAAGAACAAAAAACCAAACACTGCATGTTCTCACTCATAGGTGGGAATCGAACAATGAGAACACAAGGACACAGGAAGGGGAACATCACACTCTGGGGACTGTTGTGGGGTGTGGGAGGGGGAAAGGATAGCATTAGGAGATATACCTAATGCTAAATGACGAGTTAATGGGTGTAGCACACCAGCATGGCACGTGTATACATATGTAACTAACCTGCACATTGTGCACATGTACCCTAAAACTTAACGTATAATAATAATAAAATAAAAAAGAAAAAAAATAAAAAGGAAGTAGATACTTTATGTTCTGCTGTTCTGAAGAGTTCTGCTTTACTCAGTAATAGTTGATTGCATGTTTCATTTAAGAGAAAAAAATGATTTTAAAATATATTGTAAAACAGAGTTTTATCGTGTCTTCTTTAAATGTAAATGAGCATAGCATGAGTTAGGGTGAAAGGCTAAGTTGTTGCCACAAAAGACCTAAGTACAAGGTGGCTTATGAGCAAATTTGCTTATTCTCTCTCCCTTAACAGGCTGAGGTGAATACTCCATGTTGGAGGATGGCTTTGCTTGATGTGCTCATTCATGAATTCGGGCTGTCTTTCCCACCTTCAGTGGGTGCCTGTCACGTTTGATCTGGGCATTATCATCCCAGCTAGCTGGAAGGGGCAGAGTTGAAGCCTAGGGTCAAAGAGAGATGGGAGGCAAAAATGTTTTGCATCAATTGGGTTTACATTCCATTGGTGGAAACCTAGTCCCAGGGCCACCCCTAAAGGAAAGGTGGGCCTGGAAATTCAATGCCTTGTTGGACAGCCAAGTACACGGTAATTACTCTACTGCCATAGAAGATGGAGATAACAAAATTTGGCAGGTAGCTGTGAGTATCCACAGGTATAAGAAATGAAGTTATAGGGAAGCATTCACCTTTAACCACAACTTTATAAAAGGTTCCAGAAAAACACAGCAGTTACAAGTGGAAATACAAATTTGTACTCCTACATTTTGGAATGATCAAGGCTTCTGCTTTCTGTCTTTTCCTAGTTCTTTCAGACTTTGCTTAGGAGATGGTAGAAACAGCAATGGGAAATAAAGACAACTGGGAGAAGCCAACCTATTTCACTATCCACTGCCTTATCAGAGGCTATGCTGGAAGTCAAAGAAGACAGTCTGGGTCCTTCAACTGTAGTTCTAGATTTAATCCCCATATTCTCAGCCCAACTTCCCAGGCATGTGGTCCTTTGTCTTTTCCTGTTTTTTAATTTAAACTCTGATGCCTACAGTAAAAGTCATCTTCATTGACTTGTATATAACTAATGGCTAAGCATCAAAATTAGGCCAATAGCAAGAACTAACAAGTAGTAAATTTGAGAATTGCCACTATATTTACACTTCCATTGTGCTAATCATTTACTTGGGTTTACTTGATTAGTGGAATGAGTCTGCACAAGTCAAGAAAATGTGTTGTAATTCCCCAAATCTTTTTGTCATGGCAGTACTCCGCATTTATGCCATACTCTTCTATGTCTTGGCCCTAATTGAAATGGTCTTCCTGTTAAACTCTCATTTGTTTCCAAAGAAGTAAACTTTGATTGGACTTAGAGCCAAGGTGCCCCTCCTACTGACAATTCAGCCTTTCTCTTCACCTTCTAGTTTTTGCTGACTCACATCCTTGCTCAACAAACTATTTCCTTTTAAGTTTCGCATAACTCTGTTTTAAAGTGGAATTCATATATCTTAGGAAATGAGGGCTGTGTTGCACACTTAGCAATGGCTGGTGAATTGGAAATACATAGTAAGTAAAACAAATGGACGAAGTCAAAGCTGAGTAAGTAAAGCATTCACTCTGACCAAGTAGACACTACAAGTAAGGGGATTACAGGGTCATACCTTCCCTGGTCTCTGTGGTTTCCCACTTTGTTTCCTCTTGTTCTGACAGTTGATTCTTTGGAGGTTATATATTAGTCAATAGAAATGGCTCTGATAATGACTTTTCTGAGCATGCTCTCTGCCACCTTACAGAGGTGGCAATTTACAAACATTTTTAAATACACAATGCATTGTATGTTTATGAGTACATTGTATTTATATATTGCATTGTGTATTTATAAATCTTTGTAAATCTTCCAAAGAGAAGTATTCTGTAAAAAATAATCTAAGTTCAAAAATAACTTTTATGTTAATCAAAAATATTGGACTGTCACTAATTCTTATGAAAAAAGGGAAGACTACTTTGAGGTTCAGCCATCAGAAGGGTAACAGGTTGCATCACAGTCAGAAGCAGAAGATATGCATGTCCTAGAAGTATAACAAGCAATGTAGAATTGGACAAAAACATAAGCTCGGGAACAACAGGGTTTTTCCACCTCCTTGTTGAAATTATCAGGATCTGCAGTTGAGGGAGAAGAGCCCTGTTTGCTTGCCTATCTCTCGAACACTTCAGCGAGGACAATGAGACATCTTGCTGGTAGAATTTTTTGGTCTTTTAAGAGAGAATACTGGAAATACTTTGGGATTGTTGTTCTGGCAGGGGTGGTGACAGGAAAGAAAGAAAGAAAGAAAAAAGACTTGCCTTAATAATCTTTAAGATAGAAGAGAGTCATGGTACTTGGTTTATACTCCAGGGCACTGGCTTATGGTAAATGTAAATGCTTGAGAGTTCCACTCACTTTTCAAGGTTCAAGTCATAATGTTATTGTGATGGCTAATTTTATGTGTCAACTTGACTGGATTAAGGGATACCCAAATAGCTGGCAAAACATTATTTCTGGATGTGTCTAAGAGGGTGTTTCTGGAAGAGATTAGCATTTGAGTCAGGAGACTAAATAAAGAAGATCCACCCTAACCAATGTGAATGGCATTATCCAAATTGTTCAGGGCCTGGATAGAACAAAAAGGTGGAGGAAGGATAAACTAACTCCACCTTTTGGAGCTAGGACTCATCTCTTGCCTTCAGACATTAGGAATCCAGATTCTGGGCCCTTCAGACTCCGGGACTTAACACCAACAGCCCTCCTTGTTCTCAAGCCTTCAGACTCACTGATTTACACCACCAACTTTCCTGGTTCTCCAGCTTGCAGACAGCATATCATGAGATTTCTCCGCCAATTCCCCTAATGAATAACCTCTTCTATGTCTGTACATGTTGTATTTTTTCTGTTTCTCTGAAGAACACTGACTAATACAGTCATCTTCATAAAAGCTTCCCACTCATCATGTTTTCAAACTGTAATTAATCATTTGCTCTTTGCAGTTCAACTACATGTTTTTTCCTTTAATAATGCTGAACACAGACTGCCTTATTTTGTAATTACTTCCGTAGACATCTATGGCAGAGGCTGGCAAACTTTTTCTGTAAAGGGTCATACAGTAAATATTTTAGTCCTTGCAAGTATAAAGTATCTGTCATAATTATTCAACTCTGCCCTTGTAGCAAAAACAAAACCATTCACAGAAAATACATACACAAATGAGTGGGGCTGCATTTCAATAAAACTTTATTTATAAAACCAAGTATAAAACCAGATTTGGGCTGTAGGTTGTTCATCCTTGATCTATGCCGAGAGGACATAAGTTAAATTGAGGCAGAGAAGTTCTTTATTATTCTTTGTAAACCACATCAGGTACATAAAGACCGAAAAATTGTTTTGAGGTTCAGACTCTTTGGGTTAAAATAACAATTATTCACTAGTTTGAGACCCTAAGCACGGCATTTAACTGCACTCTGCTTTAGTTTCTTCAAGAAACAACTATGAAAATAATAATAAAACCTACTTCACAGTGTTATCGTGAGAGTGTGAAATAATCCCTTGAAGGTATTTAGCACAGTGTCTGGCACATGTTAAACACTCAGGAAATGCCAGCCATTAACATCGTGTGCAGTGTGGGTGCTCAATAGATAGATGGTTGTTAAATAAACACATAGTAAGATTTAATTCATGTTTCAAGTGTATCTTTAGTGTATTTACTATCACTTAAATATATTGAATATAAAAATGTTATTAAAATATCTATTATTCAAAGACATATTTACAAATCTAAATATCTATAGAAATTTAAAGTGGCTGTTACCATCTTTAACAATAAGAAACATTTTTTGAAAGATACAGAGAATATAGATATAAAAAAGGAGATAGTGGGAAAAGCCAGTGCTTAATTTTATGGAAGTAAACAAAGACAATTCTGGAAATTTATCATTTTTTCAAAAATTGAAAAACCAATAAGTTAATTCAATTAGAAGTAATAAACATGATTTTTAAAGAACAAATCAATACCAGAATTTTTGATTGTTTAATAATGTTAAAAGACTAGTAGATAAGTAGGTTAACAAATCAATTTCTATCTTGATTTTAATAAAAATTATAATATTTTATCATAATTATTATTTATATTCAGCATTATGTCCCTCCAAATTAACAAAAATCAATATACACAAAAGTTTGCTGAATAAAAAGGAAATAAGATGAGGAGGATATTCAAAACACGTTCAGTGAAGGAGATTTGGGAAGAAAAAGTAAGTTAGTAAAATATATGAGGCATCCAACCTTGAGAAGTACATTGGATTTTAGACCCCCTTATTTTGCCTCTCTGAATATTTTCCAGTCTTACCTACCTTGATGTAAGTCCTGGGAGGTCAGCCTCCTGTGAGGCTTCACCTGGGATCCCTTGCCTGTTGGCTTTCAGTTTTTTGGGCCAGTGGAAGGAACAAGAAAAGAGTAAAAGAATGGGAGAAGAGAGACCAGAGGGCTTCCTCACTACCCCATGTACTTGGGGGCTGCATCTCTGGTAGATCCCAGGTCTCTGCACAGCTCCAAGTCCGGCCCCAGAACCCTAGTGCATTCTCTGTTCTCACTGGACACTGGCCATGCCCTCCCCATTCCATGCTCCTCCTGCTTAGGAATACTCACAGCTTCCTGCTGCTACTAAGTCTCTCGGCACCTCAGCATTGCTTGCCCACACCTTTGCGGGTAGTCTTTCAGCAACATCTCCTGACTCTGAATGATATGAGAAAGACCTCTTACGGATGTCATTATTTTAGCAAAAGTCTAACTTAGAGAGAGGTGATGAGGTAATCAACATTAATTTAATGCCTTTCAAGCTTATATGCTGCAAAATATTTATTAGATGAGATAAATTGGGAAACAAAACTGAAACAAATACCCTAGAAAGTAGTAGCATAATGTATTTTGTGTTTATATCACTAGTAAAGTGAAGCTGCAAGTCTTGAATAAGCCAGAAAAAATCATTAAAATGTAAGAACTGATAGAAGAAGTCCATTTCTAAACATTTTACACTACCTTTTGGTCTCAGACACATCCTAATCAGCTCAAGGCCCTTAATAAATTCCTCCGTGACCTTAGATTAGACACAAGGTTCCCATTAAAACCTGGCCCCTCCCATTGACCAAACATTTCCTTCTGTCTACTCGTCTCTGGTTTCCATCTTGGCCATGTAATTATACATCCTGATCCTTTGAGGCTGCCTCAAGGCTCCCCCAGGCCACCTTTGTGCAGCAGGTCTGTGTTTTGTCTTGTTTTGTTTTGTTTGTTTGTTTGTTTTGTTTTGTTTTTTGACAGTGTCTCGCTCTGTCGCCAGGCTGGAGTGCAATGGCACAATCTCAGCTCACTGCAACCTCTGCCTCCCTGGTTCAAGTGATTCTCCCGCCTCAGCCTCCTGAGTAGCTGGGACTACAGGCACGCGCCACCACGCCCAACTAATTTTTGTATTTTTAGTAGAGACGGAGTTTCACCATGTTGGCCAGGATGGTCTCAATCTCTTGACCTCGTGATCCGCCCACCTCGGCCTTCCAAAGTGCTGGGATTACAGGTGTGAGCCACTGCATCTGGCCAGGTCTCTTTTGACTTCTGCTTTCCTTCACACTCTGAGGGACTGTCCTGCCCACTACCCAGGCCCAGCCTTCCCAGAACTCCAGCTTCAGCAGCACGCATGGCACTTCTCACTACACACTACCCACTCGCTCAGGAGGGAAATTCAAATAACCCATTTTAAGACACGTTTTCAAAAGATGTAAATACAAATGTCTTTCTCCTTTCTCAGAGGGAGAAGTCGTAAGTCAAAGGACCTCCAGGAGCAAACCTGAAATAGAACTGTATCTTTTCAATGATCTGCTTCCCTCAGTTTTGTTTGTTAGAGCTAAGGTCCTCAAAGTATTTTGCTCATGTATCTTCTACAATAATTTTGCAAAACTATGTATCTTTTTGAACATTTTAACCTGATATCTAAAATGTTTCATCGTAAGTTTTAAGTAAGTTTATTTCTCATCACTAGTGAGAATTCACTGCAGCTAGAATATGTATTTCTTAATGTAATTTGATAAAATGTATATTAACTCTCTCGTTACATAAACTTCATCAGATCTGAGAGAAATTTCATAATGTTTTATATGTTTTATCTAATATGTTGTCAAATAAAGACAAATCCAGACTTACATAAAGAAAGACTATTAGAAAGATTATCAATAGGGAGAATACTCTGACTACAAGATCAGTGAGTGCCTTGAACGTCAGGCAGAAAAGGGCTTTTCTTTCATGGGGAGGAGTAAACAAGGCTAGAAAGAACCCGAATTCAGCAACTGATCAGGAAATATGGCTTTTTGTGGTCCAGCAGTGTTGAGGAAAGGTCACTAAAGCGGTGCTGTTTCCTATTCAGCCGGATCAGGCTGAGGTGGGTCAATGTTGAAGGTCCAGTGGGAAGAAGAGAAGCTTAACAAAAGATTGGTCAAATCAGATCAACAAGTGTTTTGTTCTGATCGGTCAATGGAGACAAATAGTTCAGCTACTCACTTATGAAGCAAAGAATGGAAATTTGGAAAGCCTGAGTTTGGCCTGGTGCTAAATAAACAAGGAGATTATCCACAGAATTTATCTAAATCATATGAGAATGGGTAGTTCTTTGCAGTAAGCAGTCTCCCAGAACAGAAAAAAAGGGGGGGAATTTCTTTAATTTAAATTTCTTTAATTATGTTTTCCAGGATTACAGAACTCAGACAAAGCTCAACATTTTCTATAAAATATTCTTATTATGTTGATAAGACGAAGTGTCACTAATCTCTACTGTTTCACTGTTTCCTGTATTCTGAATTCAGAATGTCTCAGTATGGGCCAATGTCTTCTGAGGAAAAGCCAGGAAGTGCTATGTGTGTAAGGTCCCTTGGTTTGTATTGAAGGGGAGGCTCCTACTAGTATTTCCATATTGTTAGGGACTCTGGGGGGTTTCATATCCCATGGCAAAGCACCGCAGTATAATCTGCAATGGAAACAGGCTCTGGCTTTCTTCTGTAAGGTGGGAGAACTACTTAAAGTATTCATGCCTGGATTACACTGGGAAAGTCTTTCTATAACAACTATGGTTTTGGTGTAAAAAATACTGTTTTAGACTACCAGTGCTTTTCACTGAGAAAATTTAGCAGAGATTTTCGTTATTACTGTTTAAATTTCAAGAGCATCAAGTGTTGCAATAGACAATAATAATTATGTTTATTCTGTGTTTCTTTCTTTTAAGGAACACATAATATCAACTCATAGGCCCTTGAAGATGCATATTATCTCCTGAAAACCTCTCTACTAGACCATGTCAAGACTTTAGAAGACAGCTATGATTGAGTGTTAGAAAATCTAAGTTTATACTTTCATTGTAGCGGGCAGTGCAAACAGGAGGAAGGTCAGCGATGTGCGCTTCCACATAGTTAAGTATTTCATGGGTTACCTTACCTAACCCCTCACATCATCCATTGGAAATGTAGGATATTCTTTCCATTTTTAAATGAGAAAACTCAGGTTTATGACGGTTATCTAATTTGCTGATGGTAGCCTAAAGTCAATGGAAGAACCAAGATTTCAAATACGATGCATGATCTCAAATTCTGTCCTCAGTTACCAGGCTCCTTATTTTTAAAATTGCTAAATTTGGAAGCAATAGACCTTGGTAAGATATGTTTCTTCCATTTTCCACTTTATCATCCAGAGCAAGTCCAAGAAACTCTTGAGATTTGGTTTCCTTGTTCATAAAATGGAAATAGCATTACATACCTTATATAAAGTTGAGAAGGAAAAAAGAGATAAAATATGTAAAAATACTTTGAAAACTCTACACGTGTTGGATCTTGTAATGGATCATGGATCTTGTCCATACCTGATTTCCAAAACACTCAAATTAAGAGGATTTCCAATCCTCTTCCCTATACATACACAAAAAGGAAATTTTGATTTTTTACCTTTTGTAAGAACTTTTGTAAAAAGGTCTATTTGGAAAAGGTACATTTTGTAAAAAGTTCTATTTGGAAAAGGTACATTTAAGATCCCATTTAGTGCGCGATTATTGGATTTGTACACAGTTTGCCAGGAACTCGTTTACTTCCGTGAAGTGAAAGTATATCTGCCAGGCTTGGTGGCTCATGCCTGCAATCTCAGCACTTTGGGAGGCTGAGGTGGACAGATCACTTGAGTCCAGGAGTTCAAGACCAGTCTGGGCAACATGACGAAACCCTGTCTCTACAAAACAATACAAAAATTAACTGGGCAAGGTGGTGTGCACCTGTAGCCCCAGCTACCCTGGAGGCTGAGGTGAGAGGATCATCTGAGCCTGTGAGGTCCAGGCTACAGTGGTGAGCTGTGATCATGCCACTGCACTCCAGCCTGAGCAAGAGAGCAAGACCCTGTCTCAAAAAATATATATATATATATATATAAAAATATATATCACATATGACCAACAGATAAATGATCTTCTCTAAGACATAGTGAAGTAGTGTTTCATTCTGGGAGCCCTATTATCAGAGTGGTATAGACACATTGGAAAGTACTAACAGGCACTCCAACAAGCATGATGAAGATCTGATGTAATTGATTTATGAGGCAAGATTAAGAGAATTAAATATGTATGGATTGGTGAGGCAAAGACTATGGAAGGACAAGATAACTGCCTACTGACATATGATAGTATAAACACCAAGGCAGAAGAGAAATTATTTAGCAAGCTGCAGGAGGATAAGGCTATGGCTAATAGGGTAAATTTTTATTGTCATTTTTTTTTTTTTGAGACGGAGTCTCACTGTATTGCCCAGGCTGGAGTGCAGTGGCATGATCTCAGCTCACTGCAACCTCCACTTCCCAGGTTCAAGCGACTTTCCTGCCTCAACCTCCCTAGTAGCTGGGATTACAGATGCTTGCCGCCATGCTCAGCTAATATTTGTATTTTTAGTAGAGACAGGGTTTCACCATGTTGACCAGGCTGGTCTCGAACTCCTGACCTCGAGAGATCTGCCAGCCTCGGCCTCCCAAAGTGCTGGGATTACAGGCGTGAGCCACCGTGCTTGGCTGAGTAAATTTTTTTAAAAAAGAAAGAAAAAATTTCAGGCTAAATTTCATGAAAAAACTTCCTGGCTGTGAAATCTATTAGCCTCTGAAAAGTGTCTTTTATGACAATATTAGAGAAGGGCTATCCATTAAGATATTTAAAGCAAGGGAGAAAGTAAATGTAATGGTTTACTATAACAAACAATTAGGCAAAATTGAGAAGGTAGACTGGATGACTTAAAATCTTTGTTGTCCTTAATGATCATATTTAGTGATTTGAATGGTTAAATCCTAAATTTTTGAAATTATACATATTAAGAAATGACCTCATACATCAGATTACCTTAAACTATCATTCTTATTTACAACACTCAGTTTCAATGGTTTCATTGATGTTGAACTGAATAAATATTTTATGCAACCAAATGCTACCATAATTTCCAAGTGCAATCATTACAAGTTCAAAGTTAATTGTTTTTAAATGTGTATTCTAAAGAAAAAAACATAATAGCATTTAAATTTTATTATGTTTAAAACTGTTTTTAGGCATTTAGTCTCTATTTTACAACAGGGGGAACAAAATAATATTAACATATCCTATTATTATACAGTATAATTTGTTTTACCTTTGTTTGCTGTATTCAATGCAGTTTGGCTTAATGAAAAGGCAGTTAAATTTGCAGTCAACCCACCTAATTCAATTCTGACTCCATTAAATCTCTCTGACCATCAAACTTTTAAAAAATAAGTTGGTGGCTACATTGAGGTGACCCCAAAGCAATTGCAAATAAGAAAAATAATGTTGCCTCTGAGAACAAAACGTTAAAGCCAACACATGATAATGATAGCTTAGAGCAAAGACCCACATGGCATCTAAAGACTCAGAAGGATTTCCCTTGTAAATTCATTAATTGACACTTGGTGTTATACTTCAGATTCCTGTGAGTCAGTTTATTCTATCCTGAGCATTTCTAGCTCTAGACCAATAAAATTAAGTATCATATACTTAATCACTGCAGATTCAGCAAAACTATGACAGCGTGAAGTGTCTCTTGGGTTGTCACCCAGTGGCAGCTCCTTTTATGTTGTTACGCCAAATTTGATGTTCATAACTGAGGGAAAATACCTTTCACTGATCAATGGAGAAATACACAGAATCAGTCCCATAACTAACCATTTACTTTATTTCTAAACCTTAAGTACCAGCCCAACACACAAAGGGCCCCTTGAACCTCTCTCTAACCACAGCATTCTCACATGCAAGCCTTCACCTTCCTCCAGCCATTCTTCTCTGAGCCTTGGAGCCATCAATATATTTTCGTAAGCATAAAGATTTTGCCAGTTCTCAAGTATTTCAAATCCATAAAACATGAAGTTATTTCATAGATTTCTAGAGACAGTAGGAAACTTAATAATTCAGTTTGGATACTTCATATGACATGTAAAAGGGAAGGAGGATGAAAAGAGCATTGAAAACCAAGGTTTTGTAGAAACAGATAAATATACCTCTTTCATTGAAGTTAGGGAGGAAGAAATAGTGAAACCTAGAATATACGGATCATTGTTAGGAATAAAATATTGTAAAGATTTTTGATAACTCACAGAAGGCTGAGCTTAGGTTTATGTGTAAATCCCTTGAGCACCTCACAAAACTGTTGCCATGACCTTTGCTCTGGACTGGTCTTCTTTTGCTTTGACTGGACCACCTGCACCTGTTGGTAGCCACTGCTTTGATTGTGCTTTGTCTTCAGGATCATGCTAATGAAGGCGTGTTTTATCCCCCATTGAAAATATATAACATTTGTATATATTTACATATGTATACATTTATTTGTTTATATATAACTCATCTATATGTTTATACATATACATGAGGAGACTTTAAAAATTCATGAAAAATGGAATTCAAGGATACAAATAAAAAATATAAACTTTGTTTCTCAACACTACCTCTGTCCAGTTCAAGACACTTTTGTAAGCAACAATACTAGTCCTTTAGTCCATTCCTAAAGAACTATGGGTCCTAAGAATTTAACCATGTTAATTAAGTCTTTTTACCTTATTAACTGAAAAAAAATGGGTGCCCTTTCTGGATTTTTTAAGATTAGGAAACAAATATAAGTCAGAAGGATCCAAATCAGGACTGTAAAGTGGATGCCTAATAATTTACCATTGAAACTCTCACAAAATTGCCCTTGGTTAGAGTAATGAACAGGAGGATTGCCTTGGTAGAGAAAAAAACTCTCTGATGAAGTTTTCCTGGAGTTTTTCTGCTAAAGTTTTGGCTTTCTCAAAACACTCTCATAATACACAAATGTTATTGTTCTTTGGACATCCAGAAAGTCAAGAAACAAAATCCCCTGAGCACCTCACAAAACTGTTGCCATGACCATGACCTTTGCTCTGAACTGGTCTTCTTTTGTTTTGACTGGACCACCTACACCTGTTTGTAGCCACTGCTTTGATTGTGCTTTGTCTTCAGGATCATACTGATGAAGGTATGTTTTATCGCCCATTATAATTCTTAAGGAATGCTTCAAAATCTTGATTCCATTTGTTTAAAGTTTCCCTTGAAAGTTCTGCTCTTGTCTGCAGCTGATCTGAATACAATAGTTTTGCTGCCCATCCAGTGGAAAGTTTGCTTAATTTTAACTTTTCAGTCATAATTATGTAAGCTGAATCAATTGAGACGTGTATGTTGCTGGCTATTGTTTCTGCTGTTAAGCATCAGTCCTCTTCAATCAGGGTACAAACAAGGTTCATTTTTTCCTCACAAATTAAGGTGAAAGGTTTGCTACCACAGGCTTTATCTTCAACATGGTCTTGTCCCTTTTTAAAATAAGTTATCCATTTTTAAACTGCTGATATCTTTGAGACATTGTCCCCATAAACTTTTCATAAAGCATTAATGATTTCACTGTTCTTGCACCCAAGCTTTACCGTAAATTTAATGTTTATTCTTGCTTCAATTTTAGCAGAATTCAATGTTGCTCCAATAGGGGTTCTTTTCAAACTGATATCTTATCCTTCTTAAGGCCTCAAATGAGATCCTGTTCACACACATTATGAAAAGTTAATATGAGTTTATTTTGGTGCAAAAATTTTTGAAATTCACACATAATTTTTTTCATAATGTGTATTTTCCATGAACTTTTTGAAGATATTTTATAGTTCTGGGCAGGGACAAGTGGATTGTTTTTTTTTTGCTCCTTTTTTTAAAATTTTAATTTGAGTTCTGAGATACATGTGCAGAACGTGCAGGTTTCAAGGTGGATTTTAAAAAGGGAGAGCAATTGCTGAGAGCTAGAGCTTGGACTGGCACAAATGAATGCTGAG
Source organism: Pan troglodytes (assembly GCF_028858775.2). Lineage (NCBI taxonomy): Eukaryota > Metazoa > Chordata > Mammalia > Primates > Hominidae > Pan > Pan troglodytes. The sequence continues at coordinate 135,129,256 of NC_072398.2, forward strand.
GGTTTCTGAAGAACAGGGAGGCCCGATAATCAATCTTAAGTGTTTTGTGTTGATAGAATCTAAGCCCTCTCTATCTCCCCAGGTATTGCTGTATTCTGCTCAACACAAAATGGTCTTAGAGTGGTCACTTTTTGTTTGCACTTATTTCTTGTTAGGGTGATCTTTTGGGAGGTGGTATTTGTTCAGTTATCCTTATTTTGTTGTCACTGTTGGATTGTAAGTGTGGTTATTTTATGGATAAAAAGGTAAAGGGACTAAATTCCATGGCTTGTTCTGAGTGACAGCTGAGATGAGTGGTGGATAATTACAGACATACACAAATCTGGTTGAGCAGGATTTAAAGAACAATGTAAGCTATCCTCCTCAACATCTCAAGAAAGAATGATAGAAATGTAAACCTAGAGCCCTATGGCCATATTTCATTTGAATCCTAAAAGTCAGGAGCCTCCCATTTGTGTCTGGATTCTATAAAATGGGGAACATAAGACCCAAATTGTTCAAGTGGCTTACCTAAGGTTGCTGGCACCATTCAAGTTCACTGATTCTTGTGGTTTTCTCCCCATGATAAGAAACTAATTTCTAACTTCACATTGGTCAATTGCAGCCTCTGGAGTATGGCTACCTGCCTATGGCTCACAGAAATTTGAAATGCTACTTGAAAATGCTGTTAGGGCTTTAGAATGGAGACAATGCCAGAGGGTGCTAGAATGCTTTTGTCCTCAACCATGAGCCACAACAATCAGAGATCGGTAAGTAATTGGCATTTTAAATAACCAAGGTCTGAGATGCCTGGAAGGCTAGCCTTGTTACTGAACTCCACAGTGTTTTCTGTGATGACAAAATTATGGACAGACGCTTTTGGGGTTGAAATGTACACCAAGAGAAGTTGATTCTCCCCTATTTCCTTGCTGCCCTGATGCCAGTTGTTCTTCTCCTTCCTGACCCCTTGGCTTATGTGGCCATTCCTCTGGCTTTGCACTAGACTCAGATTTAGGTTTGGATTTAGTTGATAGGTGCCAAATTAAGCATTTCTAGAAATACAAGGAATTTTTTTAGTACACACTTCTCATTTAATGCTTATAGCTTCTCTGAGAAAATATTTATTGTGCACAACTCACATGAGCCCTTGCTATCTGAGATTATTGGCCTCTCCTGGGGCTCAAGAGGCGAAAGCAACTCCTGAAGCTGAAGTTCCATGGCAGGAGACAGTTTTGTTTCTTGGATCAAGGAGTTCCAGAACTGAGAATATGTTTGTTTCCCAGATCAAGAGCAAGCACTGCGGGTGCTCAGGAGTAAAATCCTACAAAGACTGTGACTCTGAGCACTCCTGCTGCCTGCTTCTGTATATTGAGCCTTAAAGGAATACAGAAACAAACTAAACACGTTTTATTGGGTAGAATTTACACCAAGCTCCTGAGAATTGGGAAAGAGAGTAAATAACATTTTCCTTCTTTATTATGTTGCTGCCTCTTATGAACTACCTCGTTGAATGTGAGGCAGTATACAATCAAGTTCCAAGTAAATAACATCATTAATTCAAATGGAATAAAGTGTGAAACATGACCCAATCTAAACTATGATTTAAAAAAAATTAGAATGATCTCATGTGAAAGTGACAGGAATGTGCTGTAATTTAGAAATATATGAATCTTCCAGTGTTCCCAAGATAACATTTTTATGTGCTGATGAAATCTAAGTAATATATCTTCTTAAAAAAAAAAACAAACCTCTTCCCATAAAACACCTTTATTAGAGTTTACTGAGTTTAGCAGAAATGGCAGCTAATGTTTGGAGTGCCTATTAAAGTGCAGGTCATTTGTTTGATAGTGATTATAGAGTGTATTATTAAAAATGTGCATCCACAAAATGTTAACATTTCCAGCTTTATACAGATCCACACAGAAAATAAAACTTTTAAATTGTGGAGATTATATATCCAGTAAAATATTTATTGTTTCACAATGTGTTGTTAACTGCTGACTACTCTTCAGTAAGATGCCACATAAATGAAAAATTAACCACTGTAGAATAGAAAATAGTTTAAAGTCCTGAAGCGAGTTTCTGTGCATACAAAATAGCTTTGTCCCGGGCAATGTAATGTAGAAATACTTCAGTGAAGAAGACACCATAGTAGAAGGCTTGACAGCAAAACAAAACAAAGACCAGCACTGGAATTGCTAAGTTAGGGAGCTGCATGCAAACATAGGCTGGTCTGAATTCAAGATGTTGGAGGTCACATGTGCAGTTTGGGAAGATGATGAGCTTTCACTGATGTTGTAACTACATCTCAGCAATCTGAGGCACAAGTCTGCTTCTGTTGCGTTGTGAAATTCTAGAGAGATATAATAAACTTCCAGATTAAAATTTCTTCTCATATTTAGAGAATTTTTTTTAAAAAGTGATTGCTTTCCTCACTCCATGCTTTAGAAACCTCTCTAGTGAAATCACTCTTCAGCCTAAAATGTTACTGTATAGTGAATTACATTTTTAGTGTTAATCAGAACATTTCATTCAACAGAAATCTGAGAATTATTTCTCCTCATTGATTTTGTTTCTTTCTCTCTCAAAAACTCGGTGTTAGCAGACTTCCTTTCAGACTTTTGAGAAGTGACAATTTCTTTTTTGCGTGTTCCAGGAATGATTTTTTAAAAATAGCTACCTTATTTTGCTGTCTGCCTAAAACACTTAAATGGAGGCCAAAAGTACCAAATTTTTGTTCTGCTGCTGCTAAGGTAGCCTGCTGCTGCTAAGGTAGCCTAAGACATTGATGAAGTTAGAACCCAACAGGGAAGGAAATCTCACTGTCCAGAAATTGCCTAGTTGGGACATGCTTGCCTGTGAGGACTTAATTAAGTTGCTGAATTGGTTTTCTGAGTTTCTGCCAGAACACAGTGAAGGAGTATGTACCTGACGGCACTGACCAAGGTAATTATTTTCTTGATTTTAAAGCAAATTTGGAATTGAGGATTTGCATAGAGTCATTTGTGGGGAACTTCATTTTCATCAATGCTTTCCAGGATGTAAGCCCCATTTCTATTTGAACAAGTTAGACAATATTGCAAGCTGAATTAACTTCTATAGATCCTCATTCCTCATTCAGAATATACCAAAACTGTAAACTGCCCAGTATGTTAGAGGACTTGAAAGGGTGAACAACTTCTCATATTATCTTCTCAATTCAAAAGGTGCTTTCCAGGATGTAAGCCCCATTTCTATTTGAACAAGTTAGACAATATTGCAAGCTGAATTAACTTCTATAGATCCTCATTCCTCATTCAGAATATACCAAAACTGTAAACTGCCCAGTATGTTAGAGGACTTGAAAGGGTGAACAACTTCTCATATTATCTTCTCAATTCAAAAGATGTCACTGTTTCTGGCCTTCATACTGTAAGAATCATAGAGTCAAGGTAAAGACTACACTTAAGAAGCTTTCTCCTAGTGCCGATTTCTTAGTTAATTCCATGTAACCTGTTAGAGACTGGGCTGTGAGCCACATGAGTGCAGGGAAAATACCTTAATCCATTTGTATTGAATGTGCCTGGTGATAGGAGGTATCCAATAAATATTTGTTGAAGGAGCAAACAATTAATGGATGAGTGTGCATTACTACCTCTTTCTTTACCCCTCAAGTTAAAATTTTTTTGCCAATAGCATATTGGAAGTGCTACATTGAAAGGCAGGAGGAACAACAAAAATATGTTACACGAAAATTTTTAGTAGAAAAGATAGTTCTTAACTCCTTTCAAAGAAAAACTTAGAAGACTTTGCATTAGCCAAGAAACAAGGTCAAACAACTTTATGAACAATAATATATCTGAAAAAAGAACAATTCCTTTATCCTTGAAATATCTGAAAGAGCTTATAGAAAACATTGATCTAAGAGCTTGTCAAATATGGTATTTTGCCAAATGCTTGCCATCTTCAGCCATCACCGTATTGTCTTGCAAAGTGGGGATTCTCTTCCCAGTCCTTGCAAACTTGGCAATTTAGTTCAAATGGGACTGATCTACTTATGCTTAACTGCTGACAAGCAAGCTTCATGAAGAAACAAAATATATATATTTCCCAGTGGTAGGGCCAGGACCTTCTTTTTATTCAAACTACGACTAACAGAGTTGAGACCCTGGAGAAAACTACCACATTTGAGTTCTTATGGAATCCTGGAAAGTACACCCTATTTTTCTCTTTAAAACAAAAAGAAACATAAAACAGCAGAGCAGTAGGAAATCATTTCCTAGACTCATCACTGGAACATACTTTCCTAAGAAAATCCCGATAAGTGAAGAAGCCGAGCTCAAATCTGGCCTGTTCCTGAACCTGTAAAAGAAGATGACAGTCTATCTGATACAATACATTACATAGAATCAGTGGTTGCTATTATCAGCCTGTCCTACAAGAAACAACGTTGGGATTACTTGCTAAAACATCAGTTGCATCAAGCTTCTGATAAATGCTATTTTAAGCCACAGATATAGAACCTTAAGAGTAAAGTGAAAAGAAATCGGGATAAGGAGCTAGATTACTATCATGTTGTAAGCCCTGTTGATTTTTGTTTTGTACTTATTGAAAGAAGGACTCACTAAGTCATTGCTTTTGCCCTATTTAAAAAAAAATTATATTAGACTCTCCATAGTTTGGAAAAAAAATTTCCATTTTGTAAAATAAGTAGATTGTACTAGATTCACTTTTCATGTCTAAACATTTTCTGTGATTTTATGAATTAAATTAAATATCAATTGCATTTCCTTTCCAAATAAGTGAATTCCAACATGACAGATTTTTCTATGATACCAATGTCTAGTCTAGTTCCTAGGATAAAGTCTGTGTATAATATATTTTTGTTGTTGCATTGTATCTACAACAAATCTTTCCAAAAGGAAAAGGTAAACAACATTTCCAGCATCTTAGAATGCAATATTGCTTTTAAGAAGGGGAATTAATGACAATACATATTTTACACCTTCATATTCCTTTTTTCAAAACATCATATTGTAACAATGAGGATGCAAAATAGTTTGTGAAACTGATTTTTAAGCTTCTGCTTCTACAATAGTCTTTAATCATGTAGAAAAATTATGTTTAAAAATGTCCTAATATTGAGTAACAGCTGTGCTACACATTCTGCTAGTACTAACAATTCATAAATTAAAATAACTGGCAATTTTGCACTAAATTTATGTCAGCAAATGCCTGGTCAAAGTAGGATAGGATGTTAAATCATAAACATTAACGAAGTTTTCTTAAACAAAAGACCAGCCCCATTAATTTCACTGACTTAAATAAATGGTTAAATAAACCATCAGATTATTGTGGGAGACTTGTATTTTTTTTCTCCTTCAGAAATCCGAACCAATTTGCCTTAATTTGTTACTAAAATATTCTTGACTACTAGATGATGGTCAGAGGCAACGCTGTATCTTAAAACTAGACAAGCCTCCTGCATATTCCAGATACAATGCAACAAAGGTTGTGCTTTTAAGAGGCTGTAATAGATGAATGCAGCCACTGATTTGTGTGTTTATTTATAAGTCTCCGGTATTCCTTAGGAGTAGAGTAGCCTATTGTGTTCTATTTGCACAATTATCTGCTAATATTTATTTTTACAGGCAAGATCAGTACCCTCCCTCTTTATTTTTTGTGATTAATGCTATAAAGAATGCTATTCCAAAAAGTTTCTACATATGAAGGATCTAATTTTGATGCAAGAAAAAAAGTAAATAGATGCATGGAGGGTGGAGACAAAACTGAGAGAAATACGGCAGAATTGATCTCCTTTGCAAAGACAAATTCTTGACGACAAAACCATCCACACCGAGACAAATTCTGATTGTCACTGAAATTCAAAAATGAAGCAGTCTTCAGTTATTCTGGCATAAAATGGCATATCAAATCCAGGCAGAAGAAAGTTTAGGTTGGCTTTAGACTTCTTGAAAGTTATATTCAATGTCAGAAGACAATGGAGCAATTTCTAGAAGGTTCTGAGGGAATGTGTTATCCAAAATATTAGACCGAGGCAAGATATCAGATAAATCAAATGACAACCAAAATTCTTCTGAAACATGCTTCTGTATTTCTTACGAAAAGAGAAAAACAAAATCAAAACTCCCATATTCTCCATTCAAATGTGATAAACACTCTTATGAAAACTACTCAAAACTCAAAAGTTAAAATCACTACTTCAGAATTGAGAAACCACTGTAAAACATCTGGAATCAAAATCAAGATTATTTCCTGCAATAATTGTGGTTGCCAAATAAAGGTAAAAGTAAGCTTAACAATAAAATTATGACATATAAATGTAATATATATTAAATATGACATATAACGAATAAAAAAATTGAGAGATGGAGATGGAGGCTGGGAGCAAGTGTAAAAAGTTAATACTTTTGTGTCTCATAGCAGAGGTCAATTGATATTGTATAAGGTTAAAACATGTAGCTAAAAATGGCAACTCGAGTGCAATGTTTTTCACAGTTTCTCAGGATTAGAAGGATCTACTATGAAACAATATCTTTTGAGGTGATGAGATATTTTTTGAAGTTAAGCAGTCCTTTCCCTTATTTCTTATGAGATTTTTCTCCGCAAAATTTAAATAAATAAATATTAATTCTTATGTTAAAAATAGTATTACACTTTGATGCCATTTTATACATTTTTTTCTTATTTCTCTGCCCAACCACTCATCCATCCAAACTTACAGCTCATAGAACAGTTGGCTAAGAATAATGCTGGTGATGAATAAAGATGGAATTAGAGGAAGGATTTTACATTTTTCTCTGCAAGTTTCTATTAAATTTTTAGTAATAAATATGTATCTTTTTAATTAAAACAATATAGTCATTCCCCTGAAAAAATAAGAAAATAAAAAATTAAAATAAAGATTGATTCAACAGCTAAATATCAAAGTTCCTTTATGTCTATATCCCAAGGTGACTTAGTTGATCATTACCTTTTTAACTTCATGTTGTCACTTATTTTAATGCACATTCTTCTCCTGGATACCATATTTTGAATTTAAGTACTTTGCTTTTTAACTTACCAATTAATACATTTTATAAAGTCTTATCATGGTAAGATGTATAAAGAATTAAAACAATACAATAAAAAGCAACCATCTCTTAGCTCATCTCTCCCCACTTCCAGTCCTGATACCCAGAGCAATTCCCCTTAATCTTCATCGTTTGAGATTTTCCTTCATACTGACACCTCCTTTTTCCCCCAGCTTTAGACATATCCATTGGTTTACTCTCATGATAGATGTGAGATTAATTCATATATACTATCCCCTACTTCCCTAATTTACCACCTATCTATATAATTTTACAACTATTATTGGTTTCTCCATGGGTCATATCTTTAACCTCAAACAACATAATTAATTATAAGTTTATTTCTTCTTCAGTCTTGTTCAGTGTTCACACAACATTTGATAAAATTCAAAAAGTAGCATTCCTTTATTTTCTTATGCTCTTCCATTTGTATTATATCTGACAATAGCACTCTTACCTTTATATTGTCAACAATGAATAATAATAACATTCTGGGTTTCTGTTTATTTATTTTAGCCTTTCTTGTTGTTTTGCATTTCCATGTACAGTTTAGAAGCAGCTTTCCATTTCTACAGATAATGTGTGCTGGGTTGTTTCAACTTAATGGATCATTTTTCTCACCAATGTTTTGTAGGACTCAGGGTAAACATATCATATATCCTTTGATAAATTTATTCTTAGGAATTTGATAATTTTTATATTATTGCAGAAGTTATTTATTTTATTTTCTATTTGCTGCTAGCAGAAAGACATATGATTGATTTTTGTACATTGGTCTTGAACCTGTGACCTTGCAAGGCAACTAGCTGCTTGTATATTTCTTGGGATTTTTGTTGTATACAACAGTATTGTCTGCAAATAAAGAAACATCATCTTCTTACTTTTCAATATTTGTGTCTTTTATTTCTTCTTCTTGACTTAAAATACTGGCTAGGACCTCCAGTATATGGTGAGTATAAGTAGTGATGGCAGAAATATTTATCATGTTTATGACCTTTAAGGAGATAACTCTCAATATTTTATCAGTGAATATGCTGCTGGCTACAGGATTTTTAGTAGATATTTTAAAATTCAAATAGAATGAATTCTTCTTTATTTAAATATACCTATTTAAATAAAGCAAATATTACTTTTTTCCTCTACAAATTAAGATAATCATCTTTTTTCCTTTTGTTTTTAATGAACTATCTTTTTTATTTCTTTACATGCTTATTTGCATCATAGAAAATCCCACTGGCTCAGACTGTTTATCCATTTTATACAACACTGAAATTGGCTAATATGGTTAGGTTTTTGTGACTATGATCATGAAAGATATTGTTCTATAATTGTCTTCTTCTGTAATGTCTTTATTGGGATTTGGCATCATGTTTATGCTAGCCTCCGTTGTAAGATAAAATGTTTCAAGTGTGGGAGTTTCTTTTTTTAAATGTATAGTAGAATTCACCAGTGAAGCTATGCTAGTTTGTAGTTCTTATCTTCTGATGGGTTACAGGATTACATTATTTTTAGGATTCTATTTTATCAGTAGTGTTTTATGAGTGTATCTCTTATACAGCTTTTTTAGAGCTTGTTCTACGTAATATCTGTGATTCACAGGTGCCATTGTTATACCAGTTTGAGTGAGGTATAGAAGACCTGCCTCTCTTTACATGTCTTTACACTCCCTCGTTCATAATATAATTGTCTGAAATATTTTCTCTACACACAGTTAGAGCCACAGTGTTATGATTTTTACTTTAGCCATAAAGCATAATTTAGAAAATTGAGGAAGAGAAAGAAAGCCTAAAGTATTTACCAATATTTTTGCTGACAGGGTTCTTTCTTCCTTCCAAAAATTGCAATATTCTTTTTTTTAAAATTGTTTCCTTTCTCTTTAGAGAACTTATTTTAATTACTTTTTTAGGGCATATCTGCCAGATTAGTTTTTCTTAATCTGAGAATATCTTGATTTTTCCTTAATTTCTAAAGAACATATTTGATAGGCACACAGATTTGGGTTGATAGTCTTTTCTTTCAGCACTGGGAAAAGTATGGTGCCGCTTTCTTTTAGCTTCCATGGTTGCTAAGAGGAATTCATTGTTTTTAAATTTTTTTCTCCAATAGATAAGGTGTCATTATTCTCTGGCTGCTTTCAAGATGTTATCCTTGTCTTTAATTATCGGGACTTTATGATGTGTCTTGACCTGGCTATCTTTGGTTCATTCTTTTTGAACTTCATTCAGCTTCTTGCACCTATAGATCAATGTCTCCTATTAAATGTGCAAAGCATTCAGCCATTATTTCAAGTATTTTTTCAGCCCTGCTGTTTCTCCTCTCTTTCTAACATTTCAGTATTTCAAAATTTAAATATTTTGTTACAGTCCCCTAAGTCCTTGAAGCTCTGACATTTTTTTTTCTAGTTAGTTTTCTCTATGTTGTTCAGTTGGGTAATTTCTATTATTCTATTGTTAGGTGGCTAATTCATTCTTCTATCCCCTGTATTCTACTGTTGAGCCTCTCTACTGGGTGTTTTAGTTTGTTTTCACTTCTAAAATTTTCATCTGGTTTTCCTTTGTATCTTTTATTTCTTTGCTGGACTTCCTTTGCTAAGGTTTTGGATATTTTTTCATTTGTTTCAAAAGTGTTCATAATTGCTCATGAAGTTTTTTTTAAAAAATCATGGCTGCTTTAAAATCTTTTCCAAGATTTTAAGATTCTAAAATTGTATGACTCTAAGATTTTATATTATCTTTTTTGATTCTAAGATCTCTGGTATTTCACTGTTAGCTGTTGTGTGTTTTTTCATTCAATTTGAGATCTGCTTGGTTTTGGTACGATGAGTGATTTTTACTGAAACCTTTATATTTTGGTATTAGTGATGGCAGCAGTGGCCCATCTAGAGTGGTCACTGCCATGATGCCAGCTTCAGGGGAGGAGGCATGGTTGGGGCTGCATGCTCCATGGAACTAGCGGGAGCCAGGAACAGGCAGAAGCCCTGCCCCCTTCTGAGTTGGCAGGGTGGGAGCCTTGGGCTCCCTGAGCACAGTTGCAGCCGCCCAGCTGCAGCTGCAGACCCGAGCATGCCAGTGCTCTTGGGGGCTGGGAGCAGGAAGGAGCCCTACCCTCCTGGGCACAGCTGCAGCCGCCCAGCTGTGGCTGTGGACTCAGGCATCTCTGCACTCTCAAGGGCCCAGGAAGGCCCCCCTACGCCGCTGCAGGCTCAGAAGTGCTTGTTCCCACTGTCTGGTCTCTCCCCGCTCTCTGCACCCACTTTGATCTCAGAGCAAAGTTGAGGCTGAGCCCATGTGCTGTTGCAACGTGGCCAGGTGTGTGCAAACTGGGGGCAGCACTGTCACACCAGCCCCCTGCCTCCTCGACCCCCTCCAGACTTCGGGCACCAGTAAGCATGACAGCGAAGCTGACCGGGGCATTGAGGGCAGTTCACGCTGGCCTTCAAGCGTCCCTTAGCACAAAGTAATAGTTATAGGAGGCAGACAGTCTCCCAGGCAGAAAAGGGCAGGTCCCTGGTGAAGCTCTACCTTCAGGTCGGGGAAGGCCTGAAGCCTGGGGGTCGGGCTCCCAGTCCCACAGACTGGAGTGGGAATTTATGGTCCTTTATCTGGGCTTCTCATAGCCACCAGATGAACCAATCAGCATGCACTTCCTCCCCTCTGAAGCCCATAAAACCCCGAACACAGCCAGACTGGAGAGACGCCATGACAACCTGCCGGCAAAGAGGAGCTACCCACTCCAGGGTCTCCTCTCTGCTGAAAGCTGAACACTCCTCAAGACACCTTGGTGGGGCGAAAGAGCTGTAACACAAACAGGGCTGAAACACACTCCTTGCTTGCCACGATGCAAATGATGAGAGGGAGGGAACAGCTACGGCCCTTTGGGGAACCCAGACCTAGGAGCTCACCAAGCCAGGGCTGTGACACCCTCTTTGGGGCTCTGTGGTTCCTGGTGTCTCCAACCTGCCATGCACCATTGTGTTCCCCAGTGCCAGCCGTGGAAGATGCTTATGGTGCACCTGGTCCAGCTGCAACCTTGCAGGGAGCCAGTGTCCATGCTGGCACCTGGAGCTGCCTGTCCTGCTGCAGCCAGTGTGCCTGGGTGTGCACCGTGGCTGGATCCCATGCTCACTTGCTCACATACCCCTCACCACTCTGCTTGCATTTGGCAGGCAGGGGTCCGGGCCAGTAGCGCAAACCAAGCACAGCCTACCAAGCCGAATGGGCCCAGCAGGCCTATGCAAAACTGGAGCAAAGGCACCACAGGCCACAGAGGCTTTCGGCTGTTGAAGTGACACCCCAGGGATGTCATAACATTAGGTTATGAGATTCTAGGTCTTATTTAAAATTTCTGTTTTATATGACTTTTTCTGACAGTGCTCCTGCAGGAACAGTGTGGGGCAGGAGGGAACAACATCTAATTCCGGCCCAATGGGTCTAGAAATCCAGGCTTCCTATTGAAACTTGCTGGACATTTTCAGGGATGGTTGTGATTCTTTGTCAGGCTGGGTGGAGGTGAAAGGCCCAGCTCACCACAGAGTACATGATTCTTTCCTGTGGTGTTTGGCTGGAATGGATAATTGTTGCCTTGCTAGGCTGCCCCTTGCCTGGTTCTTTGGCTACAAGGAACACAGTTAGCTGGGGATTTTATTTATTTATTTTTTGTCTGTACCTATTGTGTTTCTGAGATACTGGCTTCTGCAGCTCCAAGATTAGAATATAGGAGGCAAGAAGAAAGCTAAGAAACTCATCATTGTGTTATTGTCAAAGTCTCTAAGCCAGTCTACCCTCTTTTCTCCACCTTTTCAAGTCTTCTTATGTTTGCTTTTTATACAATGTCCCGGGCTTTTAGTTGTACTTAGTGAGAAGAATGTAGAAAAGTACATCTACTCTATTTTCCCAGAAATTGAACCATCCAATTAATTTGTAATTTCAGGTTTTATATTTTCTAGTTCTAAAATGCCCAGTTTGTTCCCTTTTTAAAATTCAATTTAAAATTTATCTTTTTGTCCATTTTTCATGTATTCCTCTAAGATATTTGGTAGCTCTTTCAATAGCTTGTCTACTAATTCCAACATCTGAATATAATTCTATGACTGCTTTTTCTGTTATTAGTATTTACTTTGTCTTGCATCTTTGAATATCTAATTATTTATTTTTAACTAGATATAGTATTTAAAAGATCCTTATGAAGTAAAGTAAATAAATATTGCTCCCCAGATAGGAACTAAGCAACTCGGCAACTGCTTTGAGAAAATGACCACTTTAGGTCCAAACAGTTGAACTCAGTTGGGTCTTGGTTGCAGCTTTAGTTAGCTTCAACTTACCTCCTGTTTCAAATATTTTCAGGGTAAGATCCATTCTGCATGCATTACAATCTCTTCCCTCTTGCAAGATCTAAGAACTGTGAGAATACAGAAGGCTATTATTGCTTTCCAGCCCAGACTCTTATCTTCCATGCTGCCATAGCCAAATACCCAACAAAAGTCCAATGGGAAAAAGATCGGCAAGGAGAGATAATTAGCTTTGTGTTTGGGAATCCATAGCCCTAATATGTCAGCCAGCGAGCCCACCATGTCATTAAATCCTCTTGTTTCTCATTAACCAAGAAAAGTGGCTCTTCCCATGGCAGTCTGATTTTCAGCCTGCCCAAACCTAAACTAGGCAGGCCATGTGGACGAAAGTAGCAAATAAACCCTGCTTACTTGGAAATGTTTTATCCTTAAGATATACTTCCATTAGACTTCTTTATGACCACAGTTCTCTAACAGTGTTAAAACTAGATAATTTGTATTTCGTAGTTTCTCTGTTACAACAGAAATGACAGATGGGTTGCAAATTTCTATATTCCAGTAGAAGCTGGAAGCCCTAACACTGTGTTGTGAGAGTGAATGAAGTCTTACATGATTTCTTTGTTTTCTTTTCTTTTCTTTTTTTTTTTTTGAAATGGAGTCTCACTCTGTCACTCAGGCTGGAGTGCAGTGGCACGATTTTGGCTCACTGTAACCTCTACCTCCCAGGTTCAAGCAATTCTCCTGCCTTAGCCTCCTGAGTAGCTGGAACTACAGGTGCGTGCCACCATACCCAGCTAATTTTTGAATTTATTTATTTATTTATTTATTTATTTAGTAAAGACGGATTTTCACCTTTTTGGCCAGGCTGGTCTCAAACTCCTTACCTCAAGTGATCCACCCACCTCGGCCTCCTAAAGTGCTGGGATTACAGGCATGTGCCACTGCGCCTAGCCTATAGATGGCTTCTTAAAATTGTAAATAAATATGCTGCATTTGTATTATGACCATTTAATAATTATTACTAAAGAGACAAGTAATGTGCTAGGACTATATGTTCTCCTCTCAGGATTTAGTACATATTCACTTTTCCACTCACGGAGAATATTCCTAGAGTTACATTCAAGGAATTTGTTTTTACCCCACAGAATCCTTTTACTATATTTTCAATCGGTCTCTTATTTTAAATGACGTATGCAATTTTTTTCCCCAATTCTTTCACTCCAGCTAGCTTTCTAGTCTTGTTGTTCAGCCATAATTTTAGAATTTTCAGTGCTCTTCTGGAAGACCTATTAGTCTGACATTGGATTCACAAGGTTATCTGTGTCTTTTACTTTAGATTTTATTAAGTCTGTCTTTTGGTATTTCTGATGTATTTTTCAGGAGATTTTCTTCACCTTATCATTTTACAGACAGATTGACAGAGATATACAGATATGATATTTATGTAAATACCTACATGTTCAAATTCAAATGTGCTTTCTTATTAGTATTTGGTATTTTTTCTCCTTTCAAGTAAACCTGCTCTCATTTTATTAAAGTATTATCTTCTAAATTTCTCTAGAGACATTAATTAGGATGTTTTCTAAATATTGTTCTATTCCCAAAATATTTGTTTTTCCTGTGGGGAGGATTTCTTTTTGTCTCTTTCTTTAAAATAAGTATTTGGATGATTATACTTTGCACTGAGGATTTTCCCTAATGTCTAGAGATTCTTGTTGTCCATTTAATTAAGAGACTACAAAAAATCTGACCATAAACACTGTTAAGGGCTTGACAGACTTGGCTTAATTTAAGTGAGCAGAGAGCTGGCAGTAAATTTTCAGACACGTCAGTGACAGACTGTTTAATGCTGGGGTGCCATCTCCTACACTAGCTACCCTATTTCTCCCTCAAGGAGGTGGTTCAGTTTAATTGAAGAACCTCACTTAAATTTGCTGTCATTTTGCTTTTCTGCATGTGGGCTAAATCCCTGTATGTCAGGCAATCTGTGCACAGACATAGGAAAGAGGGAAAGAGGTCGATTGATTCTTCTACAGACTTTAATTATATCTCATTCCTACTCTTCATAGACATAGTATTTCCAGCTTCCAAGCCCTACTGATCTTCTGCAGTGAAAAATCTGTTTCATCCTTGGCTAAAATTTTCAAAAGTGTCCTTGACTTTATCCTTCTCATTTCTGCTTTATTGGCTCCCAATCCCCAATATGGTTTTTGTCTGTTTTTCCAGAAGGAACAGTTTCAAAGAGCAACCATAGATTGATGTATTCTCTTCCCATCTACTCCCTCCTTTGATTTTTGGCTATGCCTTTATATATCTATTTTGTTTTATTTGAAATAATGCCCATAGAGATAATGAAGAAAAACATATATTCATTCTGACATCTTGAAAGATTTTTAAGTTGTTTAAAAATGTATTATTTATTAAATAATAAAATTTTATTATAATGTTATAGTTACATCTTGGCTATGGTCACTATCCTAAGAGTAAGGAGAAAAAGCAACTCAGAAACCATTCTAATCAAAGAAGAAGAACTTACAGTGTATGAAAATAATTCCATCCACTTGTTAATGGCTTTGGGAGACAAAATGAAATTTGCTTGAATGCTGCCTTCTCTTTCCATTTCTCCCTAAACATTTTAATGCACTAGACATTAAAAAAAATCGTAAATGTACTTATAAAAATTTTAAAGGAACACTTAGTTAGAGAAGTGGTGTTACCATAACTGAAGTGTATATATGTCTCTTTAACTAAAATTAAAACTGTATCAAAGAGCTAGAGATCATTAGACAGAGGATGGGAAATTATCCAATGACAAGCTGATTCTCCTGAGATAAAAGCCTAGAAGAGAACAACAAATTGATAATTAAAATTTTCTTATTTCCATCTAGATTGTGCATTTTTGTTATGTGACCATTATTTACTGTCTTTTCAGGGTTTTTTTTTTTTTTTTAAGGAGTCTTGCTCTGTTGCCCAGGCTGGAGTACAGTGTGTGATCTAGGCTCACTGCAACCTCTGCCTTCCAGGTTCAAGCCATTCTCCCACCTCAGCCTCCTGAGTAGCTGGGATTACAGGCACATGCCACAATGCCCAGCTGATTTTTGTATTTTTAGTAGAGATGGGGTTTCACCATGTTGGTTGACCAGGCTGGTCTCGAACTCCTGACCTCAGGAAGTCCACTCACCTCAGCCTCCCAAACTGCTTGGATTACAGGTATGAGCCACCATGCCCAGACGTCTTTTCAGTTTTATATAGCAAAATATGACAACTCAAGGGCCTTAAGAAACAAAAAATATGTATTATCTCCGAAACCAAGAAGTCCAGAAGCAGAAAGTTTCTAGGCTTGGTGAATTCTAAAGATTATTAATGTCTTCAAAAACTCAGATTGTTTCTATCTTTCTGATCTACTATCCTCAACACATGGCCTTGCCTTCTCTCATGCGGGTGGGATGGCTCTCAAAGTTCCCGTCATCACATGGATATATGACAATGGCCAGTGGAAGATGAGCTATTTTTATGCATTACTCTTGGTCTTCTGATCTAGCTTTTCACAGTTTGTGTATAAGAGAAATGGAAAGGGCAGATGGCAGAGTATGGGTAAGAAGGTAACGAGATACAAGCAGCATTGTTTTCATATTCACATGAGAATGTGTAAAAGAGGAGAAATAAATGTTTTGTTTTGTTGTGTTTTCCTGTGCACAAAATAGCCACTTGGGCACTGAGGGCTCCAGAGAGGTCTCTGCCACCTGTGGTCTTTCAACAGTGCAAACATCAGCAATAGCAGCTTCTGGAGGTGACAGGAGGGTTGTCAGGGACAAGCAGGAGATGGTTAATAGCAAATCAAGCTGATGTGTAGAAGAAAAAAGGAGGAAGAAGTTACGAATTCTCATACTAACACCATATCAGAGACACTGACAGCAGACATCACTAGAGCTGTTCCAGAAGGCAAACAAGAGAAAATGACAGATGTCACCACACAAAAAGCTGACAGGGCTCACTTCTGAGTACATCTGAAGTACCACCTCAAGATTTCCTTTTGCAAGAAAAGCTGTCCTAAATTAACAATGGAATGAAAGTTACACCCATTTTAGAGATGAAGAAATCTTCTGGTATCTTCTATCTCCAGAGTAAAGCTTCTCCCTCTCCTTTATATGAATTATTTTTTAATACACTTTTACATTTACCTTATAGCAAAATGAATGTTTATCTAATCCATTTGTAACTTTATTTATGTGATGTCTTGTGATTTCAGTTTTAGTTAGGAAGTCATGATACAAAGCTTAATCTCCATTAACTGGGAGTAATGAGGGACAAGGTAATTGAGGATGAGGCCATAAACAGCCTCAACTTAGAGATAAAGCATAAAGTAGGTAGAAAAAAAATGAAGAAGAGAGATGAATTTCCAGTTCACAGTGACACACTATCCTTTGGACTGGCGTTGGTGTACAGAGGGGGTCCTTAGTATCCATGCCTATGCTTTTTGATGCTGTAGTTGACATGCAAATACAGATAACTGACCGGAGATGAGCTCTCTGGATCCTCTCTGTGGCATATCTGAAACATGAAGACAGAGAAATAAAAATCTTGAAGTCACTGGAATTGAATCGTATTAACAGCAGTGCCTAGTGACAGACTAAGCATCTGCTTGGAGAACCAACAAAGCAGAGGTAGTGAAAACTGGCAATATTTGTGATAGCAGAACATCAAAATCAACCAGAATAGTAAATATTTAATTTCTATCTTCTTCTGCCCACAAATAAACCAAGGTCGTAATAAAATAAAATGAGAAGTTTTTGAGCTTTCTTTCATTCTTTTATTGATAGGGATATATATGGTAAGACTATACATATAAGTTTCAAATTCCACAGAGGGTAGTCAGTGCCCTACACTTTTCAAAGCTTAGTTCCTGTAAACTTCTTGTTCTTCTTTTCTTAGTTCTTCTAAAACTCTAATCACTCTTTCAGTTTAGGTCCCCATAGCCACCTTAATTCCTACTCTTTCTGAAGTGCAATTATCCTCTTTCCCTTTGATTCTCTGAATTCATCTTGGTACCTGTTTGGAGGTTCCAAAAACAAATGGAGGTTATGTTAAGAACCTCCATTATATAGTTATATTAAGAACTATAAAATCAAAAGTAAGAAAACATAGATCTCTTATACTTATTCAACATCCTAACAAAGTGCTTTCGTACCACTATTTGATTCTTTCTGGAACCTTAGGAGACACAGATATTATTACTTTTGTTATACAGATGAATAAATGTATCATAAATAACAATGATCACATGCTTAAACTGTAATACCTAAAGTAAAAAACTAGTGTGGTGCTCTGTCAAATCAAACCAGCTGGCTTGGAAAGCTGATTGAAAGTAAAGAATACAGATAAAAAGGTAGAAGAAAGACATACATTTTGGAGTCCAATTCAGACAAAGCCAACAATTCAATATTTTAATTAAATTAATCTGAGTTTATTTCTGTTGTTTGAAAGCAAGGTAATTTCTAATAAGAAAATAAGGTAAATTATATCAAATAGATCTAATGGATTTTTTTAGTGAACTTCCATGTGATATTTATGAACTCATTTATTAATTATAGATGTTATCCAAAATGATGCCCATACAATAATTTAGTCATTCTAAGCATCTCACACATTGTCATGTTGGAACCAAATAGCCCAAGCTTCTCCTTACATCTCTCTGTAGCTAGTGTTTGCTTCTGATTCAGTAGAGGGTCTTGAGAGAGTGATGAGAAGTACATATATGGTTGCTGATAAGAATGGGCCTTCTTACCTTCCAATTAATATAACACAAATGTATTGGTTGTTATGTGATTCCAAATAATAGATACAATCTAATGTGTATAATTCTTACTGATCTTTAGTCAACAATCTAATGTGTATAATTCTTACTGATTTTTAGTCACTTATTTTGAGGAATGTCCTGTTTTACTTTTTCCATGTTTAATTCACAAATTATTTAATCTTTTCTCTATTATCTAACAGTACTCCACCAAAACTACAAACCCACCATCAAGAGTTAACTAGTTTACCTCAAAGATGAGAGTGATTTAGGCAACTAGTAAGTGATAATAGAAAGTGTAGAGAATTAATACCCGTATTTGAACCCCCTGTTGCAGCTAAGTGACTATAAACAGATCTTCCAATAGGTAAAACCTAACCTATGGAGAACTGTTTGCCTTCCTCTGAATCTGGGATACCTCATTTAATTTTCAGTAACCTCATTTCTAAGAATTAATATCACAGATTTTCTTCCATTTTTTGTAGTCTTATATTTTCTTATATTTCTTTTATTGTTCTTCTTATATCATCCATGATACTGTGGGAACACACCACAAATAACTCTAAATAATTGTTGGCTTTCTCTTCCTTCATAAGAGACATCTTTTTGCTTCTAATAATGCAAACTGCTCCTGATTTATAACCTCAGATACTTTAGGTAATACCAGTAACTTCAGGGTCAGTAGTGCCTGCAGAGCATAGCCTTGTTAATCAGTCAAAATGATTTCATGTGTTTTCTTAGCAGCATCAGAAAGGGCAAAGGATTTATGGGTAATATCATTTTATGTGTCACTGTGGTGTACAATATTGTCATCATGTGTTAAAACCAGCAATGGTCTTCATTGATTTTAATCATAGTCATACTCACCTCAATCTCCCCTGTGTGCTACCCCTCCCAAAAAAGATAAAAGAAATCTGAAGACATTTTATATAATCACTTAAAACACTTTTAGTCATTATAAGATTTTTAATGCTTTTATAGTTAACCAGGATAAAGTGCCACTTCTCACAGATCATATGTCTTTCTCACTAAAACTTCAACCAAAAACACTTAAGGCTATTGAAATACGTGCATTTTAAAGGTGGAGGAGGTTCTTATAAATAGCCACCAGTGAAGAGACTTATTTGCCTCATTTTTCTGGGAGTATTTTGTGTGTGTAATTTTATTCAATAGAGAGCTTACATTTTTATGGTGATTCATTCACATATCAGAAATTCAATAAAAATCCCATAGCCAAGAAGATAGACTTACAGGAAAGGAGTGAGGGAAAGATAAGCTTAAATTGAAACATGTCAGAGCAGATCAGGTGCCCCTCCATCACCCTTTGCATGAGCCAGCTACACTTCTCCAATAGGCTTGCTTCAAGAAAGGAGAAAGCTAAGCCCTCATCTACCGTTCTCTCAGTATGAAAGAGAGAGACATTCATTCATTTGCTTAATCAAGCTATCATTTGTTCTTTCATTCTTTCAACATTTAGCCAATGCACATTCATGGAATCACATCTACATGCCAGGTGGGATGCTGGAGTGAGATGTCAGAGGCTTCAATTTCACAGTCTTCTGCGGAAGTTAGATAAGAAGAAATAATAATGTTAGTAATATACACAAACTACTGGTACCCCAGAGGAGGGAGTGGTCAGGTCTGGTGGATTAGGTTTAACAGAAAACTTTTCCTGGGACATTGTCTTACCCACTACAGTATCCTCAGCACTTAGCATAGTGCCTAATACCCAGCAGATAGTTGTAGTGGACACAAATATAGCAGCCTTCTGTCTCCCAGAAATTCCCCTGATAGTCATGTCATGTAATCCTCCCACCTTGGCCTGTGCTACCTACCCTCTTCTCTAACTGAAAGGTCTAAGTGATTAGACATTTGACCGCTACTGGGGCAATCATAATACTCTATTCCTTGGCCACAATGCATGGTCAAAGAAAAAGCCCATGGCCCAAGCTGTAAAAACTAAGGTTCTTCTTGGTTACTCATTTATTCTTTATTAACTTTATGTACAGAAAGAGAGCGCTTTCTTTTCAGGTTTCTCTGATCCTATACCCAGCAACTATGTAGTGCTATGGTTTGAATGTGTTCCTCAAAGTTCATGTGTTGGAAACTTAATCCCTAATGCAACAATGTTGAGAAGTGAGGACCTTTAAGCATGAATGAGTAATGAAGGCTCTACTCTTATGAATAGATCAATGCCATGATCAAGGGAGTGGGTTAGTTCTTGAGGGAATGGGTTTCTGATAAAAGGATGAATTTAGCTTTCTTTATGCTCTCTTGCATTCTCATGTGCTCTCTTGCTCTTCCACCTCTGCCATAGGATGACACATTATGGAGGCCCTTGTAAGACACTGAGACTATGCTCTTAGATTTCTCAGCCTCTAGAACCATAAGCTGAATAAATTTATGTACATTATAAATGACCCAGTCTGTGGCATCCTGTGTGGTTATAGCAGTATAAAATGAACTAAGACACAAAATGATAAACATTTAGTGAGTTCTCAATATGTATTTGTTGAAAAAATAATTGTGTAGTTGTGAAGTTGGTAGAGTGTGAATCTGGAACTTCTAGGTTTTGCACCTTTTGAAAAAGCCCATTCTAGGAAAAGGATGATGAAAAGTAGAGGAAAAGTACAAAGAAAGGAGGAGAGAAAGGAAAAAACAGAAGAGTCACAAAGGCATTTATGAGCCTCGTTCTACCATATTTAATACCCTCTTAACTCCTTGCCTTCCCCACTAACATGCTTTAATAAACTAATTCAAGTTATTGGCACCTGGAAGAGTCCTAACACTGTATTCAATAAGTAGTTGTTGAAAGAGTGACTGAATGATAATTGAATAAACAGATTAATAAATGAACAAATGAAGCACATCTCTGCAGAGGGTACTACAAGCCCAAAACAAGCAGATGTGCCACAGCATCGTATGCTGGATATGATATTTTAGCCCACAGTATCTATTCTCACTCTCCATTTTTATCTTCTATGTGTACTGCAGGGGCTAGAAACTTCCTTGAAACCAGAAGTCTGTGAATTAAATTCAACTAATGAATGATATACAGGTTTGAGAGGCTTGAAAGGGTGATGTGGTTGGGATATTGTTGCTTCTGCTGGTTCCAGGAATTAAGGTGGGAATAAATACAAGCACTGAATTCCCAATTTTGGTCAGAAACTTTGTGGGTGTGAGAGACAGCTGTGGCAATGGCAGGGGGAGTAGCAGCTTCCTTAATGTGGTTCACAGTTTTTACTGACATGCCCTTAAAATTCTAGTCTGATGGGACTCCCTTGAATTCGTCTTCTTTAGCCCTTCCTACAGTGTTGTAAACACTCAGTTACTTTCTGATAAAACACCTAAAAACTTTCTGTTGCCTGTTGTAAACACTGAATTTCTTTCTTTTAAAACATCTGAAAACTTTCTGAATCCTGACTGATGGGCACGCAGGGAATTATAAAAGGGTAAGTATTGGATCTAATACAGTGGTTCACAAATGAGGGTGAAGAGCAACTTTGCCCCTTGGAGAATATTTGGCAATGTCTGGATACATATATATATACACACACACACACACATATACATATATGTGTATATATACATATATATACATGTATGTGTATATATACATACATATACATATATGTGTATATATACATACATATATATATGTGTGTGTGTGTGTATATATATATATTTGTCATGAGTTGGGAAGGTGGTGCTACTAGCATCTGGAACCTAGTGGGTAGAGGCCAAGGAAGCTGCTAAACATTCTGCAATGCATAAGAACTTACAGTAAAAATTATCCAGCCCAAAATATGTTAAGAATAAGGGTGACAAGCCCTGGACTAAAGCAATTTTCAACAGGTTGTAGCTACAGGATTAAACTCTTTATTATTAGGCAAGGCGAGATTGTGAAGTGCCATATATGGTGCTCGAAAGAATGGGCAGATCTCATTCTCCCTCTGACACCTCACTATTGTCCTTTTACCAGGTTTGGAAGGCTTAGGGCTCTAAATTCTGTTTTAATGTTTAAATATGAAAAGATTGCACTATTTTAATTTTCACTATAGAGATGTTCTTAAGAATTTCTCAGTCTTGGGACCAGCAACAGTCATTGATCTTAGTAAAAATTGCTTATAGGTATTACATATTACACTACAATGATTATGTTGTCATAAATGTCTTCAACCTAGAGGATCTCTGTAGAGAAATCATGCATGCATGCTACCACTTCGATAATGGTTCAGAACTATTATTGTTCAATGTACATTTATTAAACAATCTATGAAAAGACATTAATTTTAACTCATCACAAGGCTACAATGACCTGAAAAAAATAAATGGTTTAAAGCACATGAGATCAACAAATATAACAAAAAAGAGGCATTATAAACCTCCTGTATATGTATTCCAACCCTGATGTTTTTTAGTAAACACAAATGAGCAAATCTTGAAGCGACATGGGACTGTCCTGATTGTTTATCATGAAAATGATTCAAGGGTTAAAAGAGGATTTCTATTTGATAATCTATAATTGCTGATTTTACCAAGGTCAATACAGAATGATGCCAGCACAATGATACACAGGACAGCTGGGACCAAGAAATTTGAGAAGGTACAAATAAAAACTAAAAAAAAAAAAAAAAAAGTTTAATTTAAATTTAAAAAAATGCATGTCAAAAGTGAAATGTTAAATATTCATTTTTAATGACTAAGTTCACAGTGCTTTCTGTGTGATACAGATGGCACAGGGATTCAGGGCAAACAAAGCATCCATTTCTGCATACTCGTAGCTGCTCAGTCATAATAGCCAGAGGCCCAAAACTCCAGGGCTTTGAGATAATTCAACTAGACCTCTTCTGCCAAAATCCGCTGGATCTATAGAGCTTCCATCATAATATTGAGGGTGAAGGGATAGTAGGAAATGTCGGTTGCCTTTGCTTTAACATCCATGGAGGAAGCTTTAGTTATTGGAAAATGACCATTTAAATTCCAATTAGAGATTCATTTATGAAGGAATAATGTTTTTGCAGGAAAGGAGGAACAGACAAAAATTTCTTACATAGTTTAATCCAAAAATTTTAACAAAAATTAAGCAAATGGAAAATTGTGCACATTTTAATCAGGCAGAAATTGTTAACTGATTACAGGAAATGGTCTGAGATGTTTAAGAAGCAACCTGGTTTTTTGTTGGACACAGGGGTATGACCTTATCACTTAGAGCTTATTCTTTGTGTAATGGTTTGGAGAAAAGAAAGAGCCAAATGGCATCATCTTTCTCCCTGTCTTACTGTCAGGAGAGAGCTAATACTCATATAGTATAATAAAAAAGAGTATTAAACTGCATCTTTGAACAATCAAAAATGATGCACTAAATGAATTCTGAATAAATGGCCAAAAGCTTTTTTTTAACAGGAGATCATTTTACCATTTGCATTGTGTCAGAATAATAGACCAGACTTCCCATTCTACAGACACTTGATTGAGTGCCTACTATGCGCCATGTACTATTAGGTGCTACAGAAAAAATGCAGAAGTCAGTAGAAGAATGCCTTTGTTCCAAGCCTAGTAGATAAGATGAAATGAGAACCAATGTAACCAAAGTCTGTATACGGCATCAGTAAAAGAGTTTCGAGCAAAATTTCAGGGACTATATCATCATGGGTTGTAAATCTGGGAGGGTTTGATGGTGGAGGATGGTAAGAAAGGAATTTTAAAGAACTGGAAGGGTTTGAAATGACAGAAATGGGAGAGAACTTTTTGTAGAAAGAAATCAGTAATGCCAAAAGAATAGAAGACAGAAAAGATATGGGCACATGCATGAATTAGTAGGTAGTTCGGTTTAGCTGGAACTAGTGAAACATGTAGGGAACTCGTTGAAAATACGTCTGAAAGGGTTAAGTCAGAGACAAATGGACTTCAAGATCTATAGCAGACCTTAGAAATCCTCCATTACACTTAAGAAAATAAAGACTCAAAAAAATTAATTATGCAATATGATACAGCAAAGTGATGATTCTAGTAGCCAAGGATATATTATTTTGTGTCTCCTGGAAGACCACTTCCATTGTTCATTCTGCGTATTTTGCAGGGTAATCTGGGTGTTCTTAAATGCCAAGTAAAGGAGGTTGTACTAATTATTTTATGTGGTAAATCTTACAGAAGTACTAAATATCTTTGATAATGGAAATGAATCTTGAAAAATAGAAAAAGAAGAACAGAAGAAGCCTTTTGTAGAGATGTGATTGATGATTAGATTTTTAAAAAACTGGGTGAACCTTCCAAAGATCTACTTACCCTACACATAGACATGAAAACCACCTTTCATATACTTCAGGTTTTGCTTAACCAGTCTTTAACAAAGCTGTGAGATTATGCATTGAAAAATCTGTTGCAGAAATTAAAAACATCTAGATGGAAGATTCACAGCCCAACTGATTATAAGGATTTTTTGCTGATATATGGCCTGGTCTTAGTAATTCCTGATTTAGCCATAAGTGTGTGAAAATCTTAGGTAAACAAATCCCTAAGACAATTATGGGAGAATTCCAGCATTTATTAAGACAGTCACAGTTTATAAACTATATGTTTTTGAAATAGAAAAAAAAGTTTATTATATTTTAACAAGGATATCCATTTTGAATTCATAATATTCTCCAAAACATAACAGCATGCATGGCATATATATACAGCATGCATGGCATATATATATATATATATATACAGCATGCATGGCATATATATATATATATATGTAATTTGTCATGATTTAAATATCAATGAGTAAAATGTATTACCAAATTTGAATCTGACATAAATTAAAACTGAATGGGTTAAAGAAAATAATTTCAGTCTCAGGCCAAAATAATGCTCAAATACAATTTAATATGTATTTTGATTTTAATCTCAAAAGTTATTGCTTTATTTCTCTGGTCTTTTACAAAAGCAGATAAATCAGTGTTTCATATGTGGCCTTTTCCCCTAGCAATCCCTAAAAAAGCCCCTCCCATTTACATGTCAAGTTCAATTACTGATTTTCATATCTTGCTTCTCTTTTGAAGACACAATATATAAGGAAACATATTAACAAGCATTTATGTTGGGTACAAATAAAATGAACATTAAAAGGTTTACCAAACTTCACACCATAATTTCAGCAAGAAACCTTGAAACTAGAATAAAAGTATTCATCATTTTAATAATCAATGCTGTTTAAAGTGTGTTGCATCATTATCTCTGTCACTAAAATAATCTTGTAAGTATCTATCATTATGTCATCCAAAGACTGAGTTGCTCAAAGTCATACATATTATCATCAGCTTTCACCTGGCTTCAGGCTCATACTCCATCCAAACCATTGCCATACTGCCTTCCATCAGAAGAGTAATCAGGTGGTTCAGTGGCAAGAAGAAACATATTCAAGATAGCTCATGTGGAGGAGATTATACACAATGAATACTATTCAGCCATAAAAGAATGAAATAGTGTCTTTTGCAGTAACATGGATGGAACTGGAGGCCCTAATTTTAAGTGAAACAAGTTAGACCCAGAAAGACAAATACTGCATATTCTCACTTATAAGTGGGAGTTAAATAATGAGTACACATGGACATAGAGTGTGGAATGATAAATATTGCTGACTAAGGAGGGTGAGAGAGTGGGAGGGAATGAGAAATTACTCAATGAGTACAATGCATGTTATTTGGGTGATGGCCTAAAAGCCCCTGATTTCACCACTACATAATCTATGCATGTAAAAAAATTATACTTGTACCCCATAAATTTATACCAAAAAAATGAAAGGAGATTAGGATTAGTATGGTTGTAAAAGAGAAGGGGAAGGCGCATGTGAAAAGCCAAAGTTGGCAGCAGCCATGGCAGGGAGGGCCGTGTAGGTCGTCTATTCAGAAATTGTATTTGGTGGGGATCCAGACACATAGCATAATGGCTAAGATCATAGTCTGTGTAAAACAGCTAGATTTGGGTTTAAACTCAGGTCTCCTCTCAGACGGTGTGTAATCTCGGCTGCTTGCCTAACTGTGTAAGCAATCATTTCTTTCGTAAAATGGGGATAAAGCAGTTTTCTTGAAGATTGAATGATGATTAAATGAAGTAATGCAATAAAGCACTTACTATAATGTGTCCATAATAAATGCTTAAAATATGTTATTGATTATCAATGTATAGTCTTTTCATGATACAGTTTTCTCACAGTATTTATGCAGGATTGCTTCCAGGACCCCACAGATAGCAAAATCTGCCGGTGCTCAAGACTCTTATAATAATGTAGTGTTTGCTTATAACCTATGCACATCCTCACATATACTTTAAATCATCTCTACATTACTTATATCTAAAGTAATGTAAATACTATGTAATTGTTATACTATATTAATTTTTTATTTGGATTATTATTTTTATTTTTTCCCCAAATATGCAGATACAGAATGCATGAATACAGAGGGCAGACTGTATCTGATTTGGTGTCATCAACCTCCCATGATAAATACAAAACTATCCTTCACAAACATTTGTCTACTAAAAGGAAACCACCAAATATTGCCTCTATGGGAACTTCTCTGTATCAGTAAACTATTTTTTGTCTTCATTCAACCAGTAAGAATTTATGGAACATGCACTTTATTTCCAACACTATGCCAACGACTGTAGATTATGGATATTTAAAATATGTTTTTTAATCTGGAGGAGCTTGCACAATAAGAAGGTAGAAGAAAATGAAGGTGGCTGCTATGTGGTTGCATTTTGTGTCAGGAAAAACGGAAAGCCAAATAACTCACTGGACACCTATTGCATTCCAAACATGATACTACAGATGGTTCCCAACTTGCGATGTTTCAACTTAACAATTTTTTGATTTTATGATGGTGCAAAAGTGATATGCATTCAATAGAAACCATACTTGAATTCTGAATTTTGATCTTTTTCCAGGCTAGTGATAGGAGGTACAATACTCTCTTGTGGTTCAGGGTAGCAGCAGGGACCCGCAGCTTCCAGTTAATCCTGTGATCACAAGGGTGAGCAACCGGTCCTCTACTGTGTTGCCAGATGATTTTGCCCACCTATAGTCTAATGTAAGTGTTCTGAGCACATTTAAGCTAGGCTAGGTATTTAGCAGGTTGGGTATATTCACTAGGTTGGGTATATTAAGTGCATTTTTTACTTAAAGTATTTCAGCTTACAATGGCTTTGAAGGATTGTAACCTTATCAAGAGTCAAGGAGCAGCTGTAGATATTTCCGTGCATTGTTATCAGAACTTAGTCCTTAGCAGACCCTCATAAATGAGGCTGGGATTTTTGTTCTGATAACAAGTAAGGAAAATGAGCTCAGAATCGTCCAATAGCTTTTCCAAGTTCAAGCATTTACTAAGATGACAATTCATCATCGAAACACTCACTCTGAGCTCTTTCCATGTACAATGCTTCCTTTCCAACTCTCCAAACTGTACTACTTTTAGGTCTAATAAAATGAGGACCAGAAAGTGATTTTTGCGTTTAGCAACAATAAATTTATTTTTGACCGTGATGAGGACAGTTTAGTAAAGTAAAGGAAGATGCTAGTGGAAAAGGGGTGAAAAACGGTAGTTGGAGAGGGTGTAAGTTGAGGGAGAGATTGTTTTAATTTATATTTTATTAGGTCTTTCTATAGCAATGAATACTTGATTTCTTTTTCCTTTTTAAAAGCATCTTTTTTTTTTAACCACTATGTCTCAGACTTTGAGGGCTTCTGTTTTGCTGGTTATCTCTTAAATGTTAGGGCTCCGGGATACACAAAATCCATGCTCCAGTGAGATGACTTAACCCTGGTTCTACTTGAGATTTTATTTCATCTTTCCAAAAATATTTTGAGGTAGGCATCACTTTATAGATGACAAACAAAAACAAAGAACTCCTTGAAGCTCAGAGAAGGTAATTTACCTAAAGTCATGGCTAGTAATTGATGGGTATAAGATTGGGATAAAGGTCAGTTTGACAACAAAGCCATGTGTGCTTTTTACCATACCAACTTTTCTAGAGTTCCTAAGGCATGTAATTAAACATGGGCCACCTACTTGGGATTCTCAAGACTCACACTGGCCACCACCTTCTACCCCTTGACTGCTAAATCACGGAGTGTTAGTCCTCAACCAGCACAACTTAAACGTTAGGGGAGATCAGAACTTTGAATATCTGCTCAAGCTAGCTCTGTAAATGGCCAAACAACCATATCTAAAAAGCCCCAAGTTTGTCTGCACATAAAATCTTACACCTGGCTTATAGGCTACTACAAATCTCTAACTCTTGAAAGAAGCACAAAACCAAAGACACCAATAGGCTCACTGCTTGACAGTTGAATCTAGAGATCATTTATAAATCTGCCACATGCTGTAAATATGACCGTAAGCTGTTCAAAGTTAGTTACTCTTGAAGATGAAAAAATTTACCAGTCCATCAAAATATTTGACCAGCCTTGCTTAGCACTTCAGTGATAACAAAGGAGCTAACATCCAAACTATTATTTTCCTGGGTTGCATTCATGGCACTGACAATAATATCTCCAATGTGTTCTGAATTCTTCCCACACGTATTACTTTTGATCTTCAAAGGTACAAGGTGGTAAGTGAAATAGTACATGGAGTACAAGCAGTTCTCTACAAAAGGCTTTTTCAGAAGCTTTAATTTTTTCTTGCCTTTCTTGGTTTTCATAGTAATGATTGGAATAAAACAGAGACACTTTTCAGTGATAGAATTAAGACCTCTCTTCAGAGTAAATCCTTCTTTACTTTGCCTCTTTCAAGTGCATGAAAAGAGCTGCTAGATAAGTTTATTTAATCACTTGGAATACGTCATGTTAACTCAAGGAAGAAGCAAAGTGCCTGAAAAGCCAGGATAAACTGTGCATAACTTTTTTTTTCCCCTCACAAAATCTGGTTCCAATAAAAACCATCTTTACTGCCTGAGGCTAATGTGTAAGTTAGTGAGAGATTACGGTCTGGTTTTTATAGCATTTTATGTAGTATTTGACAATCCATAGGGACCTTGCCTCTTAGCCCTTTACAAATATAAAATGTAATTTTAAATTTCACTTCATTATGGTAATAGGCTATATAAGCTTTCTTTCTAAAGCCTACAGACCATCCTGTCACCTCAGGGAGCCTCAAACAACCTGACTTAATCACCTCTTGGTGACTCATTGCACTCTGCCCACTCTTTTAAAAATATATAAATCCTAATTATTTTTAAAACCCTTTTAAAATGAGCAGTTTTTATGTACACACTCAGGCTAAGTGTGCACACACACACACACACCCTAGATAGGTAGGAAGACATTCTTTATCTTTGAACGATTGTATTTCTTTCCTATGTATATTCTCTCCTATGCCCTTCCTTCCCATTTGTAGTAAAGTCTCTTTAATGGAGAGACTTGGTTCAGGCAGGCAGCTAATCAGCCAGATCCCTAATGGGAAAATAAAATAGTGGCAATCACTTGTAGTGTGATCCTAAGGTGCATACAGTGTAACTACTGAGGCACACAACCATCTCAAGAAGTAGATGATTTTGTTGGTCAGTTAGTAAATAGATGAAACTACTTCTGATAACATTTTATAGATGAGGGAAGAGAATTTCAGAGAAATTGACTTGTTCAAGATCTCAAGGTCAATACTTAGCAAGAGGTGACATTAGGTCTTCTAGTATTTAGTTAATCCCTACAATGTACCTCACAGCCATCAAAATTGTTAAGTAACTTCCATACCTCCTAAACAGGTTACGTCTTGTCCCTATTGGAGTTATTTGTCATTTAATTAGATACTATATTTAATCAGAACATGGTCATTGCAATTAATGGTTAATACCAAGGTACTTATTATTTCCTATAGTGTGATACTCTATGCTGGGCACTGTCATGGCACTTCCCCTGTATGAGCTTAGCAATAAGATAAATGTGCCCTTTGCAACTCCCATCGTTCCCCGCCCAAAGTCTAGGATTGCAGTGCTCTCAGGCTAGATTCCTCCCAGGAGCCTGTGAGCTCCACAATCAATCCTGGAGCTCAGAAAAACCATTTTAAAGATGGGCCACATTATGTAGTCTTGAAACCTGGGGTTACTAGTCCAGCATTTGCTCCATCTTAATGTCACAACTTCTTGGACTATCTACTCTGAATCTAATTTTACCAATTTACAGACTGAACAAGTAGAATCCCACTCCAGCTAGTCAACCTAAGTTTTAGAGTGTCAATACCTCAAAACCTACCTTAAGCTGTTCCAAAATCTCAAAAACAGAATTCTAGTACACATCTAATGGTCTGATGGACAGAACCCTCTATTTTTTTTCTAATTTGCTTCTTTGAATGCGAATGCATTATAACTCACAGCTGAATACTTCCATAAAGATAATTACATATGGCAAGACAGAAAAACTTTTTGAAAAAAAAAAAAAAAGACATTCCCTTGAATATGTGCCTGAATTCATTTACAACTGTTGCTGCTTTAAACACTTCAGGCAGAATAAGTGGATGGCACTAAACAGCTTAGCTGCAATTATTATGGAATGTCTGAGGTATAATTTCCCCTGCGGTTTTGTTAGGCGTACAAAATTCATAATTCTGATTTGTGGCAGGTACTTATTACCCATCACAGGTGGGGATATGCAAATATTATTCTAGTAGGGGTGAACAGCCTTTATTTCCGCATTCAGCTATTAACGAGATTTGTGAGTCTGGTACTCTGGGGCCATTTAATTAATTAGATGGTACAGATAAAATATAAATTGTTTTGTAGGCTACACAATTCCTGTCCTAGGAGGTGTAAAACTGAAGCTAAACTAACTGAGTGTGGATTGATTTGTTGATTTTTATATAGTTCCCAGTAAATGTAAATCATTACTTTTATGTAATGATTTATTAAATGTAAATCAGTACTCATTATTTCACTGTATTAATTCCACTCATAATCCTCATATTCTCTGAGTTTCATTAAAATAGATGTATGTATTTCACTATTTTGTTAAGTGACTTTATCACTCAATCTCCATGTCCGTGGTGGTAAGCCCTCTACTATACGTGGAATGAACAGTATAGCAGATCTTTCAAAAAGTTTATCATATTCTTAGGTAAGAAGTTTTGTTCTTAATTTATAATATTATCTATGTGGAAATAATATATACCATGATAAACCCTGTGGAATTGCATGACATTTAATGAGTTTTATTGGGATTAGTCAAGAAATAATGCAACCTCTACAATTACATCCACATAAGAGAATGTTTCTCATGCATTTGATACCTCAGGGAGATGAGTTTGCAGTTATATAATCAATGGTAAATAAGTTTAACTTTTTCTTTGTCTTTATATGCTAGGCATTTGGTGCCTAGCAGGACCATGACAAGAAAAATTTGGAAACTTCCACTGATAACAGTGGAAAAAGGTGCTGTGATTAATTAGTGATGTCTGCCATGGGCATGTCATCAAAGAGTGGTATTCTTCGTGCTAGATATTTGCCATCCTTTGTTCATCTCTTTGATGACAACTCAATTAAAAGCCTTTAATCAGATTGATGACATACTTAATTTGACAATTAAGAACAAAATTGTGCATATTTCATTTCATTCAGAAGATACTTGATTCTTAAAGTTATTAAATTGCTTTACAAGTCCCATCTCCTAATAAAAACTTGAACATGTTTTCTTCTATTTTACTTTGAAGCTAGAAAGTAATTATGCAAATAATTATGCTGAACATTTTTCTAAGTTAAAGTTGTGCTTACCTTAAATTTTATTTTGGGATAAAATACTAATAACTTTCTAAAATTGAAGTTTGGCTAAGTATAATAATTTCTCTTTTCTCTGGGCACTATGTTTTATCTTCTTGTAGCCTCCATGCACCCCTATCTTTCTTCATTTTTTAATGAAAAGCAAGTATATTTATCAAAAGAAGAACACTTTTAGCATCTTGGCTAAATAAAAGAAGAGGTATGTAAGAAAATGCAAGAGCTGGAGAACAATTTCCCAGAGGAACTTAATAACTACATTTAAAATAATTGCAAAAGCAGAAGCCCACACATCATGTTGACAACCTTGAATGCAAAGCAAAATACTTTAATGTGGAGACCTGAGAGCTTTGTGTTCCAGGCCAGCTTTTAGAAAATGTTTTCAAGGATCTTCTGTTAATCTCCATAAAAAGCCAGGAAAGAGTAAACTTTATCAATTTAATAAGAGATTTATAAGGTGTTACAACCATGTATTCTCTATCTCTAACGGAACAAATTAAATGAAAGGTGATAATTATTCAGATTCAAAACATGTTATAGAAGGCAAGACAAAATTAAACAATTAGAAAAATATTATTAGTGGGAAAATATGCTGAATTAACAAAAGAATTATATACTAAAAGAATTGGCCAAGATAATACTACTAATATATTTAAATGATTTATACAGATAATAATGAGATGGCCTACTAATGGTGTGCTTTTATAAAGTGGAATTCTTTTGAATTTGCAACACTGATAGTTAAAATAGCTAAAAATGATGGAGCCTAAATTATAATTATAGAAACAATTTGAAATATATTATTGATCCCAATCTGGTAAACATGCTATACATACAATAGGAAAATCAAGAAAATAAAGATGGAACAAATGCACACTGCATCAACTGTGTGCTTGAAAGATAAGTCTTTACTTTCTTCTTTTATATTATACTCACAAAATTACCTCAGAGATGCACTTAATATTTTGTGTTATGCAGGTTTTTCCGAAGTTTCAGGCCTTGGTAGCACAACCACTCTGCATTTGAAGTATTTGGTGATAAAGAAAGAATATTTATTTCCTTTCAGCTCTTTGGAGAACATCCAGGGATCACATTGAAGTCATTTGATGTGTGGACAGAAGATAATGAGCAGATGTTCCTTGATGGCAGAACTTTTAGGTGGAGGTAAGGACCTGGACTTACCCTGCTGAGTTAAAAGAAATAGTAGAACTGGGTGATGATACACGACTCTATGCATTTGTCAAAACTCATTGAGCTGCACATCAAAAAGGGTAAACTTTAACGCATGCAAACTAAGAAAACTAAAACATCAACCAGCATGTGGAAGGGCAAATTAATTAAACTGTTAACAAGTATATGATATATTTGCACTGAATGAGATGGAGGTAAAGAGAGCTGACCTATGTAACTTTGAAAAACAATGTTTTGACTGTAAAGCTAAACTTTAAATGTAAATTATAAATGAAAATAGAGAAACTGTAGAGTCAAGGACAAAAAAGGAACTTTAGACCTGGTGTGATGGTTCACGCCTGTATCCCCAGGATTTTGGGTGGCTGAGGTGAGGAAATAGCTTGAGCCCAGGAGTTTGAGATAAGCCTGGCAACAGGGTGAAACCTCTTCTCTACAAAAAAATACAAAAATTAGCCAGGTGAGGTGCGCATCTATGTTTTTAGATACTTGGAAGGCTGAGGTAGAAGAATCAGTTGAGCCTGGGGCTGAAGTGAGCCATGATTGTGCCACTGTACTCCAGCCTGAGTGACAGAGTAAGACCCTGTTACATAAACACTGTACTCTGTTTTCGTTTTCATTTATTTTTCTCATGGAGGTACATGTTAGCCCTTCTGAAAGGTTAATATATATATAGGGATTGGATAAATAAGTAAAAGGAAGATGGATATTGGGTGTCACCTTTCTCACTGTTGGAGAATAAAGTTATAGCTAAGCAAGAGGGGAAGGCTAAAATAAACTCCATAGTAGTGGATCAGAGTTGGAGACATCTGCGTGAACTTATTTTTAGCTTACTATAGATACGAATGGATAGATACAGAAACAAGCATAGATATTCATGTACACATAAATTAGTATATATAAATGTATGTACTACATACATCATATACTATATAGTGTGTGTGTGTATATGTGTGTGTGTATATATATATATACAAACTAAAGATATGCATGTACACCTAAGTTAGTATACATAATAGTTGTGTTGGTTGAGAGGTCCTAGAAGCAATGACAACCCAGTGGCAGTGTGCACAGACAGCACCTAGATCTTGGTTTCTAA
Source organism: Pan troglodytes (assembly GCF_028858775.2). Classification (NCBI taxonomy): domain Eukaryota; kingdom Metazoa; phylum Chordata; class Mammalia; order Primates; family Hominidae; genus Pan; species Pan troglodytes. Next base: position 135,163,431 of record NC_072398.2, read on the forward strand.
ATACCATTTTACCCAAGTAAACCAAGGCTCTTTGAAGAAATGGTTAATTCTAGGGTTAGGGCAAGAAAAATACAAAATGAACCTGGAATATCTTACGTGGCAGAAAGTAAGAAAGTGGAAAAAAAAAAAAAAAAACAAAGGATAGGGATGTGTCAAAGGGACACAGAAGCCAATTGAAAGAATTCCCAATGGCAAAAACTGGCACAATTTCAACTAAAAAATAAATAATGTAATATAAAATAAATAATGTAATATAAAATAAATATTACAAGTCTATTTGGATATAAGTAAATGATGAGAAATCATCTTTATTCAAGAATTGCAAATAATGAAGCTTAGTTATCCCAAATAAGCTCTCTAAGAGATGAAATTTAGTCTTCCCTATCCCTTCTTCCAAGAATGGGCTAGACTTAGTGACTTACTCCCAAAGAATAGTGAATGGATGAGAAAAAAGAGTACAATTACAGTGAAGAGACCTGGCTAGCACTACTATCTCAACCTGATAAAGGTGAATCAGTGATCTTATGTGCACAGGAAGTGCCTGCTAATACAATGGGAGGAGTAGGGCACTTCACCTCTGTGGTAGTCTTCTAAAAACTCATAACCCCAGTCTAATCATAAGAAAAACAGTGGATAAACCAAAACTGAAGGACACTTTACAAAATACCTGACTGATACCCCTCAAAACTATCAAGGTCATGAAAAACAAGGAAATGTTAAGAAACTGTAACACACCAGAGGACACTGAGGAGACATGGCAACTCAATGCGATGTGATACAATTTGAGCAATGATGTAAATACTGCAGTATTTTATCATAATTAGATTGGTCTTAGAACAAAAAAAACACAGAGGAGTCACACATCTTTTCAAAACCTCTTTACATATATTATATAATATATTCATTTATTTTAATGTCATACACATTTTTATGATTGTTGTCAATTTTTGAAAAAATTTTTTCAAATATTTTCATAAAAGAGCTTCAAGATTTCAGGGCATTGAGATATTCTTGTGTGGTGATTACTCTTAAATACTCTTGCAAGCATATAAAATTTGAATTGTTCAACTTAACCATTCCACAGTGTATATATACTTCAAAACATCATGTTGTACATGACAAAAAAAATATGATTTTATTTGTTAATTTAAAAAAACATTAAACATTTTTGAATTGAAAAGCATTTGAAACATTGTTAGAAACCATTTCTACTGTGGGACAGTTAACAACAATTGAACTATACAAGGAAGTGACTACACATCTCATAAATACATCTCCGCAAATCCAAACTAAATGTTCCTTCAATCTTCCTATTCGAATCACAATACATTCCTGCGGAGACATTAATGCCTTCTTATGTGTAGGTAAATGAGTTTGGGATAGAGGGTACGCAATGTGGAGAGTCAGTAAGGAAAAAGATTGATTGTAGCTAAAGCATTTGCACTTTTGCAAATTTTATGAAAATATATGACAATACAAAGATAATGCTAGGTCTCTTCCAAGCCCTAACATCTGAATCTGATGATAAGACAACAGGATTCAAACGTGGCCATAAGGGTAGTGATGAAAATTTTTAGGCCTCAAACCTAAGCAGCAAGCTTCATACAGATAGCTGATCATTGGGAAATCAGCACTAGCCTAGTCAAATGGTAATCTGCACCTCATTTGTTTCCTTGCATATGTTGATTCCTTGTATGCCTTTCACTCGGGAACACAGAAGTGGGGGAGGGAAGACAGGTGAGCTGAGAAGTGAAATTCAGGAAAAGATTTCAGCAGACTTCTTGGCCATAAAAAAATCAAATATTTATTTTAAAAACAATTACATAGTACATCTGTGTTCTAGGTGCTACTCTCAGAGCTTTATCGGTATTACTTCATGTATTCTTCAAAGCAACTCAATGGGTTAATATCATTATCACCCCATTTTTTAGATGAGAAAACTGAGTCACAGAGAGATTAATTTGCCCAATTCACAAAATAAGTGGTAGAGCCAGAATTTTAAGATTATAAACTTCACCCTTATCTTGTACAATTTTTTAGAAAGGTGGAAGGGGAAAATTAAAGGAGATATGAATAAAACAGAGCAACAGTTGCGAAAAGATGACCAGTAGATGGAACCTGACCCTCTGATTTGTCTACTAGTCAATAAATTCACATTAGAATTTGAATACCTTTAGGAGGGTCATACGTTTCAGTTTGGTGAGTCTCCACAACTTTTTGAGGCACTGCCCTGCCACTTGACATAGTAATATTGCTTGTCTGGTCTCAAATTGTTTCAGTTGCATACAAAGAAACAGAAACTAGAGTCTGATAAGTGGGGAGACAGAGGAATTATGGAAAAGCACGTAGATGACGTAGATGAGAAGAGGGTAATAGAGAAACCGCATTGAACTAAGTGACCCACCATGTAACTTTATGAATAAAAGTTACATGGAAAAAAAAAAAGTTTTCAAATCCTAACATTGCTTTCCCTTAAAATACGGGTGGAAAAAAGGGAGAGGAAACCAAAAATGCATTCTGTTCTCCTCTCCTCTTGCTCAGTTTAGCCTCATTCTACAGATACTATAGATGCAGATCCAGAACAGAAATAATTCCCTCCAACCTTTATCCAATTCTCTCTGGGACTCTCATCCAGGCTTTAGACCAATTGGGTCCTTTTGTGTTTTGGACCAACCTACAGCCATCTGGAAAGGATTCTCTGAGCCACAATTAGTAATTCTCTGCTATGAAATCAAGTCTTCTTCCAAATAAAATAGAACATAGCCCAGCCTTCAGTCTGCTAGAGCAGATCTTCGTATAGCGGCAAGCAGCCCTACCTTTAAGGCCCATCCAAACTGGAGCATGTGAAGGAGGAGAAACAAAAATAAGTTAAGATGAAAATTTAAAATACCTAGTACTCTAGGCTCCATATCCACATTCAGACATGAAGAAATCCTGGTCTTGGACATATACATATTTGGCATGAGAACTTGGATTGCTTCTTTTACTGATGTTTATTCAATCTTTCAAAATGACAAATACGAGAAAGACTTGGTAAATGAGTTTATTTTGGAGATTTGTTAAGAGTCTGCTCACTGCTGGAACAGTGTATACAGGAAAAATATAAAATCATTAACACTCACTCCAAAAATAAGCAACTCTCAGCACTGACACCCTTAACAAAGCTGCTAAAGAAAAGGCAAGTGGGAAAGTTTGCCTTTTGACCACAGTCTGAGGTCTGTGCAGGAATCACCTTAAAGAATAAGGGGATGTTCACTAAGCACTAAGTGACCCTTTCCACAGGCTTACTAGAAAAGCCAAGTTAAAAATCTTTTGAAAAAGCCACACATGAAAATTCAAATCCTAGCTAAATCAAGGTTGTTCTGCCTTCTATCAAGTTTAGCACAATCTCTCAATTTCTTCAGTACCTTCTGAAAAATTAGAATAACAGAATATTATAAGGTATTCTGTTGGGTCACAACAAAAATAACTACTTGTTAATAAAGAACATAATTGTGACCCACTTGCCCTGCCCCAAGTAGACAGCTTGAGAATAAACACCAATCTGGTTGGCTTGTTTCATTTTATGGCAGGTGTGTGTTTAGTTTCGTAAAAAACTGACAAACTGTGTTCCAAAGTGGCTATACCATTTTGCATTTCCCAAGCAAAGAATGAGAGTTCACATTGCTCCACATCTTCACCAGGATTTGTTGTTGGTGTTCTGAATTTTTACCACTATAATAGGTGTGCAATGATATCTCATTATTATTTTAATTTGCAATTCCTTAATGAAAAATGATTTTGGGCATCTTTTCATATACTTTTGTCATCATTATATCTTCTCTGGTGATGTGTCCATTCATGTCTTTTGCATATTTTTAAATCTAGTTGTTTTCTTACATTTTAATCTTAAGAGTTCTTTGTATATTCGGAATATCAGTTTTCTATCAGATATATCTTCTACAAATATTCACTCCCAGTCTGTGGTTTGTCTTTTCCTATTCTTGACAGTGTCTTTCATAGAGCAGAAGTTTTTAATAGTGAAATCCAGCTCATCAATTATGTCTTTTATGGGCTTTATTTTTGGTGATGCATCTAAAAAGTCATTACTGTGCCGTCGGTCATCCAGATGTTCTCTTGTGTTTTCTTTTAGGAGTTTTATGTGTATATATATAATATTACATTTAGGCTTATTACTTATTTAGTTATTTATTTATTTATCTAGGTTTATGGTATTTTGAGTTAATGTTTGCTATGGTTGTAACCCTGTCTCTAGATTCTTTTTTTTTTTTTTTACGTGTGATTGTCCAATTGTCCCAGCACCATTTGTTAAAGAGATTATATTTTGTCCATTATATTCGTTTTTATAAAAGATTAGTTAACTATATTTATGTGGGTTTTTTTCTGGGCTCTTTATTCTTTTCCATTGATCTATTTGCCTGTTTATTTGCCAACACCACACTGTCTTGATTGTGTAGTTTTATGGTATGTCTTGAAGTTGGTAGTGTCAGTCCTCTGACTTTATTCTTCAATATAGTGTTGGCTATTCTAGGTCTTTTGTTTCTCCTTATAAACTTCAGAATCATTTTGTTGATATCCACAAAATAACTTGCTGTTATTTTTATTGTGATTGCATTGAACCTGTACATCAAGTTGGAAAAAACTGACATCCTGACAATATTGATTCTTTCAAGTCATGGATATAGAATGTATCTCCATTCATTTAGTTTTTCTTTGATTTATTTCAATAGAGATTTGTAGTTTTTCTCATAAAGATCTTGTACTTTTCTTAGATTTTTACCTAAATATTTTATTTTGGGGTGCTAGTATAAATATGTTTTTTTAATTTCAAATTTCACTTGTTCATTGCTTGTATAGTAGAAAGAGATCAACTTTTGCATATTAATCTTGTACCTTGCAACTTTGCTATAATCACTTACTAGTTTCAGAAATTTTTTTGTCCACTCTTTCATATTTTCTACACAGAAAACCATGCATCCATGAACAAAGACAGTTTTGTGTCTTTCTTCCCAGTATGTATACTTTTCATTTTCTTTTCTTATCTTATTACATCTGCTAGAACTTGTGGTAAAATCTTGAATAGTAGTGGTGGGAAGGGATACCTTGTCCGTTTTTTGTTGCTGTAGCAGAATACCTCAGGCTGGGTAATTTATAAAGGAAAAACGTTTATTTCGGCTTACAGTTCTGGAGGCTGGAAAATTCAATAGCACCGTGCCAGCACGTGCTCAGCTTCTCATAGGATCCTTCTTTCTGCTTCATAACACGGTGGAAGTTACCACATGGCAAGAAGGCAAGAGCATGTGTGACAAATTAGGTCTCTCTTTCTCTTCTTATAAAGCCACCAGTTCCATCATGTGGGCCCCGCCCTGATGACCATATCTAATCCTAATTACCAGCCAAAGGCCCTAACTCCAATCAACATATAAATTTGGGGATTAAGTTTTAACACAAGATATTTGGGAGACCCATTTGAATCATAGTAGGAAACATCCTTGCCTTTTTTCTGATCTTAGTGGAAAGTTTTTAGTTTTTCATCATTAAGTGTGGTGTTAGCTGTAGGTTGCTTTTTTAAATCAAATTGAAAAAATTCTCCTCTATACCTAGTTTGCTGAGGATTTTTATCATGAACAGGTGTTGAATTATTTTAAATGCTTTTTCTGCATCTATTAATATGCTTATATGATTTTCCTTCTTTAGCTTGTTGATGTGATAGATTATATTGATTGATTATTAAGCCAGCCTTGAATATCTGGGCTAAGTTTCACTTGATCATGGTATATAATTCCTCTTTCTACATTGCTGGACTTGGCTTCCTAAGATTTTGTTGAAGATATTTGAATTTATGTTCATGAGAGAGACTGGTCTGTGGTTTTCCTTTCTTGTAATGTCTTTATTAGCCTTTGATATTAAGGTAATGCTAGATTCAGAGAATAAGTTAGGAAGTATTCTCTCTGCTTCTATCTTCTGAAGGAGATACTAGAGGATTGGTATACTTTCCTCCTTGTTTGATACAATTCACCAGTGAATCCATTTGGGCCTAATGCTTTCTGTTTTGAAAGGTTACTGATTTTAGATTCACTTTATTTTATAGATATCAGTCTATTTAGATCATCTAAGGTATCAAAGTTGTGGGCACAGAGTTTACGATATTATTGTTTTATAATCCTTTTAATGTCCATTGAATCTGTAGTAATGTCCTCTCTTTCATTTCTGGTATTAGTAATTTGTATCCTCTTTTTTTTTTATTAGTTAGCCTGCCTAAAATTTTTTAGCTTCATCAATCTTTTCAAAGTCCCAGCCCTTGGTTTTATTGATATTCTTTATTGATTTCCTGTTTTCAATTTTATTGATTTTTGCTCTGATTTTTATTCTTTCTTTTCTTCTATTTACTTTGTATTCAATTGGCTCATCTTTTCCTAATTTCCTAAAGTAGATATTTAGGTTATTAATTTTAGATCTTTCTTATTTTCTTATATAGGCATTCAATGCTATAAATTTCCCCTAAACAGTCTTTTTGCTGCATCCCACCAGTTTTGTTGAGCTGTAATTTCATTTTAATTTTGTTCAAAATACTTTTAAAATTTCTCTTGACTCATGTTTTGATGTGTGTTGTTTAATCTCTGAATATTTGGGGATTTTCAAGCTATCTCTCTGTTATTATTTCTAGTTTAGTTTACTGTGTTGTAAGAGAAGACAGATTGCTTTATTTTTCAAAGTGCTATATATTTGTCTTACCTCTCCATTCTTAAAAAATTGTAACATCCTGGCCGGGTGTGGTGGCTCACACCTGTAATCCCAGCACTTTGGGAGGCCGAGGCAGGCAGATCATGAGGTCAGGAGATTGAGACCATCCTGGCTAACACAGTGAAACCCCATCCCTACTAAAAATACAAAAAAATTAGCCAGGTGTGGTGGCAGGCACCTGTAGTCCCAGCTACTCAGGAGGCTGAGGCAGGAAAATGACGTGAACCCAGGAGATGGAGCTTGCAGTGAGCTGAGATGGTGCCACTGCACTCCAGCCTGGGTGACAGAGTGAGACTTTGTCTCAAAAAAAAAAAAAAAAAATTGTGACATCCCATTCATTATTCTCACTCCCATTTTTAGAGTTGCATCACATTACAGGTAAAGTCATTCTTTGTCCCAAGTCCCCCTATTTAGTTACTTCTCTGCTGTGACTTTCCTTCTTAAGTCCCCATGTTATTTCTCACTTGTTTTCTTCAAAGTGAATGTTCACATAAAAAAAAAGAAACAGAAAAAGAAAGAACTCAAGAGGCATTTAAAAAATAATATATATGTACAAAGATATGTATTTAAGTTGATGAAGTTACTTTAGCTATGGGCCTGACACCACTGATCAGGAGAGACATCGATTAATAGTTCCCAAAGTCATTTATTTTTTTCCAGACTGAAGTAAATAAGCAAATGTAACAGCACATATATTTTTGAACATACTTTTTTTGTACCATGATCACAAAGCCTGTGCCATTCTGAAAATGTCTTAGCACTTTTATTTGGGGGAGGAAATGAAAAAAACAAAAGGCTACAAATGTTTTTAAGTAACTAAACCTCATGTAGGGAAAATTCTATTCCTAAATTCTAATAGATTTCGGCCTAAATTGAATTTAGCCACCCAATTGGTCCTATTACTTTTTGAACAGAGCTAATGCCAAGGTAAACAGCCTTTGCTTCAATCAAACACAGTCTCATATGGTTTGGCTGTGTCCCCACCCAAAGCTCATCTTGAATTGTAGTTCCCATAATCCCCGCATGTCACAGGAGGGACCAGGTGGGAGGTAATTGAATAATGGGGGTGGTTACCCCCGTGCTGCTGTTCTTGTGATGCTGAGTGAGTTCTCACAAGATCTGATGGTTTTATAAGGGGCTTTTCTGCCTTTCACTCATTCTTCTCCTTGCTGCTGCCATGTGAAGAACAACATGTTTGCTTCCCTTTCCACCATGATTGTAGTTTCCCAAGGCCTCCCCAGCCATGGGGAACTGTGAGTCAATTAAACCTCTTTCCTTTAAGGATTACCCAGTCTCAGGTATGTATTTATTAGCAGCATGAGAATGGACTAATACAGTCTGATGTGTTGCTACACTCTGAGCTCCATTGGAAAAATTATCACTGAAGAAGAAAAGCCTCAGTTTGTTAGACCTAGCAGATTTCTGTGGAAGAGTACATCTTAACAGAAATAGTATTTCACCACTAAATAGTTCATCACTACATGGATTTCTATAAACTATGGCTCAAACTGTGTTTCTAAAACATACATTCTTTACAGAAGAACGTACAAATCTGCTTTAAGATAATTAGCATTTCAAATAAAGGCAGCCTATGGAATCAGCCCACAACAGATAACTCTATTCAAGCACTTAACACTTAAGTACACCTCTATATATGTCACCAAATTTGACTAAATGAACTGAAATGATCCCATCTCATACATAAGGACATAGAGTAGTGAATTATACTTTTTATCTTTGGATAATTGGGTTCACATTATATAATACTTCCTATATAGGAGATATTTAGATCAGCTGTAAAAAGATTGTTTTTTCTTGTCATAGGCCTCATCTTGGGAAATAGAGAAGAGCTTAAAGGCTTAAAACTTTCCTAACTTTAAGAAGATATGGTAGAGGTAGTTTTGTTAGACTTTTTAAAAGGCAATTTCTATACCATATTTATCATAGTGTATTATTGTTAGTGGCTTAGATAGGGGTTTAATTAGAGAGAATGTGAATTCTTTGAGGGAAAAATGTATTTAAATTATCTGAATATCCTCAGTATCTAGTATAGTATCTGACATATAGATATTAGAAATATTTAATTATATCAGACATGTTGTGAAGAATGCAAATTATTGCATGGGGAAACACCCAAATTGTTGTCCACCCATTGTGACAATAGTAAGTACTTACAGATTTCAAATGAGAAAAGCTTGCATTCTGACTCTAGTCTCACTCTGAGGGTTACAGGACACTGTTCATTTCCACTTGAATAAAAACAAGAAAAAGCAACATTTGTAATTGCAACACTTTTTGATGTTACGTATATTTTGGCAGGTTAGCCATGAAAAGGTCACAATGTCCTTCTCCTTTTTGTCTTCCAAACTCTACCTTTTTTTTTTTTTTCTTGGAGATTTTCTTACCCCTTCACAAACTGAAGTTACTACTTTCTCAATGTTTTTCTTTTTCTAATATTTCCTGGAAAAACTTGTACTTTCTTTAATATTTTAGAAATGAATCCATAAATAATCTTTTCTTTTTTTTTTGGTAGAACATACAAATATCTGTCCATTTGTTTAATATTTAAATTTACAGTAAACTCTGTTCTTCACTTATTTCTCTGGGTACCGGTCTGCTGGCACAAGTGTCCCTGAAGTCCTGACTGAAGATGAGTTGCATTATATGTAAATAATATGCAGAAAAACACAGGAGAATTATTATAGTCTAATAAAGACTCCCTTTTAAATTTTTATTAAAATCCACCAACCTCCTTCAGGATGTTTATTCAGCACTTTCTCGATGTAAAGGCACGTCCTCAGTGTTTTAATCCTGTGTTGTCAGAATTTCCACCCAAAACTCATTGTCCCCCCTCTCCCTGCTGGACCTCTGATCTTTGTATGCCGCTTCCATATAGTAATCCCCGTAAGTCAGGTCACAGTGCACTGACCTCTTTATGTGATCCTCCGGGAGGATCTCATCCACATTCATGGTTTTAACCATGCCTCATATGTTGATGACATCCTACCCGCCCAGGATTGACCTTTCTGTAAGGTTAGTCTTGTATCCAATGGCTTGCTCAACAGCTAAGCTACTCACAATCACAAAGAAACTATCCTCTGAAAGATACACACCAGTCTCTAACATTGGTTACCTGAAGGTGATGAAAGTGAAGAAAGACAGGGAGGTTAGCTTTGCCTTTCTATATTGTTTTCTATTTTATTTTATTTTATTTTACATAGCAAACGTTTGTGTTGCACATTTGTTATTTTGTATTTTGGTAATTACTAAATAAAGACAAAGAAGTAGGAGCAGGAGAGGAAATGTGCTCTACACCTTGCCTCTCTGCCTCCAATTTAGTTCTCCTGAAAGCTATGCTTCATATAGATGATCTTTCTAAAATGGACATCTAACAATTCTGCTCTTCTCCTTAAAGCTAACGGTCTCTTGACTAAAGGATAAAATCTAAAATCCTTAATATGGCATATTTCTCCTTCTTTGATTCAGCCAAACTTTATCTTTCACTTTCAGTTTTGCCTTGATTTGATACTACAGCACTATGTTTTCTCTCAGCTAAACAGGAATTATTCTTTAGACTCAGCTCAGATGTCTTTTCTCTTAGAAGTCTTCTGCAACACTCATCCCCAACATCCAAGTTGGGGTGGATGTACCAGCTCTGTATTCCCATAGCAGCCTAATGCAATAGTTGTCATAAGTGATTAACAGATTTTGGGGGATTCTTAAGTCCTTTTTAGGGGCTCCACAAATTCAGATTATTTTTGTACTAATAGTAAGATGATATGTGCCTTGTTCACTGTGTTGACATTGGTTATTTGGCACATATTTTCCTGAAAATAAATGAAGTTAGGCTGCTACTTCAAGAAAAACATCTAATAGTCTTTATTGTTATGACAAAATTTGAACGTTTAAGAGAAAATTAGAATTTTGGAAAGCTTTTATCAGTCATTGTGAGCTTGATATTATATAATAACATTGATCAACTTTTACAGGATTTATATAACTCAGTGAACCAATATATTTTAAATGATCAATTATAATGTATATAATTATGCATGGCTAAAAGATCCATCCAATATGTGAGATATATCAATTAGTTATGTATAATATGAAAATTTATTAATATTATTTTAGGGTTCCCTTTAATACTAACATTTTAGAAACTACTTGAATTTTGGTGTAGTTTAAAATAATTACCTCAAAAGGCTATTGAAATTCTCTTCTTTTACCAAATATATACTTATGGGAAGTGATATATTTATCATATATAACAACCCAAAAGACATATTACAATAAATTAAAAATAGAAGTAGATATGAAAATCCATGTATCTTCTGCTAAGATGGATATTAAGTAGATTTGCAAAAATTTAAAACAATGCCATTCTTCTAAGTTTTGTGTTTTGGAAGATCTAATTATATTTCACAGAAGAATGTTATGTTAACATGTAAAATGTTTATTGTATTTTAAAATAAATTAATAAATATTTTGAAATACCTCATTTTAAGTTTTTCATAGAGTAAATATTGCTACTTTTAACACCTATATGTCCTCAATAATTTTTAAGCATTTAAAGTGTTCCTGGGATTTAAAAAAAGTTTGAGGACTGCTTCCCTAATGCATGTCTCAGTTATTACATACCACATGGCCTTATAAATATGTTTATGTGCCTGTCTCTGTAATCAAGCATTTAGATCCTTGAATACTGAGCTGTCTTTAATTATTCAGTGTTCAAGGAGGTTTTACAGGGAAGGAAAATATGAGTGTTCCCTTTGTCATTTAATGTTCAATATATTGAAACTCACATCTAAAAGATAAAACTATGAAAACTCATTTTTTTAAAGATTCAAATATCAGTTATTTTGACTAATTTCTCTCAAATAATGTACATGGCAATTATAAATTTCTAAACAATTTAAACAACAATAAAGGTATACACAAATGCAATAATACAAAATTTATAACATTTACATTTAACTTCTTGTCTAAAAGAATCAACTTCATAGACTTACTTTAATTATTCCTTATTTCTATACCAGATTTTGTATGTTCTCAAATTACTTTAATGCTTATTTTGATATTTTCCCGTGGTTTCAGAAAGTATTATATTGATTTCGTTCTGGAATGTTATTGATCTTTCTAGATTCCCCTCTTCTCAGAACAGCAGATGTTACAGAATCAAGGTTATCAAACAGTTACTGAAGATGTTCTCTCAGCCCCCGGTACAAGGGAATTAAACCACAGTGTCATATAATTTGGCTGAGCCCTTTTCAACAATAATGTTTTCCTTGTTTTATATTCTAATGCCCCCTCTTTCTCACATGTATTTTTATTTCCATAAATTATTATCTTTCCAATAAATCAAGTTTTAAATAGCCTGCAATACTTAACACGAATTGTCTTTGCAATGCAGTAACCTGGTTCAATATTATTAACTCTTCATTATTATTTTTATTGTAATTCAAAAGATCCAACCAGTATTTTCATCTCCTAGGAAATAAAGGAGTGAAGCTGCACTCTAACTCTCATCGTTAGTTCTTTGACTAACTGATCGAAATTTTGAAATAGTGTGGAGCATTCTTTCCACTGAGATTTTATGTGTAGCCACATATGTTATAAATAGCTGGAGCTGGTTTAAATATGGTTCTTATGAGTGACTATCGCTGTTCACCATTCCTTCCTATTCTTGGTATGTGGCTACATTTTCCAGAATGACTTGAGTTTACCCAGATAAACTTGGTAAACCAGGATACAATAAATATAGAAATCCCAAATGATATGCCAACAGTTTGTTTATTAACATCTGTAAAAACTGTATACCTCTTACCGTTTTGCAACCTTCTTTTTTATTTTAATTACCTTTGAAACACTGTCTTCACTTGAATTCCAGGATAACACTTTGATGGCTCTTCCTGATCACCTTTCTTCACCTCCTCTGTCAGTTCTTTCCTCTTCATGTCCTCAATCTGTGCATTCGCATATCCAGTGTTCATGTGCATATGTGTACACACACACATAAATGTTAATGACCAATACATTTCTGTCATCAGCCCAGCCTTCCCAGAACTCTAGCCTCATATAGCCACTGCCCACTCTATATGTCTTCTTGAATGCCTAATAGACAACTCACATTTAATATGCTTAGCTCTGTGCTTCTGGTCTTTATCACTAAACCTGCTTCTCTTCCAAATTCTGTAAATGCCAACTCCATTCCTGCAGTTCTTTAAGTGACAATTTTGGCACTACCTTTGACATTTTTTCTCAGACTCCATAGCAGTCTTTCAGAAAATCTTGTTCATGTTAACTTGGAAATATATGCAGAATCTGATTCCTTCTCAAGCTCACATGATTTCTCTCCTGGATTATTGCAGTGGACTCCCACATTGTGATCTCACTTCTACTGTTGCCCCACCTGCAATCCATTGTCCCCATAGCTGCAAATGGCTGTTTATTTCACCCAGGGAAAAGCCAAACTCTCTCCACTGGCAAAACAAACAAACAACAACAAAAAACAAAACCTCTACACAATTCTATTTCCTGGAAATATCTGACCTCATCACCAACATTCTTTATTCTTTATACTACCCTTTACCCAAAGAAACTCCTGGTTCTCTTTCTCTTCTTCACAGCTTCTCTCTGGCATTTATTGCCCACCTTCTTCATTTATTTCTTTCTTTAGTACTCAGCACCATTGAGATACAAGATTTTGCTTATTTATTCATTTTTTCCCTCCACTAGAATGCCAGCTCTAGTGATCGCCCAAAGTAGACACTTAATAAATAAAGGTTGAAGGACTGGATTAAATAAAACATATATCAAATCTGAATATCAATAAGAATTTTTGGTTTTTTATAAATCTAATGTGTTCCAATTAACTGTATTATTGCTATGATTTTTACTACATGGTCAAACTATTTCAACATGGCTATCTGGAACCTCTTTACTATTTATTTATTTATTTATTATATTTTATTTTGAGATGGAGTTTCACTCTGTCACCCAGGCTGGAGTGCCATGGCGCCATCTTAGTTTACTGCAACCTCCACCTCCCAGGCTCAAGTGATTCTCCTGCCTCAGCCTCCCAAGTAGCTGGGACTACAAGTGTGCACCGCCACACCCAACTACGTTTTGTATTTTTAGTAAAGACAGGGTTTCACCATGGCCAAGCTGGTCTCGAGCTCCTGACCTCAAGTGATCTGCCCGCCTAGGACCCCCAAAGCGTTGGGATTATAGGCATGAGCCACCATGCCTGGCCCAGGAACTTCTTTAGATTTTGGTTTTTTTCTTCATAACTGCCTCTGTTACCCTTGAAAGTATTCCTGTGGCAAAAGTAAAATTTCCGGGCCCATTCTATTTTTCTCCTGATGTAAGGTGTGGAATTAGCTACACAGAAAACCAAACAGTCCTGATTTTCTGTAGTGGATAGCAGTATGAGAGACTAAAATCTTTATCCTAGGGGTTTCCTGAAAATTGGAAATGGGTGAAGTTCTAATACTACTGCTATTTCTATTATTGGAGAGCTTTAGTAGTGCCAAGCTATAAATAATATATTATTTTAAGGTCCTAATGTCACACTGGTGTTTCTAATTTAACCAATTAGGTTACCATGTTCTACTTTTCTTTATATGTAATTTCATTGTCTTTTTCTTACTTTGGCCATTTTTGTATCTCCAGAATCTAGTCCAGTGGCAAATAAATAGTAAATGCTCAGTAATTGTTTGACAAGTTAATTATTTTTATATAGAATAGTAAGATAAGATGGGAAGTTTTAAGGACCAGTGTGATTTAAGCCAAGTATTCACATTAATGTAATGTGTCACTAATATAAGTCCGTTTCTTGGGCTAGTTTGGGAGGGCTCATGAGAAAGCTAGTTGAGAAGCGCAAGTATTTCCTGACATTTCTTCTTATCTAGTGTGCTACAACATGTGTTATTTTCTCCTTACAATAGAAATGGGGCCTCTAACAGAACAGATTCTATGTGGTGCATATTTATCCACTTGTATTAAAATTTCACTCAATATCAACTTTTTCTCTAAGGAATTCAAAGTGCTTTACTCAGATTAGGAATGGTGACAAGTCACTTGTGAAGTAAATAATAATGCTTTGAAATAACATAGCACTTATCATCAGTGGAGCCCAAAGCACTTCAAATGATTTATCTCATTTATCTTCACAATGTTCCTGTGAGAAAAGACAAGTATTATCTCCACTTTGAAGATAAGAAACCGTCACAAACTGGTCATGAAGTAAGTCAGGGGCAATGATAGACAATGAGTGAAAGACGGTGCATATGGGACAGATTCTCTTCTCTTTGACCAAAGCGCTGTTTGTAAGACTGCTCTTTTCTGCATAATGAGTTTCAGCAGAATAGTCCTTCCAAAGAACTGTAAAAATCATCTTACAATAAGTCTTACCAATAAGTCATTTATTTATCATTTACCTGGGTGGTGACAACAGTTCCTTCTGAGTAAAATCCCTGTGCTGGAGATTGTGTGGTTCTTGCCAATGATTCGCTCAAATATGATGGGAGATGGTAACTTGTAGGTGCGAGTGTTCAGCAATTTTCTCTATAGTTAATTCTCAACTTTTAAATTCTTTCTATTCCTTTATTATTGAAGCTTTTAGAAATGCAAAGTTGTTTCTAAGGATTTATAAATATTTCTTCCTGATATCCATAGAAAGCCATATAACACTTTAAAACAATAAAAAATTCAGACAATTTTTAAAATGTGTGTGCCTGATGAGAAATACTTCATTTTTATATTTCCTTTACCTAGACTTCCTTCCAAGACTCTGGCAAAACCTTCTCAAGTACACATCTGAGATGGTTAAAGTCAACACACTATAATTCTCCTGACAGCCATGGACCTTAGGCGGCTGCGCCCAGAAAAACTTTTCCAAACCAGCGAGTCAAGGGATTTTGATGCTTGTCATGAAATTCTTCCAAGAGCATCACTGACTTTCTAACTACCCCAGAATTGAATTAGAGTAAAATGGAAAACATTTATTTCAATATCTACAGGAAGTGTTTACTTTGTACTTTAACATTGAATGGGCTTCTAGCTCCTGCTAAGCCACCACTACAAGAATGATAAAATCATTCTGTGAGAGATGCAAAGTTTTACATGGAAGCAATGAAATCAAGTTATTATCAAAATCTCTTCTCCAGAGGATTTCAAGTGGGGGGTTGGGGGAGAAGGGTCCATAAACCCCTATAGAGTCCTTAGATATATTAGTCAAGATTCTCCAGAGAAACCTTGGTTCTCCAGAGCCAATAGGATAGATACAGATTGAGAGAAAGATATAGATAGATATAAATAGATATAGATTATCTATTTCTCTTTCTATCTATATCTGTTTGTATCTATATATATTTCTGTCTATATCTATCTATGCTATTGGTTCTGTTTCTCAGTTCAGTCGTGTGTGCGTATATATATATATATATATATACACACAAATAATTTACAAAATGTAAAAGAACATTGCAATAAAGCTTCATTTATTGAGTGCCTACTATGTGCTAGATACGTTAATTTCTAATGTGCATTATCTAATTTAATCCTCACAGCAGCCCTACTTACTGATTGTCAGCAGCTAATAAGTGGTGATGAACCCAGGTTTTCACCATGAACGAAGACACAATTGACTGATACGGGGTCAGCTCCATTCCCTTCCTATTTTACTTCTCTTTAATCATATATAAAATAAGTGTCCTACACATTCTAACTAAGCCTAATGCCAAAACTTTAATTTCAAAGTTGAGGCCGGGCACGGTGGCTCACGCCTGTAATGCCAGTACTTTGGGAGGCCGAGGCAGGTGGATCACCTGCAGTCAGGAGTTGGAGACCAGCCTGGCCAACATGGTGAAACCCTGTCTCTAATAAAAATACAAAAAAATTAGCCTGCAGGCACGCACCTGTAGTCCCAGCTACTCGGGAGGCTGAGGCACAAGAATCACTTGAGCCTGGGCAGCATAGGTTGCAATGAGCTGAGATCGCACCATTGCATTCCAGCCTGGGTGACAGAACGAGACTCTGTCTCAATTAAAAAAAAAAAAAGTTGAAATATCCATAGGAATGACACAAATATTTTATCAAAAGATCGTTGAATTGAAACAGGAGTGACAGCTCCAACTGCATGGGGGCTGGGATAGTGTGTCATCATCAGTAACAATGATGCTGTTTTCATCTCTGCTGGGGCAATTCTACCCTTGTAGGCTACTGATGTCGCTCAGAAACTACTCCAAGGAAAAGATTTTTATACTTGGAAGATTTAAACCCAATGAGATGATGCACTTGTGGAGTTGAAATAACTCTCATTTGTGTTTTCCTAGAGAAAGCTATTATTGATGAAAGCCTCAAAGGAATAAGGTGTAGGACCAATAGTGCCTTTTTCCTATGGGGCATACAGAATTTTCCTTGCAGATGATGTTGAAGAAAAATTCTACTTGATTCGTATTTTACCTGTGCTCAACAGTCATTCTAAAAATTATTGCCACCCATTAGGAAGATTGGCCTCAGCCATCAAATGGGCAAGGCATACCTGTGAGGACTATCTATAGATAAATAGCTGCTTCATTAAAGGTTAACATTCAAAAAACACCAATATATCTCTGTGTTTGGACAGTTATTATTACACAAGCAAAATGCAACAGTTGTGATATAGTCCTTTACCTAATTTCCTCTGTGATAGTGAAGACCTAGAAGTTTGGATATTCGAGGAGAGGGAGGTGAGACAGAGGAGCAGAAAGGGATGTGTAAGAGGAAAGCAATAACAGAAATGGGAGAGAAATTTAAAATCAGATTTTCTAACTTAAGCTAGGATATTATGGACAGACATACCTATCAACTTTGTCTCTAATTCAGGGCATTTTTTGATAAGCAAAAGCAATGACGTGTACCCTATTAACATTTAATGCTCTGCATTATACTGATGTTACACAAACGTCTTTCTTTGAGACTCTTTGATGAGATCTGGCTGGTGAAGCAATTAACTCCATTCCCTCATCTTAGGTAGTCAGATTTCCCTTTGGCTTTTAAACATCTTTTAATTGGATACTATCTAGTTATTGCTCACATTTTATATCACTAACTTGTCTTTATGGATTTTTATCATTGGTCACTTTTGCCTTCTTTGTGGGAATACAAATGCTCATAGCTTCAATTTATTTTTTCTAATTCGTTACACAAATTGCATTTGTTGTTAGTGGTGGTAGTTCTTGTTATGCAAAATGTTAATGTCAAAGAAAGCCTTTTATTGCATATTAAATGCATATGCAAAAAAATCCTTAGTAATTCTGAACCCAGTTATCTCTGATTTGACCAACTTACCCAACTGAGAGCCAGTTGATGAGATACAAGCCATCTTTATTCTAATTTTGTAAGAACTGTGAAAGGAAGGAAGAGTGTGTTTCTTTTTGTTTGTTTGTTTGCTTGTTTTGATAGAGATGGGATCCCATCACGTCACCCAGGCTGGTCTCAAACTCCTGGGCTCAAGTGATCCACCTGCCTCGGTCTCCCAAAGTGCTGAGATTACAGGCGTGAGCCACCACGCCTGACCAGAAAGAGTGCTTTTAAAGAACAGAAGTCAAGTAATAGAGTCAGCCTGAGTTCCCCTTTTTTGTGTAATATCCCACCCCTGTGCCTTTGCTCATGCTGTTCCTTTGCCTGGAATGGATTTGCTTTTATCCATCCTTCAAAGTCCAACTCAAAGTTACATCTCCTATGAAGCTTTTCCTCATTGCAAAATTCTCTCCCGGATTTTCATTTCAATTTACCTATACTTGCTTAAAAGATGTCACTTTCTACCTCGCCTTGAAACTAATTATGCTCATATCTTATAGCCCTATAATAAACTGTATATTTCTTGGAGTGATTATTGTGTGTGTGTGTGTGTGTGTGTGTGTGTGTGTGTATATATATGTGGGTGTGTATATATATATATACATATATATATACACACACACACACACACATATATATAAAATGCTTCAGTGCCTAAGCAGAGTGCCAAGCACATAGTAGAAACTCAACAAATGCTTGCTTAACAAATGAATTTAAATGCATATGAATTTAATTATACATATTAAGTAACAGTATAGTTTCAAGCAGGATTAACCAATTATTTGTGGCTATATTTCTTGATCAGATGTAAAAGCATTTGTTTCAATCACTAATAAATAATTATTTCTAGAAGTTAAAGACAGAACTTTACTGATTTTAGTTTAAACTAAAACTTATGCTTGATATAATGTCAGTATAATATAATAGTGAAGTTAGATTCAAATTACGTGATTTTTGTAGTTTCTGGGATTTTACTCTTCAAGATACGTGATGTTACATTAAGTGCAGTGTAAGAAAGGGTTATGATTAATATGATGAAAACTATATCTTAGCATATAACTTTAATAAAAGTAAAAAGTTCAAACAGAACATATGAAATTGTGTCTATGAATCAGGAGAATAATCTGCACCTTATTAGTAAAAGTAAATCTTGCTTTTACTGAGCCATAAGTGTTTTTGTATCTAGAGCTGGCATTACAGAACTACTGAGATACAGAAAAAAAAAATGTGCTAGGACATAAACTCTTCTCATGATTTAAGATATGTCAAAAGATGTAGCTATCTTCAAAAGAAATAAAGCCTACCATCACCAACATTTGCTGAAATCAGCTTATAATTGTTTGGGGGTCTGGGGGGCTGCTAGAGACTGCACCTGCCTCCCTAACTACGGCTTTCCACTTTTCATTTTAAAGAGGCTAGTACCCCATCATGCTCACAATCTCCAAAGCAGTTCCTGCCTCGCCTCCAAGCTGGCAGAAACCTTGATTCTGATTCTCAGTTGGTTTTCTGCCTGTCAGAAGGAAACTTCCAACAGTTTGCTATGGGTTTTTTTCTTCATTCCCTTCCAGGCTTTGTTCCTCACCATACACATTGCCAGTTTAGCCTAAGCAATGTCAATGGGGTAGGCTGAATTGTGATTCAGGGCAAGTCTAATTTCTCCCAACAGACAATTTCAAGCTAATGCTGACCATCAGAGGAAGGCTGTCATTGATATCATCTGGTTAATGGCATAACTTGGTCCACTCAACTCAAATTGCATCACTTACACTAATCTGCTGCAGTTCTGCAGCCCCACTCTGGAAGAGCCCTCTGCCTCACTGACAGGAGTGTGCCATTTGGTCAGAGAGCATGATGTAATTGCAACTGCTTTTCTTCTGATGAAGTATTTAATATGACCTTGCTATCATCTTCAAATAAATTATTTACCCTTCTAACAGCCAGAAATTGTCCAGACAAACTTAAGTAGCAATAAATTTCATAAATTATTACAGGTCAGAATGTACTCCAAAGTGACTCCAGTCAGTAGCAGCCCATGGAAAATCCTATAAAACTCCATTTTCCTCTGTCCAGCCAAGGTAGATTGGTAGACATAAAGCTGAGTTATCAAATCTTACTTTTACTCATCTGCTCTCAGAAGCTTACAAGTAATAAACAACTTCATGTAGTCGGCAGACAAATTGATGGTGGGGAGCTCTCCATTAAAAGGATAAAACAATGATGCTTTGTTTTCTTCTTACACAAATGGCCAGCTGAGATTCATTTGGTTTTCATTTTTAGAATAAAGCAGTAATTTCTGGTGTGACCTAAATGCACCACAAAATAAAGTATTCATGACAGACCTACATTCTTGGGGAAAATATTTTACTCTTCTTAATAAAGAAAACTACATTAAAAGACTTATGACTTCACTAGATATTATTCAGCCATTGTGGCTTTGCACCTAAGACAGCTTCATGTTAAATTTCCTTTTAGGTTTAAGTGTTCACTTTTCATCAACAATCTTTGCTAATATACCTGAGAGAGGGAAAACAGGGAATCAAAAACCTCGTTGGCCTCTCTGCATGACCCCTCCAAATTTAATTTTATGAATCACTTTGATTTTTTTTCTAGCAAAAGCAAATTTGCTAACTATCAAGTATTCTCAAAGCCAGAGCCTCATGTAAAACAGAGAGCTCCTGATGGTGCAATTACCTGGTCATTGATACTAGTGAGCCTTTCTGTGTTTCACTCTTATGAGATGAAAAGTTGTTATTAAAGAATAACATATAAAGTTGGATGTAGCTTTGGACCTACCAGAGAGTGCAATGAACACTTCTGGAGGCCTGAGAAGTGGCTTCTTTATTCTGACTGAAACAAACGCCATCATGGAAATAACTCTTAGAAAACTGGGGAGTTTTCAAAGACATCCTCTTGAAAAAGAAAGAAAGAAAGAAAGAAATCTCCAGTTCCTGGGAAACAGTGACAGATTAATATGCAGAGTGATGCATGGCTGTCACAATCAGCACTTGCCTCAGTGATTCCTAGATTGTTAATAGCTACCTTCTGGTGTATAGGCTTGAAATTCCTATAGTCTACTGTGCACCAACAAATATTGACCAGATAGTGCTGGCCACTGCAGTGGGCAGCAGTGTTTCTCCAAATACAAGGCATAGAAAAAAAAGAATATGATTTTCTTTCTCAATTAATAATTGGAAGAGAGACATCATCAGCATTTTAGTTTTAAATAAGATTTCCATCTTAAATGAAGGGGATGGGGACACTAAAATGAAAAAAGGGTGGTGGGGAGTCAAGAACCTGTTCTAATTCAGTCTTTTTGTTTCCTCCATGCCACACAAACTTCTTTTTAGAAATTGGATTCTTTGCCTGTTCGTTAAGATTCATCCCAGGGTCCTGCAGATCTATCACAATCTGGGCACTCTGTACATTTTCTAACTACTCAGGCCCAAACCTCACTGTCATGCTTGACATTCCCTTCTTCCATATTCTATATTCAATCCATCGGCAAATCCTCTCATCTCTACCTTTCATATATATTCAGCATCCATCCAATTCTCATCACATCCACTGCTACCATGTTCATCTGGCTTGAGCCACCGTCATTTCTTGCCTAGAATATTGCAATGGTTTCCAAATGGAATTCCTTGCTTCTACCCTTGACACCCCCGACCCCTACAAATTATTCTTAAAACTTCAAGAGAGTGAACGTGTTAGAACTAGTGAGATTCAGAGGCAGATTTATTGTGAAACTAACGAAGCTTAAACTTCTAGGTTCTTCTCCTAACAGTTCATTCCCAAGGCTCTAAGAGGGCCCCAAGTCTAAGCAATGTGGTTAGATGGTAATAAATTTCTTGAAGTTTTCAAAAGTAAGATTGTTAAGTATTTTTAAAAACCTGAATTCTAAAATTAACATACCTGGAAATTGAGGCTCCACAAAAACTAAATCAGATAGTATCACTACTTTTGTCAGATCATCTCTGTCCTCTGTTCAAAAACCTCTAATGGCTTCCCATCTCATTCAGAATAAAAAAATTATTAACTAAGGCCAAAAAAGCCCTCACTATGTCTCTGACTCATTTCCTACCACTGGATCCAGTCACACAGGCTCCTTGTTATTTGTGGAACCTGCTAAATGCACCTGTACATCACAGCCTGTCCAATGTGTCACTGTTTCTACTTAGAAGGCTCCTTCCTGAGCAAGCTGATGGGGACTACCCTCTCTTCCTCCAGATATTTCTGCTCAGATGTTGCATTTATTAAAGGAGAGAACTTCCTTCGCCAAACTATTTTTTAATATGCTTCCCCACCCATCTTTGACACTTCTCTTCTTGTTAAATTAAAAAATTTTCTTTCAAACCACTTACCATCTCTTGCTTCAATTTGTTGCCCCCCTCCACCAGTTACACATTCTCATTACTAGAATATAAGCTCCTTGTTATACATCCTCATTACTAGAATATGAGCTCCTTGATGGCAAACTATAGATAGAAAAACAGATAGATGGATAGATGATTGATAGATAGATAGATAGATGATAGATAGATATAGATATAGATATAGATATCTCACTCTTCCCTATTGCCTAGCATCGCATTTGGCACACATAAATCTTGGATTCATCCATTCAACAGAAACATACCAAGTATGTTTGTATACACTGGAGAGAAAGCAGAGAACAACGAAACCCCTTTCTGTGGTACATGCGTTCTTACAGACAGAATGTTACTGTTGCTTCTCTATAGTTGAACTGTAAATCACCCAGGTAAAACTGAGGTCTTAAATGTCTGTGAATTATTTTGATAATGAAATAATGTTTTTTCTATTTGATACTTCTTATACCCACAAAATCCCAAGTAGAATTCCTTATTTGTACTACCTTTTGCTATTTAAGGAAGAAGACTTTTACACTTATATTAGCTAAGCTTTAAGAGTGTAAGCATATATAAAAGGACATCTTGTGTCTCAAGTACTAAAATGAGAAGAATCGTAGTACTCCTCTGTAGGGCATGTCTTAAGAAGAATGTAATTTACTGATTACTTAATGAGAAAAGATTTCTTTTTTAAACAAACTTGTAAAAGAATAATGTGTATTATCTTCTTCTGTTTTGAGGCAATTATAAGTAGTAATGTCAGTATGAACTTTAATAAAGTTTAATTTGTTTTTATCTTTTTTTTTTTTTTTTTTTTTTTTTTGAGACGGAGTCTCGCTCTGTCGCCTGGGCTGGAGTGCAGTGGCGCGATCTCGGCTCACTGCAAGCTCCGCCTCCCGGGTTCACGCCATTCTCCTGCCTCAGCCTCCCGAGTAGCTGGGACTACAGGCGCCCGCTACCACGCCCGGCTAATTTTTTGTATTTTTAGTAGAGACGGGGTTTCACCGTGTTAGCCAGGATGGTCTCGATCTCCTGACCTCGTGATCCGCCCGCCTCGGCCTCCCAAAGTGCTGGGATTACAGGCGTGAGCCACCGCGTTGTTTTTATCTTTTTTATTTCAAACACTCATGTTTACTAGGCTGGCCTCTGAGTCCATAGGTCTTTACCATTATACTGTATTGCAGTCACATGGAAATATAAATAAGTTTGCTTGTAAATAGAAACGAAACATCTATATAAACATTAATGCAAACAGGAATTAGAAGAAAGCTGGAGTAACCATTTAATCTAGAAAAAGTGGACTTCAGAGCCAGGGACAAAGAGGGACATTTCATAAAGATAAGGAGATGATTAACTCATCAAGAGGGCATAAATATTCTAAATTAGTATACACCTAATAATAGAACTTAAAAATACACAAAACAGACACTAACAGAACTAAAAACAATAATAAGACAAATCCAAAGTTACAGCAGGGGCCTTCAACATGTTATCTTGGTAGCTGAAACAATTTGGGCAGCACTGTCAATAAACATGATCTATTGACATTTATGGAGCTTCCCATCTAACTACAGTAGAATACCATTCATTCAAGTTTGCATGGAACATTCACCAAAATAGACTATATTCTAACTCCATAAAATAAGTATCAATAAATATAAAAAAAACCCCAATTATACAAAGTCTATCCTCTCAACAAACACATGTGAAAATTAAATAACACACTTCCAAATTACTCAAGACTTTAATCACTAGGGAAATTGGAAAATATTTTTAACTAAATGAAAATAAAATTGCAACATAAAAATTGGGGAGATGCAGGTTAATTGACGATAAGAGAAAAATTCCTATTATTAAAATCTCATATAAGAAAGGAAGAAACTTCTCAAATCAATGATATAAGTTTTCACTTTAAGAAACAAGAAAACTCACACAATATTCTGAGATAACAAACCTGCACAGGTATCCCTGAATCTAAAATAAAAGTTAAAATTATAAAAAAAGAAAAAGTAAAAGAAACAAGAAAATTAAACCCACTCTAAGCAGAAAGAAGAAAACAATAAACATATCAAAGAAATAGAATGCAGAACAATACAGAGAAAAATGTATACCACCAAAAAACAGTTATTCAACAAGATCAATAAAACTGAAAAACTACTAGCTAGAATAATCATGGAAAAAGAAAAGAAGAGACAAATTACTAGTATCAAAACAAAAAACATACAGATTTTTAAAAAGGAAGAAGTAAAACTCTTTCTCTTTGCAAATAACTGATTGGCTCTGTAGAAAAATCATAAGAAGTTACAGGAAGAAGCTATTAGAAATATAAAAGGAGTTAAGTAAGGTCACGAGATACAGGACCATATGTGAAAGTCTATTGTATTTTTACATATAGACAACAAACAATTGGAAACCATTTTTTAAGGGTCATTTATATAAGCAACAAACTCTAAGAAGTGCTTAGAGATAAACTTAAATTATCAAAACCTATACACTGAAAACTACAAAAGAATGCTGAGAGAAATTAAAGACAATATAAAATAATAGAGAAATAGATGGATTACATTAATGGATCAGAAGACTCATTATTTTAAGATGATGATTATCTCTAATTGATCTATAGTTTCAATGGAATCCTAATCAAAATCATACCATGATATTTGATAGATATTGATGAATTTTTAATTCTAAAATTTATGAATAGGTAAAGGACTAAACATCTTGGAGAAAAAATACAAAGTCAGAGTACCTTACACTATCTGATTTGAATACTTATTATAAAGCTAAAGCAATAAGACACTTAAATATGAATGTAAAAGTAGACATACTGACCAATGTAATTGTAATAAGAGTAGCAAATTCACACATATAATGCCAATTGATTTTTTAATTTACATGAAAAAGTAATCCAATAAGGAATGGATAATCTTTGCCACAAATGGTATTGGAACATTTCAACATCTGTATGCAGAAGAAGGAAAAGAAAAAGAAGATGAGGAGGAGAAAGAAAGGGAAGAGGGTTGTGGCAGGAGGGGGAGAGAAGGAGAGGAGGAATCACCAACATAAAAAACAAAAAAACCCCAAATCTTTGACCGTTAACTCACAGAATACATAAAATTAATTCAAAATAGAAAATTGACTGAAATGTAAAAGGTAAAGAAAATAAAACATCCATAAGGAAACCTAGGATAGAGTACTTACATTTTGAAGTGGTCAAACATTCCTTACATAAACACAGAAAGCCAAAAACACTTAGAAATACTATAAAATGGACTTCATCAAAATTAAAACTTTCTGCTATTTGAATGACAATGTTAAGAAAATGAAAGAGCAAACCACAGCCTGGAAGAAAATATTCATAATACATAGATATGAAAATAGAGTTGTATACAGAATAGACAGAAAATTCCTACAATTCAATGATGAGAAGAGAAATACACTAATGAAAAAGGCTAAAAATATTTGAACAGGCAATTTACAAAAGAAGATATACGAAGAGCCAACAAATACGTGATAAGATCCTCATCCGCTGTCTTAAGAAATGCAAATTAAAACTACATCACTTTGAATGGTTGCAATTAAAAAGTTGGATAAAATCAAATGTTGGTGAGAATGGGGACCAATGGCAACTTTCATTTATTTCTGGTGGAAATAGAATGGTACTAATCTAGTTTGGAAAACAATTCTGCAGTCTCTTATAAAGTTAAAAATGCACTTACCTTATAATCCAGCCAATCTACCCTTAAGTATTTACCCAAGAGAAGTGAAAATACATTCACACAAAGATTTGTAGGTAAGTGTTCACAGGCACTTTGTTTACAATAGCATAAACATTAGAAACAAGTCATACACCTATCAACTGATGAGTGGACAAATTGTGGCACATCTATGCAATGGAAAGCAACTCAGCATTAAAAGAATAGAATTACTAATAAATACAACAACATATGAATCTCAGAAACATTATGGTAATCAAAAGATTGTGGAAACACAAAGAGAACATATTGCATGATTATATTTTTGAGAAACTCTAGAAAATTTTAAATTGTTATGTGAAAAGTAGATCCCTGGCTGCCTGGATCAGGGGGTGAGGAGAAGAGACTGCATGGGTAAAAGCATAAATAAGTATTTTCTGGCAATATTCTTTATCTTGATTGTGGTGTTAGATGCATGGGAGTATGTTTTTGTCAGAACTCATCAAACAGCAATTACGAAGAGCACAGTTTATTGTTTTTAAATTATACCTCAATAAAGTTGATTAAAAGGAAATAGTATGTGAGTGGGCTAAGCGGGCCTCTTCCTTAGTTACCAGAAGCAATTCCTCAGTCTGTAGAATGGATAAAAATGCTCTTGTAGTTTATGGGTTTTTTCCTTAAAGCTACTGACATGTTCCTCTATGTTGCACAAAAAATAGCCAACTGCCCAGTGCCGTCTTCATTGTTTTACAGCTGCTAGAAAATAATAGTATTCTATAATTTAGAATCCTCCAGAACTAAAAGATCTATATCACCATCACCAAGTTTAAGTTATCTGGATTTATGAAGTTTCATTGTGCATAAAAGTAAAGGGGGATATTTGAATACAATAAAGTATATGTTGTGCTGCTTTAAAATAAAGATGTGTGTAATGCAGGATGTAGTTTAAGATTAAAGGAAACAGCTCAGGAAATCCTTGCTTAATTGAATTGAACGCTTTCCCTAAGATGCCTGTTTGGATTAATCACAAAATTGAAATTAATTATATTCCC
The DNA here is from genome assembly GCF_028858775.2 of Pan troglodytes. Classification (NCBI taxonomy): domain Eukaryota; kingdom Metazoa; phylum Chordata; class Mammalia; order Primates; family Hominidae; genus Pan; species Pan troglodytes. Next base: position 135,190,632 of record NC_072398.2, read on the forward strand.
TTGGAGAACAGTTAATATTTGGTCCAAAGTCCAACCCTCTGCCTTTGGAAAGAATTGAAGAGGAATTTGGCAAAGGGAGAAAAACCTGGCAAAAGAACTTTGGGAGTGGACAACATTTGAGATATAATGCTTAGGAAAAAAATATAGGCTCTAGAGCTTATGTAGATACAAGTGGCATCAGATAAAATGATAGACAATCTGGTTGAAATGATTCAGATGTATTTTGAGGTACAGTGAGATGAGGAATAGTCTTTCAGCCACATTATTTTAAAGTTCAAAATAGTATTTAGGAATGTCTGATCTAACTCCCTTATGTCAAAGGATAAAATGGGGACAGCAACATGCCAAATAGTTTGCTTTTGGTTTCTCTAATGAGTTGAAGAATCTAGAAAAAAAATCAGATTTTCTGACATCTCATTCAATGATTTTTCCATATTGCTCTGTTTGCTGATTCTTAAACACATTCTTAAAGGAAAGTGGTAAATGTCACTATCTAGCTAGAAGAAGGGCATAAATAGATATTTTGGTAATCATGTATTTGGCGATTGTGACAAAAATTATCAGGACAAATGTCTTTTATTGGCTATAAAAATTCCATTTTATTATTATAAAATGAGAAATCACTAAAGAAATTTCTCCATTCAAGCTAATATTTTAAAACAGTATGAATCCATCCCATATGCTAGCAAACAACATTTTATGTCACAATTTGACACATAGAAATACAACTTGAAGCATCAAAAATTAATAGTTTATATTCGAACTGCAGTCCCCTAAAAGCAGGTAATGTGAATTATTTAAGGGTAATTTTGATCTGAGAAAAATTCCCCAGCATCATTTGCCTTTGGGAATGCAGAAATCTTGTCTTGTAATTTGCTTTATAGGTCTATACATTTGTTTTCCATCTTACAGTATAATACTCTGTTTGTCAATCTGTTTTTACAATTGGGCAATTTAGGAATGTATCATCAAACCTAACTGCTGGAGGAGTATTCTTCTTAGTGCTTAAAAAGTATTGTTTTATTCAGTCAATACATGCTAAAAATTAATAAGAACAAAATAAAATGGGAGGCTCAACTAGTACTCAAGGGGAGAAATTTGAAACACATAGTATGGAATAAACCATGTACAAATTCAAGTGATTTCATGCTATTTTAAACCAATGTACCAGATCAATTTTATGTCATTTTCTTTTCTTTTTAAAAGTGATAATACTGTAACTACTATCTGCATAGGTCTGTGATGAGTGCTCCACTGCTGTGTTTTATTCTGAAAAGAAAAACAGAAATTTATGATGAAGTGAAAAAGATTTTAGTGGAACCCAGTGGTGAAAGATAAACAATTGAATCCTCAATACTAGTACTTATTTGAAGGAAGAAAAAAGTTCATTTTAAGGTAAGAAGACATTACGAAGGAAACAGGAGAAAAGTTAGACTGAGGTGTTTGTGCAAGAAGAGAATAGTAATGAGATTTGAAGGGTTTGAGGGCAAAACATACAAGCACATGTTTGCAAGAGTATCTGAAACCTCAAACAGCAGCAGAGCACTAAAAAGAGAGATAAGAGTTTGGTTTTTTAAAAGGAGTGTGCAGTACACGATGCTTAGCTTTTTAGAAAACGACTTCTCCACTTTTGCCTGCCTAAAATTTTTTAGAATTCCGGTTTTCTTTTCAAATATTAATGAAGCACTGGATTTTAGTGGCTGTTTCTAAGTAGTACTATTTTGGCTTAACTTGTATATGTTTCCCCTCAAAAATAAATGAAAATACTTAATCGAGGCACAAACTTGAAGTATTTAATTTTTTTTTTTTTAGTTTTATCAACACTCTGGTTTCTTCTAATTTCATAGAATCTGAGACACTAAAAGAACTTTCACAAAATAAGTTAATTTGGGATCATGACATGTCAACATGGCTCACTGAATTTTTTTAATTGACTGTTATTACTGAAATGATATTCAATCACGTAAAGTTTAGAGGCACTTTAAGCTGAATATTAATATTCTTGCATGGAATCTGGTAATAGTTAGTGTAGATGTGCAGCATTTTTGGAGAAAATAAACCAATTACAATAACTATTGAGTATATTCCTCAGTTGGGCTATGCTCTTCAACTAAGTTAGAATCCTTGGGCATTATTTTGGCATTTGGAACTCTCTTTTTCTAGCTCCAGTTGCAAGATATTGTCAGAACTATTTGGAAAATAATTTTCTTTCTTTTTCATCAAGTTGTATCAACAAATAAGGACAATAATAGTTACTAAGCATTTTTATTTATCAATTAGTTTTCTGGGAATGATAGAATATGTAGAAAACGTCATAACTGACTACCTTCAGGGAACGTCAGCAACCTACACATGAAAACCACTGACCCCAAATGCCAAGTTTCACCCAGAGTATAATTTCGTGTTACATATAACATTTGACATGACTGGATTATTTTTCTCTGTGTAAGGAAACCAAAAGCAGAGGCAAAAGGAAAGAACAATCCCAATATCTCATTTAGTGGTATTAAAGTGATACCACAATCACATTTCAGATTTTACATTGGATGAGTCCCATTCCTCTTTCTGTGTGGGGTAAACCCTACTAGAGTATTACCTATAGGGAACAATACCTTATTGAATTGGTAGGTTCTTCATGGGATAATTTAAAGGATATTTGGGGAAAGAAACAAAGGATGAGAGGGAAGAAAAGGGTATTACTCTTTACCCTTGTATTAAAGGGTAAATACAAGGTTAGAAGCTGGAGGAATAGAGAAGTGTTATACAATGGTTTTAGGAAAGTGGTTCAGGAAGGAGGGGCCAAAATGGCTGAATAAACACAGCTCCAGTCTTCAGCTCCCAGTGAGACCAACCCAGAAGGTGGGTGATTTCTGCATTTCCAACTGAGGTACCCAGTTCATCTCACTGGGACTGGCTAGGCAGTGGATGTGGCCCATAAAGAATGAGGAGAAGGAGGGTGGGGCATTGCTTCACCTGGAGAGTGTACAGAATGGGGGAACCTTTATCCCCCAGCCAAAGGAAGCAGTGAGAGAATGGGCTACCCACCAGGGGTACAACACTTTTCCCACAAAATTTTGCAATCCTCAGATCAAGAGATTCCCTTGTGAGCCTATACCCCAGGGCCCTGGGTTTCAGGCACAAAACTGGATGGCTGTTTGGGCAGGCACTGAGCTGCAGGAGTTTTTACATACTCTAGTTGCACCTGGAACTCCAGTGATACAGGAAAACCATCCACTCCCCTGGAAAGAGGGCTGAAGCCAGGGAGCCAAGGGGTCTCACTCAGCAGGTTCCACCCCCATGGAACTCAGCAAGCTAAGAACCACTGCCAGCACAGCAGTTTGGAATCTGCCTGGGATGACCCAGTTTGGTGGGGGAGGGGTGACCACCATTACTGTGGCTTTAGTTGGCAGTTTTCCCCTGACAGTGCCAAGGAGACTGAGAGGTTTAGACTAGGTGGAATTCACCACAGTGCAGCTAAGTGGCCTTGGCCAGACTGCTTCTCTAGATGCCTCCTCACAGGGCAGGGCATCTCTGCAGGAAATCCAGCAGCTCCAGTTAGGGGCTTACAGACAGAACTCTCATCTCCCTAGGAAAGAGTACGTTGAGGGAAAGGTGGCTGCAGTCTCAGGTTTAGCAGATTTAAACTTTTTTACCTGCCGGCACTGAAGAGAGCAGCTGATCCTGACAAGGGGGATTCTCCCAGCACAGCGCACTAGCTCTGCTCAGGGAAAGACTGCCTCCTCAAGTGAGTCCCTGACCCCATTCCTCATAACTCAGAGAGACCTCCCAACAGGGGTTGACAGACGCCTCATACAGGAAAGCTCCAGATGGCATCAGGCCAGTGCCCCTCTGGGATGAACCTTCCGGAGGAAGGAGCAGGCAGCAATCTTTGCTGTTCTGCAGCCTCCACTGGTGATACTTAGGTGAACAGGGTCTAATGTGAACCCACAGCAAACTGCAGCAGACCTGCAGAAGAGGAGTCTGACTGTTAGAAGAAAAACTAACAAACAGAAAACAACAACATCAACAAAAAAGACACCTCCCAAAAAACCCATCCAAAGGTCATTAGCCTCAAAGATCAAAGGTAGATACATCCATGAAAATGAGGGAAAAAACAATATAAAAACAATGAAAATTCCAAAAGCCAGGATGCCTCTTCTCCAAATGACTGCAACACCTCTCCAGCAAGGGTGCAGAACTAGATGGGAGATGAGATGGATGAATTGTCAGAAGGTGGGTAATAACAAACCCCGCTGAGCTAAAGAAGCATGTTCTAACCAATGCAAAGAAGCCAAGAATTTTGATAAAACATTACAGGAGCTGATAACTAGAATAACCAGCTTAGAGAGGAACATAAGTGACCTGATGGAGCTGAAAAACACAGCATGAGAACTTCATGAAGCATACAGAAGTATCAATAGCCAAATCGATGAAGTGGAAAAAAGGATATCAGAGTTTGAAGACCATCTTTCTGAAATAAGGCATGCAGACAAGATTAGAGACAAAAGAATGAAAAGGAACATGTAAAACCTCTGCAAAATATGGGACTATGTGAAAAGACCAAACCTATGATTGGAGTACCTGAAAGAGATGGGGAGAATGGAACCAAGTTGGAAAACACACTTCAGGATAGTATCCAGGAGAAATTCCCCAACTTAGCAAGACAGGCTAACATTCAAATTCAGGAAATACAGAGAATACTGCTAAGATACTCCATGAAAAGATCAACCACAAGACAAATAATCATCAGATTCTCCAAGGTCGAAATGAAGTAAAAAATGTAAAGGGCAGCCAGAGAGAAAGGCTAGATAACCTACAAAGGGAAGCCCATCAAACTAACAGTGGATCTCTCAGCAGAAACCCTACAAGCCAGAAGAGAGTGGGGGCCAATATTCAACATTTAAAAGAAAAGAATTTTCAACCCAGGATTTAATATTCAGCCAAACTAAGCTTCATAAGCAAAGGAGAAATAAGATCCTTTCCAGACAAGCAAATGCTGAGGGATTTCATCACCACCAGGCCTGCCTTGCAAGAGCTCCTGAAGGAAACACAAAATATGGAAAGGAAAAACTGGTATCACCTACTGCAAAAACACACCAAAATGTAAAGACCAATAACACTAAGAAGAAAGTGCATCAACTAGTGTGCAAAATATCCAGCTTGCATCATGATGACAGGATCAAATTCACAGGTAAAAATACTAGCCTTAAATGTAAATGGATAAATGCCCCAATTAAAAGACACAGACTGGCAAATTGGATAAACAGTCAAGACTCATCAGTGTGTTGTATTCAGGAGATCCATCTCATGTGCAAAGACACATATAGGCTCAAAATAAAGAGGTGGAGGAAAATTTACCAAGCATATGAAAAGCAAAAAAAAAAAAAAAAAAAAGAAAGCAGGGGTTGTAATCCTAGTCTCTGACAAAACAGACTTTAAACCAAGAAAGATCATGAAAGACAAAGAAGGGCATTACATAATAGTATGGGGATCAATTCAACATGAAGAGCTACCTTAAATATATATGTACCGAATACAGGAGCACCCAGACTTATAAAAACTAATTCTTAGAGAACTACAAAGAGACTTAGAGTCCTACACAATAATGGTGGGGGACTTTAACCACTCACTGTCAATATTAGACAGATCCACAAGACAAAAAATTAACAAAGATATTCCGACTTGAACTCAGTTCTAGATCAAATGGACCAAATAGACATCTACAGAACTCTCCACCCCAAATCAACAGAATATACATTCTTCTCAGTGCCACATGGCACTTATCCTAAAATTGACCACATAATTGGAAGTAAAACACTCCTCAGCAAATGCAAAAGAACAGAAATCATAACAAATAGTCTATCAGACCACAGTGCAATCAAATTAGAACTCAGGATTAAGAAACTCACTCAAAACCACACAACGACACAGAAATTGAACAACCTGCTCCTGAAAGACTCCTGAGTAAATAATGAAATTAAGGCAGAAATAAATAACTTCTTTGAAATGAATGAAAACAAGGAGACAATGTACCAAAATCTCTGGGACACAGCTAAAGCAGTGTTAAAAGAAAAAATTATAATACCAAATGCCCATACCAGAAAGCTAGAAAGATCTCAAATTGACACCCTAGCACCACAATTAAAAGAACTAGATAAGCAAGAACGAACAAATACAAAGGCTAGCAGAAGACAAGAAATAACTAAGATCAGAGCAGAACTGAAGGACACATAGACATGAAAAACCCTTCAAAAACTCAATGAATCCAGGATCTGGGTTTTTGAAAAAAAAAAAATAGCAAAATAGATAGACCGCTAGCTAGACTACTAAAGAAGAAAAGAGAGAAGAATCAAATATACACAATAAAAAATGATAAAGGGGCTATCATCATTGACCCCAAAGAAATACTACCATCAGAGAATACTATAAACACCTCTACGCAAATAAACTAGAAAATCTAGAAAAAATGGATAAATGCCTGGACACATACACCCTCCCAAGATGTAAACCAGGAAGAAGTTGAATACCTGAATAGGCCAATAACAAGTTCTGAAATGGAGGCAGTAATTAATAGCTTACCAACCAAAAAAAATCCCAGGACGAGATGGATTCACAGCTGAATTCTAACAGAGGTACAAAGAGGAGCTGGTACCATTCCTTCTGAAAGTATTCCAAACAATAGAAAAAGAGAGACTCCTCCCTAACTTATTTGATGAGGCCAGCATCATCCTGATACCAAAACCTGGCAGTGACACAACAAAAAAAGAAAATTTCAGGCCAATATCCCTGATGAACATTGATGAGAAAATCCTCCATAAAGTACTGGCAAATCAAATCCAGCAGCACATCAAAAAGTTTGTCTACCACAATCAAGTCGGCCTCATCCCTGGGATGCAAGGCTGGTTCAACATGTGCAAATCGATAAACATAATCCATCACGTAAACAGAACCAATAACAAAAATGACATGGTTACATCAATAGATGCAGAAAAGGCCTTTGATAAATTTCAACATCCTGTTAAAAATTCTCAATAAACTAGGTATTGATGGAACATATCTTGAAATAATAAGAGCTATTTATGACAAACCCACAGCCAATATCATGCTGAATGGGCAAAAGCTGGAAGCATTCCCTTTGAAAACAGACACAAGAAAAGGATGCCCTCTCTTACCACTCTTATTCAACATGGGTATTGGAAGTCCTGGCCAGGGCAATCAGGCAAGAGAAACAAATAAGTTGTATTCAAATAGGAAGAGAGGAAGTCAAATTGTCAAATTGTCAAAAATCATGTCAATTGTTTGCAAATGACATGATTCTATATTTAGAAAACCCCATCATCTCAGCCCAAAAACTCCTTAAGCTGATAAACAACTTCAGCAAAGTCTCAGGATAAAAAATCAATGTGCAAAAATCACAAGCATTGCTTTATACCGATAATAGACAAGCAGAGAGCCAAATCATGAATGAACTCTTATTCACAATTGTTACAAAGAGAACAAAATACCTAGGAATACAGCTAACAAGGGATGTGAAGGACCTCTTCAAGAAGAACTACAAACCACTGTTCAAGGAAATAAGAGAGGACACAAACAAATGGAAAAACATTCCATCCTCATGGTTAGGAAGAATCAATATCATGAAAATGGCCATACTGCCCAAAGTAATTTATAGATTCAATGCTATTCCCATCAAACTATTGACATTCTTCACAGAATTAGAAAAAAACTACTTTAAATTTCACATGGAACCAAAAAAGAGTCTGTATAGCCAAGATAATCCTAAGCAAAAAGAGTAAAGCTGGAGGCATCATGCTACCTGACTTCAAACTATACTACAAGTCTACAATAACCAAAACAGCATGGTACTGGTACCAAAACAGGCATATAGACCAATGGAACAGAACAGAGACCTCAGAAATAACACCACACATCTACAACCATCTGATCTTTGACAAACCTGACAAAAACAAGCAATGAGAAAGGATTCCCTATTCAATTAGTGGTTCTGGGAAAACTGGCTAGCCATATCCAGAAAACTGAAACTGTACTCCTTCCTTACACCTTATACCAAAATTAACTCAAGATGGATTAAAGACTTAAATGTAAAACCCAAAACCATAAAAACACTAGAAGAAAACCTAGGCAATACCATTCAGAACATAGACATTGGCAAAGATTTCATGATGATAATGCCGAAAGCAATTGCAGCAAAAGGCATAATTAACAAAAGGGATCTAATTAAACTAAAGGACTTCTGCACAACTAAAGGAACTAGCATCAGAGTGAAGAGGCAACCTACAGAATGGAAGAAAATTTTTGCAATCTACCCATCTGACAAAGGTGTAATATCCAGAATCTACAAGAAACTTAAATTTACAAGAAAAAAAAAACCCCATCAAAAAGTGAGTGAAGGATATAAACAGACACTTCTCAAAAGAAGACATTTACATGACCAGCAAACATATGAAAAAAAGCTCACCATCACTAATCATTAGAGAAATGCAAATCAAAACCACAATGAGATACCATCTCACACCAGTCAGAATGTGATTATTAAAAAGTCAAGAAACAATAGATCTTGGCAAGGCAGTGGAGAAATAGGAATGCTTTTACAGTGTTGGTGGGAATGTAAATTAGTTCAACCATTGTGGAAGACAGTGTGGTGATTCCTCAAGGATATAGAACCAGAAATACCATTTGACCCAGCAATCCCATTACTGGGTGTATACCCAAAGGAATATAAATCATTCTACTATAAATGCACATGCACACGTATGTTTACTGCAGCACTGTTCACAATAGCAAAGACTTGGAACCAACCCAAATGTCCATCAATGATAGACTGGATAAAGAAAATGTAGTACATATACACCATGGAATATTATGCAGCCATAAAAAAGAATGAGATCATGTCCTTTGCAGGGACATGAAGCTGGAAGCCATCATCCTTAGTAAACTAACACAGGAACAGAAAACCAAACACCACATATTCTCACACATAAGTGGGAGCTGAACAATGAGAACACGTGGCCACAGGGAGGAGAACAACACACACCAGGGCCTGGTGGAGGGTTGGGGGCAAGGGGAGGGAAAGCATTAGAACAAATAGTTATTGCATGTGGGGCTTAAAACCTAGATGATAGGTTGATAGGTGTAGCAAACCACCATGGCACACATATACCTATGTAACAAACCTGCACGTTCTGCACACGTATCCCAAAACTTAAAGTAAAATTTAAAGAAAAGAAAAGAAAAGCGGTCAGGAGCAAGGCCTGCATTGAGGGTCTATTTGAGCTGTGTGGAGCAACAGCAGGTGAATAGTTTACAGCAGCCATGAATTATTAGATATCGTCTCATAATACTAGTTCTACATCCAGGTCTTCAAATCAGCCTCAAGCACTTCAAAACTATGCATATGCATAATATCTGAGGAAAAGCTAAAAAACATAAATCAAATGGATATCAGCATATTAGCGAATTAATGAAGAAATGTTTCTGGAGATATTTAAATGAAGTCATGAGTCTATAAAACATTACATGAGAAAATGCTTATGGATGACTGTCATGAACAGTAAAGCAGATATCAGCAAATGTTGTTTATGGATATGTCTATAGTTACAGTTTAGATATTACTCATAATAATATGGTATAAAACTGAACATGAAAGATGTTATAAGGAGGTTCTTTAAATATATTTTGATGAAGTAGGCAATAATAAATCCAAATATATATGTGTTATGCTAAATAAATGCCAATCTGTAAATTACGATTTAAAGTAAACTAATCAGAGTATTGACTCAGCACTCTGGCTGAAAAAGGATAAACACCATGTAATGGAAAGTATTTTATATTTCAAGGTAGCTGTTAAATTAAACATGTAACAATTAACATGTTCAACTTATACCAATATGTAGTTATTAAATTAAGTATGTCAATGAAGAGCACTTTACATGAAAGTAATTTTAGGACTGTGGTGCCATATGAAAATGTAAAACCAAGCATCAGAAATTATAAGAATATTATTAGAGAACTATCTGATCACTCTGAAGTTGAATATGCCATATGGAAATGAAAGGACAAAATAAAGAACAAATCCTTAGAACATAGATAACTGATATGCAAGATTACTTTTCCAAAGGTTAAGAGAAACAGAAATACAGAGATATATTTGTAAGATGATAAGTGAAGGCACTTTAAAAACAACAGACTTGTTTCTCCCTCATTTTCATACACATTCAGGTGAAAAGCTACAAGCGCATTATAACATCAATTATGAACACAGCATATATAATAAATGCATTAATTCTCAAATACCCTGCATCATGTAGTCAGAAAAACTTGGAAAGTATTCATAAATAAAGTGCCGTTTCTAGTTTGAAGTAATCAATACAAGTACTTGATTTTAGTTCTCTGCTCCTTTATATTTGTATTTCCAACTAACTCAGACACTACCTACATATCCTTCCTTTGGATTTTAGAGATAAACATTTTACAATGGTTTAGGAAACAAATAGCGGATTCTGGGCGTACATCTACCCCTAATTACGTGTGACTTTGGGAACGTCATCAGCTCATGGAACTTTAGTTTCTCTTCCCCTTCCAATGGGGGAGGGTAATATAAAATTGCTAAACTCTAGAAAATTCATGATGTTTGTGTCACTCACCACTAATTTGGTTATATGCCATTTTGAATTATTCAATAGTCTTCTCAGCTAGATTTTAAGTGCCCTAGATATATTTCCCGTTACCTAGCACAGTGCTGGGTGACAACTAGCTGTTTTAAAAACACTTCTTGATGGACTGAATATTTACTGGAAAAATATTGGAGGCCAAGAAAAGACATATTCACTTAGTTGAATATTCTCTGGTCTAGAATTATCCTCTATCAGCAGTGTGAAACAAGATGGTTGTAGAGTTTGTTTGAAAAGGAAGTATTTTCATTATCAATTTAAAATACACTATCTTCCAATTGTTATGTTACATTATCTATAAACTAGAGGATTTGTTCATGCATAATTTTTTTACACATCTGAAAGTAAAATGGACTAATGTGTGACCTACCTACAGAAATAGCAGAAGTCATTTTAGACAGCCTGGGAAAGATAGCAAATTTTCAAAACCACATTCCTATTTAGCTGGCATATATATAACATTGTGTCTTCTTATCAGTTCCAGCAATACTATGTATATTAGGAGAAAAAAAAAGCATTCTCCACAATTAGCTTCCTTTTTGGCCCTGATGAAAGAATTTCATAATCTAAGTTTTTGTTTTTTCATAAAGTTCTTCATTGAGAATGAGCTGAGATGTTGAAATTGTGATTTAGATGCAGAAGCCATCAGCTAGATAGTGTATTAATGTACTTCAAGTGTTGCAGCAACAGTTAAAAGGAAAAAAAGTTAAAAGTACTAAGAAGGTTAGTAGGGTTATCAGAAACATATGGTGTTTTTTAAAGTTTTCCTGAATGCAGCAGGGGTTCTGTGGATTCATTAAGGAAAGAAAAATGATGAAGGCAAAATGTGAGTGAGAAGTAAGCTTTTATCTGATGAGTCTTTTCCATCTCATCCCATCTGTCTCAACCTAATCACACTTAGATGTGTTGAAGCTATCTACAAAGGTTAAATGTATTTTTGAAGTTCAACAAATAAGGTTATGTCTCTTGAAAAAAAAGTAGCAGACTGTATTATACTAAATAGTAAAATAGCAGATCCACCTAGTAATGCAAATTTTTTTGTAAGATAATACATATGAGAAGTATGTATTGTGAATAGAATTGTTTGGTTGCGAAACCAGATATTTCTTTAAAAATCTAAGAGAAGAGCACCTCTTTCAGGCCCCGCACCATCTGGGAAGTGAGGAGCGCCTCTGCCCTGCCGCCATGCAACCCTACAGGTGTGAAGTGGCAGCCTTGTGTGTGATCTTTCTGCCCTCCCCAAGTTTGCATTTTCAACAGTAAAGTTTACTTTTAATTTAAAAGATTTAAATTGGGGAAGATAAAAAAAACATAAGACAATATACATGATAAAGACATTAGTAGTTTCATATATAGTAATGCACTATATAATGACACTTCTGTCAATGATGGACTGCATAAGACTATAATACAATGTTTCATTGTACCTTTTCTGTGTTTAGATATTTTTAGATACACGAATACTTACTATGTGTCCCAATTGACTATGTGTTCAGCGCAGCAATATGTTGTACCAGTTTGTATCCTTGGAGAAATAGACTACACCATATATCCTAGGTGCATATTAAGCTATATCATCTAGGTTTGCGTAAGTATACTTTATGATGTTGATCCAATGACAGAATTCCCTAATGACACATTTCTCAGAAGGTATCCTCATTGTTAAGCAATGTATGACTGTATTATAAAGTCATAGGTTCACATTAAGTGTTTTCAAGGAGCAAGAGACAATTTTCATTTGGACAAAGTAGATGAATGTTCTTATTTGTAGTCTATTTTCTCTTCTTAGAAGAAAACATGCTTTCTTCTGCATAATGTCATAAAGATCCAAGTACTTTTCAATTTTTAAATTCTTTTGCTCCTATCTGCATATCCTTCTCCAACACCTCCCTATTCCTCTTTTCTGCTCTCAAAATGCACGGATATCTATAACCTTGGGAAAGCCTGTACTTACCTGAAGCTTTCTTAGGTATGTGTTTCTTGTTAACAAATTTTGAGTGAGTTATCCACCTTTACACAAGTCATGCCTAGCCTGATGTCTTCTTCCTCCACTCTATTGAAGTTGCATTCACACCTTTCATGGGCACAGATTTTGTTTCCCTAACTTGAATATAGGCTTTTGTAGGAAGAACCTGCAATAAGCAATTTCGGGGGTTTGGCTACCATTGTACACTGACCTTAAAAAAAATAAATGAATTGTTAAATTTATGAGTGGACTTTAAATGCTCAATTGGATCCACACAACTATTAAGATGAGCAAACCACCCTTCATTACAATGAAATACTCTCTGATGTGAGAAATCTTCCCCTAAAAGCTAACCCATCTGCCCTTTCTCAGGTGGCAAAAGACACACTATTTTTTTCCTTGTGTATTTGCTGCCAATTTCTAGGAATCCCAATGAGGAAAACACAGAGTAATAAGTGTGAGTAGTGAGTTTCTAATATCATGGTAAAAGAGGCTGGCACTAGGAGAGAAGCTCAGATTTCCTAGGCATCTATTAAACAGTATGTATTAAGTCCCGAATACATCTACTCTAGTACTAAGAAGGCTATCAAAGACTATCTAGATACAGCCCTTAATCTAAAGAAGCTCACATGTTCATAATACAAAAAAGAATATGGAAAGAAATTTTTAACTTATTTTAAAAAGGAATGTCCAAAACCTCTTCTAAAAATGACAGTACAGTTAGCTGCCATACCTAATTCATAGTATTGCTCTGAAGATCACATGGACATGAAAATAATTAAAAACATAAAATTGCAAACTCTACACACTTGCAAAAAATCTGTCATCATGTCATGTCGCATTTTTATAAGATTTATGAATACCTATAATTAGATAAAGTTTTTTATAAATGCCACTAGAGATATTAAAAAACAAGGACTTGAAGGCATACAATTTCAAGTAATAATCCAACTCGTAAAAGTCAAGGGTAAAGAAAGAATCCTGAAAGCAGCTGGAGAAAAGAAACAAATAACTTAACAATGGAGCTCCAATACAGCTGGTGGCAGACTTTTTAGTGGAAGCCTTACAGGCCAGGAGAAAGTGGTATGACATATTTAAAGTGCTGAAGGAAGAAACCTTCTACCTTAAAATAGTGTATCTGGTGAAAATATCCTTCAAACATAAAGGAGAAATACTTCCTCAGACAAACAAAAGCTGAGAGATTTCATCAGCACCAGACCTATCCTACAAGAAAGGCTAATGGAAATATTTCAATCAGAAAGACAAGGATGTTAATAAGCAACAAAAAATCACCTGAAGGTACAAAATTCACTGGTATAGTAAGTACACAGTAAAACATAGAATATTATAAAACTGTAGCTATAGTATGTAAACTACTCTGATCTTAAGTAGAAAAACTAAATGATGAACCAATAAGATATAAATAGAAACAACAAAAAATTGAAAAGGGTGGGGGGTGGTGAATATACTATTTGGAATTTCTATGTTTTCTATTCTTTCTTTCTTTTTGTTTGTTTGTTTATTTATATCAACACTATTAGTTGTCATCAGCTAAAAATAACAAGTTATAACATTGTATTTGCAAGACTCATGGTAACTTCAAATTAAAAAACATACAATGGTCCCACAAAAAATAAAGGGCAAGAAAATAAATTCTGCCAGCAGAGAAAAATCACATTTACTAAAAAGAAGACAAGAAGTAAAGAGGAAAGAACACAAAACCACCTGAAAACAAATAATAACAAGACAGAAGTAAGTCCTTACTTATGAACAGTAACATATAATGTAAATGGACTAAACTCTTCAATCAGAAGACATTCAGTGGTTGAATGGATTAAAAAAAAAAAAAGACCCAATGATCTGTTGCCTACAATAAATACACTTCACTATAAAGGCACATATGGAGTGAACATTTTTAAAAATGGAAAAAGATATTCCATGCCAAAGGAAACCAAAAAAGAACAGGAATACCTATACTTATATCAGACAAAATAGATTTCAAGACAAAAGCTGTGAGAAGAAGCAAAGAACATCACGATATAATGATAAAATTATGAATTCAGCAAGAAGAAATAACAATTTTAAATATATATGCAGCCAACACTGGAGCACCCAGATATATAAAGCAAATATTATTGAGAGATAGAACCTAATACAATAACAGCTTGAGAGCTTAACACCTCGCTTTCAGCATTGGACACACCTTCTAGACAAAAAAAAAATCAGCAAAGAAACATTGGACTTAATCTGATATATAGACCAAACGGACCTAACAGATATTTACAGAACATTTCATCCAATGGCTGCAAAATACACATTCTTTTCCTCAGCACATTGATCATCCTCAATGAGGATGGTCTTATAATATAAGACCTTATATTAGGCCACAAAACAAATCCCAAGACATTCAAAAAAATTGAAATAATATCAAGCATCTTCTCTGACCACAGTGGAATAAAACTAGAAATCAATAAAAAGAGGAATTTTAAAAACTATAGAAACACATGGAAATTAAACAATATGATTCTGAATGACCAGTGTATCAATGAAGAAATTAAGAAGGAAATTGAAAAATTTCTTGAAATGAATGATAATGGGAAATACAGCATACCAAAACCTATGGGATATAGCAAAAGTAGTTAAAGAGGGAAGTTTGTAGCTATAAGTCTTTCCGAAAAACTTCAGATGAACAACCTAATAATGCATCTTAATGAACTAGAAAAACAAGAGCAGACCAAACTCAAAATTAGTAAAAGAAAAGAAATAATAAAAATTAGAGCAGAAATAAATGAATTTGAAATGAAGAAAATAATATAAAAGATCACTAAAAACAAAAAGTTATTTTTTTGAAAAGCTAAACAAAATTGACAAACCTTTAGCCAGACTTAGAAAAAAGAAAAGACCTAAATACATAAAATTGGAAATGAAAAAAGAGACATTCCAACCGATACTGCAGAAATTCAAAGGATCATTAGTGGTTACTATGAGCAACTACATACTAATAAATTGGAACCCCCAGAAGAAATAAATAAATTCCTAGATGCATACAACCTATCAATATTGAACCATGAAAATATTCCATAACCTGAACAGAACAATAACAAGCAGCAAGAGTGAAGCTTTAAAAAAAGTCTCCCAGCAAAGAAAAGCCTGGGACCCGATGACTCTACTGCTGAACTCTACCAAACATTTTTAAAAATACTACTCAAACTATTCTGCAAAATAGAGGAGGAAGTACTTCCAAACTCATTATATGAGGTCAACATTACCCTCCTACCAAAACCAAAGACAAATTTTAAAAAATGATAGATCAATATCACTGATGAATATTGATGCAAAAATTTCCAAAAAAATACTAGCAAACAAAATTTAAAAGAAAAATTGGAATATGGGATCACATCAAGTTAAAAAGCTCTGCACAGCAAAGGAAACAATCAACAAAATGGAGACAACCCACAGAATGGGAGAAAATATTTGCAAACTACCCATTTGACAAGGGATTAATAACCAGTATATATAAGGAGCCCAAACAACCCTATAGGAGAAAATCTAATAATCCAATTTATAAATGGACAAAAGATCTGAATAGACATTTCTCTAAGGAAGACATACAAATGACAAACAGGCATATGAAAATGTGCTCAACATCATTGGCCATAAGAGAAATGCCAATCAAAACTACAATGAGATATCTCACTCCAGTTAAAATGGGTTTTATCCTAAAGTTAAGCAATAACAAATGCTGGCAAGGAGGTGGAGAAAAGGGAACCCTTGTACATTGTTGGTGGGAATGTAAATTAGTACCACAACTATGGAGAACAGTTTGGAGATTCCTCAAAAAACTAAAAATAGAGCTATCATATAATCCACCAATCCCACTGTTGGGTATGTACTCAGAAGAAAGGCAATCAGTATATTAAAGGGATACCTGCACTCCCATGTGTATTGCAGCATTATTCACAATAGGTAAGATTTGGAAGCAACCTAAGTGTCCATCAACAGATGAATGGGTAAGGAAAATGTGGTACATATACACAATGAAGTACTATTCTGCCAAAAAGAAGGAGGAGGAGGAGGAGATCTCATCATTTGCAACAACATGGATGAAATTGGAGTCCATTATGTTAAGTGAAATAAGCCAGGTACAGAAAGATAAACTTCATATGTTCTTATTTGTGAGATCAATAAAATTGAACTCATGGAGATAGAGAGTAGAAGGATTGTTACCAGAGGCTGGGAAGGATACTGGAGGGGTGGTGGGGGAAGTGGGGATGGTTATTATGTATAAAAATTTAGTTAGAAAGAATGAATAAGACCCAGTGTTTGCAAAGGCAACAAGGTAACTGTAGTAAAAATAATTTAATTATACATTTAAAAATAACTAAAAGGGTATAACTGGATTGTTTGTACCACAAAAGATAAATGCTGAAGGTGATGAATACCATTTACCCTGGTGTGTTTATAATGCATTGCATACCTCTATCAAAGTATCCCAAATAACTCATAAATATATACACCTACAATACACTCAGAAAAATTAAAGGAAAATGACCAAATTAAGAGTTTATCTAATCTGATGCTATTGACAACTCTAAAAATTATTTTTAATTGTGTTAAAACATATTTTTAAACTACACAGTGTTCCAAAAGAGTTTAGCCTTTAGCTGGGTGCGGTGGCTCATGCCTGTGATCCCAGCACTTTGGGAGGCTGAGGTGGGCAGATCACGAGGTCAGGAGATCGAGACCATCCTGGTGAACACTGTGAAACCCCGCCTCTACTAAAAATACAAAAAAAAAAAAAACAACAAAATTAGCCAGGCGTAGTGGCGGGTGCCTGTAGTCCCAGCTACTTGGGAGGCTGAGGCAGGAGAATGGCATAACCCCAAGGGGCAGAGCTTGCAGTGCGCAGAGATTGCACCACTGCACTCCAGCCTGGGTGACAGAGCGAGACTCTGTCTCAAAAAAAAAAAAAAAAAAAAAAAAGAGTTTAGCCTTTTTTCTTACTCAATAGAGAGTAGGTGCATAGCTTTAGTAATAGTAACTAAAGAGATGTGTTTAAATGCTTCCAGAGACTTGACCACTTTTGAATTATATATTAGTAAGTAATTATTTCAAGCCACTTTTGTCCTTTTACATACATTGAATTACAATGTATAAAATGCATCTTTAAGAGTCTTCTTTTTGTTCAGTTGCCATTAATGCTGCGTTTATTCTCCTAACATCATTAGAAACTGTATACATGACCTTTTAGCACTGGAAAGAAGTTAAAATGTAAAATGAAATATAGGATCACAAATCCCAAAGTGAGAAGAGATCTTAGAAGTGCTCTAGTCCAATGAGAAGACATGAAGCAGTGAATTTCTTTGATCACATCCCAAATATGTTACGATCTAAGGCTACTTGGCACACCTCTAGTGGCACAATAATATCCTAATTAGCCTGGGGTTCTGCGATTTTCTATACAAGAAGAAGAGGTATTCTTTTAAAACTTAAGTTAATTCATCATTCCTTGGCTCAAACTCCTTCTCTTGTCACTTAGGTAATTCTAATGCTTTTACCTGGAAGGTCCTATATAATCTATGACGCCTCCCAAAGTCTCTAATCTCATCTTCTACCACTTTCTCTTTTGGTTATTCAAATTCAGCAACTGATACTTGATATTCCTCAACTACTGACACTTGATATTCCTCAACTACTGACACTTGATATTCCTCAAATCCACTGAGCACACATACACTTCAAGGTCTTTGTATTTGCTCTTCCTTTAGGCTCTAATGCTTTCTGCCGAGACCAGCTCAGTTGGGGAGACCCTAACCCAGCGGCACTAGAGGAATTAAAGACACACACACAGAAATATAGAGGTGTGAAGTGGGAAATCAGGGGTCTCACAGCCTTTAGAGCTGAGAGCCCCAAACAGAGATTTACCCACATATTTGTTAACAGCAAACCAGTCATTAGCATTGTTTCTATAAATATTAAATTAACTAAAAATATCCCTTATGGGAAACGAAGGGATGGGCCGAATTAAAGGGATAGGTTGGGCTAGTTAACTGCAGCAGGAGCATGTCCTTAAGGCACAGATTGCTCATGCTATTGTTTGTGGCTTAAGAATACCTTTAAGCGGTTTTCCGCCTTGGGCAGGCCGGGTGTTCCTTGCCCTCATTCCCGTAAACCCACAGTCTTCCAGCGTGGGTGTTAGGGCCATTATGAACATGTTACAGTGCTGTAGAGATTTTGTTTATGGCCAGGTTTGGGGCCAGTTTATGGCCAGATTTTGGGGGGCCTGCTCCCAACAACTTTCCTTCCTAATAACACAAGGCCCTGTACCCAACTTTTTAAAGGATTCTGCAAAAATGTCATCTTAGCAAAAAGTTTTTCTTAAACTCTTCATAAATTGTCAGTCCCTCCAAATCCCTATCACCTTATTACCTTAATTTTTGAGTGTAGCAATATTTATTTATGTATGCTTATATTATATTATACTCACATACTTAATTATATTTATTATCTGTCTCACTCAGCTAGAATGGAAATTCCATGAGGGCCTATGACTTGTGTGCTCTGTTCACTCATGATCGTATTCTAGAAAAGTCCCTTACCTTTGGTTTGATTACCAAAAATTAATGCTTGAATGAAAGGAAAACTCATTACCTCATGAGTGGACCCACTATCTTTTAGACAGATTGAGTGATTAGGAAATTATTTGTTATACTAAAAAAAAAATACTTTCTGCCTCCCATGGACCTGTCTTGCCTATGGAATTCGCCCTACCTTCTAAGTCACCAAAGCCAACTCTAAATGTCTGCTCTCACCCTGCAAAAACCCTTCAAATATTAGAAGAAAGATGCAAATCCCTCCTGAATAAAGACTATCAGTTCCTTTAGTCATTCACCAAATGATGTAGATTTAAATGATTGTATTTATCAATTCCATCATCCTCCCCTGGATACATTCTAATTCACTATTTTTCCAACTGTAGGCCATGACTTTGAAGTGGGCCATAAAATAAATATGTTGGTTCAGTGTGAGGGGGTAATATAGGGTTGTGGTTAAGAGTACAGCCATTGGATGATGCAAGTTCAGATACTTTTTAATGTGTAACTTTGGGCAAGTGACTTTACCTCTACTTATCTCAGGCTCCTCATTTTTAAAATAAGGATAATGATAATTGTATCTGCCTCATAGGACAATTATGAGAATTGAGGCTTAATCCATGAATGCTAAATAGTGAGCCCTCCAAAACTAGCTGATCTGTGGGAGCCATACTGCCAAAGAGGAGAGAGAGGGAAAGAATGAACCTTTTCTGACAGGGAGCAGAATCTAAGCTATGCCTTACTTTTCCAGGTACAGGTAGAAAGGAGGAAGGGAAAGAAAGAACGAAGCTGGTTGTCCTCTCACCTCAATAGGGAATGGCCAGTCCTTCTTATCTCTGACACTGTAAAAGTGGGTGAGAAAAAGTTATCTAAAAAGGAAAGCATTTAGCATTGACAATGAAATATTTTTTTGAACATTTTGCCATCAAGCCAAGTTAAAAATACCATGCATAGTTTTAAGCATTTAGTTCCATTATCACTCACATTACAAATGACGTCTATCTAGGTCACAAGGCAGGACTTGTAAAGGGAAAAATATCAAGTAAATGCAATAATATTATCCCTAATGGATTTTAAAGTGATGAACTCCAGTTTCTAGAGTTCAGTTACATGAAGCTGCATGTTAAATAATCTTTCTTCTTAAAGACATGTTTTAAAGAAGCTTCACTGTCTCAATCCATCATTGACCTCTTCCACACCCTTAAATGTACTAAATAGTAATCACTCTGCTGTTTTTATATGAAGTTAAAATAATCAGAGAGGTATGTAACAGGTTTATATAGGCACTAGTTTTTTACTTGGAGCTGAGAATTTTAGATTAACTCTGGTCTACTCCCTGGAGACAGGGCCTCTTTCATGGCTACCAAGCCAGGTTTTGATGAAGCCTTATAAACTGAATTAAGACACAGCTTTTCTGGGAACCAGCACTCCTGGGAAAAGAAACAGGGAAGATCTCTCCCTTTTGCCAAGGGATTTACAACCTGCAAATGAGAAAATATATCACAGTGCTCTCTGAAGCCTCCTCTTCCATCCCAATGCTGATTTTCACACTTTCAAGAGCAGCTCACACAAATTCCAGAACGATTGTTTTTAGTATTACTTTCTTAAGAGTCCCGTTTGAGCTTTCTTTTATTCACTATTTTTTCATTATAAAATAGTGAAGTATCTTATGTGATTGCTGTGTTTTGGCATCACTGCATTTAGCTCTTCTACTAGATCTCTATGTTTGAGCTTTTTAGGTTTCTCATCTGCCTTGCTTTGAAGACTTCCCAACTGGTTATTCCAGCTCAAGTAGCCCCTTCATTCTCCACAAGCTACACAGCACTGCCAGGTTCCTCATCTGCTAATCATGTTCCTGTGAACAGAATCTTTCGATGATTCCCTTCTACGGATGGAAAATATACCAAATCTTAGAGGTTCTACCATCTGGAATCAAACAGTCACATCCTGCACTGTGTTCTAATTCCTTATCCATTTAGATCAGTTTCTGAAACATACATTTTATGTTTTTGTTCATGTCATTTCCTTCACTCCCTCCACTTTACCTTCAATTTTGTCTTTCTTTTAAATTCTACAGATCTTTGGAATGAAATATTTTTATGGCAAACTCTCTCCACTCATTTCTCAAGCCTGAAGTTATTCTCCTCTCCTCCAGACCTCCCAGAATTTTATTTGTATCTCTCTTAAACACATTTCATGTTTAACCTCATATTAAGACTGTAGGTGACACATGTGCCTCTTTTACCAACTGAAAATATTTTGGGAAATAAAAGGAACCACATTTTGCTTAATTTGATGTCCTTCCCTGTGTCTAACACACTTCCTGCCACATAATGTCTTTTTCTGCCCAATAATAATAATAAAAAAGAATGTTCCTTTTGTCCATTAGATACTAGAGTGTGAGCTGCCTGAGACCAGAAGAAACAAGTCTATATTGATCATCTTTTCAACCAGCTGCCTAACACTGTACCTTGAACAGAAAATGCTTAATAAATGTTAGCTGACTCAAAAAGAAAAACAAAAACACCTGCAACCCTATCCAGTGGACTTTTTATAGAATTACTAAAAATAGTATTGCAACACAGAAATTCAGATACTAGCCCTTATTATGTCATTTAAGTAGAAGGAAAATCATCCACAAAAGTAAAAGCCTTCACAACCAACTTTCTTAGTTTGCTTCATACAGAAATATAAGCTTTGTGATCTGTCTTTTGAAAGGAGAAGGAAATGTCTGGGGCATTTTCTGTGTATCCCTTTTCAATGTAACTTGGTCAGACATCCTTTTTATAAGCATCCCAACTTACTCATATACAAATTTGCACACAGTACAATGGCCACTAGCACATAAGCAAAATAGGAAAGAGGAAAAAAGGTGGAGTTTCAAAAGTTTTGTTTCTTGCAGATTGTTGAGGACATTCACGTCACCTAAAGCAATTGTTTGAAATGCTTGTTCCCCGGTGCTGTAAAGAAATACCACTTGAACATTAATTTAATTTAGTCAGGCCATTTTTACTTCCTGCAGAAAGGGTACACTTGCCAGCAGTTTTGCCACAAGAGTACACCGAACAAAGGAGACATGGTCATTTATAACCTGACGTGTCCACGCTACTGCTGTGTCCGGTTTCCATTGGCTGGAACGGGACCTCACCCCGACTGGCTAGCAACTTAGAACTGTTTAAAAGAGGCAAAGGTAGAGGAGAATAAAGGAAGGAGGAAGTAACTTTTGGAATGCTGAAAAAGGTAAAAACACTTTAAAATAAGGAAGAGGAACAGGCTATGACCTAATGCCTGCTCGGACCAGTGTAAGCACGCCAGGGCAAATATTTAGGCTAAATTGTGGGAGCTAAGAACATAAAGTACATTGATTTCTTTATTATGGCTAGCAGATATTTAAGAATGTTAGCACAGGTCTTTGAATAAATTTTGCTTCTAAGAGAAGTTACTATTTATTCCTAATTAGATGGGGAGGAAAGTCATTGAAGAAGAACCTCTACTTTACTTTTTACACAATCAAGGCTATTGTCATCATGCTACTGAGTCATTTTCCTCCAAAATTCTATTTTTTAATTCGCTAGTGAATTTTCTTAGGCTCTACTATTTATGCTTAGAAAAAAATCAATTCTTTCCCTTTTATTGAAAAATTTTGTACAACAAATTATAACTATAACCCAATCTACAAGGTTTAATATAGGCTGCTTTGATTTACTGTCCCATTCATAATCTTCTGATGATTAGCCTCCTTGGAAACAATTTACTCCCTTGCCTAAGTGATATCAAGGTGTTTGTTTTTAATATGTCCAAAATCATCCTATGGACAAATGCATTATTGAAGAATTAGATTTTAATTTATTTTCATGCAGTGCTTTTGATGGGCATTTGCATTAACACCATATGATTATGCTTCTTTACACTAGTATCTATTCAAATCGGAAATTACCTGCACATACAATCTCAGATGGTGGTCAAAAATTGTACAAAGAAGTAAGAATAGGACTCCTTAATATCATACAGCCCTGCTGCTCATCAATGAGGCTTTTTCTGTTCTAATGCTTTTGTCATGTATATGAAAGTCATTATGTAGTTTAGAAAACAGAAGATGAAGTGAAAGAGGAAGATCAGGGACCTAGAATGCATTAATATTCCACCAGCATCAAAGATATTTCCCTCGAGGGGCTCCTACAGGCCACGCTGTTATTACAGTGCCTATCCATTATCTTGTGCTGTTCTTGGTATTAAGACAATAATGGAGAGAATAGGATTATGTGCAGATGATAGGAAATGTGAAGGCAATTCAGCAAGATAGGAAATGAATGGAGACATGATTCTTTCATCGAAGCCAGGGATGGTTTAGCATAGGGTAAGAGAGAAGATAAATGAAGCAAAATGAAATCTTTACAGGTTAGCCAGGGTAAAATGAGTGTTTTCATATAATCCTATGAGTTTAACCTTCTTGATAGAAAATGCCACGGCATCTTTCTTTAAAATCCAAGTATACGTGCCTTAGGAGATGATCTGTTTTTGTTCTGAAATTTCACTTGTTGGAAAAGCTGTCCAGTGCTTACATGGTCAGAAGGTGGCCTGAAGGAGTGGCATAACCTTTTAATTCACTCCCATCACTGAGAAATTCGGGCTGTTATTTAAGATTCCCCAGTGGAAAAGACAAGCCTAGCAACTCTCCTGACCCATCTCTTGCCAAACAATGCCCAGTAATCAAGAGAGCAATAAACTGAGCACCAGACAGGAGAGTTCTATTATGAAAAATGCTTAATCTAGTTTCTCGGAGCCCCCATTTCTTTTGACACTAACCCTTCCTGTCCACACACACACACACACACACACACAGGCAGATGCAATCATCCAGACAGACTTTGAAAACAGCAAAGAAAAGCCCTAGCTTTTTAAAAAGATCACCTATATTGGATACCCAAGGCTAATGTGACTCAAAGGTTGGGATTTCATGATGATGGTGGAGAAACAAGAACAGCAGATTGTGTCATTTGCAGACAGGGCACTGGCATAAATCAATGTTTCTGTTTATTTAAAAAAAAAGAACATTTAATTAAATGAAAGCACACTCATCTACAGACAATATGACAGGGCCAGAGAGAGTGCTTTCTCTGTGTTCACATACTCTGCTTACTCTTCAAACACTGCATTTGATCCTGACTTAAATTGGATAGAAATTCAACCAAACTGGGATCAACAATATAATAACATCCTCTAACTCAAAGAGTTACCAAGGGGAATTGAAGAGAAAATATTAGAGGAAATCAGGATGTAGATACAGTGTATCTATAAGCTTGTCTAAGAATGTGAAAGCTGTGGATATCCAGGCTGCATATGAAATGTCGATTAATACATCCTGCATGGACTTGCACTGCAGGAAACACTACTTAGTTCTACATTCGTTCTTTAGAAAGATGGTTGAAAACTAGTTAAAAAATAACTATGACTACATAGATAGGTACCTGTACATACTAAACACACACACACACACACACACATACACATACACACCTGAAGAAAAAGCAAGCAACAAGATCAGGAGGAAAAGATATTTATGAATTTTCCTCCAAAGCATGGACTTGCTATCTATATAGGGAAAAAAATGCATATATAAAAAGATAATGTAATCAAGACCTTGGACAGCTTTTGGACCTTTTCTTTCCCTTCCCCCAGCCCTTTCTGGGCTCTTTGGCTCGCCTTCCTGGTTTTCTGGTTTTAAAAATGGCTCCATACTGCTCTCTGCTGCTGGTTTATAATTTTCTACTTGGAAAGCTCAGAGCCGTTCCTGCCGCTCTGACTGTATATCAGGTCTTGATTGGAGTGCGTACCTAATGGGACTGTGCCCTAATTTGAAACAAGGCAGACTGGTAGCCCATAGATTTGGACTGCCAATTCCAGCTTCCTGGCTACATTTTTTTCCTTCAAATTATCTGGACTCTTTGACCTTATGAAAATCTTAATTCCAGCCACAGAATCATTTAAATTTAAAAGATTGCCCTGTTAAGGAAATGATGTATTCTTGAGAATCCCACTGTAGGATTCATGTCTCTTGGAAAATGAGGTAGAAGGGAGAGGACATTGTGGAGATGGCTGTAGTGACTAATTAATATCACCTCTTAATAACCACATCACATTGAATGCAATTTCAAATAAGAAAATTAATAAAATAATACACGTGTGATAGAGCCCAGAACAAGTTATGCACTCAATTAATAAGAGATTTGAATCAAATCTAAGCAATTGAATATCCAATAAAGAATTTTAATTTTGGAAAAAAAGTTAACCTTAGGGAAAAGATATTTCAAACATTAAAGTATCAGAGAGTGTTTTGCTCTCCTTTGAAAGTATAAAAATAAAAAAAAGAGTGATTTACTTGCTTATTTATTGTAATACAAAATGCCAGAATGGGCCAGGCACAGTGGCTTATGCTTGTAATCCCAGCACTTTGGAAGACCGAGTGGGTGGAACATTTGAGGTCAGGAGTTCTAGACCAGCCTGCCCAACGTGGTGAAAGCCCACCTCTACTGAAAATACAAAAATTAGCCAAGCGTGGTGGCAGGTGTCTGTAGTCCCAGCTACTCGGGAGGCTGAGGCAGGAGAAGCCGTTGAACCCAGGAGGTGGAGATTGCAGTGAGCCAAGATCGTGCCACTGCACTCCAGCCTGGGTGACAAAGCGAGACTCTGTCTCAAAACAAAACAAACAAAAAAAAAAAAGAAAAGAAAAAAGAAATAAAAAGAAAGAAAAGTAAAAGAAAATGCCAGAATGTTAGGATTTTACCAAATACCACATTATTTTAAGGAGAATAATAAATTCAAGCATAAAAATGTTTAGCAGGGAGCTTATTCAATGATAACACGTTTCTTTCATCTGGAAATAAAGATGATTATGAAAGACACTTAACAGCTGTAATTGGAAGTTGCAATGTGTGGCAATATGACCACATGACTTCATCCAAGAGCATATGGTCAATTGCATGACCCGGTTTGACAGACAGGAAGTTGTTATAATCCATGTTATAATTTGAATCACATCTAAAGCAAACAACCCTATTACCCTGCTCAACAGAAACATAAAGGAAGGAAATGAAAAGGACGATGGGAAGTAATATGTGACACTGACGGGTATCATTTACCAGGGCCATTACCCTTGAAATTGATTATAATCTAGAGAGATGCTGTTGCGTAGACATTCCACAGAATCCGGATGGACTCCAACCCAAAATTTGGTTTGGTATTGAGACTGGTAACACCACTCACACATTAAAAGAGGGTGAAAAGGTTTATAACTTGCATTATGAAGCTTTCTGTGGAATGCAGGCTACTCATAATCAGGAAAACGGCTTGACAGAGCAGGGAAAAGAGACTGGCTTGGAGTTTTTATGGTATTTAGGGGAGAGGCTAGGCTGAGGCTTCCCACATGTGGTTTGAACTTCCTGCGGATGCCAAAGGGGGGAGAACCTCTTCTTATAAGCATGCAAGGGGAAGGAAGAAGGGGGGATTGAGGCTTAAAAGCTGTCAGCAGTCAAACATCAGAAAACGAAGTCAGATTCTTTGTTCTAAAGGCCTTCGTCTTATATTAGTAGCAGTTCTAATTTATTAGATGATGGTGCAAAGCTCTCCAAACATCATCCAGTCAATACTGAGGGCAGATAGCTCTCTGAATTCAAACTCGGAAGGTAGCCTCTAAAAGGTAACAAGAATCAGTTCACTCTAAGGTACTGAGGGCTTTGGATCCTAGTTTTTGAAGTAAAACAAAAATACACACACACACACAGAGAACAGATTTTGTTTTGTAAATACCTTTATCCAAGTAATTTTGTTCAATAAATGCGTATTGATGTGCCCGGCTCTGTTCCAGGCGAACTTTATGAATAATATACTGGTTCTGTCCTCAAGGAGTTTTCAGTCTACAGGTAGAGAACATATTCATAAATAAATAATTTCAATATTGGTAATGTTGGAAGTATATATGAAGGACAGAAGGAACAGAGAGTGTTATTATCTCTGTCCTGAAGGCTGAAGAAATCAGAGAAAGTTTCATAAAGCAGGATCTTCAACAATAGATGGAAGATTACCAGGCAAATAAGAAAGCAAAGAAGATCTGAGGCAAAGAAAAACACCATGGTAAAGTAACAAAAATATAAAATGCCTTGGCGTTTTCGGGTAACTATAAATAGTTCAATATCACTAATGCAGGTAAGGAAGGTGGTAACCAAAAATGAAATTGAAGAAGCAGCCAAAGCCCAGAGGATGGAGGAACTGCCCAGTCATGGGAAAATACTTGGATTTCATTCAATATCTGTTTTAATAACTTTCCACTTCTTTGATTATATATTTCTAGCAGTACATAAATTTTCTTATTAATCCCCATTATAGGTACATAAATTTCCTAAATTATTTACACACATTAATGACATTTACAGATATCTTGACACACTAACATTTACAATTTCATCATTAGCAATATTTCTAAGCTGATTCTACTCAAGCATGTGGCTATCACCAAGACATAAACAATATCAATTATTTCATTAAGTCAAAAAGAATTGTTTGAAAACAGAAAATAATAACTGGAACTTAAGGTTAAAAACAGAAGACCCAGCAGCTTGAAAACTCTCCTGGAAACAATCTACTCATTTTTGAAAGTTTATTAAGCCATGATATCAGTTGATTTTCATTTCTCTTAGAAACCTACATAAGCAAGCAATCTTCCCTGGCAAAGGGAGAAGAAGATCTGAATTCTCTATAAATAGATATAGTACTTGCAAAGCTTGGAGTTTATACAATTTACTCCCTTATAAAAAAGAATAAATAATTTTGCAAATTTGACAATTTATAATTATGTAACATATTCCTAGGACTATCCCCCAATCTTTGGAAGTGATTTATGTGTGTGAGGTAGTCTGCAAATTATGTTTTAGTAGATGACAATTAAATCTCTCTCTGCTGCTGCCATTATCCTGGGCTCTCTGGAGTTCAACCTGAGTATTCCATCTTAATTTGCAAGAAAGCTGATTTTCATGAAAATCTACATCAACTTTATGGTGAAAAATTTCTTGTCACCAAAAGATTGAAATAAAACACTTGAAAACTAATGGACCAACAGAAAAAATGGGCTATTTGCTTTTGGAATTATTTTACTAGCATTAGTCAAAAATTAAAAATGAAAACATTAAAGATGACATGAGCAACAAGTATAACAATGTCAATGCAAATTTCATAAAGATACTGCAGCATTGTACAATATAGTTGGGATCTAAAGTCATGTTAGAAAACTGCTTAGGAGCCATTTCTCTTCCAACTATTTACAAGTAATAAATGTGTTTGGTAAATAAAATATATTTGTAAATTTTCAAATAAATATTTGCTGCCAACACTATGCACTGACTTCACGCAATATGTTCAATAGCATTTGAGGTGAAGTCCTACAGCAGGAGACCTTGGCAACTGTTTCACTCCATCTAAAATAATCCTGTAGTGAAGAATCTTCCACTTTAGAAAGGAATGTATGACATATTATAAATTGCTATTTAAAAACAAAGCATGCAGTAGTTGAGAACATGTATACCAAGCTCTACATGATACACTTCTTTATTTTTTTTGCTCCACACTTCTAGTAGACAAATGACGCTATACGGAAACATCTACATTACTGTGCATTATGCTTCAATAAATAGTAATTTTCATGTATATGTTATTATAGTTTTTCTGCAAAAATCACTAAAAATTGGTATTTACCAAATGTACATGATACCAATTATTATTTTTTTCCCAACTGTTATGTGGTATCAGGTACCAAGAAGCATAACCAAACAGATGCACAGACTTACTATGTGAAGGATTGTTTTTACACTGAATCCAGACATGCCATCTAGTGAATTATTGTAAAATTATTCATCTTCTGGGTTGAAAGCTGGGGACAAAGGATAGGGATTAATATTACACCTAAGTATAAATTATCCTAGAGTAAATTGGAAGCAATTTATTTATACTATAATTACTAATGTGCACTCTTAAGCACTAACAAGATTCTAGAACTTTACTGGACAACTCTCTTCCTCTGGGACTTATTGAAGTAAAAGACAATGAGATATTTCAGGGCTCTATTTCCACCCAAGGGCCAAGAATGTACACCATGAAACAAAAACTATTGTGAGTGAAGGCTGATGTACATTGAGTACCTCCTGCTTATTCATTAATGAGGATGATGTCACCAATCAATAGAAAACCTGTTTTATGAAAAACTGGTTTTCTATTGATCAAAGAGGTTACAGCCTTTTGGTGCTATTTTGACTTAACAATGTATTCCAATGGCTTTATTTCTACATAGAGAAAAAGGCTTCATAAATGTTAGTTTCATCCCTACAAATCTTTAAAGAGCCCCCATTCCACCTTACAACATTGTCCATAAGTTTTCTTGTTTCCTTTCTTTTGTTCCTTTCATTATCATAGTTATTTTTTTTTCTATTTTATTTTTCTCCTTTTCAGAAAATCATACTTAATCTCAACACTCCTTCTCTTAGAACTACAGATTTTCTCTTTCCATGACACTTTTCCTATAAATTGCTTCCATGTTTATTTGGTGCCCATATTTTAATTGATTTCTATTCCCACCACCATTCTGTAGTTAGATTTAAGCATCTAAAGAAGCCTTCTTATCTTCCACCAAGTCAGCTTTTCTAAGGATGTGTTAATGACTGACAGGAAGGACTGCTGGAGGTGATACTGACTCAGCAGACTCACCATAGATGAATAAACTATGGAAATGTCAGTTGTGGAAGGAAGGGGAAACTGGAAGAATGGTCTCAACTAAATAACAACAAAATAAATAAATAACTTATTGCAGCTAAGTTTCCTAGTTTCTAGACAGCCATAGCCACAAGTTTCAATGTAAAAAAATTCTATTTTAAATCATTCGTTTAAAATACTACTCTATCTTACATTACAAGTAATTAGCCCAACCTCATATGCCACTCTAAATGTATGTTTATATTTTTAAAATTTTTTCCATGTGCAATGTGTATTAATCTTATTTTGGCTTCATGATTATCTTACATACGTTTGAGCAGAACTTTCAGAAGAAAAATACAACATTGATTTAACTCCTTTGTTTATTCTGGGATTAAAATGTCATGAACTTCACTTTACTCATAACGAATTGAATATGGCAGAACATTTCTAGGGAATAAGTGACAAGATTTTCCTATTTACCTATGTTCCTAGACCAGCCATAAGGCTATTTGGAAGGCTACTGTATTTTCTTAAATCCACACAGAAAGTTCTTTTAAAGAAAGGTGATAGAAGAAATATTAAAGAAATTTGATATATATTGCAATCTCCTGCCTCTACTGAAGACATCAGAGAAGACTCTAAAGACATCAGTCACTTTATATTTTCTACTGGATCCTGGAGTTCACTGGAGAGAGCTTCTATTTGTTGAAAAACTTATAACTTAGGCATGGTTTTAAGTATTTTAATTATATAATCAACATTCCATATCAGTTAAATTTTATCATCCTCCTATTATAGATGAGGAAACTGAGGCTCAACATTAATTAAGGTGCTTGAATAAAATGAATAGTAAATAATGGATTATTAATATGAGGTAAAGTTCTAATGACACATTCTGTTAATATCTATTATATTAAAAATATTGTCTAGTTTGCCAGGCACAATGGCTTATGCCTGTAATCCCAGCACTTTGTGAAGCTGAGGCAGGAGGATCCCTTGAGCCCAGGAGTTTGAGGCTGCAGTGAGCTATGATCATGCCACTCCACTCCAGCCTGTGTGATAGAGTAGAACCCTGTCTCTAGTGTGTGGGTGTGTGTGTGTGTGTGGTCTAGTTTAAAGCCAATTTTAATTTTCTTATATTGAAATTTAATCTTAGAATGTGTGCAGATTGGATTACCTCTAAACAATTGGTCCTGTCAGATTTGTCTAGCCAAATCGTGTAGTGGGAAGTGGATCACTGGTCCCACCACCTAAGACATGTGGCACTTCTGGCAGTCCTTAACCAGTCAGAACAAATACATTTCTCTGCAACAGCCAAATGGACTCAGGTTTGACATGAATATTAATCAAACCAGGAGGTGTACCCCATGAAACAAGTCTTAAACATAAATTTTGTTTCTCTCTCATGTAAACTTTTGCCCATAGGCTGTTTAGTGGAGAACTCATTTTAGATTCTAATCTCAGTGTGAAAATGCAGGCCACATCAAAGAAAACCCAGCCAAGCGCACATTAAGCATTGCCCAAGTGGATCCTGCTATTCCAGAAGTGGATGTCCAAAGGAAAATTAGGTGACCAGATTAGCAATGGTGAATTTTTTGAGAAATCCATGAACTGAGGAAAAATCTCTTGGGCCACATATTGCTTGAGTACATGATACTTAAATTCTGCCTATAGTTTGCCATTTGTCATAAAGCTTAGACATTTTAGTGTATAAAACTATCATAGAAATAAAATACAAAACAATGAACAATAATGTCTTAACAGGCAAAAGATATGAGTTAATTCACAAAAGAAAAAAAGCAAGAATACTTGATAAATTAAGAAAAATATTGCTTTACTAAAGAAATGAAAATTTAAACAATAACTTAACCATTTGTTCCTTATTAGACAAAAAAGAGACAATTCCAAAGATTTGTCATATACTTGAAACTCAAAAAGGCATATGTACTTTTTTAAACAACTGGACAGCTGTTGCACTAATTCCTCTTGCTACTTAGCCTAAGGAAATAATTGGACAAATACTTAAATGTGAATATATACAACTAGCATTGTTCATAAAAGAAAAATATCTAAATGTCCAACAGTTTGGTATTAGTTGAATACATTTTAGCACATCTGTATAATTATGAAGCTACTAAACATCATCATGAAGAATGTACAGATGAATACACATAGAAAGATGGCCTAATACACATGTCTATTAAATGACTCTTTTACAGAAAGGAATCTGGAATGATATATCCAAATGCATGAGTGATGAACTCTAAAGAGTCAGATTATTCACAATATGGTCTTTCTTCTTTTTTATTATCTACATCATCTAAAGTTTCTAAAGTAAATATCTATGAAGTTTGTAATGAAAAACCTTTTTGTTGAACGTATCAAAATCAGATTAAATTATGAAACTATAGGAATACAAAGGGTTTAAGACTCAGTGGCTAAAACTAAAAAATAATTTAATAAAATTTGCATATAAAAATTTTTCTGAGCTAGAGGTTTTATGCTGTATTCCAATTTTTCAAAAGAAGAAACTTTTCTTGTAAGCAGGAGATGTATAAACAAGGTCTAAAACCAATTTTCATCAATCACTGAAAGAAAAGGTAAAACATAAATATTCCATGTCTTCAAATGTAATCGGATTCACATGCTTCAGATACACAAATTAAACTAACTTTGTGGAATACCTGCTTTTTGTTGCACACCCTTGTGAATATATTTTTATTTAAAGCTCCTACTTCATAAGAGGTAGCATTATTTCCCTAATTTCTGAGTGAGAAAAACAATGGCTGTGTCAAAATAACTGTGAATATATTATACAGAATATCACGAATCAGCATGCCTCTGCAGTTTATCAGATTAATCTTCAAACACGTTTAAAACAACAGATTCCTAGACCCTAATCCAGATGTACTCAATCTGAAGCTCCTGGGCTATTTGAATGTTTAAGTTGGGTTTAGAAATCACTAGACTGGGCCGGGCACGGTGGCTCATGTCTGTAATCCCACCATTTTGGGAGGCAGAAGCAGGCGGATGACAAGATCAGGAGATGGAGACCATCCTGGCTAACATGGTGAAACCCCGTCTTGACTAAAAATACAAAAAAATTAGCCAGGCGTGGTGGCAGGCGCCTGTAGTCCCAGCTACTTGGGAGGCTGAGGCAGGAGACTGGCGTGAACCTGGGAGGCGGAGCTTGCAGTGAGCCGAAATCACGTCGCTGCACTCCAGCCTGGGCGACAGAGGGAGACTCCATCTCAAAAAAAAAAAAAAGGGAAATCACTAGACTGAATCACTCTGGGTGTCCTTTTAGAGACTAAAACTTAAAGTAGATGGGGAGATGTAGGTCAAAGGGTAAAAACTTGCAATTATGTAAGATGAGTAAATCTAGAGATCTAATGTATAGCAGGAAGATTATAGTTAATAATAGTGTATTGTGTATTGAAACTGTACTAAGAGATTAGATTTCAGATTCTCTTATCACACACACACACAAGAGGAAACTATGAAAGGTGGTGGATATGTTAATTTGCTTAGCTGTAGTAATTATTTCTCTGTGTATATGTATATCAAAACATCATGTTGTTTACCTTAAATATATAAAATAAAATATAAATTTTAAAAATAAAAACAAACTTAAAATAGAAACCTCTCTCTAATCTGGGTCTCCTTCTCCTGAGATATTGATATCTTTAAGCAAGTATGGTCTTTAAACCTAGCAGGAGAGGCTTCGGCTTTCTTAAAAAGCATTTGATGCCTTTCTCACTCAGGTTCCAGTACTCCATACTGGCAGAGTAAAATTTGTAATCCTTAAATATAGGCGGTAGACTCTTATATAACAAACACCATTTCCCAGTAGCACCAAGAGTCCATTTTCTTCTTCATGTTCCTATTCACAGTCCCGGGAAGATGCATGAATTAGAAGAGTATTCACAACTATTGCATCTGGTGGCTCAGGAACTTTTTGCAATATTAAAAAAAATTCATATTACTCTTCTGTACACACATATGTGTGTGTGTATGGGTGTAGTATGTAAACATTTTCAGTTTTGTTACTTTGAAGGTATTAGCAAAGTAAAAATCAAAATTTCCTTAAAATGCTAAATTGATTTTAACATTTAAATATTTGAACATGTAATATATAGGCTTCCATGTGTAGTCCTGCCCTAGGATTCACAAATGTTAGGACTGGGTCTGTTGTCAGTCAATATTCAGTTATGACTTTCAGCTTCTGGCAATTCAAACGTGATTTTATGATGCCTCATCTGTTAAGAATAGAGTGGTAAGAACAACCTTTCTGTGTAGTGACTCTCTCTTGTCTTGCCTATCTCAACTTTATGTTTTGCACTGATTCAACTATCTATTGATATCTAGATCTAATAATCTACAATCTTATAGAAATTTATGTATTTCTGTAAGCAACTGTAAAATATTTTTTAGAAATAAAATAGGTTAGAAAGGAAAAGAAGGGGAGGCAGGAAAGCGTAGACAAAGAAGGAAGATTCAAATTAATATACACCCGAGATGAGATGTCTATAAAGTGATAGAGCACAAATTTAAATATAGATCTATCTTCAATTTCAATTAACATTTCATTGTATCACACTTTCAATGTTTTTGTAAACCAAGGTCATTATCACACTTTCAGTGTTTTTGTAAATCAAAGTCATATGCCCTAATATATGAAGTTACTTTTCCAGATATATTTAAAATTCAATTTAAAAAAGTTAACAATATTATGAAAAAGAAATCTTTAAAAACCTAATAAGCATTCACTTGCTTTAGGATTATCATTATGAGCATCATTTATTCTTGTGTATTATATATAAGTGGTCCTAGTCTTTCAAATATTTGATTTTTTACAACTGCCAAATTCACAGTTTCTTCATTCATTAATTGATTTGTTCAACAAAATATTTATTGAGCATTTATGGTACGGCAATGAACAGTAAAAGTAAACAATTCCTGTTCTCATTTTGCTTATTTCCTAAAGGGGTACAGACATTAAGAAAAAACATTGAAAACATAAATATACATTGTAGGTTATAGTACATATTGGTGGTCAGTACGATGGAAAAAAGAAAAAGTAGATGAAGGTAAGCAGGACTGAGAGTCTTGCGTTAGCTGAGTGGGAATTATAAATTTAAATAGGGTGGTCACATAGAACTAACTGACAAGGTAAGGGCTCAAATAAAGGCTCGATTGGGTGATGTATGTGGCTGTCTGGGAGAGGAGACTTCCAGGCGAAGTGATGGCAAATGGCAAAGGGAGAGATGGGCTGGAGTCCAATAGCAGTAGAGTAAGTAATATCCCTAAACCACCCTTCAGACATCAAATTAGATCTTTTAAACAACTGATCAATGATATTTGTCTACATCATGGTGTTGCTTTCTGGCTTACATTCATAGAGAAGAGTGCTTGTACTGTGAATGCCACATAGCACGGCCATAGTCATGAACGCCACCATTCTTTGAGGTTGGTGCAAAAGTAATTGCGGTTTTTGCGATTACTTTTAATGGCAAAAACCGCAATTACTTTTGTACCAAACTAATAGAAGCCAGTGGATAGGTGGTCTCCATGAGCTTGCCTACCCAGCTCAGCCTCCGTATCAGCAGATGCCACTCTTCTGGTCCAACCTCCCTTAAGTTTTCATCGTCCTCAGTTTCTCTTTAGGCATGGCCAGACAAGAT
The DNA here is from genome assembly GCF_028858775.2 of Pan troglodytes. NCBI lineage: Eukaryota > Metazoa > Chordata > Mammalia > Primates > Hominidae > Pan > Pan troglodytes. The sequence continues at coordinate 135,226,303 of NC_072398.2, forward strand.
TGGGTGTATGTGGGGAGGCTTATCGTATACTCCAAAGGGTTTTTTGTTTGTTTGTTTTTGTTTTTTGAGAAGGAGTTTTTCACTCTTGTCGCCCAGGCTGGAGTGCAATGGCGTGATCTCGGCTCACTGCAACCTCCACCTCCCGGGTTCAAGGGATTCTCTTGCCTCAGCCTCCCAAGTAGCTGGGATTACAGACATGCGCCACCATGCCCAGCTAATTTTTGTATTTTTAGTAGAGATGAGTTTTTTTTAAGTCTGTGCACCTATGTACTCAAGGTAAGTAAGCGTCCTGGAGGAGAGGTTTAAAAATTAGGGGCTGTTGGCCTGGCGCAGTGGCTTATGCCTGTAATCCCAGCACTTTGGGAGGCCAAGGCGGGCGGATCACGAGGTCAGGAGATCGAGACCATCCTGGCTAACACGGTGAAACGCCGTCTCTACTAAAAATAGACAAAAATTAGCCGGGCGTGGCAGCGAGCACCTGTAGTCCCAGCTGCTGGGGAAGCTGAGGAAGGAGAATGGCGTGAACCCAGGAGGCGGAGCTTGCAGTGAGCCGAGATAGCACCACTGCACTCCAGCCTGGGTGACAGAGCAAGACTCCGTCTCAAAAAAAAAAAAAAAAAAAAAAAAAATTAGGGGCTGTCCTCCAATTTTTCAGACAAAATTTCTCTGGATCTTCTGAGTCCCATGAGAATACTACTGGAAGACCAGAATCGTGGGTTCCCAGAAATCTGTGAAGTTTTTGTCTGTCTGTCTGTTTGCTTAAAACCAAAGGGCATATTTCATAATTGTAACTTTGTTCATCATGCTATGGCTGCCGGAGGACAGAACACTGCCTTACCAAGTAAAAGTCTGTTTTGCAACTGTAAGTCATCAATACTCAAAAAAATGTCCAGAAATATATTCATGAAACTGACAGGGTGCCTGCAACTTTTAATCTTATGACAATGTTTTCTTGCTTGTTATTATGGTAGCACAATTTCTGCCACTAAAATCTTCTTCCTCTCTTTACCCTTTCCTTGCTTATGACATGGAAAAGAGTTCAGACTGGTTGTGAGTAAATCTACTGACGGTTTTGATTATGTCATAAATTTGCTTTCTAATCTCAGACAAATCACTTACTTTCTCTGAACCCTAGTTGCTTCAAACCTGTAAGAAGGAAGTTAATAATTACCTCACTAAATTGTTTTGAGTGTTACATGAAAATTACAAGAAAATGCTTTCAGAATGGTTAAGTCTGCAAGGAAGAGTAGGTAGTTTACTAAGGACATGAGATTTTTTTTTAAATGTAATATAATTCCGGACGTTTTAAGCTCCCTGGAAAGCAACCTAATTTAAATAGCATTATTAATTCCTATTAGATTACTATTTTGCTCCTAGAAAACGTTAAGATGCTGGCACTTTTTTTCTAGAGACTAAAGACATAATGAAGACAGGCAGCCCAAAACTGGGCATCAATGAACAAATACTTTTAGTGAAATAAAAAGCAGGAAAAGTTTAGCATCTTTGAGTTTGTTCTCCCTGCAATGTGACTACTGTGGGAAATCTTGCATCCTCTCTCTCTGGGATGCAAAACTTTGTGATTACAAAGAGAATAATTGGGCTTTAAAAAAATATTGTGTGTTCACCTGGTCGTAACAACTTTATTGTTTAGAAATTCTCTCTCTCTCTCTCCCATTCTTTTTCAGCTTGTTGCTACCTCTGTAAATAGAAATCATATAATCATACAACCTTTCATGAAGAATCTTTTGATTTTATAATCAGCATTGAAAACCAGAAAAAAAAGTCATTAATTAATAGGCTTATTTCCCCTCATTTTGAATTCCCCTTTGATTTATTTAAAAATAATTCTTCTTTGGTTGGTATCTGTGAAGAAGGCTTTTTTGGTGGGAGTTTGCTTCATCTGTCTAGCAAGGCCTGCAAAGGCTTACTGGTATTTCACATCTCAAAGCTACACACGTGCAAATACCTACTAATGATAAAAAGAAGGATATATCCACAAAGATACTAGGCACCATCTGGAGAAAACTCCTGACTGTGAGAAAGAGAATAATCTATTGTTGAATTTACAGGACTTTTTGTTTTTATCTTTTTTTCTGTCTTTCTTTCAAATACAACTTCTGCAGTGAGGATGGTGGGAAAAAAGGAAGAGAATAGTCAGAGAAGGGAGCAGAAAAAGGGGAAGAAGGGTTAAAGGATATATCAAAGCCAGAAAAATACTCTTGCAATACATCTTATAAGAAATACTCCTTGAGTCAGATTGAACTGATAAAACTCTGAGCTTCCTGGGTTGAGGGAGTGGGGAAGATGCAGAAAGAAAGAAGCATAGCTCTCTTGCTTTGGGAATTACAGAACCTGAGGCTCTCAGGTGAAAACTAATGAATGAATCAAGTGAAATGCATGATTACATCCTCTAAAGCTTTGATTTGAAGGCAGCTTTTATTAAATCGCAAACGAGATTATTGCCCATCCCCAAGCAGAGAGTAGGGAAGAGGAGTACCTTTCCCCCAAGGAAAGCAAAACCAATACAGTAACTCTTTTTGTTGGGCACTGACTTCTGTTGTATACATTCTAAAAATGATATCAGTCATTTAGAAATCTCTAGTGCAGAGTGAATAGTTTTTTATTAAAAAAATTATATAACAGTTTAGACTTAGATGTAGCCACATGACCATTTGGGTAAAGGTGATTTATTTCTTTTGGTTCAAGAGCCCTCTCATGCTTTCTTTACATAGGGATGTGTTTACTTTTGTTATGTACACATATGTACACAGACATTCAAATACGAATATAAAAAATCCTTTTGAAAGGATAAAGAAACAAATGTTATTTCTACCATGCAAGCTCTAAAGCAGTACTTCATAGAGTATTATCTAGAGAAAAGGTACTTCAGAATTATCTGAAGATGTCTATAAAAATGCAAATTTTTAGGTGGCTGCAGACCCAGTGAATCAGAATTTCTGCCATGGGTCCTAGTCAGTGCCTAGGTGGGGCCTGAGGGGCATTTTTATCAAGCAAACTTTATGTGTATTAAAGTTTGTGAACCACTGCTCTAAATGTGCCTTGGGATCTAATTGCGGCTGTAGCGGATGTGTGCAAATTAGGCACATTTATTGAGCACTGCATTAACTCTTACAGGTGACAACATTAGATATTCTGACATAGAATGTGGGAAGCCGCAGGAAAAGAAGAATGTGTGCATCTCAGAAAAGAATTCCTGTGGCGTACAGTAGACATTGCTGCTGTTGAGTCTGTATGTAATCCAGCCGTTCCATATTCAGTTATCACTGCACAGGGAACATGAAGGGATTGGACCTAGATTCACTTACACTATGGTGGTCTGAGAATATCTGGGCAAAGAAATCACATAAAATAATTTCCTGGAGTCAAAATATCTGAGCTCTGTTGCTGGATACATTGCTCTCCCTTGCATTTATTAAGTACTTCCTGCATGCCAAGCCTACTCAGAGATTTTTTTATTATTATCTTAATAGGCACAAATTACAATATTTTCTTTGGGTAAATTTATACCTAACTCTGATTCCAGCATTGGGAATGCAGGAGAAGTAAAAGAAAGAGTTTGACCTTGGCTTGGCAGAAGAAAAAGCTGGAACCACAAGAAACATAATTAGTGATTATCGACAAGTTTTCTAAACTTCCTATTATATTGGTGATAAAAAAGAGAAATATATTTATTAATCTATGTGTAGATGAATGACTGTGTCTGTTACTTCCAAACACGTTTAACAATAAGATATAAACACTAAAGTCAGCATGTCTGAAAAACACTTATCTAGCAGAAAGGAAATTGTGTGGTGATAATTTGACAGCATGTTATGTATATTCACAAAATATATGTAAAAGATCAATGAAAGTCCAGCGAAAAAAGTCTAATTATATCCCACTTTCTATCTAAAAAATTTTATTCCATTTCTCTTAAAGCAAAATTGCCTAACACCTGAAACTTCTCTTAATTAAAAAGAAGAAAACTGGTAATTCAGGAGGTCCAAACATGCTAAATAATGGTAGTACATAAAATTGGAAAACAAGAGAGGCTAAAAAGGCATGGGCCATAACTGGCTGGACAGTGTTGAATCATTGCATTGTGCAGTGTTGAATTATGCCCTATTTCTTAATTATTTATATTATTACATGTATTGTTTTCCTACCTCCCAGAAGAGCAGAAATTAATAGTGGATTAATAATGAATTTTGTCCCCTTGTTCCTCATTCCCATGTATATCATCATTAAAGTAGATGTCTGATAAGGCAGTTACTGTGGGCACACAGAACAAAGAAGGGAGACTCGCTATGGAGACTTTCCTGAAAAAGTACTTGAGACAACTGTCCCTTGCTTTTTCACTCACCATGATTCCACGAGTTCAGGTCTCCACACTAAAGATGACTTGGAGAAGCAGATGAGCAAACATAATCACTAGGTTTAAATTCATCAAGCAGACTGATCCAAAAATGAAAACGAAATTTCCATTGTTTGCCAACCATTCAATGCTGCAGAGAAAGAGGAATGTGAAAGCTTTTCAGCAGCTCAGGCTACCTCTAGGAATATCTAGAGATAAGAATTTTAAGAAATTACACAGAAGGTCATTTTCCCTTTAACCAGTGCTGTTGAACACTGACAGCAGACTATGAGAGGGTAGTGACAAGATCACATGAGCATTCTGAAGGAAGACTTTCCTGTATATACCTTCAAATGTATCATAGTGGTGGCAAGAACCCTAAGTCTTAGAGATTTATGTTAAAGTACATTCCACTGGTATCAGATCTTAAAAGAATCCTCCATAGAAATGTCTTTTTTTAAGGCTAGGCTAATAAAAAATGAGACAGTCAGAGCCATCTTATGAAATAATCTACTAGGTCCCTGTTTTGTTCCCAGGATGCACATTCATTTCAAAGTAAATCTGGAAGGAGTAGACTCAAAATTCAACATATAAAAAAAGAGGCAGTGTACCCAGCATATGTTGTATTTCAAGGAAGCTTCAGTTTATCTTGAATATTATTTGTCATTCCCTGTGAAACCTAAAGTTTCAGAGCCCTCAGTTGATTTAAGAGCCAACAATTTTGGGGTGTAGCAATTGGGAAAATTGTGTATGTGCACTTGCACACTCATACACATACTATATAGGCACGTATACAGACAAAAGTGTTTAGATGGCAAATTAAATTAAATATGGTAGTTGAGATCTTTAACTTACTCTTATTTGACTCATCCATTTTTCACATATTAATATTTCTATTCATAGTAATTGATTACTATTATTTGTACCTCTCCAATACCCATTTCTCTTTTCTTCTCATAGAATTTTTTCCCACATAATCATTCATCTTGCTTTAGCTTTTATGGCAATTTCACCCAGAAGCTTTGATCAATTAGCTCTAATAACCCCTCTGACCTAGAGCATTCCAGAAAATTTGAGTCAAGAGTAAGGTATTCAGATATGCAGTTAGCTATAACTTGTTGGGGAAGATCATAGCTGTAGAATTCACACCCGGGTTCTAGTAGATTTGTACCCCTAAACTTCTGGTGTTCATTGGTAATAACCTCTAGACATATAAATATTAATAGTCCTATATCCTTTTTAAAATTTCCAGCTTAAGGGTATTTCCAGGGATTATGCTGTTTTAGATACCTTCAGTCCCATTGGTCAAAAATTGCTCAGGATAACCAGATAGGAGAGTGAAATCCCGGTTTTTCTCTATAATCCCTAAATACTTCAAAGCTGTAAAACCAAGATTTTAAGTAAATTTAGTTCAAATTCTATTTTTGTTTATCTCACTTAGTATAAATATTCGTGTTTCTCCACCGAGATATTAATGCATTTGATAATGGGTGCTACTTCTGCTGGGGGTATTAAATAACATACATGATATTATGTAATATAACTTAATCTGAGGAAATAAACAATTTAATTCCTAGATGCTTCTGGTTCCACGAATGTCAAATAAGAGGCTACAAACTTATACTTGCTTTAAACAATTTTCATACAAAGAAAGTGGACAGGTTTCTATAAGGTACAATACTTTCCCCAATGAGTATGTTATAAATAACACACAATTAAAGACAAAACAATCATAAAAGAGCCAGTGATTAATCCACTCCTCCTAGCCTATCTCTCTCAGTTGGTGTGTACTAAATTCCTCCCATTTCTAAGCTTAGATACTTGGCCATGAGATGGGGGAGGGAGAATTCTGCCCTCTTTTAGCAGTACAGAATCCTTTTCCTTCATGCTTGAAAGAAGTGCTATAGAAATTTTCTGAGGATTTAACAAGGGGGATGGTGCAAGATGCAATTAAGATGACACAAATTCTAAGTGTGCACCCCCACTGGAAGAGGGGGGACTTAGGAGCTAGACTAATAGCCTGGCTATTTTGACAATGTTTTAATAAGGCTATTCTGAGTTTCTGCTGTGGATCTGCTTCCATTTCTGCTTTTCTGCCACGTTGTGATATAGCACAGGGCCTTCACTGGAAGCCTAGCAGGTGCCAGTGCCATCTTCTTGGAATTTCCAGCCTCCAGAATTATGAGCCAAATAAACCTCTTTTGTTTATAAACTACTCATCTTCAGGTATTCTGTTGTAGTGGCTCCAAATGGACTAAGACAAGCACCCAACACCCACTTGCTTCTCTAGCCTCATGTTTTGTCTCATTCCCCTAAGCAGTCCTCCAGGCACCCTGAACTCCAGACTCTATGAGCCACTTGCCATTTCATGCATATCCTATGCTGTCTCACATAGGTGTGTTTGTGTGTCCTGGGCTTTCTTCTTTTTGTAATGTCCTGTCTCTACTTCTCCACTTGGTGAATCTCTACTCACCCTTCAAGACTCAGCTCCCATATCTCCATAGCCTTTGTACAGGACCCAGACACAGTGAGTGAGCCACTCTTTTATGCTCCTACAACATCTTGTTCATAGGATAACTTATTCTATAATATTGTACTTAGCATGTCAGTCCTCCATAGCCTCTGAACTCCTTGAGGATGAGATAGGAATCTTATCTCATTTATCTTTGTATCGTCAGTGGCTGATACAGTATTTAGTGCAGAGTGTGTGATCATTAGATGCTTTTTGAAAAAGAATTCATGTATAAATATTATACTCAAGGAAAAAAATAACAAGGTCTTCCACCAAGAATCATGTAATAGCCACTAAGTATGCCTGTAAAAAGCCTGTACTTACCTGGAAGACTGAGAACTGTCCTTCTGCATTTTGGCCATAAGCACTATGTTACTAATTCACAATTGCCAAATGATAAATATGTCACACCACAATTTAATAGAAGATATTTTGTGTATAGCCTGGTTGATATATGAACTAATGAAATTATTAATTATACCTTTTTCTTCTCTCTATATCCCCAACATCTTTCAAACCCCAGCAAAGTAAGTTTGTTCTTAGAAATGACAGTCATTTTGAGGCTAACCTGAAGAGATCCTTATTTTAGAATATGTATCACCATAAACCAGAAGTATCTTAATAATACCTCATCATTTCTGATCCACCTTCTTTCCTTTCATTGCTTTCTGATTACTCAAATTCCATTGCATTTTATTTTAACTGGAAATACCCGTATCTATGCATATATATTATACGTATTATGCTAGAATGACTGGGACTGCCTATATAATTAAGCTAAGGCTTTTCCTTGGGGAAATCCAGTAAAATTATCTTTCATTACATTTCTAAAATACTATTCATTAAAAGCAGAAATAAACTTTTATACTCATGGCTAACAATGCAGAAAAGAGTCTCCACCCTGAAGCTTATCTCAATTTCAGAAAAGAGGGGGGATTTTCCAGATGAGTTGCTATTTGATTTGATTTTCACCACAATTACTATCAAGATCTTTCCCCCAGCAGCTTTTTTTTTCCTGATGGTTTTAAGCTTTGTTCCTGTACCCCATTTTCTGAATCAATGTGTTTTCTAAAAACACTGCTCAATTACTGCTTATTTGAAGTTTGGAACTATCTGCAATGTCATTTCTGATGAACTGGTCTATTTTTAGTCATGGATGCCAAAAGAGAGGAAAGAAGAAAAAAAATCCCCCTTTTCCCTGGTGTTCTGTCCTTCTTTCCTGCTGCTGAATTCATTGTTTTGATTCCTTCATGTGCTGGCAAACTTTCGAGCACGCCGTATGAGAATTTAAAAAATGAAGCTCTCATTTAGGAGTCACACAGTGGTGATATACACACAGAGCTTCAATTTAAACCATTATTGCATACCATCTTTTTCCTTTTATAATAATCCATTAAACGCTTTCAAGTATGGAGAAGGAATAGCAACCTGTAGATCCAAATGGAACCCAGATGACCTATAAAATACATACTGCCTCCCTGCCTGAGTTGTTAGAGCTCTCATCTCTAATGGATGGCATTGTTATTTTACCATCCAGACAACCACACACATCAATTATACATTCTCCAATGTCATGAATCACTTTTTGAAGGCAACCTGTCTTTTGGTTGTTATATATGTCACTGTATCTTAACCTCTCAACAAAATTCAGTTTGTGTGTGTGTGATAAATGATGATGTCCTTGTTTTAAATATATTAATTGACAATTAGAAAATATTTTGAGAGAAGGTTTAATGTTTACTCTTCCAAGCATAGATTGTACAAAAATTGATTCAGTAATTTTCTGACAGCAACACTCAAAAGCACAAGGTATGGCAATTTTTTTTAGAAAAACACATTTACACTGCTTTGATTTTGTGAGTTAAAGCTTAGTTTCTCATTTACACACGTATGCACACACATACACATCTATCTTCTTCTTCAAATATGTTTTACGCTAAGATTGATAATCAAAATATGTAGTCTCTTATAAATAGCACACAATTAAAGATAAAAAAATTATGGAAGAGCCAACCCTTATTTTTAAAACCATCTCTCCAAACAATCTTGGGTGGTATTGACTGACGCAGGAGGTAGATGAGGGGGGTCCCCAGAGAATCTCTGACCTGCCCCACAAGTGATTACATCAGATGCTTTCGTGGAGATGAGGAAATCTGCCCAGGGTCTTGTCTGCCCATGCCCACAACAGACTGGGGAAGATCCACCTGCACACTGGGAAAATGGGTGGAGCCACAGGAAGTTCACGCCTTGTGCAGGGGGAGGAGCCTGGCCTCTTCAGCTTCTGCGTGGTGGTCTGTGGTATTCAATCTGTGAGTTGGGAGCCTGTTGACAGGACTCCCTTTTGCTTTGCTGTTTTTTTTGTTTGTTTGTTTTTCCTTTTCACCCAATACGTTCTGCTTTTGTCACCCTTCAGTGTGTCTGCATGCCTAATTTCTCCTGGTCGTGATACAAGAACCCAGATTTAGCTGAACTAAGGGGCAAAAATTCTGCATCAGTATTTTGTAGCAGAACATTTGACCTTCATTTTCAGTATGATCACCCAAACATCCCAGATTGTTTCGTTACTCTTAAAGTCAACAGGTTTTTATAATATCCACAAAAACATAAATTTCTAAAAAGCACAAAGCTATTTGAAACCCCCATAAAGATTAACTCATAATAAGCAATTGGTTATCATGCTATCCCTTAAAAATACTTAGAAAGGAAATTGTGCAGTAGCTCTTGTTAATGAGTCATATTACTTTCAACAAAAACCTCTCGTTGATTTGAAGCCCCTGTTTTGTTTTGTTTGGAACGTTTTTCCTCTTTGCCTTATCTTAAGAACATCCTAGTAAGTTTAAGACATTTTATTTCCAGGCTCATAGGGAATCAAGGACATTTGCTTACTATCTTACAATACGTAAGAGTTAAACTCCTGCTATGCTGCAGGCAATATGCTAAATTTTTTACAACCATTATCTCATTTAATCTTACTAAAAATCCTAGGTATTAGCACTTCATAGGACAGATGAAAACCCAGGCTCACAGGCTCAGTACCTTCACAACTTGAGAACAACTGAACCAAAGCCTTTTTAACTTTTCCCACTAGGCTATATCAAATAACAGCTTTAATGTAGATCAGCTAACAATCAGTTAAAATAAATGTCTGAAAACATAACATGTATATACTTTGAGAACAGTCATAAAAAACACTTGTTTTATGTTAGAGGAAGCTTTGAAATTAGGAAAAATCAAGAAAGGTAAACATTGTCTAATGGTTGATAAAGCAGTTATGAAGTGCTTTTAAGATCTTTTTTCTTCTCTCTATTCTTGCCTCTGGGAACCTCATCTATTTCTTTACAAAGCGTAGTGTTTCTCCAAAATTCTAGTGCCACATTTCCATCGATTTGTTATATCTCTCCATTTTGATGTCCCACCAACTCTTCTAGGCCTCCAGACGCCCAGTTTCTCTAGACTTCCTTGTTCCCATAAATGGAGTTATCATTTATTCAGTACACCTGTCTCACAGCCCTTCTCTGCTTTTCCTTCTCCTAGGCATGACAATCTACATCCATTTGTTTGCCAAACTCACCTTAGAAATGTTTTTCTTAGGTAGCCTGGCTCCTCCCTCGCATCCTCACAACCACAACCCTGTATGGCATCTCCTTTATTTCTCACTTACAACTCTGTTATTAACTCCTACTTGGTCTTCCAGCTTCTCTCACGTCCTATATATCTCTTCTAATTCTGAGATATCATACATCCTAGGGCCAAAATAATTTTCTTAAGATGCACTCTCTTCATGTCACTTCTAGAAAACCTGTGGTTTTCTATTGTCTACCAAAATATATACTGACTTCTTATCACAGCTTTCAAGGTTCTGAAATGTGGCGTTTTTCTGGTCTCATCTCCACCACTTCTTCATATAAAACCTATGCCCCACTTACATCTACCATACTTGGAATGTTCTCCCCTTTTCTTTGCCTATCAAAATTGCCCATTCTGCAAAGCTGATAAAAGTCTTCTCCTCTATAAAGCCTTTCTAGATTTTTTTTCTAAGCAGTTTTTGTGTCTCCCTCTTCTGAACTCCCTTTCAAATACTGTTTTTCTTAACAGATTCACCTTTACTTGTAGCAAAACCAGTCATGTACTTGTTTAAGTCATCTTGCTAAATTATCAGTGCTTTATGGAAAGGAAATATATTTTAATTACCCTCGTATCCCCTGCAGCACTTAGCACATGTCTGTTACCAAAAGAGAGCTCAAGAATGTTTATAAAATTGGATAATAAAAATTGTTAAACCTGAACAGGGACTTGGAAAAAAACATATTATTTCTAAGAGGAAAAAAAAATCAGCAAAGTATAATACATCTTGTCATGTAAGAATTAAGGTCCATGTGAAATGAATACTATTATTTACACAAAAGGCTGGAGGCTGGGTAAAGAACCAAATTAAATTTTTGAATTGTTAGCCTAGTTTTGGGAGTCATTAAAACTGGGAGAATTTCTTACTCTCTTAGTTATGACAAGAAGGAGGGAAACAGATTTGAATCTTGGAGATGGCTGAGGAAGTGCCACAGACTGGATTTCCTTTGCCCTGGAATGATTTTTCTCTTTTTCTTTATTTAACTTTTACTCATTTCTCCAAATTGTTTAAATGTTATTTCCTCCAGGAATCTTTCCCTAACCTCCTCTCTTCCTGAGGTCTAGATTAGATGTCTATCCTCCGTGAATACATTAGCATCTTATATTGTTTTGAAAATTTCCCTGAAAGATTTGAATTATGTAAGAGTGGAAGTCATTTTCTTAATCTTTATGTATTTAATTTGACCCAGTGCCTGGTACCGACTAGATGCTTATTAGTAAATATCTATAGATGGATTTAATTGATCAATTATACTGTTTCAACTATTTGCTATTTTGTGACTCTGGGTCAGTCACTTACCTTTTAACATCACTTTTCACATCTGCAAAATAAAGAGCAAGATTGCAATGAGTCTAAGGTTGTAATGAGGGTCAGCCAGGATAATGCATATAAAATATATGGTATTACTACTATGTATACATTTTAAACTATTATTAACATAATATAAATAATTAATTTTAAAATTAATTATGGTGCTCTGATTTCATTCCTTCCCAGAATGCTGTTGGGATACTCTCTACAAATCATTCAAGATTCAGCATTACAATCAGAAAGTAAATGGAATGTCTTTGCATATTTCTTGGTATATGCTTATTTTATAGAAATACTATTTTTATTGTCTAACTCATTTCCTCACCACTATAGCATAGTTAATTAAAAGCTGATGCATGGACTTACACTTCTGCCCTAAAAGAGTAACTGTCAGAGAAGTTCTGTTCTCACCATAAACAGCAACATTGGCCATCAGGAAGCATAAGACTGTGATCTTGAGAAAAAGTAAATAAAGTGAGCAATTACACCAGTTTACTGCCCGGAGGCAGTTTCCAGGCCACACAACAAGGTGAGGGGACCTGAACACAACCCAGCAGTCTCCATGAGTTTAGGATGCAGAGATCAGAGTTTATGAAGGCAGCGTCATTTAAATTGGCAGATCCAAACATGAGAGTGTCAGGAGCTGCACACAGAGATTGCTCTGGAGAGACGCAGGGAGGTCAACTGTTTGCTGAATAAGGATCTGTGCACATAGGAGGAAACATCCACAAGGTTGAGAGGAGAGCCACTGGAAAGCAGGATGGCAAAACATATCTAGAGTTGACACAGGGCTGAGACAGGTTATAATTGTATCGGCCAAAATAGAGTGAGTTCAACACCTGAGGGCACCAGGTCGAGTCTTCAGCAGTGTATCGGTCTAAAAGTACTGTTTGAGAGTATCAAAATAACCCCAAGGAACTTTGCTAGGTATTTTAGCAAAGAGAAATAAACATATACATCCACACAAAGACACATACACAAATTGTCACAGCAGCTTTACCAAATTATGTAAACAACCAACCCAATGGCCATCAATGGGGGAATAGATGCAATAATCATGTTATGTTCATAAAATGAAATACCATTCAGCAAGTAAAAGATAAATGAACTACAGGTACACACAACGTCCGTGAATCTCAAAAGCATAATGCTAATGGTTAAGGAGTTAGACCAAAAACAACATGCTACGTGATTTCATTTATATGAATTTCTAGAAAACAGCTACAGGAAGGTAGAGCAGATCAATGTTTGACAGAGGTGAGGCATGAAGAAAGAAGTTTGTCTGCAGAGGGCATGAGGAAATTTTGGGGGGATGATTTAAATTTTCTACATCTGTGTTGTGGCGGTAGCCACCTAACTGCGTATTTTTCAAAACTAATCAAATTATGCACCTAAATTAATAAAATTTATTGTCCATTATTCACATCCCAATAAAGCTTTGTTTAAAAAAAAAACTGACCCTTTGTCTAAAAACATATTTTTTAGGCTATTGTTAATATATCTTTAGTCCTCCACAAAAATTTTTAAGCCTTATGCTTATGTCTCACTGTTTAATATGTGCTCTGGTACTATCATTAGTTTCAAAAACAGTTAGGAAAGCAAATAGGAAAAGGGGAATTTTTTTTTCACTTTCTGTGACAGAAAGGGGCAAAGATGAAGAGAATTGGGGATGGCTACTGAGTTATCCAAACAAAAGGGTCTGCTATGGCCTCATGCTAAATTTTAAATATAAAGCAGAATGATTACTGGTATAATAAGAGTATCAAGTTTGCTCAATACAACCTGTTACTCAAAGTAATTAAAGGATGCTTTTTCTAGTTAACTGTATTTTCCAGTTAACTAGAAGTCTTTTGTTTAAAGTTTTATCAAACATTTTTCTTAGATACCTAAGAGTCTTTCCCTTCCTTATTAAATACATTATAGGCAATGCATTTTAAATACATTTACAAGTTTGCATTTCTCAGATTAATCACTATGAATATAAAGTTTAGTTTGCAAAAGCAGGTAGAAGTGGATGTAGTGACATTTCAATGAAATGCTGGTCCAGCAAAGTCCCTTTCCCTGCAATCCTCCAAGTAAGTGCTCCATAATTAATTACATTTAGGTAATGTTGCCTAGTACAGCCACCTTTTATAATGTCATAAAGCATATTATTAAAATTTTTGAAGTGTCCTACCAAACGGAAAATCCACAGACTACTCATAGATTTTATTCAAACTAATATATCTGAGTAAATAAGTTATCTTTCTTGTAATTTACATCAACTTCTTCATAACTCCAGTTCTAATGAGGCATGCTGCTGCTGTTGTGAAAAACGTTAGATGGAGCTGGGTTTGAACCCCCACTTGGTAACTTACCAATGACATAAATAAGTTGTAACCTTTTTGAATCAGCATTGAACTATAAATGTCTTCCTGTGAGAATTATAGCTAATGTCTATAAAGCATCTGAAACAGCCTCATAGAGAGTAGAGTTCCCAGAATTCTAATTTACCATCAGTTGATATTATCAAGCAGCTTTCTTTTCAGGTTCTCTAGAATTTGAATTTGTTTGCTTATTCACTTCATTTTTTGGAAGCTCTTCCTTTTGCTTTTAAAAAATAATTTATTTTTGCTCTAAATGGGGTTGGTAGAGTCTACTTAACTGAGGTTTCAATTTTAGTTATTTTCTAGTTAACCAAAGTCTTATTGTGCCTTGGAAAACAGCATCACATTGCTCTATCGGTAGGGTTACTGGAGTCTAACCAAGCCACCCAATGTGTCTCAGGCTGAAATCCAATTCATAACTTGCATTTAATTGTTTTTTATTCCTTTGTGGATAAGAAAATATTTAGATATTATTCTCACATCTGTCATACGCACCTGTACAGATTTCAGGATGGTTGGGCTAATAGGAGGACCATAATAATGTATTATGGCTCAGCCGTTCATTATACTTTTGAAAATCCCCTAACGTCCACAATTGTGGATCTTCCTTCACATTTACAGCAGTAAGAATAATAATAACAATTGATGATAGCAAAAGTAATAAAAGTAGTCTTAATATTTTATACTGTAAAACACTGGTTGCTTAAGGTTGTCAAGGCATTTTCTAAATAAATGTTTTCATAAAGCAATACACAAGCTCTCTGAACCATTATGTAATGCCAGGGAGAAGGTCATATAACTTTCCCATAAAACTCCTTTTTTTGCATCGGGTAAAATGTTTCACAATAATTGTATTGGCTGTCCATCACAACACCTCAGGGAAGCATGCTGTTAACAGGGTCATTTCTCCTTCACAGCTGAGAATACTGAAGCATAGACACATTAGTGGTAACTTGTCCAAATGAACGCCGTGAACTAGTGAACCAAATCACTGTGTGACAATGACACCACTCAAAGGCAGGCACCACACAGGAAATGGCATCATGAAGGTTAATTTTAGATTAAACTGGGGCAGCATGAAAGTTGGGTCATCTTGGGAAGATGTGCTAAAATGCACAGAGACAAGGTTAGTCATGGTTCATAAACCTTACCTGTGAGTGTTCTCTGTTGTATGTTTAGGCATTCAACTTTATTTTCACAAAATAGTTGTAGCAGGAAGACTTCCTTTTATCATCAAAGTAGAGATAGAAAGCAATGCTTTTTCTTTTTCCTGACAAGCACCAAGAGCTTCATCCATTTTGGGCTGCCAGAGTTAAGTCTACTCTGTTCATAAGGAATGATTTTCAAAATTTTTTATGAAAATCATATGAAATAGTAAAGTAATATCTGCTTGTGCACACCCAAAACTGTTTCCAACAGCAAAGGTTTGAAGCAGCTGGACAGACTTAGCCAAATAAGTTAATTGCCAACAGCAATCAGAGCCTCTTTTAGTAGACCTATCAAAAAAATACCAAGATGGTAGCAGGCCCTACTAAGATACTGGCTCATAAACTCTTTTGAGCACACAATCCTTCCTCATTCACACACAAATTCTGATACACTATACAAACGAAATTTAGTATAGTATTTCAGAGTGATCACAGACTTTATTTTGCCCTGCACAGACTACCTAGAGTTCCACAGATCCCAGATTAATCTCTCTCTCTCTCTTCCCACAACCCTCTCTTTAATATCATTTCTAGTTTCAAAAAGGAAAACTAGAGTCCAAGAATAATAAATTATTTCACAATTGCAGGAGATTTTTATCACTTAGATTTCCACATCTCCAGACTTTTTGCAAGATCTAAGAAATTAAGTGCAACAAATATTAGATTATGGTAAGCTTTTTAAGGCTCTATATTAATTCCAAATACATTTATAGTTTAGCATCTTAAAACAGCTGGTATTCATCTTAGCAGGCTAATACCAATTCATGATATTTTATTGAGGTAATGGAAAAATACACACTAGCTTATCAAAAGAAGTTAATGATGAATGCCAATGAAATCATTTCACTGTGTGATGAACACTTAGTTTGTAGGGCATGCTTCTAACTTACATCATGTAATAATGCTTTTTCTTCTACTAGCATAATGTAAACATTGTGCATAATTTTAAACGTTCAGTTATTTCTGTCTCAAATTGTGTATAATGTAGAATGTATAGTTTTAACTGGCAACACCAAGTGTTGATGAGGATATGAAGCAATCAGAACTCTCCTAATGTTGTTGTTGAGGTTATAAAATGGTAAACTCACTTTGAGAAATAGTTTGGCAGCTTCTTATTAAGCTAAATGTGTACTTGTCCAGCAATTCTGCTCTTAGGTGTTTATCCAAGAGAAGTTTAAAAAAATATGTCCACATGAAGATTTTTCTATGAATGTTCATGCAGTGTTATTCATAATATAAAAAATGGAAACAATAATTCATCAACTGGAGAAACAGTAAACAGATTGAGATATATATATATATATACACACACATGCACACATACGATAGGATGCTTTCTTAGAATACAAAGGAATGAATTATTGATACTTGCAAGAGCAAGGATGAATCTCAAAAACAATATGAGTGAAAGAAGTGGGACATGAGAGTAGATAATGTGTGTCTCTATTGATAATAAGTTCAAAAACGGAAAAGTAATCTATGATAATAGAACGTAAAACATTGATTGCCTATGATAGGAGGTGATTTTGTTTGGAAAGAGGTACAGAAAACTTCTTAGGGTGATAAAAATCTGGATCTTGTCAGAGGTATGAATTTGATGGATATGTATTTGTCAACATATATTGAACTGTACTTTTAAGACTTCTGACTTTCACTATGTATAAATTACACTCCCCTTTCCCCAAAATTTATCTTTAGCTCTGCTTCTGTATTTTCTTTATCACTGACATTTCCTCGATAGCTTTTCTCACGTCCTCATGACCTCTGGGGCCCTTCCCTGGATTTCCATAAGCTCAGCCTCATGGCAACTCATTCTATAGCTGTTTATTGCCAAGTACCCTTTTCCCATCTTACTACACCTAGCTACATTATAACTTACATGTTCCCTTTCTAGGATTCTGATTTTTTATCATCATAAATAAATCAATAATATAACTTTTTTCTTCTTCTTTTTAACTTGGGCTTATGGCCCTGATATCTGTAACAAATCTACCTCCAGGAAGAGCTAATCTCAACTTGGTGGTTAACACCTCACCAATTCCCTGACGAACTTTACATAGAAAAGGATCATTATATAGTACAGATTAATGATGTTATTATGAAAGTAACACTAAAGTGGGTGGGTGTCAATTACCCGTGTCACTTTTACACAAAAGAATTTGGAATTCTTTTGTAGCCCAGGACACCTTCTCTCAGGGCAGGAGGTGGGACAACAGCCTGGATTCCACACTTCGCTGTTTCAACACCGAGAACCTCATCTGTAGCCAACTTTGGAACTTTCTAGGTGACCACAGTGAGTGTACGGAGTTCTCATGGTGAAGGTCACACTTCACTGGTCTTTGTTGATCTCTCAACTGGCATTACTTGGTTTGAGAACACAGTGATAATTTTTCTAGGATCTTGAGTTTGTCAAAATGGAAGCAATGTAAATAAAAGAAAAATTGCCAGGTGCTTTACAAATGCTAAACTTTATGGTGCTTTATAGTATTGCCTGGCAATTACTATATGGCTCTGGCGCATGACATGGCTTCTAACATGAGCCTTGATCTCCATGGAACAATTTCCCTGAGTCTAGAGATGTGGAGTAGCAAACTCCATCCCACACTTCATAAATTTGGGGCTACTATCACTTTAGTGTGGCTTCTTTATATTCCACTTTATTATGACTATATCTATATAAATGCAAACACTGTTTCTGTGGATATAATTTCATAAAGCAAGACTATCTTCTATCTTTAGCAGTGAAATTCAAGTGGCAAATATGACAAGCAAAGAAAAATGAATGCAGTTAACTTCAACCATCCCTGCTCATCTGAAAGCTTATGTCAGTTTCTAAATAAGCTTTTCATTTTTCTATTCAGTCTGCTGATCTTTGTTGATTTACAGCATGAATGAGCATGGCACATTGCAACTTGTATAGTGTATTTTTCCTAAATAATAAAACATTTATTGCAGACACATCAAGCTAGCTAGTGGCTCTAAATTATTGTGGCAACGAAGTGCCATGTTAACAACTCATTTACATCCTTCTGGTGACTCTCCATTACCAAGGTAAGTAATTTAATTCCATCTAGAAAGAATGACTTTGCAAAGTATATTTACTATAATTTGGGAAAAATATATTTAAATCACATTATAAATTATGAGGGTCATTTTGAAATAAATACAAAAAATAGAGTATTTCGTTGGTATTTGTTGAATCATCTCATATAATTTTTAGTAAAGATGTGCTAAAATACCCTAAGAAAGCATTGTAATATATACCCATCTATGCTCAATGTATGCTCATTATAAATGTCTAAGCTTTATAAATTCAATTTGACATTCTCTCTTTCATCTTTGATTTCTATTCCCATTTTAGGCAAATTACAAAAAGTTGTTAGTCATATTCCTCATCATCAGGGCTACCACAACTCATAAATTTAGGGGGTTGATTCACCTTATTTCCTATGCAGGGCACTTGCGGATATGAGCACGGTTGTTATGTTGATGCAAGGCCCTGCCCTTGTTTTACTCTCCTCCCACTTCACCCTAGATCCTGATTCTCATTTATATGAGAATATCTATCTATCTATCTATCTATCTATCTATCTATCTATATATCATATATAGATATGATATAGCCTTAAACATTCACATTTCCTTTTAAAATGTGAAGTGTTTTTGTGTGTATGTGTTTTGAATTTACATAAACAGTATTTATCTGTTTCTTACTTTTATTCTCTCAGTGAATTTTTTAAGTAGCCATGTATCTACGATACTATCAGTTTATACTAAGCATTGTATTGGATTCTGAAGTATGGTTCTACCACACTTTCTGATCTATTCTATCACTAGATTGCCTTCAGCTCCTTGCTATAACGCATGATGATATAACGACCTCATACAAGTCTGCTTATGAACCTATGAGAGAATTTCTCTAGAACATATTACAGGAGTGGGTTTCCTGAATCATACTCAGAAAGTATGCACACATACTCAGCAAGAATGCACGCACGACATAAGCATGAATATACACTAATAAACACATATACCTACACAGTAAGAATATAAAGAGGTACACAAACCCACAAAGGATGAAAACATATACAATAAGTGTGGGAAATGTATTTGGAGTGGGCAGTGAAGAACACATACTCCATAATCAAGATGTCCACATACACAGTAAGTATGAATATACACTATTACAGATATACTCATAATTAAGTTTGTAGATGTACTTAATTTCATAAGCACTGCAAATTATTTTATAGAACAGCTGTAATCTCACCAGGAGTGCCTGAGTGTTCCTATCTCTCAATAATTGCTACAAATTTGGTTTTACTAGTAATTTCTGATCAGGCACAATGTCTGATGCCTGTAATCCCAGTGCTTTCAGAGGTTGAGGTGGGAGGAACAATTGAGGCCAGGAGTTTGAGACCAGCTTGGGCAACCCAGCGAGCCACCATCTCCACAAAAAATATTAAGAAATAAATTAGCTGGGGATGGGGGTTTACACCAGTAGTCCTAGCTACTCAGCAGACTGAGGAAGAAGGATGGCCTGAGCCCAGGAGTTTGAGGCTGCAGTGAGCTATGATGGTGCTGCTGCCCTCCAGCCAGTGTGACAGAGCAAGACTCTGTCTCTTAAAAATAATAATAATTTCTTTGTTTATCTCATGGATGTCAATTATTATTTTATTTTTATTTGATTCATCCAATTACTGATGAGTTTGAATATCTCAAGATATTTGTGATTAGTTTGGGACTTCTCTTTGCGTGTATTATAAATATAAAGCCTTCTCACCTTTCAAATTCGTTTTCTGTTCTCTTTCGTTGTTGTGATTTTTAGGAATTCCGTATACTATGTACTATGTATATAGTTAATTTCATTTAGTCAAATCCGTTCTTGTATTTGTATCTTGATTTGTGCTTTGGGGGATTTTAAGACTTTCTCCACCTATGCCCCATTACAGGATAGCTTTCTTCCTTTTCTTCCAGTAGTATTATAATGTACCTTTTCGATGTCTACTACATTAGAACTCCACTTTTGTATTCAATGTTAATTAGTCATCCAGGTTTATTTGTTTGCAAAATAGTAAGCAGTTTTCAAACACTCTTTACTAAATGATACTTATATCCACTTGTGGTGCTGTATTTACCATCAATTATTTTTCCATATATAAATGAGCCTTTTTCTGAGTTCTGCTCTTTTGGTCTATTTATTTCTCCCAGAATACCATATTAATTGTACTAAATAATTTTGAGGTTTATCTAAATATCTGAAAAGTAGGACATCTCTCTTCACTTTTCTTTTTTATTGCTCTTTAATCTCTCATTTAACGTTTAAAAGGTGTTTGCCAAGCTGTTAAAAAGATTCAACTGTAATTTTGATTGGGACTGCCTTAACTTTATAAGTGATTTTAAAGAATTATATTTTGTAATAATAAGTTGCCCTATCTGTAGATAGGAAATATCATCCCATTTAGTTAGATCTGTTTTTAAGTTCTTTAACAAAGACGTTAATTATCTCCATAAATGTGTGGTTCATCCTTTGTTAGGTTATTTTCTAATTGATTACTTAGAACATCAATTCTAATTGATGCTGTAGAGCAAGGGTCAGTAAAATTTTTCTGTAAAGGAACAGATAGTGAATAATTTGGGGCTGTTTGAGCCAACCCGTCTCTATTGTAACTATTCACTTCTGCCATATTAGCAAGAAAGCAGCTCTAGACAATATATAAACAAGTGAACATGGCTGTACTACAATAAAAATTTATTTATAAAAAGAAAGGTGGGCCAGGCATGGTGGCTCATGCCTGTAATCCTAGCACTTTGGGAGGCCGAAGCAGGCGGATCACCTGAGGTCACGAGTTTGAGACCAGCCTGACCAACATGGAGGAACTCCGTCTCTACTAAAAATACAAAATTAGCCAGGTCTGGTGGTGCATGCCTGTAATCCCAGCTACTTGGGAGGCTGAGGCAGTAGAATTGCTTAAACCCGGGAGGTGGAGGTTGGGGTGAGCCGAGATCATGCCATTGCACTCCAGCCTGGGCAACAAGAGTGAAACTCTGTCTCGAAAAAAAAAAAAAAAGGTGACAGCTGGATTTGGCTACTAGACAGTAGTTTGTTGACCCCTGCCATAGAGAAATGATATTAATTTGTTTTAGCTATTTTATGCAGTACATTTGCTGAACTCTCTAATTAGATAGAATAATTGGATTGTTCATTGTCTCTAAATTTTTTAAATTATTGATGAACATATTATGTGTAAATAATGGTAGTTTATCCCTTTTTTTCAATTATTAAAGTTTTTTTTCTTTTCCCCTAATTACAAAATTGGCCAGGATCTTCATTATTGCTCAAAAAATAGCAGTGATGGTAAGCATCTTTGTCTTGATCTTAGCCTTGGGAAAATCTCTAGAGTTTCTTGATTAAATATGGTGTTTCATATAGGTTTAGGTCGGGGGTGTCCAATTTTTGGCCTCTCTGGGCCACATTGGAAGAAGAAGAATTGTCTTGGGTCCCACATAAAATACACTAACACTAACGATAGCTGACGAACCGAAAAAAAAAATGGTCTCTGCATACATCTCATAATGTTTTAAGAAAGTTTATGAATTTGTGCTGGGCTGCGTTCAAAGTTGTTCTGGGCTGCGTACAGCCTGCAGGCCGTAGGTTGGACAAGCTTGCTTTAGGTTTTATTCACTGTTATCACTTGATAAAGTTAAAGACATTCCCTTCTATTTCTGGTTTAATGACATGTTTCATCAGAAATTGATATACGATCTAATATTAACCATTTCATTCTTGTAATAAACTTTACTACAGCATAATATATTTTTTGCTTTAAATCAGTTTTTGAGATAAAAATTGAATACAATGAAATGCATCAATTTTAAGCACACAGTGCAGTAAGTTCTGACATATGTATGCACCCATGTAACCACCATCTAAGTTAGGACCAAATCATTTCTATCTCCAAAAGAATTGCATTTATCTCTTTGCAGTAATTTTATCCCTGCTTCTAAACCAGGATACAAAAAAATCTGCCCTGTGCTATATGTTAGTTTTGCCTGTTTCATAATTTTATATAAATTGAATCGTACAGTGTGTTCACTTTTATAGGAGCCTTCATTTACTGGAA
Source organism: Pan troglodytes (assembly GCF_028858775.2). NCBI lineage: Eukaryota > Metazoa > Chordata > Mammalia > Primates > Hominidae > Pan > Pan troglodytes. The sequence continues at coordinate 135,248,803 of NC_072398.2, forward strand.
ATGCTTTTCTTGCTGAATAGTATATTCATTTTATGGATGTAGCAAAATTTAAATTTTCAATTTTGATGAAGTCTAATTTAATATTTTTCTTTTATGGCTAGTAAGTTCTAAGAAATCTTTGTCAACCCCAAAGTCATGAAGATTTTCTGCTATTCTCTAATGGTATTCTAGTTTAAGTTGATGATTCAGTTTTACTTAATTTTGTAAAATATGGAGTAAGAATCAAGATTCATTTTTTATACAAATATATATTGATGACAACATTATTTGTGAAAAAATATAATTTTAATATTAAAATATTTGGGGATTTTAATAAAAAATCACTTGAATATATTTACATGGGTATTACTGAACTCTCTATTCTGTTCCATTATCTGTATGTTTATCCTTGCATCCATATCATGATGTCTTGAATCTGTAGTTTTATAGTGAGTTTTGAGTCAGTACCAGATACTACAAGTCCTCCAACTTTGTTCTTTTAAAAACTGCCGTGTATATTATGTCTTTTTCATTTCTCTGTAAATCTTAGGATTGTATTATCAATTTACACACCAAAAAAGCCTATTGGAATTTTGTATGGCAATGCATTGAATCTATACATTAATTTAGGAAGAACTGACAACTTAACAATATTGAGTCTTGCAATTGATCATCATAGCATAACTCTTGATTTTTTTCGGTCTTCTACAGTTTTCCCCTACAATGTTTTATAGGTTTCAGTGAAGAAGCCTTCAATATATTTGCTTTAAGTTGGAAACTATTGTAAAGGTTTTTAAATTTTATGTTCTATTTTTTGAAATTAAAATATATAAAAATATAACATATAAAGAAATAAAATTTATTTTTATATATTGGCCTTGTATTGTGCAACTTTACTAAATTCAATTATTAGTGTGTATGTGTGCGTGTATGCCTATAGTAGTAAAAGATATGAATATGTTATACATATATATGTATCACATACATACAAACATAATTGAATTTTTATTAAATTAAATAATAACAGTTTAATTATGTTTGTGGGTATATAATATATATGCATATAAAAATATATTTTACTAATTATATTTTTATACATTAAATTCTACACCTTAGAATTTAATATGAGCTTGATCATGGCATCTATATATAAAGAGAAATTTACTGCTTCTTTTCCAACTTGAGTAGCTTTAATTTTTTTCTTGTCATTTTGACTTCTTTTAAAAATTTTAATGCACTGGATATTATATCCAGAACAATGATGAATAGACGTGATGAATGAGTGTGGACAGCATTACCTTGTTCCTAATCTCAGTAACAAAAGCTTTTATTCTTTCACCTTTAAACATGATTTTGGCTGTAAATGTTTCAATGATGACCCTTTTGGGTTGCATATCTGTTCTGTAGATAATTTGTGCTATGAATTTTATTGAATGCTTTATTTCAAAATAATTGTGTGATCTAGGGTTTTCTTTGGGGGAAAGTTTTAATTAAAAAATTATTTTATTTAATAAATATTGACTGCCAGGTTTTAAGCTTTGTGTCTGTTTCCATAATTGGAATATTTATAGAAATTTGTTTATTCCATCTAAATTGTGAAAATACAAATGTTCATAGTGTTCTCTTATTGTTCCTTAGGGTCTATAAAATCTATAGTGATACTTACCATGTAATTCTTGATATTAGCAATTCATATTTTCTTTCTGTTCTTGATTAGTCTAGATAGTAATTTAATAATTTATTGCTTTTTCTAATAAACTAGCTTTTGGTTTTAGTAATTTTTCTCTCTGTTTACTCATTTTCTAGTTTATTAATTTTTATTAGTTATTATTATATTTCTTCTACTTTGGGCTTAATTTGGACATTTTTTTCTAAGATTCTTAATGCAAAAGCTTAAATAATAGAGTTTTGATCTTATTTTCTAATACAGTATTTAAAGTTACACATTTCCATCTAGCAATGGTTTTAGTTCTATCCTACAAATTTGATGTGTTTGTGTAATCATATGATTCAAGATACTTTTCAATTGCCCTTTTTATTTTATTTTTATCAGACAAGGTAGTTAGAAGTGATTATTTTTTAAATAATTAAGAATTTTTTGGATAATTTATTGTTATTGGGTTCTAATTTACTTCTGTTTTTGTTGAAGAATATATTATATCTAATCTCAATAATTTAAAATATATTGAGAATTGTATTACCCAGCATATGCTCTATGTTGGTGTAAGCTCCATGTTCACTTGGAAGAGAAATGTTTTTTCTGCTATTATTTATTATATTGTTGAAGGTAGTGTTTAGGTGGTGTTCTATAAATGCCAAATTAGTCAAATCATGACGTTTTGTCTATCTTAGCAGTGATATAACATTGTCTTGGTTACAGTAGCTTTATAGATGTCTTGAAGTCAATGGATGTAATTCTTCAACTTTGATCTTTTTAAAAATTGTGTTACCTATTCTAGGTGCTTTACATTTCCATATAAATTTTGAAAAATCTTGCCTCTTAACAAAAAATAAAAGTTTTTCTCAATTTGGGGTTGCATTGAATCTGTGAATCAATTAGCAGAAAAATGATATCTTGACAATCAATATTGCATCTTTTAATCCATGAACATGATATAGCAATCCCTTGATTTAGATCTTTCTTAACTTCTCAGCAATATTTTTTGGTTTTCAGTGTTCAGTCCTTGCACATAATTTATACAATTTATCCCTCAGTATTTTTTAGTATATTAGTATACTAAAGAGTATATTAGTATATTTTTAGTATATTTAATGCTATTTATGCAAAGAACATTTATATGTTAATTAGTATTATATAGAATTATAATTGATTTCCTAGTTGTCTAATTTATTCTCTTGTTCTTCTTTATTCTTAGTCGAAGGTAAATGTGATAAATTTCTGGTTTCTTAAGATGAGAACTTACGGCATTTATTTTAAACCATTTTTTCTTTTCTAGTATCAGCATTTAATGGTATAATTTTTCTCTAAGCACTATCTTTGCTCAATGATTCTCAATTAGGGGTAATTTTGCCTTTTAAGGGACGTTTGGTAATGTCTGGAGAGATTTTGGTTGTCACAACAGAGGAAAAGAGTGCTACTGGCATCTAGTGGATAAGGATGAGGGATGCTGCAAAACATCCTACAATGCACAGAATAGCTTGAGCAATCTTGAATTAGTTACCTTCTGTATATTTCAATATTTTTTGTTTTTATTTCAATCAATTTAATATATTTCTATTGTGACATATTTTTAAACCCATGAGTTATTTAAAAGTTTCTTATTTACTTTTCCCACGTTGGGTTGTTTTCTAGATATCTTTCTATTGCTAATTTCTATTTTAAATCACTGTGGTTAGAGAATGAAGGTTGTATTATTTAAATCATTTGAGACTTATTCAGATATTTTTATGGTAGAATATCTATCTTGATGAATGATCCATGTGTACTTTAAAGACATACGTATTTTGCTGTTGTTTTGTGGAGTAGTCTGTAAATGTCAATTAGGTATATTTGCTTGTGGTGCTTCTTCAAGTCTGCTTTATACTTATTACTTTTCTACATCAATTTTAATTGATAACTGAGAAAAGTTTTTATGTTAATTATAGTTGTAGACTTGTCTATTTCTCTTTTATGTTCTATCAGTTTTAACTTCAGGTAATTTTTAGTTCTATTATCAAATGCATACTTGTTTTTTATTATGTCCTCCTGATGAATTAATTCCTTTATCAAGCTAAAATATCTCTCTATATTCCTGATAATATTCCTTGTTCTAAAGTCTATTTTGTGTAATATTAATATATCCATTCCAGCTTTCTTTTGATTGGGATCCATGGTAGAGAGTTATACTATTCTTTTCATTATATTCTATTTGCATATTTATATTTAAAGTCAATTTGTTATAGATAGCAGATAGTTGCCTTACTTTTTAATCCAGTCTGGCAATCTTTGCCTTTCAGTTTAAATGTTTAGACCATTTATATTTAATATAGTTATCAATATGGTTGGGTTTAACTCTAAGCTCTTGCCATTTTTCCCTCTTCAATTTATCTGTTTTTATTTATTTATTTATTTATTTTCTCTTTTCCTGGCTTCCTTTTTTTTGAGACAGAGTCTCACTCTGTTGCCCAGGCTAGAGTGCAGTGGTGCGATCTTGGCTCACTACAACCTCTGCCTCCCAGGTTCAAGCGATTATCCTGCCTCAGCCTCCCAAATAGCTGGCACTACAGGTGCACAACACCACACCCAGCTAATTTTTGTATTTTTAGTAGAGACCGGGTTTCACCATGCTGGCCAGGCTGGTCTCAAACTCCTCACCTCAGCTGATCCACCCACTTTGGCCTCCCAAAGTGCTGGGATTAGAGGTGTGAGCCACTGTGACTGGCCTCCTGGCTAATTTTAAACTGAGTACATTTTTATGACTCTCTTCTGTCTTGACCATTGGCTCATTACCTATATTTCTTTGTTTTACATTTAGTGATTACTCTAAGGTATACAATATATATCTTTAAGTTATCAAAGCCTCCTTGACATTATATTACACTACTTCATGATTAGTGTATAAACCTTACAACAACATACTTCTATTTTCTCTCTCCTATTCTTTGGGCTATTATTATCATGCATTTTACTTCTACGTATTTTATAAACCCCATTTAATGCTGTTATGATTTTTAATTTAAATTATGTTATCTTTTTATAAAATTAAAAGTAATAACTTATCTATGTATTTGAATTTACATGTACATTACATTTTTGAAGATACTTTTTCTTTTATGGAGATTCAAGTTTTTATCTGAAATTATTTTTCTTTTATCTGATGAAATTCCTTTCTATATCTGATAATATAGGTTGGCTGCTAATGAATTATTTCAGCTTTTACTAAAAATGTTTTTATTGTATCTCATTTTCTGAAAGGTATTTTATTTGGGTATTAAATTCTAGATTTATAGGCTTCCCCCCCACACACACACACTTTTTGTCTTTTTATTACTTTCTTTTTCACCTTTGTCTTCTGGCTTACATAGATTCTGACAAAGAATCTAATGTAGTTGTTACCTCTGTTCTTCTGTAAGTAGTGTTCCTGTTTTCCTCTGGCTTCTTTAAAAAATGTCTTTTTACCAGTGTTTATTGCAAATTATTTCAATGTACCATAGTGTGATTTCCTTTAATTATTTTCTATATTATTTATTTATTTTATGATACTTTAAGTTCTGGGATACATGAGCAGAATGTGCAGATTTGTTACATAGGTATACACATGCCATGGTGGTTTGGTGCACCCATCAACCCATCATCTACATTAGTTGGTCAATCTATGATTTTATACTTTTCTTCAAATTTGGAAAATTTTAACCATAATTCATTCAGATAACCTTTGACTGACCCTTCTCTTTCTCCTGTCTCCTTCTCTTCTGGGAATCTAATGGCATTTATATTAGATTGCTTGATATTGTTTTACCAATCATTAGAGCTCTTTTTTTTCCAGGATATTTTTTATCTGTGCTTAATTTTTGCAAAGTTTGTATTGCTATACTTTCAGGTTCACTATCTGTTCTCTATAGTCTAATTTGTTATTATTCTGTTGAATATATATTTTTTATGTTGTATTTGTTACCTCTAGCATTTCCATTAGATCTTTTATATATACTCTACTTCTCTCCTTATTATGTTCTACTTTTACTTCATTCTTAACTCAGGAAACTTAGTAAGTTGCCTTCTGATTTAATTCTTTTCCTCATTCTTGTATCTGTTTCTATTGATTGGTATTTCTCCTGTTTATGGGTCATAGTTTCACACTTCTTTGCATGCCTGATAATATTATCTGGATGATGAATATGATTCATTGTATATGTTACCTTTTGGAATTCTTTTTTATGAATGTTCAACATTGTTCTGGCTGCATTTAATGTAGTAGAAATCAGTTTAATATTTGGAGTGCTTGCTTTTATGTTTAGGTCACTCCCAAGGAATAAATAGTGCTAGTTTAACCCCATTACCAAAGGAATATACTCAAATCTCCATGTATTTTGGAGACCACTTCACATTGACTAATGGGAACACAAAATTTCTCAGCATTGTGTGAACTCTGATGATCGTTTGCTTTCCAGTGATTGTTTCTCCACGCTTATGGAGTCACACTCCACACATATGTCCATCAAAATCAGTCCAAGACTTAAAGAAACTACCACGCAGATCTCATGAGCTCTTTCTCTGTGAAACTCCCATCTCTCGGGGATTATGGCCATGTGCTACCAGTTGTCCAGTGTCCACAATAAGTTCTTTTATATATTTTATCCAGTATTTTTACTGTTTAAGATGGCAATGTAAATCCAACTGTTGTTCTTCCATCATTAAGAGAAGCAGAAGTCTCTGAGATATACTTTTTCCAATCATTTTAGCCTCTTTAAACTCTGATCTCTTTCTCCTTAATTCAAAGAAACATTTGTGTTCTGCTTGGGTTTACTCTCTTTGCACCATAGTCTGGAAAGTTTCTCCATATTTTAAAAAAGGTAAGATAGTAGGGCTTATTTGTTTATCTTCTCTCAGAGATCATAATGCTGTCCTGTCTGTTGCTAAATGTCTGAAAAAGAGGTGTTTCATGTTGTTTTCTAGTTTTCTTAGGTACGATGGCATTGTAATTCTAGTACTATTCTTTCCATCATGGCTGAATTGATGTCTGATAGCTTCTTATGTGATGCATTATTGTATTTGACTAGCTAATGTTTTATTTAGGATTTTCATATCAGATGTTTTTCTATGAAATGGAACTTCTCTCTACTTGAATTATTCTATTTTGCTTTGATGCTTTTTATTGAAAACTCTAGAAAATATTTTCAGGTGAGTTAAAACATACTTTTAAACTATACCCCATTTACACTGATATTATTATTAGTCATTCCTTGCCTGTATGAAATATCTCATGTACCCTATAAATATATACACCTATTATGTACCCAAATTATATTTAAAATGTAAAGTTTAAAATAAAAAATATAGTAAAAAATTAAAAGATGTAGATTGGCAAAATTGATTTTAAAAACAAGACAAAACTATATTCTGCCTACAAGAAAATCATCTCACCTGCAACGACACACATAGACTGAAAGTGAAGGGATGGAAAAATATATTCCACATATATGAAGATCAAAAGCAAGAAGGAGTAGCTATATTCATATCAGAAAAAACCAACTTCAAGTCAAAAGCTGTAAAAAGAGAAAATGAAGAAAATTATATAATAATAAAGGAATAAATTCAGCGATGGAATATCACAATTGTAAATATATGTGTACTCAACACCAGAGCACCAAAGTATGCCTAGCAAATATTATATCTAAAAGAACGGCCCTAATAAAATAATAGTTGGGGAATTCAACATCCCACACTCATCATTGGCCAGATCATCTACTCAGAAAATCAGCAAAGAAACATTGACTTTAAACTGCAGTATAGACCAAATGGACTTAAGAGACAGTTACAGAACATTTTATCCAACAACTACAAAACTTACCTTCTTTTCTTTGTACTGGGGGAACCAGCCCCCAATATTTCAACGTAGGTTCTTTCCTATTTTCCTTAAGTGTCAGCCAGTCTGAGAAATAAAGAGAAAGAATACAAAGAGATAAATTTTACAGCTGGGCCTCTGGGGGTGACATCACGTGTTGGCTGGTTCTGTCATGCCCACCTGAGCTGCAAAACCAGCAAGTTTTTATTAGGGATTTCAAAAGGGGAGGGAGTGTACAAACAGGAAGTGGATCACAGAGATCACATGCTTCAAAAGGCAATAAAATATCACAAGGCATATGGCAGAGCAAGATCACAAGGCCAGGGCAAAATTAGAATTACTAATGAGGTTCCATGTCCCACTGGGCACACATTGTCATTGATAAGCATCTTAAAAGGAAATAAGGTTTGAAAGCAGACAACCAGTTTGACTAGAATTCGCCAGACTGGAATTTCCTAATCCTAGCAAGCCTGAGGGCGCTGCAGGAGACCAGGTCGTATTTCATCCCTTATCTTCAACCGCATAAGACAGGCACTCCTAAAGCACCCATTTTAGAGACCTCCCACTGGGTATGCATTCCCGTCCCAGGGTTATTCCTTGCTGGCAAAAGAATTCAGTGGTATTTCTCCTATTCGCTTTCTGCAAGAAGAGAAATATGACTCTGTTCTGCCCAGCCCCACAGGGAGTCAGACCTTATGGTTATCTCCCTTGTTCCCTGAGAATCACTGTTATCTTGTTCTTTTTCAAGGTGCCCAGATTTCCTATTGTTCAAACACAAATGTTTTACAAACAATTTGTATGGATAACACAAGCATTACAGGGTCCTGAGGCAACATATATCCTCAGCTTATGAAGATGATGGGATTAAGAGATTAAAGTAAAGGCAGGCATAGGAAATTATAAGAGTATTGATTGGGGAAGTGATAAATATCCATGAAATCTTCACAATTTATATTCTTCTGCTGTGGCTTCAGCTAGTCCCTCTGTTCAGGGTCCCTGACTTCCCACAACACATTAGCCCTTGAAACATGCACCAGGACTGACCATACGTTAAGCCATTTAACATGAAGAGGGTAGGTAACAAGTAACAAGATTAAATCAGTAATAAAAATCTCCCAACTAAAAGAATTCCAGAGGTAGATGGTTTCACTGCTGAATTCTATCAAATCTTTAAAGAAAAGTTAATATCAATTCTTCTCAAGCCATTGAAAAAAACTTAAAGCAGAGGTAATTCTTCCTAACTCATTTGAGGCCACCATGACCCTGATATCAAAATCAGCCAAGGACACAACAAGAAAATAAAACTGTAGGCCAATATTCCTGATGATGAACATATATGCAAAAATTATCAACAAAATATAAGCAAACAAAATCCAACAACACATCCAAAAGATAATACACCATGATCAACTGGGATTTATTTCAGGAATTCCAGTATGATTCAACATACAGAATCCAATAAACATCACACATCATATTATTAGAATGAAGGACAAAAACATATGACTGTTTTAATACATGCAGAAAAAGCATTTGGTAAAATTCAACACTCCTTTGTGATTAAAAACTCTCAATAAATTAGGTATAGAAAGAAAGTACCTCAATCTTATAAAACCCATATCTAACAAACCCATAGCTAATATCTTATTAAATGAGGAAATGTTTAAAGCTTTTCTTCTAAGAACTGAAACTAGCCAGATATACCCACTCTCACCACTTATTCAAAACATAATATTGGAAGTTCTAGCCAGAGAATTTAAGCAAGATAAAAAAATAAAGGGCATTCAAATTAAAAAGGAGAAAGTCAAATTGTCCCTGATTGTGGAAGACATTATCTTATGTATAGAAAAACCTAAATATTCTACCAAAAACTTTTGAACAGAAAAACAAATTTAGTAAATTTTTATAATATAAAATCAACATATAATAACCAGTAGCATTTCTATACATGCACAACAAACTAGCTATAAATGAAAGCACAAAGGAAATCCTATTTACAGTAGCTACAAAAAAATGAATACCTAAGAATAAATTTAAATAAGGAGGAGAAAGACCTTTGCAAGAAAAACCACAAATCATGGATGAAAGAAATTGAAGAAGATACAAATAAATAGAGAGACATCCTATGCTCCTGAATCAGAAGAACCAGTATTGTTAAAATGACGATACTATCCAAAGCAATCTACAGATTCTATGCAGTCCCTGTCAAAACATCAATGACATTCTTCATAGAAATAGAAAAAAAGTCTTAAAAATTGTATGGAACCACAAAAGACCCCAAATAGCTAAAGGAATCTTGAGCAAAAAGAACAAAGCTATAGGTATCACAGTACCAGACTTCAAAATATGCTACAAACATGTAGTAACCAAAACAGCATGGTAATGTCATGAAAACAGACATATAGACCAATGGAACAGAGTATAAAATCCAGAAATTAATTCATATATTTACAGCCAACTAATTTTTGACAAAAGCACCAGGAACACCCACTGGGGGAAAGAGCAGTCTAATAACCAGTGCTGAGAAAACTGGCTATCTACATGCAGAAGAATGAAACTAACTCTCCTCCTCTCACCCAATGCAAAAAACCACTCAAAATTAATTGTCGACCCAAATGTATGGCAACAAACTATAAAACTACTATAAGAAAACATAGAGTATGTTTCTGAACATGTGTCTGGGAAAAAATATTGTGAATAAGACCTCAAATGCACAGGCAACAAAAACAAAAATAAATGGAATTATATCAAACTAAAAGACTTCTGTACATTAAAGGAAATAACAAGTGAAAAGTCAGCCTACAGGATGGAAGAAAATATTTGCAAACTATTAATCTGACAGAGGATTAATATCCAGAATATTTAAAGAACTCAAACATCTAAACAACAAGAAACAATCTGAATATCAAATGCACAAATTATCTGAACAGATGTTTCTCAAAAGAAGACATAGAAATGGCCAAGAAATCTATTTAAAAATGCTCAACATTACGAATCAGGAAAATGCAACTCAAAACCAGAATAAGGTATTATCATATCCCAGTTCAAATAGATATTAAAAAAAACGTTGGCAAGGATGCAGAGGAAAGAGAATTTGTAGACATTGTTGGTGGGAATATAAACTAGTACAGCTGCTATGGAGAACAGTGTGGAGACTCCTCAAAAAACTACAAATAGAATGACATATTTTCCAGCAACCCTACTACTGGGCATTTATCTAAACGAAAAGAAATCAGTATATCAAAGGAACATCTGCACCTTCATGTTTATTGTAGCACTATTCACAATAGCCAAGATATGAAAATAACCTAAGTGTTGAACCACAGGTAAGTGGGCAAAGTAAATGAGGTAAATGTACAGAGTGGAATACTATTCAGCCATAAAACACAATGAAATCCTGTCAGTCAATCACGGCAACATGGATGAAACAACTAGAGAACAATACCTTAAATAAAACAGGCCAGGAACAGAAAGTTAAACACTGCATATTCTCACTCATATGTGGAAGCTTTAAAAAGTCAATCTCATAGAAGTAAAAAGTAGAACAAGAGACTAGTAGCTGGAAAGGGTAGGAAGAAGGAGGGATAGGGAAAAATGTGTGAAAGGGTACAAAATTACAGCTAAATAGGAGGAATAAGTTCTTGTGTTCTAAAACACGGTCAGATGACTATAGTTAACAATAATATATAGTTTCACATAGGTAGAAGGATACTGAATGTTCCAAACACAAAGAAATGATAAATGTTCCAGATAATGGTTATGCCAATTATTCTGATCTGATCACTATACATAATATGTATCAAAACATCATTATGCACCCAATAAATATGTATAACTTTTATGTCAATTAAAAAAATACAATAAAAAGATTTTTCAGATTCTAGAAATTAAAACACATGGAAGGCAAGAAACTTAGAATAATTGACTCTATTTATGCCCTTCTCTCCTTTTGTGATATTAATGAGCATGTTAATTTTATACATCTCAAAATCCTACAGGTTATCATTATTGTTATTTTATGTAATCAATATTCACTTGGATTACCAACATATTCACTCTTTCAAGTCACCTTTATTTTTCTTCCAGCATTCTCATGCTTTATCTGAAATGACTTCCTTCTGTATAAATAGTTCCCTTTAATGATTCCTTGGTATAGTTCTGCTTGTAGAAAAATACTCTCTTTTTTGATTGCCTAAAATATCTTAGTTTTTTTGTTTATAAAGGATATTTTCAAACAGTAGTGGATTCTAGGTTAGTACTTGTTTTTGTTCATCACTTTTAGTGCCATTCGAATGTCTTCCTGCTTCTTTTCCTAAAAATCACATGTGAACTGCATGATTTATCTAGTAAAAGCAATAGTCTTTTTCTCTGGCTGCTATTCAATATTTTCTCTTTGTCTTTGGCTTCCAGCAGTTTTACCTTGTTGTGCCCTGGTATGGTTTTCTTTGTGTTTTATGGCTTGAAGGTGGGGAACCAGGGGTTACATCTCTCTATCACTTTTCAAATATTCCTGGCCATATCTCCTCACAGGTTGTTTTTGTTGCATTATTTGTCTAATCTGTTGAATCTTTCTACGAGATCTTATTTTGAGTTACTGTGTTTTTCAGTCTTAGATTTTTCCATTTACTTTTCTTTCATAGTTTCGCATTTTCTTTATATATTTATGAAGAGCAAAAGTGAGAGGGTGAGAGAAGAGACAGAGCAACATTTCCAGTTTTTCTCAGTGGAGGTTTGTCCTCAGTAAGTTTTTTCTGCTGTTACTGGAATCACAATCAGTAACTTTCAAATAAAAGAAAAAATTTTCAACCTCATTTTTAATAAAAAGTACAAATTATAACTACAATATAATACCACTGTTCATATATCAAATAGACAAATATCAAAGTTTAGTAACACTTGGTGTAGGGGATTGTATAGGGAAACCAGTAATCTCAAACATTCTTTGTGGTAATAAAAATTGAACATTGTAGAGTAGACCTTGATTATATCTATCAAGATTTAAATGTACATAGCCCATGACCCAGCAATTCTCCCATGTAGAAATGTATCTTCACCTACACTTGTACCTGTGGGTAACAATGTCTATGGTTATAGTATTTATACTAAAAATGACTTGAAATAATCTAAATTCTCCACATGAGGGACTGGTCAAATGATTTTTTAACTAGTAAAAAATAATAATCTAAGTGTCATTAATTATGCACTTGTTAAATAAATTATACAACAAATTTTAATACAAAAATGAAATAGTTCTAATTAAAAATAAATATCAATAGTATAAAAAGTGACAACCAAATATATTTTATGTAACTTTCAATAAGCTGAATCTCTTCTTCTATGTACTGATTTTGAACTAAGTTTGAGGTATACAGTAAAGTTTATAAAACAAGACACAGAAGAGAATATATAGTAAAAATATAGTACCTTCTATTTTCACATTTCCATAGGCAGAAAAGATATTTTAAAAAGGCTTTTTAACATAGAACAAAATCATTCTATTCCTGTACCCACCTCCACCAGTCTAAATTCTATCTGGCTTCAATTTTCAAATTCTTCACAAAGTATTCTTTGATCCTTCATTCAAAGGTAATCTCACATTCCTCTGAACCTCGAAGCACTTGTTTGTGCTAAAAATGTTAATCCATTCTCCATTTAAAGGAGGAATGCATGTGGTTGACTAAAACGACTATCAAATCACAAACTCCTTGATAACAAAGACTTTTTTTTTAATTTTACAAATCCTTAAATCCCCATAGCAACATACTCTGACATTACGTATTAGGATAACAAATAATATCAGTTGCATTGATTAGGATTCTTATTCAGTGAATGAAATGAATAAATGAATGATATTTTACTGCATGTGACAGATTTTCTACCTTACATGCTATGAGAAACATGCTCAATAGAGAGCATTAAATGAGTTCCAAGCTTATGAACATCATTTATAATAATTGATTGCACCTAAGTTTTGAAGAATTACTTGAAGCTTGGGTCTTTATGATAAGCATATTTAGTATAAATTGCAGTTGTTTCATAATATGGAAAGAGCTTCATATCAAGGTTCCCCAAGTCCCTTGTTAAATTAAATACAGGTTTAGATTTTTCTAAAAAACAGTGTACTATCCTAAATTTAATTCTACTGCTTAATGGAGACTACTTCATCTGATTCTTTGAGGCAGTACAAAGAGGGGAGACAGACAATTTAGGGACATCATTTCCTCAAATTTACAGTCATTCACCCTGAAAACACAATTAGGTGGACTAAGCTACAGAAAAACAGTTCTTTCTTATTAACATTTAGCTGATAAAATGCATCCTGCGGAAGTCCTGAGTCTTGTCTCTATTTTGAGCCTCTAGGACAGATTCTGAATAAGAGATATGAGACAGAACTTCAGAATGATCTATCTCACCAGCTAAATTAAAATAAGACAGAGCAGTTTTTCTTTAGTTCAGTGCAGCTAATTATTTTTTTAGGGTGAATGGCTGAAAAAATAGGACAATGGTTTATAATGCTTTTTAGATTTGAGGATCCTTCTCTCTGAGAAAATGATTAGGCACACACGAAGAGTTCACAAACCAAGTTTTGCATACTTTTCTTCAGAAGAAGTGCAAGTCTATCCTATTGGGCTAGCTTACCTTTGAAGAGGACAAATGTTAGTGTGGATCAGAGTCATTGTCAGGACACTAGTAGGTGGTTCACACTTGTACAAACTAAAACTTCTGTGTGCCAAGAGAGAAGTTTAAGAACTTCTTAAACTCACAAGAAGCTGTGTGTCTACAGTGAGCTTGTCCAACACATGGCCCACAGGCTGCATGCGGCCCAGAATAGCTTTGAAAGTGGGCCAACACAAATTATTAAACTTTCTTAAAACATTATGAGTTGTTTGTTTTTTCTCATCAGCCATTATTGTATTATTGTATTTTATGTGTAGCCCAGACGATTCTTTCAATGTGACCCAGGGAAGCCAAAAGATTGAATACCCCTGGTCTAGAGAGTGTCTTTTGAGTCTGCTCCTTGTCTGTCTCATGGACCACATGGTTTTCTAGTCTGTCTCTGTGAAAACCCCTGGAGGCTAAACCTGTAAAGGAGACCAGGAGTTGCTCCTGTTTTTGAGGCGTTCTTTGTTTTAGGAAAAGTAATGGACCAAAGTGGAGTCCAAGATAAAGAAATATCACCTTCCTCTGAAACTGACTTCAATCTATTCAATCAGGCCGGAATTTCCAGAAAATCACATTGTTGTTGGATTCATGACTTACTAAGAATAGCAGTTTTGCCTTGCATGATTTACTATTTTTATGCTGTTCATACAGTAACGAGTTACTTAATAGTATGACCAAACACATGTTTAAGGCATTACTTGACACAGGGACACCAAAACAGTAGGCATTTATTTTTTTACCAGAATAGGATTAAAAAAAAATAGTCATCATGGAAAAAATGAGATTAAAAAAAATTTCTTAAATCAATTTTATAACTATTATTTAGAAATAATAATCACATAAAGAGATGGTTACAATGATCTCTGCAGTGCTTAGGTGCCCTAAAGATCTCAACCCGGGCCCTGATCTCAGAGGTCTCGTGGCAGGACTTGGACATCATCATCCGACTCTACTCCACAGTTGTGTAGTTCTTATCAAAAATGCTTATGCAATTAGGCCAAGTTTGCCTTACAAACGGATATATTTTCTCATTCTTCTCCAAACTGAAGGACTTACACTACCCCTGCCTGTCTCCCATATAAATACTCTATGTAGTTCAAATGATACCTAATAAATTTAATTTTTCTGAATGTTCATTTCATATATTCTATTTATGATCATTATAACTAAAATTGTTTCTGAAGTAAAGTTGTTCTTTTCACTCCACCTTTTGCCATGTGTCATTGGGCAAGTTACTTCACCTCTTTGTAACTCAGTTTTGTCATAACACGAATAGAAATAATACCATGCCCACTTCACAGGACTTTTGCGGGGATTAAATGAGATAATGCACTGAGATTAGGATCCGATACATAATAAAAGCTTCATAAATATTATCCATTCTTTTTATTCTTCGATGTCTTATTGTATTTTCATAAGTAGAGTGTAAAATCTTTGCTAGAAAGAAAGATTCAAAAGGCATATCACAGAGACAGTGCTCTGGGAAATAATAAAGGCTGGTGCCAAGAGGAAGTCAAATTCAGGAGACATTTGGAAGAGATCAAGAAGAATAGTTACCATATTGAGGAACTGTTCCACTCCTGAGAAGTAGCAAGAAGTGAGATCCAAAAAGGAGGGCAAAAGACAATTGGGACATAAAGAGACTGTGGCAGGACCAGGAGAGCTGAGGATAAGAGGAGGATGACAGTTACAAGAGCTGAAGGTTTCTGGTTATTTTGCAGGAAAAGGGTTAGAATTTCACATAGGCAAGGTGGAAGAACCTTAGAGAAATGTTTCAGAAATGAGAAGAGTTGGGCATAATGGGTCAGAGCAGAGCATATTTCTAATAGCTGGGTTTAGAAAAAGTAAGAAAAACTATAATAATTGAAACTGAAGTGACCTGAACATCAGGAGGCATGAGAATAAAAAAATCCCCACAAGCCAGAGGAAAGATGGCATATGTTGGGTAAAAATTTAAAAAACGGAGGTACTGAAGAGAGTATAAGAAATAACAAGAAGATAATACATAAACAATAATTTTAAAAAGTAACATATCTGTCATAAATTTCACATTCATAGAGAACCAGTCTTGCTGGCTAAAATTAATATCTCTTAGGAAATTCAAAAATAAATATCACTTCAAAAGGCAAAGGAAAACACAAAGGGAGCAGTTACTTTCTCCCAGCCTTAGTAAGAAAATGAAAACACAAGTAAGAACACAATGGCATTACAATAGTCTTTATTATAAAGTGTCAGTCCTGAGGTCTGCCACTTAAACAGAACAAACAAAACTAAAAAAAATTATTCTCTTTACTGCCACTGGGTGAATTATGCACCAAAGAAATTAACAAAAGCAAATGAAATAAATGAAAGCAACTGACAATTTAAGGCTTGCTTACCTGTTGCCTTAGGGTGGTGAGTAATGTAATGATGTCAATTAAGGAAGAGTTCTTTATTCTCATTTAAGACTCCTGCCCATAAAATGATTAGACTTTTCCTCAATGCTATCTTTTCAATGATTACTTGAAGTCATCATGACACGACGGTTGCCATTAGTCTTTATTTTAAATTCTGCCTGCCACTTACCATCCCAGAAACAAAGCAAAACAAAACAAAACAACAGGGTCCTTTTACCCTTCAAATATTGCAACATAATCAGATCCCTGGAAACGGAGGGATTTTCCTTCTTTTTCATCTTTCCTCACTTTGCTCTTCCCTACCATAAGGCCACATTAACCTTTTCTATTTGACCCCCAGTGCTTCCTGAAGAAGTGCCACCAAAATATGTATAGTGGCCAAGATTACTAATATTTCAGTAAAACAGAGGTCATTTACAATCTTAGCTATTTTTTTTTTTTTTCACTTAGTATCAGGTCTCTCATAGTATTCCTTGTTTATACCCCTTGAAGTTCAACCAAAAAAAAAAACAAAGCTAAACGAAAAGTACATGCTATTTAACTCACTGGGATAAATGTAGTATTCTAGAACCTGAGACACACTGACTGGCAAGCATTATCCCCCAATCAAATAGTGGAGAGTAACGAAAGAGAAGAAGAGTAAGAATATAATGATGGCTCTCAGAATTCTGGAATGGATAATTGGAAGAATAATAGTGCCATTTGACCAAAAATAAAATTAAAAAGTTTATTCACTCATTGTAAGATATTTATTGGGAAACTATTCCTTGCTACTCCATAGGCTAGAAACTGAGTATATGGTCAATAGATCAGAAAGTTCTCTACCTTCATGAAGTTTACATTTTAGTTGGGGAAATCGTCACATAAGTAAACAAATGATTAATGCTTTTAAATACTATAAAGAAATATATTAAAAATAGCTAATAAACTGAGTAGAGGAGGCACTTTCACTCAGGGTGGTCAACAAGGGATTCTTTCAGGAACAATCTTCTGAGCTGAGGTTTGATGAGTGACAATGAGCTGCTTAAGAGGCAGCTGTCCTGTTCTCTAGGAAGAAGGAATAGGAACTACAAAAAAGGCCCCACAGCAGGACAGAGCTTGGTGTTTGCTTCTGGGGTTGATTCCAAAAAAAAAGTAAGTTTAAGAATGTGGGGGTAATATATGTTTGGCTGTGGAAGCCTTTAATTTAAGATTCCTGGCTGTGCACAGTGGCTTATGCTTGTAATTCCAGCACTTTGGGAGGCCGAGGCGGATGGATCACCTGAAGTTGGGAGTTTAAGACTAGCCTGACCAACATGGAGAAACCCCATCTCTACTAAAAATACAAAATTAGCTGGGCATGGTGGCATATGCCTGTAACCCCTGCTACTCGGGAGACTGAGGCAGGAGAATCGCTTGAACCTGGGAGGCAGAGGTTGCGGTGAGCCAATATCGTGCCATTGCACTCCAGCCTGGGCAATAAGAGTGAAACTCCGTCTCAAAAAAAAAAAAAAAAAGAAAAGAAAAAAGAAAAAGAGATTCCCATAAGGTATCCAGGGGGATATATCCAGTTTACAATGCTAGACAAGAGCCTGAAGTCCCTAAGAACAGGGTTAGTGATAAGGACCTTGACTCATCACACCATAGGTGGAAGTTTTAAACATAAGTCATTGAGATTGTCCTGGATAATTTAAAAAGTAAAAAAAATACAGTTGTCCTAGGAACAAATCCTCAGAGTCACAAATATTTTTAGGATTTGTGGAGGGAAGTAAGTCCAAAAAAGGATACTAAGAAGAAGGAAAATTAAGAACTAAGAAGTAAGAGAGAGAACTGACAAAGCCAGGAATATTTATTGGAGTTGCTTTGCTGTTATTCAATCAAAATCTTACACCAAAACAAATTTAGTTTTATGCTCAGGAGTCATCAGGTTGGTTGCACATCAGTTGATCCAGGTAGACTGCACCTGCTGTACCAAGCTGAACTCAGCCTTCCTGCTGGTTTCAGGTCTGCTCCTCATGTCTTCACTCTGGGCTTCGGGCTGTAGGGTCAGCAGCTACTTCTAAAATGCTTTTTACATTGTGGATCACAGGAACTCAAGGGTGTAAGTAGCAGCACATATTGCCTTGTAAGACCTTAGCTTGAAACTGGCACATATCCACTGCCAACATTTCACTGGGCAAAGCAAGTCAGATGTCCCAACCGATGCTTGACCGAACTTGGGTTCAAGGCCCAACATAGGAAGGTTAGAAACATTCCCAGGATTTAGGGGGTTAGAGGCCTAAGATTTAGAGGGTTATGGAAAGACAAAGGACAGTAAAGTTTCTCTTGACTAAGTATGAGTTTGGCACTATGGGGTGTTAACTGCTCTTATCTTTGGATCAATCAGCCTTGCACTCTACTAATGGCTGTGGGAGACAAGGATTAGGCATATACAGGAACATGAAACATGGGGACTTTTTCTTCCTAAAAGTGGAAACTTGAGAGCTGATGGGACTGCTGGAAAAGATCTCTTTGCTACCAAAAAGCAGCTGCCCAAACTTATGATTCAGTGCCACTGCAATGGGTGGGTATTTCCCTGGCCTCCCTGAGCTTTGCTACCTTCCCCACCCTGCTGCAGGCAATGCTTTTCTCACTTTCTCTCTTTTCCCTTTTCTATCTTTTCTGTTACTCAGGGAAACTGTCTGCTCTTTCATCTTTCCCAGAGACCACATGATGAAAAATATTCTAGAGAGCTCGACCTTGTAACCATATGATGGTACTTTCTCTTGGTGTCCACCTTCCAAGGAATAGGAATCTTGGGGCTCACATCAGCTAGCCCTAAAAATTATCTCAAGCAGTTAAAAGCCTTTGCAAGCTCAAAATTAGCTGCCCTAGGTGACTTCTGGGAAGAGAAATGGCAAATGACAAATACTGTAGCTTAGTAGCTAAGGCTTATTGGTTTCACCTGAGAGGTTACTTTTGGCAAAGCTTATTTTTATTTTTATTTTTTGAGATGGAGTTTCAATCTTGTTGCGCAGGCTGGAGTGCAATGGCACAATCTTGGCTCACTGCAACCTCCACCTCCCAGGTTCAAATTATTCTCCTGCCTAACCCTCCAGAGTAGCTGGAATTACAGGCACCCACCACTATGCCTGTCTAATTTTTGTATTTTTTAGTAGAGGTGGGGTTTCACCAATTTGGCCAGGCTGTTCTCAAACTCCTGATCCCAGGTGATCCACCCACCTCGGCCTTCCAAAATGCTGTGATTACAGGCATGAGCCACCATGCCTGGCCATGGCAAAGTTTAGAACCAGAAATATGGACCATTTGCCATGGCTAAAGTCAGGTAATAGAAGTTTAAAAGAAGTTTACAAATTTTTTAAAGATCACTACAGTTAAAAGTCAGCTTAATTAAAAGCCAGTATTCAAGCTCTAACAGCCTGGGATTCCTTGAGAGAAACAGAGGAGATGCCACCGACCCCATTTTGGGAAAAACCTCTGTTTTCCTCATGGAACTCAAGAAATTAAAAGTGGATAAATCCCTCTCAAAATCTAAGGCTCTGTTCTGTTTTGCATTGCATTACCTTACATTTTTTACTTTTGGGAGTATCAGAAACTATTTTGCATTATGAGAGAACTTTGGTGTGTAAAAACTAACTAGGTAGGAAATATACTTTTAGCAATGGCTGTTGGCAGTTACGGGGGGATACTTGGCTCTTTTCACATGTGGATCAGAGAAGCATGCTCTTTGCCACCAGAAGGTATGGAGATAACACCACCCTCCACTGAGGATAAAACTCCCATCGAAAAATGAGCTAATCACAGAATAGGCTGATTTGCTTTGGGTTGCTTTGCAATGAAATGGATGGTAAAAATCATTGTACTCTCTTGTTCCGTAGTGTTTCTCTTTTTGGGGGGATCCAGGATCTGGTATAAAAATGGACCCTTAATTTGAAGGGATTTGTTTTGCCTTCCAGATGTACCTATTTATTAGGCCCTAAAATCTGTATGCTTTAAAGAGAAACACTGACAAATGAAAAATCTTACAACTACTGGATCTTCTTCTGCCTATTTATATGTGTTGTGTTTGTAATGTTTATACATAAAAGAGCTCTAATGAATTGGCTTAAAAGAAATAAAAGCTTAAATCAAATACTTTGTCAGAAAAGTGAAAAGTGTAATGCCTTTTAGTTCACATGACTTAAGTAATCTTTGGGAAGTAAAAACAATTTTACATGCAAGGTGTGTAAAAAAAGTGAAATGTGTTTTTGGTAAAAGATTATAAGAAGGGATGAGAATGTGGATTTTTTTTGGCAAGCTCAGGGGGTTAAAAGATTATTTAAGTTAGATAGGATAAAGCTGAATGGACAAGTTAAGGAGGGTTTGTGAAAAGTTAATCTTGTAAAAAAATTTCTATGTGTAAACATATTGACTAAATTAAAGGGGTATTATTCATTTTGTTTTTCTTTTTGTTTTTGTAAATTGAGCATTGGAATGAAAGCACAAGTTTTTTCTAGAGCACTGATTTGCTCTTTAACAAAAATTTGTAAAGAGTTATAAAAGTTTTATGAGAATCTTACCTTATGGTCAGACATTAAAATTGAATAGATTTGCCTATAAGGTTTTTTTAACAATTGGGGTTGACAGCAATAGTACACTATTATAAAAGGTAAAATTTGTCTTCTCTCTTGAACAAGATTTTCATGTAATATTTTTTAAAATGAAAGATTTTTTGTTTGCCTTTTGAATAAACTATAGGGAAAAAAAGAGAAAGACAAAAGACAGATGGTTTGGAAAACTAAGTCTGCCCTCTTAATGAGTAAAGGTTTTTGCCTTTTTAAAAATGTTTGAGTTATCATTTTGGCTAAATGAATGAATTATGGTGACTTGGGATTTAATTTTATAATATCAAGTGTTTTAAACCTTTGATATTTGACAAACTTTCCAAAATTAAATTATAAATTACATCTTTTTCTGACTTAATCTTTTAGATATTAGGTCCCTTAAAGTTCAAAAATCACATTTGGCTTATTTTGTATAAAAATCATACAGGAAACATTGTCAAACAGAAAATGGTGTTCAACTTTCCTTAGACTGTATTTGTATAAATGTGTTATTGGTATGTGTTGCAAAATTATGGGAAACTCCTATAATTCTGATATGGCTTTGCATAGGTTATTTATACTTACAATTGTTATGTAAAATTGTTGTATGCCACAAAAATAACCAAAATTCTACTCAGTTGTGTTTTTAACAGAGGCTTCCTTAATTTGTCATCCATGGACAATTCTTGTCTTGTTTTGATCCTCATGAGAAGGTGGTTTTCTAATCAACTATAGAACTCTAATAGGTGCTCTTAAATGCAGGTTTCTGATAACTTTGGAGACTGTCACATTAGAATAGCGGAAAAAACTTTCAGGACTCTCATAGAGAGCTGGAATTTTCATGAATATCAAGCAGAACAGAGGTTAACTGCATGGATTGAACTAATAGAAGACTGAAGTAATCCTTTTGACGTCTTTGCTTAAAAAGTTGCTAATCTTTTGTTTTATTTTTCAGAGTCAAAGAAACTTTTGAGCTACTGACAGCTTTTAACAATTGAGTAAAGTATACTCTTGTGAACAAAATTTGGAGCATATTTACTTATTTCTCTCTTCCTGATTTCTCCAGAATTTGGAAACTAATAATGAGTATTCTTAACTTATGGCACTATAGTTATTTGCATAAGTGTAATAAGAATCTGTTCTCTTTTGTAACAAGACACAATTGGAGACACTGGTTATTTTACCAAGGTTTGACTGGAATGGCATGCTTTCCTCTAATAAATCAAACTTGACTTATACAGCCAATTAAATCCCCTTGGGAAAACTGGCCTCATACCTTGTCTACACAGTCCCTGTACAGGGTTCCTGACATGTGGTAAGTAAAAAGTATCACTTTCTCACAGGCCCAGGAACCCCATGTTATCTTGGGACCTCAACAGGAAAAAAGTTTACTCAACTCATAGGTATTTGATGGTAAAACCCATGGTTGGGCTTGGCTTTAAAAAAAATTGTCTGAGACTCCTTTTATGAAACAAAAGTTCCACCAAAGCCAATTAAAAAGCCTATGTGGGACCAGGGCACAGTTGCTCACACCTGCAATCCCAGCACTTTGGGAGGCTGAGGTGGGTGGATCACCTGCGGTCAGGAGTTCGAGGCTAAGCTGGCCAACATGGTAAAACCTCATCTCTACTAAAAATACAAAAAATTGGCCAGGTATGGTGGCAGGTGCCTGTAATCCCACCTACTCAGGAGGCTGAGGCAGGAGAATCACTTGAACCCAGGAGGCAGAGGTTGTAGTGAGCCAAGATCACGCCGTTGCACCCCAGCCTGGGCAACAAAAATGAAACTCCATCTCAAAAATAAATAAATAAATAAAGCCTATGTGAAAAATAATTATTCTTGCTGCCCTTTATACAAATAATCATGCCAAGTATACTAAAGCAAATTGGTACTACCATGATTTGTCTTTACTAAAAATGAAAGACTGAAGAGAGAAAAAGATTATGTTTCAAAAATTATAATACACCTGTTATTAGATTCTAATCTCAAAAGTTGTTTTTAAGATTCTTTCTGAAATTTAGATTAACTCTGCTTATTCTTGTGAACCAACCAGTGATCTCTGGCTGCTGTTCAGAAGAAAAAAGAGGGATGGATACTGTAAAAATATGGATCAATAGTCTAATTCTGAACACATATTAGAATCAGCTAGTGACCCCATATCAGCTTGGTTCCAACAATTTCCCAGTTCATGAAAAGCCTTCTTATTTAGTTTACCTGGGATAATTTTGCTTAATTTGCTTTACTGTTATGGAATATATTACTGTTGCACTCTTTGTATAGAAATGCAGTATTAGCTTATTGAATGTTTTCTTAAATTGAACACTTATTGATCTTCCAGATATCATCTGTTGGAACTCAAGAGTTATGAGTGGCCCTCAACATACTGACACTCTCTGACTGAGCTCCTCTCTACTCCAAATACAAGAGACCTTAATAGTTAGGTGGGAATATCATCACCCCTATTCAGCCTGAAGAAGTTACAGAAGATTGATCTTTGTCCCTCTATAAGCTTTAGGATTAAGGGTTCCTTCTAAAAGGGAGGAGGGATATATATATCAGAGATGTTTGAATCAGAGTGACTCCATCTTGAATAGGGGCTGGGTAAAGTAAGGCTGAGACCACTGGGCTGCATTCCCAGGAGGTTAGGCTTTCTAAGTCACAGGGTGAGACAGGAGGTCAGCACAAGGTACAGGTCACAAGGACTTTGCTGGTAGAATTATGTGGTAAAGAAGCCAGCCAGGACGCAACAGAACCAAGATAGCAATGAAAGTAACCTCTGCTCATCCTCACTGCTCAATATATGCTAATAATATTGCATTATCATGCTAAAATACACTCCCATCCAGCACCATGGAAGTTTACAAATGCCATGGCAATGTCAGAAATTTACTCTGTATGGGCTAAAATGGGAAGAACTCTCAGTTCTGGGAATTTCCCAGAACATTTGTTTATTTACTTCTCTAATAAACTTACTTTCACTTTATGGATTCACCTAGAATCCTTTCTTGTGGGAGAGCCAAGAACCCTCTGTTGGGGTCTGAATGGGGACCCCTTTCCAGTAACAATATGATAGAGTGCTCAGATATATAATTGTAATTCAAGGAAAGTGGAAAGAATTAGCAGCAATGTTGTAATCTACCACATCAAGGAAATAGTTTCAAGGAGGGAAAGATCATCAGATCTAGTTATTTCAGAGGTGTTTCATCACATAAGGCCTGAACAGACTTCATCTTATCGGTCTAAAGAAAGATGTATTGTAGGAGAAGAAAATAAAAATATTTTAACCCAAAATATACTTCTTTGACATATTTTGAATGGCTACCACAGAGCTGGTGAAACAGAAGTGTCCTTGCAAAGCTGTCCTTTGTGGAGAAAATTTGCATCTGTTGAGAATCTCCATTAATGCAACCATGCCTTCCCTTTCTGTGCCTTCCTGGGATCCAGAAGAGATTGAGAGACTGATACCTTTAAAAGTCTAAAAAGAAATATTTACCTTCTATTCTTTCTGAGGATCAGAATCAACCTGCTTCATATCAGTGATTTTTTTTGGTGAAACTTCAGGGGGTCAAGAGCTTATGGCCTCCACAATGGTATTACAGGTGGGAGCATATCTTGGAGAATGGCAGGGACAGAAACTAAGGAATAAATAGCAGGTGAAAATGGTAATAAAATACTCTTGTAAGCCTGTATATTAAAAGAAGAGGAAACAAAAATAAGAGTATTTTGTTAGATTGCATGTATGTTGCTTTTTAGAATATGAGAAATTAGAGCATGCTTTTTAATCATCATTATGATGAAACTTTTATTGAGGGTTTACTGTGTGATATACCCAGTTTTAAGAGCTTTACATGCATTGTTTTATTTAATCCTACAATAAACCAGTGAGATACTACTATCTTACCCATTTCACAGATGAGGTAGCTGTATAGCAGACACACCTGACAGCAATAACTCAAATGTACCCTGAAAAAGAACCTAAGGTCTAAGAAGAATGTATATTCAGAGTTCTGAGCTAAGAAATCCAGGAGTGTCAACCCAGAGATTCATTCCTTATCTATGAAGGACATCTGACCTGCCCCATTCTTTGGAACACAGGCTGTACAGGAGATCAAGATCCTTTGTTTTGGGCTAAAGGTAGGTTGCTAGATGGAGGGTGCTAAGTAAAAATGAGATATAAACTGTATACTTTTTACAAATGGTAATGGTTTTCCTGTCCAGCCTGCAATCCTAGACTACCTTGTGTGTAAGTCTCCAATAAACCCTAAGAAATAGGAATTTGGCAGGACGTATTTCACAAGATACAAATCACAAAGACCCCACTGGTAAAACAGGATGTAGTAAAGAAGCTGGTCAAAACTCGCCAAACCAAGATGGCAAGAAAAGCAATTTCTGGTTATCCTCACTGCTCATTATATGCCAATTATAACATATTAGCATGCTAAAAGACACTCCCACCAGTGCCATGAGAGTTTACAAATGCCATGGTAATGTCCAGAAGTTACCTTGTATAGTCTGAAAGACAGAGGAATCCTCAGTTCTGGGAGCTCCCACCTCTTTCCAAGAAAAGTCATGAATAATCCACCCTTTGCTTAGCATACAATAAAGAAATAACTATAAATATAGTCACTCAAGCAGCCCATGTTGCTACTCTGCCTATGAGATAGCCACCCTTTGATTCTTTCACTTTTAAATAAGCTTGCTTTCATTTTACACTGTCAGCTCACATTTGAATTCTTTTCTGCGCAAAGCTGAGAATCTATCTGGCCTCCTGGGCTGAGCCCCTACTTTGGAGTTCACCCTGCAACACCTATGTCTTGTTCAGTGGCTCCTAGTCTCTTCTTTGGCTTCTTAGGCATGGTGCCATTCTTGAGTCAACAGAGGTCCGGCACAGTAGCAACCGGGACTCAGAGATAAAGTATATGGCCCAAGACGAGAAAGCTGATAAATGGCTCTAAAGCCTTGCTAATCAAATAGCAGCCTTGGTGTCTTTTGGAAGTTTGTTAGAAAGTTAGAATCTCAGGTCCTACGTCAAACTTACTGAAACAGGATTAACATCTACACCCAGGTAATATTTATTCATTAAATTTCCTGGTAATTGTTATTCATTAAAATATGAGAAACACTCTTTTAGAAGATATTTGTTGCTTTTGTTTATCTACAATCTATTCCCACATTGTCTAATAACTGTGTCTCATTTTTCTTTAAACTTTTCTTTAATTATCTTCTTCATAACAATCCCTCCACAATACAATTGAGAAATCACCAAATACAAGCAATCTTCATTGTTTGTGGATTCCATTATTTGCAAATCTGCCTACTCACTAAAATTTACTTATACCCCCAAAATCAATGCTCACTGCACTTTTGTGGATATTTGTGGACATGTGTGGAGTGACAAAAGATTTGAGTTTCCTCATATTCATTCCCAGAAAAGTCCAACAAGGCAATGGTCCATCTTGTTTCAGCTCTCCTACCATTAATGTGTCCTATTTATAGTCTATTTAGTGCCATATTTTCATACCTTTGCACTTTTGGTTAGCGATTTTGCTGTTTAAAATGGCCTCCAAGGCTAGGAGCAGTGGCTCACGCCTGTAATCCCAGCACTTTGGGAGGCCGAGGCAGGTGGATCACCTGAGGTCAGGAGTTTGAGACCAGCTTGGCCAACATGGTGAAACCCTGTACCTGCTAAAGATACAAAAAATTAGCCAGGCATGGTGGCGGGTGCCTGTAATCTCAGCTACTTGGGAGGCTGAGGAAGAAGAATTGCTGGAACCCAGAAGGCAGAGGTTGCAGTGAGCCAAGATCATGCCATTCATACCGTTGCACTCCAGCCTGGGCTGACAGCGAGACTCCATCTCAAAAAAAAAAATAAAAACATAACCTCCAAATGTAGTGCTAAAATGCTGCATAGTGTTCCTGAACAAAGAAAGGCTATGATTTGACTTACAGAGAAAATATGTGTGTTAGATAAGCTTAATTCAGGCCCGAGTTATAGTGCTTGTGACCATTTGTTCAATGTTAATTAATCAACAATACAGTCCATCCAGAAAGAGAAAGAGGATATCTGCTCATCTATATGTAATGCTCCTTCAGGAAGTGCTAAAGTAACATCTATCATAAATAATGAAACTATAGAAAACCAGCTAAATTTGTATATTTGTGAGATGGCCCCCAATTTAACAAAAGAGTAGTGGGCAGCATTGCTGTGAGGCTAGAAGCCAAAGAAATTTATGTCCACATCATTCAGAGTCAGGAAAATGTTAAATCCTTCTTGACCAGTCTTTAGTTATAAAGAAATACTATACATAATTAATTATTTGTAGGAATGTTACCTTAAATATGGTATCTTCACAGAAATATACATTAGACAAGGTTATGTATTGATCAGTTGATAGAAATTTTGTGACTAGAGGCTTGCAGGAGCCTAAATTTGTATTTCCTTTAGGAACAATGTTTCAGTATTTGCTAATTCAGTGTTTGCAACAATTTTATAGAACAAAACTACTACAGAAAGTTTAATTGACTTTACTTACTATGAGCCAGCATTGTTCCTGGTGCTAGAAATACAAAATAAATAAAACAGATAATCCCTTCTTCTTGTGGGTCTTATTGTTTAGTGAGGGAGCTATATATTTATATGTAAAAGATGAATCAATACATAAGCACTGTACAAAAAGGTAAATCAGGGTGAGAGGACAGAGAGTGGCAGGGGCTGCTACGTATGATGGAAGGGCTAGATAAGAGTTCTCTAAGGATGGAGCATATGAGAAGAGAACTAAATAAAGTGAAGGGCAAGTCATGTGAAGATCTAGCATTTCAGAAGCTGAGAAAAAGTACAAATGCCTGAAGGCAAAACATGAATGAATCTTATTCATCTTTGGTTGTCCAAATACATGGTATGAGACTGGTACCCAGTAGACATTTAATCAATATCTTGATTGACTTTCTTATTCTTTTTGAGTACCTTAGTGTAGTTATCAACAGGAATGCTAAGGAAAGGGAACAGGAGAGGGGATTATTTATTTTGTTCTACTAAGGAATGTCATAAAACCATAGACCTAAAAGTTTGTAAGATTCAAGAAATCATCTAGTACATCAGATGAATATGATATAATTTCAGCAATTGTAGAGATAACCCCAAAAAGATTTGTCTAGGGTTGAAAGCCAGTAATTATAAGAGATGAGACTCCTAGCATAGAATATGTTTATAATTTAGGCAAGTATTTAAATTTAATCCAGAAAGAGACCCCATCAGGGCATATATATCTTGTAGAATGGGTTCTGTATTATACCTCAATAATTCTACTCTAAAAGATTGTCAATTTATTGTTTATTTTTTCCTCCCTAGTATACGCAAGATTTCTTGCTCTAAAAGAATATGTTACTCAATGAGGCATATTATCAATTATTTACTTTTCTTTTGTTCTTTCATTTGTTTATTCATTGAGTTAATAAGAAGTTATTGTGTTCCTACTGTGGACCATGCAGTGTGTTAGTAATTAGGCTACAGAGACAATAAGTCTGGACAAATTGAATGAAAGGCTAAGCCCTGGAGCTACTCAGGGACTAGAAGCAAAACAATATTTTATTTGTACTTCAAATTTTACCTTATCTAATAAGGGCCGGGGCAAGAACACGATGATGAGTGAAATAGAAGCATCAAGATAATTGTAATCAGGCAGACCTGGATTACAACGCAACTTCTCAGTAGCCTGCCAACTTGGGAAAATAAATTCTGAGATTCAGTTTAATCCTATAAAAATATAATTTCAGAAAAGTTAAAAACATAACCTATGTACAAATAAAAGGAGCATGTTTTAAAGATTTACATCAATAATGAGGAAAACTCCAGGTGATAAAACTGATTCAAAGGAGAACTCAAGAAACAGAGAGTTATATATACTATCAGGCAAAGCATGCAGAAATAAATTTGCTAAATTGGAG
The DNA here is from genome assembly GCF_028858775.2 of Pan troglodytes. Classification (NCBI taxonomy): domain Eukaryota; kingdom Metazoa; phylum Chordata; class Mammalia; order Primates; family Hominidae; genus Pan; species Pan troglodytes. The sequence continues at coordinate 135,277,849 of NC_072398.2, forward strand.
ACAAAACAATTTAATATCATACAGAGCAACAAAACCTTACATTTTTGAGTTATTTAATTATTGGCAGAAATAATTGTTATTTCTACTGAACAATAATCTACAAGTTAACATGTATTTTAACAGAATTTGCTCCCTAATCAAAGGAATATTTCCTAAAAACCAAATAATCCTTGGTCTTATTGAACAATGGTACAGTATGATTTTGAAAGCATATGTAGTCCTTCATTGTTTTATTTTTAAGTTTTGAATGATTTTTCTAACACCAAAATCCTAGAAATATTGTGCAAATTAGAAGCAACCCAATGCCTGGCATATAACAGATGCTCAACAAATGATAGTTAAGTGTCTATTAGGTTTTCTCCATCTTCCCCTATATAACTTATTCAAACTGTAACGAAGTCCCAAAAGGAAAGTATGAAAACAGCAGCATATTGTTTTGTGGATGATCCACAAAATGGCCTGTAGGCATATTCCTCCACATCTCAATGGTTGACAAGAAGCAGCATGGGACACCAGCATGACACCCTGAGCAGTAAGAGGCTACTCTGCCATGTGGTTTGAGACAAGTTGCTCCTAATAGAAAATAGCATCGAAAACTAAGCAAGCATTATTGATTTAGTGATGCCTGTTAATGTCGTTCTATTTTTTGGCCATATTCCTGCATTTCCAATTACTCTCCAGGTACTGCATAAGCAGCTCCGTTGGAAGGCTCTGTAAGTACACCACAGCATCTTCAATTGGTTTTAATATGTAAACGTGGCACTATTTAAATATCTCTTCTGCACAGATACTTTTTTTCTCCTTATTACAAAAAAATTACTTAGCTCACAAAATTATCTGAACAGTAAGGTACAAATAAGGAAACATTATTGTTTGCTGGTTGAGGAGATAAGCAGTTAAACATCTAGAGGTGAAGTGGAGGACAATTAACATCCCAGCCCACTCAATTATCATACAATGCCCACTTCTCAGGGAATTAAAGCTATTACAATCTGCTACTATGAATAAATGAGTATTTTAGCTCTCAAAGGGTAATGTAATAGTCTTGAAAATAATCTTTTTATGAGATTGTGGCTTTATCAGTTATAGTTTAGAGCCAGGATAAACACGGACTGTGTATTGAATTATAATGACCGCTGGAGGGTGCTTGCATTTGAGTTTCCAATATTATTAATTTTGCAGTTCTACTCTTCTTGTCTAATATGCTTTGTGAAATAAGTCCTGGCAAAGAGACTCCAGCTCAATTTTAATGCTTTCTTCCTTAGTGAATTTTAGCAGCAAATAAATTAAGTTGTAAAAACTGCCCAAAAGGAAATATTTTCTGAAGGACTTGTGGCACGATGTTTTTCAATGTAAATGGATGCCTAGGACAGCACGGTCTCTCTGACACTTAACCGTGCTGAAAACACTTAAGGACAGCTTAGGCAGAGCTTCAAAGAGAAAGAAAAACAAAAGAGAACACTTCGTCTGTGTGTGTGCTCTCAGTCTCATGAAATGTAGAGAAGCATTTTGTTTGTTTGTAGTGTTTAACGAAAATCTTCTTCCTGGGACATTTTGACCTAGTTCTTTGAATCTTTATCAACTGAGTTGTTGATTTCCTCTGCAGCTGCCAAGGTTCAGAGGGTTTTTTTCTTCATTTGACCAGCAGACAAAAGCAAAACCAAATACACGATGGCTTTAGAGAAAGCTAACTACAGAAGAAAGCCTTAGAGGGCCCCAAATAGTGGACCATATGTGAAATCAAATGGGCCAGCCATTAGCATCAGCTGTGAACATATTGCACCAACTGGGAATGAAAATAAAACATTCAACTACCAACTGTTATAATCTGTAAATAGTCAAACTAATTCCTGTGGGCTCCCAAAATACATGCAAAGGGTGCTCATCAGGACCCCATTGTCCCGTTCACAGGTAAAGTGGCTTATTTGTTTCTTGAAAAACATGTAGAGTAGAAAGACTGAATAAAAAAAAAAAATCCGCGTGGTTTAAAAGACTCCAGGGATTTAGGAAACTGTATCCAAAGATTACAAACTGAGGATAATGAAAGGGTAGTGAATTTTGATGCAACTTTTCAACACGGATATCCCAAGTCTAAAATTCCCTACAGTCAAAAACTGGCAATGAACCCTAGGAAATTTATAGAACATACCAAAGCTCCTGAGAATTTAGTTTGCAGCTGGCAAGGGTTTACCTAACTTCTAGTTGCCTCTCATTTAATAATGTATGTAAGGAACAGATGGATAGAGTGTTCCTAGGTGGACTAGGCTCTCTCTAGTATCAGTAGCAATGAAAACCTGGACTTTGAATATTTAATTGTGGAAGAAAATAAAGTCCTGAGAAAAAATTAGACATCATACATGCAGTATATAGCTTTGCTTTAATGTAAGTATTTAATCCTAAAGCAAGTGTTTCATCCAACAAAATTTAGCAAGACTAATCAAATGTTTAAAAAGCATATATACATACATATGTTTTTACTTAAAGCAAACACACTATATTTAGATCTATTAAAATTGCATGTATGTAGTAGAGATTAGTACTGATTACACTAATAGTTATCTTTTAATGATAAGATAAAGTTGCTCAGAAGGCAAGAAAAATCTTTTGTACCCACTACTTCAGTACTGAACACAAAACACAAAGAGTTGGCTTTGCCACTTTTTTGCTGTATGACCTTGGGCAAGTCTCTAAATGGCTTAGAGTCTCATTTTTCTCATCTGTAAATAAAGATGATAACACCCACCCTGCATACTCAGAGGGTTTCTGTGGGAGAGACAACAGATGTCATTTAAATTGTTGAGTGCAATGTAATGTGCACTCATTATGCTAGGCATCACCCTGGCAATATGGACATAGCTCTCTTCCTAAGGACTTCTCAGACTAGTTGAAAAAGTGACACATAAATGTATAATTGCAATACCCTGTTGTAAATGAAGGGATAAATATACTCTTGGTGTTCAACAGGAGCAGAGCCTGGGAAAATGGAGCATTAAAGGAAATTTTCTTGAAGGAAATGACATCTGAGTTGGATCTTAATGATAAAGCATATTATACATTAGGGATGTGCTACTGAAACAAATTTTATAATTGCTGTGGAAAATAATATGTAAATATACACAACATAATGAACATAGATGTAATACTGTGATATAAATAATATAAAATATAAGTTTATGTTTATACAATAAATATAGTACATAATGTTAGTATTAAGTTAATATAAATACATAAAAACAATATAAAGCCAACTTCAGAAGAAATTTCGTTAGTGTTATATTGTATAGTTTACCATACTTAGGTATCAATATGACTTACATTTGAGAAATAATAAGGTTTCATGTCTGTTATAGCTGATTAAGCTATCAGATCTCATCTTTTCCAACTCAGATAAAAACTTTAAGTTCTAGACAAAGTACAAAATAAAACAATAATCTGAAGGCACTGGCAATTGAACAAAAATTACCAGCACCTGGAAGGCAGTCAAAATGTGAGGAATGGAACAGTACAAGATGAGTTATACATTTTTGTGACTTTCAACCTGAGGACAGGCTGAAGATAGTACTACATGGGTGGTTAACACCCCAATAGAAAATTCTGTTTTTCTGACCTACAAAATCAGATGTGAGAGATAAACAGACTGCTAGAAAGTAAGTGGTAAATACTAGAAAAGAGAGAGTTGAAGAAGGAGGGCCCTATATTAGATACACACATGTGAATGAGCACACACACACACACACACGCACTAGCCTAGTCTGTTGTTGCTGACCCCTGGGGAAAAAAGGCATGCATGCATTGTATAAAAAACAGTCCAGTTAAAGATAAAAATCAAATCAAAACAGAGTTTTGAGCTGAAACCCAAAATATAAAAGTTTTCAAGTTGAATCCAAATGCTAATTGTCTGATAAAACAAAGACATTAATACTCTACAGAGAAAAAATAACAGAATCTGAGGTCTTCACAGAAAAAAAAATGTTCAGAATACTATCCAAGATTACTCAACCTATGAATAATTAGAAAAGTGTTCCCCATTTTCCAGAAAAAGACAACCAACAAAAATCAACCTCAAGTTTACCTTAGTGCTAGAGTTAACAAGTAAATTGTATACAGCGGCTATGGTACAAAAGTAATTGCAATTTTTGCCATTAAAAGTAATGGGAAAACCCGCAATTACTTTTGCACCAACCTAATATTATAACTATGGTCATTTAAATAAATAAAACATTATTGCAATACTGAGAAAAAGTACTCTCAACCAAGAATGGATAATTTATTAAAACACCAAATCTAACTTCTAAACTGAAAATTACAATATCTGAGATCAAAATTTTTCAGTTGGCTAAGCTTAATTAAGAATGAAGAACTAGAGAAAAGAGTTGAAGACTGAAAATAGATCAATAGTAATAATTCAATATGAAGAAGAGAATAAAAAATGCAGAACCCTAAATATCTGTGTGTAAGTATCAAAAGAGGAGGAGAGACAGATGGGATAAGGACATATTGCTGAAAGACATAACTTTACAGATTTGAGAAACTCAGCAAACATCAAAAAGGATAAATATGTATAAATCCACAGGCACAAAACATTTAAACTGCTGAAAACCAAAGAAACAGAAAATTATTGAAAGCAGCAAAAGTAAAATGACATATTATATATAATGAGCTATGATTTGAAATCCACTGACTTCTTAAAGAAACTATGGAAGACAGAAGATGGTGGTGAAACATTTTTAAAGTGCTGAAAACAAAACAAAACAAAAACCTCACCACCCAGGATTCTATACTCAGTGAATATATTCTTCAATAACGAATATGAAAGCAACTTCATATTTAAAAAATAAAATTCAGGAGAATCTGTTTTCAACAGATCTGAACTAAAACAAATGGTAAAGGAAGTTCCTGAGACTAAAAGGAAATGATATCCAATAAAAATACAAGTCTTCAGGAAGAAAAAAAAAAACAACAGAAAGAATATCTGAGTGAATAAAATGGACTATTTTTTCATTTTGTATAAAATGTATATGACAGTTTCTAACACATATTATTGCATTGTATGTATTGTGAGGGATTATAATTTATCTAGATATCACATATATGGCAATTATGGCATAAAGAATGGAAGAACAATAAATGGATCTGTAGGATGCAAGATTCCTATATTTTACATGATGTGGTATAATATTTACTCTAAATAGACTGTGAGACCTTAAGGATATATATAATGCAAAGAGGTAGAGTTAAAAGAAATCAAATAGATATATTAAGGTAGAAGTTTAAAACAATATTCAAATAATCCATAAGAAGGCAGGAAGGAAGAACAGAGGAACCAAAACCAGAAGTGACAAAAATAAATAAATAATAAAATAGTAGAACAACATACATTCATATTGGTAATCACAAAACATATTAATGAAATACATGTTTCAATTAAAATGCAGAGATTGTCAAAATGAATAAGACTATAAAACCCAACTAAACACTGCCTGAAAAAGATGCACTTAAAATATAAATACACAGAAATGTGGAAAGGAAATGGTTAAAAAATTATATACCATGTAAATAGTAATTGTAAAATAGCTGAAATAGCTGGACATTAATATCAGATAAAATAGACTTAAACATGAAAAATATTAACAGAGATCATAATCACTTCAAAATGATGAAAGGTTCAATTCATGAGGAAGACATACATTATAAATCAAAATACATAAATAAAAATTGACAAAATGGAAGAGAAAAATAGGCAATGTCAATATCATAATTGGAGTTTTAATACCACTCTCTTGACAACTGAACTGCACAAATATTTAATAAACACACAAATGATCTGAAAAACATCACTGACCACAAAGGCTTTATTGATATGTATAGAATATCATAATCTACAACTACAGAATGCAAATTATTTTGAATTATACATGGTGTGTGTAATTGTGTAATGTTGATTATGGTGTCTTTTGGAGAAAATGTGTGTATTAGGTAAACTTCACTCAGAAATGACTGAGACAGTGTTGTTGGCAATGAGTTCAAAATTAATGAATCATACGTATTGAATAATATGTCTTTAACCAGAAACACACACATAAAACAATATAATCAGGATTATATCTTGACTGATTGATAAAAGTTTGGGGACCAGAGGCTCACGGGAAGCTAACCCTTTATTTCCAGGAGCAATAGCCAGTATCCTCAAATTCAGCATTTGCAATGACTTTGTAGATCATAACTACCATAAATAAAAAGAATCAACTGTATATGAGTAAACAATCAGCACATAAAATCTGTTCAACAATATTGGTCATCAGAAAAATACACATTAAAACTATGATGAGAAACCACTATAGATCCAACCAAAATGGCTAGAATTAAAAAGACTGACAACAAAAAATAATGGTGAAGTTTTAGAGTAAGTAGAATTTATACATTGTTAGTGAGAATATAAAAGATGCAAACAAATCTGGCAGTTGTTATAAAAATCATCATATGCCTGTACAATGACCCTGGTATTTATCAAAGAGAAACAAAATTTTTCATAACAGCTTTGTTCATAATAGCCCAAATCTGGAAATAGTTCAGATGTCTGTCATTAGGAGAATAGATAATGAAAGTGATAGACTTATAGAATGAAATGATACTAAGCAATTTAAACAAAAAAAAGTCGTGTATACACAATTCACAATATGAATCTCAAAAATATTATAGTAATTGAAAAATATTTACACAGAAAATACAACTGTATGGTTTTATTTACAAGATTTTTTTTTTTTTTTTTTTTTTTTTTTTTTTTTTTTTGTGATGGAGTCTCACTCACTCTGTTTCCCAGGCTGGAGTGCAGTCACATGATCTCGGCTCACTGAAATCTTGGCCTCCCAGGTTCAAGCATTCTCCTGCCTCAGCCTCCCAAGTAGCTGGGACTACAGGCACATGCCATTACATGAAATTCTAAAACAAGTAAAAGTAATCTATGTTGGTGGGACTGGGTTTGAATTTGCAAATTGACCAGAAGATGACATTAGGGATTGTTCTAGGGTTATGGTAATGTTCTTGAGAGGTATTTGGCTTATACAAATATATTTATTTGTCAAAACTCATGATTTTACATTGCTAAAAACACACTATTATCTACTTCATTTTATGTAGATTTTATACCAAAAGAAATATTGCAGATGTTGAATTGCAATTAATCATATGCATGTTAAATTATTTAGGAAGATAAGTACTGATGTCTGTAATTTACTGAGAAATGTGTCAAAAATAAAATTGATTTATAGGTGGATAGATGTATATTTAAGTGAATAGATATGTGATAAGCAAGTGTAATAAATGTTAATTATAGAATCTAGGTGATAGGTATACAGATATGCACTGTAACATTTTTTCAAGTTTTTTTGTATGCTTGGATTTTTCACAATAAAATGCTGAAAACAAGTAAGAAGAATGACTTATTAACATGCCAAAATTCATACCTATACAGGAGTATTTATTTCTAAAAAAATGATCATGAGACTCTATGTACTTAATCCAATTTTGTGTCATTTGCTTAAAAAAGAAAAAAATTGTCTGTGACTCCTCTTTTCGTGTTGCCTTCAGGAAATAGTATGCAAATCACAGAAGAGAATCAGTGCTCTTATCTTTTAGTCACATCTAGTATTCTAATTCCATATGCTATTATTGAAAAGAATGATCTTACTTTTTTCTATAGACTTGGCTGCAGCTAACTTCTGAGTATTACCAAAAGAAAATCTACTCTCAAAAGATAAAGTAGTTTTGCCACTGAGAATGTTTCTAAAATCTTTAAGTTTGGAAGGCAGGCTCCAAAAGAAAGTTCCAAAAATTTTCTAAACAATGCAGCATCATTAAAATTCCTGTGTAACACTACAGTACAACTACCTTAAAAAGGATGACCCTAATTCTTTTCTTCTTCCGTCCATCTGTCTTCTATTTTCTCTCTCTCTCTTTTTCTTGAATCATTAAATATTTGAGCACTAGTTTAGGTGCCCAAATGAGAAAAATTAAATATTATTCTAGGCATCGAACAAATCAGTTGAGTGGAAGAATCAAGCACTTGGAAAAAGAAAAATTACAGTGCAAGGTACTGTGAGCAAAACGTTATATTTGCATATGTAAATTCTGGTGTTTACTTAAAACCTATCCTGGTACTTTGCATTCATATCTGGTAAATACATGTTGTCCTCTCACATTTAGTATCTTTAACTTTCTTTATATTTTGGCCCTAATTCAACATTATTTCTTAAGCCATTACCTTCCAGTCATAATTATATAGATAGTTAAGACTTGACTTAATCCTCTCCTCATTCTTTTCCCTCCAAATTCATGGAAATTTCTTTTCAATTGCTTCATTACTGTCACTGCAATCACAAGTTCATGCCACAGGTAATAATATTTCTTTTTTACTTCTCTCTACTTTACATCTCATATTTAACTAGTGAATAAGTCTAAATGATTATTTCTTGACAATGTAACATAATTTTCATTACAAAGTCTCAAAAATATATACTACTAATTGATACCCATGGAGATTCTATAACAAATCAATCACAAAAATAACCAAACCTCCATGCATTTAATAATTTAAAAATATTCTGCTAAACAATATTCTGCTCAATGGGGAGATTTTTAAAAGAAAATTATAAAAGGAAGCAATGTTGAGAGAAAAACTTATGGCAGCCAGAACTCTACCAATGGCAAGAGGTAGTTAAGTGAGTAAGGGTATTTGAAGCTATTTCTGTATTAAAAGAAAAGAAGAATATATGCAATTGTGCCTAAATTTCAGCAGTGATTAATTCTGGGTGGTGAAGACATGGGTTATTGCTATTTTCTTTTTTGGGTTGTTCTGTATTTTTTAAATTTCAAAAAGTGAAAGATCAAGAGAGAAAGGAATGAAGAAAGAAAGGGAGGAAAGGAGAAAGAAAAGAAAAGAGGAAGAAAGGAAGGAAAACAAAAGGAAGGAAAGGATCATCCTGATGATAGTTTGAATAACACCTTAGAAAAGGTGGGATAATTGAGACAAGACAGAAGGCTAGTACAACAATAAAGGTGAGAATAGATTAAGAAAAAGAAAGAGAAAGAGAGAGAGAAGAGGAAGAAAAGGAAGAAGTGGAGGAGTTCATGAGGGAGAAAAGAAAAGAAGGGAAAGATAGAGAAATAAAGATCCAAAAACCTGGGTTGACGCAGTGGAAATGAGGATGGGGAGAAGTTATCAAATAGGTAGACTTAAAAGAATTCGATGACTGTTTGGACGGCAGTGTAAAGAGAATAAAGAAATTTTTAACTTAGCTGTTGTTCCATGTGTAGTCGTCATTAATTAGGCATCTCGGGAAGACTAAAAGAGTTGCCATTTATGAAGAAGATAGAATAACAGCAAGGTCAGTGTTCAACTTTCTGAGTTTGAAGTACCTGTGAGATGGCCAGGTGGACTTGTCTAGGAAGCCTTTGGAGGTAAAGATCTGAAGGTAATGAACAACTAAGTTGTCATTATGAATGTGGAAATTATCAAAGGAAGTAGTAGCTAAAGAATTAACTCTGAATAAGATTTTCCAGAAAGTCTGTTTAGAGAAGTGGTTCCTAAATTCAATGTGATAAATACCTTTGGAGTAATATTAATATGGTTTTGCTCTGTGTCCCCACACAAATGTCATCTTGGCTTGAAATCTCCATATGTCAAGGGAGGGACCCAGTGGGAGGTGACTGGATCATGGGGGCAGTTTCCCCCATACCGTTCTCATGATAGTGAGGGAGTTCTTACAAGATCTGATGCATTTAAAAGTGGCAGTTTCCCCTGAGCTCGCTCTCTCTCCTGCTGCTTTATGAAGATGTGCCTTGCTTCCTCTTCACCTTCCACCATGATTCTAAGTTTCCTAAGTCCTCCCCAGCCATGCAGAACTGTGAGTTAGTTAAACCTCCTTTCTTTATAAATTACCCAGTCTCAAGTAGTATCTTTACAGCAGTGTGAAAACAGACTAATATAGAGAATTGGTACCAGGAGAGAGCACTGCTATAAAGATAACCTAAAATTGTGGAAATGACTTTGGAACTGGGTAACAGGCAGAGGTTGGAGCAGTTTGGATGGCTCAGAAGACAGAAGATGGAGAAAAGTTTGGAATTTCCTAGAGAATTGTTGAATGGTTTTGACCAGAATGCTGGCTCATGGTAATATGGACAATGAAGTCCAGGCTGAACTGGTCTTGGATAAAGATGAGAAACTTACTGAGAACTGGAGTAAAGGTCACTCTTGCTATGATTTTGCAAAGAGACTGGAGACATTTTGCTCCTGCCCTAGAAATCTACAGAACTTTGAATTTGAGATGATGATTTAGGGTATCTGGCAGAAAAAACTTCTAAGCAGCAAAGCATTGAAGATGTGACCTGGGTTCTCTTAAAAGCATTCAGTTTTGGCTGGACATGGTGGTTCACACCTGTAATCCCAGCACTTTGGGAGGCCGAGGTGGGCATATCACATGAGGTCAGGAGTTTGAGACCAGTCTGGCCAACATTGTGAAACGCTGTCTCTACTAAAAATACAAAAATTAGCTGGGCATGGTGGTGCATGCCTGTAATCCCAGCTACATGGGAGGCTGAGGCTTGTCACTTGAACCCGGGAGTTGGAGGTTGCAGTGAGCCAAGATTGCACCACTGCACTCCAGCCTGGGTGACCAAAAATAGCATTCAGTTTTATGCATTCACAAAGAGAGAGTTTGGAATTGGAACTTATGTTTAAAAGGAAAGCAGAGCATTAAAGTCTGGAAAATTTTTATTGCAGCCTCAGAATGCAATAGAAAATAAAAAAACATTTTCTGGGGAGGAATTCAAGCCAGCTGCAGAAATATGCACAAGTAATGAGGAACTGAATGTTAATTACAATGACAATAGGAAAAATGTCTCCAGGGCATTTCAGAGATTTCCAAGGCAGCCCTTCTCATCACAGTCCCAGAGACCTATGAGGAAAAAATGATTTCACAGGCCAGGCCCAGGGCCCAGCTGCTCTGTGCAGCCTCGGGACTTTGTGCCCTGGGTCCCAGCTGCTCCAGCTCCAGCCATGGCTACAAGGGCCAAGGTACATCTCGGGCCACTGCTTCAGAGGGTGTAAGCCCCAAGCCTTGGTGGCTTCCACATGGTGTTGAGCCTGTGGGTGTGCAGAAGAGAAGAGTTGAGCTTTGGGAGCTTCCACCTAGATTTCAGAGGATGTATGGAAACGTCTGGATGTCCAGGCAGAAGTGTGCTGCAGGAGCAGACCCCCTCATGGAGAACCTCTACTAGGGCAACACAGAGGGTAAATGTGGGGTTGGAGCCCACCCACAGTCACCACTAAGTCACTGCCTAGTGGAACTGTGAGAAGAGGGCCACTGTCCTCCAGACCCCAAAATGGTAGATCCACCAACAGCTTGCACCATGTTCCTGGAAAAGCTGCAGGGATTCAATGCCAGGCCATGAAAGCAGATGCAGGGGCTGTACCCTGCAGAGCCACAAGGACAGAGCTATGCAACACCCTGGGAGTCCACTCCTTGCATCACTGTGCCCTGGATTTGAGACATGAAGTCATAGGGGATCATTTTGGAGCTTTAAGATTTAACAAGTGCCCTACTGGGTTTTGGACTTGGATAGGGCCTGTGGCCCCTTTTGCTTTGGCCAAATTCTTCCATTTGTAATGGGAACATTTACCCAATGCCTGTACCCCCATTATCTCTTGGAAGTAACTGACTTCCTTTTGATTTTACAGGCTCATAGGCGAAAGGGACTCAGCTCATCTCAGATGAGACTCTGGACTTGGAGTTTTGAGTTAATGCTGGAATGAGTGAAGACTTTGGGGGACTGTTGGGAAGGTATGATTGGTTTTGAAATGTGAAAGGAACATGAGATTTGGAAGGGGCCAGATGGTGAATAATATGGTTTGTCTCTGTGTTCCCACACAAATCTTATTTGGAATTGTAATCCCTGTGTGTCAAGGGAGGGACCTGGAGGGAGGTGATTGGATCATGGGGGCGGTTTCTCCATGCTATTCTCTTGATAGTGAGGGAGTTCTCATGAGATCTGATGTTTTAAAAGTAGCAGTTTCCCCTGACCACTCTCTCTCTCTCTTTCTCTCCCTCTCTCTCTCTCTCTCCCCACCTCCACTGCCTTGTGAAGACATGCCTTGCTTCCTCTTCACCTTCCACCATGATTGCAAGTTTCCTGAGTCCTCTCAAGCCACGTGGAACTGTTGGTAAATTAAGCCTCCTTTTTAAAAAGAAATTACTCAGTGCTTATAAAGTATCTTTATAGCACTGTGAAAACAGACTAATACAGAGAATATGAAAGCAACTACAGTCATGGAAAACAAAATGCTATGATGTGATACAGTATGACTCTGGGGTCCATCTTGGAATCCAGGTTAAATGCTCTTGATGTAGAGTAAGAAGAAAACACTGGCAAGGGCAGAATCCCTAAGGAAGACCAACAGTAATGAATAGGCTGAAAAATTAGAATGATCCTCTTAGATTATAAATTCCATCCATTTAGTCCATATGTATTCTGTAATACAGAGTTCACCAACACCTAAGATATCAAGTTAACACTGCAGCCTAGGTTTAAGGACCATCAGTTTGGTGAAGTCTTCTTGTTCACCCCAGCATCCTGTCATATTCATCTTTCCTGTTTCTCCACTTCTTAGAAGTCAGTTTGCCGATCCCCTCACCTATGATTTTGAGTTTCTGTTGCCTGTATTTCTGTTTGACAGTCCAACATTTTTTGCTCTTGTAAGTCTAAAGCAGTCTTCAAAATCTTCCTGTTCCATGGGGCATTTCCTGATTAACCCTCACCTTTCAGTGATCATGCATTAAATCTTTGCAAATTGATGGACAGATCTGTCACCACTTTCTTTCATGTTCCCTATTAGTACCTAGTAAAGAGCAATTCTCAGTGCATATCAGAGACTTAACATGTCTACTTAAATAGACAATTAACATGTGTCTACTTAAGTATAGTTTAAAATATATTTAACAAACAAAGGGGTCACAGAATAAAAGAAGCACTTTGATAAAAATTGTATCCTGGGTCTTTCTAATATGAGGAGATAAAAATAAGTCAACATACAAAGATGGTTTTTTTTTTCCCAATTGTCTTAGCAAAAGCCCTTTTCTCCTTTAATCTATGCCCTGAAGCCATGGTACTGCGCTATCAAAGATCTCATTTATTTCAGGTTTAAGAAAGCCAACTGACCTAGATACTAAGTCCTTCTAAAGGAGCTATATCAGAACTCCTTGACACAAAAGATACTTTCATTTTACATTTCATAAGAAAAGCAAATTACCATAGCAGTTCACCTGAAAGAGTGCATAATGAATAAAAGGGTCAAAATTCAGCATAAGTAACACATGCATTTTTTGCTTCTACAGTGCCACTTTTGAAACTGGCTTTATTTGAAATGGTTACTTTAGAAAAGAACCCAATGTATGCAACAAAAATGCATTGCATGTAGCATTTTGAAATTCATCTCCTGTAGTCGATCTATGGTCATGATAAAACAGAGCCCATAGTCACAGAAATATAGAAAATTATCTGAACTAATAGAGGGGCATAGAGGTGGAGATAGCTCCAAAAAATAAATCTCTTTATCTTTAGAATACGTATACTTACATATGACTACACTTTTACTATAGGTGTGGAAGAGCTACCTATTGAGTTTACACTTAACCAGATGCCTGTAGTGTTAATGTTCATGAAGGACTTTCAATTAAGCAGAGTAGGTGTTTTTGTCAACAGGAAATGAAAAGCAAGACTTGCCAAGGGAAGTTGAGAGTTTACACGTTTCCCATTGCAGACTGGCAATTTCTCACCCAAATCAATGGGATATATGCATGTTTTGGGGGATGCTTGAGGAAATCACCATGACCGATGAGTACATGTCACTCAAGCAGAATTAAATGTCTGGGTTTTCAGCATTTTCAGCTAGTTTTGAAACCAAGTGAAAGGAAATTAACTGCAATTGAGACTTTTCTTTGCCTTCTTCCAGTCTCTCCATAAATCTGCTACAGTTACTAAAGCCACGTTTTTAAATTCCAGTGTTCTTCCTGGTGCCTTATTATTATTGTTTCAGTTTTTTATTTCTGATTTTGGTGACTTCTACCCCCTCTTCCTCCTACCAAATATCACATACAATAAGGGAAGGCAGAGTCTTTTGTTGAGTTTTTCTGTGCCCTACTTCTGCAGCTGGCACCTCATCCCCTGCTGCACTAAATCGACACTTCTGGAAGTAGCAGCTTCGGAGTGACTGACGAGAGCCATTGCTTGCCCAAGTGTCAATTTAGTGCAGCAGGGGATGGAGTAGCAGCTGCAGCAAAAGAGAGACCTCATTTCATACTTAGAAAACAATTGCAAAAAAATGCCAGAGGGAGGGGAAACTGGCCAGAGAATAGAAAGGATGAGCAAGAGAGAGAGAGAGAGAGAGAAAGAAAGGAAGGGAAAGGGAAGCAAAAAAGATGGCGAAGCAGAGGAGAGAAAGAAAAAAATCAATCAATGAAAGTCAGAAGGAGAGAAACTGAAGGAAATAGCAAGGAAGAATGAATAAAAGGTAACTTGTTCTAGGGTAATAATACTTTGTTTCTTTAATTTTAGAAATATCTTTCACATCATAAGCATATTTTGTATACAACATTGTATTAAAATTATATCAATTCTTCCCCTTTTTCTTTTTAAAATATTCTGTAAACATTTCCAGTCATATTCACACACAGGGACATGCTTGGAACAGACATTTCACATAGACAACGGACTCTTAGTAGTGGCTGCTGATATTTCTAGATATAAAGGCAGATATTTCCAAAAATCCATTCAAAAAAGATCAAAAGTTGTTATGTGCGCACACACACACACACGCACACGTAAGTATAGACATATACATACATTAATCCACGTGTTACTTCTAATCTGGCTCTTCCAGTTTCTCTGTTGTGTCATAGTTGTAGCCAACTTCTAACTCTTCAAAAAACAATGAAAGTTAGAAAATACTTTCTGAAGTTTATATAGTCATCTTAAACAATTAGTCAAGGACAACTCAAGTCAGTCCAAAACAATACTTACAACTATTTAACTGAATCAATCATACGGTATTTTAACCAACTTGGTTTGCACATATGACTGCAGATAATTCCAGTTTGATTCTTACTGAAGAGGGAATTACTTCAAATCAATGTTTTTCAAGTGTATTCCGCAAATAAACTATTTTAGTCTCAAACAACTTAGAGAAATTCTGTATGCTCTGTAATCTGTATGTTGGTGGCCAGAACACAAAGGAAAAATATCTGCAAACATTTTCATTTAAAAAGGCAGTAACTGTTGATGAGGTCAAATATATAATCTAAATATGTAAAACTAGAATACATAAATGGTGGTAGCAGGTACAGGTGGAGAGCACAGAGGAACTAAAAGAGAGGATTTTATTATTGAGTGATAATTGGAGAAGTATAAACTAAAACATGTTTTAAAAATGTAAATGTAAAGATAAATATTTAAAATAAGATAGATCACTAAAATAAAAACAAGGTGCACATTTTGCAGTAGATTGGAAAAACAGAAAATGGCAATAAGGCATTTTTTAGAAAGCATTAAACTAAGCATCAAAAATAGAACTAAATAAATTAGTAAAGTCAATATATGTAATTGGGTTGAAAAAGTATATCAAAAGGAAATTCTCCCCTGCTAAGGCAAAACCAGAATCCCACTCTGTCTTGTAAAAGTGACTCATAAAACAGGACTGTAAGGAGCAAATATGGGAAAGCAGATATCAAGCAAACTCAAGTCAGTGAAAGAAAACAAAATGAAGGATGAAATGAGAAGATGGAGAACAAAAATAGTGCTAAGATTACAATTATAAATCAAATAATCTAAGAGTTGAAGGCAAAACTGCATTAAACAGGACCAAGAGGGTCAGTTGTATGTCAAAATCCATCACCATATTATATTCAAGGCACAATATGAAACTTTTTAATGTGTTGGCAAAATTGAAGGCCAAAAAATGTGGGCCACTGAACCACACTACACTAGTGAACTGTAATTATACAACTAAGGTTACTTTTATTTCACCGTGTAGAAACATCCACATAATCACATAACAATGCTCTTTGGCACAGTGTCATTTTGAATAGAACCATGTTTTCTTACATGCTCATGGAACAACCTTTTTTTTTTAAATCTATTCCAGCAAATCACAAATCATCTTTCATTCACAGCAAAGTGTACCCATAGTCTACCATTCTGTAAAATCTACTCAGCTCAATTCTCTAGCATGATTAAGAACTGATAACATATATTGAATGCTTACTGTGCACCAGGCACTATTCAAAGAATTTTGCATGTGTGAACTCATTGAATTCTCACTAGAATGCACTTATTTTACCTGATAGATATGATGATAACCTAACACAACAAATAAATTGTCCAAGACACATACCTAGTTAGTGATGAAGCAGCATTTGAGTCCAGATGATCTTGAATCTGTGATCCTTATCACTACACTATCTCACCTTTTGGCACTTATTTATGTTTCTGTGACAGTATAGATATTTAGTTGTAGCAAAAGTAAATTTTACACATCGACAAAAAGATGGCAGAATGCCTGCAAAATTTTGTGGTGAACCCAGAGATGATATTTCTTAACATTTGGGGAAGGGATAATTTTTCAGAAATATTCTGGATTGTAGCTGTAATTACTCTTTTTCATCTTATTTTTTTAATACAAATATATGATGGAGATTGTCTCATATTAGTACAAACAGAAATATTTATTGGCTGGGCACAGTGACTCACGCCTGTAATCCCAGCACTTTGGGAGGCCGAGGTGGGTGGATCATTTGAGGTCAGGAGTTCGAGACCAGCCTGACCAACATTGTGAAACCCTGTCTCTACTAAAATACAAAAATTAGCCAGGCCTGGTGGCAGACACCTGTGGTCCCAGCTACTTGGGAGGCTGAGGCCCATAAATTACTTGAACCCAGGAGGCAGGGGTTGCAATGCACTGAGATCATGCCACTGCACTCCAGCCTGGGCAACAGAGTGAGACTCTGTCTAAAAAAAAAAATTAATTAAAAAATTTTATAGTTATATATCTATCATTGAATTCTGCTACTATAAACATATAGGTTATATGCAGTACTTTGCCCCAAATAATAGGGTAATGTATCATATTTCACATAAATAATATTGTAATAATTCAAGTACACCTTCTTGTATAAAATCTACAGTTAGATGATGCAATAGAAAAAGAAACACCCAGTAGCAAGGAAAAGTTTAGAGTATCTAAAATAATTCAATCAACAGTATTTAAAAACAAGCTATGGAATTGCTGGATAAAAGGGTATGACTATGTGCATTTCAAATTTTTTTAAGTATTTCTGATGTGCTCTTCATACAGCTTGAAAGAATTTTCACTCCCTCCTACATTTAAAGTTTCCCTATTTTCCCACTATAGCTAACATAAACTTTGGATATTCACCCATCTAAGTGATAAAATTTATCTCTTAATTTTCCCTTGCATTTTTCTTATTGTGAGTAAGTTGGAGCATTTTGGAGTTTAAGACTGGCTTTCCTGATCCATGAGGAAGTTGTAAAAATTACTTGCCCAAATTTTGTTGCCTTCTTCAACTTATTCTCATTCATTTCCAGGTGCTCTTTATGTATCGAAGTAATTATTTCTTTTTCTGAGATGAGTTGCATTTGCTTTTATTTTTATACTGCCTGTTTATCTTTTGACTTAGGTTTTTCATGATTTTTCCAATCTAGAAATTTTATCTAACTGAATTCATCAGTCTTTACTTATGTGGCTTTAGATTGTGGTATATTTCTTAGAAGCACTTTCCCCACTCTGAGATTTTAAAAAATTCTACCATAGTTGTTTCTAGGAATTTAGGTTTTTAAATTTTTTAACATTTAAATATTTGATCTATCTAAAATTTTTAAATTAGAATCCAACTTTGTTTTTTTTCTCCAACTGGTTACTCAGTTGGTCCAACACTATTCTTTGAATGATTCATCTTTCTTTTGTTGATTTAACATGTTACCATTGTCAAATAAAGTAGTTCAGTGTGATTTAAACTTTCAATACTTTTCCTTGGAAGTTTTTGAGAATGTTTTGATTAATAAAGCCACATAGTTCCTTCTCATTATTTTTTATTTCTCTGGATTTAAAGAATTTTTAATTTTTATCCATAGCTTAATAGTAGCGTATCTAATTTTTAAAAATTTTGCTGAGATCATGCTAAATTTATAAAACAGCTTAAATAGAAGTAATATCATTATGAATGAATTTTCCTTTCTGAAAACCAAATATTTTGTTATTTTGTGTCATTTATTGCAGTTTTATTGTTTCTTCATATAACCTGTACATTTGTGGTTAAATTTATACATAGATACTTTATATTTTTCAATTATTATTAACAGAACCATTATTTTCATATATCTTCTAATGCATTGCTGTTTGTGGATATGGGGGCTATTCATTTCTGCTTATGCATTTTGTACTGAAACATTTACCAAAGTTTGTGTTGAATCTTTCAATTTTCCAAGTAAATACAAAGAGTTGCCATTTCCTTCTCCTTTATTATATATATATATATATATATATATATATATATATAATCTATTTCTCTTGTACTTAACAATTTTAAAAAGATTTCCCTAATTTAATTGTTTTGTCATCTAGGAAGTTAAAACCATATTTGAAATACAGTGGAATAATAAATATAATGTAGGCAATACTATATTTCAAGACAAATTTGTAGCCTAAAAGATTTTCATTATTAAGCAAGAAAGTAAGTACAAAAATAATTTTCTAGTTTCCCATTCAGTGAAAAATTCTGGAAAGTAAAGACTTTTTCCATGTTGTTTTATGTAGTAAGCCAATAATAGACAATTGAAAACTATCTGTTTAAGGTAGTCAAAACTTGGATATCTTCTAAAGAAGTCTTAAAATGGCTTAAAAAGAAACAAACAAAACTCCCTAATTGCTTTAAGTGACATTATCAAGACAAGACAACTCACAAAATGGAAGAAAATATTTGCAAAAAATATATCTGATGAGGAACTATACAGACACTTACAACTCAGTGAAAAAAAACATGAACAACCCAATTGAAAATTAAGCAAAGGAATTAAATAAACATTTCTCAGAAGAAGATAAATACATGACCAGTAAAAAATGAAAAGATGCTCAACAACGTTAGCCATTAGAGAAATGCAAATCAAACCGCATGAGTTAGCACTTCATACCCACTAGGATAGCTAAAATAAAAAAGACAGGCAATAACAAGTGATGCTGAAGATGTGAAGAAATTGCAATCCTCATACATTGTTGGTGGAAATGTAAAATAGTGCAGCCGCTTTGAAAAACAGTTGGTAGTTCCGTTCCTAGGAAAAATGAAAACAAACACCCACACAAAATCTTACACATGAATGTTCATACCAGCATTATTCATAATAGCCAAAAATTGGAAGCAACATAAATGTTTATCAACTGATGAATGGATAAATAAAATGTGGTATATCCATACAATTGAATATCATTCAACCATAAAAAAGAATGAAGCACTGATACATGAATGAACTTTGAAAACATTATGCTAAGTGAAATGAATCAGTTAAAAAATAGCACATATTGTGGTATTCTATTTATACGAAATTTTCAGAACGAACAAATCTACAGATACAGAAGTAGATTATTGGTTGCTGAGGGTTAGACACAGTGGTTAGGAAGCGGGGAGGGTAGCAGGAGGTGACTGCTAATGGGTACTGGTTTTCTTTTCAGCATGATAAAAATGTTCTAAGCTTAGCTGGTGGTGATGGTTACACAACCCCATGAATTTGCTAAAACCATTAAATTGCACATTTTAAGTGGGTAAATTTTATGGAAAGTTAATTATGTCCCAGTAAAGATTTTTTTTAAAAGAAAAACTTTTAAGTAGTTTTCAAATATTGACAGTATCAGCCTATATTCATGAAACTTCTATAAGTTCCAAGATAGACATTCAATTCATGTTTGCTGGAGATGTAAAGTTGTTTCTTCTTTATCTTCAAAAGGCACAATGAATTCAAATTATAGACCAATTAAAAGTTAACTTATGCAACAACAATTTAGTGAACATTCCTTATGTGCCAAACACTGAGTGTAGAGAAAACAAAAAAATGTGATGACACGGTGCTTCCCAAAAGATTTGGTAGCAAAGGGAGGACGTTAACATAATAAAAGTTAGGAAGTGGTAAATGCCATATTAAAAATTAGTCTAGCCAGGCGCGGTGGCTCACGCCTGTAATCTCAGCACTTTGGGAGGCCGAGGCGGGCAGATCACGAGTTCAAGAGATTGAGACCATTCTGGCTAACACAGTGAAACCCCGTCTCTACTAAAAATACAAAAAAATTAGCCGGTCGTGGTAATGGGCGCCTGTAGTCCCAGCTACTCCGGAGGCTGAGGCAGGAGAACGGCGTGAAGCCGGGAGGTGGAGCTTGCAGTGAGCCGAGATCGCGCCATTGCACTCCAGCCTGGGTGATAGAGCGAGACTCTGTCTAAAAAAAAAAAAAAAAAGTTTAATGGGGGTTAAGGATCAACTTGGCCAGAGAGTGGTCAGGAAAGGTCTAGGGGAAGATGTCGATACTAAGCAGAAACTTAAAATATGGCTAGAGTTTAAATGTATGGAAATGGTGGAGGTGACATATACAGGATAAATGGACAACTTCTACAGCTTTACTTACTTACATTTTGCAACATTAAAGATAAGCAGATTGGTCTGCAAATGATACGATGTGATAAGCATTCTCATTACATGGGATAAATGTACATTTTTCAAAGCTGTAGCAAAATTCTCCTATCTCCTGCTCTAATTCTAGTAAACTTAAACTGCAATACTTTTGGTATAGGTTGTAACTTAGAAAAGAGATGATCCAGATACCAGATGAAAGGAAATCAATAAACAGGTAAAGTGAAATCTAAAATTCAAAAGAAGAAAATAGAATTTTTGAGAGGACAATATTCATACTAGATACTGTCTTAATATAATATTTCTGCTCAGTAGCTCTTTTCAACAGAATAGCCAGTTCTCTGATCTCATGAAAGGCTAGAATTGGTTTGGTGATATTTATTCTTAAGGTTTTCTTGACAATCTAGTATAATAAATTGTTTTTTGAACATTGCTTGCCAGACATTGCTTTACTTCTAATCTCTCGAAGACTTAAATAATGGTCACATTTCACGCAGACGAAACCTCCGAGGCTTTTTGGCACATTTTAAAAGTTTATTCTATTGACAAGTCCAACATTCAAAAGTAATGCTATCTATACTGCCTTTTTCCAAGGAAGTCACTGCATTGCCTCTCATTTACCCAGTGGGGCAGAAATGGTGTAATAGTCAGTATGTCCATTTTAGAAGCACATTCAAACTAATTGACTTCCTTCACATCATGCCATTTGTCACAGACCCATTCTTAGAATTCAGTCTTCTAACTTAAATTTCAGTGGGTTTTCTATCAGACACTGCGAACTGCGGTTTGAACAGTTATATATAGAAAAATCATACGGAAAAAATTCTCAGAGCATTGAACTATTTATCCCTGGCCATTGTCATATCTAAGTATTTGAACCCCACTTGCCTTCCCTGCTGCCTTTCCTCTTCTCATCTGGGTTCAAGATTTCCCTTTTGAAACTTAAATTCACTACTCTCTATTCTGGAAATGAAACTTTGATTATTCGTGTTCTCTTTTTCTATGAATTAAGGGAACCAATATCTTCCAAAAACAGCTGTGCTTACATCAAAGGGAAGCTGAACCCCTTTCTTTGACTGTGGACTTTATCATCACATATGAGTTTCCGTCTGTAAGAGAAAGGCACTATCATCCTATATTCTCTAACTTTTAAAGAAAAGCAAACAAACAAAAAATCTGAAGTAGCAAAGGTAATTGCCTTGGAAAAAGGACCATAGACTTATTAGACACTAACCTGGAATCCCACAATTATAATATGCATCACAGTGATGACTTCAGTATAAGAGGCCATCTTGATCCCACTCAACCAATAAGTGCCTGAAAAATTAAAATACCCTTAGTGAGACATGATCCTAGAATGAAGACCTGGAAAAGCCTGCAACTGTTTTATTCTTTACTTTTTCTTGTGATTAATATTATTTGTACTTTATAAAATATATACACATTATATAGTATTTTCTTACTTATTTTGGCACGTGAAAATCATTCAATTTTAATAGGTTATTTTGTATGACTCATTTAGTACCATGATAGTAGATATGTTTTATCTTCTGCCATCATAATTATATGTTCTCTTGTTATTGCTTGTTTTTTAATGATTACTTGTTATTTTGTTTGTTCTTGATCTTTGAACTCAAGTAGATATTTTTTGTTAAATAAATTGTTTTTAATTTATTTTTAACTCTAATAGAATGATATTTATAATTTTAGATTATACACCTTGATCTTTCATTTTTTTTTTTTTTTTTTTTTTTTTTTTTTGAGACAAGGTCTCATTCTGTCACCAGGCGGGAGTGCAGTTGCACAATCTTGGCTCACTGCAACCTCCAACTCAGGTGTTCCTCCAACCTCAGCCTCCCAAGTAAGTAGCTGGGACTACAGGTGCATGCCACCCACGCCTGGTTAATTTCTGTATTTTAGTAGATACAGGGTTTTGCCATGTTGGGGCTGGCCTCGAACTCCTGTGCTTAAGTGATCAGCCGAACTCTGCCTTGCAAAGTGTTGAGATTACAGGTGTGAGTCACAGTGTCTGGAGATCTTTACTTCTTAACAGGACGCTACAGACTACCCTTTAAATACGAGAAAATAAGCATATATATTGACATTACTCACCTCCTCACCATATTCTAATTGGCTCCTTCACTTCTATTTCCATATCTTCAGGTTTTTAAAATCAAGTATTGTTGTTATTTAATGTAATTATGCATTTAAGTAATTCACCAGTCATTTTACTTCATCACTTACCCACTCCTGATTTTTTAAATTTAAAATCATTGCTGAGTTACTTAGAATTACATTTTTAAGTAGAATTTTTAGAGATGTCACATGAGTAAAGCACTTCTTGAGTCTCTGTATCCTCAGAATGCCTTCAGGTTACCTTCACATTTGAATGCAGTC
This sequence comes from Pan troglodytes, assembly GCF_028858775.2. Taxonomy (NCBI): domain Eukaryota; kingdom Metazoa; phylum Chordata; class Mammalia; order Primates; family Hominidae; genus Pan; species Pan troglodytes. The sequence continues at coordinate 135,300,982 of NC_072398.2, forward strand.
TGCACACTGGTGGGGAAGGGTGTCTTCAGTCAGTTTCCCCTCCGAACTCTGTGGACAGTTTCAGAGCTTTGTGCCATCTAACACAGCTGGGGAGCTCCAGGGTAGGCTGATTCCTTTTTGTGTCTGATTCTTATGTTTTCTTTATTTTTCCTCAATTATCATAAAATTAAATACCTGTCTGCATGATTCCTCTTGAAACACAGAAGATCTTAAAGATCTTAAAATCGAAAGATTCAGGTATCCCTTTAGATTAAAAAAAATCTTCAATAATTTGTGATTTCTTTTATAAGTTTACCATAAGCAATTCATCTGTATTTTAGATCTCTTTTCCATCTAATGTATGATATCTGTCAATACTTTATTTCACAGTCTTTTATTCTACATTCTTTGTATACTCAAGCCCTTTTCCATAATTCTTTTTGATGTTTCTGTAGTGGCTTCAGAGGAAGGCAAGGTAATAAGAAAGGCACTATAGCAGAACAGTTGTGGGAGTCGTTAGATTTATTTACAAATATGCTAGTTTTCCTATTTCTTTCACACATGTTATGAGGTTGTGTTTCTCCACCTCCACTTCTCAAAAGTAAGTATGGTTTGCTTTGGCCAATGAAATGGAAGCCTATGCTCTAAATGTTACTTCTGGACAGAATCTTTTCATTGCCAGTGCAGGACACTGAATGTTCCCTAAACCTGCTGTGGGTGATAATGGAAACACAAATCAAGATGAAATTTTCCTCAGTCTTCATCCCTGATTGACTCCGACAACTTGGGTCTCCCTACTGACTTGCTTTGGACAACTAGAGTGAGAGAGAGATATTTTGTTTTTGCATCCACTGAGTTTTTAAGGCTGTTCATCAGCATAACATAACTTTGCAAACCTTACTGATATATTAGTTAAATGTATGGATTCTGAAACTCTGCTGCCTGGGTTCAAATCCCAGCTTTAAGACTTACTAGTTTAGTGACCTTTGGCAAGTTACTTAACCAGGTTATTCATTAGTAAAATTGAGATATAAACGTAGCTAACTCATAATGTTATCATAATAATTAAATCTATTAATATATAAATTAATTAAACATTGCCTGGCACATAGTGTTATTTGCATCTTTGTGATTACTCTCCCTCTTTCTGTTTTTTTCTTTTTCTTATTTTTTCTCAGTTCTAATTTCTTTTCTATTACATTCTGTTGACACATTATCTCTTCGTATTTTGAAAATGCATATTAAGTGTGGGAAGGAACCCCTTACAATTTTCTTCTGCTTCATGGTATGTCATTTCCTAAAATGTACTTTTCCTATTAGTTTTCCACGTGTTTTTTTCTCCATCAATTAAATTACGAATTTTATATAAGTTTTTGTTACTTTTTGTTTATTTATTTTTGAGTGGACACAGATCTATCCTGACTTATTTGATCCAATCAAGTGTAAATGAAATCTACATCCCCACATCCTTTGCTTTCCTGTGCATCAAGATACTAGATATCAAGTAGTGCCAGTTTATATTATTTGGATAGTTACTTTGCTTTCTGAAAGGAATTAGGAAGTAGATAAGGAAGAAAGCAGCTGAAACATCCTGACTCCCAACACTTTCCCTCTAAAAGTTTTTATCAACTTTCCTCAGGACATTGTGTGCTGCTTGTGGGAAATGGAAGAGTAAGTGTTCTTGAGGGTAAGCCACTTGCTTTGGTGAGAGCCATTGGTTTGGAGGGTCTGCATATTTTCTCTGATTACTTGGCATTTGGTATAAGCTGCACAGCTGACTCCCATAAAGTTGTATTCCATTTCTTTTTTATCTTAGTGTTCCTAGATCTCTTCTTTCTTGGTTAGCTGGAAAAAATGTATCCAAAAAAATCTTACTAAGAGAATGAAAAGATAAGTCTTAGACTAGGAGAAAATATTTGTAAAACACATATCTGATAAAAAACTAGAATCTAAAATGTATAAGGAACTCTTAAAACTCATCAGTAAAAAAAGGTTAAAAATGGACAAAATATCTGAACAGAAAGCTCACCAAAGAAGATACACAAAGGTCAATTAAGCATAGAAGAAAATGCTCAACATTGCATGTCAATAGGGCATTGCAAATTAAAACAACAAGATACCACTACACACCTATTAGAATAGCTAAAATACAAAGCATGACAACACCAAATGTTGATGAGGATGGGAAGCAATAGAAACTCTCACTTATTGGTGGTGTGATGCAAAATGATGCAGCTACTTTAGAAGACTGTTTAGTAGTCTCTTATAAAACTAAGCATATTCTTGCCATATGATCCAATAGTCATGCTCCTTAGTATTTAGCCAAATGAGGTGATATCGTATGTACACAAAAACCTTCATAAGAACATTCAAGGCAACTTTATTCATAATTTCCAAAGCTTGAAAGCAACAAAGATGTCCTTCAGTGGGTAAATGGATAAACAAATTGGTACATCTGTAAAATAAAATATAACTCAGTGATAAGAAGAAATGAGCTATCAAGTCATGAAAAGATATGGAGGAACCTTAAATGTATATTTCTAAGTGAAAGAAACCAATATCTAAAGGCTTCACACTGCATGAATCCAACAATATGACAACGTGGAAAAAGAAAAGCTACAGAGACACTAAAAAGATCACTGATTGTCAGGAGTTTGTGGGGAGAGAGGAAGGGAGGAATGCATGAATAGGCAGAGCACAGGGAATTTTTAGGGCAGGGAAGCTCTTCTCTATATTACATAATACAATATATTAATAGAGTAATATATAATACTATATATTATATAATACAATGATGGATACCTGTCAATATACATTTACTAAAACCCATAAAAGGCACACAAAAAAGTGAAACTTAAACTATGGAGTTTAGTTAATAATAATTTATCAATACTAGTTCATCCATTGTAACAAAAGTACCACACTGGTGCAAGATGTTAATAATGGGAAACTGGGTTGTGGGTAAAGGGAGTATAAGAAAACAATCTGCACTTTCCTCTCAATTTTTTTGGGTAAGCCTAAAACTGTTCAAAAAAATTGCTACTATATATAATATAAAAGTAACATGTTACATGTTAAATATATGTATATATTCATTCCATACAGATTCTCCTTCAGTTCTATTGTTCCATAGCAGAAAAATGGGCCACTATGAAGTATTCCCATCCATGAACCCAACATTCATTTCTATAAATTAGTGTGGTTGACCTGCATGATTTCTTAATGTTGTTATAGTGATTGACAGCAAACTGTTGTTTGTATAATCATAAAGTACCAAGAGTTGTGCTAAATCTTTAAAGAAGACTTCATTTTATTTGATCCTTTCAACAAATTTCTGAGGTAGGTGTTATTATCTCCATATTACAGTTGAGGGAACAGAAGCATAACTAACTTGCTCAAGCCTCAAAGATGGAAACTCCAAAGCTAAACGCAGGCCTATTAGATTAGAACCCTCATTCTCTCTCTTTTTTTTTTTTTTTTTTTGAGACGGAGTTTTGCTTTTGGTGCCCAGCTAGAGTGCAATGGTGCAATCCTCGCTCATTGCAGCCTCCGACTCCCAGGCTTAAGCGATCCTCGTGGCTCAGCCTCCTGAATAGCTGGGACTACAGGTGTGTGCCACCATGCCCGGCTAATTTTTTGTATATTTAGTGGAGATGGGGTTTCACTGTGTTGGCCAGGCTGATCTCGAACTCCTGACCTCAGGTGATCCACCCGCCTCAGCCTCCCAAAGTGCTAGGATTACAGGCGTGAGCCACTGCATCTGGCCCATTCTTAAATAAAAGCCAAATGATTCCTTTTCCTTATCACCTGAAACACACAATGTTTGGGTTTAGTGCACGTGTGTCCATTCAACATGATACAAACTCTACCTGACAGATAGTCCTCTAGGTTTATGGTATGTAATAGTGCTCTTCAGTTTGAAGATAGTGAAACTTTATTTTTTTTAAATTTCAGTGAACATCATGAAAGAAATGTGTGCCCATGCTCTTACTTTGCCATCTTTCCCTGAAGCCTCTCTTTCAAATTGGGTCTGTTATGATTGATTTTTATTTCCAGCATTATGATGAATAGATTACTATTAGAGGAATAACATCTCTTCAATTGAAAATACTAAAAACAAAAATAAAAAAGATGAAATATTTTTTGATTAAATGCACTCATGAGCTGGCATTAAAGTGAAGAATATTTCAGCCAAAAATAAAGTCATGTGCCAAGAGGAGTGAAATGAGCACTAATTTTCTTAGACTTGTGGAGCTCAGGAGACAAGATACAAAGCCCCGGCCTTAGCCATGGTGAGGAATCTTGTAGAATATGTGTGATGAAGCCGAGATAAATATATCCGCCCCAGGACTAAAGAACAGTTGGTTATAATAAGGTCTGGCACTGAGTGGTAGGAGAAAAAATACTCTCCATTGTGAATTTGTGATCATTGTTTGGCACACATAAGGGTTTGAAGCCTGAGGTGACACTTCCTAGGTAGTCTGAAAAAATTTTAAGCTAACCATATTATTAAAAATGTTTCTGGACTGAAATAACCCCCACGATTCACATCTTTATTGCTGTAAGAAATAATCAACTATTTAAAATAAGAATATGACAATATATTATGTGAGTTATAAAATATGTAGTAAAATGAGAAATTATAGCACAAAGGATGGGAGGGGGAAATGTAAGTATTTTGTTATAAGGATTTTCCACTATGTGGGGAAAACATAGAATATAATTTGAAAGTGAATATAAAAACATCATTTGAAAGTAGACTGTAAAAAGTTAAAGACGCATATTGCAAATGTGAAATCAATCCTTTAAAAGAACTCAAAAGCAGTATATTTAATAATTTCATATTGGAGAGAAAATGTAATTCTAGTAATACACAGTTAACCTTTAAAAAGGACAGAAAAACGGAGAACGTGTAACTAAAAGAAAATGTATAGCAATACGGTAGGCTTAAACCCATCCTTATTGGTAAATAAAAATTAATTGTGGATGGTCTAAAAGCTACACTGAAGAGGCAGAGATTATTAGATTATATAAGAAAACAAGATTAAACTATATATCATCCACAAAAAAATCCTTTTAAATATAAAAACACAGATAAGCACATAAATAGAAAAAGATACAGGTAAACAATAAACCTAAGAATGCTAACATAGCTATTTAAATAACAGTAAAAGTACACTTTAAAATAAGGTTTATGACCAGGGATAAAGATAGATATTTCTTAATGATATAAAGGTCATTTCATCAGGAAAACCTAACAAGCCTACATGTATAAGCACCTAATAACAGAATTTTAAAATGTGTGAAGCAATGGTCTAGCACATAAGGAGCTTAGAAGTTGCCAATTCATCCTGAAGACAAGTGAAAAACGGAACAAACTGAAAAATCAACAGTTTTTCTTAGGCCCATCAGAGAAGTGAGGCCACAGGGTAAACTAATGTCTCCCTCTAACTGGAGACACAGAGAGGCAGATACAGAGAATCACAACTATCAGAGCAGAAACTCACAAGCAGAAACCTCTGTGGGAACCAGCGCTGGAGTAGGAAAATCTGAACTATAAGAGAAGAACCGCTGGAGTCTCAGTGTGGACAAGGATGACCCATAAAATCTCCAGGGGAACCGAGCCATGAATGTAGGGTTGGGATCCACACTTCCGTGGATTTTATTTCCAGCACCTTTACCAGGTTCTCACAGTGAAGATCAGAGCAAAAAAATCCACTTGGGCTCTGGGAGTGGGAGGGGGAAAGTAACCACTTTGAAATACACCACAGAATTCTGTTTGTTGTACCTAACAACACCGGCCCTCAGAGAAACCTTTTTATGAGAGCTTAACCTGTTTGGGCGTTTATTAGACTCTAACACCTAGAGAAAGGGAAATATCCAAATTCAGCCTTTCTAACCATCCTATACCACCTAAAAGGGTGGAAAAAAACCAAAACACTAAAAGTCATTTGTGGAGTTCACAACCCACGGACACAGAGTCACTAAAAGACTGAGACCTACTCATAAGACTACAGAAGGCTTCCTGCCCACCTGCCTCCACCCCCACACTAACCACTACATCACTAAAGGTCTATTTGTAGCAGTTTATTTTACATAGTACATCATGTCTGCCTTTCAACAAAAAATTACAAGAAATATTAAAAGGCAAAAAACAAAGTTTGAAGTGACAGCGAGCATCAGAATCAGACCTAGATATGGCAGGGATGTTGGAATGATCAGACTATAAGATTAATCAACTATACTTAATGTGCTAAGGATCTAATGGACAAAGTAGGCAATATTCAGGAACATAAATACTGTAAGCAGAGAGATGGGAATTCTAAGAAAAAATCAAAAAGAAATGTTAGAAATTGAAAAAGCTGTATTAGAAATGAATGCCTTTGATGGGCTCATTAATAGATTAGTTATGGCTAAGGAAAGAATCTATGAACTTGAGGGTATGTTAATAGAAACTTTCAAAATGAAAAAGCAACGAGAAAAAAAAGACTGAAAAAAAAAAACAAGGTATCTCAAAACTGTGGGACAACTACTAAAGGTGTAACATATGTGTAATGGGAATATCAGCAGAATAAAAAGGGGAAGCAACAAAAGCAATATTTAAAGGAAAATGACTGAGAATTACCCCCAAATTATTGTCAGACACCAACTGTGGATCCAGGAAGCTTAGAAATTACCGAGCAGACAAAATGTCAAAAAAAAAAAAAGAAATAAAAAATGAAAAGAAAAGAAATCAAGGCATGTCATATTCAAATTCAAGAAGATCAAAAATAACATCTGACTTCCCCTCAGAAACTGTACAAGCAAGAAGAAAATGGAGTGAAATTTTTAGTTTTAAGAGAGAAAAAAAAACAGATCAACTTGGACTTCTGCACCCTTTAAAATTATCCTTCCAAAATGAAGAAGAAATAAAGGCTTTCTCAGACAAGCAAAAATTGAAGAACTTTGTTTGTCTTGTAATAAATGTTAAGAGAAGTTCTTCAGAGAGAATGAAAATAAGTCAGAATCTTGGATCTACATAAAGAAGACTGTCAGAGAAGAAATCAGTGAAGATAAACAACTTTTGTCTTATTCTTAATTGATGTAACAGATAATAATTTGTCTTAAATAATGATCACAAAAATATTTCCAATTTTATATTTCTGTTTGTATGTGTATGTGTGTATGCTTATGGATAAGTGAAATGAATGACATCAATAATACAATAGACAATAGAAAGAAATTAGGTATATTTGTTTTTGTAAGGTATGTGCACTACCTGTGAAGCAGAAAAGTGTTGTTTGACAATTGACTTGTATTCATTGCAAATATAAAAGAGAAAGCATAAGAAATATGACTTTCTGGAAAAACCAAAATTATGGAGGAAGCAAAAAGACAGTGGTTGTCAGGAATTAGAGAAAGGGAGGGATACATCGGCAGAACATAGAGTATTTTTAGGGCAGTGAAACTATTCTTTATGATGCTGTAATGATGGACACATATCATTATACATTTGTGAAAATCCAAAGAATGTACACCAAGAGTGAATCCTAATGTAAACTATGGACTTTGGGTGATAATGATGTGTCAGTGTAGTTGCCATTGTAACAAATGTACCACACTGGTGCTGGACGTTGATCCTGAGGGAGGCTATGAGGTGTGTTAGGGTAAGGGGCTGCACTTTCCACTCAATTCTGACATGAAGCTAAAAAGTCATACACACACATGCATACACATAAAACTGGCAAAAGTATATAAAAAATTGAAAAATCAAAAATTACAGTTCAAGATTTTGAAACTTTTCTGTCAGTCATTGGCAGAACAAGTAGACAGAAAATCACTAAGGACATAGGTGACATAATGAACACTTTCAACTAATGTAACTGACATAAATGGAGCCCTGCCCCCAATAATAACAAGTGCATATGGATCATTCACCATTACAAACAATATGTTAGGGAATAAAACAAGTTCCAATATATTTGGAAACATTAAATTCATTCAGAGTGTGTTCTGACCAGAACAGAATTAAATTATATATCAACAATAAAAAAATAGGCAGAAAAAATCACACACATTTGAAAATTAAACAGTATACTACTAAACAATTAGTGAGTCATAAAAGAAATCAAGAAAGAATTGAGGAAACATTTTTGATTAAATTGATGTTAAAACATGACATATGAAAATCTGGGGACAGATGCATCTAAAGCCATGCTTAAAGGAAAATTCAGAGTTTCAAATATTTAGTGTAGAAAAAAAGTAAGGCTCAAATCCATAATCTAGGCTTCCATCTTAAGAGATTATGGAAGAAAATCAAATTAAACACTCAGTAAATGGAAAGGAAGAAAACAATTGAGATAAAAGTAGAAATAAACTAAAAAAACAAACAAACAAACAATAAAGAAAATTAATGAAACCAAAAGCTGATTCTTTGGAGGAATCGGTAAAGTGATAATCCGCTAGCTAGGCTTAATGAGAAAATAGGAAGACTCAAATTACTAATTATGTTAGTCATTTCAGGCTGCCATAACAGAAGAATCACAGACTGGGTGGCTTAAATAACAGGAATTTATTTCTCACAGCTCTGGAGGCTGGAAAGTTAAAGATCAAGGTGACAGCTGATTTGGTTGTCTGGCAAAGGCTCTCTTTTTGGCTTTCAGATGGCCACTTTCTCACTGTGTCCTCATATAGCAGAGAGAGAGAGAAAGAGACAGAGACAGAGAGAGAGAGAGAGCAAGCAATGTCTCTGGTGTCTCTTCTTATTTCGGCACTAATCTGATCATGAGGGACCCACCTTCTTGACTTCACCCAAACCTAAATACCTCCCAAAACACCCAACTCCAAATATTATTACATTTGGGATTAATGCTTCAACATATAAATGTTGAGAGGACACAATTCAGTCCATAACTTCAAAATTCAAAATGTAAGAGGGATAATCATTAGAGAAACTACAAGCCTTAAAAGAATAATAAAAGAATATTATGAATAACTTTTTGTTGATATATTAGGCAATTTAGATAAGACGCACAAATTTCTTAAATGACACAAATTGTCAAATCTGATTCATGAGAAAATAGAAAGCTGAATAATGCTACATTAAATGAATTGAATTTGCAATTAAAAACTTCCCCATTAAGAAAACTGCAAGCCCAGATGATTTGACTAGTGAATTCTATCAATCATTTAATCCTACACAAACTCTTAAAAAGTAGAAAAAGAAAGAATACTTACCTGTTCATTTTATTATGTCAATGGATTAAGTATCTGTTGCTGCATAAAAATAGAATTAAAAATCTCATGTAATACTATAAGCAAGATCTTTGGCTAGATCAACAGGCATCCCAGGGTTCGACTCAGAGCTGATTTGCTTCTAAATTCATTTACATAGATATCATGAGGCTCAGAAGATGTGCTTCCAAACTCACTGATGTTCCAGACTCACAGATATTGCCCCTCCAGTACAAGCTATATGAGATAGAGGAGAGATTACCCCTGATGGAAGTCATAGTCTTTTTATGATCAAATCTCAGAAGTGACATCCTAGCATTTCTGCCTTATTCTATTTTTTGAGAAGCAATGACTAAATCTAGCTTACACTTAATGGGAGGAAATTACATAAGGGAATGAGTAATAGGAGGTAGAGTTTATTGGGACCATTTTAGAGTTTACCCACCTCCGTCAGCGTGACCTTGATACAAAAACAAAAGACATCAAAATTATAGTTCAATATCTCTCATGAGCTCAAAAGTCAAATGCAAAAATACATAAAAAGGGTAATACACCAGGACCACGTAGGATTTATCCCAGAAACAAGTGATTGGTTTGATATTTATGAATCAATCAATGTAATTTGCCACATTAACAGGATTAAGGAGAAAACTGTATAATCACTTCAATAGACAAAGCAAAAACATTTAAAAAAATATATCACCCATAAATAATAAAGCCTCTTAGCAAATTGAGATAAAAGTAAACTTCCTAAACCTAATAAAGAGCATCTACAAAAAAAAGATGTAGAGCTAACATATTTCATGGTAAAAGTCTAAATGATCTTCTACAATTGAGAACAAAGATATGTGTTCATACCATTCCTTGTCTTTATTTTACTGGACATTCTATTTAGAGCAATAAGTAAAGAAACAGAAATTAAAGGCATATCAAATTAAAAAGCAGTAAAACTCTCTTTATTCACAAAAGTCATAATCAAGTATGTTGGAAATGTTAACATAGCTATCAAAAAACTACTTACAAGTGAACTAAACAAGATTACAAGATACAAGATCAATATTTAAAAATCAATATTGTCTATATATGTACCACAAATAATGAGATATCAAATTTAGAAAAAACTTTTAAAATGTTTATGATAGCATCAAGATATGTGAAATACTTGAGAATGAATTTTTAAAATATTTGTACAAGACCTGTACATTAAAAACTACAAAACATTGCTGAGGGAAATTAATAAAGAATTAAACAAATGGAGCAATATACTATGTTCATGAAGAGGAAGATTTAATATTGTCAATATGTCAGTTCTCTCCACATTTGTTTATAGTTTCAAATTCGTTATAGTTCAATTTCAGTCAAACTACCAGCAGGCTTTTTTTATGTATGGAAATCGACAAAATGATTCTAAAATTAATATAAAAATTAAAGAATGTGGAATAGCCAAAATGATTTTGGAAAAGTAAAATGTTGAAAAATTGTTTTGCCTTATTTCAAGACTTACTATGAACCTATACTAATTAAGTCAGTATGATACTTGCTTAAGGATATATATGTATATATATGTGATAATAGAACACCAGACAGCAGTCCTATCCAACAGAACTTTCTGTGATGTGGCAAATATTCTATATTTATCCTGCCTAATAAAGTACTAATTAGCTCATTAATTAGGTGTGACTATTGAGCACTTGAAATGTGGCTTTTGGGACTAAGGAGCTAAATTTCAAGTTTATTTAACTGTAAATAAGGTAAATTTAAATTGTCATGTGTAGCTGGAGTTATCTCATCAGGTAGTGGAAGTGTAAGAAATCAAGATATAAACCAACAGACATATGGCCAATTGATTTTTGACAAAGAAGCTAAGGTAATTCCATAAGAAAGATAATTTATACTTTCAACATATGGTGCTGGATCAACAGGATAGTCACATAAAAAAATTCCATGTACCCCACACATATCTATAATGATTATGTATCAATTTTAAAACCCTAATTCTTACCTCACACCATGCACAAAAATTAACTCAAAATGTAACATCAACTGAAATGTAAAAGATAAACTATAATATTTCTGGAAGATATATAGAATAAATTATTTGTAATTTTCATAAAGAAACCTTTTTCTTGAATGGAATTTTTAAAAGTATAAACTGTAAAAACAATCAAAGTGGAATTCATCAAATTAAAAAACTTCTGCTGTTTGAAAAGATCTCAATAAGGAAGTAAAAAGGCAAGGAACAGCCTAGGAGAGAAAATTTGCAATACATATATCTCACAAAGATGTTTAAGTTAAGTGTATAATTTTTACAATTAACTAATTAGAATATGTCAACTTAAAAACAAACAGGAGATTTGAACAGATACTATACAAAATAAGTATGAAAGGTGAACAAAAACATGAAAAAATGATCATCATTAATTATTAGGTTAATGCAAATCTAAACTGCACACACAGTAGAATGGCTAAAATTTAAAAGATTGACAATATTATTAGTGAGGATATGGAACAATTAAAATTCTCATACATTGTGGGTAGAAATGTAAAATACTGCAAATAATTTTGAAAAGAGTTTGGTAGTTTCTTGTGGAATTAAATATACACTTAACGTACGATCCCACAATACTTCAAGGTGTTTACTTAAGTTAAAATATATGTCCACGCTTGCACAAGAATGTTCACAAGAGATTTATTCATATTAGCCCAAACTAGAAACAACTCAACTTTCTATCAACAGGTGAAAGGAAAAATAAATTGGGTATCTGTAAAATACAATCCTACCTACCCTTGAAGGAATGTCACTGATACATCAAAAACATGAATGAATCTCGAAAGCATTATGCTGACCAAAACAACCCAGACAAAAAAGAGTTCAGTGTATGATTTTATTTATCAGAAATTCTAGGAAAGACCAGTCTAACACACAGTGATAGAAAGCAGATCAATGGTTTCCTGGGTTTAGGTTTCGGTTGAGGGTAGGGATTGACTAGGAGGGGCACCAAGGAATCTTTAGGAATCATGAAAATGTTTTATATCCTAATTGTGGTGGTGATTAAATGGATTGAATTGTACTCTTAAAGCATGTGCATTTTATTGATTTCAAATTATACCTCTGATATGGTTTGGCTCTGTATCCCCACCCAAATCTCACCTTGAATTATAATAATCCCCTCATGTCAAGGGTGGGGCCAGGTAGAGATAATTGAATCATGGGGGCAGTTTCCTCCATACTGTTCTCATGATAGTGAATAATTCTCATGAGACCTGATGGTTTTATAAATGGGAGTCCCCCTGCACAAGCTCTGTCTTGCCTGCCACCATGTAAGACGTGACTTTGCTCCTCATTTGCCTTTAGCTGTGATTGTGAGGCCTCCCCAGCCATGTGGAACTGTGAGTCAATTAAACCTCTTTCATTTATAAATTACCCAGTCTCAGTTCTGTCTTTATTAGCAGTGTGAGAACAGACTAATACAACCTCAATAAAGTTGATATCAAAAATTAAATAAATGTAAACAGACTATATACTCCAATAAAACATCAAAGATTTTCAGATTAAAAATTAAAAATTCATTATATTGTTTCGGGATCTTTGGGGTGTCACATTTCTGGCTGGAAACCTGTGGCCAGTGGCACCATTGCCCAAGTTTTGTTTGGGCCTGCTGGGCTTGTTACACCCACTTGATCTGGCAGGCTACCCTCAGCTCACACTGCCAGCCTGGATCACATACCTCCAAGAAAGACTGGAGTCAGATGTGGAGGAGCATGGGGTGTGTGAGGGAGTGTGGTGTCCAGCCACCGCACAGTGGGGCATGCTGACTGCTGCCACGGGGTGGGCAGCTCCATATGCTGGCAGGGGTGCCAGCTCTCTGCAGGGCTGCAGCTGGACCAGGCCAAACAACATCCCTGGCTGGAACCTGGGGATGCAGTGATGCCTGGAAGCTTGGAGATGCCAGGAACCACAGGGGCTTAAAGGGGAAGTCACAGTCCTGGCTCAGGGAGCTTCCAGGTCTGGGCTCTCCAAAGAGTTGCAGCTCTTCTCTTCTTCTCTTCACCTGCAATGTGGCAAGCAAGGGGCATGTTTTAGCACTGTTTGTGTTACAGCAGCTCTTTTAGCCTCACCATTCAGCAGGCCCTGAGTTCTTGTCCTGAGACCAGGAAGAATGAGGTACACAGACAAGTGGAGGGTGAGCAAGATGAAGAGGAGCTTTATTAAGCAATACAATAGCTCAAAGAACACCCACAGTGGGCAACTCCTCTCCATAACCGGGGTGCTCTGACAAGTGTTCAGCTCCTACCAGAAAGGGTGGCTACTCTCATCAGACAAGTTGTCCCAACAAGTGTTCTCAGCAGAGAAAGTATCTGTTCTCTGCAGCTGGTCATCCCATTGTCTTCAGTTCTTGGCAGAGAGGAGGTCCTAGAGTGGGTGGGCTCTCTTCCTCTCTTCTGGCAGGTCATCCTGTCATCTGTAGTTCTCAGCAGCAAGGAGAGCTCCTCTCTGCAGCTGGTCATCCCATCCTCTCTCTGTCCTCTGCTCTACTTTGGCTGAGCCTATGGCTTTTATGGACCTCAGAGGGGAGGAAGTGTCCATCAGTGGGTCCATAGGAGGCCATGGGTGGGTCAAGAAAAGGCACCACATGTCCCCAGTCCAGTCTGCGGGACTGGCAGCCCAACCCCCAGGCTTTAGGCTCTCCCTGGCCAGAAGGTGGGGACTCACCAGGGACCTGCCCCCTTCTGCACAGCAGCCTGTCTGCCTCCTGCTGCCGTTCATAGTGCCAAGGCTGCTCGTGCCAAGGGGGGACCTGCAGGCCAGCACCGAGCCGCCCTCAGCTTTCCCCTTCCTAGGCTTGTCAGCACCCAAAGTCTGGAGGGGGCCAAGGCAGGAGGGAGTTGATGTGTTACTACTGCCCCAGACATTCACATACCCAGTCAGGCTGTGACAGCACCTGGGCCCAGCCCCATCCCTACTCCAAGATTGGAGTGGGTTCTAAGAGTGAGGAGAGGTCAGGCAGTGGGAACAGACACCCCTGAGGCTGCAGGGGGAGGGGGGCCTTCATGGGTCCCCTGAGAGTGCAGAAATGCCTGGGTCCACAGCGGTGGCAGAGTAGGCAGTGGCACCTGGAAGGGGAGGGCTCCTGCCTGCTCCCAGCTCCTAAGAACACAGGGGTGCCCAGGTTGCAGCTGTGGCTTAGGCAGCTCCAGTTGTGCCTGGGGAGCTCCCGCCCCACCAACTTGGAAGGGGTGGGGCTCCCACTTGTCCCTTGCTCCTGCCAGCTTGGTAAAGTTTGGCACCTGGCTGTGCACCCCTGCGGCCTGAGGAGGGGGCTCCAGGTCCTCCTTGGGCTTGGGTCTGCATTTGGGGCAGGGGTAATATTTCCATGAGCTTTTCCTGTGTGACCCCAGTGCTCAGGGGCAGCCTGGAGCATCCCCTCACCCAGCTCTGTCCCTGCCAATGGGGAGTGCTTCCTGGAGCAGATCACAGGCCCCAAGCCTTGCCGTTGGGAGCGTTAGATTCAGCGGTCACCTGGATGCAGGGTGGACCCCAGGGATGGGGCCCCAGGTTGCCCTGTGCAGAGCTCCCTCCCAAGGTGCAGATACATGGAGCCCTTGGCAGGGAGGGCGCAGTGACCATGCCGCTGGCCAGATCCCTGAAGCGGGCACTGCTGCCACTTCCCACTCTGGGTCCCCAAAGTGCATCCCCAGCTCTGCCTCCTCCCCACACTCTCCCTGCAGCAGTGGCAGGTGAGAGCGGTGACATGGGGCCAGGGGCCAGAGCCATGAAGGCTCCCAGCCTGGGGGTGGGTCCCACCTGGCCACACAAGGTTGGGGTCAGTGCAGGTCACTGCCTCGGGAATGCAGGTCACTGCCTCAGGAACGCAGGGCACAGGGGACCCACTGCTGCCATTGCTGCTATCACAGTTCCTTCTGCCACCACCACCTGCACCTTCCCGCTGTGGATGGCCTGCTTCTGCCATCAATATGCTATCTAAAAGAGATATTTCCAAAACCAGATGATTCAGAAAAATGTAAAGGAATAATTAGAATAAGACATAACAAACATTAATAAAATAAAGCTATTGTAAACAATAAATTAAAGATATAGACACTGACTTAGAAAAGTGTGTGATAAATTAAGTGGAAGAAAAGTGGCACAGTAGGAAGTTATTCACAGTAGTATATTATGAGTACAAATATTATTCATGGACCCAACAAGAAACAGCACACTCCTACAGTTTAATTGATGAGTATGTGATGAGGAACCACAGTCATGTGCCACATAAAGACATTTTGGTCAATAATGGACCACATATATAATGGTGGTCTCATCAGATTGTAACGAAACTGAAAAATTCCTATCACCTACTGGTGGTGTAGCTGTCAGAACATCATAGAGCAAGGCATTATTCACATGCTTGCGCTGATGTTGGTGTAAACAAACCTACCATGCTGCCAGTCATAAAATATATGGTACCTACAATTATGTACAGTACATAATACTTAATAATGATAATAAATGACTGGTACTGGTTTATGTACTTTTTTTCTTGTTATTTTAGAGTATAATTCTTCTACTTACATATACAAAAAGTTAACTGTAAAACTGCCTCAGGAAGGTCCTTCAGCAGGTATTCCAAAAGAAGGTATTATTCTCATAGATGATAAATTTCTGTGTATTGTTGCCCCTGAAGACCTTCTAGTGGAACAACATGTAGAGAGGGAAGACACTGCTATTGATGATTCTGACTGTCTGTAGGCATAGGCTAATGTCTCTTTGTGTCTTAGCTTTTAACAAAAAACATTTAAAAAGTAAAAACGAATAAAAAATTTCAAAAAATAGAAAAAAGCTTATAGAATAAGGAAAGAAAATATTTTGTACTGCTGTACAATGTGTTTGTGTCCTTATGAAAGAGTAAAAACAATTTTAATGAAAAAGTTTATAAAATAAAAAATTTCAGCAATTTAAGTTTACTATTCAAGAAAGTTTTAAAAAATAAAATTAGTGTAGCCTGTGTGCACAGAGTTTGTTAAGTCTATCGTAGTATACAGTAATGTCCTAGGCCTTCACTTTCACTCACCACTCACTCACCCAGAGCAGCTTCCAGTTCTGCAAACTCCATTCATGGTAAGTGCACTAAACAGGTTTAATTTTTTAATGTTTTATGTAGTATTTCATTGTACTTTTTCTATGTTTAGGTATGTTTAGATGTACAAATACTAACCATGGTTGCAATTGCCAACACTATTCAGTGTGGTAATATGCTGTACAGTTTGTAGCCCAAGAGCAATAAGCTATACCATGTAACCTAGGTATGTAGTAGGCTCTACTATCTAGGTTTGTGTAAGTGCACTCTATGATGTTCACACAGTGACAAAATTGCCTAGCAACACATTTGTCAGAGCATATTCCTGTTGTTAAGCAATGCATGACTGTATTTACCTAGGAGAGGGCAAAAGTAAGGGAGCTATATTAGTCTGTTTTCATGCTGCTGATAAATACAAACCTCAGACAGGGCGATTTACAAAAGAAAGAGATTTAATGGACTCACAGTTCCACATAGCTGAGGAGGCCTCACAATTATGACGGAAGGTGAAATGCATGTCTCACATGACGGAAGACAGGAGAAGAGAATTGTGCAGGGAAACTCCCCTTTATAAAACCATCAGATGTCATGAGACTTATTCACTATCATGAGAATAGCCAGGAAAACCTGCTCCCATGATTTAATTACATCTCAATGGGTCCCTTTCACAGCAGGAGGGAATTATGGGAGCTACAATTCAAGATGAGATTTGGGTGGGGGCACAATCAAACCTATCATTCTGCCCCTGGCCCCTCCCAAATCTCATGTCCTCACATTTCAAAACCAATCATGCCTTGCCAACAGTTCCCCAAAGCCTTAACTCATTTCAGCATTAACCCCAAAGTCCACAGTCCAAAGTCTTATCCAAGACAAGGCAAGTCCATTCCACCTATGAGGCTGTAAAATCAAAAGCAAGTTATCTACTTCCTAGATACAATGAAGGTACAGGCATTGAGTAAATACAGTCATTCCAAATGGGAGAAGCTGGCCAAAGAAAGGGGTAAAATCCCATGAAGTCTGAAATCCAGCAGGGCAGTCAAATCTCAAAGCTCCAAAATGATCTTCATTGACTCATGTCTCACATCCGGGTTATGCTGATACAAGAGGTGGGTTCCCATGGTTTGGGGCAGCTTTGTCCCTCTGGCTGTGCAGGGTACAGCCTCTCTCCTGGCTGCTTTCACAGGCTGGAATTTAGTGTCTGCAGCTTTTCCAGGTGTATGGTGCAAGATGTCAGTGGATCTACCATGCTGGGTCTGGAGGACAGTGGCCCTCTTCTCACAGCTCCACTAGGCAGTGCCCTAGTGGGGACTCTGTGTGGGGGCACCCACCCCACATTTCCCTTCTGCACTGACCTAGCAGAGATTCTCCATTAGCACCCCACCCCTGTAGCAAACTTCTGCTGGGACATCCAGGAATTGCTATACATCTTCTGAAATCTAGGCAGAGGTTCCCAAACTTCAATTCCTGACTTCTGTTCACCCATAGGCTCAACACCACGTGGAAGCTGCCAAGGCTTGGGGCTTGCACCCTCTGAAGCCACAGCCCGAGTTGTACCTTGGCCCCTTTTAATCACTGCTGGAGTGGCTGGGAAGCAGGGCACCAAGTCCCTTGACTGCACACTGGAGAGGGACCCTGGGTCCCACCCACAAAATCCGTTTTTCCTCCTATGTTTCCAGGTCTGTGATGGGAGGGGTTGCCACAAAGGTCTCTGACATGCCCTGGAGACATTTTCCCTATTGCCTTGGTGATTAACGTTCAACTCCTCATGTTACTGATGCAAATTTTTGCAGCTGGCTTGAATTTCTCCTCAGAAAATGGGATTTTCATTTCTATCTCATTGTCAGGCAGCAAATTTTCTGAACTTTTTCTTTTTTTTTTTTTTTGACAGAGCTCTGTCACCCAGCCTGGAGTGTAGTGGCATGATCTGGGTTCACTGCAACCTCCACCTCCTGGGTTCAAGCGATTCTTCTGCCTCAGCCTCCCAAGTAGCTGGGATTACAGGCATGCACCATCACACCTGGCAATTTTTGCATTTTTTTTAGTAGAGATGAGGTTTCACCATGTTGGCCAGGCTGGTCTCAAACTAACTCCTAACCTCAGATGACCCCCCTGCCTTGGCCTCCCAAAGTGCTGGTATTACAGGTGTGAACCACAGCACCTGTCCAAACTTTTATGCTCTGCTTTTCTTATAAAACAGAATGCCTTCAACAGTACCCAAGTCACCTCTTGAATGCTTTGCTGCTTAGAAATTCTTCCACCAGCTACCCTAAATCATTTGTCTCAAGTTCAAAATTCCACAAATCTCTAGGTCAGGGGCGAAATGCCACTAGTCTCTTTGCTAAAACATAACAAGAGTCACCTTTGCAACAAGTTCCTCATTTCCATCTGAGACCACCACAGCCTGGACTTTATTGGCCATATTCCTATCAGCATTTTGGGCAAAGCCATTTTACATGTCTTCAGGAAACTCCAAACATTCCCACATTTTCCTTTCTTCTTCTGAGGCCTCCAGACTCTTCCAACCTCTGCCTGTTACCCAGTTCCAAATTTGCTTCCACATTTTCAGATATCTTTACAGAAGCACCCCACTCTACCAGTACCCATTTACTGTATTAGTCTGTTTTCACAATGCTGATAAAGACATACCTGAGACTGTGCAATTTACAAAAGAAAGAGGTTTAATGGACTCAGTTCCACGTTGCTGGGGATGCCTCACAATTATGGTGGAAGGTAAAAGGCACATCTCACATGGCAGCAGACAAGAGAAGAGAACTCATGCAGGGAAACCCCCCTTTATAAAACCATCAGATCTCGTGAGGCTTATTTACTTTCATGAGAATAGCCCAGGAAACACCTGCCCCCCATGATTCAATTATCTCTCAATGGGTCCCTTTCACAACATGAAGGAAATATGGGAGCTCTAATTCAAGATGAGATTTGGGAAAGGATACAGCCAAACCATATCAGGAGCCAACAAAGGATGATAAGGTACCCAGGAACAGCAGAAGAGAGTCAGTGCCATTCCCACGTGTGAAAGAGAAAAACAGGAACATTGGCCTCAGCCAGAATGGCCGCAATGTAGGAAGGGACTGTGGTTGGGAAAAGGGATACAAAGGGGACATAAAATCTCCTCCTTCTGGTTGTCTTCCAATGCCTTTCCCAAGCCAAACCCTAGTAAGGCAATTGATGCAATCAGCAGAGTTCAGTCTCCCAGGCCACTGAGCAGAGAACAGAGAATATGTGAGGGACACAGGGAACAAGTGTTGAATAATCAGCCCAGATACCACTTTGTAAAAACACAAACACAAAAATAGCAAAACTAATATTAATAATAACAAAATAAAACAAAACCCAGAAATCTCTCTCACACCTGCTCTTTCTTTCTCGTCTGTTTAATATGTTTTTATGAACCGGAAGAAATGAGCAGAAAAAAACAAGATTATTAATATTGATTTAAACAAGAAACATTAGAAGTTCAGAGAATTGGGGAGAAAAATGATATGGTTAGGCTTTGTGTCCCCACCCAAATCTGATCTTGAATTATAATTCTCATAATCCCTACATGTCAAAGGGGAGACCAGGTGGAGGTCTTTGATCATGGGGCAGTTTCCCCCGTGCTGTTCTCATGATAGTGAGTGAGTTTTCATGAGAGCTGATGGTTTTATAAGTGTTTGGCAGTTCCTCCTGAGTTCATTCTCCTTCCTGCTGTCTTGTGAAGAAGGTGGCTTGCTTCCCCTTCACCTTCTACCCTAATTGTAAGTTTTCTAAGGCTTCCCCAGCCATGCAGAACTGTGAGTGAATTAAACTTTTTCCTTTATAGATTACCCAGTCTCGGGCAGTTCCTTATAGCAGTGTGAAATTGCACTAATACTGAAAGTATCTTAATTTTGTATTTATTTGTATCACTTGCTTCAATGTGCATTTTTTTAGTTTTGTATCTTATAAATATACACTGAGATAATTGGCATTTTACAAATTGCCAATGTAAAAATATGCATGTATAATTAAATTTTACAAGAACTGCAAACGTTGATAGTAGTGGTTCTGACCTGTCTTGCTTGTTTCTAATAGTTTTCCAAGTTTTTTCAAAAATATTTTTGTCTTTGTTTTCTTTTAAAAAATTAAAATGACAATAAAACTGTCTCAAATAGAACAAACACACTGTAGACTAACAAATGGTATCACGACTGTGCCTAAAATAACAACACATGACCACTGAAACCTGTGCAGGGTTGGGAAGATTTGATATGCTAGTACTCTTAGGAGTCATGATTACTAATTTTAAAGTGAGTAAGTTTAAAATTCATAGGTATAGAAGCATGTGAGTGAGTGTGTGAATGTATCTCTGTGTGTGTTTGTACACGCATGTGTGTGTGTGTAATATACACATTTTTATATAAAATGGAATATTTTTATGTAAAAATAAACAAGGACATTCCCCCTCAATTAAACTCTGATTTCTCTTTTTGATATGCTTGCCCATTGTTTTCCATGGTTCTTGGCTGTAACTTTTTTGTTTATCATTTTCCTTGGTTATATCTGAAGTCAGTGTTGCAGAGGTTGCCTTTTCTGGGAATAGAAGAGTTTGTATGACCTGCTTACTGCTGGAGCAAGCTTGGGAGCCAGTAGTCTGTTTTGGTCTAGGTTCGTGTTTTTGTTTTTGCTTTGTTTTTGCTGGAGTGGGGAGATGTAATTTAATGAAAAACTTAGGAATTGTCTTATCCATTTGCATTTAGTCAACTTCATATGCCAGTAAGCATACCCAAAGTTTGTTCTTAGACATAATAATCAAACCAAATTGATTTATTTTCTTGTAGCTTTCCTGATCCTCTTTTTTTTGGTATTATAAGGAATACCTTTAGGCTATCTGAAATAAAAGGTGGAAAGATCACATTCTTCATCTGATCTCTTTCATAGGACTAAACCTCTTTGTCCTCTGAGAAGTTTTACTGAGACTTTGATGCTCAAGATATTTTTAAAACATCTCTTACTCTCTGAGGTCTAGGAACAATTCACCTTTTCCAAGCTTTGGAACTTCCAAATATGTAGTCTGTCTGTTTCTTCTCATTTCTGCTTATAAACTAGTCAATTTTTCCCGAGTCAGTCTCTTTATTTCAATACTTCACCAAAGGAAGTCAATAGTGGCCAATATAAATAGTTCTATTATATCTAGTCTCTTCCTCTAGAGTAGTGGTTCTCAACTAGGAGAAATTTTGTCTTCCAGTGGACATTTGGCAATGTGTAGAACGTTTCTGATAGTTAAGACTAGGAAGGTACACCAGCGTCTAGTGGATGGAGAACAGGGTTGCTGCCAAACATCCTAAAGTCATCATCTGCACAGGGCAGCTCCTGCAACAAAGAATTATCTGCTTCAAAAAGCTAATTGTTCTTCTGTTGAGAAACCCTAATCTAGAGACACAAATTCAGGATGTACAGGTTGAGTATCCCTTATCCAAAATACTTGGGACCTGAAGTGTTTCAAATTTCTGACTTTTTTTTTCTTTTGTTTGAAATATTTGCATATACATAATGAGACATCTTGGAGCTGGGACCCAAGCCTGAATACGAAATTTATTTATTTATGATTTAAATATACCTTACACATATAATGTGAAGGCAATTTTATATAATATTTCTAATAATTTGGTGCATGAAACAAATTTTTTACTGCATTTGACTATGACCCATTGCATGGGGTGAAGTGTGAAATCTTCCACTTATGGCGTCATGTCTGTGCTCAAAAAGTTTTGGCTTTTGGAGCATTCTAGATTTTGAATTTTGGAATTAGGGATGCTAACCTGTACATTGTCTGTCTTCTGACTTATTATGGTATTATGAAATGTTTTGCTATTTTACAACATGAATTGCCATCTTTCCAACTTTTTCCAACTATTTTGCTGCATAGCACTAGGATAATGTCATAAATCGTAGTACTTTTGCTACATTAATAACTCATTTTAAGTCAACAATTTCTGTGTGTAGAATAGTCTATGATCTGTAAGAAAAAAATTACAAATGCAATTACTTGCCACAATAACACATTAACACAAGAGTCTAATGTGGCTGTTTGAGTCATGCCTCGAAAGAAATATCCAAAGATTAAAGTTTCTTACCTTCCTTAGTATTTCAGTCCTCTATAGGGAAGGCAGATGAGGGAAGAGATGGAGAAAGTGGAAAAGATCACAAGAGGATTTTTAGATCTGAAATGCCACATCAGATTTTCCTTTACTTTCTTTGACCTGTCACATGACCTATCCTCATTTTGTTTATGATATTAATTAAAATGTCTCGTTTTAAGTTCTTCAACTTCTTAATAAGAAATTGCATTTTATTATGTCAAAGGTAACAGAGCTTTCAGGAGAAAATGTCCATTAACCAAAGAAGAAAATAAAATTGCCCATTCTTGGATGGTTATTGCCAAATTTTGCCGGTGACTTTTCCTATAATTCTATTCTTATAATCTTTTAGCATATTATTTTTTCAGCTATGTTAATACCTTCCATAACTACCCTGTGAGTTGTATTTCTTCAGGTGACTCTATTTCTACTCTGACACATTTGTGGATTTCAAAACTGAGTATTTAGAGAAGAAACTTGTTCTCATTATTCGAGTTCTTGCCAGTCATCAATCGTCTCTTCCATATACTCTTTATTTTAGCATTTTTTCCTATTTACTCAAGTAAGGAGGTTGCAAGGGTTTGTGAATTCCCATGCCTGAAAAGAAGCCAGAGCTGTCGTGAAAGTACTTTGCCAAACTCACTAGACAATACCACATGGTAAGATGTTGAGGTTTCTAGTGGTCCATAAAGAACGTAAAAAAGCATCCCATGAGAGAAAAAGTCAGCAGCTGGGTGTTTGCCACTCAGAGGGCATTGGAGGGGAAAGGGAGATGATAATAGAATCAGCAATTTAAACAGACCACATTCCCCTTCTCATTTACCTATTCAATAAATTTGATTTTAGCACCATATGTGCTAGGCATCATTCTAAAATCTGGGGACACATGGGACACATCAATGAGCAAAACAGATAAAGATACCTTCTTGGAGTTTGTATCCTAATTGGGGAGGGAGCAGGGGCATACAATAAACATCAAAAAAGTTAGTTATATAGGATGTTAAAAGATGGCTTTAGACCCTGTGTGCTCACGCTATAATTCCAGGACTTTGAGAGGTCAAGGTGATCAGATCACTTGAGCCCAGGAGTTTGAGATCAGCCTGGGCAAGATGGTGAAACTCTGTGCACGGTGGTTCATGTCTGTAAGCCAGCTACTTGGGAGGATAAGATGGGTTAATCACTTGAGCCTAGGAGGGCTAGGCTGCAGTGAGCTGTGATTGCACCACAGCATTTCAGCCTGGGTGACAGAGTGAGACCTTGTCTCAAAAAATTAAAAAAAAAAAAGATGGATTTAGCAATTAGGAAATCAACAATGCATCATAGTCAGTTTTATCCAAATAAAAACATGGAAGCAAAGAATACTCTTAACAGAAGAGTGACTGATAAAAGGGAGATAGGGGTCATGAAGTAAATGGCAGCCTTTTATTTTTCTTTAAAGTAAGAGAGACTGTTTTTTGTTTATACAATAATGAGAAAGAGTTTGTCGGGAGATTAAATTGTCCTTCACCAGGGGGTCGGTAAAGATGAAGCAAGGATTTCTGTGATACTAATCACTAGTCACTCCCCAGACACCTCTCTTTCCCTGTCTCTTATTTTATATATTCATTTTATTTTGAATAAATCTTTGAATAAATATATTTTATTATATATATTTTAATGTTCAAGTATATTATATTGAATGACATCATGAGGACAAGTTTTTGAATTAAATGTGAGGGTATCAGGATGTTTTAATATTCTAATTTTTTCTCAGAAGTTCAGAAGTCCACTTCCTTCTTGTCTTTTTGCATCTTAATGTGAATAACTTAGAAATGACAGCAAGTGACAATAACAATTTAAGCAACCCATCTGAATATCTTTTTTAATGTTGAGCGTATGGTTTATCTGATCCTGCTTTTAAAAATCTAGCCCTCTGTGAAGCCTTTGTATATGCCCTCATTACCTCATTTTCTTTTCTTTGTAAATGGCACTGATCACGTGAAAGGAAAATAGCAAAGGTTATCCCACTCTGCAAATAAGGTAACTCATCTAATTCTAATAACTATGGTCTAATCTTGGCTCTTCCAATAATACTAAAATAATTGAAAACCACACCATGAACAAGTCTAAAAGCATCAAAGTGACACAAAACTAATTAATCACTATCAATTTAATATGTGCCCTATCCGTTCAACCAGCTCAGCTCCTCTTGACTTTATAGATGATATTCATTCAGCTCACTGTGCACATCAATTATCCAGAAAACAGAGTTCTGTCTCTCCTCCACTTACAAAAGTAGTTTAATATTGTGAACTATTTCTATTATAATTCAACAGGTCAATCCCATCATCTTTCAGAGGCTACCTTCTTCTCAAACGAGTGCATGAACCAGAGCTGTGAATTTGCATCACTGAGTTTTGAAAGAATTTCTGTGCTATGTTTCCTTCGCAAAATTGTTCATCTTCTCTCAAGATCACATTGAGACCTCTTCAGTGGCATTTCTGTTTCTCATGAAGCACCACAAGGTCAATGATAATTTTTCCCTTTATGTGTTGTATATGGTATTGCGTACAAAAATATAGATAGCTAATATATTTATAATAAAGAACATGTCCATCATCCTCAATGCTAATACTTTTTTAACTGAATACACAGTCAAGTACATTAATTATCTCTTCTATCTTGAACTTAAAAACCACAGACTCTTTAATGTTTAATTAAATAAATCCATTATGTGAGCTTAGGTTGCTTAAGGGTTCAAAGCAGCTATTTCTTTATCTATTACAAAAGAGAAACAATACTATTTACCCCATGTGGTAAAGTGCCTGAATTGTTTGGTAAATGTTGTCTATTATTCTTATTCTTATTCTTATTACTCTGTTGTTGTAAGACCTGAAATGTGTTACCAGGCACAACTGTCCTACTCTGCAAGAGGAAACAATAAACAGGATCTAGACAGGATGTTCCAGGGTCATTGTTTCTGCAATAAGGGAGTATAGACTGTCTGAGGGTCTGACAATTATAAGAGAGTAAAATTTTATAGTACAAGGATGAAACTCCTTATGAAGGGGATCACCTAGGTCATGAAATATCATTCATCTCATCAGCAGAGTAAACATGATGCTTCAGGGTCATTCTCTCCTTTGACATGAGTGCTATCCTCGAAACAGAAAGAACTCTTCATGACATTTGCACATTTATATAATATTGAGCTTATTTTCCCAGCCAGAACTTCCCTACATAAAGATTTTAAAATGTATATCTGCCTTGAAAGTAACACCTCTAGGGATTCCTGCCTTAAGAGGTCTGGTACTCTGCCAATTTCCATTGCAATCAGTGTATGACAGCAAGTTTCCATTGAAATTTCACAGTGACCCTGAGCAGAATAGTAGGCTCTATTTTTCTCCGTCACTGTTTAAAAATATATATTTATTAAAAATACAGACAAGAATCTGAGACAATCCTTATACAATTATTTTTCAAACACATGATGAAAATAGTGCTATATTATGCTAGATATTCCAGAACAATCACTAGTTTTCACTAGCAATCACTGAAAACTAGTGATTCCCAAAGATGGTTGGATGACTATGGCAGATTAAGTTATTCTTCAAAAATGTTCACACTCTGTGGGTGGTTTTATTTCTCAACCCCCTTGATTCTGAACTTGGCTATAGGACTTGCTTTAGCTAGTCTTGCAGTCCTGCAGTCCTGCAGCCATGATGCAAGCAAAGGCTCAGTAAGTGCTAAGTGCTTACATGGGGGCTTGCTCTCTTGCACCACAGCCATCCCCTAGAAGAATATGCCTGGAATTGACTGCTATTTCCAGCAAGAGGATGAGAGTCAGGCAGAGCACAGCAGAGCTCCTCAGATGGCGCAGATTAATCAGCTATTCACAGATTCTCCAGAATAGTTATTATTGTTTTAATCCACTGAGTTTTGATGGGATTTTTTTTGCATATTTTTTTGGCATAGGGGAGTACTTGATGTAACAGTTAAACTGTGGAGGAGAGTTTAGGATGGCTGACTGGAAGCATTTTATGCGTGTCTCCTCCACTTAGAAGAACAAGAGTAGTATATAGACACTCAAACTTCAAGTACATTATCCAAGTGAGGATTGTGGAAAGAAGACACCAGAAGCAGGGAAGGAGAAGGAGAGGCAGCTTTTGTAGCCAGGATTGGCTGGGAGCTGGGAGTGAGTTCCCTATGCAGGGAAGGAGTAAGAGACTTCCAGTGGACCACATCCCCCCTGTGGAATTGTGTAGTCCTGGTCATGGGAGAAGCCCTTATCCCTCCCAACCACTGAAACTAACATAGGAAGCTGCCAGGAGATCATGGGACAGAACTGTTTCAGGGAAGGAGCTTGCACTTGGTCCCACACCTTTTCTGAGACTTAAGCAGCAGCAGTAAGGCACCATTTTCAAAACTAGCCTCTGGAGAACTTCACACTGTCCTGGGACTCAGCTGTGCCAGAACCAAGGCATTATGGAAACCCATTATGGAACCAGATATAGGGGAGCAAGCCAGAAGGACTCCAGCAACTAGGACTGGAAAATGAGCAAGGCCTGGGTGGCAGTGACCAATGCCAGAAAGTCAGTGCAGCACTGTCAGAATCTGAGATGGGAATGCAAGCAGGGCGCAATTTGCTGCTGGAACTTGGTTGTGAACTGGTCATGAGATCCTGCAGCCAGTTGTGGGGAGCAAGTCCCACCATGATTGAGGTGTGAAGGAGACACGTGTTTCCCACCCACCTGCTGGCAGGCTGTGATAACTGAGGGAAGCCTCACCATCTCCAGTGGCAGGGCCTCAGCATGACTGCTACCTCACCTCAACCAGGAATTCTACCTGGGGCCTCAGGGTTGTCCCACACAACTGCACCCCACAGCTGGTACTTACTGTAACCATTGAGGAGCCTGAAAACAAGGCCACAAAGCCCAACTTGGACCCCTTCCAAGACAGAGCCCATAATCTGGGGTCCGGTGTATTGCCCAAAGCAATATACCACCTTGGACCTTGGACCTTGGACCAGTCCTCCAGAGGGCCTAAATTCGGGCTTAAACTTCTGGCCACTACCACCACAACTGCAAGTGCCACCTGCAGGCCTGGAGGCTGGCCGACCCAGCCCAACATAGCCACTGTCAACAGCAACGCACATTATTTGAGGCCTAGAGAATCATCCTGTCATTGCTACTCTCATCACCTACACTATGCTAGCTATCCAGGGGCCTGAGGACCTACCCACTCACCTGGTCCACTGCTGACACTATCAGGATCTGAGCAACTCCCCTGGAGGCCCATGAATCCACGTGCTGGCAACCACCACCAAGTGCCAGCACTGACCAGAGGCACAAAGATAGGTATGCTTGGGCCACTATTGCCACCACAGGAGCCTGAAGACAAGCTCAACTCATATCCCAGTCCCCAGCACAGCATCACCACAGCCTCCAGTAATAGCCTCACCCTAACCCACCAAGTAAATTACAGATACTAATAACATTGTTTGTAGCCAGATAAATCATACAGAGATTACACCACTGTATGCACCCAGAATTGAAGCAAAATACCCTACTTAACCAACATCGTAGACACATCTTCGAGAAAATGTTTACCCTTGTGAAAGTAAACTCAAAAACAGGAAGAAGCAACTGTTACACCAGATGTGTCAATAGCAACATAAAAACACAAGAAACATGAAAAAGCAAAGAAATTCGACACTTCCAAAGGAACACAGTAGTTGCCCAGCAAAGTGTCTTAATTAAAAAGAAATTTTCCAGATTTCAAATAAAGAATTCAAAATATTGATTTTAAAGCTCAGTGAGATAGAATTCTGAAAATACTACGATGAAACCAGAAAAACAATTCAACACATCAATGAAAAATTTACCAATGAGATAAATGTTTTTTAAAACAACCAAATGGAAGTTCTGAAGTTGAAGGATTTATGGAAGGAAATACAAAATACATTTGAAAGCTTCAACAATAGACTAGATTAAGCAGAATAAAAAATCTTGGAATTTGAAGACAGGACTTTTGAATTAATCCAGCCAGAAAAAAAAAATAAAGAAAATAATAATAATTTAAAAATGAACAAAGCTTCATGACATTTGGGACCAAACAAAGCAACCAAATTTGTGAATTGTTAGTATCCCTGAGGGTGAAAAAACAAAGAAAGGATTAGGAAATCTATTTAATAAAATAATAAATTTTAAACTTTACAAATCTAGTAAGAGATTTAGACATTCAGACACAGAAGGCTCAACAATTCCCAGGCAGATACAATGCAAAAGGCCTTCTCCTTTGTTATAATCAGACTGTCTAAAGTCAAAGATAAAGAGAAAATCCTAAAAACAGCAATAGAAAAGCATCCAGTCATGTTTAAAGAAAACCTCTACAGACTAATAATGGATTTCTCAGCAGAAACCTTATAGGCCAGAAAAGGATGGGGTGATATATTCAGAGTGCTAAAAGAAAAAAAACCTGCCATATAAGACTATGTCCATCAAAATTATCCTTCTTAAACAAAGGAGAAACAACGTCATTCTCAGACAAATAAATCCTGAGAGAATTTGTTACCCCTAGACCAGTCCTATAAAAAATGCTCAAGAGAGTCCTAAACCTGGAAGTGAAGCATTATATTTACCATCATAAAAACATATGAAACTATAAAACTCACTCATAAAGCAACAATACAAAGGAGGAAGAGAAAAGACTCAAATGGTACCACTATGGGAATCCACAAATCCATGATGAACTGCAAGAGAAAAAGAAAGGAGCTAAGACAACCAGAAAACAATCCACAATATGACAGGAAGGAAGCCTCACATGTCAATAATAAATTAAATATAAAGAATTAAATTCTCCTCTTGAAAGATACAGAATGGCTGAATGGAAAAAAACATGATCCAACTATGTGTTGCTAACAAGAAACACACCTTACCAGTATAGACTGAAAGTGAAGGAGGGAAAAAAGATATTCCAGACAAAGGAAAACCAAAAGCAAGTGGAGTAGCAACACTCATATGAAAAAAAAATAGCAGTCTTTAAGTCAAACATAGTGGAAAAAAGAAAAAAAGAGAGGTGATATGCTGTGGTTCTGTGTCTCCACCTAAATCTCATGTTGAAATGTAATTCCCAGTGTTGGAGAGGGTCCTGGTGGGAGGTGATTGGATCATGGCAGTGGGCTTATCATAAATGGTTTTGCACCATCCCTTTGGTGCTGTTCTTGTGATAATGAGTGAGTTCTCACACAATCTGGTTGTTTAAAAGTATGTAGCACCTCCCCGTCTGTCTCTTGGACCTGCTCCTGCCATGTAAGATGCCTGCTCCCACTTTGTCTTCCACTATGAGTAAAAGGTCTCTGAGGTACCCCAAAAGCAGATGCTGCTATGCTTCCTGTGCAGCCTGAGGAACTGTGAGCCAATTGAACTTCTTTTTTAAATATATTCCCCATCTCAGGTATTTATTTATATCAGTGCAAGAACAGACTAATACAGGAGATCATTATAATGATAAAGGTATCAATTCAGCATGAGGATAAAAAATTCTAAATATATAAACACCCTACACTACAGCACCCAGATTCATTAAAAAATATTAATGAAACTAAATAGATAGACTGCAGTACAATGATAGTGGGGAACTTAAACATCTTACTCTCAGCATTAGACAGATCATCTAGACAGAAAATCAATAAAGAAACATGTCATTTAAACTGAACTTCAGCCCAAATATACCTAACAGATATTTATGGAACACTCTATCCAATGACTGCAGAATGTCGTTCTTTTCACCAGCACATGGAACATTCTCCAGGACAGAACATATGTCAGCCCACAAAACAAGTTTCACCAAATATTTAAAAGTTGAAATCACATCAGGTATCTTCTCAGACTGTGAAATAAAACTAGAAGGCAATAACAAGAGGAACTCTGGAAACTATACAAATACATAGAAATTAAAAATCATGTTTCTTAATGACCACTTTGTCAATAAAAAAAATTAAGATGGAGAATTAAAAATCCCTTGAAATAAATAAAAAGGAAAACAACATACTGACACCTGTAGGATACAGCAAAAACAGTGCTAAGAGGGAACTTTATAGCAATAAATGCCCACATCAAAAAAGTAGAAAAATTAAAAACTAACATCTAACTGTGAACCTTAAGGAGCTATAAAAGCAAGAACAAATCCAAGTTAGCAGAATAAAATAAATAATAAAGATCAGAGCAGAAGTAAATGTAATAGTGTCTAAAGAAACAATACAAAGGAACAATGAAACAAAAAGTTGGTTCTTTGAAAAGATAAACAAAATTGATAAACCACTAGCTAGAATAAAAGAGAAGGCCCAAGTAAGCAAAATCGGAAACAAAAAAGAGAGACATTGCAACAGATACCACAGAATTACAAAAGATCATCAGAGACAATTACAAACAACTATATGCTGACAAACTGAAAAATTTTGAGAAAGTGTATCAATTATTAGAAACATACAAGCTATCAATATTTAATCAGAAAGAAATAGGGAACTCCCAGACCAGTAATGAGTAGTGAGATTGAATCAGTAATAAAAAGTCTCCCAACAAAAAGAAGCCCAGGACTGGATAGATTCACAGCCAAATTCTACCAAATATACAAGGAAGAATATCAATCCTCCTGAAACAATTCTAAAAAATTCAAGAGGAGAAAATTATCTTTAACTTATTTTGAGACCAGTATTGCTCTGATCACCAAACCAGGGAAAGGCACAACAACAAAAGAAGAAAACTACAGGCTAGTATCTCTGGTGAACATAGATGCAAAAATCTTCAACAAAATACTAACAAACAAAATCCAATGGCACATCAAAATGATATTACACCACAATCAGGTGGGATTTATACAAGGAGTGCAAGGATGGTTTAACATACATAAATCAATAAATGATATATCATTAACAGAATGAAAGGCAAAAACCATATGATCATCTTAAGAGACACAGAAAAAGCACTTGATAAAATTCAACATTCTTTCATGATTAAAAACTCTCAACAAACTAGAAATAGAAGAAATGTACCTCACAATAATAAAAGACCATATAAGACAAACCCACAGATAACATCATATTGAATGGGGGAAAGGTGAAAGCCTTTCTTCTAAGAACTAGAACAAGAAAAGGATGCCTATTTTCACCATTCCTATTTAACATAGTACTACTATAAAAATCAGTAACATTTCAATACACCATTAGTGGTCTAGTCAAATAAGAAATCAAGAAAGCAATCCCATTTATGATTGCTGCAAAAATAAAAGAAAATAAAATACCTAAGAATATACTTAACCAAGGAAGTGAAAGTTCTCTACAAGGAAAACTACAAAACACTGATGAAATAAATTGAAGATGACACAAACAAATGAAAAACATTTCATGCTCATGGATCAGAAGAATCAATATTGTTAAACTGACCACATTGCCCAAAGTAGTATACAAATTCAATACAATCCCTATCAAAATATCAACATCATTCTTCACAGAATTAAAATTAACAATCCCAAAATTCGTAAGAAACAACAACAACAACAAAAAGAGTCTGAATAGCCTTAACAATTCTGAGCAAAAAGAACAAAGCTGCGGGCATCACATTACCTGACTTTGAATTATACTGCAAAGCTATAGTAACCAAAACAGCATGATACTGGTATAAAAATAGACACATAGACCAATGGCACAGAATAAAGAACCAAGAAATAAAGCCTCATATTTACAGTCAACTGATCTTCAACAAAGCCAACAAAAACTTACTCAGGGAAGTCACCCATTCAATGAATGGTATTGGGAAAATCAGATAGCCACATGCAGAAGAATGCAATTGGACCCCTGTCTCCTAACATATACAAAAAATCAACTCGAAATGGATTATAAGATCCAAATGATAAAAATACTGGAATAAAATTTAGGGTTAACTCTCCTATACATTGGTCTAAGCAAAAATATTATAACTTAGACTTTGAAAGCACAGGCAAGAAAAACAAAACTAGGCAAATAGGACTTAAACTAAAAGCTTCTGCACAGCAAAGAAATAATCAACAAAATTAAGAGACAACCTGCTGAATGGGAGAAAATATTTGCAAACTATTCATCTGATGGGGGCTAATATCCAGAATATACAAGGAATTCAAACAACTCAACAGGAAAAAAGCAAATAATCCCATTAAAAAAGTGGGCAAAGGAAATGAGTATCTATTTCTCAAAAGAAGACATATGGACAGCCAGGTTTCAAAAAATGGTATATGAAAAATGCTCAACATTACTAATCATCAGAGAAATACAAATCAAAATCACAATGAGGTATCATCTTACTCCAATCATAACAGCTACTATTAAAAAATACAAAAAATAATAGATGTTTGTAAAGGTGTAAAGAAAAGGGAAGGAACTTTTATGTACTTTTGGTAGTAATGTAAAGTAGCACAGTTCTTATAAAAAACAGTATGAAAATTTCTTAAAAAAAAACTGAAGATAGAATTACCATTTGATCCAGCAGCCTTCACACTGGGTATCTAAGGAAAATAAATTAATATTATCAAAGCAATACCTGCACTCATGTTTATTGCAGTACTATTCACAATAGTAAAGATAAGAAATCAACCTAAGTGTTCCTTAATGGATGAATAGATAAAGAAAATGTGATATACATAATGAAATCATGTCATTTGCAACAACATGAATGGCACTGGAAGTTATTATCTTAAGTGACATAAGTCAGGCACGCAAAGACAAATATCACATGCTCTAACTGATATGTAGGAACTAAAAAAATTGGACACATAGAGGTAGAGGGTAGAAAAATAGATAACAGAGACTGGGAAAGGTGCGTGGGGAGGGGGAGGGCGAAGAGAAGTAGATTAAAGGGTACAAACATACAGTAAACTGGAAGTAATAAATTCAACGTTTGATAGCAGAATAGGATGACTATACTTTTAAAAAATGTATTTTACTTGGGTGATGAACACTTTGAATACTCTGACTTGATCACTACGCATTATTATATACATTTAATAAATTTTTCATGTACTCCTTAAATTTGCACTGATTTAAAAAATACTTACAACATGTCCCATTGTACTGTGTAACACAACTTGTGTTGGTTTCTATACTTAATTTATCAAATATTTAGTTAAGCTCAACCCAGATACAAAAGGACTATCATAGGAAGTGCTGACAAAGAAAATAGTAGAGGAATATATGAAAAACCAGCTAGATGGCTCCCATTTCCTTTTTCTATCATATAACTCTTGTTTAAGGCATTATTAAAATTTCCTGAAAAACTCACACCACTGTGATTGTGCTTAATAATTCTTTGGTAGGTACTGTTGGTTCTGTGTCCTAGTGCCCACTCCACCCAAGGCAGTTTCAGTTATTGCTGTAAAAATGGCCACAAGACCCAGTTCTGGCCAATAAAATGTAAAAGCAGAAAATCAATCTGGGGCTTCTAGGATAAATTTTTTAAATAAAAAGACTGGTGGCATGCCCCTTCAGCTACCCCCACCCTTTCTGCATGGAATATAAATACTATTCCTTCCTGCATGGAATATAAATACCATTATGACGGACAGAAGCTCAACAGCCATTTTTGTGACTCTGAATTGACACAGGAGAAAAAGACCGAGAGATACCCAGACAGCGGCTCTACCATCACTGAGCTTCTGAATCAATGCTGCCAGCACGCTGTTTTTCAGGCTCTTAGTTATGTGAGAAAAATAACCCCTTCCTTATGTCAGTATTTGTTAGTCTTCTACTACCTGCAGCACTCTCAACTGCATTTCATAACAAGTAAAAGGAGAAAGTTAAGATATACCATAGCACAGAGTTCCCATGTTAAGCTTATTAGTTATTCTCAGTAACTAAAATCATCATTATATAATATCTATCATCATGAAATTTCTCACCACCTTTACTACCTAAAAGTAAAGGTATTAATGAGTTAATGGATTTATTTCTAAGATTTTACTGTATTCAATGAAACGAAAGATGCTTTAAGATCAAGATCTATACTCTCAGTGAATGAACAAAAGAAGTGTTATTAAAGACTAAATGATTTTGAAAAGGTTATCCATATATCAAAAGCTCAAAACCTCAATATCAAATGTTCAGTAAAATTTAGGCATACTGCAAGATACAATTAACTTATCTTCACGGTATTACATGTTCTCCTGTAAGCCTAATTGTGCACCTCTTCCATGGTGCTCTTGCATTCACAGTAGAGATTAGGAAATCGTTAGCTTAGTCATTAATTGGTAAAGATTTCTTTCCACAAGTGAATTTTCATTGAATTTTAGCACATGATTAACCCCACTTCACATATCAAGAGAAATGATGTGAAACCATGTGAAACCTTGGAAATATTCTGTGCCTATTGAAACCTATTGAATAATTCGAGATCATGGGTCCAATTCTTTTGTTCAAGTATGAAAATTGTGTCCTTCCATTTCATGATAGAAACATGAGAGATGCAATTATAACAGTTATAAACCTTACTCTAGGAATAAGTCAGTAAAAACTGACTTGATCCTTGACTTCTTTTCCCTAAGTCACTGAATTAGCTGAGAATGTAAGTTACATATGTCATGTATAGTTGATGCACACTATAAAGTTTTTTATCTAAATTTGAAACCTAAGTCTGGATATATCTGAAAATTCGTATTGCATTTACTCATAAGACTTGAATTCTGATACAGAGAAACTAGTATATGAAATGTGGCTAGATCATAACCAAACAGGTTATTATACTTCTGAAATTAATTTGAATAAATAACATCAAGAAAAGGCAGTAAAGCCAATTTGGGTTTTAATTCTATTGTAAAATAAAATCAAAACCATCACAAGGAAAGCT
Source organism: Pan troglodytes (assembly GCF_028858775.2). Classification (NCBI taxonomy): domain Eukaryota; kingdom Metazoa; phylum Chordata; class Mammalia; order Primates; family Hominidae; genus Pan; species Pan troglodytes. The sequence continues at coordinate 135,336,217 of NC_072398.2, forward strand.
CCTTTCATCAAAAACATTATTTGCAATATATACTAGATTAGTACAAGAGAAACAGATAGCCGCTAAATGGACAGAGAAAAGCCAAGTGAAGTTGCTAAAGGCAAAAGGAAACTAGTGATAGAAACAGAATGCAGGCCAGCAGGCAGCCCAGCCAGCACTGTGAAAATGTGAATAAGCACATTCGGTAACCAACATCCAGTCATGGACACCCGCTGAACAGGATGCTTGGTTTTCATTAATCTGCTAGAAAGTGGAATGTTTGCTTGTCCCATGTCAGAGAGATATGGGATGACTACCTAGTAAAAGAAGTCATTTCTTTTTCTTTAAAGAGGGTAGGACTGTATGATGGTGGAGTGGAAAGAAAGTGAGACACTCTTTCTCACTCTTGATCTGCTTCCCAAATGACAGGCGACAACTGGGAAAATAAAATGCAAGAACTTATTTTGTCTGGAGTCTATGCCCTTTTTATAAATCCCACAATGATAAAGACACTGAGGCAAAGGACAGTGATGTTGGTAATAATAAAAAGAGAATAACCCATGTCTGTTTTTGTTGATTATGGAGAGCTCTTACTACTGCGTTCTTTCTGGTAGCCAGACCTAAAATATGGTCTCTTCCCGATGTCCCTTTCTGTGGATTCACAGCCTCAAGGATATTTGCTCAAAAGATTTTATTCCTTCTTCTTCCCAGTTGTAATGGCTGTATATTGAAGTTCTACTTAAAAATCAGAGGTTTCCAGAGCCATTCAGGATTAGTTATAAAGGGGAGAGCAGTCAGAAGAGCAGGAATAGGGAATTGGAGCATAGCTCTTGCTCTTTTTGCAATAATCCAAGCTCATTGAATGAAGAGGAAAGCCACAGGCTCAAGAAGTATATAGTCAGGCAGACCCATGTCTCTGCAAGGAGACTGGTCTTGAAGGTCCAGTATGATGCGGCCACTGAACACCTCTGTTCAGTTTCATCCTTCTCCCCATCATTCACCCCCCAAATTCTAGACGACAAAACACTGCTTATCTTGGAAATCCATGTGATCTCTTTTGTTTCAGACTTTCCTAGTCCCTGGGTAACCCCAACTCTGACTCTTCAGTCTGTGACACCATATTTCCAGACCTGTGTTAAGATCCGATAGTCTTTGCTCCAAGAAAACTACCAGCCCAGGATGAATTCAGTGCTCCCTTCTCTCTGCTTCTTTAGTATCATGCACATGCGTCTATCAGAGCAATTTTACAGGGTGGGTTTTTAGACTATTTTTCGAAAGGCCATAAGCAACTTGAAGACAAAAACTTTATCTTTTTTTCATTTTGAACAGCACACACATAATAGGTATTCCAAAACACATATTTTTTAGTGAACTAGGAGTTGCTTTTTCCTTTTATGTTATACATGATAGCAGCTCCTTTTTGTGGATGAAGAAAAAAATGTTTATTGATTGAATCCAATTGGAATAGCCCATTCTTCACCCCTGACATTAACTTGGTAAGTTCTCCACCTGAGTTAAGATTATAGAAATAGATAGCTCCACATAATTTGCCAGATGATGGGTCGTTGGGAACAGACTCTGACTTATCTATTTGTCTCTTTGTATTTAAATCATATATTTCCTCAGTCAAAGAGCTGTAGGCTGAGCTTGGAAATGCAACAAAAGCCCAGTTCCTATGGAAGAAGAAGAAAGCCAAGAAAGCTACCAAGTGAAGCCACAGAGCAATGTCCAAGCACCACCGTGTTATTTTTTTTCAGAGGTGATATAGATGCCGTCGGCTATTCTCCTTCAATGTTGAGTCTAGAGCAGTGGATCTGACTGTCCAAAGACGACAGCCTGAAAGTGGGCTTGCTTCAGTCTGGGTGCATTCAAATCAGTCAGTTCTCAGTCTCCTAGACACCGGCCCCCTGGAGGAAACTGAGGCGGCTTGGTAGCCATCTGATTATTATTTCTGTGACCAGGAAGCCAGGTAAGAGTCAGTTGGATTTTGTTTCCATTAATGTTTCCCTGTTGTGAAAAACAAAAGGTAAAAGTTTTTAATAATGTCTCCCTTCAAGTCATATGAGATTCTCACTGGGGTGACTTTCTTTCTTTCTTTCTTTCTTTCTTTCTTTCTTTCTTTCTTTCTTTCTTTCTTTCTTTCTTTCTTCTTTCTTTCTTTCTTCTTTCTTTCTTTCTTTCTTTCTTTCTTTCTTTCTTTCTTTCTTTCTTTCTTTCTTCTCTCTCCCTCCCTCTCTCTCTCTCTCTCTCTCTGACTCTCTCTTTTTCTCACTCTCTATCTTTCTTGATCTGGATCAAGAATTAGCCCAGGAGAGTGAGGATTTTGACCCAATTAAATCCATTCAGTTGAAACAACTAATATTAAGCCAATGCTTGAAGAAAATAATTTCTAGAAAAGCTGAGTATTTTCTGAACATAAATCTTTATTATCATACCTGAGATAGATCCTATAGTTCCGTAGAATAAATTTAGATTTCCATAGGAAGACATTACTAAGATGTGGTCACTCCAGCAGCACCTGGCAGCAGTCCCCAAAAAGAGATTAATGAAGGTGGCTCTGTAGCAGGTTCCAAAGTCTCAATTATAGCTTTTTCCAACTCATCCAGCTCCAGTAGAAGTGTAGGAAAAACAACACCTCTCCCTAATGGCATGGCTAACTGACACATTTTTTAACTGAAATATGTTGCTAACTAGCACTCTGCATCCTCCCTCTTCACTAACATGAGAATGATGACATACTTTTTGTTACATAAAGTAATGGCCTAATAAATATTGATCTGACCACAAGTTACTGAAATGGGGTTGAAGTGGAGGGAGGAACTTTCAGTAAATAGCAAGAGTGGTGCCCTCAATACCATTACCCAAGTTACTCACTAGTTAATGCCTTAAAAATCCATATTGTGATTTCACAGATTCCTTTCCTCCTGTGTGTCAGCAGAGCAGCATGTCTCTGGGACAGATGGTTTCCTTGTACACACCCCATACTTAGTGCTGTGCCAAGCTTATGCTTCCTTCACTTTTTTCATGAAAACAGGCATGCTGAAAATATGTTTGCGGATGGCACAGAAATGCTGTGCACATTTTAGCCATCATGTCAAAGCAGGAAATATTCAGAGCCATAACAAGCAAAAACAAAAACCACTGAAAAGTATTTTTTTCCTCTACCAAGCTGTAGTCATTTCCATCCTCAAACATGGCAAGCCACAAATGCATTGTGTTAAGCACCATCCAAAGAAAAGAGGGGTGGGTGCTATGGGCACCAAGACAGAAAATCTTGGAATAGGATCAGGCATCTCACGCTGTAACAAAGGGTTGTCAATTCTTGTCAATTTCAGAAAGCAAAGCCCCTGCTTCCATGGTGAGGGAAGCAGTAAAGGAAAAAGGAAATGAATTGGCTTATTAAATATCACCTAGTTTTCCGCTTCGAGTCTATCTAGAAAATTGCAATTTCCCTGCTTTTTGTCTGATATTTCAAATCATGGAAAATACAATCTTATTAGGCAGTTTAGATCCATGGATCAAGGAAATATTATAATTAACAAAGCAAATATTAAAAACAATAATAGCCGCTGAGTCCTTAAGCTTTTATTTAGCTTGCCAACCACATCACAGCCAAGTCTACTTGTAGACTACCTCCATGTCTTTTAGATTATTCTGAAGTTAACAATGAGGGCCTTAAAAAAATTAGTCATCTATATTCTCATATTCCCACACAGTAAATGGTCACTCATAGGAAGCATTTTGTCAGCTGTTATACAGCAAAGTACACAAGGCAGATTCCCTCTTATAGGTCATTTAATCCCATGAGTAACTAAACTATCATAATATTTTTTGTTGCAAGGACAATAGAAATCAATTAACTCACTTCTTCCCAAATATGGAAATTTCTTCCACAGAACCATAAGCAGCAGGCCATCCACCTATGCAATTATGCAGAACACTTCTGAGACAGCCAACATACTACCCACTTCTACACTTGACAGGTGCAAATTATTTCATTAGTTCAAGAAATAGTCACTCATTCCCTTCTGAAGCCCAAATTCTTTTTGAAAATATAAAAAGAAATATTTCAGAAATCCCTGCCCTTAAGAAGCTCACAACCTAGTTGGGGTACTTGGCAAACAATGTCAATGCAGTATGATAATTACTATGAGAGAGGAAATTGTGCTGTGGTAATTTTTCAACATACCTTTTACTTTTACTTATTCCCTTTGCCTGAGCTTGTAATTACATATTTATTAGTACAATTATCAGTTTAATTACTTTCTCCCCTGCTAAAATCTAAGCTTCATGAGAGAAGGCACTAAATTTTTTCTTTCAGCAATTATCTCCAGAACTCAAAGAGTATCTAAAATACTTAATAAATATTTGTTGAGTAAAGGCAAACAATTGATTAAGACAGGTACTTTTGCCAAGGAAAACACATGTGGGGTAAGGATTTTCCAAGAAGACATGTAGCATACAAAAAGACTGGAAATGAGAGGACAGAGCACTTGAAAGAGCCACGAGTGTTTTGGCATAAAAGGAACTTAGAGTAAGACATGAGAAGGCCAAGAGGTAAGGCTAGACAGTCCTGGATCATAAAAAGTCTTTTATTACATGTTGTGCCAAGGAATTTGGATTTCTTTATCATTACAGCAGAGATCTATTGGCTAGGTTTTAAGCCAAAGAGTGACATGGGAATTTGGTTGGCAAGACGGAGGGGACTGATTGGAAGGAGGGTGATATAGAGAATGTGTAGTGCAAGAAGGATGAGAAGGTAAAGAGGAGCAGGTGTATGCAACAAGGAAGACGATCATATGAGGAAGATGCAAGGATTCATCACTGCATGGCAGATTTCTGGCTGGGATGACTGGCAGAACCCAATTGTGGCATAAAATACTATAGGAAAAGGACATTTTTTTCTCTTTCTTGGAGAGGATGTTATGTTGAATTTCATGTTGAACAACCAGATGGATGGTGATTATATAATTCTGAGTCTGATGGAGAGATTTTAGCTACAGATGGAGATTTGAGAATGATCAATAGACAGATAATAATTAAAACCTAACCAGCAATGACTGCCTAAGTATGTGTAAAATGAGAACATAAGAGTGCTAAAGAATAAAATAAGTAAGGGGACAGTTACTAAGGAACTAAGAAGAAGAAGAAGCCTGAAAACTAAAGAAAACCAGAGGAGGAGACCATTATGGAAATCACGTAAGAAAAGGATTTCTGAAGACCACATGAGTATGAGAAGTTAACTTTTCCCATATGGCAGGGGCTGAAAAATCTTTATTGTGATATTTACAATTTAGGTCATAGGTGACCTTGACAAGAGCCACTGAGAGGAATCAGAGAGTGGAAGTAACAAAGCTGTCTTTTATTTCAAGGCCAGCTCTAGATAGTGTAATATTTTCTATTTATTATTCTGAATCAAATTTTCCCTTCACATAGGTGGGTAAGTGTCTGGGGAGGAAGGAAGTGCAAATTTTATGAGTTTCAATGAAGAACTATGGTAAACATTTTATTTTGTTTCTACAAATATTTATCAAGCATCTGCTGTGTCAAAATCTATGCTAAGTGTTACAGATACAAAGATGGATAAGCCATGATCCCTGCCCCAAAGAGGCTCAAAATATATTTATGGAGACAGACAAATACACACTTCAATATGGTAAGTATCATGGTAAAGGTATGTGTAGATGCTGTGTTTATAACAGAAAAGATGAAATAGTTTTGCCTAAGGTAGTTCAGGAATGAAGATTGCAGAGAACAAAGGGCAATTTGGGATCCTGAAGAACTGATAAGATAATATGGGCATATCTCTCCTTAGTGCAGGTTATACGTTTCTGAAAATAAATAAACTACTGAATGATGAAGCAAGATATGCTGTATTTGTGATGTGGTTCCCATCTCAGCTTTATACTAAGCACCATATACTAAACCAGCTGTGGAATTCTCTCTTTAAAAAAAAAAATTTAATTTTTATTTTTATTTTTATTTTTTGAGATGGAGTCTAGCTCCTTTGCCCAGGCTGGAGTGCAGTGGCACAATCTCAGCTCACTGCAACCTCCGCCTCTCGGATTCAAGTGATTCTCCTGCCTCAGCCTCCTGAGTAGCTGGGATTACAGGCACCCACCACCATGCCTGGCTAATTTTTGTATTTTTAGTAGAGATGGGGGTTTCATCATTTTGACCAGGTTGGTCTCCAACTCCTGGCCTCAAGTGATCCACCCACCTTGACCTCCCAAAGTGCTAGGATCACAGGCTGAGCCATCACGCATGGCCAGAATTCTCACAATTGTTTCAAGCCACAATCTTGTTAACATGCTGTTCATACAATATCAGGTCAATCCACCCAAGCTGCAGTGATTTATATGATAATGCCCTTTATAAAGTAAAAGTACTTCTTTCAATCTTTAACTGTTTGCTGGTCTTTGCTTTCTTATTTATTGACTATTACCTTCAATGAGCCACTGAATATATAAAACTTTATGATATACTTTCTTGGTAATTTTTCAGCACTTCCAATAGCATCATTTGTATTTATTTTGTCAGCTACGAAGGATCAAAGCATTTTGCCAAAAGATATATTAATGGAAGAAAGACAGACCAAAGAGAAGTTAATACAGAGTTTAAAACAAAACAATGTATGCCACCACTCATAGTGAGGCACTGTGTGAAAGTCTCTCTAGGGCTCATTAGCTGAGAGCCTCCGCTAAGCATCAGTCTACTGAACTGGCTAACCTGTAATATACATTAATATATTGGAGGGCTGGGCATGGTGGCTCACGCCTGTAATCCCAGCACTTTGGGAGGCTGAAGTGGGCAGATCACCTAAGGTCAGGAGTTTGAGACCAGCCTGGCCAATATGCTGAAACCCTGTCTCTACTAAAAAAAAAAAAAAAAAAAAAAAACACACACACACACACACAAATTAGCCGGGCATGGTGGCAGGCACCTGCAATCCCAGCTACTCAGGAGGCTGAGGCAGGAGAATCGCTTGAACCCAGGAGGCAGAGGTTGCAGCGAGCAGAGACCGCGGCACTGCACTCCAGCCTAGGAGACAGAGTGAGATTCCATCTAAAAAAAAAAAAAAAAAAAAAATCAGAGAAAGGAGAGGACAAGCATAATTGTATAATATATTTGTGATAGAAAGACACTATAATCCATGCTATATAGGGCAGCATTAAGGGCAAAATGCAGAAAGAGAAGAAAAGTAAATTCCAGCATGTATACGCGTATGAATCCATGAGAGCACATGTGTAAGTTTAGTGTGGCGGAAGTGGACTGTACATGCTGTGGAAGATAGAAATAAGATTAGAAAGGTTAAATTCTGCATAAATTGTGAATGCCATCTTATGCTGGACAAAGGAATATGGGCTATATTATATAGAAAGAAACAACCTTCAAATGTTAAGTAGAAAAGTATACTAATCACTAGCACTGATGGAAATATGGAGAAAGTAACCGAGGTTGGAGAAGCTGAAAGCAGGGAGACCAGTTGAAAAGCTATTACAATGGTCCAGATGAGAGCCCTGGGAACCTAAACAAAGCCAATGGCAGCAGGAATGAAAGAGGCTGGGTGAGTACTCCTGGATCCCCAGGATATAAGAGAGTTTCTCTGTACAAGGTAACTGCAAGTCAGAGATTTCCTGTAGTGTTACGCAGGGGCAATCTCCTCACTCGACAAAAACACGAAAAAGCTAGAGAGAGAGTCAGCTTTTAGTAATGGATTAAGCCTATGGCCCTCCAATATACTAGATTACATTAATAGTCCCAATCAAGTAAGGTTGATCCTCCCACCCACATGCAGGATTCCACCCTGAAGAATACAGAGGCAACCTAGAGAGTCCAGGAGGAAAGGAGGAACCTCTAGTTGAGCAAGAAGATGGGAAGTCTAGCATGTCTCACTCACTGCTGCGTAAGGCCAACCGGAAGCAGCCTGAGTTAGGGGAGATAAGATGCTTTAACTTTACATAGAGTTGGAATTTTATAATTGCACCATGGATACACCAATGACTAAAGGGACACTTTTTTTGTGACTAGAAGTAATGGGGAAATTTTTTATATGTGATCTGAAAAGTCATGACACTTGCTTTAGATTTCACCTGAAAGAGAAACAAGCTCTCCAGTATAAATGTGAATAGGCAGGGGCAGAAAGATAAAGTAGTATTAGGAGTAATCCCCAAGGCCTTCTTTGTTCATGTAAAACAAGCTCAAATAATAGATTATTAACTATATAGTTCAAGCCACCTGAGTTCCCTTCCTCTTCTCAATTCCTTCTTTCCACCAGATGTAGTCATCTTTTTGAATTCAGATTATCATTCACATGCATTTCTTTTCATTTTACTCTATATGTGTTAATTAAGAATATATATATACAAATGCTTTGCAAATTTTTAGAATTTATATCAGTGGTATTATATTATGTATATTTTTAAGCTACCAGCTTTTCCAGGGAATTATAATTGTTGATTCTGTAACAGTAATTTGTTCATTTTCACTGGTATATGGTATCCCATTATGTAAACATGGCACATTTTATCCATTATTTTGTTAATAGGCACTTAAGTTGTTTCAATTTTATTGCTATTATAAATCTGCTCTGAGCATTCTTTATATGTGTTTTCTTTTCTATGTTCAAGAATTTCTTTGGGATATATACTCAAGAATGGAATTTCTTGCTTTGTTTTCTTCCACATATATTAAACAGAATTTGATTATTTGCATCCTTGGTTAATGATACATCCTCATCATTAGTCCATATGTGGCTGTTTTTGTTTGGCTAGCTGGTATAATCATCTAATAAGCACCCTCGAAACCACTACTAAACATAAAAGCTAGTTCATACAATATTTACATATAAACAGTATAACCCCTCATCACAAACCCTGACTCTCCTGACCCAGAAGTAATCATTAATTTGAATCCCATGTTCATTGTCCCCTTGCTTTCTTTTTATTGTTATTTTATTACATCTATAAGTATTCCTAGAGATTTATTTTTAACTGTTTATTTTCATAAAAATAATTTCATGAACATTTACCCCTACATCACACCATACACAAAAATCAATTCAAAATGCATCTTATTTTGAGCTAAATAAAAAATTTAAAACAGCATATCAAAATTTGTTGGATGCAGCTAATATAATAATATGAGGGAAATTTATAGCAGTACATGCTTATATTAGAAAAAAAGAAAAAGGTCTAAAATCAATGACCTCAGTTTCACCTTAAAAGGCTAGAAAAGGAACAGTAAAGAAAACTCAAGGCTGGGTGTGGTGGATCACACCTGTAATCCCAGTACTTTGGAAGGCTGAGGCAGGGGGATCACAAGGTCAGGAGTTTAATACCAGCCTGGCCAACATAGTGAAACCCTGTCTCTACTAAAAATACAAAAATTAGCTGGGTGTGGTGGCAGGCACCTGTAGTCCCAGCTACTCAGGAGGCTGAGGTAGGAGAATCACTTGAACCTGTGAGACAGGGGTTGCAGTGAGCTGAGACCATGCCACTGCACTCCAGCCTTGGTGACAGAGTGAGACTCCATCAAAACAAAACAAAAAACCTCAAAATAAGATGAAGAAAGAAATAATAAAGATCTATCAGAAAACTATGAAAGAAATAAAACCAATAGAAAGAAATCAACAACCAAAAAAATCAGTTAATTGAGAGATCCCTTGCCAGGCTGATCAGGAAAAAAGAAAGGACACAAAATATGAGTATCAGAAATGAGAGGTCACATCACTGTAGATTCCACAGATTTGAAAAGGATAATGAGAAAGTATTATGAGCAACATTGTGCCAGTAATTCAACAACTTGGATGAAATAGGCAAATTCCTTAAAAGGTACAAAACTACCAAAATTCACTCAAGAAGAAATAAATAACTAAATAGCACTATTTAATTTAAAAATTCTTGATGCAAAACAGAAAAAGCAGGGGTTGCAGTCCTAATTTCAGACAAAACAGACTGTAACCCAACAAGGATTAAAAAAAAAAACAAAGAAGAACATTACATAATGGTAAAGAGTTCAATTCAACAAGAAGACCTAATATTCTAAATCTATATTCACCAATGCAGGTGTACCCAGATTCATAACACAAGTTTTTAGACACCTATGAAGTAACTTAGATTCACACACAATAATAATGGCAGACTTCAACAGATCATTAAGACAGAAAATTGATAAAGAGATTCAGGCCCTGAACTCAACACTTGACCAAATAGACCTAATAGACTCTACAGAATTCTCCAACAAAGACAACAGAATATACATTATTTTTATCACCACATGGTACATACTCTAAAATCAAACATGCAATCAGACATGAGACAATGTTCAGCAAACTCAAAAAAACTGAAATCATATCAACCATACTCTCAGACCACAGCACAGCAAAAATAGAAATCAAGGCCAAGAAAATCACTCAAAACCATGAAAGTACGTGGAAATTAAACAACCTGCTCCTGAATAACTCTTGGGTAAATAATGAAATTAAGGCAGAAATCAACAAGCTTTTTGTAATAAGAACAAAGACACAACATACCAGAATCTTTGGGACACAGCTAATGCAGGGTTAACAGGGAAATTTATAATACCAAACACCCACATCAAAAAGTTACAAAGATCTCAAATTAACAACCTAACATTACAACTGGAAAAACTAGAGAAGCAACAGCAAATTAACCCCAAACCTAGCAAAAGACAAGAAATAACCAAAATCAGAGCTGAACTTCAGGAAATAAAGATAGAAAAAGCCATACAAAAGATCAATACATTCACAAGTTGACTCTTTGAAAAAAACTTACAAGATAGACCACTAGCTAGACTAATAAAAAAGAAAAGAGAAGATCCAAATAAACACAATTAAAAATGGCAAAATGTATGTTATCACTGACCCAACAGAAATAAAAATAACCATCAGAGACTACTGTGAATATGTCTATGCACACAAACTAGAAAATCTAGAAGAAATGGATAAATTCCTGGACACATACATCCTCCCAAGACTGAACCAGGAAGAAATTGAATTGCTGAATAGACCAAAAACAAGCTCTGAAACAGAATCAGTAATAAATAGCCTACCAACTGAAAAAAGCCCAGAACCAGATGGATTCATGCGTGAATTCTACCAGATGTACAAAGAAGAGCTTGTACCATTCCTGCTGAAGCCATTCCAAAAAATTGAGGAGGAGAGATTCTTCCCCAACTCATTCCATGAGGCCAGCATTGCCCTGATACTAAAACCTGGCAGAAACAAAACAATAAAAGAAAATTTCAGGCCAATATCCTTGATAAATATAGAGGCAAATATCCTTTTAAAAATACTAGTAAACTAAATCCAGCAGCACATGAAAAAGCAAATCCACCATGATCAAGTAGGCTTTATCTCTGGGATTCAAGGTTGGTTCTACATATGCAAATCAATGAATATGATTAAACACATAAACAGAGCTAAAGACAAAAACCACATGATTATCTCAATAGATACAAAAATGGCTTTCGATAAAATTCAACACCCTTCATGTTAAAAACCCTCAGTAAACCAGGCATTAAAGGAACATACTTCAAAATAGTGACAGCCATCTATGACAAACCAACAGCCAACATTATACTGAATGCGCAAAAGCTGGAAGCATTCCCCTTGAAAACTGGAATATGACAAAGATGCCCACTCTCATCACTCCTATCCAACATAGTATTTAAAGTCCTGGCCAGAGCAATCAGACAAGAGAAAGAATAAAAGGCATCCAAATAGGAAAAGAGCAAGTCAAATTATCCCTGTTTGCGAACAACATGCTTCTATATCTAAAAAACCTTATGGTTTTTGTGCAAAAGCTCCTTGACCTGATAATCAACTTCTGCAAAGTTTCAAGATACAAAATCAGTGTACAAAAATCAGTACAAAATCAATGTACAAAATCAATGTACAAAAATACACTAACAGCACCCAAGCCAAGAGCCAAATTAAGAACACAATCTCATTCACAACTGCCACACACAAAAAATAAAATACCTAGAAATGCAGCTAACCATGAAACTGAACAATCTCTACAATGAGAATTACAAAAACTGCTCAAAGAAATCAGAGATGATACAAACAAGTGGAAAAACACTCCATGCTCATGGATAGGAAGAATCGATTTTGTTAAAATGGCCGTACCGCCCAAAGCAATTTACAGATTCAATGCTGTTCCTATAAAACTACTGATGACATTCTTCACAGATCTAGGGAAAATTATTTTAAAATTTATATGGAACTAAAAAGGAGCCCAAATAGCCAAGGGAATCCTTAGCACAAAAGAACAAAGCTAGAGGCATCACATTACCCAACTTCAAACTATACTACAGGGCTACAGGAAACAAAATATCATAGTACCGGTACAAAAACAGGCACATAGACCAACAGAACAAAATAGAGAGCCCAGAAATAAAGCCACACACCTACAACCATCTGATCTTTGACAAAGCTGACAAAATCAAGCAATGGGGAAAGGAATCTCTATTCAATAAATGGTGCTAAGATAACTGGCTAGCTATTTGCAGAGGATTGAAATTAGATCCTGTCCTTACACCATACACAAAAATCAATTCAAGATGGATTAAACACCTAAAAGCGCTATATGTGTATATGACAGTTTCATGGAATGTATGTGTGTGTATACACATATATGTGTATATACATACACGTTTCATGAAACTATGATACAATACTACATATGTACCTATGTATATACATACATATACACATAGAAACACATCTATCAAATTGTATACTTTAAACGTGCAATTTATTGTATGTTAACTAACCCTTAACAAAGCTGTTAATAAAACAACTACCATTATAAGGATACATTGTACATCTATTCTTCTAGTTTTGTTAAATGTTCCATTATATAGTTAGAAACCACATGATTCATTGCATAGTGTATACTATATATTCCTGTTTAATAGAACCATATATCATTCTGTGGTATGACTGTGGTATAGAAAACTGGTAGAATTCCTTTTAAACCCATACCACCCTTGTTCCACAGTAGTGGAACTTTTAACATGGCATATGGCTGCTGGGAATAAATAATACATTTCTCAGCTTCTCTTCAGTTTAAAGTGTGGTCATTTGACTAAGTTCTGCCCAATGGGTGTGAGTGTAAGTGAAGTGTATTACTTCTTCTTTTTTCTTTAAAAATAGAAGATGTTCCATTTAACTTCTAACACTTTCTAACATACTCTGTACTGCTGCTTGAAAGGCTGATTGATGGCAAGAAGTTTGGGACTATATTATAGAGCAAGAAGATTGGAGGAGCTTGGTTTCTTACACATCCTGGTGGAACAAAACGGCCTTCTTCATGTTTTTAAGAAAGAAAAAAATATATTTTCATGTTGTCCATGTGACTATGATTTTGTTTTCCTATTTTCCAGCCAATCCTAGATCCTGACAATTACAAAATTTCATATCTGTACAAGATTATGTCCTATAAATAAACTCTAGAATAAATGGTAATCAGAAGATTTTGGATAGCAGAGTTGGGAAAGGTGAGGATGTTTTTGTTGTATAAACAAAAAACCAAACACACACACACACAATTGTTCAAACTTTAGACTGTAGTCCCTTGGAAGGTAGACCATATCTTCAAGGACGTAGCAAGAGGAGGAAATGTAGACTGTCTTAGTCTGTTTTGTGTTGCTTTAACAGAATGTTGGAGACTTCCAACACTGCATAATTAATTGTAAAAAAGATGTTTTTTTCTTATAGTCCTGGAGACTGAGAACTCCAAGATTCAGGGGCCACATCTGGAGAGGGCCTTTTTGTTGCATCAGAACTTTGCAGAAGGCATCATACAGACAGCATCTGAGAAACAAGGAAAGATAGGACCAAACTAGCTTTTATACCAAATCCACTCTTGTGATAAGAAACCCACTTCTGAGATAACAACATTTGTCACCTCTTAAATGTCCCACCTCTCAAGACTGTTGCACTGGGGATGAAGTTTTCAATACATAAATTTTAGGGGACACAGTCAAACCATAGCATGGGCAAAATTCAAAATTTTGGTGTTCATTGACTATTTCCTTTCACTTTTAGCAGAGCCCTATAAAAGAGAGAGAAATTCAATTGACAGCTAACTAGTCTGCAAGTAGAGACGGAGAATGGGCCTCTGGGCAAGAAAAAAGTGCTTTCTGCCTGTGGCCTGCAATAGAAGTAGACTTGGAACCTGGCTATCAGGAGACTTGCATGGTTATAAGAGCCAAATACTTTTTGTTCCCCAGACATAAGGTACAACAGATGATAGAATCAAAGCTAAAATGTATGCAGCTTGTAAATTGATTTTCATCTTGTCTAATATTTGAGACAACTACTTGTTATGACAATAAAAAGTTGTTTGCTTAAAACATAAGAATCAGAAATAACCTTACAGATAGCACCCTAGGATTTCTTCATTATTTCTATACAACCAAATAAAAATTAAAATTGAAAATTAAAATTAAAAAATCAATCAGTAACATTGTAGGGTAATTCATGTGGTTGTTTTCTATGTAACATTAACTTATTTAACATTTTATTCTCACTGAAGAGTTTGCTTTATTGATGCCTTGTGTTTGGAACCCAGCAGTATAAATTGTAACATTTCACAATACCTAAACTCTGATGGAATTATTAAAGTGTCATAACAAGTCAAGTAGAAAAATCATAGAGAGACTATTAACGATTTAATAGTTCTAGTTCATGTGGGAATGCTAATCCCACTGAAGTACAGAAGTTATGGTTATAATGATTAAGAACTTATAAGAAGAGAAATGAAAAATGTGAAATTCATATTAAAAGTATGATATAAAACAATTATTATAAATTGACAGTGAGTCATGCAGTAAAATTTAAGCTAACTTTCCTAGGAAACTATTACCTTGTGAATTTGAACATTTATACCGATTTATCTCACATGGGCAGTACTCAACCCTCCCATTTTTATTAACCTTAGAAAAATGTGGTTGCTTCAGGATGTAGATAGTGCTGTCAATGACCTTCCCAGATACCCTCTGATCTTTTTTGCCATTTTCAGGAATCTCTCCTCTGCCTTCCCTGTGTTTTTTCTCCCACAGGCAGTACCTTCTTTTAGAAAACCTCTCATGTAACTGGAACATCTTTACCTACATGCACAGAGAGCAGGAGTACAAGGAGTTTATGTCCACGGTGGAGGCTCTTAGTCAATGACTGACCTGTGAGTCCAGATGAAAGCTCAGTGCCTCTGTACTGTATTGCAAAGGGACACTTCTGATGTGTAACATACACTTCAGAGGTCCCCTTGCCTGAGAGGCTGAAGGAACCCTCCATAGTCCTTGCTTGGCTACTTCCCCACTCTCTGTTCTTTTCCAGCTCCCTACTTTTTTTGTTTCTCCAGGAGCACTTTCTCAATAAATCATTTGCACGAGAATTTGAGCTTCAGAGATTGCTTCTCTGGCACCTGATGAGACAAAAGGGCTTATAAATGGACTTATTTTGGACAACAACAAAAAAAGTAAAGTCTGGGAGTAGGGTTAGGGCAGTTACATAATATTTGCTCTAACGATACAGTAATATTGCCAAGTTTAAATTATTAATTAAAGTGTAAGAACTAATAGATTAGTAGAACTCATTAAAACACTTTTGGGAAAAAATGATTACAGGACTGAATAAAAAGAGTTGGCAGAAAACAATATAGCACAACCT
Organism: Pan troglodytes; assembly: GCF_028858775.2. Taxonomy (NCBI): domain Eukaryota; kingdom Metazoa; phylum Chordata; class Mammalia; order Primates; family Hominidae; genus Pan; species Pan troglodytes. The sequence goes on from NC_072398.2 coordinate 135,351,893, forward strand.
GTAAGTGTATAGCCATTTCCATTGGAAAGTAATTAGATGTGTTGGACTATATGTTAGCAACTTATTCCTAAGCAAATTAATATTTTAGCATAGTGATGGCTATTAGTGCTGTACCCTGCAAAGCAGTACATGATAATCAGGCACCTCTAAAGCAGAGTTTGTCAACCTCCACTCTATGGACATCCTAGGCCAGACAATTCTGTGTTGTTGAGAGGCGTTGTGCACATCAAAGCATGCTTAGCATCACTGGTCTCTACCAACTAGACACCAGTAGCACCCTCTTCCCAGTCATGACTGTTGAAAATGTCTCCAGATCTCCCCAGATAACCCCAGAAGGAAAAAATTACTATTTAAAGTCAAGTGATCTGCTTGCTCAAGAAGATCGGTAAACTCATTTACTATGAAGAATCTAAAATATTTACATATAATAAATATATTTGTTTTGATTTCTACTATCTTTTATACGTATAAGTCATTCACTTTTTAGAAAATCACATTCTAAATGAAGACACAATAGCTTACTTTACTGGTTGACAAGACTGGATAGTCTTTTTGAGAAATGCCAGCATCGATAAAACTAGTTCATACAGAAGTACAGAATTAATCACATAGAGATAATTGTGATATTTTTTCAAATGGAACTTTTGTTCATACATATTTAAATTCTGGTTATAAAGATATAAATATTTGCCCAGACTTCTATGGACAGAATTCCTAACAAATAATCTTTTCAGATAAAGATTATTATAACTCTGTTCTGCATACTTGTCTATACAGTATAGTATACTGCATGAATAATTTATTTTGTGAATAGGATGATCAGATTGATGAGATTTTTCAGGAGTAGTGAAGAGAAGGGAGAGTTACCAATGGCATGGTTGGGCTAGAAAGTATTACAGTTGAGTTGACATTATTGTATCAATATCAACCCACAGCAGGTATGGCAGTATTAACCAGATCAGTGTATATACAGCCTTCTCTCATTCAATGATTTATTAGTGACTTGAATGGGGATCTAAAAAGAATGGCTTGTCAAGTTTCCGGATGACAAAGTTTAAAGAAATTTACATATATTATATAATAAAATAAAAAATTAAAAGTGTGAGAAATATATGTTTTAACAAAAATGCGCTTAACAAAATGAAAAGAAAGAAAGAAGTGGAGAAGTCAACATATTAGCTTCAAAATCAAAGGCCCTGCTCCTCTTTCTATTTTCCTCCAGCAATGGCAGGATCCATCTGCACAACTCCTATACTGCATCCAGTTAATCACTAGGTTTCCAAGCCTTGTTGGAAAGCATACCAGGAATTCATGACCTCCACTGCATGGGAGGTGTCGCTGCCTGAGTCAAGGCCTCATTATTGCTGCCTGACTGTAATAGGTGCCTAATTCATCTTCTTCTAGCCACACTCACTTTGAATTCACTCTAGCATGGTAGTCATAGTTCACTCTCAGAAACATGCACTGGACCACTTCTGCCTCTTGCTAAAAACCTAGATATGGTTCTCTCCTCTCCTTCCTTCTCCAGGCTCTCCTGTCACTCGTTTCACACCTACTCTCCATTAATACCAAAGTCCTGATAGTGTTGACATAAAAATATCATGCTATTTCTTGCCTCCATGAATCCACTCAGATTGCTCTTTCAATCTGCAATGCATTTCCCAAAAGTTTAGTCATGGGCCTAAGCCCTATTCATCTATCATGATTTAATTCAGGCCTGATTTCCTCCAGAAAGCCTCCGCTCAATCCCAAAATTAGACCAATGTTTCAGCAGCATTCTGCACATAGTGTTCAGGGAGGAAAGATACACAGCCCTTTCTCTATTTCCCTTCTTCACACTCTTCCCCATGCACGAGTAAGAGTGAAGAGCCAAGTTTATTTCATTCTTCATTATACTACTGGGTGAAGTTTTAAGTATGATGAGGAGAGATGTTAACCTTTGGATTCTGTGTCAGTTTAACAAAGCTGCCATACAAAATACCACATACTGAGTGGCTTAAGCACAGACAATTATTTTCTCACAGTTCTGGAAGCTGGAGGTCCAAGATCAAGGCGTCAGCAGGTTTGGTTTCTTCTGAGGCCTCTCTTTCTGGCCTCAAGGATGGCCACCTTCTCACCATGTCCTCACACGACCTCTCCTCTGTGCTCGTTCACCTGGAGTGTCTCTGTGCATTCCAAATCTCCTCCTCCTATAATGACATTAGAATGGACTGCAGACACAATTCAGTCCATAACAAATTCCAAGTAAGATTCATCAATTTTTGAACTCTTTTTTTTTTTTTTTTTTTTTTTTTTTCAGAAGCCTGAGGAGGTAAGGTTTATCCCGGAACTTGTTGCCTCACAGGAAGTGCCTCTGCCATTTATCTTTCTCCACACTGTCATAGCAAAAGGCAGGAGAGATGGTGAAGAGCCAGTCATCTGCTGCTGCCTCAAAGTTCCAAGCCATCTTTCTGGCCAAGATGTTCCATCAGTCCTCTAACTCTTCTTCCCATATAAATGAAAGGAGATTTTCACCAATTTATCTCATCTCCAGCCTCTTGACCCAGTTGATATGACTCAATTTTATCCCTGTAAAATTGATAATGCCAACTGCCAATTCATTCAATGTTTACTTCAATAGTTCTGTTGTGGTCTTATGATTATCCCCATTTTACAGACACAGAAACTGAGGTTTTGGAAAATTTACTTATTCAAGATGGCATACTCATGAATGGAAGACCTGGGATTTGAAACACAACTCACTGAATCCCAAAATCTGGACTCTTTCTGATAAGTCAGACTATCAGAAAGAGTATGGCATATACTCTGGACACCCAGAAAGTCATTAGCTATTACTTGTGAATTGACAATTACATCAATAGCTGCATAGTTTTTCCTAAATGTATTTGATTCTAAACAAAATAATGTTCTCATACTTTAGAAAAAATAACCTTAGTTATAAATAAAATAATTCTGAAAATAACAGATTCTGGCATCTTAGTAGATAAACATGCTTAGATTAAAAGAAAGTTCTCTAGAATAAGTTGCTGTTAGAAATTTAATCTATATGCTTTAATGTTTTCTTTTGATACAACAAATATAGTGAATCAAAGTAATTTACTTACTTTCATTTTAATAAACAAAACTGAACAAAAAATAAAAGGTAAAGTAAAGCATCTTTCATTTCACATTTATCACAAAATCCCAGCATTTAAAAATACAAATAATATTTAAAGAAGCCTTCTTCTCCTTCTTTTCCTCCATCTTCCCCTCCCACTCCTCCTTCTCCATCTTCTCTTGCAAATATCTTCTTAAAGTAAGGAATAGTGTCACTGAATTGGATCTTTATACCAAGTGGAGCACCAAGTCCATTCTTGTATTTTATTTTCTCTGAAAAATACTATAAAATCTGGTTCCCCACAGCTATCCTACAACAAGGAGGAGAATGCAAACCATACATTTGCAAAATTCTGTAATTTTTAAATTGTGATACTCTAAACACCATTGTTTCATCTTGGACAGCTGGTTTTCTCCTTTCTTTAGAATTCAAAAGCTGTAATAATACCTACACATATTACTTATTTGATTCAGACAACTTAAGAACTACAAGATTCTGTTTCAAAATATCTTGTTTATTAATACTATATGATAATATCACAAATACATCTTGAAAGTATGAGAAAATATGTGACATGGATTAGTGATAATGACATAAAAAACACCAACGCAGCATTCACATCAACAAGCAAATGGAACAGAAATCCTGCATTTTTGGATCAGGCCTTATGCAATTATGAAACACCATTTCTTAAAGATAAAAGCATATGTAATAATAATAACAATTTTACATAAATGTCTACATACATCTCGGAAAAATATATTGTCAGAATATAATTTTTTTCTGGAACACCACTAATATTTTCTTGGGAAAAGCTGAGTTGTTGACTTGCAGAGTGCAATAGTTTGGATGTTTGACCCTTCCAAATCTCATTTTGAAACTGATCCTCAATGTTGGAGGTAGGGCCTACAGGGAGGTTCTTGGGCTATGAGAGTGGATCCCTCATGAATACATTAATGCTCTCCTTTGGCGAGAGGTGAATGAGTTCTCACTCTCTTAGTTCCTGTGACAGCTGGGTGTTAAAAAAGAGCTTGGCACTTCCCCTCACACTCTCTCGCCTCATCTCTCACAATGTGATCTGTGCACACACCGGCTTCCTTTCCTCTTCTGCCATGAATGGAAGCAGTCTGAGGCCTCTCAAGGTACCAATGCTGGTACCATGCTTCTTGTATAGCTTGCAGAACTGTGAGCCAAATAAACTTCTTTTTTTTAAAAAAAAAATAAGTTATCCATGCCTGAGGTATTTCTTTATTATTTATTTATTTATTGATATAGAGTCTCACTTTGTTGCCCAAGCTGGAGTGCAGTGGTGCACTCTTGGCTCACTGCAACCACCAATTCCCTGCAATCTCTGCCTTCTGGGTTCAAGCAATAATTATGCCTCAGCCTCCCAGGTAGCTGGGATTACAGGCATGCACTACCATGCCTGGCTAATTTTTGTATTTCTAATAGAAATGGGGTTTACCATGTTGGCCAGCCTGGTCTTGAACTCCCGACCTCAGGTGATCCACCCACCTCGGCCTTGCAAAGTGCTGGGATTACAGGCATAAGCCACTGTCCCCAGCCAGGTATTCCTTTATAGCAACACAAATGGACTAAAACACAGAGTAATTTCTATAATAATAGTTCAGTTTTCTTAAATCCTTCTGACTTCCTAACAGGAGAAACTGTCAAAGAGTTGAAGATTATTTTTACAAATGAGAGACATATAGAAAAATGTTTAAAGCAAATAAGAGTATGGAATTTGGATCTGCAATGAATTTATTATCATAAACTTTCATTCACAGGTACTCATTCTTCGTCTTTCCATCTCTCTCACTTACACACACAAACACACAGTTACACACATATAACATATTCAGATCCTCTAGTTCAGATCTTACTAAGACAGACAGCAGCTTTGGCTATGGTGGTGGTTTGTTTGAATGTTCCATGGGTAAGTCCATTCTCCAGATATTCTTAGAGAGAAGAAAGCCAGCTCAAGTTTTCAGTAATAAGCCTAATTCACCTAACATGGTCTCTGTCTTGGAGTGGAGATCCGTTTTCTCCAGGTCAATTTTCTTTCTCATATAGATTCATTTGGCCTTCTGAATTCTTCATTCTAACTAGATTATACTTACCTACAAATAAACAAATGCAAATTAAATTTCTCAACAACCATTATAAATTTTTTTTCTCTCCTTTCACTCTCTTTGTGGTTTAACTTAGAACATGAGTTTTCTGTTTCTGGATCAACTATGGTTTCAACACATGCTGTTGTGCTGTTTACTAATGACTGGTCAAGCTTGCTCTTAGAGTTTGCCAGAGTGTTACAATAGTTACTGCTACTTTTTTTCTTTTAATCAATGGAGACTGCCTTTAGAGCTGAGATTTTCTCAAAGTGGAATTTTATGGACAAGAGACACGAGATCTTGAGGCTAACTTTATCCCATGGGAGAAAAAAGGAGACATAAAGTAGAAAGCTTACCAAAATTTTACTTAAAATTCTAGACTTTCATGCCACTGAATTTAAGAACATGGGAAATATATCTTGTGTCTGAATGAATTAAAACCTGAACCATTCCAAATTGTTTTGAGCCAAGCTTTCACAATGTTAATTTATTTAAGCTGTTCAGGCCTCATCTCAGATCACATTCATCATAATAATGGTAACACTTTTAGATCTAGGACACAATTTGTCATTTAAAAGAAATGCATGGAATGCTATATTTAAGATACCTTATTTTAAATTACAACAAATCTCTAAAGCAAATATCCCTTGCCCTCAAGCTCCATTTGTTAATTCTCCATTAAAATGCATCCTTTTCTCACTTACTGTTCCAATGAGCATACCCACCCACTTACCATGAAATCATTATTAAATATTGATCAGAACCTTAGCTTCATCCAAAGGTATAGTATGTAGTTAATCACAGCTTCAAAGAGAAGCTTTTGTATTTTAAACACATTTTGAAACTTTATAAGGCCAATCATGTCAAGATTAGGCCTTAGATTTTAAACTATGCCATTAGCAAAATGAGGCATCTTTAAGCATGATTTGTATCAACAAACAAAAATGGGACCATTCCAAGAATGTACGAAAATTAATACAGTAATGAAAAATGATCTCCTTTAAGTAAAATTAAAAACATGTGAGATTAAAATTACCATATCCTTTTCTCTAGCTCCTCTTTTAAAAAATCTCTTTCTCTATGTGATCTTCTATACTTATCAATTACTGAATAAGTCATTCTTCTGTTGGCCTGATTATAAAATCCTTTGCCTTCATTAAAAGAATAAAATAATTCCAAGAACCATTTGCCTGGACTCTGCAGGGGATCAGAAAATGCCACCCCAAAATATGCCACTTTGGCATAAGAATTATTTTGAGTTGAAGACAAGTAAGAAACACCAGAGGCAGAATAAAAACTCTCTGCCATCCCTTATCTGGCCAAAAGCAGGACATAAATTCCATTTGTAAAGGTGTCTCCCTCTCCTATAACAAGAAGGGGAGGATAACTCTTAGACTTTTAATCACCAGAGATGACTCAAGACTCTTATCAACCCACAAATGGCACCAGAGGAAGCTGCATGACAAACCTTACTGAACAACCCTTATCTCCCACTAGTTTCTCCATATATTTGCCTTTCCAGAGTTTCCCACCCTAAAAAGCCTAAATCCGTTTTCCTTTGTTTCGTTACTTCTCTGCAATGTGTTATTCTTTGTTAAGATGCTACAGAAGCCTGAAGTTCTGACCACCCCTTTGAGTTACATGTCAGTGAAATTCTCCCACCTATATATGTGCTGTAGGTGTTAATAAACTTCGTTTTTCTCTTTGTCTGTTTAATCTGCCTTTTGTCAGTTTAATTTACAGGGCCCCAGTCAGAGAACCTAGGAGGGTAGAGAAAAAGTTTATTTATTCTCCTTTATAACTTCAAATCTATCTTGCTAACTGGGACAGAGAGAGGAAATAAAGTCGCATGTAATGGTTGTATACAAGGTTTCTTTATTGGTTACCATTCTCCCTCATGCCATGTGAACAAGCGAAAGGGCAGGGTAAAGAGCATAACAATTTGAAAAATTATTTCTTCTTTTCTGTTTATCATGCTTCCTACCACACACAAATACAATAAATAAAAGGGCTATTTAGAAGGTCCTCTAAAATAGAACAAAACACACTAACTTCCTTTCTGTTCTGTCCTCCAGGGCCACGAAGAAAATATTCTTGAATACAAACTGGTAGGAAAAAAAGTTTACACCAATAGAAATCCAGGCACTGTTCATAGAGCATCCTTTTTTCTTATCTGATGCTGAATCTGAGGAGGTATTTCACAACTCTGTAAATCTTAGGTAACTGATAGCAGTACAAAATTTTTATCTCAAGTTATGCAGATTCTGATCTGTCTGATAGAAGTTTGTCTTCCCTTCCTCCCTGTGGAAAAACCAGTTTTATGTCCACTTGCAAATTCACTTCAGTATTTCTGATCTGTAAATGTGACTGTATTTTTGAGTCTCTTTTAAAACAGTTTTAACATTTGCCTTGTCTCATCAATGAATGAGTTAAATAAAATGTTTAACACATATTCATTTTTATACTGTACTAGAGTCAGGATTTTTCCTCTTATTTGAAAATTATCTTTTACCATGTCTCAATATGCCTTTACCCTGCTCAAATCCATTGGCTGGTGTCTCAGAGTACTGTCAATTCAGTATTAAATGTCCGCCGTAGTCCTAGTACCTCTTCCACCAGTCTTTGCTCAGTTAACATGGAACTGATTACAATTGTTTTAAAGCCTCCATGCTGATTCACATCTTTATGCCTTTGTATAAGCTGATCATATGTTTGAAATGCCCTCTCTTCCCTTCTTTTCTGCCCAAGAAATTTTACATACATCTTTTACAGCTCTGATTTTACATTGTCTCTTCCAGGAAGCATTTCTTGATTCCTGCTTCTGCTGCCACCCCACCCACATCCACAGGACACATTTAAGGAGCTGTTAAAGAAAATCAGAGCCAGACAGAAATTAAAGTGGTGAAGTTAAATTATACATTTAGAAAACTATTGTAGTAGAGAAAAAGAGACTCCAGTATGGAACCTAGCTCAATTCGAAATACAGCATGAACAAGTGGGGATTTATAGCCAAGAAGCAGGATCAGTGGACAGAAAATTACTAAGCAGTGAAGGGAGGATTCTGGCTAAACGACCTGACAGGATTCTTGCTGAAGGCAGGCCAATATAATCAAACACCAAGGCTGAAGAATTTGGAATTTGATCAGATATTAAGGGTGATCAGATATTGAGGGTGGGGATTCTTGCTAAACGAACTCAGCAGGATTTTTGCTAAGACTGGATGATACAAAGAAACATGCAGAAATCTAAAGATTGGGAGGCAGTTGAGAAGAGGGCTCAGAAGAGCCTGACCAAAGTTAGGTTAAGGAGAGAATTGTTTTCAGAACTGCAGTTCATTCCAGACAGCTTATGCAAAGGGATGGAGAGGATGGGAGATACTGGGAGATGAGGCTGAAAAGTAATAGGAACTACAGTTATTGAATATAGCACATCCAGGTGCATAAAAGTGAGAGTTCCACTCAACTCCAAGTAGGTCAGGGAACAACTGGAATATTCTTTTCTCCATTGGGCACACACTGCAAATTACATTTAAAAAAAAAAAAAAAACAACTCTTCCAGTAGCAATAGAATAATGATGAGTTAAAAAAAAATGACATAAGAAAACTAGGGCGATTTCTCTTCGAAAAGAACTCAGAAGATAGGGAGGCAGTGCGGGTTCTGGCTTCAAATCTCAATTTCATTCCTCACTGATGGACAATATTGGAAACTGGCGATACTGACAATTACAATTTCTTTCTCTTTTTCTTTTTCCTTTCTTTTTTTTTTTTTTTTTTTTTTTTTTTTTTGAGACGGAGTCTTGCTCTGTCCCTCAGGCTGGAGTGCAGTGGCGCGATCTTGGCTCACTGCAAGCTCTGCCTCCCGGGTTCACACCATTCTCCTGCCTCAGCCTCCCGAGTAGCTGGGATTACAGGCATGTGCCACCATGCCCAGCTAATTATTTTGTTTTGTATTTTTAGTAGAAATGGGGTTTTACCTTATTAGCCAGGCTGGTCTCGAACTCCTGACCTCAGGTGATCTGCCCGCCTCGGTCTCCCAAAGTGAATACTGGCAATTTCTTATGCCTCCATGTCTTCATCTGTAGAACGGGAGTAGTAATAATGTTTACTTCATATGTTGTTGTGAAGGTTAAATAAACACATATAAAAGCTTTAATAATGTCATTTTAAATTTCTTAATTAATATTAGCTATATTATCTTAACTACAGTCAAACACTGAGAATTGTCGGAAGGATAAGTTAGATTTAGTCTTGGATGGAGCCTTTAAAATAGGATCCACAGTGGAAATTTCAGGAAGAAAGATTTGAGCTCTGAGACATAAAATTGGAACAGGCTGCCTTTGGGGGGTGTAGTGTATTTCCTATTTCCTGTGATTTTTAAGTCAAGACTGGCTAGTCACATGGTAAATAGGTTAGGTGAGAGTGGATGAGATAAATTTGAAATACCTTTCAATTTTGGATTCCTATATTCTACTTCAAGGCAACTGCTATCAACCAATAGGCTTTACTTCTCACATGTCTTATATACTAATGAATGTACCCCATCTTCACCTAAACTGAGGCTCCTCGATGATGAGATCACTGTCAGATTCATTACTATTTATCTTTTTATTTCCAGCATTTTAGCACCTTACACATGGTAGGGGCTCAATACTCTGTGTTTAAATAATTAAATATACACTCTTGTACCAAAGGTTGTTTTCCAGGAAATCATGCAGCCTACCTGTCCTTGCCAATAAAACCCTCATATCAGGTGTCCCTGAAGGAATCATGGGACATATATTATGCCATTTAATTCTTTCACTTGTGAGTTGCTGCTAGTAAGTAGTTAGATAGATTTTACAGAATGATTCTATAAAAGTTAATTCAGAAAGGTAGATGCTCAACACAACCACTGGTGGATCCCAGCCTACTTAAACTCCAGATTCTTAGGGTCTAGTTTCTCAGTTAGAACCCTGATCAAGTATTAGAGAGGCAATCAGTCAACATTATTGAATGCTAGGAGCTAAAATCAGAAAAAAAAAAACAAGAAAAAATCCCTAGTTGTTATACACTAAAATGTAGAAAGTGAGAAATAAACATTACTTCTCTTCCTTAGAAAAATAGATGTTTCCTAATATTGTGGACTAAAATTATAAAAACCAAACTTGGTGAAATCAGTTAGAACAAGCAAGGCAGATTAAGGGTCTTGGATAAAAAGGAGAAAGGAGACCATTAGAGACACAAGTGGGTCATCTGCATCGAGGTGGTGGTGTTAGGGAGTCCAAAAATATGCAATAGGCAGATGGTTTAGCAAGATGTCAGGATATATAGTGAGTGGAGTCTAGCCACCAGCAAAAATTTTGCAAAGTTACAACTAAGAATCAAAGTTTCACTTTACTAACAGCTTCAAGACTGCTAGGCACTCCAGTAAAGAGTTTTTATAAAGTAAAGTGGATGCACAGAGTTCCTTCATTATCCACAATATAAATCTCATAGTTTTCTAATTTTCACCCTCAGGCTAGAGAGATGTTAAGAGGAGGAGGGAAGTAAAGTAGTAGCAGGGTCTGCAGAGCAGAAGAGGTAGGTAGGAAAGAAAGAAAGAGAAAAAGGAAGAAAGAAGGAAGGAAGGAAGGACAGGGAGGGAGGGAGGGAGAGAGGGAGGGAGAGGCATTCAACACACAATGCTCATACTCAGTAAAAGCCTGGCCTGATTATGTATTGGATTCTGGGCATTCATTCAACACGTGTTGAATACACTCCATTACACTCATACAAAACGTGTTTTGTTAAGTTTCTTCCATGTGTCAGGTGCTGCAGGTTAAAATGACTACACAAAGTACCATAACCTCATCAAGTTTACTATCTAGTGGGGACAGGGAACAAGTTAGGGTGTGGAATTCAGCTCCCACTATTATCCATCTGCTTATTTTAAAGCCATCTAGTAGCCATGAAGTAATGTATTTGAACCAATAGATCCACCTTTAGTAATTGCTAAAGTCAGTCTGACTCCTCCCTGTAAATTACTGATGCTTTAAAATTCACTAAACTATAGCTAGATCATCAGACTGAAATGATGTTTGAAACTTTCTGAAGCTTTACTGAAATTGTTTTAGGTTTCTCCCAGAGGCTGTAAGAACAGTAGTAAAATTATAAGTAGTTTTTTACAATCTGTAACTAAATACAGACTGTAAAAATGATTAATTTTTTTAATATTCTTAGTGTTTCAGGACTATTATATTAATAAGGCCATCATGCATCACTGTTGTATTCCAACAGAACTATTAGTCTCCGTACTATGTTAGTGTAATTACAGCCTAATGGTTTACAACATTATAAAAGCACTAAATATTTTACTAAACTGAGTATAGTATATAAAAATTAATTCAAAAGTTTCCAGGCTTAAAGCAATAGAATCAATGATGGAAAAAAGTTTTTCTCATTTTGTATAAGAAAACAAAGGCATCAAAGGGGAATGCTAAAAAATAATCTGAATTGTAGTGAAAATACAGGTAATTAAAATAAAAATCTAAATGACATCTTATTGTATTTTGATTCCATCATATAAATCAATTATTTTTGTTAATGAAGGGAGAGAACAATGTTTCTAAGAAGGTACAATTTAGAATCTTTTTCCTTTTGTGTGGATTTGACAACTTATTTGTGAGAGATGAGAGAAAACATCCATGTAATAATGGTAAGATTAACCATACAATATGTACTTCACAAACAGACCAGATGATTGGTGAACTTTTAATGATAGTTTTACAGACTTTAATACCAAATACTTAAATAAGAAATCTCTCAGCATGGTGAAATATAAGTATTCAGTAAAAATGGGTTCATCGACTGGATGGTATTTGTGAGAAGAGAAATTAGGGAGAAAAAGTTCTGCCTGTTAAATAAGGTTAATAACAAATTGCCATGATAATAAACACCCTAATTTTTAATATAACATTTAACACAGCAGAACGATAATTAATGCTTCTTTCACTTACTCAAGTTCATTTAGTTGCCTTGAAGGATTCTGCACATTTTTATCAATTCTTTAAAACACTGCGATAGAAATCTTTCTTTCTCTCTTACAAGATTTTATCCTTAACATTAGTTTTGTTACTACACAGCCTAACCTCATTCAAAATCTGGTTCTCATTTATTTTGTGTGATTTACCTAAGTCAGTTCTATATATTAATTTGCAAATGTGCCACCTCTATGGTTTAGGAGGTTTCAAATCATAATCCACCTTTAATTATTTACTTCAAGGGGAAATTTTTATTAATGTTTCTGTGAATTCAAAATAGCTCCCCTAGTATGGGTGGATACCAGAAATTACTGACTGTGATTGCCTTTTATACACCTAATTCAATTGCTAAAGCCCTCTGCAATAGTTCTTTAGCTCTGTGGGCAGTGTATTCTTTGCAGCATTAGCAAGAAGTTAATGCTTGTTCTTCAAAGAGCACTTTCAAACAGAGTGTGGAAGGGTGGTCACCAGGGATCAGAGGTGGGAAAAATAGAAAATGTTGGTCAACGTGTACAGGCTTGCACTTACAAGGTGGATAAGTTCTGGAAACCTAATCTATAGCATAGCAACTATAGTTAGCATTAACATATAATACATTTTAAACTTGCTAAGAGTTGATCTAAGTATATTCACCACACACACAAAAAGTAACTGTGAGGTGATAGACATGTTAATTAGCTTGATTGTGGTAATCATTTTATAAGGTATACGTACATTGAAACATCATATTATATACTTTGAATATATTCATTTTTTGTCATTAAAACCTCAGTAAAGCTGAAAATAAACTAATGAATTTTTTTGAAAAGCAGTTTCACCTCTCCAACATGGAGGTGGGAGGAAATTCCAGAACATTCAGCTCCAACTTAGGCTCTATCCTAGGCCCTTGGAGAAAGAAATTGACACTGAAGAGCTTGTATGAACCATTTTGACCAACTAAAAAAATTCCTTCTCGGGATAGCAAATTGAAGCAGAGTATTCCTCATTTTCTTTCAAATCCAGTAAGAAAAGGATTAAACAGTTTGCGGTCTCTACTGGAGAAATAGTGTTAGGTGGTAAGAAATATAATGGCTAGTGAATTATCGGCCATTATTTTTTGAGCTTTCATCCTAGCCAGCCCTTCTGCTAACTAGCTGGAAAGCAGTAGTCCCTTCACCTTGCTGAGTTACATGCTCAGATAGAGCTTAGATGGAGCACTCACTTAGGTGCAGCACTACATCTAACACATAGAGTGTATGAAAAGATGACTTGTAGCTAAGATCTAATTAAGCTTTTGACTATAATTGTTCATTTTCATTATTTTCACTGGAAATCAGCAAACCAAAACTTGCCATTATGCTTATCACATATTTTATTCTTTCTCATTGCTAAAGCTCACAGTGAATTAAAATGTTAATTTCAAGGAAAATAATTCAATAATCTGAGATTTTGCTGCATTTTCTTGTTCTTTTTTATATATACTTTAAGTTATGGGATAAATATGCAGAACGTGCAGGTTTGTTACATAGTTATACAGGTGCCACGGTGGTTTGCTGCACCCATCAACCCGTCATCTACATTAGTTATTTCTGCTAATGCTATCCCTTGTCTACTCCCCCACCCCATCACAGGCCCCGGTGTGTGATGTTTCCCTCCCTGTGTCCACGTGTTCTCATTGTTCAACTCCCACTTATGAGGGAGAACATGCAGTGTTTGGTTTTCTGTTCCTGTGTTAGATTGCTGAGAGTGATGGTTTCCACCTTCATCCATGTCCCTGCAAAGGACATGAACTCATCCTTTTTTATGGCTGCATAGTATTCCATGGTGTATATTTGCCCCATTTTCTTTCCCCAGTCCTTCATTGATGGGCATTTGAGTTGGTTCCAAGTCTTTGCTGTTGTGAACAGTGCTGCAATAAACATGCTTGTGCATGTGTCTTTATAGTGGAATGATTTATAATCCTTTGGGTATACACCCAGTAATGGGATTGCTGGGTCAAATGGTATTTCTGGTTCTAGATCCTTGAGGAATCACCACACTGTCTTCCACAATGGTTGAACTAATTTACAATCCCACCACAGTGTAAAAGTGTTCCTATTTCTCCACATCCTCACCAGGATCTGTTGTTTCCTGACTTTTTAATGTTGCCATTCTAACTGGCATGAGATGGTATCTTACTGTGGTTTTGATTGCATTTCTCTAATGACCAGTGATGATATTTTTTTCATATGTTTGTTGGCCTCATAACAAACATATGTTGGTTTGTTGGTTTGTTATAGACCAACATAACAAACATGTGTTGGTCTTCTTTTGAGAGGTGTCTGTTCATGTCCTTTCCCTACTTTTTGATGGGGTTGTTCATTTTTTTCTTGTAAATTTGTTTAAGTTCTTCATAGATTCTGTGTATTAGCTCTTTGTCTGATGGGTAGATTGCAAAAATTTTCTCCAATTCTGTAGGTTGCCTGTTCACTCTGAGGCTAGTTTCTTTTGCTGTGCAGAAGCTCTTTACTTTACTGAGATCCCATTTCTCAACTTGAGCTTGTGTTGCCATTGCTTTTGGTGTTTTAGTCATGAAGTCTTTGCCCATGCCTATGTCCTGAATGGTATTGCCTAGGTTTTCTTCTAGAGTTTTTATGGTTTCAGGTTTTACATTTAAGTCTTTAATCCATCTTGAGTTAATTTTTCTATAAGGTGTAAGGAAGGGATCCAATTTCAGTTTTCTGCATATGGCTAGCCAGTTTTCCCACCACCATTTATTAAATAGGGAATTCTTTCCCTGTTGCTTGTTTTTGTCAGTTTGTCAAAGATCAGATGGTTGTAGATGTGTGGTATTATTTCTGAGGCCTCTCTTCTGTTCCACTGGTCTATATATCTGTTTTGGTACCAGTACCATGCTGTTTTGGTTACTGTAGCCTTGAAGCACAGTTTGAAGTCAGGTAGCATGATGCCTCCAGCTTTGTTCATTTGCTTAGGATTGTCTTGGTTATAAGGGCTCTTTTCTGGTTCCATATGAAATTTAAAGTAGTTTTTTCTAATTCTGTGAAGAAAGTCAATGGTAGCTTGATGGGGATAGCATTGAATGTATAAATTACTTTGGGCAGTATGGCCATTTTCATTATATTGATTCTTTCTATCCATGAGCATGGAATGTTTTTCCATTTGTTTGTGCTATCTCTTATTTCCTTGAGCAGTGGTTTGTAGTTCTCCCTGAAGAGGTCCTTCTCATCCCTTGTAAGTTGTATTCCTAGGGATTTTATTCTCTTTATAGTAATTGTGAATGCGAGTTCACTCATGATTTGGCTCTCTGTTTGTCTATTATTGGTGTATAGGAATGCTTGTGATTTTTGCACATTGATTTTGTATCCTGAGACCTTGCTGAAGTTGCTTAACAGTTTAAGGAGATTTTGAGCTGAGATGATGGGGTTTTCTAAATATACAATCATGTCATCTGCAAACAGAGACAATTTGACTCCCTCTCTTCCTATTTGAATACCCTTTATTTCTTTATCTTGCCTGATTGCCCTGGCCAGAACTTCCAATACTATGTTAATTAGGAGTGGTGAGAGAGGGCATCCTTGTCTTGTGCTGGTTTTCAAAGGCAATGCTTCCAGCTTCTGCCCATTCAATATGATATTGGCTGTGGGTTTCTCATAAATAGCTCTTATTATTTTGAGATATGTTCCATCAATATCTAGTTTATTGAGAGTTTTTAGCATGAAAGGGTGTTGAATTTTATCGAAGGCCTTTTCTGTATGTATTGAGATAATAATGTGTTTTTTGTCATAGGTTGTGTTTATGTGATGGTATATGTTTATTGATTTGCATATGTGGAACCAGCCTTGCATCCCAGGGATGAAGCCAACTTGATTGTGGTGGATAAGCTTTTTGATGTGCTGCTTGATTCTATTTGCCAGTATTTTATTGAGAATTTGCATATCAATGTTCATCAGGGATATTGGCCTGAAATTTTCTTTTTTTTGTTGTGTCTCTGCCAGGTTTTGGTATCAGGATAATGCTGGCCTCATAAAATGGGTTAGAGAGGATTCCCTCTTTTTCTATTGTTTGGAATAGTTTCAGAAGGAACAGTACCAGCTCCTCTGTACCTCTCATAGAATTCGGCTGTCTCAATTTCAGAATTTGTTATTGATCTATTCAGGGATTCGACTTCTTCCTGGTTTAATCTTGGGAGGGTATATGTTTCCAGGAATTTATCTATTTCTTCTAGATTTTCCAGTTTATTTGCGTAAAGGTGTTTACACTATTCTTTGATGATAGTTTGTACTTCTGTGGGAACAGTGGTGATACCCCCTTTATCATTTTTTATTGTGTCTATTTGATTCTTCTCTCTTTTCTTCTTTATTAGTCTGGCTAGCGAGCTATCTACTTTGTCAATCTTTTCAAAAAACCAGCACCTGAATTCATTGAGTTTTTGAAGGATTTTTCGTGTCTCTATCTCCTTCAGTTCTGTTCTGATCTTAGTTATTCGTTGTCTTCTGCTGGCTTTTGAATTTGTTTGCTCTTGCTTTTCTAGTTATTATAATTGTGATGTTAGGGTGTCGATTTTAGATCTTTCCCACTTCCTCTTGTGGGCATTTAATGCTATAAATTTCCCTGTAAACACTGCTTCAGCTGTGTCCCAGAGATTCTGGTATGTTGTGTCTTTGTTCTCACTGGTTTCAAAGAACTTATTTATTTCTGCCTTAATTTCGTTTTTTACCCAGTAGTCATTCAGGAGCAGGTTGTTCAGTTTCCATGTAGTTATATGGTTTTGAGTGAGTTTCTTAATCTTGAGTTCTAATTTGATTGCACTCTGGTCTGAGAGACTGTTTGTTATGATTTCTGTTCTTTTGCATTTGCTAAGGAGTGTTTTACTTCCAATTATGTGGTCAATTTTAGAATAAGTGTGGTGTGTTGCTGAGAAGAATGTATATTCTGTTGATTTGAGGTGGAGAATTCTGTAGATGTCTGTTAGGTCCACTTGGTCCAGAGCTGAGTTCAAGTCCTGAATATCCTTGTTAATTTTCTGTCTCATTGATCTGTCTAAAATTGACAGTGGGGTGTTGAAGTCGCCCACTATTATTGTGTGTGAGTCTAAGTCTCTTTGTAGGTCTCTATGAGCTTGCTTTATGAATCTGGGTGCTCCTGTATTGGGTGCATATATATTTAGGATAGTTAGTTCTTCTTGTTCCATTGATCCCTTTACCATTATGTAATGCCCTTCTTTGTCTTTTTTTAATCTTTATTGGTTTAAAGTCTGTTTTATCAGAGACTAGGATTGAAACCCCTGCTTCTTTTTTTTTTTTTTTTTTTTGCTTTGCATTTGCTTAGTAAATATTCCTCTATCCCTTTATTTTGAGCCTATGTGTGCCTTTGCACATGAGATGGGTCTCCTGAATACAGCACACTGATGAGTCTTCACCGTTTATCCAATTTGCCAGTCTGTGTCTTTTAATTGGGGCATTTAGCCCATCTACATTTAAGGTTAATATTGTTATGTGTGAATTTGATCCTGTAATTATGATGCTAGCTGATTATTTTGCCCATTAGTTGATGCAGTGTCTTCATAGTGTCAATGGTCTTTACAATTTGGTATGTTTTTGCAGTGGCTGGTACAAGTTTTTCCTTTCCATATTTAGTGCTTCCTTCAGGAGCTCTTGGAAGGCAGTCCTGGTGGTGACAAAATCTCTCAGCGTTTGCTTGTCTGTAAAGGATTTTATTTCTGCTCTGCTTATGAAGCTTAGTTTGGCTGGATATGAAATTCTGGGTTGAAAATTTTTTTCTTCAAGAATGTCGAATATTGGCCTCCACTCTCTTCTGGCTTGTAGGGTTTCTGCTGAGAGATCCACTGTTAGTCTGATGGGCTTCCCTTTGTGGGTAACCCAATCTTTCTCTCTGGCTGCCCTTAGCATTTTTTCCTTCATTTCAACCTCAGTGAATTTGTTAAGTATGTGTCTTGGGGTTGCTCTTCTCAAGGGGTAGCTTTGTGGTGTTCTCTGTATTTCCTGAATTTGAATGTTGGCCTGTCTTGCTAGGTTAGGGAAGTTCTCCTGGATAATATCCTGAAGATTGTTTTCCAACGTGGTTCCATTCCCCCCGTCACATTCAGGAACACCAATCATATGTAGGTTTGGTCTTTTCTCATAGTCCCATATTTCTTGGAGACTTTGTTCACTTCTTTTCATTCTTTTTTTTCTAATCTTGTCTTCATGCTTTATTTCATTAAGTTGATCTCAGTCTCTGATATCCTTTCTTCTGCTTGATCAATTTGGCTACTGATACTTCTGTATGCTTCACGAAATTCTCATGCTATGTTTTTCAGCTCCATCAGGTCATTTATGTTCTTCTCTAAACAGGTTATTCTAGTTAGCAATTCGTCTAAACTTTTTTGAAGTTCTTAGCTTCCTTGCATTGGGTTAGAACATGCTCCTTTAGCTTGGAGGAGTTTGTTATTACCTACCTTCTGAAGCCTACTTCTGTCAATTTGTCAAACTCATTCTCTGTCCAGTTTTGTTCCCTTGCTGTTGAGGAGTTGTTATCCTTTGGAGGAGAAGAGGCATTCTGGTTTTTGGAATTTTCAGCTTTTTGCACTGGTTTTTCCTCATCTTCATGGATTTGTCTACCTTTGGTCTTCGATGCTGGTGAACTTCAGATGGGATTTCTGTGTGGACATCCTTTTTGTTGACGTTGATGCTATTCCTTTCTGTTTGTTAATTTTCCTTCTAACAGTGAGGCCCCTCTGCTGCAGGTCTGCTGGAGTTTGCTGGAGGTCCACTCCAGACCCTGTTTTCCTGGGTATCACCAGTGGAGGCTGCAGAACAGCAAAGATTGGTGCCTGTTCCTTCCTCTGGAAGCTTCGACCCAGAGGGGCACCTGCCAGATGCCAGCCAGAGCTCTCCTGTGTGAGGAGTCTCTCAACCCCTGCTGGGAGGTGTCTCCCAGTCAGGAGGCACTGGGCTCAGGGGCCCACTTGAGGAGGCAGTCTGTCCCTTAGCAGAGCTCAAGCACTGTGCTGGGAGATTCATTGCTCTCTTCAGAGATGGGAGGCAGGAACACTGAAGTCTGCTGAAGCTGTGCCTACAGCTGCCCCTTCCCCAAGGTGCTCTGTACCAGGGAGATGGGAGTTTTATCTATAAGCTTCTGACTGGGACTGCTGCCTTTCTTTGAGGGATGCCCTGCCCAGAGAGGGGGAATCTAGAGAGACAGTCTGGCTACAGCGGCTTTGCTGGGCTATGCTGGGCTACGTTGGGTTCCGCCCAGTTTGAACTTCCACGTGGCTTTGTTTACACTGTGTGGGGAAAACCTCCTACTCAAACCTCAGTAATGGCTGATGCCCCTGCCCCCACCAAGCTCGAGCATCCCAGGATGACTTCATACTGCTCTGCTGGCAGTGAGAATTTCAAGCCAGCAGATCTTAGCTTGCTAGGCTCCATGGGGGTGGGATCCCCTGAGCTAGACTACTTGGCTCCCTGGCTTCAGCCCTGTTTCCAGGGGAGTGATTGGTTCTGTCTTGCTGGCGTTCCAGGCACCACTGGGGTATGAAAAAAAACTCCTGCAGCTAGCTCAGTGTCTGCCCAAACAGCCACCCAGTTTTTGCTTGAAACCCAGGGCCCTGGTGGTGTAAGCATCCAAGGGAATCTCCTGGTCTGTGAGTTGTGAAGACCATGGGAAAAGTGTAATATCTGGGCTGGAGTGCACCATTCCTCACGGCACAGTCCCTCACAGCTTCCCTTGGCTAGGGGAGGTAGTTCCCCAACCCCTTGAGCTTCCTGGGTGAGGCGATGCCCCCACCCTGCTTCACCTCACCCTCTGTGGGCTGCACCCACTGTCTAACCCGTCCCAATGAGATGAGCCCCATACCTCAGTTGGAAATGCAGGAATCACCCCCACCTTCTCTGCTGATCTCACTGGGGGCTGCAGACTGGAGCTGTTCCTATTCGGCCATCTTGCCAGCCACCACGAGTTTTCTTGTTCTTTAAAAATAAATTAGACTTATGCAAAATGAGTTTCTAAGATGGCTCAAAATTTAGATTATTATCATGTATAATATGATAATTATCATGTATAATTCATTTGTGTACCTTTTATGACAATATTCTAATAGGTCTTAAGATGCCTTACAGTACCTCCAACTTATGTGTTGCTAACACCTTGCATGACAGGTTCCCTTCTGAGCAGAGCTGACCGGGTGAGGAACGTGCAGCATATGTCTTCAAAGCCAACAAGAACGCACTTTAGGACTGAGGATGAACCACTCAAGATCAGTATTTGTTGATTAGATTTGAAAGAAACTCATACAATAGTCTAGGGAGAGGTGTTTAAACACCTGAATTTACCTCAGATCTTTAAAGCAATAACCTAATTTTTAGCAACAGTAGCTCTTTCACAGGTGTACAAAGAATGTTTACTTCCATTGTACTAATTAGTTTTAAATTGAGAAAACATTTAGTAATTGGAAAAACAAAGAAGCTCCTATTTTTCTAGGACAGAAATAAAAGGAAAAGGAGAACAAGACTAACTACAATATTCAGCTTAACATTTCAAATTTTTTCATCGACTTCACTAAGCAATGTCTATTTTGTTTTGTTTTTCAAAAAGCACAATTCCCAGGTGTAACTAAAATAGTAAATATGTACACTTACTTTGCTAAGAAATAATTAAAGATGTCATTTGCTGACAAAAACAAATGTATGCCTAATATATAAATGTATGCTTGTTATTTTTGGTTAAATAAATATTTGTTCATGCCTTATTTGGGGATGTAGTTCTCTTCTAATACACCAGGAGAAAACTCTGAATTAAGGAGTAACTCATCTTTTCTGCTAAAAAATTTAATAGCCTCTGCTTCAATTGACTTTAATAAGTTATAAAAAAATACTGCATTTTCTTTTTCAATTGCAACAATAATGTGATAAAATAAATTACTACTTTAAAATGCATAGCACTGTATACCCTCCGAGCAAAAAAAAGGCATCTATTATACACAACATGCACTGACAGGAGTAGGTCTTTGATAAAAAAACACATTGTAAAGTGCATTTTTTGCACCTAATGATTTAATCAAAATTTAAGTAAAACTCACTCTGCTTACATTTTTCTTTTCCTCTCCCCAATCCCCATGGTAATTTTCTTCATGCTAAATAACCCAAATTTCTTTAGCTTTTCCTCAAAGGACCCATTTTCTAAACTAATCATTTTTAGTCATTCTCTTTGGAACTCTCTCCAAGATTTCTACATCTTGTTTCGAACAAAAGTCCCACAATTACATCGTGTCCTCCCATAAAAACGTGATAAATGCTGATCATAGAAGGAACTCTTTAGGGTGGCTCCTTCTCACACATGGAAAGAGTCTTGATCTGACAACTTTATTAACCATTAGCAAGCTGCTATGATTTGAAAGTTCCACCCAAACTCATGCTGAAATTTAATTGTCATTGTAACAGTATTAAGAGGTGGGGCATTTAAGAGGTGATTAGGCCATGAGGGCACTACCCTCTTGAAGAGATTACTGCTGTTATCACAGGAATAGGTTAGTTATTGAAGGAGTGTGTTCTTGATAAAAAGGATTAGTTCAGATCAATGTTTCTCTCTGACTCATGGACTTACTTCTGCCTTCCATACTTCTGCCATGGGATGACCCTTGCTGGATGCCAGTGCCATGCCCTTGGACTTCCCAGCCTCCAGAACTGTGAGCCACATAAACATTTGTTTTTTATAAATGACCCAGTCTGTAGTATTCCATTATAGCAGTAGGAAACAGACAGGACACAAGCTAACACCTCCTCTGACTCGATTACTTGGTGATGGGGTAGAGTACCTAATTCTTTATTTCTCAAACACCTGTGTGTCAAGTCCTGTGCTAGACATTTTAACTGCCTTTTGAAATATTAAACACTGCTATTATTCCTGTTATGAAAAGAGGTTAAGTAATCTCACCAAAGCCATAGAACCTATCAGTGGGAAAGTAGAGATGTGATTATAGGTTTAACTAAGTCTAAAGCTCACCATTACAACAAATATTCTTAATAGTTTCTAATGGGGGTTCACACCATAACATGCCAGTCTGTCACAGAATTGTTTTGAGCTAAAGGTGACTGAGAAATATCAGACACAGAACAAGCTCTCTGCCCTCCATCTCTCTATTAGGAAGGGCAAAATGATTGTTAATCACTGAAGGCAATTCTATTCTCCTATCAGCCCAGAGGTGGGACCAGAGAAACCTATATAGCACATCTAACTAGTCCTTATTTTCCTTTGAGTTAGTTTCCCCATATGTTTACCTGTCTGCAGTTTACTGCCTCTAGAAGCTCAAAATTCCTTTCCTTTGTCTTGTTATTTCTCTACAAATTTATTATTTTTTACTAAGATGTTATATAAGCCCAAGTTTTAACCACCCCTTTGAGATACTTATTGCTGAGTTCTCCCACATGTGTGTGATGCATATGTTAATACACTTCTGTTGGTTTTCTCTTGTTAATCTGTCTTTTGTCAGTCTGATTTGCAGGACCTTAGCTGGAGAAACTAAAGGTAAAAAAAACCACATTTTTTCCCCTAAAATTCTCATTTTTAGTAACAGAGAAAATCCTACAGGAAATCCTCAACACTGAGAGCAAGTGCTGAAACTTTCCATGGTGAGAATGATTTCTTTGGGCTGGTCAGTGCTCATTGTTTTGCACCCCAAACACATCAGGAGAGGCACTGGCATAGAAGCAAAGTGCCTGAACCCTGGTGAGCATTTCCAAGGTAAGGATAAGCAAATGCTGCTCTGGTGCCCTCCCATGGACAGTATTATGTGAGAAGACACAGGCAGAAGGGCAACCACCTGAGTAGTGACTCAAGAGTTTAAATCCATGCACAACGAGACTGCGTGGTAATTTAGAGAAGGACAATAGATTAGCCGATTCATCTGGTCAACAAGTTAATGTGCTGACATTTTTAAGTACATTCTATGATGTTTGCACAATGATGAAATGGTTGAATGACACATTTCTCAGAAGGTACCCTTGTCATTAAATGATGCGTGACTGTATATATGTTGTTGTCCGTTATGTATTTTAGTAACATGTACTAAAACAATAAAAATAAAATTAAAAATGTGGAGAGTCTGTGAAACACTTCAAACGAATATTAGAAATCAAAATACCTCTTTTCAATAAAAAGGTGTTTGATCATTTAATCATTTGTGCTCTGCTTATCTGTTGCTCATGATATTTTGAATTGTTACATGATGAAGGTAAAAGGTATTGATAAACATAGGCTAATAGTATTTTGGATCAGAAAGACAACTATCAGCCACTTAATTTTACAAATGAGATAACTGAGGTTATAAGCCGTTAGAGAGATTTTTTTTATTCATTTTATTTAGAGATTTAGCCCAATATAAACAAGATGATACATAACTCAATTTTAAAAGAAACTCAACAAAATGCATACTTTTAATTACATTGTAAATGATTTCAAGATTATCATAAGGCATTTTTTTTAAATAAAAATGTTGTAATCATTAGCCCTTAGTCCTTCTTTAATACCAAAATAAATTTCTGACTAACAGCATATATATTTGTAGGTACCTATCTCCCCTGAATGACAGATGGAAAAGTAATGCAGACATTTATGACATATCCACCTGGTTTTTTCTGCAGTATCATTGCAGTAAGGTCCATTTTATCTAATAAAAAAAAAAAGACTAAGCATTTTTCAAACTTTTGTCTCTCATTTAATTTCTTTAGCTATGTTAGTGTTCTTTCTTTAAATTACTAAATTTCTTAGATTCAAGATCTTTTTTTTGTATTATTCAAAATTAATAAAATTGATGATTCATGATGGAAGCAGAAGCAACCTTCAGATTCAGTGTTTGGTTTACAAATTCCTCCTGATTTATAAACCATTCAGGCTGAACCACTGCCTGGAGCTTTCCATTTTGTTGCTATTCTCCTCTGTCTTGCCCATGTTTGCTGCGTCTTAGCTCTTGATATCCCCCCTCTTCAAGTCTTTGCAGTCCTCTGAGTGTCCTTTTCCTACATCTTCTGTCCACTCTTTCATAGTACTCTTTTCCTGAGTTATCATGATTCTCTCTCTTCATGGCCAAACACCATGAAGCTCTCAGTGTTTAAAAGAGGGCCTTGGGAGTGAAACTGGATTTGAATTAGTCTGTACCACTTTGTAAATGTGTGACTTGGAGAAATGTTTAACCTCTCTTTGCTTGATTTTCTCATTCGAAAAATAGCAGTAATAGTAGTACCTATTTCACATGATTGGGATAATTACATAAGTTGATCCATTTCTAGTTCATAGAAGAATGTTAGCATATATTCATTGTTCAGTAATCCATAAATTATCATCATTAGTATTATTTCTGATTATTCTTTCTTAACATAATCAGGAAGCAAATGAACCCTTACATAAATATTTACTTTTAGTTCACTTTTATTAATCCCTTCAAACTTTTGTACCCCCAAATAAGCATGGCCCCATGTGGTCTAATCTCTAAATGGTACAAATAAAAAAAGAAGCAATCTTCTAAGAGGGGAAAAAAAACCTTGAAAAGAATTTTGATTTTTACTTGAAAAACTTCTGGAGAATTTGAGTTTGGAAGAGGGAGTATGTTATTCCCATGGAGCAAAACTTCTTGAAATTCCTTTCTCTCCACCTCTGCCATTCTCAATATGATTCCCATTGATGGCAGCTGCTCTTTCACATCTTTTGTCTTTATCACTGTATTTTTACAATCCTCAAGATTTCCTATGCCTAGACTGCCAGATTCTTTATTCCACCAGCCCAACACACCTTCTCTTATATATATATATATTTATATTTATTTATATATATTTATATATTTTTATATATATTTATATATATATATTTGCATTCTGCTTGTCCAGTTGTTCTTGAGCATAGTTGCAAACTGAAAAGACATGAGGTATGTTTAAAATGCTGATATCTTAGCTCAACTTTCAGAAATTTTGCAGTGTGGTTATGTGACACCATACTGTTTCAGTCATAATAATAATGTTTAAGTCAGCAACAGACAGCATTATATGTTGGTGGTCTCATAGGCTTATAATACTGTATTTTGCTGTGCCTTTTTTTATGTCTAAATATACCTAGGTACACAAAAACTTACCATTGCATTACAATTGTCTACAGTATTGAGTACAGTAATATGCTGCACAGCTTTGTAGCCCAGGAGCAATAGGCTAAACCACATAGCCTAGCTGTGTAGTAGGCTATACCATACTACATACTAGAGTTGTGTAAGTAGACACTGTCATGTTCACCCTTCAGTGAAATACCTAACAATGCATTTCTCAGAATATATACTCATGATTGAGCGGCACCTGACTGTAATTGGCCTATGCATTGGAATTTTTCAAAGTTCTCTGGGTGATTTTAATATCCAGCCAGGGTTAAGAACCACTAGCTATTCTTTCTCCTCCTCTCGTCAGTGTAAATCTTCTAGTTTTTTCCTTTCTTCCCACACCGAAGCTCATGATAAAGTTCAGAAGCTGGGAGTGAGGAAATGTCAAGTGTTCAATGCCAGAATTTTCCTTAGGGAGACTGAGACAAGAAACAAACTCTGGATATTTATTCGTGTGAGATTTTGTCACTATTATACTTTCCCTCTTTTCTTTGATCCCTGAGGACCTAAGCCCTTTCTCCCCCTTATCTCTGCCACCTCTATTCATTGGCTGGAGCTCTCACACAACCAATGATTAGCTGAAGCACTGTTCAGATTCCCTCAGGAAACCTTATTCTGGTTGCCTCTATGGGTAAGTGACCCACATTCATAATGATGCTCGGATTTTGTAAAGGTCTTTATATAAAACCAAAGTATATGTTTTGAAAAGCAGCTAAGGTGCAAGTTTGAATAGTCTGTACTGGGGTGAGGCCAGGATAGGGACTCACTGTCTTCCATTTATTATCTGTGTAAGTTTGGGCATCACCTGCAAAATAGGGTTGATGACATTTTATCTACTATACCACTGTATGGTAGAGATAAATTAAATCATCATTTCATGTCTATTTCAGTTTTCTGTTTTTCGTTTTTTGAGACAGAGTTTCTCTCTTACTGCCCAGGCTGGAGTGCAATGGTGCAATCTCATTTCACTGCAACCTCCACCTCCCGGGTTCAAGCAATTCTCCTGCCTCAGCCTCCCGAGTAGCTGGGATTACAGGCATGCACCACCACAACTGGCTAATTTTGTATTTTTAGTAGAGATGGGGTTTCTCCATTTTGGTTAGGCTGGTCTCAAACTCCCAACCTCAGGTGATCCGCCTGCCTCAGCCTCCCATACTGCTGGGATTACAGGCGTGAGCCACCGCGCCCAGCGTCTATTTCAGTTTTTATTGTGTATTACTCAGAGTTTTCCACAATAATTTACTGCAAACTTAGATTGGCATTTACTGTAAATTCACAGATTTGAATTTGCATCAGGTAAACTTTTTTAAAAAGACTCTTCTGCACAGGATTGTGATTTCTAACACATTTCTTAAGGAAAATATGGACACCACATGGGACTCTGCTATTTTAGTTCCTAAGCACTCAGAACAGAGGCGGTGGGGGGATTCAGAGAAATGGCAGAGTTCTAGAAACAGCTGTGTCATGCTGCCATAACACCATAACACACCCCAACACACACACACACACATACACACACACACACACACTGCTTCCAACTTTTATATTCTTTCCTATTCTCTAGGAAATGTTGGGCACGCATAGTTTGACTCTGCTCAAGTGTCACCTTCTCAAAGAGGACTCCCATGACCATTTATCTAAAACAAAGACTTCTTTCACTCCCCATCTCCTTCACCTACTTCATTTTTCTTCATAGGCCTTATTACTACATGAGTGCATATACAATATTGATTAATGTTTCCTTCCATACAAGATAAAGTCCAAGAGAACAGGCTCTTCTGTTGTCCTCATCTCTTGTTATATCTCAACATTAGAGCAATGCCTCATGCTTAATAAGCATTCAATAAATATTTTTGAGTTAAAAAAGCTTCAAATTATAATCATTATAATAGTCTGAGCGTTTATCTATTATTTTAAACATAGAATCTAAGACCTAAAGAAAGTTAAATGATTTTCCAAAGCTTCTGAAAGAAAATGGTGGAGCTATAATTGTATCCCTGATTACCTGCTTCACAATCTGCTGCTCTTGCAACAATAGCAGGCTGTCACCTTTACCCCTCAAACCTGTCCTCCATTAAAGTTCCTGTTTATTTATCTTCTTTCTATAGGCTTCATCTTATGAGCTATGAAGGGGTGCCTAACAGTGTTTGAGTCTAAAAAATGTGTATTACTTGGAAATTTTAACTGAAAACAATCTCTGAATAAAATGAAATTTAATATAATTAAATGTCTACAAAATGTAACATGTAAACTACTTAGTCAACTCATTATTCTGTTCCTCAACTCTATTCTTATTTTGTTACATAGAAATTAGGTTGAGCATGGGATATAAGCACATTAAAACACATTTGATATGATCTGGGAAAACCTCCAAAAGTAAAAATGCCTAAAACCACCCAAACTTCCTTGCCTGGTAATTGGAAGGGTCACAGCTATTGCTAGATTTTACATGAAAATAACTCTGAGTAAAGGTTTTTCTTTGTTTGTTTGTTTTGTGTTTTGTGTGGGTGTGTGCATTTTGTTTTTTGTTTTTGTTTGTTTGTTTTTTAGCTTTTAAGCATAATCTGATGCTTGGGCTTCTAATTCTTTGCATAAATCTTTTTATTAGAGGTTTTTTTTTTTTTTAACAAAATCCTTCTGTAGACTAATTAGGCAGAGTGGTGTATTAGTCCATTTTCACACTGCTATAAAGAAATACCTGAGACTAAGTAGTTTATAAAGAAAAGAGGCTTAATTGACTCACAGTTCTGCATGGTTAGGGAGGCCTCAGAAAACTTAATATCATGGCAGAAGGCAAAGGGGAAGCAGGCACCTCTATGGCAGCAGGAGAGAGAGCAAGTGAAGGGGAAATGTCACACTTTAAAACCATCACATCTTGAGGTCTGTCATGAGAACAGTAAGGGGAAAAGCAGCCCCCATGATCCAGTCATTTTCCACCAGGCCTTTCCTTCAACACTTGGAGATTACAATTCAAGATGAGATTTGGGTGGGGACTCAGAGCCAAACCATATTAAGTGGTTAGCATTGGCAAATGACAGCAGTAGTGCTTAGGAGCTCGTGTTCTGTGGTGCGGTGACTTCAGTTTAAATCTTGGCTACATCAGTTATTTAACTTTGACCTTGGGCAGGTATCTCAACTTCTCTAAACCACATTTTCTCTTTATAAAAAAGTGAAAGCTGAGTGTGGTGACTCACACCTGTAATCCCAGCACTTTGGGAAGCCAAGGTGGGCGGATCATGAAGTCAAGAAATCAAGACCATCCTGTCCAACATGGTGAAACCCTGTCTCGACTGAAAATACAAAAATTAGCTGGGCGTGGTGGTGCATGACTGTAGTCCCAGCTACTTGGGAGGCTGAGGCAGGAGAATAGCTTGAACCCGGGAGGCGGAGGTTACAGTGAGCCAAGATGGTGCCACTGCACTCCAGCCTGGTGACAGAGCAAGACTCCATCTCAAAAAAAAAAAAAAAAAAAAAAAAGCGGAGACTACAGTAGCCACTAACCTCATAATGTTATTGTGAGAATTATGTAAAATACTATGTGGTAAGTATTTAGCATTGTTACTGGCACTCAAAAGTGTTCAATGGCCTTAACTATTACTGTTATCAGTATTAGTTTTATTACTATTGGTTATCATTATTTGTATTATCATTCTTTAATGTAGCAGATCCTCTTCATCTCATGAGAGCAACTAACACACTTTCTATCCCATTTTCTACAAGAAAGTTCATGAATTTAGTACTAGCTGATGCCAACTCCCAATTCTAGGATGGAAGAACGGCCAATCCTCTTTTCTGTGAGAAAGTCCTGTGCTCTCAGAGCGTCTACTTCAAGCATGTCTTTGGAACAGGATAATCACTTGTCTGACTGTTTAAAGAACAACCCCTGTAGCAGTCTCATTTCCACCAGGGCGGTGCTGGGGGAACAGGAAGAAAGAGAATCAAAAAAGAAGAGTCTCTTCTCTCAAAGTCCCCAACACCATTTCTTTAATACTTTTTTAGTTTATGAGATTTGCCAAGGAAATAAAGGCATTGCTTCAGGCCATTCCAATTTCACAATGTAAGTATTCTTTTAAAATTGCTACATCTAGGAGAGTCTTTATATCCATGTCATTACTCAAGGAAAATTGTGAGGATACAGGTAAGAGTGTAAGAGGAATCTTATTAAAACATCACATGCAAAAAAACACAAAACTTCCTCCTCTCCACTTGAAAGACATCTCTTTCTACTTACTTTCTATCAGTCATCAAAAATTTCATGAGACATTGAATGATTAGTATCCTTCCAAATGCTTTGAAAAGGTATGGTACATAAAGGGAAAGAAAATAGAGCACCTTGCCAGTGGTAGTGTAATAGTCATAAGATACACATTGAAATTGAATGCATAATAAACCCACAAGGGTACGTAGATGAAAGAATAGAAAATGAAGGCGTGGATCTGATTTACAACGGTATGTGAAACCAAGAATAGGAATAGTCTCCTGGAACTAGATCTCACTAAAAGAAAACTTTATTGAAAGTTTTGTGCTAGTTGACAGAAATAATCATATAGATGTGTGTGCATGAGAGCATGTGTGTGTATGTATAACCCCTTCGAGATCCTTAAGCAAATGACACTTAAAAACACACAAAACATAAACATATTTAGAGATAAACAGAAAAATTACATTAGATGAAAATAGTATTAGGGTGGCGGGTGGGAAGGCAGAGGAAACAAGGCTTTTCAAAAAGGAATTGTTGTATTGTCTTCAGATGTCTTATTAACAGTGATGAAGTAATGTCTTCACAGTTCTGAAGGAAAATTGTTATGAGTTTGGATTTCACTCTCTTTCAAAATGTCAGTTAGAAGTGAGTCATGAAATAAGAAATGTTTATCTCTATGTATATATCCTAAAAATGTTACCTGAAAATGGACTCCAGTAAAATGGAAAGAAAAATGAAACTATAAGAACAAAATGCAAAGTAAAAGCAAACCAACAGTGGGAACAAATGCAGAAGAACTACAAACACTGTTCCAGGAGGAGCACTGTGCCATGCAGCACCCCTCGAAGGCAATGGGCCCAGTAAGAACCATAATATACTCATGAAGAACATAATGAATTGCATTCAACAGATAATTTGTTTAAAAAGTTGCAAGATGGCTGGGCGCGGTGGCTCACGCCTGTAATCCCAGCACTTTGGGAGGCCAAAGTGGGCGGATCATGAGGTTAGGAGATCGAGACCATCCCGGCTAATACGGTGAAACCCAGTCTCCACTAAAAATACAAAAAATTAGC
This sequence comes from Pan troglodytes, assembly GCF_028858775.2. Lineage (NCBI taxonomy): Eukaryota > Metazoa > Chordata > Mammalia > Primates > Hominidae > Pan > Pan troglodytes. The sequence goes on from NC_072398.2 coordinate 135,382,486, forward strand.
TGGGCGTGGTGGCAGTCGCCTGTAGTCCCAGCTACTCGGGAGGCTGAGACAGGAGAATGGCGTGAACCCAGGAGGCAGAGCTTGTGGTGAGCTGAGATCGCGCCACTGTACTCCAGCCTGGGCAACGGCGCAAGACTCTGTCTCAAAAAAAAAAGTTGCAAGATATTAGTGATAACTTGAGAAAGGTGCATGCTCCTTTTGCCAACAAAAAAAGACAATTAAAAATTCCAGAGAAAACAAAAACAAAAATTTGACCAATAAAGTAATTTTCCAAATAGGAAGGAAATGTTACACGAATTGAAAAACTGACCAACAGAGAAAATGACCTTCCATTTAACTTGGATGATTCAAGAAACACACTCCTTAAAGGAACAAACTCCCATAACTAGGACAGGCTTAGCAGCAGTGACATCTCCTTCTCTAGGCGTCCAATCACTTACTTGAATAAAATGAATATTATTTATTTAATCATAATGTTGCAAATGCTGTTTACACGTTTTCCATGCTTAGAATCAATGACTACACAAAGTATATTACACTGAATTTCAGGTATGCAGAACAGAAAGTACACAACACGCATACATAGCTGGCAGCAGTCTGCAAGTGGGAGGAAGAGAAAAGGGAAAGGCACTGAAAGAGTACTAATCTCCACTATATGAATGTACTATTTTGTATATTCGAAGGTAAGAGATACTGCCTAGTGTTTACAATAGGTTATTATACAGGTATCTAAGTATACAGGTATCTAAGTATATTTTAAGATATTTAAATATTTTATGTATTTATATATAAATATATATTACATTTAATATATTTAAAATATATATTATATATTATATATATAAATATTTAATATATTTAAAATATTTTAAATATATTAAAATGTAATTATAGGTATTTAAGTTATTTTAAATAGGTATTAAGTAGGATTAAAACTCTTAGAACTACTAGTTAATAGAAAGTTAATAATTAGAGAAACTGTTAAAATAACTTAGAACGTGAAGCACACCTGCCAAGAGACAGTTTGCTCTAAACTGATGGGTTTGCTGGGATTAAAGGAAAGTCCCAGGCAAGTCTGGACAAGTTTGTCATCCTAGAAGCATATGCAAGTTAATTTCCTCAGATTTAACAGCAGGGAGTCAATATAAAAATTATAAATCAAGAAACAGAGATATCAGCATATTGTTTAAATGTACAGTGACATTCATAGCAGTGGTTAGCATACTGCTCTTTGAAGTCATACATACCTGGGATTGTAGACCCAGCTCTACCAATTACTGGCTCCATGATGCTGAACAAGTTACTAACCTCTCATAATCATATCTATCTCAGTAGATCATTATGAAGATGATGTAAACAATGCATGCAAAGTGATAAAGCAGAACCTGACACAGAATAGAGCTTTGGGAACTCTGTGTAACTATTATAGTCATCACTGATATTCTTTATGGAAGCCATTCACTGCATGTGCAAAAAATACAATATGAAAAGCATATTGAATGTTCAGTTAGTTGTTACACCCGTAAATACCTATGGAATTAATGTTAGGGCTTACATTGGCTGGCCAATGCACTAAAAAATATTTAAAGTTATTACATCTGGTGTTCAGGTGGGGAGAGAGGGTGAAAGGACAAGCAGTATATTCAATGATGAAGTTGCATGGTAATTCAATTTCACTCATAAACATTAACTTCACCAGAGAGAGACAAAGGGTGACAGAGAGAAAGAGGAGGGGGAGAGAGAGAGAGAGAGAGAGAGAGAGAGAGAGAGAGAGAGAGAGAGAGAGAGAGAGAGAGATTAAAGTAATACTGACAACTATGCCAGCCATTGCTCTCAATGGTTTCTTGCTTCTGGCAGTAGATGAAATTACACATGCTATAACCAACATTGCTTGTTGGAAATTTGTGAAAAACATATGTGCATGGTTTTAAATTTTCTCCTATGAACGAAACTTAAAATATTTCCATAACCAGATAAATAAGTAGTATGACTCTGTCAACATTTTTGAGAAGAAATTGAGAAGAATTGAGGGTTATAGTTTTTCTGTCAATGTTTGTCATTGACAGAGAAGAAGTGAGGGTTTTGTATGCTCATTTTATAGTTGTTTAAAGAAATTCCAAGAATAATTCACCCAGAAGTAATTTTTGACTTGTATACTGGCTTTAGAATTTGAGCTTGTATAAGATATAACTTTAATTTACAACTATTTTGCACCATGTGCATTTTAGTAGATATAGGTTATAATCTTATAAGAATAATAAATAATAAAATGATGCTTACAATAGCTGAGATCATGTAATGTGAGAAACTATTTGTAATAAATGCTAAGCAAGAAGATAGGAAGATATAAATTTTTATGTACACAATGGCTACAGGTAAATTAAAAGAGTGAATAGAAAAAAGACTTAAAAATATATATAACAAAAAAACTATTGGCCAAGGCTGTGTTAAGGTGATAGGATTATGGGTGGTTTTATTTTATTTACCTGAGTTTGTAAAATTTAAAAACATGATTTTAGAAACCTGTAAAAAAGCAGACACAAATTAATAAAGACAGAATATACACAGATGCTTTAACCAAAATCTATCTATGGAAATGATTCAGATATCAGAATTGTGCAGTAGTCTCAAATTTTAGTGATTGGTCTTCTCTTCAGGAATTCCAGGCAACATTGTTTCACTACATCATACAGTTTACCTAAACTAGAAAATAAGAATAAATTATGTAAAACTATTTGTATTTGACTTTGAAATACTTCCAACAAGCATTTCAGCCAGACATGTCCCCAGACCAGTAGCATGAGCTATGTGCCTCCCCCAACCCCCACTTCCTCTATGCTAACCAAATGCCTTTGCTACTTTTCTACACCACTATGACCAAGTTCAGTTGGATCACACCGTTATTCCAAAGCCATGGCCATACCAATACCCCATAGTTGGATCTAAGCAACAGAAGTTTGGCTTCTCAGGGAGACTTTGGCAGGCTGTAGAAACACGTTTGAGTTTTCATCCAGGTTATATGCAGATTACCACAAAAAGATCCATTATTATGTGAATTAATATATAAAATACATCAAATCTTATCCCAGAAACAGAAAAACTGCAGACACTGAAAATCCTATTAAATATGATGAGCTCATAAATGTAGCACATCTTGCTCTTTTCTTCATCCCCAATTTTGTAAAATGGTTTGTTTCATCATGATTGTATTTTTGCATTCAATCAACATTAATAATAAGAACGAAAATACATTTGGTCCTTTATATTTGCTAGGCATTTAACTAAGAATTTGGCATTTAATCATTATCTTGCTGATAAAAAACTAGAGGCTTAGGAAGGTTAATTAACTTGCCCAAGAAACTGTTTAGAATTAGTGGATTCAGGACTTAAACTCTCATTTGCCCATAAAGCCTCAGCTTTTTAACAATTATGCTATAAGGCCTTCTATTAATTGAAGACCTACTAACTTCCAGGCTTTTCTAGGTGACAGAGGACACAAAGATGAATAAGAACCCTGACATTCAGGAGTTAAAAAACATATTTTTCTTCTTTCAGGAGTTTACAGGCAACAGGGGTCCATGATACCTCTTCCCACTCAATTCCCAAGGTTTCAGCAGAACAAGATAGACAGTTAAATATAGGAAGGGCTATTTAAGCCAAGTCTCATTATCCAACATAGGATTTGACTTGATTATTAAGCACTTTTAAATGGTAGGTTCAGGTTAAGCATCCCTAATCCAAAAATTCAAAATCCAAAATGCTCTAAAATCTGAAACCTTCTGAGCACTGCCATGATACTCAAAGGAAATGCTCACTGAAGCAATTCCAATTTTGGATTTTCAGATTAGGGATGCTCAACCTGTAAGTATAGGATGCAAAAATTTCAAAATATGAAAAAATCCCAAATCCGAAATGCTTCTGTTCCCAAGCATTTCAGATAAGGGGTACTCCACCTGAACCATCAATTCCAGAATCTCCAAATGGCTGTTCATGTGTGACTCCAGTGGCTCAATGACATAGCCCAATTTCCTATGACATCTTCTCCAGTAAACAATGCCAGGGCCTGGCAGATGAAGGATGCAGTCGTGTGTATCAGGAAACCCAATTCTGAGATGTATCCACTTCCCCTCATGGGGCTTCGAGACTTGGCTCCCAGCTATGGAGTTACCTCGAGAGCAAGAACCATATTACATATCACTGAGGAAACTTGAACAGAAAGTCCTACCATACACACTCAATCACAGGCACGTTCAGAGACTGTCTGGATAAATCTGCTGCCTTAATGACCTACCCACCTTCTCTGCTCCTTCACTCCAAACAATAGCCAGAACAATACTTTTAAATGAGCATAATGCAAACTTGCAACTCCTCTGCTGAAAACCTTCAGAAGCTTTCCATTTGTCTATGGATTAAATCTGCAAGACTTTATTGCAAACGCAGCAAGGGCTTGAGTGATCAAGACTTGTTCAGTGAGTCAGCAAGTGATTACGAAGGGGCATCACCAAGCCCTACCCCCTCTGACTTTACTCCTTATTCACCACACTCCAGGGATAATATCCTTGTTTCCATTCTCTTTTGCGGGGCTTCTGTGCATGCTGTTCCTAAATTCATTTTGCCTACCCACCATCCTTAAATTAATTCATAGGCCTTTCTTGGAGAAGTCTTTACTGTCCCAACAGATCAGGTTGAACATATTAATAAAATATTTTCTTGGAATGAAGAAATGTGGCTCATGTATCTACAAAAACTAAAATTTGCAGCTTCTCAGGATACTCTGCATCTCCTTCACAACCTTTACCCCAGTTGCCTGGAACTTAGCAGTCATTCGTTTGAGAATTTAATGTTTTTCACTCATGATCCATTTCAACTTGGTGAAGACAGATCACATATAGCTTGTTTGTTATTGAATCCCCAGTGCCAGGCACATAGTGCTCAAAAATTATTTGCTAAACTAATAAAGATTCACTAAAAAAGAATAAAAAAAGATTCACTAAAAAAGAATAAAAAAGACAGTCATCTTGTGTCTTTTTACCAAGAGCCAGACATGATCTAGGATGAACGGGACCCTTTCTCTTGCAAGCCTGTTACCTCTTGCAGCTTTCTAGGCTCCAGTGGAATATTTTCTCCTAACAGCACTGACTTTGAAATATCTGAAGTTTGATGGCACAGAGCTTTCCCCAAGAGTAGAAAGAAAGGCAGTCCTACCCCCTCTGTAACGGAGGACATTGCTTGTGAAAGGCCACACAGTTCTTTAGAACCCCTCATGCATTCATTTCATTCACTCAACAGAGAAGCTGAGAGCTCCCTTTGTGCCTGGCACTAGTGGAATTCTGAGCATTCACAAAGAAAAGGCGGTTCCTGTCTTGAAAGAGCTTCTTGTGAGGAAGGAGAGATGGAAAACTAAGTCAGTGATGGCCACACAGCGTGGCAATTCTGAGAGAGGACCTCAGAAGAGGGACACCTAAACTACCGAGAAACACTGAGGAAGAGGTAATCTGGAACCACTGCTAAGAAGATTTGGGGCCCCAGAGAAGAATGAACCAGCCACTAGATAAACATGTGCCAGGAGAACCCATGGTAAAAAGCAATGTAAACAATGGGAGCAGTTTGTGAACGAGCCAGGGGGTGAGGGAAGAAAATGCAAGTCAGAAAAATGCAAGTTTAAAGATGCGTGCCGGGTGGTGGACAGACCTGGTCAGGGCCCAGAGCAGGGAGGACACTTGGGATCTTGTTTTAAAGGTGATAGAAAGCTGCGAAGACTTTTAAACCTGGAAGTGTGACTGGAGGAGTCAGATTTGCATTTTAGAAACAGCACCTCAAAACAGTGTTAAATAGAGGGGAAGGGGAGCTATAAATAGACAAATATCCTAAGAGAACTTCAGGAAACATTTGCATATTTTGAGATAGGAGTTGGAATGAAAAAATAATGATTTGTATATATTGAAAAATGGATACACTCCCCCGTTTTTGAGAAAATGTTTACATATATAATTTCCCTGGAAGTAAATTAGGAAATGAGGATAATGGTTCTGTAAAACCTAAAGACTGTTGGTGACTCATTATCCAATTAATTGATATGAATAAATTGGGCAAATCAAGCTAAATGAGAGTCAGTCACTGCATGTAAGTAGAGAACGAGTGATTGTTTATTTTTGGTTTTATTTTTGTTTTCCTTTTTTTAAAAAATTATAAAATCGGGATCTTGAGCCCCACTGAGGAGCAGTGGGTCAGGAATGTCCACTGAGTCTCTGACCCTCAGAAACAGGACATGGGATGATGTGGATTACGTGGACCTTGGAGTGGAAGTGATTCTGCTAGGTCTGGAAGTCTCTCTTGTCACCTTGGAGCCCACCCACAGCTACCATGTCACAGCAACCAACCCTGCTGGCAGCAAGTGACACCATTCAACCCACCCTGGAGTGCATTTTTTCAGATTAGAAAAGAGGAATAAAACCATTATCAGAAATGGAAACAATTAGGAGTTGCTTGCTTATAATTTTTGTTTTTAATCACTGTGAAGTTTGTATTTAAAAGAATATGATTCCCTTCTCAGCAATAATGGCACCTAAAATTCATCAGATTCCTCCAAACCTGATGAAGAGGGACCAGCCGTCTTTATGCTCCCGTGAGTTGGACTAATATGTGAGCATCTCTTAAGAGGCTGTGAAGGTAAAGTTCAGGAGAAGTATGAGCAAATTGTCACTACCAAATTGGCAGCCTTTTAAGAAATTCATGCCTGATCAGATTATTTCAGAAGATGGGACAAGGCCAAACAAACTATTCCTGAAACTTCTTTGCAAAACTGCAAGCTGAGTCTCAACTTGAGCAACAGCTGCTGCACACTTTTTGCAACTGATTTGATATCCAATTGCAGCTCCAATTTTGCATTCTGAGAACACTTAAAGATTCATTTTTATGAAACTTGAAAGATCTTGAAACTTTTAGCTTGACACAGTCATTTATTCTCATCCATTAAAAGCCTTGCCTTACTCAGGTAGATTACCCAAACAAAAATGCCTAGATGCCAGTAGCGATATATGCCTTCAGTGGTAAGCAGGAAAGTGTTTTTCTGAGTACAGTTTTGAAAGAAGTATGTATGAATGTGTGTAAATGTATGTGTGCTTTAAGTTACTCCATTAACTGTGTAAATTGTAATTGAATTGACCTTAGGGAATCTGGCCTTGAATTTGATGTTCAATTACAGTTAGAAAATTTACTTTGTTTACAAAAGAGTAGTATTTTGTGAACATGTAAATTGCAATAGTGGATTATTTTTATGACAGTATTAGTGTTAAATATAGGTCCTGGTTCCAGGAACATCCTGTGAATAATGAGTTAGAAAGGACCAAAAAATGTGATTATAATGACATAGATAATGTTTGTAGTCCTAGGTCTACAAATGTGTGGTGTGGAATAAAAACACACTAGAAATGGATCATTTAATGCTGTCATGTTATGTTAGAAAAATGCCTTGACTCAGCCTTAGAATACCCATGTGGAGCATTAATAAGATTAAACTCATCCACACAACCAAGATCTCCCTAGACAAACGTCCTAAGTAAGTTAATATTCAGACAGTTGTTCTTGATAAGGTGATGTTGACTATTAGCTACACACACACACACACACACACACACACACACACACAAACCCACCAGAAAAACCTATTGGTTAAAAAAAAAAAAACTAGCTGATTATATTAAAGCAGACTACTACCTTGACAGAATATTAATAGTATCTCAAAAGGAAGACATCAAGGGAAAGTGTTTATGGGATTTCGGGGCCTGAAATGAGTCATTTTAAGGCAAGGTGGAGTTCCTTCATCTGTTCTGGCTGCTATAACAAAATATCCTAAGTTGGTGGTATAAACCACAGAATTTCATTTCTCACAGTTCTGTAGGTTGGAAAATCTAAGATCAAAGTGCTGGTGTCTGGTGAGGGCCCATTTCCTGATTCATTGCAAACAAATTCTCACTGCCTTCACACACAATGGAGGAGAAAATGCAGCTCTCTGCAGCCTCTTTTAGAAGAACACTAATTCCATTAATGAGAGTGAAGCCCTTGTGGCCCAATCACCTCCCAAAGGACAATCTCCTAATACCATAAATTGGTGACTAGGTTTCAATACATGAATTTCAACATTCAGACCGTAGCATCTAAAATTAGTTGGGATGGAACAAAGGGTATGAAATAATAGTTTGGGGTAGATAGAAACAACACGATGAAAGTCTTGAAGAAAGTCTTGATGAGCAAGGTAAGTAAGCTCTTTAGTTGGTGCTATTATTTAAATATATGTCCCCTCCAAAACTCATGTTGATATTTTATTGATGTGGGGTCTTTAAGAGGTAATTAGGTTATGAGGGCTCTCATGAGATAATTAATGCTATTATCATAGGAATGAGTTAGTTATTGAGATGGGGTTTGTTAGAGAAGTAAGTCTGGCCTGATTTCTCTGTCTGTCTCATGTGTTTGCTTCCATCCTCCACTCCTCCACTATAACATGACCCTCACCAGACACCAGTGCCATCCTCTTGGATTTCCTAGCTTCCAGAACTGTGGGTCAAATAAACTTTTCAAAGTAATTATCTAGTCTGTAATGTTCTGTTATGGCAGCAGAAAACAGACTAATACAGGTGGGTTAACTTATTTCTTCCGAGAGCAGGTATTTCCTGGAACAAGCGGCTAAGTAGTTAATTTTGCCTGGTTTCAGTACTAGTTAGCATAGAGACAGTAGACAATATTTGGCCCCAGAACTGTTTGGTACGGGAAGAAGGTATGTTTGATCTCAGTTCTTAGTCTCTGATATTGGTCTTTTTACAGTCTAAATTGGGATCTGATCATTGCATGTTGTTGGGTCTGTAGCAAGTAGGTTTCCTGATGCTAGCATCACTCCCACCATACACTGTAGGTCAAAGTCACAAGCCAGCTTGTTTTCAAGGAGTGGAGACATAAGCATCACCTTTCTATGAGAAGAATGTCAAATAATTTGTATCCACATCTTCAAACTACCATAATTCTCCTTTGGCCACAAATTGTTTACATTCCTCCCATGACTCTCCAAAAAGATTCATCAAATTATGAAATTAGTCTCGGGCTTGAGGTACAGGATCTTGTCATCAAAATCAGGTCCAGATGTGGCAGAGGCTCCATAGCTTCAATTCCTTGAGTACAATTCTTTTTGATCTAAAAACCTATAAACAAGAAAGACAAATTATTAGCTCTACACACGCCAAATGTACATTAGCTGAACAAGCATCGTAATTCCTGTTCAAAAACAGGGACAGGTAGAAGGTACACAATAATTGATCCACACAATTTAGAGACAAGCAGGGCACATGAGGCCAGTTCCTTGACTAAGGACAAGTAATAACTCCCTGGGAATCACTCTGTCATCTCTTGGCTCTGCCCTCTGGTCTGCTTTCCTTCCCACAGAAATAGCTTATGTTTGCAGTTAAGTAATTTTCTCAACCTGCTTCTTACTTATAGACATTCAAGAGCCCAAAGGCTACTTTTTAATTTGTAATGTCCCTATCCTTTTCTCTCCAAGCTGTTATAATTCTTTTAAAGACTTTTTGGGCTTCTTACAAGTTGATTTATATTCCACACTATTAAACAAAACCACACCCACAAATCTTTTCAGAATAGATTCTCTCCCTGGGTCTTCTTCAGAGTGGTTGTAGAACAATGACCTTGGAATTCTCCTATTACTTACTGGAGAGAATGTGTGAAGCATACATATACTATCATTAGAAGACATTTGGTCTTCTTGAAAGAGTCTTTGAGGTGCTGATTTAAATGTTTCTAAGATTTTAATAAGGGATTTTACTAGCCATATTTTCAGCTTTATTTTTTCTAGGTAACACCCTGAATTTGATCTTTGCCATAGGATATTTCTTACTTTGAGAACCTTCTGCTGGCTAGAAAGAATATCTGGAGCCTCTACTTTTCCTTTAAATCCAACTTTAAGACTGAATAGTTTATTTTCTGTCTTCCTACATTTTATTATAAGCAGCTAGAAAAATCCACAGTTTCTTGAGCTCTCTGCGTGGAAATCTCCTTACTATACCATTGAGTTTATTGGCTGTGTTTCCTCTTTTCCATGTTACTGCAATGACAGTTTCTGCCACAACCTTCAGGTCTTTGTGCCCTTGCTGGCAACCTCCTTGAGCCTTGCCAGGCTTCTGCCTGCCACCTAATCACAACGTCAATGCCACGTATTTCAGGATTTATTAAAGCACCACACTTCTTCCAGGGCACAACAAAAGTTACTGGCATGAAATTACAACAATGTATGTGTATTTGTGTTCTGCCATCTTTATTGCCTTTAGCTGTTCGTCACTCCCTGGGGAGTCAAAAAAATACCTGGGTTCTTCCATTTTGGGGAAAAAATGCCAACTTTTAGCCCACCATCCATCACCTCATTTTTCTTTACTGATCCAGGTGGAAGTGTATGCTCAGCTCTGCACAGGATGGGGAGAGAAGAATATTGATCAGCCTACTTCATGTGCATTGCATTGTTCAATGTTCTTGAACACTATAGGCTCAGCTCCCCACTGGGACCCACTGACACTGGGGTAGGCAGAGGAACCAGAGTGCCAACTAGCTCTGCTTCATACTGCCCTGTTTGGCCTCATTGCCTCCAGGTAGGTGTGGAAGTTTGGGCTCCATAGGGCTCCTGTGACACCAAAAGTGAGGTGACAGTGGAGTGCTGGTAGACTAGCCTCAACTCATACCACCTCGTATAGTCTCATGGATGCCAGGAGAACATGAAGGCTCAGCTACTGGCTGGGCTCCATGAATCCTGAGGGTGAATGGTGAAGTATAGTGGTGACTATCTCCTTGCACCTCCTCATTATGTCTCATTGTTGCTGGGTGGGTGTGAAGTCTCAGCTTACCATCCGACCCTGTTGCCTTGGGGGTAATATCAGAGCACAGTCTGCTTCCACCAGACAGATAGAAGGACTACCTGCAAGTAGGACTTCTACCTGGAAAGGGATAGATTAGGTCTCCACTTTGTCTGCTGACAGCAGAGGAATCTGCATATCACAACTTGAACTTACTTCCACAGGGTAGGAGGATGTCAAGGGACACCAGCTTTCTGTTCAGTTCCACTGAAACTGCAGGGAGGAATGCAATGTATTTATTGGTGTTTATTTGGCATATGGCAGGTATTGCCAAAATAGTTTTCTGTTGTTAGGCTACCTTTTTCTCAGTCCTTTAGCTATGGACAACAAACCTGTTGGTGGCTCTGGGATGGAGATCTTTGAAGCTCCCTTTAGGAAATATATGGGAGGCAACAATAAAAACCACATGATCAGCTGCCATGTCATTCCTCGAGTCAAGAGGTCCCTAGGCAATCTACTCTCGTTCTGCATTTTACAATCTATTTGTTTTGTTACATCCATGTTTTTTTAGTTGTAAGGAGGATGGAGGGCTAACTCATCTTTGCCAAAAATGAGAGAGCCGAGGTATATTTTCAACTCCCCAGGAAGAGGCAAACAGCTAAAGAAAGTAAAGATGGCAGAACACAGATCTATAACTTCAAAAAAGAAAAAAAAAATGTATCTTCAAGTAACACGTAAATGGGTTCACAACCACAAGGAAGAGAAGAGAGAATGATTATTTTGTTTATGGCCTTGAAGTCCTGGATGAATCTATGTCCTTTTCTTTAGCGTTCATTAACTGGGAGGTAAGGAAAATTACAAGAATGGTACTAGGTATAAAGAGACTTTTCTCTAGTAGTCTTTTAACTACTGGTTTTAGCCTTTTGAGTTTCTGGCTTTAAACAGTATTGTGCAAACTTGTATCAAGATTTGTGTGGATCGATCTGAACCCTGATGCTTTGGGCACTGTCTTAGTCCTTTTGGGATGCCATAGCAAAAAACCCTAAAATATGTAGCTGATAAACTATAGAAAATCATTTCTCCAGTTCAGGAGACTGGGAAATCCAAGATCAAGGTGCTGACAAATTTAGTGTCTGGCGAGGGCCTGTTTCCTGGTGCATAGAAGGCACCATCTCACCGTGTTCTCCCGTGGGAGAAAGGTTAAGGCAGGTCTAAGAGCCTCTTTTATCAGAGCACAGTCATGTCCCAAAGGCCCACCTTCTGATACCATCACCTTGGTGATTAGAATTCAACATATGAATCTGAGAGGGACACAAACATCCAGAACATAGCAGGCAGCAATAATTTTGCCAAAATAAGTGGAATTTTTTTTCACAAGTAGTCTTATATATGGAGAAGATTTTCATATTGGACTTATTTAAGAAGCAAAGAAACCAGTATGTCAATATCTCAATTAGTTATTATCTGATTATGACTAGGAGAATCCTCAGGATTTCAAGAGGTCAACAGTGGAACACTTAATCTAAACATTTCGTTTGCCCACTAGATCCTTCCCTGTTAAGTTCACAGATGTGGTATCACAGAGAAGGGGAAAAAATGTTATTTGGTTAAAAGTCGAAGGGTGGTGGTTATAGACTAAGATGAAGAAATAACTAGAGATTACTAGTTTCTTGATTCTAAGAGAAAGGTTGTGTACTGGTGGCAGAGTTTGTGGTATCGATAAACAATCTGGCAGGTTGTCCTTTAACATTTGCAGAAATTTCTACTTGTAAATTTGAGGGTAAAAATGGGAAAATAAATGCTGAATTTCCCTTTGGAGCATTTTCAGTGTCTACCCACTTCAATATTTTCCTTCAGTTTCTAACTACCACAGTGCAATTGTTTTATCATTTTTTTTCTGCTTACGTTGTTTACAGGTGTCTTTATTAATAACTCTCTACCCATGTTCTTGTGATAGAGTAGGGAACGTGCAGTTTCTTTATGCGTGAGACCACCAATTCATACTACACCTTATTCCAATTGTGTTTTAAGGCTATTTCAAGATGTTGAGTGAATGACTAGAGACCAGGCAACAGAGCTACTTCCCATTCCTGTTTTTGCTTTCATATTAAATCCCCTGGTTCTGGCTTAAAGTTGTTCAAAGAAACTGAAGATAGAGTTAGGGTCACTTCTGCTCCTGGATCTATTCCTGAACGCTGTATAAAGGTGTTAAAAAGCCTACTCCTGAAGTCACCAGTAGATTCATCCTTTCTTTGCCTGTAGAACAAGATTACAGTACAATCTATTTTTACAGAACAGACTTTGAGGATGGCATCTTACAGCTCTTGCTCTACATCTACAGCTTTTCTAACCCCTCTAATCTTCCCTACAATTCAAGGTCTATTAGGTCACTCAGAATCTCCCCATTCTGACTTTTCCATTCAATTTTTATTCCTCTTTTTTTGCCTATGAGATTCCTATTAATATATGAGCCAAATGATGTAAATCTGAGATCTCTAAATAATCTACTAATAGAACAACTCCAAATTCTCTTGTAAATTTCTGTCTCTATTTTGTGTGTATGCTTTAGAAAGTAGCTAACAATCGCTTTCAATTCAGACAAAGATCAGGGCTTAAAGTCAACCACAATAGAACTTGATCTGTTCTGAAGTGGGTTTAACTCTAAAAAACATTTGAGATTTGGGAGTTTCTTCTTGGCTAGAAGGGAAAGGAGATGAGTCAACGGAAGGGGTGGGAATAAGGGTAATGTAGGAGCCTAGGAAGGAGGAAGAGTGGAATAAAGGCAGTTATATTCAGATGGAAGTTCAGGAGGGTCTAAGAAAATAGTTTTAAGGTTTTTATATTTCTCATTTGCCATGGCTAAGGAATCTTTTGAAAGCATCAATTTGAGAAACTAAATTTCTTTTGCTAGGTTCTTATGTCAATGAAAATTGCAGACCATTCTTTTTCTAAAATATCTCTCAAATGAATAGTTTTGTTCAAATTAAATGCTCGTCAAAATAGCCACTGTAATTCTAAAATATCCTTGGTAAAATTATTCCACTTAAATGTACAAACAAACAAACTATACTGAAAATACATGATAGAAGCAAATTTCCCAACACTCTTCTGAGGTCCAGGGCCTCAAGGACCTTTACATAAAAGATAATTCTCCCCTGATGTCCCATGAGCCTTTCACACTGGGATCTCCCCAGCTGCATTGGAGCATGGACTTGGACTGAGACAGCCTCATGAAAGCCATGGTATTCTGGATATGTTGCTTATGCCCATTGTTCCTTGTATTAAATTTCCAGAGAAACAGAACCTACAGAATATACATAAATACATATAGGGAGATGTATTATGAGGAATTGGTTCATGCAATGATGGAGGCTGAGAAATCCCATAATCTGTGCTCTGCTAGCTAGAAGACTCAGAAAGCTGGTGGTGTAGTTCCAGCCCAAATCCAAATCCCTGAGAAACTGGAGAGCCAATAGTAAATCTGAGTTTGAGGCTCTGAGAGCCAGGGGCCAATAGAATACGTTATTAGAGTCTGAAGGCCCAAGAACCAGTAGTGCTGATGTACTGGATCAAGAGAAGATGGATGTCTCAGCTCAAAAACAGAGAGAATTTGTCCTTCTTCTGCCTTTTTGTTCTATTCAGGCCCTCAACTAATTGGATGAGACCCACCCACACTGATGAGAGTGATCTCCTTTACTCAGTCTACTGATGCAAATGTTAATCCCTTCCAGAAACACCCTCATATACAAACCCAGAAATATGTCTTATCAACTATCTGGGCATTTCTTAGCTCAATCAAACTAACATATAAAACTACCCATCACACCCTAACCTAATAGTTAGCCACCGCCAATTTCAAATGGAAGATTTGGAGTAGAAAACTTGCCTTGACCCAAATGCTCATGAATAAAATAAGACAAGACTGAGGAAAGGTCTCATAAGAGTTTAATAGGAAACCCAAGGTAAAGTTTGCCTTATAAGAAGCCTGACATAAGGAGAACTTTTGAACTACTCAAGAGATGAACTCCTCAAACCTACACCCATCTTCTTTTTTTGATCATCTTCTTACATACATTCAGCAGAAAGTGTTGAGGACAGACAAACCAAAAGACAAACAGCAGTGTTTTTAGTCACAAGACAGCTTTTCTCAAAGGAAAAAAGATTTCACTTCTGATCAGATAATCAAAGAATTCAGAAACAAAGATTTCTTATTCCCAGGAAATATTTGGGAGCTGAATTTTTTTTTTTTTAATCACAGCTCTGACCCACTAAGGAATCTATTATCCACTGCAATCAGAGACACTGTAGACAGGAAGCTCAAGGGGTCTTTGGGGAGCATGCTAATCCAATTCCAGGGTCTTGAGACACTATATTTTGGTAGAATCTAGAGGATTTTTCAAATGTCTCATCCCTAAAAACTTCACCAGAAAAACTGTCTATCAAGAAAAACTAAATTTATTAGATGTAACACAGTAAAGCAGAACTTTATCATGATAATACAGTCTTAGTAGTGTCTGAGCTGAGAAGAAGGATTTCAGGGGAGGGTATTTACAGAGTGTAGAGGGTGATTTTAAGGCAAGTCTTGCAAAAAGGCATACTAATTGGGATTCTGCAGATTTTGTGATAGAATAGACCGGGATTGGTGGGCACAATGAGGGGAGAGTCTTGAAAGAGTTCTTGATGAACAAGCTGTTAGTCTTGATAAGTAATCTCCTTAGTTAGTTCCAGTCTTATCTTCTAGGAGTAGGCATTTCCTGAAGCAAGAAGCTAAATTATTTTTGCCTGGCCCCAATATTGTTTAGCATGAAAATAGGAAAGTAAGCTTGGTCAAAGAATTGTTTTGCACAGGGGAGTATGTTTGGTATCAATATTCATTGTTGTAGAGAAAAGTTCTGGAATAATCTCATTCGAAGATTTTTTAAATAAATGTCTTTCACTTATGACCCAAACTGCAAGATATTTCTTTTTACATTGTTATTATACAGTGTTAACAAGCTGATCTGAAAAAAATAAAAACTGTTTAAGTAGTTAAAACAATAATAACATTAGCAAAAAAAAAAAAAAAGCAAGTGCTCTCAATCTTAAGAATATATGATCATGTCAACTTAGTATTAGCAGCTCAAAGAGTAGGAAGAGAAAGATATGTATTCAACTTGAAAAGGAAATAAGATCAGATTTTTAAAAGTCTGTATCACACAAATGTATTGTTTGATTTGGGAAGCATGTTCCAAAAAATCTGTATATGTGGGAGAGTGTGTATATATTTGGGTATATGCAGTATGTCTCATCACACAAGAGCAAATGCAATGTGTGAACACAAGCACTTCTCTACAGATGGAGAGTGGGTGTGAGTGTTCATTTTTCCCTCAAACACTTATGGAGGGCACAGGCTATAGGCCAGGCTCTGTGACAAGCATTAATAATACTGAGATGAATGAGGAATGCCTGGCCTCAAAGAGCTCACAGTTAAGGACAAGGCTTGGACCCATGTAAATGGATAATCATAAGAAAACATGAAAAGTGTAGTGGGACTCCTGAGGAGAGAGTGAGTAAGTCTAGATTCAGGGATCAGAGAATACTGACATTGGGGCTAAACACTGAATGATGAAGAGGAGTGAACTAAGCAGAAGAGAGGGAAGGAGCAGAGTTTTTCAGGCAGCTGTGAAGCCTCCATATAGCAGAAATGTGTGTGAGTATCAACAGGCCCTCCTCTAACATTTGCCATGCCTAGGACAAGGATGCATGGAGCCCCTGTATCATGTCTAAATATTTAAAAATTATAAATCAAGCTAAAAAATATACCATCTCTTACTTTGCAAATGTATCTTTATAACAACATAATCGGAAGATATATATAAAGGTATAGCTTTATATTACTAAAATCGGGCAAAAAAACACAGATAATTAACTTTAATTACTATTGGACATTTCTGGGGATGGACCAGCAATGTTTGGATGAGTCACAAAATAAAGACAATTCATAAATTATTATATATTTAGTTTATGGTATTTTCTTACTTTCAATTCAGCAAAATCACTGTGTTGTTATAAACAAGTTTTTACATACTTGTTTTCCATTAATAGCAACTTACAGAATCAACAAAATATAATTATATTCAAAATATTAAATATTAGATGTATTTCATCAACAGCACAAACTAAACAAATACAAAAATAAAAATTACTTAACAAACTTAACAAAGTTTAAAATATAAAAATATATTTTAAAATATTAAAAATTATCTATTAAAATTAAAAGATAAAATAAAATTGTAGTTGGTGAACAAATCACGTTGATATTCAACTATTTGATATTAAAAAATTCACTGATATTCATCAAATACATAATCAAATATTTAATATTGATATATTAAATATATTTAGTTAAAATATTTAGTATATCATTTATCAAATATATTTTATCAAATATTCAAATATTTAATCAAAATATTTAAAGTTGAAAATTGTATTTGATGTTTAAAAGTATTTTAATGAGATATATTTAATTAAAATTAAAAGCTATAATTAAAATGAGCATTTTCATTATTTAATTTCAAAAAATTTAAATTTTAACAATATTATTAAATATTTTTCCAAAAATTGAACCTTATACAATTCTAGTTTTTGTGTCCACCTCTTTGCCAATGAAAAGAATTGGTATCATGCTTCATACATGTTACACCTAAACCTCTATATAACAAATATAAGAGTAATTTGAATTGTTTAACCTTGAAAAATGCTCCTTGGCTGCTGTGTACAACTGTAGTGAGCTCAGCACTACATATGAGTGCTTCCAGAAGTACAAACTGGAAGGCAAAGAGAAGCAAAACAGATGCTCAGAACTCCTGGGAAGCAATACTTTCTTATGAAAGCATCAACTGCATTCATGCTATCTGACAAATTTAACATGTGGGGTCCAAAGCAGGGGTCCAGGGCAGGGGTCCCCTTTACCTAGCATTCAAATTACAAATGAAGGATAATGGTGACCAGATTGTCAAGGGCCTCATGATCATTGCTAGAGAGTCATCTGACAGTTTGTCCACTAAACAGGGAAGAGACAATTATATAACAGCTCTCTTTCACCGTTTTCCTCTCTGCTGCAGTCACATCAGCTCCTCTCTGAAGCAGAAATCTAGATGTTAACCCTAAGAGATGACAAAAATCTACTTTGGAAGTACTCTGTCAAGACCTGAGTCCTCATGAAAGAGAGAAAGAAGTCAAATGATATGTTTATAATGTCTTTTGAGAGTCTTCTGTATCTCCAGAAAGAAAGCCTCATTTGGAAATAAAATACGTATTTATAATCACACATATAAATTCTGTTATGTATCCACAATGTGCTGGAAAAATTTTCTGACAAGTGATTTTGTTTCCCTCAGTTCTCCATAACTTTAATAAAGTGACCTATCTAAACCCCAATTTATGTCACGTAACTTCCCTGCTAAAATACTCTTCAGGAGCCTCTAACACTTGCAAAAGAAAGTTCAAGTTCCTTAGTATGGCATCTGTTTCTTCACCATATTTCAGCTGGACCACCAACCAAGGCCTCCTTGAAGATCTCTCAGCTTCTGCTTGTGCCCTGCTTAATCCATTCTCTCCGCAAACAGCCTGAATGAGAAATGAGATGATGTAGTGACCCCGGCTTCAAAGCCTATCAATAACTCTCTAATGCACACAAGATAAATATAATCTCCTTACTATCACCTACAAGGGGCTGTAAAATTTGGCTCTGCCGATATCTCAGACATCCTCTGCCACTTCTTGCTCACTGTGCTATACCCTCTTTGGCTTTCTTTCACTTTCCAGAACATATTAAACTCTTTTCTATGTTAGAGCTTTTACTTTTGCTGTGGCCTCTCATGCGGAGATCTGGTTTTCTCTGCATCTCCACATGACTAGCTCGTAGACAGTCCTTACCTGAGCACCTCACTTAAAACACATTCCCAGTTTTTTTCTCTCTAGTACCTTGTTTTCTCATTTTCTTTCTTCGTAGTATTGTTCACAATCTATATCCTCTTGATTTCTAATTTAGTAGCTGACATACACTCATTTTTAGTGCAGAAAACTTTTCTGATTTGTTCAGTGTTTTATTTCCAGCTTTCAGCACAAAACTAACTCATAAGAGGTATTGACAACACTTGTCAACATCTACTCAAATTGTTGTTTCTCTTTCTTCACCTGACTAACTTCTCCTCATTCTTTGACCCCAGCTCAGATATTATCTCTCAGAGACTAAATGTAGTACACTTCCCTTCTGCTTCCGTAAAATCCTCTGCCTTTTCCACATTATTTGCCACTCTTTATGGGCATGTCACCTTCATTTGTCTACACTTTTAGAATGAGGAACTATACCTTATTTATCTTTTCTCTCCATAAGTTGTTTACAGTGTCTAGTATGCAGCTGTTCAGTAAATGCAGTTAAATTGAATTGAAAGGTTAAATGGAATTGAAATCGAAAGGCTACTAGCAAGGAGGTTGTATAAATTCCAAGGCCAGGCTGCCTCAAATCAAAACCCAGCTCTATCACTTACTTATTAAATCACCTTGGGAAAGTCACTTGAACTTGTGCCTCAGTTTCTTTTTTTCTCTCTTTTTTTTTTTTTTTTTTGAGATGGATCTCGTTCTGTCGCCCAGGCTGGAGTGTAGTGGCGTGACCTCGACTCACTGCAAGCTCCGCCTCCTGCGTTCACGCCATTCTCCTGCCTCAGCCTCCCGAGTAGCTGGGACTACAGGCTCCCGCCACCATGCCTGGCTAATTTGGTATTTGTATTTTTAGTACAGAAGGGGTTTCACCGTGTTAGCCAGGATGGTTTCCATCTCCTGACCTCGTGATCCACCTGCCTCGGCCTCCCAAAGTGCTGGGATTACAGGAGTGAGCCACCGCGCCCAGCCTTGTGCCTCAGTTTCTTAATCCATAAAATGGAACGAAAGACAGGAGCTATTTCATAGATTGTTGTGAAGATTAAATTACTTAATACATGTATTTAAGTGTTACATGTTTAGTCAGCATTTAATAAATGTTAGCTGTGCTTTCATATGAAATGTTTCTCATAATCCTTTTTCTTTTCTAGGACAACTGGAACAAATAAAAGAAGTTCTTCCAATATCTTTTCTCATGTAACAGTAATGAACTTTAGTTTATGGCAAATTTGTGATTATCTTGGCACCAGCCTCTTTTCTAATTGGGCACACATACATAAATCGTGACTTTAGCTGCTTGACTGTTGTGTAACTTAAGGAGTATGTATATTGCCAGTCTGTGCCACTTGGCAGCTTAAAAATTTTAATTTAATTTATTTAAAAAGGGAGAAATGCATACATGTGAGACTAGTACTATGTAAATATGCTTAAATTTATCCCCATATGTTTTATTCAAAATGTTTTACACTGTTAAGTAGAAAAAGAAAACAGATCTGATCATATATCACCTCCCTGCTCAAAATTTTTCTATAGGTTCCAGAATACGAAAAAAAAGTTCAAAATACCTAAAAAGACCCTTAAAAAATAAAATGAGCAAAGGCAGTGAAACAATAACTTTAAAAGACAGAGAAAGGACAAATAATCTTATAAAATAAAGTTTATTAGTAATCGAAGAAAAGCAAATCAAATCCATGTTATATCTTTTATCTACCAAGTGGAAATATTTTGTGAAATGAATGTTCAGTGTAGGCAAGAATGCAAGGAAATCCACACTCCTACACTGTATTGCTGGGAAAGCAATTTGGTTTAAGCTGTTGAAAAAAAAAATTTGAAATAGGTACCAAGAGCCTTTAAAAATTCAGGAGTTGTGGACTTAAAATTTATTTTCCACAAATAGCATGAGAAAATAATCAAAAGTTTTTAAAAAGCTATGATACATATTTTAGTATCACATTACTTATAATAATAAAACATTGAAAATAGCTTAATGTCTGGCTAAGTTAATTTATAGTAAATCTACACGATTAAATATTACACAAGTACATAAAGGTTGTCTTTGAAGCATATATGATGACATTAAAAAATATTTGTGTTTTATACTATTTATGTTAAAGGTGGTATACTCATGTGTCCCTTAATGATGGGGATGTATTTTAAGAAATGCGTCATTAGGTGATTTTGCCATTATGCGAACATCATGGAGTATACCTTCCTCACAAAAACCCGGATATTAGAGCCTACCACACACCTAGGCTACATGGTATAGCCTATCGCTCCTAGGCTACAAACCTGCACAGCATGTTAATGGACTGAATACTGTAGGAATTTGTAGCACAAATCACTAGGCATAGGAATTTTTCAGCTTTGCTATAATCTTATAGAACCACTGTTTATATTCAATTCATCATTGACTGAAACATTATGTGATGCATGACTTTACATAAATGAATTATATATATATAATGACAGTTACATAATATACATATATATGTGTGTATGTATTGTGTGTATGAAAGGAAACATTAAAATATTAACAATGGATCACATATAGATGTTAGGGTAAAAAAGCTGATTTGTTCTTGTTATTGCTTCTCTTCTACATTTATACAATTTTCGACCATAAGCATATGGCATAATTTACTTTTATTTTTATTTTTTCATTTTCAATTTCTGTGGATTCATAGTAGACACACATAGTTATGGGGTACATGAGTTTTTTTTGTTTTTTTTTTTTTTGAGACAGTCTCCCTCTATCACCCAGGCAGGAGTGCTGTGGCATGATCTCAGCTCACTGCAACCTCTGCCTCCCACGTTCAAGCAATTCTCATGCCTCAGCCTCCCAAGTAGCTGGGATTACAGGTGTTTGCCACCATGCCTGGCTAATTTTTGTATTTTCAGTAAAGACAGGGTTTTGCCACATTAGCCAAGCTGGTCTCAAACTCCTGACCTCAGGTGATCTGCCCACCTCAGACTCCCAAAGTGCTGGGATTACAAGTGTGAGCCACCGTGCCCAGTTTGGGGGGTACATGTGATATCTTGATATAGGCATGCAACATGTAATAATCACATCAGGGTAAATGTGGTATCCATCTCCTCAAGAATATATTCTTTGTAGTAGAAACAATCCAATTATACTCTTTTAGTTATTTTAAAATGGACAATTATTTTGACTATAGTCTCCCCATTGTGCTATCAAATACTAGGCCTTATTCATTCTTTCTATTTATTTATTAACCACTAACCATCGCCACCTCCCCTCCCCACCCCTTCTACTCTCTGTCTCCATGTGTTCAATTGTTTTGATTTTTACATCTCACAAATAAATGAGAACATATGATGTTCGATTTTCTATGCCTGGCTTATTTCACTTAACATAATGACCTCCAGTTCCACCCATGTTGTTGCAAATGACAAGATCTCATTCTTTTTTATGGCTGAATAGTACTTTATTATGTATAAGTGCCACATTTTCTTATCCATTCATCTGTTGATGAAAATCTACATTGCTTCCAAATCTTGACTAATGTCAACAGTGCTGCGAAAAACATAGGAATGCAGATATCTCTTCAAAATACTGATTTCGTTTCTTTGGGGTATATACCCAGCAGTGGGACTGCTGTATCATATGGTAGCTCTATTTTTAGTTTTGTGAGGAACATCCAAACTGTTCTCCTTAGTGGTTGTACTAATTTACATTCCCACCAACAGTGTACAAGGGTTTCTTTTGCTCCACATCCTCACCAGCATTTATTGCCTGTCTTTTGGATGAAAGCCATTTTAACCAGGGTGAGATTATATATCACTGTAGTTTTGATTAGCATTTCTCTGATTATCAGTGCTGCTGAGCATCTTTTCATATGCCTATTGCCACTTGTATGTCTTCTTTTGAGAATTGTCTATTCAAATATTTTGTCCATTTTTAATTGGATTATTGGAATTTATAGTAACAAATTCCTAGAGCATTCCTATAGAGTTGTTTGAGCTCCTTCTATATTCTGGTTATTAATACATTATCAGATTGGTAGTGATATGGTTTGGCTTTGTCTCCCCACCCAAATCTCATCTTGTAGCTCCCATAATTCCCATGTGTTGTGAGAGAAACCCAATGGGAGATAATTGAATCATGGGGGCAGGTCATTCCTGTGCTGTTCTTGTGATAGTAAGATCTCATGAGATCTAATGGTTTTAAAAACGGGAGTTTCCCTGAACAAACCCTCTCTTTGCCTGCCACCATCCAGGTAAGAGGCTACTTGCTCCTTCGTGCCTTCTGCCATGACTGTGAGCCCTCCCCAGTCATGTGGAACTGTAAGTCCAATTAAACCCCTTTTTTTCCCAGTCTTGGGTATGTCTTTATCAGCCACAAGAAGATGAATTAATACAGTAAATTGATACCAATAGAGTGGGGAATTGCTGAAAAGATACTTGAAAATGTGGAAGTGACTTTGGAACTGAGTAACAGGCAGAGGTTTAAACAGTCTGGGGGAGCTCAGAAGAAGAATGGAAAATGTGGGAAAGTTTGGAACTTCCTAGAGACTTGTTATATGGCTTTGCCCAAAATGCTGATAATGATATGGAACAATGAAATACAAGCTGAGGTGGTCTCAGGTGGAGATGAAGAACTTGTTGGGAACTAGAGCAAAGCTGACTCTTGTTATGCTTTAGCAAAGAAACTGGTGGCATTTTGCCCCTGCTGTAGAGATTTGTGTAACCTTAATCTTGAGAGAGATGATTTAGGGTATCTGGCAGAAGAAATTTCTAAGCAGCAAAGCATTCAAGATGTGACTTGGGTGCTGCTAAAGACATTCGATTTTATAAGAGAAGCAGAGCATTAAAGTTCAGAAAATTTGCAGCCTGACAATGAGATAGAAAAGAAAATCCCATTTTCTGAGAAGACATTCAAGCTGGCTGCAGAAATTTGCATAAGTAATGAGAAGCTAAATGTTAATCACCAAGACAATGGGAAAAATGTCTTCAGGGTATGTCAGAGGTCTTCATGGCAGCCCCTCCCATCACAGATTTGGAGACCTAGGAGAGAAAAATGGTTTCTTGGCCAGAGCCTAGGGACTCCTGCTCTGTGCAGCCTAGGGTCTTGGTACCCTATGTTTCACTTACTCCAGCCATAGCTAAAATGGGCCAAGGTACAGCTTGGACTGTTGCTTGAGAGGGTGAAAGCCCCAAGCCTTGACAGTTTCCATGTGATGTTGAGCCTGTGGGTGCACAGAAGTCAAGAATTGAGATTTGGGAACCTCTGCCTAGATTTCAGAGGGTGTATGGAAATGCCTGGATGCTCAGGCAGAAGTTTGCTGCAGGGGCGGGGCCCTCATGGAGAACCTCTGCTAGAGCAGTGCAGAAGGGAAATGTGGGGTTGGAGCCCCCACACACAGTCCCTACTGGTGAACCACTTAGTGGAGCTGTGAGAAGAGGGCCACCTTCCTCCAGATCCCAGAATGATAAATCTGCTGACAGCTTGCACTGTGCACCTGGAAATGCCACAGACACTCAATGCCAGCCCATGAAAACAGCCAGGACTGGAGCTATACCCTGCAAAGCCACAGGGGCAGAGCTGTCCAAGACTATGGGAATCCCCCTTTTGCTTCAGCGTGACCTGGATATGAGACATGGAGTCAATGCAGATCATTTGGAGCTTTAAGATTTAACTGCCCTGCTGGATTTTGGACTTGCATGGGGCCTGTAGCCCCTTTGTTTTGGCCAATTTATCCCATTTGGAATGGGAGAAATGCTTGTACCCACTGCCTGTGCCCCCATTGTATCTAGGAAGTAACTAATTTCCTTTTGATTTTACAGGCTCAGAGGTGGAGGGACTTGCCTTGTCTCAGATGAGACTTTGGACTGTGGACTTTTGAGTTAATGCTGAAGTGAGTTAAGACTTTGGGGGACTGTTGGGAAGGCATGATTGGTTTTGAAATGTGAAGACATGAGATTTGGAAGGGTCTGGGGCAGAATTATATGGTTTGATTCTCTGTGTCCCTGCCCAAATCTCATCTTGCAGCTTCCATAATTCCCACATGCTGTGGAACGGACCCAGTGGGAGATAATTGAATTATTGGGGCAGGGCTTTCCTGTGCTGTTCTTGAGACAGTGAATATGTCTCACGAGAGCTGATGGTTTTAAAAATGGGAGTTTCCCTGCACAAGATGTGACTTGCTTCTCCTTTCACTCCACCATGTTTGTGAGGCCTCCCAGCCATGTGGAACTGTAAGTCCATTAAGACTTTTTCTTCCCAATCTCGGGTATGTCTTTATCAGCAGTGTGAAAATGGACTAATACAGATGGTTTGCAAATATTTTCTTCCATTCTGTGGGTTGTCTCTTCACTTGATTGTTCCCTTTGCTATGCAGAAGCTTTGTAACTTGGTGTGATCCCATTTTCCTTTTTTTTTTTTTCTGGGCTTGTGGGTATTACTCAAGGAGTTCAATATCCTGGAGATATTTTCCCAGTTCAATATCCTGGAGAGTTTTCCCAATGTTTTCTTTCAGTAGCTTCATAGACTGAAGTATTAGGTTTAAGTCTTTAATTCATTTTCATTTGGTTTTTGTATATAGCAAGACATAAGGGTCTACTTTCATTCTTCTGTATATGGATATCCAGTATTTCCAGCACCATTTATTGGAGACTATCTTTTTCCCCAGTGTATGTTCTTGGCACCTTTGTCAAAAATGAGTTCTGTAGGCATATGAATTTGTTTCTGGGTTCTCTATCTTGTTTCATTGGTCTATGTGTATGTTTTTACGCCAGTATCATGCTGTTTTGGTGACTATGGGTCTGTAGTATAGTTTGAAGTCAGGTAATATGATTCCTTCAGTTTTGTTAATTTTGCACACACTAGCTTGGCTATTCTGGGTCTTTTGTGGTTTGATATAAATTTTAGGATTGTTTATTATATTTCTGTGAAGAATGTTATTGGTATTTTCATAGGAATTACATTGAATCTCTAGATTTCTTTTGGTAGTATGGACGTTTTAATAATATTGACTTTTCCAATTGATGAACATGGAATATCTTTCCATTTTGTTGTGTCCTCTTCAATTTCTTGCATCAGTATGTTACAGTTTTCATTGTAGAGATCTTTCACTTATGTGGTTAAGTTAATTCCCTGGTATTTAATTTTCTCTGTGGCTATTTTAAGTGGGATTACATTTTTCTTCAGATTGCTCACTGCTGGCATACAGAAATGCTACTGATTTTTATAGGTTGATTTTGTATCCTGCAAATTTACTGAATTTGTTTATTAGTTCTAATAGTTTTTTGATGGAGTCTTTAGGTTTTTCCAAATATGTAATTATATTATCTGCAAACAAGGATAATTTGACCTCTTCCTTTCCAATTTGAATGCCCTTTATTTCTTTGTCTTGTCTAATTGCTATAGCTAGGACTTCCAGTACTATGTTGAATAACAGTGGTGAAAGTGGGCATGCTTGTCTCACAGATCTTAGAGAAAATGCTTTCTGTTTCTCCCTCTTCTGTATAACACTAGTTATGAGTCTGTAATATACACATCTTATTATGTTGCAGTTTGTTCCTTCTACACTCAGTTTTTTAAATTTTTTTAATCATGAAAGGATGTTGAATTTTATCAAGTGCTTTTCCAGCATCAATTAAAATGATTACATGATCTTTCTTCTTCATTCTGCTGATATAATGTATCACACTGATTCATTTGCATATGTTGAACCATTGTTGTATCCCAGGGATAAAACCCACTTGATTACGATGAGTGATCTTTTAAATGTATTGTTAAATTTAGTTTGCTGGTATTTTGTTGTGGATTTTTGCATCATTATTCATCAGAGACACTGACCTGTAGTTTTCTTTTTTTGATTTATCTTTGTCTGGTTTTGGTATCAGGGTAATGCTGGCCTTGTCAAATGAGTTTAGAGTTCCTCCTCCTGTATTCTTCAGAATAGTTGAGTAGTATTGGCATTAGTTCTTCTTTAAGTGTTTGGTAGAATTCAGCAGTAAATCCATCAGATTCTGTGCTTTTCTTTACTGGAAGACATTTTATTATGGTTTCAGTCTTGTTTCTTGCTATTGGTCTGCTTAGGTTTTGTATTTCTTCATGGTTCAGTGTTAGTAGGTAGTATGTGTTTAGAAATTTATTCATTTCCACTGGATTTTCCAATTTATTGGCATATAGTTGCTCATAGTAGCCAATAATGATCCTTTGGATTTCTGCAATATCAATTGTAATGTTTTCTTTTTCTTCTCTGATTTTATTTACTTGGGTCTTCTCCCTTTTTTCGTTAGTCTGGCTGACGGCATCATTTTTTAATCAGAAAAAAATAGTATAAAGTTAATAAGAAAATGTTTATGTTGGTATATAACACTCCATAATTCAGCATAATCTACCTTACTATTACACTAAATTCCAGTCATATCATAGAAGCTATTAGAATTACAGTGCAGAATTTGATACAAATTATCACCCTACAAAGATTCAAAAGTTTCAGTGACTTTACAGAGCAACTGATTTTTTTTTTTTTGGACAAGCATGTTATTATTTTCATCCCAACTAATGATTTTGAATAACCAGAGTTCTAACCATAGGGTCTAGAACAGTGCTCAGCAAACAATATGAGCTCAATAAATATTTGTTAAATAATTAAACAATTTAATAAATGAACTTTACTAGCTGAACAAATTAGGACACTGGATCGTCTTTCAAAATTTAGCAATTTTCCGTAAGTGAACTTTTATGCAGACCCAGACTGATACTGAGAAGAAACACTAAACCAGTTGGTCAAGGTTCTTCTTAAGTTCTAATCTCTGACTTTGGAGAAAAATCACTAAGCCACTTTGGGCCTTGGTTTCTGCAAGTATAAAGGAGGTTAAAATTTCTGCCTATTCCACAAAACTTATTGTTATTCCTAAATGAAATAGCATACTATACTTAATAAGCATTCAATCAATATTTGTTAAATAAATGAGTGTTTCAACATGTTAGAGAGCTGTAGAACTATAAGCAATTATTAGAAGGGTTAACCAATATAAATATATCGATAGTAAAAAGTAAGAAAATGTGTGATGCAATTAGGAGATGTGTCTTTACAACACCAAAACCAAAAACTATAATTTGATCTTCCTATCCTCTTCTGTCCATTTTATAATAAATGACCACTCTTATTAAACTTACTGAATAAAAGCTTATAATTACTTTCAGAAAAGCTAAAAATGTCTAATGCTATGTTTTACAGTAGATAAGGGAAATTCCAGGTGACAATTTTTCTCTGTGTGTGTGAAGCAAGTAGCATTCAAATTTTTGTTTCAATGTGATCCACATTTTTTTTTATTCTGAAGAGCCAAAGCCAAATATCTGGTTTTTTAGCATACTTGAATTGGACCTTTTTGCCATTATTCTCAATAAGAATATATTACATTTGTTTAGCACCATTATGTATGTCAAAATATAGCTAGAATTAACTAAAATTTTTAGGAATTTTGCAATCTAGTGGTTAAACACAGACAATATTAAAAATTAAATTATAAAATTTTGTGTGTACCTATATAAACTGAATAAAATATAAATTATATTAAAATGATAATACTCAAACTGCATCACTTCCTAATTATTTTATTTTACTATTATCTATATTATTGAGTTTATGTCTATTTAATCTCTGCAGTAAAAATACTATATAATACTGTGTTACAACTCCATGTTCAGTGACAGCACATTGGTCATGTGAAATCAGCCGTGATGACAGTATTTACACCACTAAAATTGGCAAACATTACAAATCATGGCTTTATTTATTGCTTTGCTGATTGTCTATATTTAAGAGAATTATGGGAAAAAGGTTAATAGTGAAGATTAAATTTAAATGTGTGCCATAACTATCACTATTATATTGTGAATAGCACAAAAAATTGTGAGAATATTCACTGACTATTTGAAAGCTATTACCTCATTCAGTGAAGAAGTCATTTCTGTCATTAATAAATGAGTGAATTTCTAACATATGTCTTCATTGTTTCATTTTGTATTACTTATGGAGGTAAATGAAAATATCAACTAACATTTATGTCAGAACTGCATTCATTTATCAATTGCAGCCATAGATTGCAATAATTCTACAAGAGTTGGCAAAAATCAAAGAAAGCATTCTGTGAGAATCAATTATCTGTATGAAATGTATAACAAAGAATATATATAATTATTATTTGTAAATTATATGCTACACATCTTTTATATTAGTGAAATTTATAATCAACTCATGTATGTATGGCTATCCATACATTTTTAGGAGGAAATTGGTTGTTAAACATTTACCAGTGAGATAATTCTGGAAAGATGGAAGAGGAGGAAGCACCAGGAATCTGTCTTCCCACCTAGACAACAATTGCTTTGGCAGAATCTGTCTCATGTAAATATTTTGGAAACTCGGAGTCTGTTGGTTTCCAGGATCAGGCTTGGATGGTAAATTTTGGTTAATTTTGGTCAATTTCAGCACAGGAGCAGCTACTCATTCCCCAACCCAGCTCTGTGGCAGGCAACTGTGCACTGTTTCTGGAGCAAACTGCACTCAATTTGGGGAAGCCAGAGTGGGTAAAAAAGGACCCTGTCCTCCAAATGTTAGGAATCTGTGCTCTGATCATTGGTTGCCGCTCCTGATCACAGAGATGTGTACAAATAAGCAGGCAGCTATTGTTTTTGTATCACCCCTCACTGTTACAAGTCTCTCCCCTTCCAGTGTAAGTGACTTCCAAGGCATTTAAAGAGCTAATGCCTTTCTCTCTACTTTATTATTTTTTTCTTTTCCTCCTTTGAGAGCTAGACATTAAAGACTAGGTCATGCCAAAGATACTGCATACATGGGAAAAATTAGACAGTGATTATGCCAGGGGAAGGCACAGGCTCTGAAAAGACATTAAGTTTACATCTTAGGCTGATTGACGGCATAGAGAGAGCCTACAACAATTTTTAAAAATAACCAAAAGCAATAGCAAAAACAGCAAATTCTGGAAAAAGGAGAGAATATAATTTTCAGAGTTAATACACTATTAGATCTTAATGTATAATTTTCAGCAAAAAAAAAATCACAAGACATACAAAGAAATAGAAAAGTATGACACATTAAGAAAATCAACATAAGCTGTTCCTGCAAAAGACCTAAAGGCAGATAATCTAAACAAAGACTTTAAAACAACTGTCTTAAAAATGGTCAAAGTACTTGAGCAAGATGTGTGAAAAGATAAGAAAATGATGTATAAACAAAATTGAAATACCAAGAAAAAGACAGAAAACTTAAAAAGAAGCTAAAAAGAAATTCTGCAGTGAAAAAGTAAAATAATTGAAATAAAAAATTCACTAGAGGGACTCAGAGGAAGATTTGAGCAGGCAAAAAAATAATCAACTAACTTGAAGATAAGATCATGGAAATTATTAAGTCTGAGGAATAGAAGTAAAAAAGATTGAAGAAAAGTGAATAGAGCTTAAGGGATCTATGGGACACCAGTAAGTGGGCCAACATATGCATTATGAGAGTGAAAAGAGGAGAATAGAGAGAAGGGTCAGAGAGCATATCTGAAAATAATGGCAGAAAACTTTTCAAATTTTATGAAATACGTGAATATAAACATTCAAGAAACTGAACAAATTCCAAGTAATATGAACTTAAAGAGACCCACACTGAGACACACTATAATCAAACTCTCAAAAGACAAATACAAAGAAAGAATCTTGAAAGCCAAAAGACAGAAGTGATTTATGATACACAAGAGATCCTCAATAAGCTTATCACCAGATTTCTCATCAGAAATTTGGAAGCTAGAAGGCAATGGGCCAATATAGGCAAAATGCAAAAAGAAAAAACCTGGCAACCAAGAATCCTATATCTGCCAAAACTGTCCCTCAGTATGATGGTTCCTGAAAAAGTTAAAAATGAAATTACCATATATTGTGTTATGAATGTGTCTCCCAAATACATGTGCTAGAAACTTAATGCCCAATGCAACAGTGTTGGGAGGTAAGATCAAACAGGAGGTGTTTAGATTATGAATGCTCCAGCCTCATAAATGGATTAATGCCAAGTATAAAAAGTATAAAAAGGCTTGAGGCGTGAGTTTGATCTCTTTCTCTCCCTCTTTCTATCTTTGTCCTTCTGCTATGGTATGATGCCATAAGAAGGCCCTCACCAAGTGCTGGCCCCTAGATCTTGAAATTCCCTGCCTTCAGAATTGTGAACCAACGAATTTCTGTTCATTATAATTACCCAGCTGTGGTATTTTGTTATAGAAGCACAAAATGGACTAAGATGCCTCATAATCCAGAAATTCCACTTCTGGATATATGCCCACAAGAATTAAAAGCAGTAGCAGTAGGCTGGGTGCAGTGGCTCGTGCCTGTAATCCCAGCACTTTGGGAGGCCAAGGCAGGTGGATCACTTGAGGTCAGAGGTTCAAGACCAGCCTGGTCAACTTGGTGAAACCCCATCTCTACTAAAAATACAAAAAAATTAGCAGGGCATGATGGCGTGTGCCTGTAGTCCCAGCTACTTGGGAGACTGAGGTGGGAGAATTGTTTCAACCCAGGAGGCAGAGGTTGCAGTGAGCCAAGATTGTGCCACTGCACTCCAGCCTGGGCAACAAAGTGAGACTCTGTCTCAAAAAAAAAAAAAAGAAAAGAAAATTCTGACATACGCTACCTCATGAATGAACCCTTGAGGACATTATGCTAAGTGAAATCATCCAGTCACAAAAGACAACTACTGTATGATTCCACTAATATAAGGTATTTTGAATAGTTAAATCATAGAGACAAAAAGTAAAAATGTCACAGGCTCTTTGGGGTGTTGCTTCACCAGCTGGAAACCTCTGTAGCTAGTGGTGCCTTTGCCCAAGTTTTGCTCTGGCCCACTGATCCCACTCCGCCCAGCAGGCTGCGCTTGGCTCATGCTCCCAGCCTGGATTCCGTGCCTGCCAAGGGCAAGCAGGGCGTTGAGGGGTGTGTGAGTGAGTGGAGCATGGGGTCCGGCCACTGCGCACAGGCCAGGCATGGGCACTGGCTGCCTGTGAGGCTGCAGCTGGACCAGGCATACCATAAGCAGCTTCCATGGCTGACAGTGGGGAATATGGTGACACCCAGAAGCTTGGAAATGCCAGGAACTACAGAGCCCTAAAAGGGTGTCACAGCCCTGACTGGGGGAACTCCTAGGTCTGGACTCCCCAAAGGGCCACAGCTCTTCTCCCCTTCTCTCTTCTATCCTTGTTGCCCACAACACGTGGAGCAAGGGCCATGTTTCAGCACTGTGTTACAGCTTTTTTAGCTCTGCCATTTGGCGAGTCCTGCGTCCTTGTCCTGTGTCCAGGAAGAATGAGGTACACAGACAAGTGGATGGTGAGCAAGATGAAGAGGAGCTTTATTAAGGACAACTCAAAGGAGACCAGCAGTGGGTTGCTCCTTTCTGTAGCCAGCATGTCCCAGCAAGTGTTCAGCTCTCCACAGAGAAGGTAGCTCTTCTCTGCAGGCAGGTTGTCCCATGGTCTCCCTGCTCTCAGCAGAGAGGAGACCCTAGAGTGAACAGTTCCTTTTTGCAGCTACTGGTCCCAACATCTCTTCTGGTCCGGCTGAGTCTGGAGCTTTTTATGGACCTCAGAGGGGAGGAAGTGTGTGCCTATGGAGGAGTGTGTGCAGGAGGCCATGGGCCAGCTCAGAAAAAGCGCCACAAGTTCCCACTCCAGTCCACAGGACCGGCAGCCCAGCCCCCAGGCTTCAGGCCCTCCCTGGCTGGAAGGTAAGGCTTCACCAGACACCCACCCCCTTCCAACCAGGAGCCTTTCTGCCTCCTGCTGTGGTTCATGATGCCCAGGCTGTTTGTGACAAGGGGCACCTGCAGGCCAGTACTGAGCTGCCCTCAGCTCCCCCAAGGCCTCCCTCCTGTGATCGGCAGTGCCCAAAGTCTGGAGGCGGCCAAGGTGGCACTGGGCTGGTGTGTCAGCACTGCCCCAAGCATACGCACACACAGCCAGGTTGCAACAGAGCCCGGTCTTGGCCTCAACCTTGCTCCGAAATCAGAGTGGTTGCTGCGGGTAGGGAGAGGCCAGGCAGCAGGTGCAGACACCTCTGAGCCTTTGCGGGAAATGGGGAGACCTTCCTGGGCCCCTAAGAGTGCAGTGATACCTGGGTCCACACCCGCAGCCAGGCGGCTGCAACAGCGCCCTGACGAGCAGGGCTCCTGCCTGCTTCCGGCCCCCAACAGCCCAAGGAGGCCCAGGTCCACAGCTGCAACTTAGGTGACTGCAGCGGCGCCTGCGAGAATGAGGTTCCCGCCTGCCCCCAGCTCCTGCCGGCTCCATGGAGCGTGGCACCACCCCAGGCTCATCTCGACCTTAGGGCTCCTCTCTACCTGTCCCTCTGTGACCCACCGTATGGCTCCCCTACCTGCGGGAAACTCCGCCTGGCCTCATTGTGGTTGCTCCGAGGGCAGTGAGCTCTGGGGGACTTCCAGGGGCAGGCTCTGGGGACTGCCCACCTCCTCGCTGGATTTCCCCCTCAGTGGCAGCAGACAAGGTGCAGGTAGCACTGGGCTAACCCTGCACAAACGAAGCCTATGCTCTCAGAGCCAGCCCCACGAGTCTCGGCGGTGGCTTTGGCTGTGCCTTTGTGCTGGTATTAGCTGGGAGCAGGCAGGAACCTCACCCTCCCAGGCGCAGCTGCAGCCACCTAAGTTGCAGCTGCGAACCTGGGCCTCCCTATGCTCTTGGTATTCGTGTGCTCCCGGGATGCAGCAGGGAGAGGGGTTGTGGCAGTGGTAGAGGCTCTGGCCTGGGAGTGGGTCTTGCCCTGCCATTTAAGTGTGGGGGGCATGGCAGTCGGCTGCCTCAGAGATGTGGGGCACAGGGGACACAGGTCACAGGGTCCCACCACCGCCACTGCTGCTCCCATAGCTGCTTCTGCCACCACCAGTGGTGCCTCCCCACTGCAGCCAGTCTGATGGCAGCAGCTGCACCAGATGGCCCACCACTGTGATCAGATTGGTGGTTATCAAAGGTTCTGCCAAGAGGTTGCAGAGAGGAGATAATGAAGAGCTATTGTTTAATAGATACAGAATTTCTGTTATACTGTATGAAAAGAGTTATGGAAATGGATGGTGATGATGGTTGTACAATATTATAAATGCATTGAATACTATTGAACTATACACTAAAATGATTAAAATTATAAATTTTATGTTATGTACATTTACCACAATGAAAAAATTTGAAAAAAAAATCAGTATGCCACTATCATCTAATGACAATAATGTAATAATATGGTAGAACTTAGAAAAACAATGCATGTTGAGTTATGACCTCTATCAGTTAACAATTTGTATTTAATGTCCTATTATGCTGGAAGGCATCCTAAAATATACCTTTCTCAGACTTCAGTCTAAATGCCAAATTTATCTCAGTTGTGTTTCTATCACTCCCCATAATGATCATGAATCCCAGCAGTTTGTTCCAGGCTGCAGAGAGTATCAGACACAAACTTTGCGTGCTGCTGAGATTTCCTCCTCTGTTGCTATGACCAGGATGCCAAGGATATCAGCTATCCATAACCACTCTTACTCCAAATTGAAGTATTGAACCTGAATGGCTTTCATGCCTCACATGCCAAGCCTATGAATGCTGATTTGCCCTCCACTTCTGCATATGTATGAAATACCACACCTTATAGTGCAGAATCTGGTTTTCCAATCTATCACTGAGGGACTGGATCGCTTCGTTCAAAACCGAATTGTTGTCAGTGGAACTTAACCATGGGAAACAGAAGATAGGATGAAGCCAGGTAGATAAAGTTCCCTTCCTTTTACCTTTCCACGAACTACTGAAGATTCCTCCATCCAGCCTTCCAGAGAAGTCCAGGTGTTTAGCTAGAACATCTGCTGAGCAATGTATATCTCATAGCAGCTGGTCATAAGCAGTAGTCAGTATGGTAACCAATCATATCATATTGCTTTTGTATTAGTCTGTTTTGTATTGCTACACAGGAATACTTGAGACTGAGTAATTTATAAAGAGAAGAGGTTTATTTGGCTCACAGTTTTGCAGCCTGTACAAGCATGGCACTAGCATCTGCTTGGCTTCTGGTGAGCCTGGTGAGCCTTCAGGAAGATTTTACTCATGGCAGAAGGCAAAGGGGGAACAGGAGTGTTCTGTGGCAAGAGAGGGGGCAAAGGAAAGAAGAGAGGGTCCTAGATTCTTTTTAACAATCAGATGTTGCAGTAACTAATAGTACAAGAACTCACTAGTTACCATGGGAAGAGCACCAAGCCATTCACAAGTCATCTGCCCCCACGACCCCAACACCTCCCATTAGGCTCTATCTTCCACACTGGGGGTCACATTTCAACATGAGATTTGGAGGAGACAAAGATCCAAACTGTATCAGCTTCAAATTCCTCCATTCCTCACTTCCCTTTCTCCTTACCCCACTTGCACCTCCCACATAAGCATCTACACTGTTTTCTAGAGCTCTGTTTTCTAGAGAATCTGAAATTTAGCTAATAACATATTTATTTCCAGGAATCCACATATATTAGTTTCCTGTCCCTCTGATAACAAATTACCACAAGCTCTACCACGGAAATTTACTCTTTCAAAGCTCCGGAGGCCCAAAATCCAAAATCAATGTGTCAGCAGGCTTATACTCCCTCTGAAAGATCCAGGACAGAATCTCTTCTTTGCCTCTCCCAGCTTCTGGTGGCTTCAGGAGTTCCTTGGCCTGTAGCCACACAACTCCAGTCTCTGCCTTTATGATCACATTGCCTCCTCCTCTTCAAAAATTCCTCTGTCTCTCTCTCTTAGAAAGATACATGTGGTGGCATTTAGTGCTCACCAGAATAATCCAGGATAAACGCTCCCTCTCAAGATCTTTAATTTAATCAATCACATCCTTAGCCGTATAAAGTAATATGCATAGGTCCCAGAATTAGTACATGGACATATCTTTTTGGAGGGCACTGTTCAGCTCACTACACCATGAAAACAAATATGATTTTGCTTCTAGTCACAAATCAATTGTATAATAGGAACTGGGAGTATTTTTCAGTACTAGATACTTTTTGTAAATTTTGCAGATCATGATACTTTTCTGGCAGCATAATTAGATATACATTTATTTCAACAAAATGCAAAAGTCAAGCACAAGAAAAAGAAAATTAAACAATACAAAAGTTTTTATTCACTAAAATAATAGGGTCATATCAACTGCTCCAATATGCACAATAGATAATGACTGCCTTTGAAATGCATAGTAAGTGTTTTGAAGTCGTTTGGAAAAAAAGTGGTTTGGAGGAAAAGAAATTCTAATTTTTAAAGCAACTTTTTTAAGGTAACTGCTTCAGGCTTTTCTCCTTCTTTATAATGTTTTTCTTTACACAAAAAGGTTTTGCCTTCATTTCTGCCTTTTTAAAAAAATAAAGAAAGCTAGTGTGAAGGGTTACTGTGTGTGTGGTGGGGTGGGGGTGTGGAAAGGAGGAGGAGGTGGCAGGCTCTCTAAAGTGAACAGCTGTGGTGTGCCTGAGCTGAGGGTGGCCGCTAATGCTGCACTGTATAAGATCTCAGCATAAATTCCAGTGGTGATCACCTACTCTCCTCTTCCATCCACAGTGTGTACAAAAGGAATTGTTATCATTTGCATATTTGAATTCCACATGCAGTTTTATTTATTTGTAAGTATCTTCAATTTTTCTTCTTCAATTTACCTTATAAAAATAGGCTCCCTTCTCTGGGCTGGGGGGGATAATCCTGGCACAAAATAATATGATGTGTTTATATTTGAGGTTCTAAATATAATTCAGACCATGTTCATCTATCATTGTCTCATTTATCATTTATTCTTTGTACTGTAGTTACAATTATGACATCTAGGAGAAAAGCAGATTTTCTGACTCCTAAATACCTCTGGGTTTTTTCCTTGTTCACTGAGCAGTTATAAATAAAATACATTTAACTCACTGGGTTGTAGATTTCTGCTATGCAATTTTCAATTTACGGTATAAGCTAGTTATCATTAGAAGCTGATAACAAACTGTGTGAGCAGAATCATTTAGGAAGAAAATGCTTCTATTTTTGACATCTTTATATTAATTCATAATTTAATAAATATATTTTATAACTTAAGTTTCTCATATTACCTAAAATGACTGTGATTATAGGTAGATTACCCTTTCCTAACTCCTGGAACTCAAGTATCAACAAGTTTAATTTTATAGAACAGACATGTCTTTGTCTCATCTCTTGTTATTTCATGTAGCAGCCCCACTGTACATTTATTGGGAGTGTACCTAAGTGCTTTGAACCAATCTTACACAGGCCATTATAATCAGCCTTCTAAATCCCCCTCGTGAATATTTGAGTAAGTTGTTTCCAACAGAGTACAAAACACTACATGACAACATTGGAGGCTCCAACTTCTTTGGTAAATGATGATATTTTATTACAATAGTCCTACCTTCAGAGAGAGTTCTGGGAACCTGCAATGCTTGGTGGTATACCTGGGCCATGTATATGTTGACCCTTGAACAACTAGAGGGTTAGGGCCACGAACAACTGTGCTTTCAAATATCCACATACAACTTTTGACTCCCCAAAAGCTTAACTACTAATAGGCTACTGTGACTGCAGTCTTATTGATAACATGAGCGATCAATTAACCCATATTTTGTATGTTACATGTATTATATACTGTGTTCTTAAGCTGAGAAAAGAAAATATTATTAAGAAAATTATAAGGAAGAGAGAATATATTTACTAAGCGAAAGTGGATCATCATAAAGGTCTTCCTTCTTGTCATCTTCATGTTGAGTAGGCTGAGGAGAAGGAGGAAGAGAAACAGTTGGTTTGCTGTCTTGGGGTTGGCAAAGGTGGAGAAAACCCCTATATAAGTAAACTAGCACAGTTCAAACCCATGTTGTTCAAAGGTTAACTGTATACGTATATGTTGATTTTGTCCAAGCAATTGTAAGCCACTAGAAGACAAGAATTATATCTTTTTCAATTTCCAATTCACAGCAGTGTTCTCCATATAGTAGATACTTAAATTATTAGTGACCATGCGGTTGGGAGACACATAGGGAAGGTTGGTTAGAAACCAAAATTGGCAGATTCAATTTATTTCCTTATAAAACATATTAGCTAATGGGATCCCAAATTATGTATCATTCCTGGAAGACAATTTCTGGCAATATTCCTCAAAATATTTAAATCGTTTATATCATTTGACCTAAAAATAAACGTTATAAATAAATTCTAAGAAAATTAACAGACAATGACAAAAGTAAAAATGTGTAAAAATGTTCAGTTCAGCATTGTTTATAATAATAAAAACATTAGAAAAAACTTTAGAAAAACATTAGAAAAAAACATTAGAAAAGTCCAATAATAAGGGACTACTTATAGTGTATACCATTAATAGATTACTGTGCACTCACAAAAATGATATACAATATATTTGTTGACATGGAGAGCACTTTAAGTATTCAAGGTAGATGACTATGAAGCAAGAATTAATTTCCACAGAATGTGAGAAAATCAAGGCTTCATATGTGAAAACAGGATTAATTAATCCATTACTAAAATCTTCATATCAACAGGCTAAAGAAGAGAAATTATAAGACCATATCATAGATGCAGAAAAAGCACTTGATAAAAATACAACACTCCTTCATGACAAAACTCTTAGTAAACTAGGAATAGACAGGAATGTCCCCAATTTGATAAAGAACATCTACAAAAAACCTACAACTAACATTATATTTAATGGAGATAAACTAGATATTTTCCTCCTAATGTCAGGAACAAGTCAAGGATATCCCCTCTCACCTCTTCTATTCAACATTCTACTTAATGCAATAAGACAAGAAAAAAAAGATATAAAGACTGGGAAGGAAATAAAGCTGTCTTTGTCCACAAGATATGACTGTCTATGCAGAAAATTCCAAAGAATCAACAAAAATCTCCTGAGCTAAAAGCAATTAAAGCAGTTGTAGGATAAAATGTTAATATACAAAAGGCAATTGATTTCTTATATGCCAGCGATGAACAACTGGAATTTAAAATTAAAACACAACACTTTTTACAATAACACCAAAATAAATAAATCAGTTTATTAATTAGATATGCATCTAACAAAATATGTACAAGATCTATATACGAAAACCCACAAAACTTGGATTAAAAAATCAAGGAAGATCTAAATAAATGAAGAGATACCCCATGTTCATGGATAGGAAGACTCAATATTGTAAAGATGTCAGTTCTTCCCAAAATGATCTACAGATTCAACACAATTTTAATGAAAAGCACAGCAGGTTATTTTATGAATATGGACAAATTGATTCGAAGGTTTATATAGAAATGCAAAGAGCCTGTGATGGCCATGACAATATTGAAGGAGAAGAAAAAATTCAGAGGCCCAACACTATATTACTATATAGGAATACACAGTTAGACATATGCATACTAAAAATTCCTATAAAGCTAAAGTGTGGTATTGACAAAAAACATTGCTGAAGTAACTGGGCATTCTCATGCAAAAATATGAATGTAGACAACAAACTTACAACATATTTAAAAAACTAACTCATAGACCTAAAGGTAAACACAAACCAATTTCTGTGAATTCACAAATGCTCTAAAAAAGTCTATTAATTATTTTGAAAAATTGATAAAGATCTAAATTGAGATGTTTCAAAGGCATATCTTAGTGATGAGATTTATTTGAGCTTTAATGGTGAAATTTAAAATTAAATGTCAACCATTTATTTTGAAAAAGAGGAAATTGGAATTTCTAGTTCATATAAATTAACTTAAACTTTCTTATCATAAACTGCTGGAAAACTAAACAAAATGTGCAAAACAACTGTTTTCAGACATTGGACAACAGGCAGAGCAGGTCTCTGATCCCAGGGAGAAGGGAAGAAAAGGAGGTAAATGCTAAGATTACCCTGGCTGTCTGCCTAGGGGAACTTTCTAAACCACAGTGCAAGAAAAAAGGACCCACGCAGAGTATGACAGGATGGCTAAGTTGAGGAGACTGATCAGAGTTTGAGAAGTCTGAAGCAGCTGGAATTGCAGAGCAAAATCATGGAGATAGGGGAGTCACACAGAAAAAGAGCTCCATAAATATGCATGGGGTTCCCTTTAGTCGGTTGCTGAATTCTACACTGTATGTGTGGAGTAAAACTCCACAAGGCCTGACAAAGATAAACTGAACAATTCCCTCAACTCACAGAGGACTGGGAGACATTTGGGTTCAGATCACTCAAAGCAGAAACTTCACTAAACTACCAGGGCATTCTGCGAAGATCCCACAGTGGTCACAATTTAGAAATATAGCTAACTATTAATAATGTTATATTAAAGGTTACTCTAGACCCACCCTAAGTAAGATTTTTTTAAGTGTAAAAAGTCAAGCTAATTTGTAAAAAACTTAACTGACTGTTCAAATGAAGTTCCACACTCTCTAAAGAAGGAAAACAAAATGCAAGTATACAACAACTTGATATTCAAAGTATACAACATTCAATTTTAAAAGACTGGTGTTCTATACCACTGTAGGATGGCTATGGTTAATAATAATATATAATTTCAAAAAGCTAAAAGGATGCTATTGAACATTCTCAAGACAAATGATAAATGTTTGAGATGATAGATATGCTAATTACACTGATTTGATCACTATACATTACTTGTATTCTAGATATCACTATGCACCCCCATGAATATGTAGTTATTAATTGTCAATTGTCAATTAATAACTGTGCATATTCATTAATTGTCATTAATTGCCAATTGCCAATTAATAACTGTACTTATTTGTTGTGAGTAGTATTATTTCTTGTGAGTAGTATTGTTTGTTGTCAATTAGTAATTGTACATATTCATGATCAATTAAAAAATAAAAATTTTTTAAAACCTCAAAAAAAGACTAGATATGCAAAGAAACAGAAAAATGTTCCATAGCCAGGGGGAAAATTATGTCATTAGAACCAGAACCATAAATGACAATTCAGATGGAATTAATGAAGACATTAAATAGCTATTATAAATATGTTCAAGGATTTATAGGAAAGCATTAACATAATGAGGAGATAAATAAAAAATATATAAAGAGAACGAAGCAGAATTTGTAAAGCTAAAAAAAGCCTCAAAAATGTCACAGAATGAGATTTGCAGCAGATTATATACTACAGAAGAAAAGATCAGGAAGTTTAAATGCATAGCAATAAGAATAGAGAGAAATAGCGTAGAGAGAGAAAAGAAAGATAAACAAAACAAACAGTATCAGTGACATGTGGGGTAATATTATGCATTCTAATATGTTTATAATTTTAGTCCCAGAAGGAGAGAGTCAGCAAAATATATGGAGAAATACTGACAGAAATCTTCTCAAATTTGATGAGAAATATAGACCCAGAGATCCAAGAACCTCAAAGAACCCTGAGCAGGAAAAACATCAAAAGACTCCCAACAAAGCACATCACAATCAAATTGTTGAAATCCAGTGATGAAAAGAAAATCTTAAGGAGAGCCAAAGAAAAAAAGTACACTACATAGAAAGCAATAAGCATAAGAATGATCAGAGACTTCTCAAAAATAATGCAAGCCAAATATAATGGAATGGAATCCTGAAAGTGCTAAAAGGAAAATAAAACTTCCAATCTAGAATTCAATACCCAGTGAAAATATCTTTCAAAAAGGAAGATTAAGACTTTTTCAGGGAAACAAAAGCCAAGATAGTGTGTCACCAACAGACAGGCATTATAAGGAATGCTAAAGGAAGTTCTTCAGGCTAGAAGAAAAGTGATATCAGGTGGAAATTCAGATCTATACAAAGGACTTGTGATCCCTAGAAATGGTAAATATTTGGGTAAAGACTAATCTATAGTGGCATTGATTGCTGGGCATAGCAGGAAGACAGACTGCAAATGGGTGCGAGAAAACATTTGGGACAATAGATAGGTTCATTATCTTGATTGTAGTGATGGTTGCACACAGATATGTATGTCAAAACCCATAAAATTTTACACTCTCTGTATATGCAATTTGTATTAGTTATAGCATACAAAGCTGTAACAAAATAAAAATAAGAAGAGACAATTTACCATGAAACATTTGACTTTGAGGAAACATGTTATCATGATCAATAGGGAAAGCTCTAACCATCCCTAAAATATACCACCACAACAGTCTCATGTTGTAACAACCTGGGAATGGCCAAATAGGGGTATTTAAGCACAACATCTGATTTCCTAGATCTGGAGAAATTATTATGAAGTGGAAATTTTTACTACATGTTGCTAAATTCAATAGTCAATTCTCCATCCTCACCATACGTGAGCTCTCAGCAGAACTTGACAAGTCAATCATTCCATTTTCCTGGAAAGGTTATCTTCACTTGGCTTCCATATTTACCTTTACTTCACTGATGACTTCTCCTTAGCCTCCTTTGCTTTGGTCAGTCTAGTATCTAAAGGGTGGAATGCCCTGGTTCTTGGGCCACTTCTCTTTATATAACCCCTCTTTTTGGTTGCCTCATCCAGTATTATTGCTTTAAATATTAACAAAATATTGATAACTTCCAATTTATATGTCCAGCTTGGACCTCACCAAGAGAACATATGCAAATAAATTACTCCACATCTCCATTATTCTGCTTAATAGAGATTTCAAACAACATTCCCTAAAATAAAAACCCTGATGTCTCTCCCCTTTCCCAAGTGCTCCACTCAATTTTCCTCACTTTAGTAAATTTCCACTCCTTATTCCAGTTGCTTACAACAAATACCTTGCTTTATCCCTTATCTGATCTGTCAGGAAATCCCACTGGCTCTACTATCAAATACATCCCGTATCTAACAACTCACCACCTTTATAACACCATCAGCTGTCACTCAGATTGCTACAATAGCCTCCTAACTAGCTTTCTTGTTTTTGCCAATGTCCCCTCAATCTATCATTAATACACTGAGCATAAAAATGTGCATGATTTACCTTATATCTCTGGCCTGGTCTTCTATTCCTCCTATTCTTCCATTTCCCCAAAACTGCATTTCAGTCGCATTGGCCCACTAGCTGTTTTTAAGATATAGCAAAAACACTCATTTCAGGGACTTTGCCCTTTCTCCAGGTACCTGTATTTTTTGGTTGTTTTTGTTTCTATTTTGTTTTTGCTTATCTCCTTTTATCAAATCTCAGTCAAATCTTTTCTGATGTTCCTATTTAAAACTGGACCAGGTAATAGGGGATTAAGATGTCCAATAGGAGTCAGGACTAGCTTGCAGCTCCCACTTGGGACAGACAGAGCAGTGTGTGGAGACTCATATCATGAACTTTTGCTCCCAGAACTACCACAGAAACATACCAGGAAAGCTGAAAGACTCACAGACC
Source organism: Pan troglodytes (assembly GCF_028858775.2). Taxonomy (NCBI): domain Eukaryota; kingdom Metazoa; phylum Chordata; class Mammalia; order Primates; family Hominidae; genus Pan; species Pan troglodytes. The sequence continues at coordinate 135,425,643 of NC_072398.2, forward strand.
CTTTGAAAGAACTGGATCACGGCTGCAGGCTCCCTGAAAAACTGTGAGTCCGCTTGCTTTCTCAGCGAGGAGGCTTGTGGTATAGGGCAAGTTCTCAGCCCTAGTCATTTAGTCACTGGCTGCCTGGAAATACACTCAGTGCTGTTGGGGGAGCACAGTGAGAGTGACACTGGCCTTTAAGACTGCAGGCTGCGTGGGAGCAGGGTGATGCCTGTTACTGCTGGCTTTCCTCCACTTCCCCGGAGACCTGTATGACTCAGCAGAGGCAGCCATAATCCTCCTGGAAACGTAATTCCATTGGCCTGGGAACTATACCCCCATATCCCACAGCAGCCACAGCAAGCCCCACCCAAGGAGAGGCTGAGCACAGACAGGCTTATTCCTGCCCCACCTGGTGCTCTTTCTCTACCTCCCCCACCCCTTGGTTGCTGAAAACAAAAGGACATAATCTCTTGGGAGCTCTAAGGCCCTGCCCACTGCCTGTGAAACCTGAATACTTAACCAGATAACCCTAGGGCAAGTTTGCATCTTTCCTATAGTACCACAGCTGGTGCAATCTTGAAAGCACAACCTCTTGGCTGGAGGCCAACCAACAAAAAACCAGCACTCTAAACAAAAACACAACGAAGGGCCCTCACAAAGTCCACTTCACTCCCCTGCTACCTCCACCGGAGCAGGTGCTGGCATCCACAGCTGACACACCTGAAGATGGATCACATCACAGGACTCTTTGCAGACACTCCCCAGTGCTAACCTGAAGCCCGGTAGCTCTGCTGGGTGGCTAGACCCAGAAGAGCAAAAGCAACCACTGAAGTTTGGCTATCAGGAAGCCCCGACCCTAGGGAAAGGGAGAGAACATCGAATCAAGGGAACACCACGTGGAACGAAAGAATTGGAACAGCAGCACTTGAACTCCAGATCTTCCCTCTGACATATACAAATACAATGACATAGTATACCCAAATGAGAAAAAAGTAGAAAAACAGTTCTGGTAATATGACAAAACAAAGTTCTTTAACACCCCCAAAAGATAGCACTAGCTTACCAGCAATGGATCCAAACCAAGAAAAAATTCTCTAAATTGCCAGAAAAAGAATTCAGAAGGTCAGTTATTAAACTAATTAAGGAGGCACCAGAGAAAGGTGAAGTCCAACTTAAAGAAATCAAAAGCATAATACAGGATATGAAAGGAAAAATATTCAGTGAAATACATAGCATAAATAAAAACAATCACAACATCTGGAAATCAAGGACACAGAGAAATGCAAAATGCACTGGAAAGTCTCAACAATAGAATCAAATAAGCAGAAGAGAGAACTTCGGAGCTTGAAGACAAGGCTTTCAAATTAACCCAGTCTGTCAAAGACAATGAAAAAAAAAAATGAACAAAGCCATCAAGAAGTTTGGGACTATGTTAACCATCCAAACCTAAGAATAGTTGGTGTTCCCAAGGAAAAAGAGAAATCTAAAAGTTTGGAAAACATATTTGAGGGAATAATCGAATAAAACTTCCCAAGCCTTGCTAGAAATCTAGACATCCAAATAAAAGGAGCTCAAAGAACACCTGGAAAATTCATGGCAAACAGATTATCACCTAGGCACATAGTCATCAGGTTATCTAAAGTTGAGACAAAGGAAAGAATCTCAAGAGCTGTGAGGCAAAAGCATCAGGTAACCTACAAAGGAAAACCTATCAGATTAACAGCAGATTTCTAAGAAGAAACCCTACAAGCTAGAAGGGATTGGGGTCCTATTTTTAGCCTCCTGAAACAAGACAATTATCAGCAAGAATTTTGTATCCAGCAAAACTAAGCTTTATAAATGAAGGAAAGATGCAATCTTTTCTAGGCAAACAAATGCTGAGAGAATTCACTACTACCAAGCCAGCACTAAAAGAACTGCTAAAAGGAGCTCTAAATCTTGAAACAAATCCTCAAAGTACCCCAAAGTAGAATCTCCTTAAAGCATAAATCTCACAGGACCTGTGTAACAATAACACAATGAAAAAAGAAAAAGCTATTCAGGCAACAAATAGCACAATAAATAGAATAGTATCTTGCATCTCAATACTAACATTGAATGTAAATGGCCTAAAGGTTCCGTTTAAAAGATACAGAATGGCAGAATGGATAAGAATTCATCAGCCAAGTTTCTGCTGTCTTCAGACTCACCTGACACATAAGGACTCATATAAACTTAAGGTACAGTGGTGGAAAAAGATATTCAATGCAAATGGACACCAAAATAAAGCAGAAGCAGCTATTCTTATGACAGACAAAACAAACTTTAAAGCAACAGCAGTTAAAAAAGTCAAAGAGGGACATTATATAATGATAAAATGACTAGTCCAACAGGAAAATCACAATCTTAAATATATATGCACCTAACACTAGAGCTCCCAAATCTATAAAACAATTACTACTAGACCTAAGAAATAAGACTGACATCAACACAATAAAAGTGGGGGACTTTAATATTCCACTAGACAGGTAATCAAGATGGAAAGTCAACAAAGAAAAAATAGACTTAAACTATACCCTACAACCAGCAGACTTAACAGATATTTACAGAACATTGTACCCAACAATTACAGAATATAAATTCTATTTATCAGCACATGGAACATTCTCAAAAATAGACCCAATGATAGGCCATAAAACAAGTCTCTGTAAATGTAAGAAAATTAAAATTATATCAAGTACTCTCAGTGATCACAGTGGAATAAAATGAAAAATTAACTCCAAAAGGAACCCTCAAAACCATGCAAATACATGGACATTAAATAACCTGCTGCTGAATGATTGTTGGGTTAATAATGAAATCAAGATGGAAATTTAAAAATTCTTTGAACTAAACAATAATAGTGACACAACCTATCAAAACCTCTAGGATATGGCAAAAGCAGTGCTAAGAGGAAAGTTCATAGCATTAAGTGCCTACATAAAAAAGTCTGAAAGAGCACAAACAGACAATCTAAGATCACATCTCATGGAACTGGAGAAACAAGAACAATCTGTACCCAAACCCAGAAGAAGAAAACAAATAAGGAAGGTCAGAGCAGAACTAAACGAATTGGAAACAAACAAACAAACAAACAAACAAACAAAGATAAATGAAACAAAAAGCTGGTTCTTTGAAAAGATAAATAAAATCAATAGACCATTAGCAAGATTAACCAAGAAAAGAAGACAGAAGATCCAAATAAGCTCAATTAGAAATGAAACAGGAAATATTACTACTGATACCACAGAAATGCAAAAGATTATTCAAGGCTATTACAAACACCTTTATGCACATAATCTAGAAAACCTAGATGAGACAGATAAATTGCTGGAAAGATATGACCCTCCTAGATTAAACCAGGAAGATATAGAAACTCTGAAGAGACCAATAACAAGCTGCAAGATTGAAATTATAATTAAAAAATTGCCAACAAAAAAAGTACAGGACCAGATGGATTCACAGCTGAATTCTATCAGACATTCAAAGAAGAATTGGCACCAATCTTATTGACACTATTCTACAGGATAAAGAAAGAGGGAATCCTCCCTAAATCAATCTATGAAGCCAGTATCGCCCTGATAACAAAACCAGGGAAGGACATAACAAAAAAAGAAAACTAAAAAGTAATATCCCTGATGAACATAGATGCAAAAATCCTCAACAAAATACTAGCTAATCAAATCCAACAGCATATCAAAAACATAATCCACAATGATCAAGTGGGCTTTATACCAGGGGTGCAGGGATGATTTAACATATGCAAGTCAATAAATGTAATACACCACATAAACAGAATTAAAAACAAAAATTACATGATCATCTCAATAGATGCAGAAAAACAGTTGACAAAATCCAGCATCACTTTATGATTAAAGCCCTTAGCAAAATCAGCATAGAAGGATATACCTTAAGGTAACAAAAGCCATCTATGACAAACACACAGCCAACATTATACCAAATGGGGAAATGCTGAAAGTGTTCCCCCTGAGAACTGGAACAAGACAAGGATGCCCACTTTCACCTGTTCTATTCAACGTAGTACTGGAAGTCCTAGCCAGAAAAATCAGACAAGAGAAAGAAATAAAGGGCATCCAAATCCATAAAGAGGAAGTCAAACTGTTGCTGTTTGTTGATAATATGATCATATACCTAGAAAACCCTAAAGACTTTTCCAGAAAGCTCCTAGAACTGATAAATGAATTTTGCAAAGTTTCAGGATACAAAATTAATATACACAAATTAGTAGCTGGGCTATACAACAACAGAAACCAAGCTGAGAATCAAATCAAGTACTCAGCCCCTTTTACAATAGCTGCAAAAAAGAAATCATAGATGACACAAACAAATGGAAACACATCCCATGCTCATGGATGGGTAAAATCAATATTGTGAAAATGACCATACTGCCAAAAGCAATCCACAAATTCACTGCAATTCTCATCAAAATACCATCATTATTTTCATAGAACTAGAAAAAAAATCCTAAAATTCATATGGAACCAAAAAGGAGCCTGCATAGCCAAAGCAAGACTAAGAAAAAAGAACAAATCTGGAGGCATCTGATTACCTGACTTCAAACTATATTATAAGGCCATAGTCACCAAAACAGCATGACACTGCCATAAAAATAGGCTTATAGACCAATGAAACAGAATAGGGAACACAGGAGTAAACCCAAATACTTACAGCCAACTGATATTCTATAAAGCAAACAAGAACATAAATTGGGGAAAGGACATACTATTCAACAAATGGTGCTGGGATAATTGGTAAGCCACATGTAGAAGAATGAAACTGGATCCTCATCTCTCACCTTATACAAAAATCAACTCAAGATGAATCAAGGACTTAAATATAAGACCTGAAAGGATAAAAATTGTAGAATATAACATTGGAAAACCTTTTCTAGACATTGGCTTAGGCAAAGACTTCATGACCAAGAACCCAAAAGCAAATGCAACAAAAAGAAAGATAAATAGATTGGACTTAATTAAACTAAAAAGCTTCTGCATGGCAAAGGAAATAATCGCAGAGTTAACAGACAACACACAGAGTGGGAGAAAATCTTTAAAATCTATACGTTCGATAAAGGACTAATATCCAGAATCCACAAAGAACTCAAACAAATCAGCAAGAAAAAAAAATCCCATAAAAAAGTGGGCTAAGGACATGAAGAGACAATTCTCAAAAGAAGATATACAAATGCCCAACAGGTATATGGAAAAATGATCAACATCACTAACTAACAGGGAAATTCAAATCAAAACCATGAGATATCACCTTACTCCTACAAGAATGGCCATAATAAAAATATAATAGATGTTGACATGGATGTGGTGAAAAGGGAACACTTTTACACTGTTGGTGGGAATGTAAACTAGTACAACCACTATAGAAAACAGTGTGGAGATTCCTTAAAGAACTAAAAGTAGATCTACCATTTGATCCAGCAATCCAACTACTAGGTGTCTACCCAGAGGAAAAGAAGTCATTATATGAAAAATGTACTTCCACATGCATGTTTATATCAGCACAATTTACAATTGCAAAAATGTGGAACCAGCCCAAATGCCCATCAATCAATGAGTGGATAAAGAAAATATGGTATATATACCATGGAATACTACTCAGCCATTAAAGGGAACAAAATAATGGCATTCGCAGAAACCTGGATGGAATTGGAGACCATTTTTCCAAGTGAAGTAACTCAGGAATGGAAAACCAAAACCAAACATCATATGTTCTCACTCATAAGTGGGGGCTAAGCTATGTAGACACAAAGCCATAAGAATGATACAATAGACTTGTGGACTCAAGGGAAAGGCTGGAAGGGGGGTGAGGGATAAAAGACTACACATCGGATACAGTGTACACTACTTGGGTGATGGGTGCACCAAAATCTCAGAAATCACCACTCAATAACTCACTCATGTAATCAAATACCACCTGTTCCCCAAAAAAAACCTATTGAAATAAAAAATAAATTTAAAAAACGAAAACTGGTGCCAGACCCTTAACCCTCACAATTCCTAAGAAACCCCTCCTCTACTCCCATTTTTGTTCTTTCCAAAGTGCTTATCATCTTCTTATGTACTTTTCGATTTACTTTTCTTACTGTTTGTCTTTCCTTTCTATAATGTAAAATCTCTTATTGCAGATTTTTTTTTCTGTTGTGTTCACTGCTATATTCTTGGCCTTGAAAAGCAGATCATGGTGTACATTTAATAAATAATTTTTGTCCAGGAGTGGTGGCTCATGCCTGTAATCCCAGCACTTTGTGGGGGCCACGGGGGTGGATCACCTGAGGTCAGGAGTTCAAGACCAGCCTTGCCAACATGGTGAAACCCCATCTCTACTAAAAATACAAAAAAGTACCTGGATGTGGTGGCAGGCGCCTGTAATCCCAGCTATTTGGGAGGCTAAGACAGGAGAATCGCTTGAACCCGGGAGGCAGAGGTTGCAGTGAGCCGAGATCACTCCATTGCACTCCAGCCTGGGCAACAAGAACGAAACTCTGTCTCAATAAAATAAAATAAAATAATAAAATAAAATAAAATAAAATAAATAAAACAAAATAAAAATAATTTTTTCAGTGAATGCATGATGAGTGAATGAAGCTGGCACTAATAATATAGAATGATACTGTTTCATATTCTTAGTACTATAAATGTACCTATAAGTAGTTTCATCTTTTAATTCTCATGTTCTTCATAATGATTTAAAAGAACATTATTTTTCAGGATTTAAGGATCTCACTTGTGTGATTGTTAGGTTTTAAACTCTGAGTAAAGATGAAGCTGAACTGCCATATTCAACACTGGCAAGAAAGGCAGAGCTTTCTAATGGAAGCACCATTGGTCCTTGAACCACTGGGACCCAAGAGAGCTTCAATGTAATAAAACAATACTGTTGTTCCTTGTGTAGTTGGTTGCTGATGCTTTTTTTCCCTTATTTTGAACCTGATATATAAAGTAAAATGTGACTCAAAGGATATTTTTTCCATGAGTATATGGCAGACATCAGTACATATACAGAAAGCAGAGAGATAATAGTCAAGGGAGGTATCTCTGCTTCACAGACTTCATTTTTATACCATAAAATTATATTTACAGACATTCTTCAATTTTATAAAATAAAAAATCTTTACAAACCAAAGCATATGTCAATATTCCACAGATTGTTTTAATGATTTACATTGTCATAACTATTAGTATATCTTCTCATGCACCCTTTGCTTTGCTTCTTTTGTAAGTCAAAGAATTAACTAATTTTTGGGGAGAGGCTGGATTCCTTTTTGACATTTAAATACAAATGTATACTTTTCTTAGTACATCTAAGAGACTTAATGATGAAAATTTTTATTTGTTAGGGGTGTTAACAGGCAAGATAAAATCGGTAATTTTTCTCCTCTCTTTTAGGACAAACTTGGTCAACACTTCTTATAAACAGGTTGGCTTCAAAGTGCTCTCTTGTTACCTAAGGGTTTCCTTGTTCAAAGAGTAAACTCTTATTTATTTGGCTTTTTACAAAGCTAATTTCCTCCCAACTCCAATACATCTGACTTTAATTGCTGTCAATCGAGAAAAATGACGAGACAAGTCTCACTCATTTTAGGAGGTTTATTTGCCTAAGTTAAGGATGTGTGCCTGGGAGACAGGTCTATGTATTCCTCTGAAGATAATTTTGAGGGCTCTAAATTTAAAGAGGAAATGAGGGGATATTGACAAGTACACAATTTTCATGTAAGAGGGGGATAGGGAAAAATAGTCATTCATGCCTTTGTCTAGCTCAGGGAATCTGCATTTTTACGTAAGATAACATAGACAAAATGGGGGCAGGGGATACACATTTGTGTCTGGTGGGCTATCAATTTACATTGCCATGGTAAAATTTTAACAGAAACACCTTAGGGTAAAGATCTTGGAGATCACTAGGAATTTCCTTTTGGGCAAAATATTGGGGAGGCATATAGCTTTTCATCTTATAGGCATCTTATTTAGGCACTGAAAAGTGGGAGGCAGGTTTTCATGACCCAGTTCCCAGTTTAATTTTTTCCTTTGGCTTAATGAGCTTGGGGTCCCAAGATTTAATTTCCTTTCACATTGACAATATTTGTAATCAAAATGGTTTATCTTAAATTAATATACCTATTCTACCTGAATACATTTAGTAGGCTATGTTTTCTTTTTTTAAAAAAAAATTGTTTTCACTGGAACTTGATTTCTCTTTTTTTTTTTTTTTCTAAGTATAAACCTGGTTATCTCTGAGGATAATTAAGAAAATTATACCTAAAAAGAGTAATGTGCAATACCTTTTACCTTCGTGAATTCAATAATTTTATTAAAGCCTTCAGGCTTATTCTGTTTACATGTGTTTCTTTTAAAAAATAGTTTTTGAGCTAAAGGAGGATTATAAAAACCATACCTCAGCAAATTCGGTAGTAGTAAGATACAATGTTATCAATTTGGTTATTAACTAGATGATTGCAGTGAATTAGTTTTTTAAAAGCTTACTGGTAAAGTCTACAGTAAACAAATGTTCATAGTGTTGCATTGAGCATCCAGACAACAAAGTTTTAGCCCTCTTTTCCCACCAGGCCTGTTGTTAAAACTGGGCTTAAGACCCAATATCAGGCCTCCTAATGCTGATTAGCTTCCCTGTGTTGGTCCCCACTTGCTTGTCCAAAAATGAGCCTCTTTCAGGTCCCTTAGTTCACTGGTTGAGGTGCTGAGGTCCCACCCAATTTCTGCAAAATTTCCCAGAGCCATAGCTTAGTCCTATATCCCTGCATCTCTGCTGGGATTTTGTCGCACGTGAATGAAATTCTCAAGGATACTTACTAGGTCACTTGACTCTCAAATATTTACTGATATCAAGATTTTTTTTTTTTTTTTTTTTTTGGCTCAACCAATCCCACAGACTGAATTTCCAGAATTAGCTGAGAGAATATTCTACTCTTCATTTACTATATTTAACACACCCTGCCATCCTCTTCAGGACTACCTGTGCTAGCTGGGTCAGTTCTCCCAATTTTTCTCTTGCTTTAGTAAGAAGGTCTTTGGCCTCTACTTTTCTCCCTGTGCTGCTAGGATATAGCATTCCAGATGCTCCTGTGCTGTACAATAATGGACTAGGGTCCATTTGCAAGACTTACTATACTCCTTACTTCTACTCACAGACATGCCATACTTTCTTGCTGCTCCTGCTGAGACAGCCAAGTATAAAGGGGTTCCTGGAGAATTTCCAACCAGCTTGTGCACTGGGAGAACTGGGTGGAGCCCTGGGAAGTTTGAGCCCTTTGCAGGGTGGGAGGATCCTGGCCTCTCGTGTTCGGGGGCGGGCACCTGGGTTTCAATCTGTGAGGTGGGGGCCTGTTAATGGGAATCTCTCTCATTTTGCTGAATTTTTTTTCCTTTTCACCCAATAAATTCCATTTTTCCCACCTTTCTATGTGTCCGTGAGCCTAATCTTTCCTGGTTGTGTGACGAGAACCCTGTTTTTAGCCAAATGAAGGAGAAAGTCCTACCACACTGCTATGACCATTTTTCGTAGATCTCTTTGCTGGCTTCTCTTTGTTTATCAAGTATGTTAGTGTTTCTCGGGATTCTGTCTTTGACCTCTTTGTTTTCATTCTCTGTGGGTATTGTATATAATCTGGTGATTTTAATGACACCATTGACTGCCAAATCTTCATCTTTAGCCTTGATCTCTCTCGTGTTCTCCACATCCAATTGGGTATAGACATCTCTGCCTGGATCTTCATGCCACCAGTGCAGTTCCCTGAATTCAATACTATTTCATTTCACCTTTCTGAGCCTTCTAAATGCTGATGTATCTGCTGCAAATGCTTCCCTCCGTTGTTAAAATACACAATTCAAAGGCCATCTATTTTGAGAAAACGTCCCTGAAGCTGATCATTACACCCTCTATGTTCAGCTGAAAAGAATGCAGAAGTTGAGGATGAGTAGTTTTAAACAGTCATGGGACAGGGAGGAATTCTTGCATGACAAGTAAACATTAAGTGTGTATGACTTTGTGGAACCATAATATATGCCAAGAAAAAGATAATTTTGCTCATATTTTACCATTGCTTTTGGTAATAATTATTAGAGCTTAGTAATAAAGTAAGTAACTAATAAGAATGTATTGAATTGAATAATAGGGAATTCAATAGGGATTAGAAACCAAATCTCATACCAATACTTTAAAATGCAGTTACCATTTTTATGACATAACTTACTGAGTTTATAAAGATTTCTTCTACTCTTTATGGTAACTTATAAAAGTATATAAATTAGGGTTCTCCAGAGAAACAGAATCAATAGGAGATAGATAGATAGATAGATACATAGATAGATAGATAGATAGATAGATAGAGATAGATAGATACATAGATATGTAGATATCTAAGAGGATATTTATCATGGGAATTGGCTCACATGGTTATGGAAGAAAAGAAGTCTCATGATATTCCATCTGCAAGCTGCTTGAGCAAGTCACTTAATACTTTTTTTTACCTCAGTTTCTCATCTATAAAAGTGAATGGTCTAGTGTTTTAGGTCACTTCTAATTCTGAAATTATTTTATTTTAAGACTACATCAGCATGGAACCAAGGCATGAAGCTGGAGACTCAGGAAAATCATTGGTATAATTAATCTGAGTCTGAAGTCTTGAGAACTAGGGGAGGGGTGGGATGGTGGAGTTTGCTGGTTAAAGTTCCAGGCGCAAAAGTTCAAGAAATTAGGAGCTCTGATCCAAGGTCAGGAGAAGATGGATGCCCCAGCTCAAGAAGAGAGAGGGAGAGAATTAGCTTTTCCTCCACCTTTTTGTTCTATCTCGGCCCTCAATTGCTTGGACAATGCCGGCCCACACTGGGTGAGGGTAGATCTTCTTTACTCAGTCTACCAATTCAAACGCTAGTCTCTGCCAGAAAGACCCTTACAGAAACACCCAGAAACAATATTTTACAGTTATCTGGGTTTCCCTTAGTCCAGTCAAGTTGACACACAAAATTAACCATCATAATATGCATTCACTAGAAGGAAGAACAAAAATTATTTTAAATATACATTACTAAAAAACAGCTTGTAAAATATCTATACATAAAAAGAATTTCAGGTGATATTTTTAACGTGTGAAAAGGTTCAATTATATTCTTCGTAATATTTAGGGCAAAATTTGTTGTAATATTTAGCAACAAAATTTGTTTGGCCAGCTTGCCCTGATTAACTAAAATTATATTTCATATGAGGCTCTCATAGCAATGAACATTATTTTCTCAGCTGGTTAGACACAACATATGATTCTCCTAACAATGGAAACCTGGAATACAATAATAATCATAGCCAAAAGTAACAACTCAATGACATGATAAAAAGACATAGGTATAAATTTGATATTTTCTTTGGAAATGGCAGCAACTGGTGTCATAGTACTAATCATAATGCAGTTGTTTGTGATAATCATAGTAATGTCTAAGGTCAATGAATATACCTATTGGTAACAAATGTGCATAAAATAACTAATAATCTTATCTAGCAGCCAGGTGTGGTAGAATGAGTCAGACCTGGCAATTAGGAAATCCAGAAGCCAATATAAACTTTGATTCTAAATATATGCTTGAGCAAGTCACTTAATATTTTTTTATCTCAGTTTCTCATCTGTAAAAGTGAATGGTCTAGTATTTTAGGTCATTTCTAATTCTGAAATTCTTTTATTTTAAGACTACATCAGCATGGAACCAAGGCATGAATCAGGAAAGTGGAAAGGCCAATTTAAGATGTTTTTATAAATTTATCTATCTTCTCTTGGCTTTTCAACAATCTCCTGAGAGATTAGGAATGGGAAGACATCACGAGACTGAAAGGAAGTGGAAACTCAGGGGAGGGGTTTGCAGTGCTTTGTTTTGTCTTAAGTATTTGAAGCTTCAAGGCTGAATCATTTTTGATTTGGTCCATTTTGTAGAAAGTTATCACCACCACAGTAAGAAAAAATGAGTAAGCTCCAGTCACTCTAGCAAAGACAGATTGTTTATGTCCACAGGCCTGAGGCTATCACAGCTACCTCTCTGTAAAACCATGTGGGCTGGTCGTCAAGCTACTGTCTCTCAGCTACATGTCTACTCTTCCAGTCTATGTTTTGTGATGCTGGGGTTTGGGACTCTGAAAACTACATACTTCCTTCGCCAGTGGGTTTTCTATAAGGGCCCCCCCAAAAGGAGCACTAGACAAAGAATGAAAGCGTGGCAGGGGTAAAGGGATTTCTTTCTTTCTTTTTTTTTTTTTTTTTCTATTTCTTGCTCTTCCTATCAGCATGCCCATAGTAACGCTCTTTATTGCAGCAGCAGCAGTTTGGTTTGCCTCTAGGTTCTTTCAGCAGTCTCAGAACTAGTCCCATGTTGCTGCCCCCACATTACCCCCAACAATTCTGTCCACCTCCTGCTCAAAGGTGTGAGCTCCAGTTCCTCAAAGCTGCTAGCTCTGACAGTTCTATCCATTTTCTGTGTTCCCTCAGCCCAAGAGGTGGTGCTTCCTGTGGTTGTCTTTTTTGTGTTTCTTGGTATTTCATTTTGCTCTTTTATTCCCTCAACACCTGTGTAACCACCTCCCAGTATTAAATTCCCACTCTTGAAGTACCCACTGTAGTGTCAGTTTTTAAGACTTGGCTCTTGCTGATACACCACATGTGATTTGAAAATTATCTTCACTTGTCAGTGATTTTTTCACCACAACCAGCATTTTCAATAGAGAAGGATGAATGGACATTTCTACTACCGACTCCAGAAGACTCATAAAGGGTGATGATCAGACTCCCTTTCATTAGTTCCCATAACATTTATCAGTATTTATGTTTCCAAACTATTAACATTCATGACTAACAGATTCAGGCTTCTTCAGATTTCATCTCTCAAAACCTACTACAGTCACCATAATTCAGTAAGGGATAAAGGAAGGACCAATTTTACTGGGAGAAATGATCAAAACATGGAAATGTAGACTCTTGTCTAAGGTTTCAGAGCAACTCAGCAGAAAAGTGAGAAATTTATTCAAGTATTTGGAATTCTAGATCAGAATATATAAAATTGCTTCAAAAAGTTCATTCTTAAGGAATTCTATAACAAAACTCAGGGAAGCATTTTTCAAGTTTTTCTGACAATGAGGGAACAAATTTTTAATATATTTTGATCATATTAATTGTTATATAATAGTTATTTGTTACATAATATGTTATTATATAACATATTAATTGTTACATAATAGTACTATATATTTTTGTTTCTGTTTCTGTTTTTGTTTTTCTGAGACAGGGTCTCACTTTGTCACCCAGGCTGGAGTGAAGCGGTGTGATCCTGGGTCCCTACAGCCTCGACCTCCTGGGCTCAAGTGATCCCTCCCACTTCAGACCCTGAAGTAGCTGGGACTATGGGCATGTGCCTCCATGCCTGGCTAATTTTTTGTATTTTTTGTAGAGACAGGATTTCACCATGTTGTCCAGGCTGGTCTGGAACTTCCAAGCTCAAGCAAACCACCCAACTTAGCCTCCCAAAGTGCTGCGGTTACAGGTGACAGCCACTGTGCCTGGCTAGTGCTGTATAGTTAACAATGCACTTTCACAAACCTAATCCCATTGACTTCATCTCATAATAACTTTAGGATGTTGACAATGTCAAGTTTTATTTGCATTTTATAGATGAGAAAACTGAGATTACAAGAGGTTATAATGATTTACTCAACATATAAGTAAATAACCTAATAAGTAAATATTCCAAACCCATGTAAGAAGCAGGTAGATCGCCCTATCTACCCCAAGTACAATAATCTCTCCACGATATTAAACTGCCTAGCTAATATCATGTATATTTATGCTGGTAGCATTATGTGATAACTCTTTATTCTCTTTAGAAGAATAAACAACCATTACAATTAACACATGCCATAAGAAAAGAATTCTATTCTTCATTTAATTATTTTATAATCAATAATATTTTAACTTACCAAAAGCAGAAGAGTATCAACTGAGTTCAAATTACCATAATGAACAATAAGAGAAAAAGTTACTCTGTTACTATAAGAAACCATTATTAAGCAAAAAAATTAAAGCAAACCAGTCTTTCCAATTCCTTTTAGAAAATAACTTTACTTTGCCTGGACAGTGTGTTATTAGCATCTGAAAGAAAATCAGAATTGTGCTCTAAGCAGTAGATTCAAAGTTAATGTGCAAAGGATACTGCCTCTTTGTAATTCATTCAATAATACAATACTTTATTGAATAAAGACAGCCATTTAGACTTTACATATTGAGCAATTGTTCATCTGCAAAATGTCAGAATGCCAAAAAACCAAACGAGCAAGTTACAAAGGACTTCTACTTTCTCGGATAAGACCTTAAAGCAATATACAGTATTTCTCAGATTAATAGATATATATTAATATTAATAGCAATGGCAAAGTCATACTGCTCCCAATTCAATAGCGAAAGCTAAATCTGGAAGGACCTCAGTTTATATTTTCAGGAGTTCAATATGAATGTTTAAGAGATGCAGCTCAAGTAGCAGCCATGATATTTTATTTTGAGCCACTGTTTATGATAAGAAACAGTAATCCAATAAAAAATCTTCTTATCTTTTTACTTTAAACAATGTTGATAGTTTTAAGTAAATGAAAGTAATAGTCAACAACTATAGTAGCAACAGGTGCATTCAACAGTGTGAATTACATTGTGTATTTTATCTGCCACGTTTGATCCTGTGATTCAAAGATAGTGTGGACTATGCATGAGATTCCAAGCCCTGACTAAATTCAGCACCCAAAGTGGCCCAGGGTTCTCAATTTTGAGACTTTGCTAGTGCATGTTCAAGCCTTTGTAACTGTATTTACTCCCACTCCTTGCCACTAGCCTGTTGGAGTATACTGGTACTTAATCCAGGATAGAAGGGTTCCCTACTGCTATAGTTTGAATGTGTCCCTCAAAGTTCATGTGTTGGAAACTTAATACCCAATGCAACAGTGTTGAGACATGGGACTTTTAAGAGGTGATTAGGTCATGGGGTTCTGCAGTCATGAATAGGTTAATGCTATTATTGCAGGAATGGGTTAGTTATTGTGGGAGTAGGCTCCTGGTAAAAGGATGAGTTCAGCCCTCTTCCCTTCTCTCTTCTTTGTGCTCTCTTGGCCTTCAACCTTCCATCATGGAATTATACAGTAAAAAGGACCTCACCACATGTGGGACCCTTGATCTTAGAATTCCCAGCCTCCAGAACTGTATGAAATTAATTTCTGTTCTTTGTAAGTTACACAGACTCAGGTATTCTGATATAGCAACACAAAATGGACTAAAACAGAAAATGGGTACCAGAAGTGGAGGTGCTGCTATATAAGCACTTGAAAATGTGGAAGAGACTTTAAAACTGAGAAATGGGTAGAGGCTAGAGAAATTTGGAGAAGAAGGCTAGATAAAGCCTAGATAGTTGTGAATGGAATCTGAAGGGTAGAAGAGCTATAGAGAGAGCTTAAATCTTCCTAGTGATTAATTAAGTGGTTGTGATCATAATGCTCATAGAAATATGAGCAGTAAAGGCCATTCTGATGAGATCTCAGATGGAAATTAGAAACAAGGTATTGGAAACTAGGATAAAGGATGTCTTTGCTGAATAGTTGCAAAGAACTTGGCAAAATTATGTCCATGTCCTAGAACTTTGTGGAAGGCAGAAATTAAGAGTAATGAACTAGGATATCTGGCAGAAGAAGTATCTAAGAAGCAAAATATTCAAGGTGCTACATGGCTTTGTAAACCAAAAATAAAATTTGAAGACCCCCTGCAACCATCTGAATGGACTTCCTCTCTGGCCAGGACACTGCAAAATTTAACCTGAAAGACTGGTTCAGGCCATGATGGGAAGTAAGGGTTGGACATGCTTTATTATACCCGTCCAGCCTTAACATCAACATCAATCTTAAGTCCGATAAGAAACATTTATAGTCTTCTCTCTAAAGCCCACTACTTGGAGGCTTCATCTGCATGATAAAACTTGGTCTCCACAACCCCTTATAGAAACCCACACATTCCTTCCTACTGATAGTAACTCTTTCAACCAATTGCCAATCAGAATATGTTTAAATCTACCTATGACCTGGAAGTCCCCTGTTCAAGTTGTCCCACCCTTTCAGATTGAACCAGTGTCAGTCTTACATTTGTTAATTGATGTGTTATGTCTCCCTAAAATGTATAAAAAGAAGTTGTACCCTGACCAGCTTGAGCATCATGAAATATGGATTGAAGGAAGCCAAGTTCTGTTCTATTAATCAAGACAATGGGAGAATAATCCCAAAGGCATTTCAGATATCTTCGAGGCAAGCTAGAACCTTGAAGGTAAGATTTCCAGAGAGGTGTTTGTGGGACCTCAACATTCACTGCTCTGTGTCCCCTCAAGACTCTGTTCCCCACATTCTGGTACAGTGTCCCTCAGCTGTCCCAGCCATGGCTCAAGTGTGCCCACGTACTGATTGACCCACTGCTCTGGAAGGCACAAGGTGTCCACGTGGTGCTAATTCTGCAAGCATAAACAATGCGAGAGCAGTCTCAGCTATTCTGTTACAGCAGCACAAAATGAACTAAGACAGCTGCCAACACTTAGGAATTTGACTGTGAGAATTCCACCTCTTCCTCCCCTATGCGTGCCTTACTGATTTTGAAAAACTCTGCTAACTGGAAAATGGTAAGCTGTTTCCCTTCTCCAAATTTTGTGAGAAGAAGATACTGCTGGAGAAACTCAGGAAATCCTCTGTAAGATTATAACAAATCTACTTTGTGTGGGCTTTGGAGATTACCATACCTGTTATAAGTGTTAGGTTTTCACTTACAAAAGCAAGACAGCACGATGCAAGTGTGAGTGGGGAACAGGTAGTGGTGTGCTGCCTTGGGTGTCCTGGGGCTGGGAAAAGATAATTACACAGGACAGCCTGGAAAAACTATAGCTTATCTGTGGCTGTTTTTGTCCAGATTCTGGAATGCTGGGGGAGAAGAAGGGGGGTACAGGAAGCTTTGCTAATGTACAGAGAGCTCCCTTCAAATCTTGAGAGTCTTCGGACCAGGGCTCATCTATTGGGGTCCAGGGGGAGTAGTCCCTCTCTCTAAATACATTCTCCAAAAGTAGAGCTTTTTGAAAAATAAGGCAATATGTCAACCTAATTAAAGTTAATGAAAAAAGATATTAGAAGAAAGTGAGATTGAGAGGTTCACAAAGAAATTAATAAAAGGGTGGTATAATTTTTAATTTGCTTACCTCACAATAAACTATAAGACAGGCTTTGCCTAACCCTCTCCCCAGACTCCTACCCTCTGATGTTAGAACCAGGTTATTCTCCAGAGAATACTCAATGCTCAAAGACCTAGGTCTGAATATAAAGCTTATGGTGCTGTGCTGACAGTTTTAGCACAGGTGTGTGGGTTTTGCAGAAGGTGAACAGGCATTAGAAAAGGGGAACAATTTCTCAATTGCATAAGTTGTCAGCAAAGCCTTCAGATAAAGGTGATCCAGCCACTACTCTGAAATGTCTACTCACACTAGGGATGCAGGATTTGCTGCCCCAATATTTAGCAACTGGATGTTGCTTGAATCACTGGGTTTGAGTTTTCCTCCTGAAGGTGGATTTTTACCTAGTAGGGAACTTCAAGATGTATACAAACTATTAATAGTTCATTGTTTCTAGGCTGGGACATCCTAGGGACCATGGACATAGAAGTTCTGTGATAAAGTCATATCAGCTAGGCTGGGGTAGAGCAAGAGAAAGAATATGGAAAGAAAGATCTTGGGACTCAGGTAATCTATAATAACAGCAAGAGCAGTGAAAACATCTAATCTCACTCTTCCCTATCAAGTTCTTCTTCTCTTCCAGGCATGGTCTCAAGAGCTTTATGTGCATTTATTATATCACTGAATCCTCACAACTCTGAAAGAAGAATTTTTTTTTTTTTTTTGAGATGGAGTTTCGTTCTCATTGCCCAGGCTGGAGTGCAATGGCACAATCTTGGCTCACCGCAACCTCTGCCTCCCAGGTTCAAGCGATTCTCCTGCCTCAGCCTCCCTAGTAGCTGGGATTACAGGCATGTGCCACCACACCGGGCTAATTTTGTATTTTTAGTAGAGATGGGGTTTCTCCATGTTGGTCAGGCTGGTCTCGAACTCCCGACCTCAGGTGATCCATTTGCCTCGGCCTCCCGAAGTGGTTGGATTACAGGCATGAGCCACCATGCCCAGACTGAAAGAAGAATTTTTAAATCTCCATTTCATAGATGAGGAAATAGTGGCACATACTCTTCAAAGTCACAAAAATGGAAAATTGCAGCACTGGGACTTGAACTCAATAATCCCCAGCTCATGCCTTTGGCCTGTACCTCCACTCCAGTCCTTACCATCTTCTCTGGGAGAGTGTCAATGCTAAATAGGAAAGGAAGTGTTGATAATAAGAAAGCTGAAGTCTTAAGTGGAGGGAGCTGAAAGCGATTTTGACAGCTGAACTAGTAGCAAGGTTCTAGAACCAGGCATTGAAAGAAAGGGAAAGAGAGCCAAATATAAAATGCATGTGGAAAGGAAAGTACAGTAATTTGGGAAAACTTGGTTTTGAGGAAAGAACCAGCTCAGGAAACCATCATTCTCAGCAAACTATCGCAAGGACAAAAAACCAAACACTGCATGTTCTCACTCATAGGTGGGAATTGAACAATGAGAACACGTGGACACAGGAAGGGGAGCATCACACACCAGGGCCTGTTGTGGGGTGGAGGTAGGGGGAAGGGATAGCATTAGGAGATGTACCTAATGTTAAATGATGAGTTAATGGGTGCAGCACACCAGCATGGCACATGTATACATATGTAACTAACCTGCACATTGTGCACATGTACCCTAAAACTTAAAGTATAACAATAAAAAAAAAGCAAAGCCCAGTTGGTGTACCTTTTAGCTACCACACTAACATATTATGAGGCAATATTCACAAATAATCAAAATCACTAACAAAAGTGTTGCTTCTAGAAAGACCTGACTCAGAAAGAAGTATTTCTAAGGTCTACAGAAATTGATTTGCAAATATTTTGCAACTTACAAATACATTTAGGAGAGAAGGTCTAATTTGTTCCCATTTGTATTTTGTGAATGTGCAGATTGTTAAAATATCTGTTACTGGTTTTGTTCAAGCTTTTTGACTCATACTCTTAAAGAAAAATTAAACTATACTAGCTCTCTTTTTGTACCAGGCATTTTATTCTTGTCACTAATGGTAGCAACTTCCTACTTAGAGGAAATCTTGTGATTTACATACCATTACACGGTAAAATCATTGACTTTTTAAAATTTACAATATTGAAAACTTATGGAAGCCCAACCACTTTTTAACATATTATTTTTTATAGCTTTTGCATTTATTTCTCCTCTTTTCTGTAACTTTGGCTTTTTACATGAATTGTCATGTTTCTTGCTTCAATCATCCATTAACATCAACTATGTTTGGGGGGTAGATTCAGCAAGATTGCCACTACCAACCTGAAATTTTCAAACAGTAAAAAATATCTGTATCAGAAGCCATTGGTATTTCAAAACTAATTCTACCCTTTCTTCTCTGATGACCTCAGCCAGAAGCCCTGGGGCTATGCATTGTTATGAAGAAGTTCAGAAGACAGGTAGCTACAGGTACCATGTCCACATGAGTCACTCAGAGTGGAAAGTAACATTTACTCCAGGTATTAATGATCACAATTCACAAAAGCAAAAAAAATTTACCACTTTATCTCTCCTTAGATGTAACATGTACAAAAATGACTGCAGAAAGTAACCACTTTCTAATAACTGTTTCCAGAGGTCATAGAGAGATGAAATTGTCAACGGTGACGTGCATAGTGTGGAGGCAAGGCCACTCTCAAAGAGAATAATGCTATTTTCTTAGTTATTATGATGGAAAAACTACTAGCCACTCACATCCCAATTGAAAGCTTCTCCAAAAAAAAAAAAAAAAGAAAGAAAAAGAAATACGTAAGATTTCTCTGTGACTCTGAGTAAACACAATGAAAACAATGTGACAGTGTTATCCATCCCAGAACAATACCTATCGGGAGTAACACACTTGGATGGCAGTATACTGCTACCAATCTAATGTAAATTTTCTCTGGTACTGCAATTCTTTACAGAATTAACTAGGGTAAAATTGAAACAATGACCCATTTGTGCTTTTTCTCTAGAATTTCTCACAGGAATATTAGGGAGAAAAAATGGGTCAACAACCATGTCCAAAGAGTTTTAGACCTGTTCTCTTGAATATAATTGTGTACAGAAAGCAGCCCGGTGCACCCAGTCTGGAAGGTAGGATCTGGTCAATGAAACTGTGACAACAGCCCACAATCAAAGTTTTATTTGGATCAACTTTGGGCCAACATTGTAGAGCCAGTTTCATGACACAAAAGGGCAATATGAATTATTGCAAAATTTGTTTCATAGAGATGTAAGAATGATACTTGAGTTTTCCATTTGTCCTTGAAACTTCCACTGAAAGGGAAGGGGCTGAACCCAGTGAAACTTATTCAGCAGGGTACAGAGTTTTCTAAACTTTTGTGTGAGAAGAAGCCCTAGTGGACAATGTGATTAAGGCAATAGTCTAATCATTTCAGAATATGGATCTTATGCTAGGAATGAAACTTGAAAGATAAGAAGAAAGATTTCATCTAGGGCCTCAATTCCTTAAGAGAAAATCCTAGGAATAAAGAAGTAAAGGATAGGGTGTAAAGAGAGGTAGAAATCCTCAGGCCAAATTCTGGAGAAGAGTTCTTTACTCTTTTTCACCAGCTCTTACCCCCAGTGGTATATATTACCACTCTCTTTTCTGTTTTCTAATTTAAGCCTGTTTTAAGAAAGGAGTTGGAACTCAGTCATAATCAAAAGTAACATAACAACCTAAGAGGTCTTTCTCTCTCTCATACACACATGCACTCAAATATATGGGATTTGTATAGGTAAAGCTATAAGCTGAAGCAGTAAAACTCTTATGGTAGAAGCTACAGAAATAAAACTTTTATAGTAGAATCAGGTATTGAAAAGAAATAACAGAATTATTGTGTATGTAGTGGGGAGGACGGAGGAGAGAGAGATAAGGCCCTGAAATAACATTATATTACCCTCTGTCTTTTGAAAAGTACTTGCACAAAAAGCATATTCAGTCTTAAGTATTCTTTCTTCACTTAGCAAGCATCTGTCTCTGTGTCTACTTTTACTCTTGACCTATAAAATTTGTGAGGACCGAGAAATGGATCTGCCTTATACCTTGTATCTTCAATGATTAGAACAATGAAAATAGGACATAGTAAAACTTTGTTGAGTGAATGAGTAAGTGGGCAAAGTACACTGTCAGTCAGAAAATTATCATCAGAAATAATAAGAACATTATTCTCAAACTCAATGGGTATTCAGTCATCCTCTATTTTCTTTGTTTATTCGTTTTGCTTCGTTTTTACCATAGTGTCTCAGGATCTAGTGTCTGACCACCTACCATTATGCAAATTGGCCACAGTAGCAGGGAAAAAGGAGGAAGGCAATTGGGGAACATCCATTGCAGATCAGAGATTAGACCAAGAGCTAGGTAGATCTCACTTGTTTTATTCATAAGTGAATTATCTCTAGTCTCCCTTCATCTAGCAAAATACTACAGTGCTCATTCAACTAGCAGGAGATATGATTCTACATAAGTCCATTATACATATGTGTACATCTAAAGATCCAGAGTTTGGGCTTATTTATGCCACCATGGTGAGTTGTCTACATAAATATATTTCTAGAAAACCAACATAGCTCAACATGACATCAAATAAGACTGTCTAAAACAAAAAACAAAAATAATTTAAAAGCAATTAAGCAAATAATGCTCCTTGACTCACATTTGGATAACTGATTTTGTCTGATTAAAACTGAATATGGCACTAATAGCCAGGAACATGAGCCCAATTGCTTCAGGAGTCCCAATTGTCTGGCCTCTTTATCTCAATTTCCACTTCCTCTTCACAAAGACAAGCTATCAGTAACTTTTACTTTATTCCCTATGGTTTGAAACACTTCAAAACTGTGAGTTCTTGAAACTTGAATGTACAATATTGACATTCATTATAACGAAATTCATTTTACAGCCTCACAAATGAGCATCCATGACATACAATCACCTATTAGATATTGTACTTCATTTATATCTGAGCTTATTATCTTTTTGCTGTTTGGAAAGGATCTTTGGCATCTGCTCTGATGCAGACAGGCTAAGGCAGATGCAACACAACTCTAGAGAAGAGCTTTGATGGGCATTTAGCAGTTCCCACTGTTATGAGAGGAAGTCGGGGTAGTATACTGCTTTCCTCTGTAGGAGCAATGAGCTTTTCTCTGGGATGCTCCTGGAGGAGTCTTAGCCTCTCTACAAACCTCAGGCACACAGAAGAAAATACCAGACACCTGGGTTCTTGACCTAAGTAGCCGATTCTACTCAAGAGATCTTTGGCTCTGTTCGGTCAAAGAAACTAAAATGGAACGAAGAAGCGTCTCTCTACTCCTTTTTATGCATGAGGGGAATGAAACTTAACTGTAGAGGGTGATGAGATTCATTGCACCCAAGAATAAGTTCAGTGCCAATGGAACTGTTGAGGTAACATCATCCATATCTGTCTGCAAGGGGTGGGGAGTATGGATTTGCAGAGGCTTGGTGAATATGCAATTTTCTGCTTAAATCCACAGAATGGTTTTTTGTTCTATCTTAACTAGGTCTTATGATGGCTTAGAGAAGTCTCTGTTTTCATAGACTACAGAGCCTCTTTCCAGCCATCCTGTAGAGACTGGGAGAACGCACAGAATTGTCAACGAGAGGAAAGCTCGGGATGTGGAAGTGACTTTATCTCAAATAGTCCCAGAGATTCCTGGTGATAGTCTTAAATATGCCATGGGATACAAGCCCAAAATTATTTCAAAATAAATCTGTGTAGATTACACATGACTTTAGGTATCATGTGTTTTTTGGTTTTGGTTTCTGCAACAGAAAGGATCTTGCTCTGTCACCCAGGCTGGAATGCAGTGGTGTGACTATGGCTCACTTCAGCTTCAACCTACCAGCCTTCCAAGTAGTGGAGACCACAGGCATGAGCCACCATGCCTGGCTACTTTTTAGAGACAGGATCTTGCTATGTTGCCCAGGCTGGTTGGAAACTCCTGGGATCAAGCAATCTTCCTACTTTGGCCTCCCCAAATGCTGGGATTATTGGCATGAGTCACTGTGTCCAGCCTTGTTATTTTTTAATAAAACAGAAAATGATGGTACCATTATTGATGATGATAGCTAAATTTTGGTGTGTCTCTATAATGTACTTGGACTGTTCTATGCTTTTTACATGGATTATTTTAGTCTACTCAACAAGGCTATGGTGCAGTTTTTTAAAAATTCTTATTATTATCCTTCCTGTCTTACAGATGAAGAAACTGAGAGAGGTTAAGTGATTTGGCCAAGGTCACTCATCCAGTAAATGGGGAGCTATGTTTATAACTTAGAGCTAGAAATTATCTTAGAGAACATCAAGTTTAGGGCTGAGCAAACTTTTCTTTCTGTGAAGAAGCAGATCACAAATATTTCAGGCTTTGCATTACAACTTTGCTGTTGTAGGTGAAAGGAGCCATAGATGGTACATAAACAAATGAGAGCAGCTGTGTTGCCATGTTTATGAAACTGGTAGTAGGTTGGATTTGATGCATAGGCTGTAGTTTGCTGACCCCTAATCTAGTCCATATCACTCATCTTATACACGAGAAAACTGAGACCCAGAAAGGTGATGGTATTTACAGTGCTGTGCAGTATCAGAAACAAGAGGAAAGTCTCACAGGTCTCAGTCCTATATTCTTTTCATTATACAAATTCAAGAGTTTCACCAGTTAATATGGTAATAAATTATAATGTCCTATATTAAAACAAATGTAAAATTCACTTGAAACTATGACAGCCCCTTATAGATCTTTATACTCAATAAAAGTTGATTTTGAACTGACATTTTTCTGCTTTACCTGGTTTGTATTGACGTGGTACACACAGCTCTAAGACCAAACAGAAAATTCCAAAACACATCTCATTAAGTCAAATAAAAAAATTAGGGGAGTCCAATGCCCAAATTGCCACAGACAAGATGATGAAGCTAGCTGAATAATTTCACCAACACGTATGCAAAAATTCAATTGTAGGGAGCAAGACACAGGCCCTCACTCAGCTTCTTCCACTGCAGCTGCTGTCCAGATTTTTCTCTAAGGCTTCATGTAGACCTGTTAATACATTCTCTAATTTAAAAAGACACATTTCCCTCCAACTATCTCTATGGCCAAAATTCATGGCCTCTGAAATTTTACTTGAAATGTAATTCACCACAAAATTGAATAATGATTGTTGCAAGTCCCATTTCCTTGGAACATTTTTCATCAAATTTAAGTGAAAATTGTATCAAATAATAAAGCCACCAAGAAGAGGTACTGTGCGATACCAAAGAGACAACAAAAAGTTGATGTTTGGTGAAAATGAGATCTTTTAACAATAGTAATAACTAAGAAAAACATTAATGACTAACATTTATTGTGCACTTACTCTATGCCAGGGTCTGTGCTAAGAATTTTATATTTAATTCTAAAAACCACAACTGGGGACACCGGCTCTCAGAGAGGTGAAGGAACCTACCCAAATTATACAAATCATGAACAGTGGACTGGAATTCCAGCAGGTGACCTGAGAGTCCAAGCAATTGATCCATCTCTGGATCCCAAGCCCTCACTTCAGGTTGGCAGGATTTATGTACCTGGACTCCCCTTCCCAGCTGGGTGGCTTTGGGCCAAATTCTCTGCTCAGTTTCCTTATCTGTGAGACAAGCATAATTATGGTAGCTTTTTTATAGTATTCATGAGCAAATTAATAGTTAATCCATGCAAAGTGCTTAACAATATACCAACTTAAAGTTTAGAGATTATTATGACTATCAGTATTATTAAATTGTTTTAAATATATAAATAAACATTTTCCCAAATGACCACATAGGACCAAACAGACCTGGATTTCAATTCTGGCTTCCTAACTAACCCTTTATATCATTTCAAGTTAGACATTTACACATTTTTATCTTTAACCAGTCTTTTCTTTTGTAAAGTAGGTATTAAAATACAGAGTTCACATGAAAATACAAAGAAGGAATGCTTCAGGGTCCTTATGGCAGGGCCAGGGAGGATGCTGGGGAAATGTCATTGCCCTCCAGCCTTGCTCCAATTGTTCCTTTTCCAGCTGTGAGAATCCCATAGAATCTTGAAAGTGTGGCTCCACTAGACCTCAAGACTGTCCTGGACACAAACTGCCAAAATGAAGTCCTCATCCCTCACAGAGTCTTGAGTCTCAGGGTGGGGGAGAACAATGAGGAACTATAGCAGTTACAATAAGGATAATACAAGAAGCCAGGGATATACCTAACCCAGATATTGGGCAAAGGGAATGTCTCAGAAAAATTCTTAGAAATAGTAAGAACTAGCCAGGCAAGAGACAAATTGTTAATGCTCCGAGTAGAAAGAATAACATAACAAATGCTGTGAGCACATCAAGTAGAACTTTAAAATGGGTTAATTTTCAGTGCAACAGGAGAATTTAGTTCCAGAGAGAGAGGCCAACAGATGAGCGTGCAGAAGTAGGGCCTTGAAAAGTAGAGTCACTGAAGAGATTGTTAATGTGGTTGTGGTGGTATGACCATTGTCACATTGACATTTTAGAAAGATTATTCCGAGTATAGCTTCTTGGGTCATATTCCATCCTACAATGTTTTCTCCTCACTCTTAATAACCACATCTCTAATCACTTATGTCATTCATTTAACAGGTAGTCACATAGAGTTTTATCATTTTAATTATAAACGATCTTTGTATATGCCTTGTGTTTTACTTCTTCATTCTTTTTCACAATGTTCTGCAAACAGTAAATGCTCAACAATTATTGACCAGTCCCATCACTCCCTACAGCCAGGGCTATCTCTTATGATCTTTTTCTATTCCCCACAGTGTCTGAAAGAGTCATACCTAATAAAGTCATAGTTTCTGTTATTTGAAAAGAAACTGGGAAAAAATGAAGTTCTTCCTTGTTGTCTTCTTCACTTAAAGATGTCCTCAACCCACATTGTTTCTGATAGTTCTAAATATATAATCTAATATGGAAACACAAGAAAACAGAAAACACAAACAGGTTGCTTACATACAAAATATCTTCACTGTCAGCTAAGATGGCTGTGTTATTCAAATATGACTTAGAACAATAATAAAAATTTGGCACCTGTAAGACCAGAAAGTTAAAAAAGATAGGAAGGCATGTCAGCAGGAAATCTGGAAGCAGGTGGGCAAGCTTCTCAACAAAAATAAAGAGGATGATGTCTCATAGCCTGCTGATGAGCTCTGTACCACACCCGTATGGAATCAACCTGGCTCTGTGCAGAGCACGCTTCTCTGACAGCTGGATGAACAAAATGGTCAATTTCATCACTTATTAGAGAAACACTTCCCAGGAAGGTGGGTGAAAGACTGATCGTTTACCAATAAAGGGGTTAATTAAAACATTCCATAGAGATGGTGACAGCAGTTGACATTTGGTTGCTTGCTTGAAACAGTATAGAAATAATGCTGAAGAAAGGAATTTCATCCTGTGTGAAAGCCGTGAATTGCCCAATTCTTGTGCCCTCGTGACATTTCCTAAGGCAGTTCAATGGAGTAAACATAAAGTGATATTTTTGTAACTCAGCTCTTCAATGAGGTATAAAATTCCTATTTTCCCCCAAATAGTCCTCTGATTTAATAGGTAACTTGAATTTCTCTTCAATGACTCATGACAATACTAACAGTAAGTCACACTGAACGTAAGCTGGAAAGGTAGGATCATTAGTTCTGGAGATCTGAAAATAAGACACACCAGCTGCAGATGAGGAGAAAATAGTCAGGTAAGAAACTTATTCCAGGCTTTGGTTAAAAAAGGGAGAAATTCATTAAACTGACTCACACCAGCATCATTGTGGCTATAATAAGACAAGTATTCTTTAAGAAAAGAGGACTATGAAATATTCTACGCAGATCTTTAGCAATGATCCCCTCTCTTAAATAACACATTCTTAGTAGCAATCAACAGTTGGTGAGAAGCTCAGTAACCATAAATCTAAAACTGTTATTAATAGCATATTCATCTTGAAGTGATTGCCCTTGTATGGTAACCCCTGTGAGAATGTCTGTCAATGGATCAGCTTGCGTACCTCTGAGCCCAGGAACAACTTATAAGGGAGGAAAAATAACTAAGAATCTTCATGCTGGAGAGTAATCAGAATACAGGGTTCATTTTCAATAACTTAGCAAATGAGAGAGAGGGTGAGAGAGAGAAAGCTTTGCCTGCTGCTGGTAAGGCTGTAGTACTTGACTATCCCTTTGAGTATATTTCTTCCACCCAGGCAATGTGCCATTCAGTGGAGGTGGGGTTTAAAGGATGGTAACATAATGATAATGATACAGATAAGAATTATTACAGTCATAGCAGCAGTCACCTACTGGTCATATGTTATGTACCAGGCCCTTTGCTCCTTACATACATGACCTCTAATTCTCACGAGAACCTTCAATTTAAATGACATTACCTTAATTGATAGAAAGAGCCAAGAATCCATCAATTTCTCTTCTGACCTATTTATTTCTAAAAATATACACTCTAAAAATGGCAAGGGAATTTGATAGATTTGGCAGCGACCTGAATAGTTTCATGTAATATCAAGAAGACTTCAGTGACATCTTTGGGCGTTGGTGAGTCTGTCTGTCCAAAGCTAGGTGGGCCTCCTATTTGCATATTAAAGGTCAACATCACAAATTGCTGTCATACCTCATATGGCAACAAACTGGATGCCACTCTTTTTATCTACAGTTCCAGGCAGGAGCAGGATAAGAATTTATCTGGTTCTAGTGGGGTTCTGGCTAGAATGTAAATCTTGTTCACTTGTCTTCACAGTTTTGAAGTCTGGTTATTACTAAATTTCCAAATAAGCAAAACCCAACAGATGCTTTCTCATTTGAAGTTGTTCTACCGTCAATTCCAGCCCCTCCTTTGCAAATGTTATGTAGCCTTCAATGTCAAGCTCCCTGCAGTTTCCTCTTCTATTGACTCTGATTTTCCTTTTTCTATCTGCAGTTCCATGGCTCATGTTATTTATGTCTGTTCTGTCCAGTCCAGAGCCACTAGACACATGTGGCTATTGAACACTTGAGCTGTGGCTAGTCTGAATTGAGATGTTCTGTAACTGCAAAACATACGCTGGATTTTGAAGACTTAAAATGAAAAAAAGAAGTAAAATATATCGATATTTTAATTTTGATTATATGTTAAATGATCATATTTTTCCATATTTGGTTAAACCAAAATAGTTCTCAAATTAATTTTACCTTTTTCTTTTTACTTTTTAAAATATGACCATTAGAAAATTTGAAATTCCATATGTGGCTCAGATTTCTGGCTCAAATTATATTTCTATTGAAAAACACTGGTCTATATTCTTCCAATTCAAAGTGCGGTCCATTGGCTAGCATCGTTTTACCTGAAAACTTGTTAGAAATGCAGAATCTCAGGCCCTATCCCTGACCTACAGAATCAAATCATTGCATTTTTAACAAGAGTCCCTGGTGACTCATTAAAGTTTTAAAAAAATTTGATATACACGATTACTTTTGACACTTTTGGCATCTGTACCTATAGATCATCTGTTTTATGTGTACATGTTACATCTCAACAGATGCACTTTGGAGTAAAGACCACAACTATATTTCTTGAATAATTCTCATAGTACCTAGCATAAAAGTAGATATCTAGAAGGAGAGGAATGAATTATTTGATAATTTAAAAATTATTCTCTATGAAGTCAGATGGTTCCATCATTTTTCTTACACCTGCTAAATTTTGGTCTGTGATCAAAAATATTGTACAAGATGGTGAATTAAATCTTCAAATAAAAATAAATGGAAAATAGTATGGCATAGTCAAAATGTTAAGCTTATTTATGTACTTTGTAGCTCTCTATCCCTTAACTTTGGAGAACTGAAGAGGTTAACTAAAATTTTGTAATGTCACTACTGACTTCCCTATATGGGAAGAAGCCACATAAAGTGACATTAACAAAGTTATATTCATCTTCCCTTTGAGTTTCCATCTAAAATTAAATCTGCTATCTTTTTATCTAAAAGGAAATCGTTATAGAAATGTACATGAAAACCCGGATTAATTATAAATAGAAATTTCATTGCTGATGTACTTGATGAAGATGTTGAGAAAATAAGTAGATAGCAAAGATCTCTTTAAAAAGGAAGGAAGAGAGGGAGCTAGGAATGGAGACATAGTGCAATTTTCTACAATGTTTATATATACTATTGGGCTATACAGAGTTGTCCTAACCTCATCAGCAATGTATCTCCAGTCAAGAGTGATGTTTATAATGATGACCTCGAGACGTTGACCACAGTTAATTACCACAATTCTATTATGGACACTGAATTCAAAGAAAAAAGGTCACTATGGTATGGTATGTTTGAAATGATAGTGAAGACTGCCTCATTGATTGGAATATTCTTGTTCTCTGAGCATTCTGTTTATTTGAAGTTTTCCATCAAAAGTTCTCCCAACTTGGGTTTCACACCCTGCTAGAGGTTAGGTAGTTCATGATTTTATATTTAGAGTTTCCATGTTAGGCTTGTTCTGAAGTGAGCTTTTGTAGCTGACCTCAAATGTAGTTTTAGTGTGTAGTTATTGTTATTCAATCTCAGGACAACTAAAATTTTGATTATCCTGTAATATGTCACCATAACTCCTATATTAATTATTGGAGTTTTCATGTGATGTCAGGATAATGTAATGAAGACACACAGGATTGTTTGTTTCATGGAGATTAAAATACTTCCAAAATTCTTTAGTACTTCACAATTCCCACTGGAAACATGAGGGCAAATGCTGTAATATTTCAAGCTCAGCTGACAAAAGGAATCTTTTTCTGGGGTTCATAAAGGCAAAGACATCCCCCTGTAAATATAAAGCTTCCTCAATTCCCTTGCCAATGCAAGAAAGAGAAAATGAGAAAATGTGTAATTCTTTTTATGAGGTCTCATTTTTTTTGTGGGCTACTGTCATCACAGTATTTCACTATGAATATTTCCAAATTGATACAAGTCCTCTCAACTCTTTATTATCAAGAATACCATGTATTCTTGTATGTATTCATACCTGATAGATAAAGATGAGCAAAAAAGATATATACATTTATCTGGCAAATAGCTAAAAGGCCAAGAACCTCATTTTAAACTACTCAACTGTAGGCTAATTACAATGGTAAAAGTACCCTGAAACAGGAGGATGTGCAGACCACAACCAGCAGGTCCTATTTTAGATGAGTAAGTGCAGGATTTTAAAGGTGTTATCTGCCACAAAGCTCTATCTAAGGGCATAAAAATGAGCAGAATGCAAAATTGCCAGTGCTATCCAGTATCCAAAGGCAATTTTCACATTATAATTCACCCCAATTTTATTTTCACACTCCTTACTTATGACTTCCCAACAAAATTAAGAATGAAAATAGAAAGAAAGAGGTGGGAGAAAATTATCATGGCATTGAATTAGCAAATTGGAGTTAGGCATATTCCAATTAGAGGACAGATGAAAGACTGACGTGTTCACGTTGAGGTAGGATGAGAGAAGTCACGCATAGAGCAATCAGAAGCTTGGACCACAGGGAACGGGAAAAGGTAGGAGAGTAGTATGGCTTATTCTAGCATGGTTCTTTTCTCAAAGTTCTTGGCACATTGGAGCCAACAATTCAGGGCATGTTTTGCAGTTTGTAAATACCAGTTGCAATTTTAGCAGTAAAAGAGGCAGACAAAGAGTTGTAGGCCAATATTATCCATTTAAATGTTGACTGTAATTCTGGTCTTGGGTAATCATTGTTTTAAAAAACTAGTTTGTTTTTAGCAGGACTGTGCATAATTTATTGCCCATGGCATATCAATTGGAAGAAAGCTAGAACTTTAAATACTGGCTAGCAAAATGAAAGCCATTTAATGTCATAAAGGAAATTAACAAAGATAAACAAATAACCACAATTTACAAGGCTAGTCTTTCCTTTTGCTTTGTATGTTTGTAAACTATTTTCAACAGCTCGGGAAGTTTCTAGGTTTATAAGATTATTACTCCTTCACAATTTCTATTTCTGGCCTTGGTAAAATAAGTAATCTACAAGCCTTAGTTTTCTACCCTACCAACACCTTCCAAATATACAAGCCTATAAAGTCACAGCCCAGTATGCGGATTGCTTTTTCTGCTTTTGATCTATTGAAGCCAATTAAGTAGTTAAAGATCATTTGCACAATCAAAATCTTAGCTAAATAAACAGCATTTCCATGGCCCATTTCAGCCAGAATATGAAAGAAGAAAACGTCCCAAGGATAAATATTCTTTTGCATCTTGTATTATGGATACAAACAAAATAGCAGATGAAATATCCAATTTTTTGAATGATAGCCTTGTAAATGTCTAGATTATGCTGGCCTTTTCACTCGGATAATATAAGGAAGGGCACTAGGAAGACCAATTAGTAATCAGAACTTGTTCTCTGATCATTCTCTTCATGTTCTTGCTCTAACTAGAATTTGGCTCTTCCCTGGGGGACATTGTTTTCCCCATGGCCCTCTCAAATAGTCCCAGTGTTATTTTCCCACAACTCTTGTTCTACTGGGTCAATACATGGGTAAGTCATCCCCGCGCTTTTTTTTTTTTTTTTTTTTTTTTCTGCTTTCAGACCATTCTCCTTCTCTCTTCTGGAAAGAAAAAATTTCCAGCTCTCAATCTTAGCAGACTGTCTCATCCTACTCTTCATTATTGCTGTCATCTAATGACCTCCCCTTCAGCCTCACAATTGGGTCATTTCTCCTCAATTCTAAGCAGTTTTAGTTCCTGGCTCACACTCACTCACTCCAGTACTTATTCTGCCTTTCTTTTCGGTGATTATGTAAATGACCTCTCTAATAACTTGATCTTTCAGAGCTTTGGATTTCTCTCTTCCATTGATCTTATTCTTCTTATACTCCTCCCTAACGCTCTCTTATGGTCACTCCTAAGACCCTATCATCACCAGTAATAAAATCTCTTTGTAATTACAGTTTTATGCTCCACACTCTTCTGACCATATCCAGTCTCTCTAGTTCATTTCTTTAGATCCCAACCCCAAAATTATCTCTCATTATGATGATCTGACAGCTTTCAATTACTATCACCTCTAATGTCATCATTTCCCTTCTTACTCACTTTAAATTTCCTAGTCCTTTGTAAATCCCCTAGACTACTCTCCCTCTCATTTGCTTTGCTGTATTCCCCTAACAAAACCACAATCCTGGTTAAAGTCAATTCTCTCCCTATTCCACTTCTGTACTGATGCAGTTGAACATAGCTGGAAAAAAATACACAACCACTGTGATGAATCTCACCAATAGTTCATTAATTCCAAGTGGGTCCTTAACTTAATGCTGCCAGGAAATCATAAGATATATTTTACCTTATATTATATATTATCCTATATATCATATCACATCATCATTATAAATTTACACACCCCAATTGTACTATATATTCCTAGTTCATTTATTCATCCACTCCTTAAGATGACTACTTCACAATTTCTCTTTTTTTATGGAAACCCCAGTGTGATGGTTAATATTAGGTGTCAACTTGACTGAATTGAAGGTTACAAAGTGTTGTTCCTGGGTGTGTCTGTGAGGGTATTGCAAAAAAAGATTAATATTTGAGTCAGCGGACTGGGAGAGGCAGACCCACCCTCAATTTGGGTGGACACCATCTAATCAGCTGTCAGCGTGGCTAGGATAAAAGCAGGCAGAGGAACATGGAAGGATTAGACTGGCTAAGTTTTCTGGCCTGCATCTTTCTCCCATGCTGGATGTTTCCTGCCCTTGAACATCAGACTCCAAACTCTTCAGTTTTTGGACTCTGTTACTTACACCAGTGATTTGCCAGGTTGCTCTTGGGCCTTTGGCCACAGACTGAAGGATGCACTATTGGCTTCCCTACTTTTGAGTTTTTGGGACTCGGACTGGCTTACTGGCTCCTCAGCTTGCAGACAGCCTATCGTGGGACTTCACCTTCTCATTGTGTGAGTCAATTCTCCTAATAAACTCCCCTTCATATATTTGTCTATCCTATTAGTTCTGTCCCTTTAGAGAACCCTGGCTATTACACCCAGTGTCTCCTCCACTGTCTTTATTCTCAACTGAAGACTCTTGACTCTTACTTCACTAAAAAATTAAAGCAATCATAAGAGAAGTTCAGGAGATTCCCATTATTTCTTTCTACCTACCAGAATTTGCCTTCCCACTTTGATGAACATCTATGCCCCTGGCTGAAGCTAATACTTTCACTCATA
Source organism: Pan troglodytes (assembly GCF_028858775.2). Taxonomy (NCBI): domain Eukaryota; kingdom Metazoa; phylum Chordata; class Mammalia; order Primates; family Hominidae; genus Pan; species Pan troglodytes. The sequence goes on from NC_072398.2 coordinate 135,459,157, forward strand.
TATGAGATTCCATCCATTGTCACCTACTCAAAGACAATGCTGTAGGAATTCTCCCTATGATCTTCTACATTATCCTATTTCTTCTGCTACTTAAGTCCCATTCTCACCTACTCAAAGACAATGCTGTAGGAATTCTCCCTATGATCTTCTACATTATCCTATTTCTTCTGCTACTTATGTCCCATTCTCTCTCCCATCTTAAAAATAAGCAAACAGAAAAATATTCCTTTACTCCTTTCATTAACTACTGCTCCACAAACAAAATTCATTTACAAAACTGTAAATACTTGTCTCTAAATTTTCTTTCTCCATTCTATTTTAAAGTCACTCCAATCACCCAACCACTCCACCAAACATGCCTTTATAATTGTCACCAATGACATCTACATTCTTACATCAAGTGGTTAATTCTGGTCCTCATTTACTGGACCTATTAAGCAACATTTAAAAGAGAAGATCACTCTTTCCACAGCACATTTCTCTTCACCTGACTTAAAAGGAAATTAACGTTTCCTTGGTTTTCCTCCTACTCCACTAGTCACTGCTTTTCAGACTCCTATGCATTTCCTTTACTTCTTGACCTCTCAATGTTGGGCTGCCACAGGGATAAATCCCTGGACTTTCATTCTTTTCACATATTTAAAAATACAGTGATTTAATTCAGTGTCCCAGCTTTAAGTGACATTAACTTTCCATCAAGTTTCAAAAGCACGTCTACAGCCCAGACATCTCTCTCCTCTATTTTCAGACTGGCATAAGTATCTACTTGATTTGGATGTTATTAATTGCTCAGATTCAATATATTGAAAACTGAGCTCTGATCTTCCTCCAGATGAACACCCCCTCCACCGACCCCAAACTGCTGCAATCACAGCTTTTCATACTGTAGTTGATGGCAACTCCATCCTTCTAACCTCTCAGCCCAGAAACTTTGGAGTCACTCTTGACTCTGCCTTTTCCCTCATACTCAATGTCTGGAAATGCTTTGGACCTTCCCTGAATATGAACGCTCCTCTTCACCTTCACTTCTTTCACCCCAGTATGCATCACCGTCATCTCTTACCTAGATTACCACAATACTCTCTTAACAAGTTTTTCTTTAAAAAGCCATAATATCAATTGATTAGAGGTCAATTGACTAGGGATTCAGAGATCTTGCACTATAAACCTGGAATCACTAGGCCCCACCCCAACCATATACCTTGCCCTATAAATCTCTTTTATTGGCTGTTCCTGAGTTGTAACCTTTGTAATAATATTGAAATGAAAAGTATAGCACTTTCCTGAGTTTTGTGAGTCATTCTAGTGAATTATCAAACCTAAGAGGGGATCGTGGGAACCCCTAAATTTATAGTCAGTTGAGAAAAGTTCAGGTGCTTTGAGGATACCTAGGAAAGTTGACATCTAAGGTGGGGGAAGTCTTGTGATACTGAATCCCTCAACCTGTGCTGTCTGTTCTAACCCTAGCTTATTAGTGTCAGAGTTAAATAAAATTGTGGGACATCCAAGTAGTGTCAGAGAATTCATGTGGGAAAACAACCAAGATAGATTTAGTTCTCTAACTTTTTATGATCACTTAGAATTAGAGAATAATCTGGAACCTAGAATTAGAGAATAATCTGGAAATAGTAATAAAATCATTGAAACAAAGAGGCAACAAAACTCAATATAGAAAAAGTACAAACAAAAAGAATTATCAAAATATAGAAAAATAATAATCACAAACTGGACCAGAACAAATGTCACTTATTAACTAAGTCAAAAAGGATAAATTTTCTTATCAGATTTCCAGTGAGAAAGAACTGAAAGTTGAAACCAGAACGTCGCCACAAACCCATTTCATTTAGTTGTGTAATTTATGCCTAATTTAACTTGACAGCAGAAAATGGCATGAAGTTCTGATTTGAGGATATGAGTTTTGCTATTCTCAACATCATTTTGTAATTTTCATAAAGCCCTGAATTCAATAATTTCTTCGCATATGGTGGGTAGCAGACAGAAGTGAATAAAGAATAAGTGGCTATTGCAGAAGTAAATGTATGATCCCTGAACCAATAAAAGAGAGAATGTGAAGGAAGGCATGGCCAACTGTGCCTAAACGTTGGAGAGACAAAAAAAAAAAAAAAAAAGACAGTCGCTTAATTATTACAATAGCATTTTCAGGAGGAATCATTTCACCTTTTTATCAATTCACTTCTTCAAATGATCTAGACATTAACACAATATCTCAAAAGCTGTAGGCTCAGTGCAGAGTGTGGGAAACCAATCATGCCCAACATACCCTTCAGTGGCTCTGCAAACTACTAATATTTAGACTAGGAACAGGTTTCCAGGTGTCTGCCACTGGAAGCCCCTATACTCTTCTGAAGAGATCACCAGGTCATTATTCAACAAAGAAAACACAGATTGAACACAAAGAAATTCTAATTAAATAAAAATATTGAATAGCCTAGAGTTCAGGAGATCTGAAATTCAGTCAGTCAGACGTACTAACTTTTAATGTAGTGTCTAGTTTCAGATTCAGGTTTCCCAGAATGGGGAAAACTGCTGAGGCTAAAGTCATCAAGTGGTTCCCAGGTGAGGGGACAAAAGAACAGAAGCGACCCATGCAGCATAACTGTCTCATGACATAAAACTGATACCTTGACCTTCCTAGTTGGATTCTATAACCTCAAGTCCACTAGATTAGAAAACAGAAGTTAATAATTCTGAGGCTCAACTCTGCTATTCTGTGTCACTTTGAACAAGATATTTGACCTTTCTGCTGCACATTTTTTCTCCTCTATAAAATGATAATAAGATTTTGCCACCTACCTCTCACCAATTTTGTTATTGCTGATTTTTTTTGCACTTCCACAGTGTGCTGATGTGTATAATACTGCTCTCCAGAATTTAAGTTTGTAGGTGAGCTAATTTGCACAAGACATATACATCATAGTTTTTTTATGACTATTCACATCTACAGAGTCCATATTCCTAGCTCCATCTCCTACCAACTCAGTCCTGGGTACAACAGCATATACATATTATGTGCACATACAGAGTGGTTGCTAATAATTAGTTATACACTGCATTTTGTTTTTATTTCAGTTCTTCTTGAAATAGACATTTCTCAAAAGAAGACACACAAATGGCTAACAGATATAGGAAAAAATGTTCATCATTGCTAAACATCAGAGTAATGCAAATTAAAACTGGTTACCATAGAGAAAACATATGTCTATAAAGTTATTTCAAGATAAACCTATTTCCCTCATGTGATATGTATTTGTGTTCTTATCTTAGTCTGCCTGGGCTATCATAACAAAACACTATAGACTGGTGGCTTACACAAAAGAAATTCTTTTTTTTTTACACTTCTGGAGGCTGGAACTCCAAGATCAAGGTTCTGGTCAATTCTGTTTCTGGTGAGGATGCTCTTCCTGGCTTGCATAGGGCCACCTTCTTACTACATTCTCACAGAGACTTTCCTCAGTGAATGCACACACACACACACAAACACACACACACACATACACAGAGAGAGAATGAATTTTCCACTGTCTATTCCAGTGTTTATTTTTACAAGGGCACTAATCTTATTGGATCAGGGCACCATCCTTATGACCTCATTTAACCTTAATTACCAACCTTAAGGATCTGTAGACTGAAAAATATAAAACACTGATGAAACAAACAGTGGAACACATAGAGAAATGAAAAGGTATTTTGTGTTCATTGATTTGATGAATTAAAAGTTTTAAAATGTTTGTACTAAACAAAGTGATCTACAGATTCAATGCAATCCTTATCAAAATTCCAATGACATTTTTACATAAGTAGAAAAAAAATCCTAAAATTTGTATAGAACCACAAAAGACCCCGAACAACCAAGGCAATCTTGATTTTTTTAAAAAAAGAGCAAAACTGGAAGCATTATACTATCTGACATAAAAAATATACTGCAAAGCCATAGTAAATAAAATAACATGGTAAACAGAAAAACAGATATATCGACCAATAGAATAGAAGAGAGAGCCCAGAAATAAATCTATACATTTACAGTCAATTGATTTTCAACAAAGGTGCCAAGAACACACAATGGGGAAAGGACAGTCTCTTCAATAAACTTTCTTGGGAAAACAGGAGATTCCCCTGCAGAAGAATAAAATTTGACCCTTTTCTCATACCATATGCAAAAATTAACTTAAAAAAAGTGAATTAAAGATGTAAACATAAGAGCTAAAACTGTAAAACTATTAGAAGAAAACATAGGAGAAATGCCCCAAAACATTGTTCTGGGCAAAAATTTTCTTAATATAACCTCAAAAGCACAGTCAACAAATGTAAAAAATAAACATGGAATTGCATCAAACTAAAAGGCTTCTGCACAGCAAAAAAACAAACAAAAACAAAACAAAATAAAAAACTATTAGAGTGAAGAGACAATCCATGTATTGAAAGAAAATATTTGCAAACTATATATCTGATAAGTGGTTAATATCCAAAATATTTAAGAGACTCAAACAACTCAATAACAAATAAAACAAATAATCCAATGAAATGATGGGCAGAGAACCTAAATAGATATTTCTCAAAAGAAGACATACAAATGGTCAACAGATATATGAAAAAGTGCTCATCATTGCTAAGCATCAGAGTAACGAATATTAAAACCACAATGAGATATTACATCACACCTATTGGAATGACTACTATCCAAAAGATGAAAGGTAAGTATTAGCAAGGGTATGAAGAAAAGGAAATAACTGTTGTGCATCGTTGGTGGGAATGTAAATTAGTACAAGCATCAAGGAAAACATACAGAAGTTCCTCAGATAACTAAAAATAGAATTGACATATGATCCAGCAATCTTACTTCTGGGCATTATATACAAAATAATTGAAATCTGTATGCAGAAAAGATATCTGCACTCTCATGTTCATTCACAATAGCCAAGTCTATGTCTCTTTCCAGATCTATTAATGTTTTCTTCATATATTTAGGTGCTCCAGTATTGGCTGAAAATTTATTTACAATTGTTATGTCTTCTTGATGAATTGAGCCTTATGTCATCATATCATGACCTTCTTTGTCTTACAGCTTTTGATTTAAAGTCAATTTTGTCTGATATACTTAGCACCCTGCTCTCTTTTGGTTTCCATTTGTGTGGAATATCATTTCTATCTCTTCACTTTGCAGGTATGTATATTCTTAAAGGTGAAATGACTCTCTTGTAAACAGATACAGTTGAGTCTTCTTTTTTTAAATTCCTTCCGCCACTCTAATGCTTTTGATTTTAGAATTTAATCCATTTACAGTCAAAGAAATTGTTGATAGCTTAGGACTTACTACTGCCATTTTGTGAGTTATTTTCTGGTTTTCTGTTTGTTTTTATTTTTTGTAGCTCCTTTATTCCTTTCTTTCTCTCTCATGTCTTCCTTTGTGATAGGTGATTTATAAAGTGTTATTCTCTAGTTCTTACTGTTTATCTTTTGTGTATCTACTATAGACTTGTCCTTTGAGGTTTGCATAAGGCTTATATAAAATATACACACTATTATAATCTGACAACAACTTAACTTTGAGCAAATAAAAAACATTTTTACTCCACATCTACTCTTGCATTCTGTTTTCAATGTCACAATTGGCATCTTTTTATATTGGGTATCCATTAACAAATTATTATAGGTGTTATTATTTTTAATAGTTCTGTTATTTAACCTTTGCACTGAAAATATAAGTAATCTATAGCCTACCTCTAGAGTATTAGATTATACTGAATTTGACTGTGTACTTACTTTTATCAATGAGTTTTATAGGCTTTTGCTTTTATCAATAAGTTTTATACTTTCATGTTTTTGTGCTACTAATTATCATCTTTGTCTTTCAGTTTGAAGAAATACTTTTAGCATTTTTTGTAAGACAAATTTGGCTGTGATAAACTCCCTCAGCTTTTGTTTGTCTGAAAAACTTTTTATCTCTTCTTCATTTCTGAAGGACAGTTTTGCTAGAAACATTATTCTTGGTTGGCAGTATTTTTTCTTCACTACTTTGAATATATCACCCACTCTCTCCTTGCCTATAAGGTTTCTGCTGAGAAGACCGCTACTAGCCTTACTGGAACTCCCTTATATGTGATATACTTCTTTTCTCTTACTATTAGTTTGGTGCAAAAGTAACTGTGGGTTTTTCCATTCCTGTCAATGGTAAAACCACAGTTACTTTTGCACCAACCTATACTTTCAGGATTATTGCTTTGTTTTTGATTTTTGACAATTTGATTATAAGATATCTTTGTGTAGTCTCGTTTGGATTGACAATGATTAGAGACCTTAGAACTTCCTCTACCTGGATATTTATATTATTCCCCAGATTTGAAAATTTTTCTGCTACTTTTTCTTTAAATAAGTCTTCCAGTTTATCTTTATCTTCTTTTTCTTGTATACCTATAATTAAAATATTTGTTCTTTTGATGCTGTCTCATATGTCCTGAAAACTCTTTTTATTCTTTGTCTTTCCTCCATTGACTGTGGACTTCCAAACAGCCTGTCTTCAAGTTTACAGATTTTCTTCTGTTTGATCAATTCTGTTGACATTCTATTGTATTTTTTATTTCATTCATTGTATTTTTCAGCTCTAGAATTTTTGTTCAATTTTTTATGACTTCTATGTTAAATTTCTAATTTTAGATGTTTATTGATTACCTGATTTTGCCAAATTTTTCCTCTGCATTTTCTGGAAGTTGACTCAGCTTCCTTAAGACAATTAGTTTAAAATTTTTTGTCAGGCAATTCACAAATCTCCATTTCTTTAGGGTCTGTTACTGGTGCTTTATATTGTTCCTTTGGTGGTATCATGTTTCCCTGACTGTTCTTGGCCAGATGTTAGTGTTTGCACATTTAAAGATGTATTCAAGTCTTTGTAGACTGGCTTTGTTTGTTTTACTGGTAAAGTCCTTTACCAGTAAGCCTGTCTAAAAATTCTAGGCAGGCTGTCTGATGTAATCTATAGGCAGGCTTGCTGCTGGAGTCCTTGAGTAGGCTGACTTGGTGTCTGGGTCAGCAGATAGGTAGGCCTGGCACCTAGGTCTGCAGTAATGGGCCTGGAGCCTTAATCCACTGGGATGGACCTATTGATTGGATCCACAGAGCTGGTTCTAGAGCTTGGGTTTATAAGAGTAGAGGCCAGGTGCAGTGGCAGAAGCCTGTAATTGCAACACTTTGGGAGACAGAAGAGGGCAAATCATTTGAGGCCAGGAGTTCGAGACCAGCCTAGCCAACATGGTGAAACCCCATCTTTACTGAAAATACAAAAATTAGCTGGGTTTGGTGGCATGTGCCTTTAATCCCAGCTACTTGGGCAGCTAAGACACAAGAATCACTTGAACCTAGAAGACGAAGGCTGCAGTGAGCTGAGATCATGCCACTGTACTCTAGCCTGTGCCACAGAGTGAGGCTCTATCTCAAAAAAAAAAAAAAAAAAAAAAAGTGGGCCAGGATACTGTATTTGTGGAGCCAATCTGAAGCCTGAGTCCATAAGAGCTGACCTAGCACTGGGATGGACCTGGCACCTGAGTCCACTGGGATGGGCCTGGGGCCTCTGTCCATAAAGGCTAGCCTAACACTGGGATCTACTGAGTTGGTCCTGGACCCTGAGGCCACTGAATCCTGGGGCCAGTGGGACTATCCTGGAGCCTAGGGCAGGCATGAAGCCTGCATACAGAAGAAGGCTGGTCTAGTGCCTTGGATCACAGGTGCTGGCCTGGCTTGGTGACTGGAGCAATAGGAGCTAGACTCTAGGTATGCAGGAACTGGCATGCTGTCTGGGTATGTCGGTGTTGGCCTGGAGCTTCAGGGGTGGTCCTGGGGCCTGGGTCTGTGGAGGCTGGCCCAGTGATGGGGTCTACTGAGAAGGTGTGAACTCTGGGTTTGCTGGAGCAGGCCTGGACTCTAGGTCTGCTGGAGGGAGGGGCTGTAGGGGCTGATCTGGATGGCAGAGTGGCAGGAATAGCTTGGCACTGAGAAGGTCTGGATCCTGTTTGTGCGTGCTGGCCTGGTGACTGAAGCCAGGGTTGCCAACCTGGCACTGGAGAAGGCCTGAAGCCTGAGACTAAGTGGGCCCACCTGGCTCTGGGCTGGTCTAAGACCTAACCCAGATCTGGAGCCTGGGCCACAGGGCTTGCTTATGACTAGGGCTGCAGGGGTTGGCCTGGTGCTGGCATGGGTCCAGAGCCTAAGCCAGGCCTACTGACTAAATATGTGGGATTGGCCTGGCATTAGGACCCGTCTGGAGCCTGGGACCTCTGGAATCAGCCTAAAATGGTGCAGCAGAAAGTCTGCCAAGCAGGCCTAGAGTTCAGGGCTGTAAGATCTAACCTAGTGCTGGGGTGGGCCTGGAGGCTCAGTCTGCAGGTACTGGCCTATAGTCTGGTGAGAAGTTCTGCCCAGTGCTGAGTTTTACTGGCACAGGCCCAGTGTTGTAGTCTAAGGTAATGTCCAGCACTCCCGTTTTTTGTCCTTCCCCTAAGCAGAGTGTATCTCTATGCTGTTCTGCCTGGGGTTGAGGTAGAGATGACATAGGTAATGTAAAACTATCTTTTCTACCCTTTTCAATGCATCTGTTTTTATCTCTGTGCAATAGCCAGGTGCTGTAATCTGTCACTTGGTTTTTATAGTTATTGTGAAGATATTTTTATGCATGAATGGTTATTCAAATTAATGTTTCTACAGGAGAGGAGCTCTGGAAAGTCCTGTTTTCCCATCTTGCTGATGCCAAAACTCTCTAGAGAAGTAGACTCTTACCTTAAAATTAGATTTGACAAAAAGCATGGTCTAAATATTTGTGTCCACCCCCACTCCTAAATTCGTATACTAAAACCGTAATCCCAATGCAATAGTATTAAGAAGTGAGTTATTTAGGGAAGTGATTAAGTCATAAGGTCTGGTGTCCCCATGAATGTGTTTACTGTGCTTATAAAAGAGGCCCAGGGAGTTTGTTCATTCCTTTTGCCAGGTGAGGATGTAGCAAGAAGTTCACATCTATGCAGCAGAGAGGGAACCCTTACCATACACTAAATCTGCTGCTGCCTTAATCTTGGACTGCCCAGCCTCCAGAACCATGAGAAATAAAGTTCTATTGTTTAAGCCACCCAGTCTATGATACTTTGTTATAGTAGCCTGAACAGACTAAGACAAGGAAGTACAATACATTAAACAGATAAAAATGGGGTGTTTGTCTTTGAAGTGAGGGTGAGAGAATCTTCATTCCACTCTAGAATTTCAACTCTACAATATCTCATCAAAGAGAGCCAAGTGAGGTCTATCAGAGCTCCTTATGGAAAATAGAACAAAATATTTGTAATTATAACCCAAATTGTCACACCTCAACCAAGCATCCCATCCCTTTTCAGCTTCTTCTAGGAAAATACCTAAGTTTAAGTAAGAGTAAGCTCTCACTTAGTTTTTTATATATCTATCTGATTCTCTCAAATATTTTGTGATTTCCTGCCAGGAAATGACATACCTCAGATCTCTTTTATCCTTAAAGTTATATCCAATGTCTTATTTCTGAAATACTGGAGTATGATATTTATGATAAACAATGGACTTCAGCCTGGTCATGTATCAGCATAGAATCACAGAACCATACAAGGGGATAGAATCTTGGAGACTACCTAGTTAAGTCTGCTCATTTTACAGATGAAACTGAGGCCAAGAGAATCTCTCAACAATTAAGTGTCAAAAAGGCATAGAGAATTCACATCTCTTCTTCCCTCAACCAACCATCTCTTCCCTAAGGTGTGTGCTCTCTCAAAATTCATTTCTTATAATCCCCAGTTTTGAACACAGGGACTTATATTTGGAAAATTTTGTCAGTTAAATTTTACTGGAGGGCCAGATCCTCAGAAAATTCAAAGTAAACCTGGGATGATCATCCAGTGATTTTCATTAAACATCTGACATTTATCTTATAGAGGTGAGTTTATCTTACCACAATTCTTCATTGCAGTCATGGGAAAATAGCAGCACTTACCATGTGAAGGTAAATATTATGGCAAGATAAATATTAACTTTTGAAAAAAACCACTCTAGCTGGTTAAAAATCACAAATGGCATCAGTTGTTTAAGGTTTACGCTCTTATACAGTCTCTGTGGACAATAGTTTCTTGAACTAAATCTGTTTTTCTCAGAGATTTAATACTAGGGTAAAGGTATCTGGTATTCTACTCAATACAAAGAAATTTCTTAGTTGCAATGACAGTGTGCAGCACAGAAGGAATTCATCCAGGGATATTTGACCTCTCTACACAGCTACACTTCTTCTCTCACTAGGCTCATCCCTTCTGTGTTTACAAGTATTGAATCTGAGATACAAAGAAATCCCTCCTGACTTAATCCCTGGCTCAGCAGTGTTTAAGACAGCCAGAGATTTTCAGAGTTCTAGTTAGAAGATGACTCGACCATGCCTATAAATCACCTATATGCTGTTTTCTCCTCCTTGTACCTAGTGGGGAACAGTCATATGAGAATGAATAATTAATTTGCCCCTCCTCCCTCAACAGGCCCTGAAGAAAAAAAAAATGGAGAGAGGTCATGTTATACTTTATGCATTAGTTAGAATAGTCTGTTAACTAGTTGGAGAATGCTTTGTAAGCCATTACCTCACATAATAAAGGCTGTTCCATCTTGCTTTTCTCCCAAAAGAGTTGCCTGTTCTGTCTTTACCATTTTGTTAAAGGGTTCATAGAATGCCTTAAAAGATAGGTAAAGAATCATTATTCAAATGCTTATATTAAGCTCCTAGAACACAAGGATACTCCAATGATAAACATTTCCTGGATGATTGCTGCTTTCTTTCCCATATGTAGAGAAGGCCTCCCACAAGAGGAAAGGATCATGGTAATTGGAAGACACAGATGTCAGCTACACGAATATGCAGAAATTGGCTTAAAAGGCATTAAACGGTTTCTTGATAAATAGAATGTTTTTGAAAACATGTGTGTGTGTGTTTTCATCTGGACCTACTGGGGAGCAGCTGGCTTATGGAAAACAATTGCAATGGAACTAAGAAAACTAGGTAACTTGTAATCCCCTGATATCTCTGAGTGCTCACTGGAAAGTAAAATAAAAATTATTAGCCAAGGGAAAAAATATAGTATTTTGCATGAAATGCAAGTCATGTTATTGAATGAATAAAAAAAGCTTATCTAAATAATTTACACAATTTTAGGCCCACAAAGGCCCATCGGAGGCAATTCACCTATTCTGGTGGTGATCTCACAGATAAAAATCGTTTGGGATGTTCTTTCTCAGAACTGCACCTGGAGATGAGGACTCAGTCTTTTAACTATGCAAAAGATTACATTCTTCCTTTGATGGCAGGTTTCATTGTTTAGGAATGAATAGTCATTTGGCAGTCAATTCTTAATAACCAGATAATTAATAGAAGAGGATAATACTGTTATTGGCAAACAATGGTTAAGTGACTATTAATTAATGAGTTGATAATTTAAACAACAATGAAATATTTTCTTAAAAATCGCACCCTGGCACAAAAGGCAATTCAAATAAAGAAGTTTCCTGAAAAGTTTGGGCAATGGCAGAATTGCTGGAATTGGTACATAGCTTCCCAAAGACTTCCCAAAGAGACTATTTTTTAAAGGCAACACTTGGTTGCAGGAAAAGTTCTGCCTGTTTAAAAGAAAAAAAGGCCCGTAGCTTTATAGTTTTACCTTATGCAAGTTGAATAAATATAGACTAAAGCAATGACAATTTCACAAACTCTTGAAAGAGATCTATTCATAGAAAGACCTTGTGGCAATCATGTTGTAAAACCTATTGTTTATCTAGAATATTGAAAAGAAATCCAGCTACACAGAAGAAATGGAAAAAGAAGTAAAGTGCTCAACCCAGGGGCCAGGCTGCTGGAAAATGAGAACAATATGAGACATGAGTCTCCTGAGATTAATGAGTCCAGGAGGGTTCACTTTTGTTACAAATTACAAATCGGGTCTGCTGTAAGGTAGTTTCAGGTTTGGAATTTAGGGTTCCCCAAGGGTTCTATTTCAAAGAACGAACCATCTATGATGACGAATGTTTGAAGGCAATACATCAAATAATATCTTTATGTGCATGGCTGGGTTTTAAATCACTCCTTCTTGAAGAGAAAAATAAAATGGCAAATTTTAATTCAAATGCCACAGGAAATGTTTAAATAATAATACTAATAAAATAAAAATAAAGCAGGCACAGAAAAGGAGAAGAGAAATATACACTTACATTCTAGTTCAGAGGGCGTATAAGAAATACAGGATACCTTTGTGTACAAAGAATTCTGTTCAGAAAAGAGACTTTTGTCAAGTTTAGGATTGCGAACATGTTCAAAATTTTAACTTTGATGTTGAAGCTTTTGTTCCATTGATACAACAAACCCTTGACTTTTGTGGAAGTAGTTCAGATTTAAAGCTAAAGTGACAAAAGATTATCCAGGCATCAATTGCTCTTAGCAATAAAATGGTGATGCTAACTATAGCTTGTTGGGTGAATACTAACTTGGCACATTCAAGCTGAAGGGAGCAGGACCCATTCTTGTCAGCCAGGAGAATATCAATTATCTAGAGTCTAACCCAGAACATTTACAAAGGAACTTTTAAAACACACCTGAATTTTCCCATTTAATTCAGCGGTTCAACACATCTGAATGATTTTATAAACCCTCAACTTTATTGATTTCCAACTTTTTTTATTAGATACAGTTTTGCAGCTCTGTTTGTTCTTTGGCTGTAAAAGTCATATACTAGGGCTTATTGGTCTTTGTGCTAAAAAAAATACTGGTTAGTTGCATTTGTTTGAAATATTCTAGGCAGTATTGGCTAGGGGAAAATAATATGACAAAAGAGGCTATACGTTTTTTTTTTAAAATCATCTCTTCTCCCGAAGAAATCTGACTTCTCTTCTGAAATCTTCCCAGTAGGATCCATAGAAAAAATGACAGGGAGCTGCTGGTTGGTTTTTCTGGCTGCTAAAACATATGTTGTTATGTCATGTCCTAAACAGAAAACTGAAGCATCCCTTTCAAATTCTCAGCACCACTGACACTTCCAACAAGTGCTCTCGTATTGGTTTTGGTCTTATCTGTTCCTAACAGACAGCCTCATGCCTTGGAAATTTGACCTGAAATAAAAATTCAGCCCCAAGTATCTGCTGTCAATTGTGCAGAAAATAGGAGATGACAGCAAAGTCACTTCTGCATGCTGAATTAGATCTCTTTCCAACATCTTCTAATGTCATTATTAGCACTCAAATACACTGTGTCAAAATGTGTCTGTGTAGGGAGATGGACCGGGCAACATCAAGTTTCCCTCTTAGTCAATTTGACAAGCTATTTTTAATACATACCTCTGCATAGGGAATTATTTAGGAAAGGTACCTAACCTGTCACAGAGATTTGGAGATAAAGACATTCAAAATGGACACATATAGTCAATAGGGAGCAGCTTATATAATTCAGTTGCAATTAGCTACTTCCAAAGTTGGGCAAGGCAATTGTAAATCTGATCTTATGGAATCTACAAGCCAAAGAAATAAACTCAACTTCGAAATTCCCTGAATTTCAATGGCTCACAAATAGTTGTTTTTGATTCAGGATCTTTCATGATGGTTCTATCAAACATGAAGTTTCCACGTCCCTTGTGAATCTGTTCTATGTGTACAGAATTATGCTGTAGTAATGAGACTAATTTTATAATTAATCAGTATCCTTAATTTATTATAAACATACTGCACATGCTGTAATGGGTGAATTAACTTTGAGTTTGCACAAAGTTTCCATACCCTGTCCCATCCCATACCAAAGAGCCACTTGAAAGATGTTGATAAACCCTCTGGCAGCTTATGTAACTACATTGTTTTCATACAAGATGACAAAGATGTGTTCTCATGACTGCAGAAAGGAAATATAGGATAAATTGATGGAACATCAAGTCAGCTGAATCAGATGCAATGTAAAATATTCTCTTATTTTCTAAGAGTCTTAGAAAGATAAAATATTTTCTCTGAAGAGGGAATATATCCAATTATTTGGGATGATCAAGAGTGAATCGAACATCAACAATAGTTTTATTAATTGAATTCAAATGCCCATTCCTCAAACCCTGGAGATCTATTATTCAATGATGCTTTGACTTAAAATGAACTAAGCCTATTTCTATTCAAGTAGAATACATGTGCCATTCCCAAAATCCCGAAGAAAACATGCTGAAACTTTAGCTCGTAGCCAACTATCACGTATACTATTTAGTTCTGACCCAAACTACACGGAAATTTTGAGAGTTATCAGCGTCATCCTTAATCTCTCTCCCTCTCTGGCTACCCTTTACCATAGTACTCTACCTATGGATATTGAAACACACACACACACACACACACACACTTTTCAGTAGGAATTCTCAGTCCTAAAAGATTTTAGCCAATGAAATAATGCAACAGCTCTCCACAGAGCATGAGATTGTCAAAACGACCCTCATGATTAAATCCTTGCCCAGGCATATATTGAGAGAGGAAGGAGGCGATAATTAAGTCAAAATCATCATGTAATTTCAATTGCCATTTGTCTTGTTATCTAGGTAATGTTCTGGCAAACATATTTGTGAAAGGAATCTCCTATGGCTTCTCCTGGGAGAAAACAGGACATCTTTGACAGAAGCTGCTTATCAAATTGGCACGGGAATTAAAAATATATATATATATTGAATATTTACTATGTGCTGGGTGTATTTACATGCTCTCCTTCATTCCAATCTCACAATACCCTGTAAGTCAGGTATACCCATCCGCATTATGATAGATCAAGCAAAGTATAAATTCCTGAAACTCTCTGCCCAGTGAGAAAGAACAATGTTCTTCTGTTTGCCCAGGATACTTTCTTCCCATCTTCTCCAACTGCCTCCCTCCAAACAGAAGTGTTCCAGATCTTCTGCTTTCTCCTATCACAAGGAAGAGGAGTGGTTCTGGGTTGCTTCAACATAAGGCAGAAAGCAAATGTGGTTTCTACCTGTAGATATGGTGAGTGGAGTTAGAAAATAAAGGCCAAAAAGGTTACTACAAGGAAAAGCTGAGGTTGAACCAGGGAACGGTGGTTCCCAAATGGTGTCTGAAAAGGAGAGTCTGAGCATTAAGAGCTGAAATAGAAGAAAGTAGGCATGGGCACAAGAGCAAAGCTTTGTAGTCAGAATGATTTAAATGAGCATCATGGCAGCCGCATTCTGGAAATGAGCCCACCACATACGATTCCCAGAGCAGGGCTGCGGTCCTAGTCCTCATTGCTTGGTTTTACTCTGAACAGATGAAAGTGTGACAAAGATTCCTCACTGATCTTTCAATAACCATTTTTTTCTCCAAATATTCCCAAAGTCCTCCCTAGTCAATTAATCGCCACATCCTTGGTGTTGTAGCAACCCCTCATTACTGTCTTCATCAACACTTACTTCACCACATTGTCAGTGCACATCTCCACCTAAATTTAGAGCTCTGGTTTGCGTAAACCATGTCTTAAGCCACCTCATTCGTTGCCCAGAAGATTGTATGCCAAACACTCAACGAATAGTTGTTAAATGAAGGGATGTATGAACGAATGGGCTTTTGAGTTACTCTGACATAAGGGCAGTATGTCCGAATGCTTCTCTATAATGTATTATATTTCAATTCTTAGATGCATATTTATGTCAGGCATCTTAGTATTTTTGAAATTAGAATGTTTTTAACAACGTGATACACTTTAAAATACTGTCTCCCCCTCCCCCTCACCCCGCCACACACACACAAACTGCTACTTAAACGATGGTATGCCTTCTATCTCTTATCAAGGTAATAGCATATTTTTATGATGAGAAGAGATTCTTAGAGATACAACACCTCATTCCAAAGAACTATCTTTTGTAATGGTGAAGGGTTTGGGCCTTGTAACAGTTGGGAGGTCATACCCTGGACTCTTCCAAATCCCACTGCCCTCACCACCTGCTGAAATACAGCAGAGCCACACTACAGGGAAGTTAAAGGAGAAGTTGCTTTCACACTCTAACCCTCAAGCATGTTCCAGGGAGTATCTTCTCATGTGCACCTTGTGAACAAGAAGCAAGAAACAATATAAAGGTGTCCGAGCATAGGCCCTTAGACCACTGGTTCAAGGTCAATGGCACAAACACTAAATAGAAAACATGCAGATGCCACTTCTAAATTCCCAGTCTTTTGTCAGTGCTGCTTTCAAGATAATAACACTTTCTTTCCTGTACAATTTGTTAATGTGCCCACCCCCTTTTCCAAGCTGTTTTTCTTAAGGGCTGGGACCATGCCTAATTCATTTTTATAGGATAGCAGGTAGTAGTAGAATTCTTATTACAAATGAAAACACTATGCTTACTTTGCATATTTTATTTCAATTAATTTAATAAATCTTCACACTTCACACTCATTATTATCCCCATTTTTTTTTTTTGAGACGAAGTTTTACTCTTGTTGCCCAGGCTGGAGACCAATGGTGCCATCTCAGTTCACCACAACCTCTGCCTCCCGGGTTCAAGCGATTCTCCTGCCTCAGTCTCCTGAGTAGCTGGGATTACAGGCATGAGCCACTGCGCCCAGCTCATTTTGTATTTTTAGTTGAGATGGGGTTTCTCCATGTTGGTCAGGTTGGTCTTGAACTACCAACCTCAAGTGATCTGCCCACCTCAGCCTCCCAAAGTGATGGGATTACAGGCATAAGATACCACACCCGGCCTATTATCCCCATTTTATAGATGAAGAAACAGCTCTAGAATGGTTATGTATCTTGCCCAAGTTGCAAAGCTAGTGAAGTGGTGGATTAGAGACACAAACTGGGGTTTTATTGAGTCAATGGTCTTACTTTATTGTAAGAAGTTTAAGTGGAGTTTATGTTGGCTTTTACACTACACCTCGAACATTTACATTTCTCTGCCTTGAAATACGAGGTGCTGCTGCTATTACATTTTGTAATCATCTTTCAATAGAGTTAACATCAGACAAAATATAAGGCAAAAACATTACATGAAGTAAGAAAATATGTGGTATTATGATATAAAATGAAATTTTAAAACTTCAGTGTTTTTATATATTCTAGGAACCCATTTTAGAGAAAAGTGAGATCTTAAAGAGCAGTGAGACCAATTCTTCTCTTTTTCACATGGTGCTGGTCAAAGAGCTAGTTAGTGGAAGAGGCAATCAAGCACTATGTCATATCCTTAACTTCTTAACAGAGAGAAAACTTGGTTTGCATTCTAGCATCTTGTTGCTTTGCTTTCATAAGGAGGTTTCTGTGTGAAAGAACCTTTTGGTTTCATGCAAAAATATCTCCACACTCTGATTTTGTCATGTGTTGCTGAAAATA
Source organism: Pan troglodytes (assembly GCF_028858775.2). Classification (NCBI taxonomy): domain Eukaryota; kingdom Metazoa; phylum Chordata; class Mammalia; order Primates; family Hominidae; genus Pan; species Pan troglodytes. Next base: position 135,476,540 of record NC_072398.2, read on the forward strand.
AATAGTGGTTACAAATGACTACTTATTCATCACAAAGTATTAGTGGTTGTAAATCATTTAGAAAGTGTAAAATGCAATTAAAATATGAACTAATACAATAAAGCCCATCTTTCACAGTTTTATGAGTGCTAGAAGGAAATGCAGAAAATAATGGGAAAGTTTAAATTGGAAGGAACTGATAAATTACTTTGGAAAATACTTGTCACAGTTTAATACTAACAACAATAATGATAGAGCATGCAAGGAGCACATCAAATACCCTGCTATCCTAGGAGCTTGGCCCTCTATGCTTTAACCTTGTTACTAGGGAGGTTTCAAAGTTTTTCTATCCCCTAAATGCAAAGAGCACTCTGCCTTCATCCTCCATCAGCGTTATCCCATCTTACATCATTTTGGGTTTTGGCTGTCCAATTTCAAAGTATGGGCGGGGAGCTACCTCACCCTCTCCACAAAAGCATGATCCCATCTCCTGGCTCTGAAATCCAATGCCTTCCTCAGTGGATCCTCTCTTGACCTTTGTAGGTGTGTTTTCCAAAGCACTTTGTTTCTTTCCTGAACTCTATTGCTCCAGCTTTTGTTCTGGCTGTTTTCTCTACCTGACATACCTTTTCATGTAATGTTTGCCTTCAATAGTTAGCTATATTTAATGCTCACTTAAAATCCTATCTAGTCCATTAAGTCATCCACACTTTCCTCAGCTAAAATTAACTTCTCACTCTACAGTATCCTCGCATCACCTTTGTACTTCCATTAGAGCTCAATTACATCAGACCTTATATTATTAGAAGCATTTTTGTTTGTAGCTCTCTTTTCTATAATGCCAGTGGATAATTCTTCCCTTTTGCTTTGATTCTCTCACAGTGCCTAGAGGACTGTGTTTGCATGTGTGCGTGTGTATTTTTAATAGGTGCTCTATATATTTGTTTCATTGAACAAAAGAATCTTTGTGAAATTTTACATTCAAAGCAAACAAAAAAGGCTTTTTAAACTCTTAGATTGTTTGAGTTCCACCTCTTGACTCTACCCTTTTAAGCAGGCCTTAGCCCAGAAGGATCTCTAAATTTATTATTATTTATAACAAGATGTCACCTATTCAGATGGTCTACAAATGGAAACGAATATGTTATTTTTTAACTGTCTCGTTCCCATATTTATATACTGAGAGTAACAAGTGGCTGTCCCAGCAAATCTCCACTTATTAGATACTGCACCTTCTGGAAACCGTTTGCTTCTTCCATGCCCAGAAAGAGGCGCGTTTGATGTTTGGACCATGATGTTTGGACCATGTTTGGACCATGATGAAGACATGACTGAATTCTTTTATCCAACAAATATTTCTCAAGTGTCAATGAGTTTTAGGTACTTAGGGGAATACAGAGAGATAGTATGATCCCTGACTACCCCTGACTATGTTAAAGAGGAGGTTGGACTTTAGAGTCAGATTGAAACAGTTCATATCCTCACTCTGCTGCCTACAGTGTGTCCATGGGCAGTGCCAAAATACAAACCATGTAGAAAGGGTTCATGGTGCACAGGCACTGAGGTGGCAGGCACTTCCTATCCACTGAATTATACAGCCACCACTTGTTACTATCATCAGTTATGTGAATATGTAAATGGTTCAAAGTAATAAATTATGTATTTTACAAGGTTATATTCATCAAAGAAAATAGCAGTCTCTGGCATGTAGTGAGAGTACTTTATACAAAGTTTGTTGACTGAATGAACCAAATGTCAAAATATGAAATAAGAACAGTAAATGCTGGGGAAATTTGGAGGAAGGTTGTCCATTTTGAGTTGGGAAGCAAAGGAAGTGAAGACCTCATGAAGGTAAATAGACCTAATCCTCTGAATAAGGTTGAAACTAGCAAGGGACAGGAATGGATCAAGTTCTTGGGAGCAGATATTGTGTCTGCCTGGTTCACTGTATGTTTCTAGCTTGTAGCGCAGTGCTTAAACATAGTAGGCATTCAATAAATATTGATTATACGAGTGAATGGCTTCTATGTATAAGGAATTTTGCTGGTAAAAATAAATCAGAATTGACCATGGTATCTATTATGAGAAAGTGAGATAAGGAGGCAATCAGATGACAGGATGGACAGGCAGGAGGGAGATATGGTCAGCAAGGGAAAATTAAAGCAGATTTGGGAAGCTTTGAATGTCAAGCTGAGTAGGGCGAAGAGAAGCCATCTCAGGTTTGTGTGCAGGGATCTTGAAGGCAGAACTGGAAAAGAGTCTGGGAACTAAGACATTAGGTGGCATGAGGTGATCAGAAAAAGACTGAGTGGTGGCAGAAAGAAAAGAAAGAATAAATAGACTCAATGGCTAATTAGATAGAGAGTATGACTGGGAAAGTCAAGCAAGACTTTGGTGTTTTAATCCTTTGACACTGAGAGAATGTGGATGCCCTGGAAATGAGTAATGTGGGAGGTTGTGATGACTTTCTAGGAGGCTGGTTGTGTTTATCTGTGGGTGTTACATCCGAGCTGATGGAGGAGTATCTAGGGCATCTGCTGTCTTATTCAACAAATATTTTTCAAGTGTCAATATGTTTGGGTCACTCACTCATGCGAATACAGAGAGATGACACAGTTCCTTGCTGGTCCTGAATGTGCTAAAGAGGAGGATGGACTTTGGAGTCAGGAAGATACAGCTCAAAAGTGATGACATGCCTTAGACCTGAAGCCTGAAGTTCAGAATTCAGATTTCAGATGAGGTCTCATAGTTGGAGCCTCACCACTAATTAGATCCAGTTCTTCAAGAAAGTCAATAGAGAAAAGTAGCAGAGAACAGTGATCAGAAAAAAGGGCATGGTTTTTCGTAGCTGCGGCCTGGTGGAATAATACCCTTTGCATAGCCAGCTCCTTCTTTTTCATTTATTACCTTAAATATTGCCTAAGAAAGGTTTTCCCATCCAACCCATTATTTTTTTCTCCAGCATTTATCTGTTTCCTTCTTATTTCAGGAAAGAGCACAGTATTCATGCCATGTCTTTGAAAAAAAAAAAGGTCTTTGTCTATCACTGTAATTTAGGGTAAGGACTGGGTTTTCTTATTCACCATTAAATTTTTAGAATTCTGTGGCCCAATAAAACTTTCTGCAGTGGGAACAGAAAGCCAAATACTACATGTTTTCACTTTAGTGGGAGCTAAACACATGAATGTAAAGAAGGGAAAAATAGACACCAGGGCCTGTTTGAGGGTGGAGCATGAGAGAAGGAAGAGGACCTAAAAACTGCCTGTCAGGTACTACACTTATTATCTGGGCAATGAAATCATCTGTACACCAAACCCTTGCAACACACAATTTACCCATGTACAAACCTGCACATGTACCTGCCAACCCTGAACCCAAAATAAAAGTTGGAAAGAAAAATAAATAAATAAATAAATAAATAAATAAATAAAACTACTTGGACTTCTGTAGATACATGCTAACTGTTAACTGAAATGATCTATGGGTAGGAGAATTAGAGGTGATTAGTATTTTCTCCTTTTGTAAATCTACATTTTTCTGATTTCTCGGTAATGAATGGGTATCAGTTGGGTAATAATAAAATAATTAGTTCCTACCTCCCAGCCTACAGTATATGTTAACTGAGATATTTATTCACTTATTTGATAAATATTTATTAAGCACCAAAAAAAAGAACTTTCTGCCATGCTGGAAATATTCTGTATCTGTGCTGTTATAGTAGCCACTAGTCTAGTGGCTAATGCTTAAAAAGCAACTGGTGTGATTGAATACCTAAATTGTATATTTTAGTCACATTTAATTATTTTAAATTTAATTAGCCACATATGTCTAGTGGCTATCATATTGCTCATCACAATTTTAAAGTGTACCTTAGAACAAAGCACATAGTAAACATCAATAAGTGGAGTCTGAATTAATGAATGAACAAAATGCAGAGTAATCTGGCTCATGTAACTCTGGATTTTTTTAAAATATCTTCTCTATTATAGCATCAGAGCCAGAGCTCGGACATCACTTACTTATCCAAAAGTATATAATGGCAAAATTTCATAATAACATCTTAGCCCTTTATTGTTATTATAAATAGAGATCTATAAAGCGTAGAGTCCAAAAAGGGCACTAATATGAAAGGGAAGGGAAGAGAAAAGGAAAGGAACACAAGAGAAGGTCTTCAATTTGCTTTCACTATAAAAAACACAGTCCTGGATGGTTCCCTCTTATTTTCATATGTTTCTTCTTGCATCTGGATCGGTATCTATAGATCTCAATTCTTGGGTCCTTTCTTTCACCTCTAGTATAAACAGTTGAGCATGCAGAATGACCCAGTTGATATGTACGAAAATCAATGTCTAAGAAAAGGGGAGTCAGCCTTATGTTCAGATAAAACACTGTTTTATCAGCAGTTACAGAAATGCAGAAAGCTCCCTTGACCACACACCAATATTCAGATACACACACACACACACACACACACGTGCTTGTTATGCAAGGAGTAGAAAAATTTCTGTTTGAAATAAACTTAACAAACATCAAGATTTAAAATACCAGAATAATAGAAGTCAGCAAAGAGAAGCAAGAGAGCAAGAGAAGAACTAAGAAAATGCATCTGGAAGATGTCCAATATTCTACAGATTATTTTATCATTTTAGAACCAATCTGTATACTGTATTATCAAAGTTAAAACAATAATTGATACTGACACAATGAGTAGAGAATTTTACTCTTTATAACTTACTATAGGTTTCCCATAAGGGTTTAAACGTAGACTTTTAACATTCTCAGAAAATAAAATTTTTGGTCACTGAAAATAATTGGTAACTAAATAGTAAAGACAAAGAAGGAAAAATAAAAATACTATTTTCAGTTCATTATTTGACTTTTCTGCCACAATTCTATAACCCTGAGTCTTTGACACATTACCATAGATATTAGTAAAAATGCAAATACAAAAAAAGATTAGAAATAAAGTTTTTCCTACTATTGTTGACTCCTTCTATTGCATTATTCTATGTAGGACCATCATGTGGGTAAAATAATAAGATGGTAAAATAAGTTTCATTATTTAATAAAATGGAGATAAAGGGTCCAATGAGAGCTAGGTAGTAGTTGTCCTCACAAAAACCTATGACAACGTGACATTTTTGTTTTTCATCACAGATTAAAGTCCACAGGTTTCTCTGCTTAAGAGGATCATGAAGTGCTTTTGCTATAAACTTAGGGTTCCAGCCTTAGGCCAGAAAGGGCAATAATAGGAAAGGGAATGGGATACAAGAGGAATAATTTGTGTAAATTTGAGTGAAGACTCTACAAATTTGGACCCTGAAAAGGATCAAGCTACAATTTAGGCAGGAGGTGTAAGCAGCCAAAAATAGTGTCATTTTCTTTGTGTACCTTTGAAAGACTGGGACATACTTGACTAGTGAAAAAAGAAAACATAATGTCTTTGAAATGTGCCCATATGCATCAATCACCTCTGAAGCTCTTAAACTTCAAGACCTTCCTTGGACATCTTTAAACAAATTAACTGTCTGGTCCCTAGCCTAATAGCAGCAGTATTTCAGGGCCCACTGGAAAGGCTGAGCCTTTTCTCTCAGTGAAAAAATGGTGATTGAAGAACTTTTCAGACAGAGAAGAGCAGGAAGGGAATCTGACTCAGAAATGAAACGCAGTTTAGTTAACATTTCCCTTATCCACGTATGTGTATTTAAGATAGCCTCTTTAATCTCATATAAATGATCTTTTAAGATTTAATTTCCTTTTTCTTGTTTAAATATGTATCAAACTCTACAATAGGCTTACCATAAAAATAAATCAAGCTACGTAATGTCAGAAAATAACACTTTATGCATAAGAATTTCTAGTGCCCTGGAAATAGTAATATAAACCCTTAGTGTAATGCCTATTTTATCAGCCCAGAGAGATTTTAAATCATGACCTTCTTTGACTTGAAACATTCAGAACTCTTCTGAACAAATATTGAACCAATGGGTAGGCATTATAATCTGTTCTGACAAAGGGTGACTCATCAAATTCTCTGAGCCTTGGTTACATCTGTGAAATGGGGAAAATATATAACTGGCTGGCCTGCTGAGAGAGTGAAATGCAGCAAAATTCATACATTTTCTGGCACAAGAGCTGCCAGCATGTAGGAAGTACTTGCTCAAAAATAGAAGCATTAAAAAAATTGAAAAAAAAACTTGATTTATCAAAACTGTTGTTATACTCGAATAATTTGGTAAGAGTTGTAATTTCAAAATCTCTCACATTTTAAAATTTAACAAGACACAACATGTGAAAATTTAAAATTTTTTAGTTAAATAAATGGAATAAGAATTTGTCACCATGAAGTTGTTTATGAAACTAACTTTTGATTACTCAAGCACCCATACAAGTCAGAATAAAACATATTTCCACAGTAAAATAAACTACCATCAAAGATACTTGAACTTAGCATCCGTTGGAACTGGCTTTTTTGTTTTGTTTTGTTTGGATTTGTATAGAGTTCTGTCTACAATAGCAGATGTGTGTTTGCTGCAAAAGAAGTCAAAATAAACCATTACAAAGAACATTAATGGGAGGCGTAAGTGTTGGCAACACTATGGGATCCATACCTCAATAAACAAATTAACCGCACACACTCTCAGGACATATAGACAGAGATCAATGAAAAGATGTTCTTGCAAATGGAATATTGAAAGGCAAGCAATTGTACACTTCTGCCTTCAGCATCTTTCCAATGAAAAGCAAGTTTCAAAATAGCAGAGACTGCTGCTTTTTTTTTTTTTTTTTTTGCCCCTAATACAGAGTGAGTTCACCTTTCAGGTATCACATGAACCTCTCTTGAAATACTAGTCATTAGGAATTATACCTATGAATACAGTGATAAAAAAGGGATTTGTCTACTAGTCCATTCCAAAAATGGAATGAAACACTCTCTATCTGAAACACCCACTTCCACTTCTCTTTGTGTGTGTGTGTGTCTGTCTGTGTGTGTGTGGTGTGTACATGTGCACAGGAGCCTAAAGCTCTCTGAGGGAGAAAAACTGAACACCTGGGTGCCATGTATATATTTACACACACACACACACACACACACACACACACACACACACACGGTCTCTGGGTGGTGGCTGCCATTGCATCTGCAGACAAATGAGATGTGCCAGGGTAGATTGGTAGGGGGTGAGGGAGGTGAGAGAAGGACAGAGGCTCATGTTTCATGTACTCTTTTTTCCTTTAAATCCCCATCATGCCACAAAGGGGGCTAATTTATGCCTCAAATTAGTTCATTATCTGCATTTGTATCCTTTGCCTGTCATTTGAAGAAACATGATGCTATTTAGAAAATTCATAGGGATGTTATTCTTTCATCAGAACATAGTGCTGCAGTCTGTGCCTGCTTCGTTGTCAAAAAAGGGTCTCCTCACAGCAGTTTCTGGATATGCTGCAGGTGAAGTAACTGAATATAAGAAAATCTGGGTACCAAGGAAAGTCTTAGGAAATAAGTAGGACTATTCCAGAGTCCATATCAACAATAGGGTTTACGACCTCGATGTTGGATCAGGACATCCCGATGGTGCAGCCGCTATTAAAGGTTCGTTTGTTCAACGATTAAAGTCCTACGTGATCTGAGTTCAGACCGGAGTAATCCAGGTCGGTTTCATGACAGGGACAATTTTTACAACAGTGAAAGATACATCCCTGGTCTGGCTTATTGGTCTATTTTATTAGTAAAACCTGTTTCTGTGGAATAATTTTTTTTCAAAAATCACCATCAGATTAGCTAAAAAAAGAAGAAAAACTCTATTGGATATATTGATAAGTCAGACCTTTCTAAAAATCAAAATTGCCTTTTGATTGGTTTTCTGGTAATTGTTATTGGGTAATCAGAAGCTTTCAGAACATCTTTTCTCTGTCAAGTACAAAACAAAACTGCAGAATAAAAGCAACCATTAAAAGCGGTTTCAAATTTTTTGAAGTCACTTATAATTAAAGTGTTTGTAGCTGCTGGTATCTTGTTTGGGTTAATACCAACATGATCAATTTTGTGGGTCCCCCTTATAGCTCTTCCCGCCAATCATCAGAATAAATGTTTACCTGTGATGCATATAAGTGATACGTCTTCAGGAAAGAAAAGTTTATGAATCAAGTGAAACTGAATTTTTGTTATACTCTGCATGAAAACTGTCCATTTTCTTATCAATTTTTTCTTTAAACACATCTGTCCTTGGGGCATTCATTGTCCTATTTCTTCCCTCTCTATGATCAACCAACATCAAAAGTATCTTTAATTAAATAAGATAATTATAAAAACCATTTTTTTATTCTAGACATCATTCAAATTTTCTAACTTATAAGCCCTCTTATTTGAAAGTCTCTTGATGACACTGTATTCTTTGAATCTAGAGATGATGCCTTTGACATAGTCTCTAACTACGGAAAGGTGATTGATTTGTTTTTCCATTTTATTCAGGTATGCACTTTTGACTTTATTGATGTCAACCTAAATGAGGTCATTAAATGTTTAGTGTTTCGTTTTTCAAAAAAATAATAATCATGAGCAGAGAACAGAGAAATTAGTTAATTGCTAAAATCCCTCAGCAGGATGTCAGATGTGAAGCAATGGTGTTCCCAACTTCTGAGTTAAGTTCTGCACTTTACAGTGATGAGATTGAAGTGATAATGGAACATGAAAAAAGGATTTGTGATTACTGGGATAAAGTGCTAATCTGTACCACAGAACCTGCTGCATATATCCCTAACATTTACTCTAAAACGCTCTCAGCTTTTAAATCCACCCTCCAAAATTAGTAGGGGGCTAAAGTAGAACCCATTGGGAGGTTACATTTATTTAATATTCAGTCCTTTCTTGGATGAAATATTGCAGTCTATCCTCATAGGTATTTGTCAAACCATTAGAGTAATGGTTTATGGCTATTAAATGAAATTGCAGTTCTGTTTGTAAGTTCCATTTACACAGGATAAGCAAAGTGCCTTCATTTAGATTTAAAATACCTGGAATCTTAGCGGCAGCACATGAAGATTATGTAGACTGTTAACTAATTCATAACCATGGTGTGAACACATCACAGACCAACCTGCTCTAGTTGCCCGTGACACACAAAACCCCACTGGGTACCCAGAATTACGCTGCCACACTCTGAGCTATTCATTTCATAAGGGTTGGGCAACCTGGCACTAGTCATTTTTTTTTTTTAACAGCTTACACTTTTTGGTTTTTTAGAATCAAATGAAAAGGTACTTTTAATCATTGTTTCCAGCACAGGAATATTTGATATAATTCCCTCTGATAATAAATGGAGAATCATGCCTAGATTTAAAACAAAGCTTTCCTTGGAAACCTTCTCTGTGCCTTTTCTCCCATGCGTTTCACTTTATAGGCAATTTGTACAGACACTGCTGAGTACAAAGGAACTGAGATAAATGAAGTCTTTAGAACTTCACCTTTCTCACTAGGTGATGAGTTTGGCTGCTTTCAATAGAAAAGACACTCTTATAGTCAAATGATTAATTACCAAAACTCACATTTTTGGTCACAAGGGATACTCCAGATCCCGCCTCTTCCTCCAGAGTGAGTTAACACTATGTTAATGGTCCTCCCAGTTTACAGTGTCAGTTCCCAGTGGATTCTTACTGGAGTGCCCCCTCCTACTCACTATTCCAGGCTCATGTATGCACATGCACTTGTTTATACTATTTTCCTTAAAGGCTCTGTGTTTTAATGTAGCATAAGGTGCCTTGGTCAGGGAACGCTGCCCAGTTGCACCCTTGTAACAATAAGACAAATGTGTCTCCTCCAAGGGTACCTGCTTCATAGATGCACAACTTAGCAACTGGAGCGGCAGTTGGATTTCAGGACTCTTTCTCCCCTTGACCACAACTCTTGTGCAGGGCTCAATCTGCACAATTATTTGAGGCAACTCTACCTTATCCTACACAACAATGAAAACAAGTCTGATGGCCATTCACGTAAACCACTCAGCTCTCATCCTGTGGGAAGCAGAGTTGACCTACAGCCCCAGCTGCCACCATTTTGGATGTTCCAGCACATTTGTGTCAAGGCCATCCTTCTCCTGGCTGCGCCTGGCAATGACTAAAAACTGCAGAGTATGAGACCTGGCCCATTCCTGTGGAAAGAAGCACCTCTCTAAAGGACAGCTTTGGTTTGAAGACTGCCCATCAGCCTAGCCAAAACTTTCTTAGAACTATGCTGCAGTCTGAGAGTTTCCCTGCCCGACCCTTCATCCCCAACTCCTTTCTTAGGGATCAGATCAACATTGAGGTCTCCCCTTAGTCTTTCACAGACATATCCCTCAATTATTTTTTGCATGTCTGATTCTGTCTTGGTGCCTGCTTCTTAAAAGACGCAATACAACAACTACAATTCTGGAGGGTTTCCATGTACCAAACGCCAAACTAAATGCTTTACCCCTGATTTCCCCTATGACCCTCACAACAACCCTATGAAGGGAATTTCCTTTGCACTCTCTTCATTTTGTAGCTAATGCAGGGGAGGTTTAGAGGGTCACCAGCATTCACACCATCACACAAGTTGCAAGAAGCACAGCTTGGATTTGATCACAGGTCTTTGCAAGCCATTGTTCTGAATTACTCTGCTATACTAGCATGCTATATTTTTTCCTTGATGGGACTGAGAGAAAGACTCATTTCAAAGGTGGACATTTTTTCTCACAAAATATGACAAAAATGAATACTCCCTTTGCCTTGAGAAAATCACCTAAGTAGTCCATTTACTAACCCAAATATAATGTAATAGGTACTTGTAATTCTAGAAGAAAACCTCATAACAACTCGAATTCACATGCTTTAAGACTGAGAATCTAAGTGGTTTATGTATTAATAATTATTGTTTGAGAAGTTGTTGATCTGGAGCAGAAAACTCTAAATCTTTAGAGATGGTCTATCTCCAGAATCTACCAGAGGACACTGGCATTCTAACACTCACAGCTGCTGGGAAGGGCAAGAAGGTTGCCCAATTCCCACGCTTCAGACATCTCACTGAGTCTGGTTTCTACCCAATCACAAAAGAATGCAAAATTACAGAAAAACACTGGATCAACATCTGAATGAAGATTCTCACGAGTTCTAGAAAAGTCTGGGATAGTTGTTGCCTTGGAGAGAAATAAACTACTAGATTTCTGGACTTCTTAGATTATGGCAGAACTGTGGCAAATTTTTCTTTTTTCTGGAAATAGACCAAGACACATGAGATCCAGCCCAAGCTGTGTGGTAAATATCCCTGTTACAGTAATAGGAATCAGCATGTATTAAAAGCTTTATTATACACCAAACACTGGATTAAGTGTTTTGCTTATATTACACATGGAGTATAGTATTTAATCCTTTCAAGAGTCCTATAAGGTTAGCGCTTTTCTTATTATCCCAGTGTCAAAATTTATGAAACTGAGGCTTAGAAATTTGAAACAATTTACTGAAGATCATACAACCAGGAGTGGGTAAAAACAAGACTCAAAACTAGACCTTTCTGATGTCAGGGCTCCAGCTTATTCACTAGAAAATACCTCAGCTGGAATTCAGATGGACAGAGATTCACCTCTGCTTAAGCAATATGTTTCAGAAATTGTATACTCAACACTATTCACAACAGTAAAGTCATGGAATCAGTCTAAGTGCCCATAAACGTGGATTGGATAAAGAAAATGTATTACGTCTATGCCATGAAATGCTATGCAGCCATAAAAACCATGAAATCATGTCCTTTGCAGCAACATGGATGCACTAGAGGCCATTATCCTAAGTGAATTAATGCAGAGACAGAAAATCAAATACCACATGTTCTCGCTTGTAAGTAGGAGCTAAAACAATGGGTACACATGGACATAAAGATGGAAACAATAGACCCTGGGGACTCCAAAAGGGGAGAGGGAGGAAGGGGTGTAAGGATTGAAAAACTACCTATCGGGTACTAGGTTCACGATTTTGGTGATGGGTTCAATAGGAAGCCCAAATCCCAGCATTATGCAGTATATTCATGTAACAAGCCTGTATGTGTACCCCCTGACTCTAAAATAATGAAGATTTTTTTCTTTCTCAAGGAAGCCAAGTGGGTGTTTTAATAACATCATCCAAAACGAGAAAGGAATCATATGGAACAGAGTTGTGTACTGTGCCAAGCAATATCCCCAGTATTAAAAAGTGCAAATAACATTTTAAAATACTGAAGTTGTAATATAGCATCACAAAATGAGGTTCTGCTGATCATCCATGGTCCTCAAACTTTAGCATGTATCAGAATCATCTGGTAGGCCTATTAAAGCACAGGATGGTGGCTCTCAGCCCCAGGTTTTCTTATGCAATAAATCTGAGAATTTGCATTTATAGTAAATACCCAGGTCACACAGATGCGGATGGCCCAGAGACTCATTTAAAAACCACAGATATAGATAGAGATCTTCATACCTAAGTTTTAATGTTAGAAAAATGACAAATAGCTCAACTCCCTGAACGAATGAGAATGATAAAGCACAAAATTCAGAGCGGTGACAGTAGGACATGGCAGGACTGAGATTCTCAGTCCCTAGCTTATCATGCCCTCGACTCTAAGAAAACTCCCCCTGACCAGAAAGAAATCTGGACTAGTCCCCAGCAATGTAGCAAACCAGCCCCAAGGAAGGGTAGGTGGGATTTGTCTCTGTAATAATGTTTCTTTGAACAAGTATAACATTGAGATAATCAGAAAGGTGCTCTCATGAGGAACTTGTATTTTTTTCCTTTTCCTTGAGGAAATTCCAGCCAGATCCCATGGATTTTCTGGACACTCTTTAAGAGTGTTTATTAAGACTCTCTCTGGACATTTTAGTTGCTAGGAGGTCTTGCTTCAATAGAGGGGTTAACAGGTAACATATACTAATTTCAGGCTTGGTACTGCATTTAGACTTCAAGCATCTCCCCATGTCCCCAGCTCAGGTTGGCTTCAGGTTGGAAGCATACAGTGGAAGAAGTGGAAGCAGGTGACTGCTCCATTTCCCTACCTAGAAATTCCATTTCTCTAACTCCACTTGGTGGATAGCCAGTGGCACACCTAGTGTTGGGAGAGATGTGGTGCAGGAAATCTTGCGGACACCGGTGTCATCTGGTGTTGATTTCCTCGGGCCCTGGCAGATGTCGGAAGCTCCATCTCCTGCATGTGCCCATGGAGCATGTAGTAGGGGCAGCATCTCTCCTTGGGCTTGCTGTTCATGGCTCTCTCACAGCTGCTGCATCTGAACAGAACACTGCAGCCTGTGTTGGCTGAGGTCCCTTCAGTCTTTGCAGGAAACCCTCTTGGGCAGGGGTCTATTTTTAAATAGCCCTACATAGACATTTCTACTACAGATACCTTACCTGGTCACTGGGAAACAAGAACCCCTGACCTGTTGTCAGGGGAAGGTGGTCTCCTCTCAAATGTTCCTTTGCTGCCACAGGCCATTTTTAACTCTGCTCTGCTGAAATTTCTTTTTCTCAGGTTTGAATCAGATTTACCAGGTTCCCAGATTCCAGGAACCATTTACATGGCTGTCTAAGTAGTGTCTTTGAATCCTTTGTATTTTTTTGTTCTGGGCTTTGAAAAAGGAGTATTTAAACATCATGTTACACAGCCACAAAAATCGAAGCTATCTCATAGGCTACCACAAATGCCCTACCTTTGCTAAACTGATCATGACTTGTGAGTCATGGTCAATAATGCAATTCTGAAGTACCTCACTAAGATGACAAGCATGGAAGCTGTGACATCTACATTGCAGCAGATAGAACCTTCAAGACAAAGGGACAAAATGGCATTCCAGAGTTTACCCCAGAAGGACTGGTGGCATTCTAAAATACCAAACAAGTGTAGAAAATACCCTTCCAGTAATTAACGCAATTTTATTTTTTGTCAGTGGCTAAGGAATGACCTTTATAATAATACAGTTTCTATGGGTTTTAAAGGAATCAGAGATATGAAGTAGAGAATAGATAACATAACTTGTCATTGACTAAATGCATATGTTTACCCCTCTCCCCTTGCAAAATTCCAATAAAGTCCAGAATAAATATGAAAATAAATTCAAAACAGCACTAGAAATCTAAGGAAGATGGGAGTAGAGGGAGGGAAAGTGCCAGAAAAACAGAATAGTGAGGAATTTGTCAAAAACATAAGAAATAAACTGAGTGGGAACAAACTAACAACAAAAGCCACACACACAAGAGAGAGGGTGACAGAGAGTCTGCGAGCAAACTGTGTGGACATTCCAAAAGGTGAATGTAGAAGAAGGATAATTGTATCCTGTGGATGCAATGAAAGGATGGAACTGTCCTGACCATACCCCCACCTGCTTTCAGAGGGCAGGTCCCATTCAGCTTTCTAAAGTGAGACTTCTGACACCAAAGATTGTCAAAGAAGTTTCTGTGGCTGCAAACCAGTGTCCCAGTTATAGAAACCATGAAAAAGGAAGAGGATCCCTGCACCCAGAAGAAAAATTCTCATTATACCCCACAGGAAATCTCACCCAGCCGCATATCAGCTCTCTTTCTAAACAAATGGTGGATTAAAGAGGAAATAAAAACTAAAAATATAGACAATTCAGAAAGTACTAACTATAACAACACTACATAGCACCTTCTATGAAATACTTACATGTTTTACCTTACAATTGACAAATGGAATTTCTCCCGAGTTTATACTGGAGCTCATTTTATGTTTCCTTGACATACAAATGACTTAGGTCCTAACTTCAACCCTTAAGATCAGATACCTCCATACATTATGGGGCTTCAAGTCCCACTCACCACTGGGAGGGTCCCATTTTATCCCTAACACTAAGGATTCATTTATTGTTATTGAGCTCAGAAAGGTGTTTTTTTTTTTCTTAATGCTCATTTATTTAGCTTGAATTGGAAACTTTCTTTATAGATCAGCTCATTCCACCCTCTTGTAGAGAATCTCTGAATTAATTTCTATTCAAAAATGTGCCTAAATGTGTTTTGCTTATTCACTTCCCCATGCTTCATTTCTCACTGCAGTCTATCTAACTATACCATTATTTGCCATTTCCCAAATCATGCTTTCATGCTTTTTTGTTATTTCTCCCGTTCTTTTCATATGAAAAATACATGTTCATCTCTTGCAACACTGTTCAAGCATCACCTTTCCTGCAACACCTTCTGGAGATCCCTCATCTGCCCTTGTTCATCACACCTACATGATAGCACTCCTTTTTTTGTATTGTAATTACACCTTTGTGCCTGTGTCCTTTTGATGCTATGAGTTCCTTTGGGGGACTGATGGAATCAAAATCATTTTTTGTCGAAACAATAGCACCCAGCATGGTACAGAAGTTGGGAGCCATGAACCTGTGTGGAATGGATGAATGACTTCCCAGGCAGAGGGGTAAGTAGCTATGCAGAGGAAAGGCATGCCCTGTCCACTTGACAGGAGTAAAAATTAGGAGCAAGTAATGAAAATTGGTTGGAAAAAAAAGATGCCTAGGGTCAAATCTGCAGTGTGTTGAGAAGTCACTTCAATATTTTAGTCAAAGTAGAAGTTTGGTAATATGATTTCTTGTAGAAACATTTAAAAATTAATTGGAAGGAAGAAAAGGCTGAAGGTTAAAGGGGTCAGTGAGGAGTAAATGGCATAATTCAGAGTTCCCGAGAAAGGTGTGTAGGAAATTCCTTAGGATGCTTAATAAACTCTAATAATCCTCCCAACCTCCTCCCACAAGCTCCACAGGATACAATTACCCTTCTGCCAGTTCTACCTGGAATCTTTGAAATATCCACACAGTTTGCCCAGGAGCTGTCAGGTTTTGAAGTGCAGCAATGGCTTATAAAAGAGTCCGAGAACAGATACCAAGTGTGAACAACCTCCTCATTTTCAAGGCATACCTGCCTTCCCCATGATTTGTCCCAGGCTGCTCTTGACTCATCATCTTGAATGACATTTATTGGGAACTCCCAATAAATACAGGTGTTTCCCTCCATCAATATAAAAATATTGCATTACTTTTCTAGAAAGATAATTACCTACCTGCTTCTCAAAATGTAGCAATTAGCTCATTGTTCTCTACCTAATTTCTAGATGTTGACATTTGAAAAACACCTCTGGCTAACATGGTTATTAAAAAGCTTCTAGGTGTCAATAAAGGTCTGTTGAATAAATGATTCATTAATATATTTTAATAGTGTTAGATTATCTTAAATTCTATTTTAAACTATTCTGAATTACACACCCTTTTAATCCCTTGATATAATTTATATATAATAAATATCCAACAGCTAAGAAATAGTTGCTTTCTGCTATAAACAACCAGTTCAATCAATGAATATGAAATCTACTTTTTTTAATACTCAAAAATTATTTATCTTACTTCATATTCATGTGAATTAGCAAGATCAGAAGTATCATATATACAGGCTCTGAATGAATAAAAATAGATTATAAAAGCATACATATTAAATGATTCCATGAGCAAAATTATTCAACCATTTTTATCACCACCCTAAGTTGTAAATAATATGCATTAACCTATGAAATTCTCCTGCATTAAAACCTTGCATTTTCAGACTCTGAGAAACAGAATTTCTGGTTCATTGACTATTCTGATTAATAAAAAATAACCACACTCACATTATAACCAGATCACCAATTACCGAAGAAAGAGAATAAAGTACACTTATGCTCAGCTGAAAATAAGTTTATCTGTAAATTCAGATGTTGCACTAGGATGTTCTGGCACCTCAAGTTCATCAATATGAAGTTCAGTCATCAAAGGACTATGTTAAAGAAAAACATTATTGTCTTAGTATATCACGGTGAATGATATTTTATTAAAGAAATATTCATCACTCTAAGTAAGACATTTCCCCACATTTAATCTGTCCAACAACCTAAACTTTGGAAAACAGAAACATGTATATTTGAGAACTTAAAGGAAAACTAATTCGATTTAAAGGTTTGGGTATTTTTTAAAAAACATAAAAGTTTAAAATGGTGCTGCATGTTCAGCAGACACAAAGCAGTTTCAGAAGATGTTACAAGTCTCTAATAACCTACACAATAAAGTGATTTAACATGTGCACTCAGCAGACTTTCCAGGATCACCATGTCACTAAAGTCAGCTTTACTTGGGCCTAGTGTTTCTAATCTTATTTTCTTGGTATTTTCTGCATGATGCTGTCTTTCTGCTTCCCTGATTGGCTTTTATCTTCTTGACTCTTCTCCTACTAGGTAGTAAACAAATTCCTGCTGAGTGGTAAACAAAACTGGAGGCAAGGCAGGACCTCTGGGAGTTGCAGCTGACACAGTTATAAAAAGAAGTCTAAACTCTTAAAGAGATGAGAAACCTTTAAAGGAAGTAGAGAGCAAAGCATTGAAGTTTTTCTTCAGTTTCACCATTTGTACTAAAGATGGCTGAAAAGAAGTCAATAAGAGAGAAAGATAGCTACTGGCAATGGAACAAGCAATGATCTTCAGAATTTTTTTTCTTTGAAAGAAACAACAAAGCCCTAAGTCAAATATTATTTCACTGGCAACCACCACAGTTTCTGGAATTATAATAATAGTTTCTCATATTTCTAGGATGCTTTGAAGTTTACAAGGCTATTTTGCATATATTATCTTATTTGGCACCTACAACCTGCCCCAAAATGCTTTTGCAGGCCTCTCCCTGACTCTCCCCATACCCAGCTTAGGGTCCTCTAACCAGGCCCTGCACACTACCATCTTCAGGCATTCACTGTGCTCCTTTTGTTTATGCAATTCAAATTTCCTCCCCAGTTGGCCCATCTCAATCTTATTTGGCATTTAAGAACAAGGTCAAAATACTACTTTCTCTGAAAAGCCCTTCCTGGTGATCCAGCTCAAAGAATCTTACCTTCCTTTGTACACTATGACAATCAATGTCCACGGTATCACATTAAAAAATTATGTTCTGTGTCTCATAAGATCTGTTCTATTATTATAGCATTAAAACCTCCTATTATTTTAATTTTTCCTACCAGGTGTTGCCTTCTTAACCGAACTATAAATCTCATGGAATTGGGTATGAGAACATGAGCAATTCATTTTGAACAAACTGGGCCTGATGGATTATGATTGGCCAACTGCGGTTAGGTCCTGGGACCCATCAGGGAGCAGCCAAGAGGTCGCCTCACAATAGAAGCCCCAACACCAGGGGAGAAGGAAATGGAGCTGACTCATGGACAATTGATGTCTATGGGGAGCAGGAATCAAAATGAAGATTTCGTGTGTTCCTCTGTCACACTTGTTATTCTACTTAATTATAAGCCTCTTAAAGGTAGAGACCCTGTCTTATTAATAGAATTTTCTTCAATGAATTAAACCAGAAATAGAAAACTAAGGAGGGAGGTCAACCAATAATGAAGGAATCAGAGGAGACAGTAGATCATACCAACAGTGAATGCTAGGAAGACAAGACTAAGTGAACAAGAGAGAGAAATACTCAAAATTCTGTGGCAGGACTGCTGATACATTCTTAGACCCAGTCTCCAAACAGATGGCTTCAGACCCAAGTGGGAAGAACTCAGGGATCTACTAGTACTTTAAATGACAAAGGTTTAGGGTAGGCAGGGATTTAAAGCTTCAATCTCCAGGATTGCTTGTCAGAGTTGTAAAGGTCATGGAACAGTATGTGCCAAGAAGCAGAATCTGTGTCATCTATTAATTGAAATTCACAGCAGAGTGGACTCCATACAGCAAGGGCTCCACAAATATGCGTTCAGTTGCGTCATTGTGACATATACATAATTGTGTGTGTGTGTGTGTGTGTGTGTGTGTGTGTTGCCTCTTGTAGGTTTTTCTATTTATTCTGAAGTTCAGAGGCAGGAAAAGCTTTTGTCAGTGTGGGGAGAGTCCAATCTGGAAAATAGATACTATTCACCATATTCGGCCTTCCCTGTATAACAAGTCCTGGAAAAGTCTACCATTTTTGGTTCCACTTTCTCTAACTCACATGTCAGGATTCTAACATTCAGTTCAACACACAGTTGTTGTCTCTAATGAATCTGGAGTCAGGAATAAACTCTGACGGTTATTAAAATATTGAAGCAAATATACTTGTATAAACTAATATGCCGGTTTACGTCAGCAGACCCATGGAGGAGTTGGCCTTAGCAACATTTTTTGGTAACAAAAAAATTTAATTGCAGAAACTGATTTTTAAAAGTTGTTATACTACAATGTCCAACTCCCAAAGTTACTCTCATCTTCAGCATCATTTAATAAAATTCTGTTCAAGTGAGACTTAGGCTTTAGGCTTTAGACATTCTTTACAGTATTGTCTTATTTAACATTACCTGTAAATTACTCCAACACTTCGCAGCCTAAAATAGCTGTATAGATTTATTATCTTTTAAAGTTTCTGTTGGTCAAGAATCAGATCATGGCTTAGCTCAATAGTCCATTTCAGGTCTTTCATGAGGTTACAGTCATAATGTTAGCCAGGGCTGCAGTTGTTGGAAGGTTTAACCTGAGCTGGATAATCTGCTTTTAAAACGTTTTACTCTAGTGGCTGGCAAACCAGTGCTGGTTGTTGTCAAGAGGCCTCACTAAGTTAGTTCATTACCACATGGACCTTTCCATAGGAGTGAGTATCCTCATGACATGGTAAGTGATCCAAGAGATCAAGGCGGAAGTGGCAATGTCTTACAGGATTGAACCTCACTTCTGTCACATATTATCTATCACAAAGACCAACTCCAATACATTATGGACAAGGACTACATAAGGACATCAACATCAGAAGGTGAAGATCCCTGGGGCCCACCTTAGAGTCTGGCCACCACAAGTGTGCTATCAAATGATAACCCAAATAACATTACACTTTTGCATGTTATAATTTTCAAAAACATTGAATAAAAACAGTACCAGATACACCCATAAATAATCACTATAGTACTATTATTCTCAAAGATTCAGGAGTAAAGCATTTAAAACAAGTAATTTTTAAGTCATATAATTCCTTTTAAAATTATTTGGGGAGAACAAATGGAGGCGGGCAAAGAGATTTTCACCATGAAATGTAATGGGAAAATGCCAGCCTCTTTTACTTTACCATGGAAGCACCAAGAATTTCAGAGACCATAATGAATAATGGTTAAAACCAACACCAGTCCATCACAAAGTGACCCTTGTCAAAGCAAAACAGTATCCCATGCTTCATGAGTCTTCATTTGTAGAAATGAAATCTTCCTTTTCTTCCTTTTAAAAATAGAAATTTGAGATACTATAACATCAAATCCATACCCAGTAAGAATAAAAGGTAATTACTTTAAATTGACTAAATTTTTAACAAAATACTCCTCTGTTATATGAAACACAATAAGCTGAGATGGATTGAAAAAATGTAATCTTTAGTGGGCTCAAAGCAAACCAGATTCCCAAGGGTTAAAAATATTTAGCATTAAATTGCTAGTTCACTTCTTGCCCTCTGATAACCAGGAACAAAATTGCTTTTCTGTTGCATAAAGTATCTTTCAAATTCAATTGCTTATCTCCTCATTCATTCAAGAAAGAGAGACCTCAGATTTACAGGAACCAGAGCCCATAATACAAATATAGTATATTAAACATACAGCAGACATCTTCTGAAAAATAACCAAAACACAGTCTATTGACTTTAACCTTCTATATCAAGGTATTCTTCAGTGGTCTCAACTGGATGCTGGCTATGAGAAATTCCAATTATTTGAATTTCTATATATAGGATAAGCATTTAGTTATCAACACGCACCATAAAACATATTTTCATCTGTTATTAAAGCACTATTACTATGTGGAATTGAATGTATTTCTACTGTGAACTCAACTGCCAGTGAAGCGGGCAAGGCAGCATTTTTTGTAGAAGATTCCCTTTGCAGACCTGTTTTATGTGCACTGTCCTGTAGCAACCTTTGGATTTGCTTTTGGGTAAATAAAATAATACCCTGTGGAAATATTTTTGACATTCCTTCTTCTTTCCTCACTCTCTTTCACCTCCTCTTATATGCAATTACTCATTGCCTTGGTTTTCACAAACTAATTTGATGTAAAAAATTATTTTTCTACAGTAATCACTGTGCCAATGCCTGACAGGCTTAGAGAAATGCTTCTTGTGAAAGGAGATCTCTTACAGGGTACTGAGCTCTCTTAATATTAGCAAAATACCAAATAGTGGGACTGAGATGTACCTGACTTCTTATCACACTGATTCCAATTCTGATTAAAACAAGTTTGCAGACTAGGAAATGGAGCCAAATTAAATGTATTTCTAGAATGGCATGGATGTTAGTGATATCAGTGTTTGCTAGCATCTCCTAAAAAGCATCACTGCTCTTCATGGTTCACAGACTAGCAGAATTGGAGCAGGATGGAGAGAAGAGAGGGGGGAAAAACCCAGAGGGGAGAAAAGAGAAAGTTGCATCATGAAGGAAAAAGAAATCTAATTCAGTATCCTCTTTCTGCAACAACTAAGAAGTTGACTTCTGAGAAAGCTTAGTGGGTTCCCACATGCTTCTATAGATAATTTGTCCAAAGTTGAGTGGCTATAGAAGAGCAAAGAAAAAAACTCAGGGCTTTTAATTAGGTTTACCTTTGTTTTAGTGTAAAACTTTATAACTCTTATGATTTATTTCAGATTATAAAAGAAGTAAAAAGACATATGATAAAATTAAAAAGAATAAGATAATCCCAGAAATTATCGTTATGAATAATCTGATGCATATTTGCCTAGAGTTTCCCATTCACATATTATTTGCATGCATAAAATATTGCTATCTGTGCAAGTCTGTCTTCGGTATTATACAATATTTTTAATTTATTTATTAATATTTCTTCATTAAATAACGCTTAAGATTTTTAGTTGTGAAATAGTTCTTTATAGGAATGTATCATTATTTTTTACCATTTTTTGTTTCATTTTCATTTAATGTAAACATAACTTACAACACTTTAATAAATGACTTTGCATATACATATTGGTCTGTACTTTAAATTGTTTTCTCAGAATGGATTTCTAAATTAGAAATTTTTAACAGCAATTTACTCATTTAAAAGCACTCTCCAATATAATCATTCCCTCAGCAAATAATTAAAAGAAAGAGAATGTGAAAGGTAATCAAGTTCAAGAAAGTCTGTATTCAAATTTTTAATAAAGTTCCTTGGTATACTTATATTTTTTAACTCTTTATTTTATTGAAGTGTAATTTATATACATTGAAATGCTCTGCTTTTAAGTGTTATAGTTTGATGAATTGAAAAGTGAATACACCCATATAATCAGACCCATATCAATATATGAAATATTTCCTTCACTCTTGGGAGTCCCCAGGTGCTCTTTCTCAGGTAATCTCTACCTGCAGAAGAAACTACTGAGAGGTGACAGCGTGCTGGCAGTCCTCACAGCCCTCGCTCCCTCTCCGCGGCTCCTCTGCCTGGGCTCCCACTTTGGCGGCACTTGAGGAGCCCTTCAGCCCACCACTGCACTGTGGGAGCCCCTTTCTGGGCTGGTCAAGGCCGGAGCCCACTCCCTTAGCTTGCAGGGAGGTGTGGAGGGAGAGGCGCCAGCGGGAACCCAGGCTGCGTGTGGCGCTTGCGGGCCAGCTGGAGTTCTGGGTGGGCGTGGGCTTGGCGGGCCCCACACTAGGAGCAGCCGGCGGGCCCCACACCAGGAGCAGCCGGCCGGCCCTGCCGGCTCCGGCAATGAGGGGCTTAGCACCCGGGCCAGCGGCTGCGGAGGGTGTACTGGGTCCCCCAGCAGTGCCAGCCCGCCAGCGCTGCACTCGATTTCTCGCCAGGCCTTAGCTGCCTTCCCGTGGGGCAGGGCTCCGGACCTGCAGCCCGCCATGCCTGAGCCTCCCACCCCCTCCGTGGGCTCCTGGGCAGCCCGAGCCTCCTCCACCAGCGCCACCCCCTGCTCCACGGCAGCCAGTCCCATCGACCACCCAAGGGCTGAGGAGTGCAGGCGCAGGGAGCGGGACTGGCAGGCAGCTCCACCTGCAGCCCCAGTGTGGGATCCACTGGGTGAAGCCAGCTGGGCTGCTGAGTCTGGTGGGGCCTTGGAGAACCTTTATGTCTAGCTCAGGGATTGTGAATCCGCCAATCAGCACTCTGTCTCTAGCTCAGGGTTTGTAAACACACCAATCAGTACCCTGTGTCTAGCTCAGGGTTTGTGAGTGCACCAATCGATACTCTGTATCTAGCTACTCTGGTGGGGCCTTGGAGAACATTTATGTCTAGCTCAGGGTTTGTGAGGGCACCATTGGACACTCTGTGTCTAGCTACTCTGGTGGGGCCTTGGAGAACCTTTATGTCTAGGTCAGGGATTGTAAACGCACCAATCAGCGCCCTGTCAAAACAGACCCCTGGGCTCTACCAATCAGCAGGACGTGGGTGGGGCCAGATAAGAGAATAAAAGCAGGCTGCCGGAGCCAGCAGTGGCAACCCGCTGCGGTCCCCTTCCACACCATGGAAGCTTTGTTCTTTCGCTCTTTGCAATAAATCTTGCTACTGCTCACTTTTTGGGTCCACACTACTTTTATGAGCTGTAACACTCACCGCGAAGATCTGCAGCTTCACTCCTGAAGCCAGCGAGACCACGAGCCCACCGGGAGGAACGAACAACTCCAGACGCGCTACCTTAAGAGCTGTAACACTCACCGCGAAGGTCTGCAGCTTCATTCCTGAGCCAGCGAGACCACGAACCCACCAGAAGGAAGAAATTCTAAACACATCTGAACATCAGAAGGAACAAACTCCAGACGCGCCACCTTAAGAGCTGTAACACTCACCGTGAGGGTCCACGGCTTCACTACTATTGAGATCTTTTTCACTACACAGTTTTGCCTTTTCCAGATCTTCATACAAAATATAGTTTGACATGTCTTGCTTCTTTCCCTCAGCATAATGATTTTGAGATTCATCTATGTTACTGCATATATAGGTGTTTAATTCTTCTTTATGGTTGAATAGTATTGTATACTGAAATTGGTCTAGCCACATTTCTGTTGATGGATATTTGAGTTGTTTCCAGCTTTTAGCTACTGTGAATAAAACTGCTATGAAATTTCAATCAAGTCTTTCTAGACATATACTTTCATTTTTCTTGGGTAAATATCTAGCAGTATAATTTCTGAGTCATAGACGTTATGTTTAACTTTATAAGAAACTGCCAGATTACAGTCTAGGTGCTTGTACCATTTTATACCGCCGCCCCCCGCCCCCCCCCCCCCGAGCAATGTATATGGGTTTCAGCTGCTCTAGATCCTTGCCAAGATTTATTGTTGATAGTCTTTGTAATTTTAGTCATTCTAATGGGTGTGGAGTGGTATCTAATTGTGATTTATAGTTTTACTTCCCTGACGACTAATGATGTCAATGAGTTTTATATGTGTTTATTAACCATGTTTCTTTGTGCAGTGTCTAAACTATTCAAATCTTTTCCCAAATTTTTTATTACTAAGTGGAAGAATTTTCTATATGTTCTGAATTTAAGGCTTTTATTTAGTATAACTGTATGATATTTTATCACAACCTGTAGCTTGCCTAATTATTTTCTTACTGTTGTCTTTTAATAAGTAAAAGTTTTTTAATTTTGAGAAAGTATAATTTCTCTTTCTTAAAAATTATTATTGCTGTTTATCCTATTTAAGAAATCTTTGCTTATTGTTATGGTTTGAATGTTTTCATCTCCGCCAGACTTCATAAGAAAATTCAGTCCCCCATGCAACAGTATTGGGTGGTGAGTCCTTTGGGAGGTGAGTAAATTATGAGGGCTTCACTGTTATGAATGGGATTATGCACCTTCCCACAAATGGCTTGGTGGAGAGAATTTGTCCCTTTTCTTGGCCTTCTACCTTCTGCCAAGTGAGGATGCACCAAAAAGGCCCTGACCAGACAGCAGATGTCAATGACTCATCTGGGGCTTCCCAGCCTCCAAAACTGTGAGAAATAAAATTCTGTTCTTTATAAGTTACTCAGTCTCAGGTATTCCATTACAGCAGCACAACATAGACTAAGATGCCTGCCCTAAGTTACTGCCCTATATTATCTTCTAAAAGCTTAACAGTTTTAGATTTTCATATTAAAGTCTAAGGTTCATATTGAACTAATTTTTGTGTATGGCATGAGACAGGGTTTAGGTACATGGTTATATACCTGGATTTCCAGTTGTTTGAGAGCCACTTGTTTTAAGGATCTTTTCCCACTGAATCACTTTGGCACCTCTATTTAGAAACAACCAACTATAAGTCTATTTCTGAAATCTCCATTTTGTTCCATTGACTAAATCAGGAAAAATTTAAAGCAACAGCTGCCTGATTCCATGGTCTACAATGACTATTTTACCGCTATCTTTTGAATTCCTGAAATGCTGTACCAGCCTTCCACAGGTATCCCATCACTGCTCACCACCAATTCTACTAACAACACCATAATAACAAGCCAGGAAGCAATCAGCACTCCACTTAATACTTATGATGGAGTCCTTGTTGCCAGCTGGACAGTGCATGATCCAGCTACAAAATCCCATTTTAGAGTCCACTTCCTAAGACCATTCCTAGCAACACCTGGACACAAAAAGTGAGGTAGAGATTTACACACAGGGCATCTATTGGGAAATGCTTTTGGGGAGAAGGCTGTAAGGGAGTAAGAGAAGCAGAAATGGACAGAAGAAGTTGAACTGTGATGCAGTTGTAACAGAAGCCTCAGGCGATTCCAACCTTATAAGGGGTCTGAAGCTGGAAATCCCCTTCAGACTTATACCAGATTGAGGCAAGTGGGGTAAAGCTTTAAACCTCCACATCAACCAGCCATTTGTTGCAGACCATCCTTGGGGAGGATACATAACCTTAGGTATAACAGCTCCCTTCTCTTAAGGCAATAACCTTGTCCAAATAAGAACACTGGCTTCCATTACATACAAAATTAAGGAAAATGTAGTTAAAACTTATTACCAGATTTTCAATATATGTGTTGATATCTGCCATGGTCCCCCTGTCAGACTAGCAGGCAACGTGGACAAAAGGGGAAAAGATGAGTTAAGCCACTTTTCTGAGATCGGTACTCCCCAAAACAAGTCCTGAGAAAGGGACTTGAAGCTTACTTGGGATATCATTCAAGAAAGTATAAGCGGGGCAGTGGGTAAAGTAAGACAAAAAATGGATAAAAACCAGTAAAGGGTATTATGAAATAGTAAGAAATATATAAAGTGGCCTCTGCCCCAGGTCCTGACATACAGCTTCTAAAACCCTTGTAAATAGGGGTGCGAGAAGTATCTTTTTTTCCAATATTTGATCTTTGACTCTGGCTCCCGATACAGAGCTTCTAAGACCACTGAACTTTCCTGAGTGATAGGAGCATCTGATACAGAGCTCCTAAATCCCTTGGAATTTCCTGGATAGGAGCATCTTTTGCTCTAATGAGGTGACTCTTGATGGATTCCTGGATAGGCGCTGGTCACCAGAAAGACCAAGCCATGACTAGAAGCTTGGAACCTTCAGCCCCACTCCCTATTCTCCAGAAAATAGGTAAAGGACTGGAAATGGAATTAATGATCAGCCACTTGTGTGTGGTGAAGCTTTCACAAAAATCTCTGAACTTTAGGGTTCAGGAAACTTCTAGGTTGGTGAACAAGAGTATATATATGTGTTGGGAGGGTGGCGCATCCCAACTCCATGGAGACAGAAGCTCCTATGTGCAGGACACTTCTGAACCTCACCCTATAGGCCTCTTCCTCTGACAGTTCATTTGTATCCTTTAAAACATCCTTTGTAACAAGTCAACCATACTAGGTAAACTGAGTTCCTGGATTTCGTGAGCCACTCAAATTCTCAAACCCAAGGAGGGTGTTGTGGGAACCTCCAATTTGACCTAAGTCAGAAGAAGTTGTTGGTAACCTGGGGACCTACTACTTGCAACTGGCATCTGTAAGTAAGGGCAGTCTTGTGGAACTGAGTCTTTAACCTGTGAAATTTGATGCTATCTCCAGGTAGAGAGTATCGGAATTTTGTTAAATTTTAGGACAGCAGAATGGTGTTGGAGAATTTCTTGGTGTGGGAAAAAAACCCACCTATCTGGTGTCAGAAGGGAAATATTGGGAGTGGTGTGAAACAGTTTGTTTTTTTTCCATATACAGGTATGTCCATGAACATGTTACCATTGTAGGAAATTGAGGTTCAAGCCTGATGGGATCTAATAGAATATTCCTCAAAATGTCTCATAGAGGGACAGGAAAGCTAAAGTACTAATTCACCAAATCCAATCTCTTAAAGGCTTGAGTACTGCCCCAGAGGCTCTTCCTCACTTCTGAACAAGCTGCTCTGGTACCCCAGAAAGCCCCCAGGCTGAGAAGCAGAGATGTCCAAGTGTCAGAGGGACAAAGATTTTAATGCGTATGAAACTCAGAAGTGAGCCTAGGAGGTACCAGCTGGGCATTGAGTGTGTCTGCTCTAGTCGCCAACACCACATTCTTTTTTAAAAGAACTAAATTGTATTGTTTATATTTGAGGTTTACAACATGATGCAGGATACATAGTAACAGTAAAATGGTTTCAATAGTGAAACAGATTAACCTGTCTATCATCTCACATAGTTACTTTGTGTGTGTGACAAGAGCAGCTAAAATGAACTTATTTAACAAAAAACCCTAATACTGTGCAATTTTATTAACTTTACTCCTCATATTATACATTAAATATCTAGACTTGTTCTCCTTACATGTCTGATGTTTTGTATCCTTTGACCTACATCTCCCTATTTTCTCTCTTCCATCCTTACCCATGTTAACCACAGTTTCATTCTCTATCCCTGTGTGTTTGAGCTCTGTTTTTTAATATTCCACATATTAAATTCCACATAAGTAAAATCACACAATATTTTTCTTTCTGAGTCTGCCTTATTTCACTTAGCGTAATGTACTCCTAGTTCATCCATTCATGGCAAATGGCAGGATCTCCTTTTTTAAGGTTGAAAAATATTCCATTGGAGTTTGTGTGTGTGTGTGTGGGTATGTGACATTTTATTTTATCCATTCATCCATCAATGAGCATTTAGGTTGTTTCTGTATCCTGGCTGTTGTCAATAATGCTGCAATGAAAATGGGAGTGCAGATGTTTTTTTTTTTGTTGTTTGTTTGTTTGTTTTTGTTTTGATGGCGTCACCAGGCTGGAGTGCAGTGGCACAATCTCCCCTCACTGCAACCTCCACCTCCCAGGTTCAAGCAATTCTCCTGCCTCAGCCTCCCAAGTAGGTGGGACTACAGGTGCATGCCACCATGCCCAGCTAATTTTTTGTATTTTTAGTAGAGACGGAGTTTCACCATGTTGGCCAGGATGGTCTCGATCTCCTCACCTCGTGATCCACCCACCTCAGCCTCCCAAAGTGCTGGGATCACAGGCGTGAACCACCGTGCCCTGCAGATGTGTTTACAAGCTAGTGACTTTATCTCGTTGGATATACACCCAGAAGAGGAATTGCTGGGTCATATTGAGAGGTGAAGCCGGGCTGGGCTTCTGGGTCAGGTGGGGACTTGGAGAACTTTTCTATCTAGCTAAAGGATGGTAAATGCACCAATCAGCTCTCTGTGTCTAGCTAAACGTTTGTAAACACACCAATCAGCATTCTGTAAAAACACACCAATCAGCACTCTGTGTCTAGCTAAAGGTTTGTAAATGCACTAATCAGCACTCTGTAAAAACGGACCAATTAGCACTCTGTAAAATGGACCAATCAGCATTCTGTAAAATGGACCAATCTGCAGGATGTGGGCAGGGCTAAATAAGGGAATAAAAGCTGGCCACCCAAGCCAGCAGTGGCAACCTGCTCAGGTCACCTTCCATGCTGTGGATGGTTCTTTCACAATAAATCTTGCTGCTGCTCACTCTTTGGGTCTGCACTACCTTTGTGAGCTGTAACACTCACCACAAAGGTCTGGAGCTTCACTCCTGAAGCCAAGGAGACCACGAACCCACCGGGAGCAATGAACAACTCCAGATGCCCCACTTTTAAGAGCTGTAACACTCACTGCGAAGGTCTGCGGCTTCACTCCTGAAGTCAGTGAGACCACGAACCCACCAGAAGGAAGAAACTCTGGACATATCTGAACATCTGAAGGAAAAAACTCTGGACACACCATCTTTAAGAACTGTAGCACTCACCGCAATGGTCTGCGGCTTCATTCTTGAAGTCAGCGAGACCAAGAACCCACTGGAAGGAACCAATTCTGGACACAATATGGTAGTTCGATTTATAATTTCTTTAGGAACTTTAATACTGTTTTTCAGAATGGCTCTACCAATCTACATTCCCACCAACAGTGTACTAGGTTCTCTTTTTTCCATACCATCACCAACATTTGTTATTGCTTGTCTTTTTTATAATAGCCATTCTTAGAGGTGTGTGGTGATATCTCATAGTGGTTCTAATTTGTATTTCCCTTATGATTAGTAATGTTGGATTATATTATAAAACTATAGTAATCAAAACAGTATGGTATTGGCATAAAAACAGTAACATAAACCAATGGAATAGAATAGAGACCCAAGAAATAAATCCAAACATATATGGTGAACTAATTTTAGACAGGAGCACCAAAAGGGCACCATGGGAAGAGAGTAGTTGCTTCAATAAATGGTGCTGTGGAAACTATAATTCTACACGCAAAAGAATGAAATTGGACCCTTACACCATACACAAAAAGCAGCTCAAAATGAAGGGAAAAAGAATTAAAACCAAATATAAGATCTGAAACCATAAACCTCCTAGAAGAGAACATAGGGGAAAAGGTCCTCAATAGTAGCCTTGGCAATGTTTTTTGGATATAACATCAAAAGTTCAAGCTGCCAAAACACAAATAAGTAAATGATACTACATCACACTTAAAAGCTTCTTCACAGTAAAGGAAACAATCAACAAAATGAAAAGACAACCTATGGACTGGGAAAAAATAATTGCAAACTACAAATCTTATAATGGGTTGATATCTAAAATTTATAAAGAACTCTGTATTTGTCCATTTTCACACTGCTGATAAAGACATAACTGACACTGGGAAGAAAAAGAGGTTTAATTGGACTTACAGTTCCACACGGCTGGGGAGGCCTCAGAATCATGGCAGGAGGTGAAAGACACTTTTTTTTTTCTTTCTTTCTTTCTTTTTTTTTTTTTTTTTGAGACAGAGTCTCACTCTGTTACCCAGGCTGGAGTGCAGTGGTGAGATTGGCTCACTGCAACCTCTGCCTCCCCGGTCCAAGCAATTCTCCTTCCTCGGCCTCCCAAGTAACTGGGATTACAGGTGCCAGCCACCACACCCAGCTAATTTTTTGTATTTTTAGTAGAGACAGGGTTTCGCCATGTTTCCCAGGCTGGTTTTGAACTCCGGAGCTCAGGCAATCCACCTGCCTTGGCCTCCCAAAGTGCTGGGATTACAGGCGTGAGTCACCGCACCCGGCTGAAAGTCAATTCTTATATGGTGGCAGCAAGAGAAAAATGAGGAAGAAGCAAAAGTGGAAACCCCTGATAAACCCATCACATCTTGTGAGACTTTTTCACTGCCATGAGAATAGCACGTGAAAGACCGGCCCCCATGATTCAATTACCTCCCCCTGGGTCCTTCCCACAGCATGTGGGAATTCTGGGAGATACAATTCAAGTTGAGATTTGGATGGGGACACAGCCAAAATATATCAACCTCTTACAACTCAATAGTGGAAACCAAATAATACAATTTAAAAATGGGCAAAGGGTCAGGTGGGGTGGCTCACACCTGTAATCCAAGCACTGTGGGAGGCCGAGGTGGGTGGAGCGCTTGAGGCCAGGAATTTGAGACCATCCTGGCCAACATGGCAAAATCCCATCTCTACTAAAATTACAAAAATTAGCCAGGTGTGGTGATGCATGCCTGTAGTCCTGGCTACTTGGGAGGCTGAGGCACGAGAATGGCTTGAACCCAGGAGGCAGAGGTTGCAGTGAGCCAATATTGTGCCACTGCACTCCAGCCTGGGTGACAGATGGAGATTGTGTCTCAAAAAAAATTAATAACAATAATAAATAATAAATAAAAACAAGCAAAGAACTTAGCAGACATTTCTGACGTTTCTCCAAAAATTACATAAAAATTGCTAACAAGTGTATGAAAAGGAGCTCAATACCACTTTCTTCATCTGCTCTGGAGGTAGCAGGCCTAGGTAGAAGAGCTAAGGTATTCTGTAGAAAGAAGAGACCTACTAACCACCAAGGGGCTCATGTCATCCATTAACCCAGCAAGGATTTGGGGAGTTGGGACAGGTGTAACCAATGGTGATGAGTTCAGCTTTATCATAATACTGCATGCGCTCCTCCTTCTTTGGAAGGTTTTGCTCTATTATATCCAGGTGACATAAGTATACCAGCATGTTTTAATGATGTGTTTACTATTGGGAAGGCCATGGTTTACTAAACAGTAATAAATAATAATGAATAATATTGTTTTCTACAATGTGATAGGTAATGTCCTAAACATGTTACATATATCATCTTTATGAATCTTCACAACGTTATGGAAATAAGTATAATACAATTTTTCTCACTCATAAGTTTGTGGGTTGGCTAGGGTGACTTGTGACTCTGTGAGCTGAGCTGAGATCAGCTGACTAGGCTCCAGGCTGTAAATTGGCTCGAGTTTGCTTAAGCTGTCTTTCATTCCAGGACCAGCAGCTCCCCAGAGCTTACTTTTCTCACAGCTGATGGCAAAAGAACATGAGGCCAAATCAAACTAGGCAAGCATATTTAACATTGGAACTCAATGTTGGTAACATTCTGGTTAAAGCCTCCCCTTGATAACCTATCACAGACAAAGTAAATTACATGGCCAAACCTAGTATCACTGGGGTGGAAAAATACAGCCCCCATGGAAGGAGTGGAAGAGAGTGAAACTTTGCAGGACACGAATGCAACCTACTATCACTATTAAGTACCTTTCTGTAGTCATTAACAACTGGTAGAACTGGGACCAAAGCCCAGTTCTTTTTTCACCCCGGCTCTGAATCTTCACAATATTCTGGCTCTTCAGGATGAGCTAAAAGGAGTTGGCGGAAAGTTGGGGAAATTTAAAGACTAACCTTTTAGAAACATATTTCTGAAATTAATCTATATATTATGGTGACCTGTGGGCAAGTAGGAGAGTGGGAAAAATAGGATTCTACTGTTTGTATTGGAGAGGGCATGGTTCAACCAATCAACTGTGAATTGCTAGGAAGTTAAAACAAGTGATCCAAGAATGTCAAATAAAAAGGAGACCTGGTTTCATGTCTGAATACTGCCACTGGGATAAACTGATGGTCTCAATCTGCTTTCTAGACTTTTCCAAGTTTCAGCTTCCTCTAGTGAAAAACAAGGGACAGCACTTAGTGTACGCAAATGTTATGCTTTTAATAAGCCCTTCAGGCTTATCTGAGAGAACTTATAAAAGAGGCCCTCTCCTACTGTGTCTCCATGGTATGCAGGTAGCTGGAAATGCAAACTTGGAATAAACACCAACTCCTCCTACTTGGTAATAATTTTTTAAAATCAATTTGGGGGATACATGTCACACAATAAAGCTCCCAAAAACTTGTTGACTATAATAAGTTTTCTTTAATTAATTCTTCTTTAATTTACAAAAATTTGTCCGAATTTTCTACAAATGCTTAAATTCCTTCCTAATCTTTAATGTTTAACTTGACGAAAGTTAGCTGAGTCAAAAATTTCAAACACACCCTTTCGGAAAGTCTGTAGTTTACACAAAGTATTATTTGGCTTCGTGAGCTATTCCACCAAAGGGCAATGAAATACCATTCCAAGAATATCTCAAATATCAAAGAAGGGAAAGGAAGGTCTAGTTGACTTTTTTTCTCTCTAGCTGATTAAGGAAAGAACTGTTCAGATTGTTCCACATATACTGCAGACCCCGGTCGGAGAGAGAAACATTTGCCCAATTGCTGTACGAGGCCTAATATCCTCCAGGCAGTGTATTAGATGTAAGTTCCTTGGGACTTGGAACATGTGTATTTCTTATTACACCTGGTCATGCTTTGATATAAAAGGTTTTGAATAAAGTTTTGTTGAAAGAAGGAGTGAACAATTAACAAATGAATTTCAATGATCATTGTTCTTTGTTTTCACATGAGACATACTGTGCAAACATAGACTGGATGTAATGTAGCCAACAGATTTTAAAAAGATATTGCTCATGCAATTCCTGGACTCTCTAATATTGCGTAACAACATACTCCATTTTTTCTTAAATGAATTTGAGCTGGGTTTCTGTCACATGCAACCAAAACCTCTGCCTAGTAAACCTCTGCTGTATCCAGCATGGCACCCATCGCATAGGTTGTAATATGTGTGATGTGTGGCATCAACTTCTCTGCAGTCCCAGAAGAGACCAGCTGCCTTCCTACAGAAATACCTCCCTCTCTACTCATAAGCCATCTCATAATCCCCTGAAGGATATTTTTCCCACACCTATCCCTTTCCTCTACAACATCTTGAGTATCTCCACTTATTTGATTACTGCTTTCAGTAAGCTCAATAGTAAAAATTCATCATTTCCATTTCTTTAACAAACTTGTCAGTTTTCAAAGCACTTTCATATATAATTAATCCTGTGGGATCAGTCAACATGACGTGACTCTTCTTCCTTCAAAATGTCCCTCCGATTTTTCTCTTCCATAACTCTAACCAAAACCCACCTCACTTAGATGACTGCACTCATTCATCCATCATGGCTTCTAAAAAAATATTGCACCTGTGATTCCCGCTACTAAATTAAACTTTCTAAAATACTGCTTTCAGTATGCTTATTTTCTACAAAAAGTCAAAAATATTTCACGTAGTTTTTCAGATGAAGCTCATCCTCTTCTCCTCATTAACCCAATATTCTCCTCCAATTGTCACCATTTCACCTATCCAATCTTATCTTGGAGCCAAATTATCTTTTTTTTTAATCTAAGTTTTACTTCTTGCCAGCTGTGTGACTTTGGTCAATTTATTTGTCTGCTCTGAGACTCTGGCCCCACAACTGCAACCATATCAATTTCCTTATCAGTCTTTATTCACAGGACAAATATTTCTTTTTGTTATTTTTTAACATAATTAAAGTGTAACTTAAATACTATAAAATTCACCTACTCTGAATTTATAGTTTACTGATTTTTAATGTTCATCAAGTTGTGCAAGCATCACCAAAATCCAGTTTTAGAATATTTTCATCACCTCAAGAAGATCTCTCATGCCCATTGGCAGTTAATCCACATTCCCATCTGCAGCCCCACTCTCTGTCCCCATAGCTTTGCCTTCTCCGGTCATTTTATATAAGTGCAATCATACAATATGTGATCTTTTATGTCTGGTTTCTTTCATTTAGCATAATGTGCCAAGCTCATTTCTGCCTTCATCCTTGGGGTACATATGGGTTCTTTCTCTATCTTCTCCCTTTCTTTCCACCTACCCAAATTTCTCATTGTTGTTTTCATGCTGCTGTTTTGAGGTACAATTTAAGACATAGCACTTTTATAACATTATCTTAGACTTCTTTACAGTCCACCATTTTTACCTTTATTACTCGAAATCTCCACTGGGACCTCTAGGCTTGAGTTCTTCCTTAGCTGCTCCGTGCAGCTATCATATTTCCTTACCAAGAAAAATGAAAGCTCTTTATGAAAAGCAATAGACACATTTGGAAACAAAATACATATTCCTTGAAAAAAAATGATGAATTGAGTATGTCTACTTATACTTGATACTTTACTGAGGACAGTGACCAAGAAGATCCATAGGTAGGTAGGAGGGGAGGATCCAGATGTACGATGCTGATTTCTACAGATCTTATGCCAGAATAGCTGCCGATTTGACACAGTCCCCTGATTTTAGACACTTCATTTCCCTCCTATCATCAGTTCCCTCACAGATCCCAAAATTTCAGTAACTGTCCATTCTTTGAGGATAGGATCAATATCTGCTGATTGATCTTGGTTTCCACCTTAATGCACAGCTACTAACTTGCATATAATGGGTGCTGAATAAATATGTGTCAAATGAATGACTTAATGAATGAGTATATGAGTAAATACATGATGAGACCTTCAAGCAGGATCTGGCCACAGCAATCTCAGGAGACTTCAAGAGTCATGAGTCAGCATTAGCTTTAATTAGAAATTCCAGTTTGGATATTACAAAAGCCAAGTAAATATCTATAACTATGGTACATCAATTTGTCAGAAACACAAAATTGTACGAATTTACCCATGGAGACATCGATGAAAAGGTACAGACCCCAAATCAAAACCAAGCGAAAACTGGATCACTCATATCCACAAAACTAAATTCCCCTACTTTTCCAGGCTAACTCACTAATGTTTGGGGAGCTGTTAGATGCCATTCCACGTTTCAGTGGATCTTATGGTGTTATGTTTTCCTGCATCAGTGTCTTCATGCTAAATGCCTGAAAGCCAAAAATCAATCCTGTTATATCCACACAATTAAGACAATGCCTGAAACATAGTGTAAAATTAACGCACATTTGTTGAATAAATAAGCTACCATTTATTGAGCATATCAATATCCCACTTAATCCTCACAGTTACCCTAACAGAAACAAACATACCTACCATTGTATTAAGACCATTTTGCTGCTCCAGTTCAGAGAGGTCAGTTAACTTGGCCAAAGCCACAAAGCTAATAAATGAGAGATCCAGAAGTCAAATGAATTTATTTAACCACAAATCTATTTTCTTAGTCTGTTTTGTGTTGCTATCACAGAATACCACAGATTGGGTAATTTGTATTAAAAAACGATTTATTTCTCATAGTTTTGGAGGCTGGGAATTCTAATATCAAGGTGCCAGCACCTTATTAGGGCCTTCTTGCTGTGTCATCCCATGGCATTAGATAAGAAGGCGAAAGAGGATGAGAGGGAGCAAAAGAGAAAGTGAACCAAACTTATCCTTTTATCAGGAACCCATTCCCATAATAACTAACCCACTACTAAGATCATGCCTTTAGTTCTAATCAGCTCTTAAAGGTCCTGCCTCTCCACACCGTTGCACTGGGGATTAAGTTTCCAACACACAAACTTAACCATAGCAGCCATATTCTCTACACTGCCTTGCTTCATCAAAGAAAAAAGACAATATAGGAATCGTCATTCAGATGATGATGTAGTCTAACTCAATTTGCTCAGACCAAATGAAAACTGTACATTTTATTTAAAGCACCAGAAAGTCAACTTGAGAAGTGACCGCCTATGCTTAAAAAGGATAAGATGTCAATTATGAAATCAGTAATAAAAGAACAATATAATGGCTATTTATTCTTGAAAATTAAGCAGATAGTACCTCAAAAAGTTCTTCACCACTACATCTTCCTAAACTGGTACATCTTCCTGAAATGTTTTGGTTTTTGCTAGTCCTAAGGATAATAGTGATAGGGGAAGAAAACAGCGAAATTTTTTGCCCCCAAGCCTAAAAATGTTGGAGTGATCCTATGGGAAGAATATATTTTGATTATTTACAGCCTTATATTATTTTCTAATTATTGCATATGTCTAAATCTTATTCCCCCAAGTCTCCAAACAAAAGCAAGGTCCCCGTGGGCATGAATTTCTTTTATGCTTCACAGCATCTAACATGATGTTGAGCTATAGACTTAGCTCAAAGTGTAAGGAATGGAAATAAATTTAGAAAATCTGGTCCAGGGACGACTGTTTTCCCTGTCAAATTTTGCCTCCAAGATTTTATCCTGTTAATCCATGTCAATGAGGACAGCACCGGCTTTGTGACATTTCCAGATCACTCTAAAAGGCCACATCAGTGGCTATTTGTCTTATCACATAATAGGGAGAAAAGCAAATTTTATTTTTAAATTAGCTTTGTTCCATTTGGTGAATTTCTGTGAGAAAATGTGCCTGTCTTCACATAAACGGTGGGCTGAATCTGTGCCTGAGAGAGAGAGAGAGGGCAAGTGTGCTCACACTTGTGGGTGGGTGAGCATCTTCAGAAAGCCCTTCAGCTGCTCTGGAGGAGCTTGCAGTGTGTGCCATGGAAACGCCAGTTACCATGGAAAGAGAGCGCTATTGTGACGAGCTGAAGAAATGCCTATGTAAAATCAGCTTACCATGTAACCTTACACTTTCCAGCATTTTAAAAAATATGACAGGATTAGAGCACAGTCCTCTGGGGAGTCTCGGCCCTCTCAATGATCTTCCAAAACAATCTAGAAATCGAGATGATAAACTGCAGGGCAGTGTGTACCTTGCTAAGGGGCTTGACAAGCAGTTAGGTGGAGAAATTGCCAACATCGTTTATCTATGGACTACACAGCACACTATTAAATATTTTCTGTTAAAACCCACAAAGTATTACAAATGAAGAGAAAACATGGATAAAATTAACTTAAAGCGAATGGTTCCTGACTTACTGAAATCAGAATTGATGTGTTTCATCTAACTTATCTGTTAATAGGCTTTCTTGATGCCCTCGTGTTACCATAATCTCCAAAGCACTGGACAAACCAGTACATTTGTTTATCTTTATCACTCTTTGCTTACTAAAGAACATGCTTTTATTAAAGAGATCAATCACCTGCACACAGTTTAATAGCCTGTGTGGTGCATACAAGGTGTAAAAAACAAAAAGGCAAAAAAAGGGTAAAGGGTGACAGCCCTGTTTTAACAAAGCCCCCAAAGCATTGAAGAGGCAAGCTTTCAATAATATATATATTATATACATGTACATACGCACACACATACATATATCTTCAAGATAGAAAACTTGATATCAAAATTAGCAACCTAAAACATTTTAAAATGGGAAAGTGGAGGCTTAAAAGCAATCAATGCCTCAACTGTACACTCAGTATTGTCTGGTTACTTTAATAAACAAAACAACTAAATGCAGCTAAGTGGAGAGACAGAGAGTGCATTACACATCTTATACACGGCTTCTCTCACATGCCTGCGTGGGAAAGCCAGACATTTGTGTCTCACAGCCCAGCCACGAAACCAGGAATCCACCCTGGCTTAATAAGGATGTGGCATCTGAGGTCCACTGTTTTAAATCTCAGATATGAGGCATTGTTGAAATGTTGGATTATAGCTTACTGTCTGCATCGTAGTGTGGGAGGGATACCGAGGCTGCTTTGCTCCTGAAACTGCTCTCCTACCTACACTGAAAAACAACCCTATCCACAATCTCTCAGTGCAAGGAACATAATATCATATTTTATCTCATCTTCTGGGATTAAAAATATTGATTGAAATTTTCATTGGAAGCTTTTCTTAAAAGACACTTTCTTCCAAACCTCTTCTTTCTATTCCATTGCAAGTCAGCTATTTTTCTTGCCAAAATGCAGGAAAGCAATTAGGCTCAAGGGTATTATAAGCTGCACCAGTTCAGGGCAAATCTATTGAACTTTGCTGAGAAATTCTTGTTCATTCACTGTGAAAATTTTGATGGTTTTATCCTTTTTCTTGATAACCGCTTAGTTTTAGAAACCTGGGTTACATGTGTACTGCGGGATTTCAAGACAGACCATCTTAATTAAAGTGTCGTGATGTTAAATGGGAGGGTACTAAATGTATTCCTTTAATAACTGCCATTTCAAGCTCAAATATATACTGGAAAGAACTAAAGCTAAAATACAAAGGAAATTTAGCGGAAGCAGTGATGGCGAAGAGAAAATATTCAGCCAATCTGCAAAGTGCCTCACAGGTTTTGCAAATAACGCAGGAGGACAAGCAGAGCCGATCCTTCATCTTCTATCAGCTGTTCCTGTTGCTGGTGATTACAGCCATATTTCACAGAGAACATATGGCTGTGTTTATAGCCATCAGGCAGCATTTCACAGAGCTACGACACCATGTGTCCACCAACTAGCCTTACTGATTGCAGTTAATTAGAGAGGAGGTGGGAGGCATTTTTAAGATAATTTTAGGGCATAAAGATGCCCAAAGTTCCCAGGCCTATTTGCAAGACTAGGTGACAAGAGAGGCTGACATTAAAATTATAAGAAGCTAAGAGAAGTGGAAATTTTGCACAAGTCTTTCCCTAAGAAATGAGGCCAATACAACAACAACAACAAAACAAAGAAAAAGCATATGGACACTAAGAATGAAGATCAGCACAATAAAGCATGCAAGATGCTACTTGGGAAACTTGCACAAGTAAGAAATCATTTGAACATTCCTAAAGGACCTTTCCAGGAGAAAGGTTCTGAGTCAAAACTACCAAAACAACATTTCTAGGAGTCACTTTATACTTAGTGAATCCAAGATGTAGTATATGCAATATAAAATTACACAGGGGTCTGTTATACTCCATCGAATATGTGCTGTAGACCAATTTGTAGTCCGACAGTATAGTTCTTTCTTCTTTTTAATCCCAAAGTAAAATACCAGTAAACATATGTCACCAGATAAATGATTTAAGGGCTTCAGGTTTTCAACATTCCCACTTTTGAATTTGCAAAATTTCTTCCATAAGCC
Source organism: Pan troglodytes (assembly GCF_028858775.2). Classification (NCBI taxonomy): domain Eukaryota; kingdom Metazoa; phylum Chordata; class Mammalia; order Primates; family Hominidae; genus Pan; species Pan troglodytes. Next base: position 135,516,031 of record NC_072398.2, read on the forward strand.
CCTGGAAAAGAGACTTGACTATAGAGAGTTCCAGAGAGAGTGAACTGAGCTCACATCCAAACAGAAACCTTAGTTGAGTAATTCCTTTCCTCCTGCAATTTACAAACTTCTCCCTGGAAAACATGGCTCTGTGTGTCAGAGTGTGTGTGTGTGTGAGAGAGAGAGAATGAGAGTGTGTGTGTGTGTCTGTGTGTGTGTGTGTGAGAGAGAGAGAGAGAGAGTGTGTGTGTGTCTACCGTTCCATCTATTACAGACACTTCTTCCTTCAGGCTCTTTTGAAAGTCTGAGAACACATACATTGGTAATTGTGTCATTTTTTTCTCTATCATTCTGCTTTGCTGAAGCTGGACTATAATGACATTAGATAGGTCGCATGATGGCAATTTAATGGCCTGAACTCAATCCACAGGTACATCGTTGCAGTCGCCTTGGGATCTGTTCTCATTGCTCTGACATGACAGAAAATACCAGCAGAGTTGGAATGGATGGCCACCTGCAGCGATGGAGGCAGTGCATCTGTGAGGATAGAAGATACTGACTCTGAAACCCAAAGGGCAGCCCAGTAGCTGGGAAGTCAACCTCACTGCCCCCCATGGCTCCCCGCCCCCACTATTAATACAGAGCATGTCACTCAACAACATTCATATGTTATGTTCTCTGTTTGGCACTGAGGACAGAGACAAACAGAACACACACAGGTCTGGCCCTAATGTGGTTTATTGTCTCTTAGGGAAGACACATAAATATTTAAATAAACACATGTGCCAAAACACCATAGATGTTATGATAGACCCATGTCCACAGTATAATAGTGGTACTTAATTAGCAGTGAAGTTGAGCTGCCTTCAACAGTCCAATCTGCCTTTAATAATCCAGTACACTTGAAAGGGGAGATGTTGGGGGTGTGTCGGGGGGTGATTTAAGGTCTACAAATTGCAGAGTACAATAATAAATCCAAAGTACGTGAAATACTTTCAAAGGCTCATGTGCATAATTCGGTGGGTGCTGGATTCTCTCAAAGGACAATTATGAAGATCAAATTAAGATATTCTCTGAGCACCTAGGAAAGAAAAAGTATAAATTCAAAGCATTATACTGTTACTACAATTAGCTAAGTATAATATCCAGAGCCCTAGTGAATGTCTCTATTACTTAGGGAAGTTTACAGCGTGACACTGTATTTTCCAGAAACCATAAAATAGTGATGATCTTTTTCATATGTTTGTTAGAATCAGAAGAGATTGTGTGTATGTCTATATCTACATATAATATATTTTATATTACATATAGATATATGTTATGTTAGGTATATAATATAGATATATAGTTATATTTAAAATGTTTGTAGAATCTAGGGTGCCATATTAATAGACGTTGTTGTGGTTGTATTACTGCTGACCATATTTTTGTTGTGGCTAACTATAAAACAGAAGTCACTAAATTATGGCCCATGGGCAAAATCTGGCCCACAGAGGGCCAAATTCATTACCTATTGCCCACGGCTTTTGCACTCTAACAACAGGGTTGAATAATTGTACAGAGACAATATTATGAATCTATTTTTTTTCTTTTTTTGTTATTTGATTTTTTAGCAGAAAATATTTTCCTGAAAAATGGGGGTTCTGTGATCAGGTTAAGTGGAAACATTACATACTATATTTCTCTCTGGGAGATTTATAATGAAGCTTGGTAGATTAAAAATTTTGAGTGGCCCTATATAAAGGAAATCTATTTAAATATATTTTCCACGTTTATTTGGCCATTTTTTTCTCTATCTAAATGTACTAACAAATATGGCAGGGACAGTGGATTGGCCACCCAAGAGCGACTTACTTCTCCTGTGTCATCTATTGCATGGAGAACATTAAATACTTTACACTTCAGCTTCTCTGGTGTCTAACCTTAGCTGTGCACCACAGTTATAGGCACTAAGAGATGGTGCTTCATGAGGCATGTGTCCTTCCAGAATAGAAACGAATGGCCCCCCGAGAGAAAGTCCCTTTTATCTTTTCCTGGTTGCCTTTCCTCTTGACCAGAAGTCAGTGGTCCAATACCCACCTTGTGATTCTAAGGCCAATGAATAAAGGCAAAGCCCTACATGCTTAGGATGGTGAAGCACAAAGATGATGAAATCCTGGGTCTCCGATGGAATCATTGAGACACTATACTAACTCAGAACTGCCTACTCTGGAATGTCTCATTGCATCAAATAAGTAAACGCCTTCAGTGTGTGACAGTGTGGCAAGTAGGAAAGAGCTTCTCAGACTTAAATAGGTGAATCATCTGGGGATTTGTTAAAATGCAAATTCTGATTCAGTAGATCTGGGCTGGGCCCCTAGTCAGCTCCCAAGAGATGCCGGTGCTGGTTGATGAATCACACAATGAGTAGCAAGGTAATTGAGTTTTCTGTTAGAGTCAACTCACCATGGATCAAAAATATTAGGAAAAAACAATAAAAATAACACAACAATAAAACATAATACAATTTTTAAAATACATATTAGGTAATATAGGTAATCTAGAGATGATTTAAAGTATATGAGAGAATGTGTGTAGTTTATGTGCAAATACTATGCCCTTTTTTCTGAGGAACTTGAGCAACCACAAATTTTGGTATCCACAAGGGCATGGGAAAAATCCCTCTCAGCTAACTAGGGACAAGTATATTTGCAGAAAAACAGCATCATAACTGATACAACCTCTATAATTCATCTTGTAGAGAACACACTTTGAGAAATTCTGAGGATTTTTCTGTGTCATGCTTCCTATTACTACAAAACATTTAGAAAGTGGGCTCCACCCGGGCTACCATTCAGAAGATCTAGACTTTCTTTCCACATTATTTCTTGTACCATATATTCCTTATTATGAGGCAGTGTCAAAGCTACAGTGAACCACCGTGTGCAAAGAGGTGATTTTTCCACAAATGTCCCAAGTATAGCAAGAAATGGTAATGAAGAGATCATTCCTTTAGCCTCCAAGAAAGATAGATTCCTTAAAGACTTACCCACTCCTTCACGTATAGGTCAGTAATCTTAGGTCAAGAGAAGCCGACTTATTCCCTAAGTCCCACAGGGGACGAAAAAAGTGGGGAGGACAGAGCTTGGCAAGATTACTCTCATGTGTCAGGGTCTCGGTGCATGAATCTGTGTGATGGATTTCCCCCTTTGCACAGAAAAACCTTTCAAAAGAAAGTAAGGGCTCAATGACAGTGTGCACATTACATCACATATGCAGGACAGAGCAACAAAAAAATTGCAAATTTACATTTTCAGACTTTTCCTACTGCCTGTGTTTTAAGCAACCACACTGTCAGCCATTCCTTTATCTTTATGATTAACCCAGAGCATTAGCAAATACCCAATCTATTTAGAGATACAGATCCCTGAAGGTTTTGTGATTCCTTCTCTAAAATATAATACCACTTGACCTAACTGGAGTTTTGGGAGATTCCATATCTTATTTTTTTTCTCATCTTTCCATGATAACTGTGAGTTTAACAATAGGGTGTGTGAAGTTGCTGAAGTATTTCATACATTCTTTATTAATTAAAGAAAAAATCTCTTCTTAGAGTATTGGAAGTTTAAAGAGCAAATGAAAAGTAGAGAAAATGCAAGAAGGGCTAAAATAGCTGAAATGTACTATTTTTTCTTTTGAATAATTGGTACTAAAGAAGAAATATAGGCTTTAGATTTTAAATTCTATCATCGAAGAAAAGAAGCTAACTTTTAAGTATTCTGTCATGCTGAGGAAGAGATCAAGGGCCACTAGGCAATAACATTTTCTTGCTCCTGTGTTTGCACACCCACGGCTGTGGTCCACCAGTAGGCTTTTAACACAATTACAGCTTCTGCCTTCTGTGGCTCTCAGTGCTCATTAGGATTCCTTTTTTTTTTTTTTTTTTTTAAATTTGAAATGGAGTCTCGCTCTGTCACCGAGGCTGGAGTGCAGTGGCACGATCTCGGCTAACTGCAACCTCCGCCTCTAGGTTCAAACAATTCTCTGCCTCAGCCTCCCAAGTAACTGGGATTACAGGCGCCTGCCACCACACTGGCTAATTTTTGTATTTTTAGTAGAGACAGAGTTTCACCATCTTGGCCAGGCTGGTCTTGAACTGGTTCATTCGGATTCTTAATCAGTCATTGCCCAATTTCGTTTCAGATTTGTCTAATCGTCCTGATTCAAAGATCAGGTAACTAAGGTCAAATTTGAAAGGCGATTTACCCAAGGCCATAGAGCCAGGCCATGGCATTCTCTAAAAAACTAGTGATTGAAATGTCTAAATCTTTGTTATTGTCAATGATTCCAACACAATTTCTGTAAATTCCCATCCAAGGACTCTGGAATGTGACACTAGGGCAAGCACTTACCTACACAGATGATATGGCTTGGCGCTGTGTTCCCACCCAAATCTTAACTTGAATCACAGTTCCCACAATCCCACATGGGAGGGACCTCGTGGGAAGTAATATAATCATGGGAGTGGTTACCCTCATGCTGTTCTCATGATCATGAGTGAGTTCCCATGAGATCTGATGGTTCTATAAGGGGCTGTTCCCCCTTTTGCTCAGCACTTCTCCTTCCTGCTGCCATGTGAAGAAGGACATGTTTGCTTCCCTTTCCACCATGATTGTAAGTTTCCTCAGGCCTCCTTAGCCCTGCAGAACTGTAAGTCAATTAAACCTCTTTCCTAGAGGTTTCTCTACCTAGAAAAATAGTAAATCAAAAACAATATCACATCTCTGGAGGAAATGTGGAGATAAGTGCCACCATCAAGGACTGGAAAGATGCAGGGGTGGTGATTCCCATCACATCCCCCTTCAACTCTCCCATTTGGCCTGTGCAGAAGACAGAAGGATCTTGGTGAGTGACAGTGGGTAATCACAAGATTAACCAAGTGATGACTCCAAATGCAGCTGCTGTACCAGATGAGGTTTCATTGCTTGAGCAAATTAACACATCTCCTGGTACCTGGTATGCAGCCATTGACTTGGCAAATGTCTTTTTCTCCATTCCTGTCCATAAGGCCTACCAGAAGCAATTTGCCTTCAACTGACAACGTCAGCAACATACCTTTGCTGTCCTACCTCAGGGATATATCAACTCTCCAGCTTTGTGTCATAATCTTGTTCAGAGAGATCTTGATCTCTTTTCACTTCCATAAGGTATTACACTGATCCATTACATTGATGACATGATGCTGATTGGATCCAGTGAGCAAGAAGTACCAAACATACTGGACTTATTGGTGAGACATTTGCATCCCAGAGGATGGGAAATAAATCTGACCAAAATTCAGGGGCCTTCTACCTGAGTAAAATTTCTAGGGCTCCTGTGGTGTGGGGCCTGTCAATATATTCCTTCTAAGGTGAAGGATAAGGGGTTGAATTTGACCCCTCCTACAATCAAGAAAGAGGCACAATGCTTAGTGGGCCTATCGGGATTTTGGAGACAACAGATTCCTCACTGTGGTGTGTTACTCCGGCCCATTTATTGAGTGACCCAAAAGGCTGCCAGTTTTGAGTGGGGTCCAGAACAGGAGAAGGCTCTCCAACAAATCCAGGCTGCTGTGCATGCTGCTCTGCCACTTCTGCCATATGACCCAGCAGATCCAATGGTGCTTGAGGTGTCAGTGGCATATAGGGATGCTCTTTGGAGCCTTTGGCAGGCTGCCATAGGTGAATCACAGCAGAGGCCTCTAGGATTTTGGAGCAAGGCCCTGCCATCTTCTGCAGATAACTACTCTCCTTTTGAGAGGCAGCTCTTGGCCTGTTACTGGGCTTTGGTGGAAACTGAACATTTGACTATGGGTCATCAAGTCACCATGTGACCTGAACTGCCTATCATGAACTGGGAGCTTTCTGACCCATCTAGCCATAAAGTGGGTCGTGCGCAGCAGCATTCCATCATCTAATGGAAGTGGTATATACGTGATCAGGCTCAAGCAAGTCGTGAAGACACAAGTAAGTTACATGAGGAAGTAGTTCAAATGCCCATGGTGTCCATTCCTGCCACCCTGCCTTCTCTTCCCCAGTCTGCACCGATAGTCTCATGGGGAGTTCTCTATGATGAGTTGACAGAGGAAGAGAAGACTAGGGCCTGGTTCACAGATGGTTCTGCATGATATGCAGACACCACCCACAAGTGGACAGCTGTAGCACTACAGCCACTTTCTAGGACATCCTCGAAGGACAGCAGTGAAGGAAAATCTTCCCAGTGGGCAGAACTTTGAGTAGTGTACCTGGTTGTACACTTAGCAAGGAAAGAGAAATGGCCAGATCTGCAATTCTATACTGATTCATGGGCTGTAGCCAATGGTTTAGCTGGATGGTCAGGGACTTGGAAGAAGCATGATTAGAAAATTGGTGACAAAGAAATTTGGGGAAGAGGTATGTGGATGGACCTCTCCGAATGGTCAAAAGTTGTGAAGACACTTGTATCCCATGTGAGTGCTCCCCAACAGGTGACCTCAGCAGAGGAGGATTTTAGTAATCGAGTGGACAGGATGACCTGTTCTAAGGACACCACTCAGTCTCTTTCACCAGCCACCTCTGTTGTCACCCAATGGGCCCATGAACAAAGTGGCCATGGTGGCAGGGATGGATGTTATGCATGAGCTCAGCAACATGGACTTCCACTCACCAAGGCTGACCTGGCTACAGCCACTGCTGAGTGCCCAAATTGCCAGCAACAGAGACCAACATTGAGCCCTCAATATGGCACCATTACTCGGGGTGATCAGCCAGCTACCTGGTGGCAGGTTGATTATATTGGACCTCTTCCATCATGGAAAAAGAAGAGGTTTGTCCTCACTGGAATAGACACCTACTCCAGATATGGATTTGCCTATCCTGCACGCAATGCTTCTGCCAAGACTACCATCCATGGACTCATGGAATGCCTTATCCACCATCATGGTATTCCACACAGCATTACATTGCCACTGACCAAGGCACTCACTTTGCAGCTAAAGAAGTGTGGCAGTGGGCTCATGCTCATGGAATTCCCTGGTCTTACTATGTTCTCCATCATCCTGAAGCAGCTGGATTGTTAAAATGGTGGAATGGCCTTTTGAAGTCACAATTACAATGCCAACTAGGTGACAATACTTTGCAGGGCTGGGGCAAAATTCTCCAGAAGGCCATGTATGCTCTGAATCAGCATCCAATATATGATACTGTTTCTCCCATAGCCAGGATTCATGGGTCCAGGAATCAAGAAGTGGAAGTGGCACCACTCACAATCACCTCTAGTGGCCCACTAGGAAAAATTTTGCTTCCTGTTCTTGAGACATTACATTCTGCTGGCCTAGAGGTCTTAGTTCCAGAGGGAGGAACACTGCCATCAGGAGACACAACAATGATTCCATTAAACCGAAAGTTAAGATTGCCACCTGGGCCCTTTGGGCTCCTCCTACCTTAGAGTCAACAGGCTAAGAAGGTAATTACAGTGTTGGCTGGGGTGATTGACCTGGACTATCAAGGTGAAATCAGTTTACTACTCCACAACGGAAGTAAGGAAGAGTACACATGGAATACAGGAGATCTATGTGGGCGTCTCTTAGTATTACCATGCCCTGTGATTAAGGTCAATGGGAAACTACAACAGCCCAATCCAGGAAGGACTACAAATGACCCAGGCCCTTCAGGAATGACGGTTTCGGTCACTCCACCAGGAAAAAACCACGACCTGCTGAGGTGCTTGCTGAAGGCAAAGGGAATACAGAATGGGTAGTAGAAGAAGGTAGTCATGAATACCAGCTACAACCACGTGACCAACTGCAGCTACGAGGACGGTAATTGTCATGAGTTTCCTCCTTCTTTTGTTAAAAACATGTTTGCGCATGTATACACTTGTACTAAGAAAATATCTTCATTTTATTTCCTTTCTCCTTATCATGTGACATAAGATTTATTGACTTCACATCAGCATTTAAGTATTGTTAACTTTATGTAATGGTAGTTGGGTTGGGCATTGGTTGTATGAAGGATAGTTGTATTATGTTAGGCATAATTATGACCTTATTATTTTCTTTATTTGGAGATTATATATGATCTCAAGAGATGTGCATGGGTTCAAGTTGACAAGGGGTGGATTTGTGATGGTTAATACTGAGTGTCAACTTGATTAGATTGAAGGATACAAAGTATTGATCCTGGGTGTGTCTGTGAGGGTGTTGCCAAAGGAGATTAACATTTGAGTCAGTGGGCTGGGAAAGGCAGACCCACCCTTAATCTGGGTGGACACAATTTAATCAGCTGCCAGCATGGCTAGAATATAAGCAAGCAGAAAAATGTGAAAAGGCAAGACTGGCTTAGCCTCTCAGCCTACATCTTTCTCCCATGCTGGATGCTTCCTGCCCGTGAACGTCGGACTCCAAGTTGTTCACTTTTGAAACTCGGACTGGCTCTCCTTTCTCTTCAGCCTACAGACAGCCTATTGTGGGACCTTGTGATCATGTGAGTTAATACTTAATAAACTCCCCTTTACATAGTTCTGTCTCTCTAGAGAACCCTGAATAATACACAGACGTAATCAAACTAAGATGAGGTCATTAGGATGAGCACTAATCCAATATAACTGGTGTCTTCATAAGAAGAGGAAGACGCCATGTGAAAACAAACACAGGAAGGCTATGTGAAAAGAAACCATGTGACAGCAAGAGGCAGAGACTGCAGTGATACAGCTGCAAGCCAAGGAATGCCAAGAGTTGCCACCACTGCCAGAAGCAAGGAAGACATAAGGAAGGACTCTAGCGAGAGTCTTAGAGGGAACATGGCAGTCCTAGGAAACTAATACTCATGGTAAAAGGTACTTTGCAGATGTAATTAAATTAAGGATGTTGAGGTAGGACGGTTATCCTGGATTATGTGGATAGTCCCAATGTAATCACAAGGGTCCCAAGAGTTTTTACAAGAGAGACACGAAAATCAAAATCACAAAAGGCAGGAGTTATGATGATGGAGGCAGAGGGCCAGAGTCAAAGAGGTATTTGTTAGAGATCTCAAGACAGAGGACGAGGCCATGAGCCAGGAATGCACTAGGTCGCTAGAAGGTGAAAAAGGCAAGAGGTTGCATGGCCTGGCTGACAGATAGATTTGGGCCCAGCAAAATCCACTTTGGATCTTTGACCTCCAGAACTATGAGATAATAAATTTATGCTGTTTTACACCATTAGGTTTGTGATAATTTGTTATAGCAGAAATAGGAAACTAGTACAAGATAATGTTTTCCCTGGTTAGCTCCTACGGTTGATGTACTAAAGACAAAACCTGTAAAGAATATGTATTTCAGTGTTATCATGATTCTGGTTTTCTTAAAGATATACTAGGCATGCAATTCCAAAGTGTTTAATGAATACATAAATTAATCAATCAAAATAATTTCAACTATACAAAGACATGTAAACCAAATTGTGTCTAATAGTAACTCCCTAAGGGCAAAGATCCTACAATAAAAGTCTCTACAGTACGCAGCACAGCTACATTCACATAACAAGCCTTTTCTAAATATTCTTTGAGTAATCAGAAAATGAAAAAGGCCTAGGAAAACCCCAGTAGCCACTAGGATTTTAAAAAAGACAAGAGAAGCCATCAGATAAGTTCTTCCTTAGAGTTTGCACCCCTCCTCCTATCTTCACCCATTGAAAATACTATTGAGTTATAGAATATGGCCAGTTTCCTTTGGGTTAAGTTTATTTTTTTTGGATCACTCCTGGTGGCTAATTAGCAGCCTGAATGCTGTCTTATAAAAAGCCATGTTTTCTGCACATTAGGGCATTTCCCCTTTCAGGACTGGAGACAGATGTTTAAAGGATGATCCTAGCTAACAAAGTAACATCTGGCACTTAGTATCTTGCTGTGACTGATTGTCTGATATATCACCCCAAAGTGAGGTGCAGTAGAGCCCTAGAATGCAAAATGCTTCCTATAGCATCAATGCTCCCAGTGAGATGAGAAACATTGAATGAGGAGACTGTGTTGGGACAGAGAGGCCAAAGAAAAAACGTAAGTAGTAATACATGATCAATTTCATGATTATGCTTTACTATAATGTTTCAGAAACTAAACCTAAATAAGTATCAAAAAAGACTACATGGGAGCTTTTGAAAGAAACAGAAAAATTAATAGGCTGTGTAAAAACATGCCACTACCTGAGACTGTTATTTCTAAAAATAGCATCTATAGTCTGGCAGACTGGTCAAAGCCACAGGTTTTGGGGTACAAAGAAGCAAAGGGTCTGTGCCCAATATACTTACCCACTTGGAATGTGATGTTGGGCAGGAGATGTAACCTTGGGCGAAGTATAAAGTTGGTGCAAAAGTGATTGCAGTTTTTGCCATTACTTTTAATGAATGAATTTAGTAACAGCATCTGCCATTACTTTTAATGGCAAAAACTGCAATGGCTTTTGCACCGACCTAATATTTAATCTACAACTTGATATCCAAATATGCAAAATTGGGTTCATTGATATCTTATTAGGTGGTCCTGAGAATTTTATAAATAATATATGTTAAATGCCTAGCATAATGTCTGATACAGAGTTATATTCTTAAATGGTTAACATTTATTGATTGGTTACCATGAGGCAAGGCACTGTGCTAAGTGCTTTGGTTATGTTACTGAAAGCAGTGGAGTAAAGGTGGTTCCAAGCTCACCAAATGCCTGAGTTCATAGCCCAGCTTCATTTACTCTCTACATAATCTTGGCAAAGTTACTTAACTTCTGTGAACCTCAGCTTCCTTGTCTCTAGAAGAGGACAGGCAGGATTATCTACCTCACAGGCTTGTGGTCAGAATTAAATAAGCAGATATGTTCACTGAACTTAGACACAGTGATTGGCACATGATAAGCATTCATAAGTGTCACTGTTATTAGCATCCCTTCAATCTTTACAATCCGTTACTACAGATGCTGTTACTAAATTCATCTTATCAACAAAGAAGCAGAATTAAAAAAAAAAAAAAAAACTCTAAGTGAGCTGTAGATGCAGGATTCAATTAAGGTGGCTCTGTACTTGGTCCAAGATTAATTACGTTAGATGATGCTGAATGCCAGAGCCCACCAAATCTATTTTGACCTTTCACCAACACTTTCCACAATGAATTGGCTTTATTACTTTGAGAAATTCTTTAACCACTCAGTTTTGCATTTGTATAATGGGGAAACTAATATTGACACCTCATCAGGAGGTGAAGATTTAAGGAGATGGTGTAGTAAATCCCATATTGCAAAGCCTGCCACATAGAAAGCCCTCAAAATATTTCAACTACTGTAATAAATATTATTAGTAGAAGCCCTGAAGACCAGCAGTCATTTAGTGCTCCACCTCCCTTTAAAAAATGGAGACCAAGTTTAATTCTCAGTACTTACCCAGGACATTGCTTCATACCATGACACTGTCCTAGGACCTTTCTGAAGTAGCAGCCTGCTTTGACCCTGGGAAAACCTTTGGCCACAGGAAACAATCACTGTATCTTGCAATCAAGGACAATGTCCAGGCTGTTTCTGCAGTTTACTTTAGGCTGAATTTCATGATAAACAAAATGCGGGCTGGTCAATGTAGAGATAACCACTGCTGAGAGTATACTGGCAAACAAATGACTATGACTTTATGGCCCTGAAGTGTTCAACTAGTATAGACCTGGTGTACAGAAACAAAGGTACTGAGTGACACCATGGCATTGGGATACCGGTTGGGAAAGGAAAATCATTCAAGGTTAAGCATAGGGTGAGAACTATCAGTGATAAAACAGCATAACTTCCATAGGGGCAAACAGTATTCTCTGAACCATTAGCATAACTCCTGTACTTTTCCCACAGTGTTTAAAACGATGGTGAGATAATTGATTTTGCATTAGCGATTCCAAGCATAGTATGTAAAAATATTACAAGCCTACTCCTTAGTTGCTTGCCAAAGCAACCTTAAGAAACTGGTAAGAAACATATTGTTTACTTAAGCACAGTGAAAGTCCTTTATATCCCAGATGCTGAGGAACAGCACGAAGCCCTCCTCATGGGTTGGCAGTGCTCTATCAAGGATTCATGGGATTCATCAGGTTTTGATGGGAACTTAAGTTGATAGGGGTAGAGTGGGTGGTGAGCTAGGTAAATACTAGCTTGGCTAAAATAGAGTTTCATTGTTCCTGTTTGACAAGCAGTTCCCTGTGGCAAGCAGCCAGAGAAAACTTGGCTAATTGTCAGAAATGGACATCCATAGAGCTACCGCCCAGGGTGAAGTGAGCTGATACAGGTCTCATAAATGACTAGTGGGTTAAAATACAGGGGAAAGGAGAAAGACCTCTTTGGCTATTCAAAAATCATAAAAATGGCACTGAGCTATAAAAATAAAGCAGACAATTGGCCTTAGAATACAATTTCTTTTCTTTCTCCTTTTCTTTTTGTGAGTATTCCAATAATATTTTCACAGGCTTTCGCATGAGTGAGAGAATCCTGTTTCTGACTCTAAGTTACATTTATTCGCTTTATCTATTGAAAGGAGAAGCAGTGGTGAGGAATGTGGCTAGGAACATGCTACAGATTAATTAAAATGCTGTGAATAGAGAGGGCCTAACGCGAATGGAATTTTCAAGACAGAAAAAGTAATTAAACATGAGTGAGGAAAAAGAGACCTGCTGTTCTTGGTTCATCCTAAGCTGAATATGTCAGCAAAGGCCATAAAATGTGGCCTTTCTTTATCGAGGCATATTTCTCCTAAAACAACAGCAATAACCATGGTAGTTTTAATAATGGTAATGTGCTTTAAGTTATTCGTGCTTTAAGGACACAAGAGAATCCAGGTTTGGGGGCATAGAGCTTAACCAATTTGGCCTCCGTCTTTGAGAAGAAAAATTAAAAATTACTAATGCTCTATTGCTGGGGTTGCCAGATAAAATACAGGACTTCTAGTTAAATTCGAATTTCATCTAAAAAGTGAATAATTTTTAAGTATAATATTGTCTCATGCAAAATTTGGGACATACTTGTACTATATATATATATATATATATATATATATATATGTATTCATTTATTATATACTTGAATCTGATATTCAAACATAACTAGGTGTCCCATATCTTTTTATCTGCTAAATTTAGCAACCCTGCTCCTAAGGTCTTGGAAGAGTCCCAGAAAATGTGAGAGGAGCCCTGAAGTGAAGCTTCATTAATTTCACAGTGAATCTGTCCTTGAACCGGTGCTACTAATGGCTGCATTTCATAGATGCAGAATTTGGGGCCATGCTTAGCCGATAGTATCAGATTTGGGGAACCATATATTTAAAAGAATTTGAAATTATTGTTAAAGCTTACAAGCCATGTGCAAAAGGTAAATGAGGATATCTTGCACATCATATGAGGTAGAATAGAAGGAATTAGAGTTGTTCTGCTTAAATAAGAGTAAAGAAAATGATTGATTACCAATTTCATGAATCAAAAAAGTATAACATCTCAGAATTGAGAGAGACTTGACAATTTAAGTAGTCCACACTGGTTTCAATGTTTGAATCTCCTTGATGACTTCCTCACCAAGGATTTTTTTTTTTTTTTTTTTGAGACAGAGTCTTGCTCTGTCACCCAGGCTGGTAGCATGATATCGGCTCACTGCAACTTCTGCCTCCCGGGTTCAAGCAATCCTCGTGCCTCAGCCTCCCGAGTAGCTGGGATTATAGGCACGCACCATGCATGGCTAATTTTTTGTATTTTTAGTAGGGACAGCGTTTCACCATGTTGGCCAGGCTGGTCTCGAACTCCGGACCTCAGGTGATCTGCCCACCTCAGCCTCTCAAAGTGCTAGGATTACAGGCGTGAGCCACTGCACCCAGCCCCTGGCCAATGATTATTGGTCATATTGTAATAGGTGCAAACCTTAGCCACTAAACAAAAGTACATGTAGAAGAAATCTCCTTTTTTTTTCATCTAAGTAAAATAAAATCTGACTCTAAGCCTCATGCCTACTTGACTGGCAGGAAATTCTGTCACCATTACTGAAGGCCCTTTCTTCTCTCAGGATCACTTTAGAGTTCAGGAGTTTAAAGGGGTAAAAGCCATGACTCTCCAGCCTGTCACAGTTGCCTCTAATGTCCCAATGTTTTAAACCACTAGTGGTCCCTGAAAAAGTGGTGCTCTTTCCACATGCCCCACAGTAAACACCATGGCAAGACTGAAAACCCTTTGCCTGGAGTTCAGCCTTTCTCTTGGTGCATCTTCCGCTTTGGAGCTCAACTAGAGTGCTGCCGCTGTGACCCAAAGAAGACTCCAGTCATCCCTAGACATGGGGTACCTCTGACCTCACTGCTTCTCAGAGACAGTTACTTTCTGGCCCTTTTCACCAAAAGGCTAGGTTTGGGAGAGTGAGACATCACAAAAATTTATATGATACATTTTTTCTAATATATATCTCTGAAAACCTTTCATATTAGGAAACTCACTAAGCCTAGGAGTGACCTAGTCCATCACTGATCAACTCTGACAGTTTTTAAAGATGAATCCCTATATCTTTTACCATTGGTATCAGTTGAACCCTCAGGAACACACAGTTCCTGTCCAATCTAAGAATGGCGAAAAACTTTAATCCGAGTTACGGTACAGAATTTACTGCTGAAAGCACCTTGCTGAGGGGGATTGTGAGGCTGCATCTGGTGTTTGAAGGGAACAAAGGCTTTGTTTAATTATTGATGTCTGATAGGAAACATGGCGGCATTGTGGGACACTGTCAAACCTGGACTAATCCATCTTCTGAACAATAATCCTTCAAAGGTTTGAAGCCCCTTGAGTTGTCATTTCTCCAGACCAAACACCACCACCTCCTTCAGGCATCTGCTTTATGACCCAATTTTAACTTCTCTCACAAATTGTTTTCTTCCTTCTGAGCAAAAGTCACTATTCCTGTCTCCCTCTTCAAGTGTAGAGACCAGAAGTGATCATAAACATATGAAGATGTCTATGTGGGAAATGCTGGCCAATTAGGCCTCATCTCCAAAGATTATCTAACAGAAGGAGATGAGATGTAGAAAAACAGCAGACACCTAATCTGGATACAATGAAGATCTTGTTCATTTGCTTTTAGTTCTTCAAGCTTCAAGTCTTTATGCTTTCAAAATGCCAATCTCTCTCTCCTTCCTACTACTCCCTTCTTTACATTCTTCACTGCTAATGCCAATTAATTTTTAAAATTAAAGTGGCATCTCTTCTAACCTCATTAGTCAGGGCCAGGTGCTCTTTCTGTATTCCCACCAGCCCCTGTGATGCCTCCAGCAAAGCACTTTCCACCTGCTGTTAGGATTGTCTGCTGGGTTCAACATCTCTCCATGTTGATTTCTGATGCCTGAGACACTGAATTACTGGCCTGGAGGTTGACATTTTAACAAAATGCCTGGCACCTAGGAGGGTTATAAATATATGTACTAATGGAAATGGATAATTTGTGTGATAAAACACTGGAGTGAACATCAGTGGGACAATCTGGGAAAGCCTCCTGGTGCTCATCAAAGACATGAAAGCAGACAGAGGTGTTGTTCACTGGGATTCTCCTTTCACTTATTCACTCATCACTCATTACATGCGAGAAGACCTCTGCTCAAAGCATCCCATCCAAAAAAAGTAGATATGCATGTCTGCTCATAGAGTAATGAGACCTATTAGGAGCAGTGCATGAAATTTCCATATTGATCTCCAGTCATCTGATAGAAGCCTTCACTTGCTTAAGCCCCATTAGACTAGTATTTTTGTGGTGGCCCAGGGATTCACAATAGTGACACTGTAATAGAAACTAAAAAGGCAGGGGAAGGGGGAGTTTTCAAAGCATGGCTTTCAGACTATAGGAACATGGGCAAAGATGGGAACATGGGAAATGTGTCAGGGCTTGCCCCAGAGTCTCCCTGGCTCCCTTTCTGCGCTGACTGCACAAGATAGGGCAGAGACCACTCTGCTAAGCATCACACGGCATAAGCAAAATCCCAGGAGCACTTTGAAAGATGCAGGGACAGGAAGAGCATGGTGATAAAGGAAACCAGTATTCTACAGACAAAGATAAATTAATAACCCACACTGAAGGAACTGTCTCAACTCATCTGCCACTAGGTTTTCTTTTCAGAGATGACACCACTGACAATGCTTACAAGATAGAATGAGATCAGATTTGCCAAAGGGGCATGTGTGGGCTCCAAGCCCTGTAATCCTTCCCCAGCCATACCCAGAAGATAAACTTTAGGTGGCAAATTTTACTTGATATAATTGGATATTTTTGTCTTGCTTCCCTAGAGAAGCTACCATCAGAAGTGGATATGTTAAAATCACATAAAATGGGTATTGTTTTAAGAAAAAAAAAAAACTATGTTTTTTAGAATTCCAATTAGGCAAATTTTTTAATTTCCTGAGGCCTTTCTTGTAAAAAGCAAATTAAACCTATGTGAGGTAGGCCCTGAATGACTGTTATTCGATTCTGTTGGGGGCATTTAGTCTTGGCTGTGCCTAGAAAAGAAGATTCACAGTAAATGGCCTATGGGGGTGACTGCCATTTACCCCCATGTTTTCATAAATGGAAGCAGCCAGGCAAAGAGCACAGCTGTCACATTTCCTAAACATGCATTGAGGGTGGGAGCTACTCGAGCAACAGCCAACGTGACAGGCAGGTTGCCTCACAGAGCAGATCTAAAATTTTATTAGCAACAATTTGAACTGTTCAGGCAGGTTAAACGCCTTGTGTTTATGTATAAAGATAGATCAGTTCACTCATCTTGCATTTTCCTTGGCTGTTGATCAGTTCTAAAAATGAACCTGCAATGTGTCCAGTGTTCCCTAATATTGGAAATGGTCAGTGATCAAAAGAAGAGTAAAGCACACCAGATAAATGAAAAATTCACCTGGACCAGAAATCTGAAAAGGTTTGTTTAATCTTCTTCCCCTGCACATCTTCCCCTTGCAGATTCCAATTGGAGTGGAAATGCCAGGTTGCTCAGAGAGACAGTTGTCCTTGTAATGTGTCTTGGCCAATTGGAAACTGGCAGCATTCAGGCTCTCTTGAGAACTTCTTCTTGCCAAGCTCCTAAGACATTTCCCAAGACTTAGCAGATTGGCCAATTGTACAACATTTCACTAAGCACACAAACTTTTCATAGCACATTCCAGACTTTTCAGAACACTGAGTTGTTAGCGAAGTGGGAAAAAAATGGCGTTTTATTCTTGTCTCCTGAGATGCTTCCAAATGTCATCATCACGGTCTCCCTAAAAGAGTGAAATGTAATGCAAATTCCCTTTAAGGTAAGGCTAATTAAGGGACACTTAAGTTTAGAGGAAAAACAAAAGCATAGATGAAACCACTTTAACAAATTAACCAAAAATTCAATTCTGGTCCTTATAAGAACTTAACCTTTTGTTCAGGATCAGTTATAACATCATTAACTTCATTCAAAGAAATATATTTATCCTGAGAACAGAATAGAAAAGGTCAATAACTAGATTCCAAAACTTTAAAAGAGAAAGATAGATCTCTAAATTACTAGATGAATTCAACCTTTTGGAAAAACATTTTGTATTTATTAAGAAGATTTTTACTGTAGCAGGGGGAAATTACTAAATTGTTAGCTGAGAACCAATGGTGGAAATTATGTGAATGCCTACTTCATTTGAACCCTTCTAAAATTATGGTGTTGATTCATGTATAATTAAAAGCCCTCAGAAAATATCCTACAGCCTGTGATGGGGGTCATTAAATAAATTAGACTAATTCTGATTTTACAAATGCAATTGTAAATTAAATAAAGTATCAAAAACAAATTCAATCACAGCTGTTTGGAAGAGTTTGTCGCTTAAAAACTTCACTTATCACCAAATAATATAATTAGGCAATTACCAAGTGACAACTGAGTGATGATTATAGCAGTCAAAGCAAAAGGGCAGAAGTCTTAAACTCCCAGAAAAGTCACTCACAGACAGATCAGAATCAATCAAAGAGGGTATCTATTGACTAATTTTGTCTGACTTTCAGGTCAGCAGCAGCTTTTGCCAGTTGGTGACTAGACCCACAACCAGTGAATCCATTAGGCACAGTAGATGCAGGACCTAGGGCCTGCAATACTTTTAGGGGTCCATGAAAATGTTTTAATTTGTTTTAAAAACAGAAGAAAAAAAACCATTTAGGTTAAAGAAAATAGTTTAGCATGTGATGTTAATAGAGTCATCTGGATATCAACTCAGTCATGAAACATAATTTTTACTGTGATGTTTATAGAAGAGGGGCCCATGAAGGCAGAAGCACCCAGGACCCATGAACTCATTAGGTGGCCCTGTCTAGACCTTCCCACGGGACCCCAGGTCAGTCAACTGCCTTGGTGAGGGCCAGGGGCCAGCCAGATATAGCAGGGAAGATGGAAAGAAGGCAGGCTGAATGAGGTACAGAATGTGGTCAAGAGCTTTATGGCATAAGACTAAGGGTATAGGTCACATGTAGGCAAGAGATCGGTTTTACCAAGAGGGTGGCAGGCCTGAGGTTATAAGCTATATAAACCAAAAGCTTTGTTTTCTTCACCACTGTATCTCCGTATCAGGTGTGGTGCCTGACGCATAATAATCTAGAGTGTGTTATGGAAACTACCAAACAGTGTTAAGAAAGGAATATGTCCCTGTCATGCAATTATTCACCCCACTTCTATAACTACTAGCACCAGCTCTAGTGATTCCTCAACAATATGCTTCTTTTACATCCACCTTGATCAACTGTCTGCCACCGGGAGTAAATTCACACTGAGGCAAGCTCGGTGGTGGCTAAACCATGGATCTCAGTTAAGTCTGCCTCCTTCACATACCAGGACTGGAACTTTAAGAAAGTTCTTTACCCTTTCTAAACCTCAGTTGCCTCATATATGACATGAAGATATTTGCTCCCACACTAAGTGTCATGAGGACAAAAAGAGACCATGTGTGTCTTCTGCTAAGCCCAATGACCCCAACACTTAGGTTCCTTTTGTGTCAATTCTGTATTACCTGGCACATAACCACGTTTAATAATATGTCTTTACTAGTGCCCCTAAAATTTGCCTCTAAATATTTGCAGTTGGCTCATTTTCCACGCAACTATTAACTAAAGATACTCCTAGATTAAAAAGTGAAGATGAACAGAAGCCAACCAGCTGCTTGGTGGCCCAACTGATTATTAAGTATTAACTTACACCATCACAAGTTCCCACAATAGGCTGTCTGCAAGCTTGAGGAGCAAGGAGAGACAGTCCAAGTCTCAAAACTGAAGAACTTGGAGTCTGATGTTCAAGGGCAGGAAGCATTCCACACGAGAGAAAGATGTAGGCTGGAAGGTTAGGCCAGTCTCACCTTTTCACATTTTTCTGCCTGCCTTATATTCATTGGCAGCTGATTAGATTGTGCCCCCCAGATTAAGGGTGGGTCTGTCTTCCTCAGCCCGCTGACTCAAATGTTAATCTCCTTTAGCAACACCCTCACAGACACACCCACAGACAATATTCTGCATCCTTCAATGCAATCAAGTTGACACTCAGTATTAACCATCATAACCTAAAAATTCATAATGTTAAAAAATTTCAAATGTTTTCTAGCAGTATAGTCATTAGACTTTCCTGTTGCATTCTGAAGTATTGAAAGTGTTTTCCCTCCCATGTCTCAATATCTCAATGTGAGTAGCATCCAAATATTAAATATTCATCAGCTTATGTATAAAGCTTTCCCTTAAAATTTTTAGTATTAAATTCTATCTTTTTAATCTGAAATTTTATTAGAAACATTCTTAAACAAGGAAAAACACCATCCAATGCCAATGAGTTTGCAAATGTAACATCAAATTGTTTCAACACATTGCAAACACAAATGGTCTAATATATTTCATTGGACATTATGCAATTAAAAGGATACTTATTGGCTCCATAGGCTATGTCATCTAGCCCCATCATCTATTTAGACAAGGATTATTTCTACCCATTATAATAAGAAAATTGAATAATGGGATTTTCAGGCCTTGTAAGGTCACATTTTAGTTAATTTTAAATTCTTCTGGTGAATGTATGAAATTATGGTAAATTTATTGCTTTTAGAAAGTGTTCTACAGTTATTCTGCATCCATTTGAACCCTTTGAATTAAGCCAATTAAATCCGTTTGCATTATTATTTCTGTTATAGGCAGGTGATTGAATTTTATCAATTTCTCCCCTAATAGCCAAATCATACATCTACTTGCTACACTAAAAATCATGCCTTTCTCCTATGTTATTCTACCTTTGGCTTCTTCCCAGTTTTTCTCAGGAACTAGTAACAATCACTCTTTGAAATATAGATGGGAAAATCTTCATCACTATTCCAAAAACATTTTTACTTTGGTGAGTTCATAAGCAATCTTTTTCTCACTAGTGTATATTTTAGATATTTAACTCATAAATAAATTAGGCTTATTCTAGTCATTTCCACAAAGATTCTCCTCTTGGTCTTCATAATACAGAGTTTGTACCTTGGAAGACAATCCTAATGCTCTCCTGACCAGTCACTTTATTTGCAGATAAGAAGTTCTGAGTTCTTATTTTGCTTAATATCTAACCGAGAGCATGCATGTTAACCTAATTTATATTATCCCTGCTCTGCCTAACATAAAATTCTAGAAAATAGACATCACTCATCAAGTAGTTCAATCAGGATATGCCATTTATGTTCCCAAGTCATTTGATTCCACTGGGCTTTCTCTTGCAGCTGTCAGTCTCTTTAAATCCTTTCTTACTTTCACCCTTGTCCTTACTTTTTTCTCTTTTTTTCATCTTAAAATTTTTTTTTTTTATTTTACTTAAATCTCAGGATACATGTGCAGAATGTGCAGGTTTGTTACACAAGTATACATGTGCCATGGTGGTTTGCTGCAGCTATCAACACGTCATCTAGGTTTCAAGCCCCTCATGCATTAGGTATTTGTACCTTATTTTCTTTCATATGTAGTCACACCTGACCTTCTCAGTCTTTTTTATTTCCCCAGAGCAACTTCCATTAGGTTCCCCAGCTCTCTATGCCTTATTTTCACCTGCCTTCTTAATTTTTGAATAATCTCCTACCCTGAGGCCCTTCTAGTTTCATCTTCAACTAGCTTCTGAAAGTCCCCTTCTGCTGGGAGCTTCATTATGCTGATTTGCCTGCCAGCTACACTCTCCAGGCCTCATTCGCATGAATGCTGTCCTGGCCAAATCAAAGTGCCGGCACTTTAGGAGAAAGGCGCTGTCTGTTTCGATCTCTTCTAAAGCACCATGTCTGGCTCTAAAAATAACATCTCCCATCAAAATAATGTTCCTTAACTCAGTGTCAGAGCCTATCACCCAAGCCATGGCCAGATCTGCAAAGTCAGCTTCCATTCTTCCTTCAGATTCTTTTTCTTTTTTCAAGTTTTCTAGAAGTTCTAGGGCCAAAAGTCTCCCAGAAGGTGAAAAGGAAGGAGAGATATTTTTTATAATAAAAGGATAGGAAAAGCCATTGTGAACGTTGTAGGGTCATTTTGTGCTAGCAGCAAAAGGGCTGACTATTCATATGATGTAGAAATGAAAAGATGGGTGATTTAATAAAAAGTTCTGAGGCTTTGCTGGTTTTATCTCCCATCTCTTTCATTTTCAGAGATATTTTGAAGGGAGTTTACGCAATAGTAATGATCTATCATTAGTTTGGTTCCCTAAAAATCTCAAGTTATCCAAAAGGTTTTTTGTTGTTGTTGTTGACTTTTTATCTTTAAAAAGAGTAACTACTCAAATATTTTTAAAATTTCTAATCATTGTATAGTACGTGAGCAAAGTGAAATGTGGTATTTTTTATGTTTAAACATATATATAGATGTAGGGAGATTGTTCAAGCTAATTTTCATTCCATTTACATTCAGAAAGGAAAAGGTCTCTATATTTCAGGGGTTGTCTATAGTATTTTGTTTTTATGGAAATATTAGGAAGAGGAAGCAAATTATGCAGGACTCCATTTAGTTTTGATTGCCTCAAAATACAAACTGCTGAGGTTTTATAGGCTTGCACTATGGAAAGAAAAATACTTACCACCTAATTCCAGATATTTTGTGACTTATGAACCACTAGACATAAAATCATTGAGTCTCCAGGGCAAGAAAGAACCTAAAGTAGAAACAAGGCAATCAAGCCAGTCAATAATGAAGATCAAAAGTAAAACTTTCATTCCTGAATAAGCCTGTTTTGAAGTTTTACAATATTTGCCTTTTTTTATTTATTTGTTTTGGGCCTGCATACATCTGGTCAGAATCTTCCTATTCCTCATTTCTAGTGGTTTTCCTAACCCAATTAACATTTAAGGTACATTATTTACAAGGTAATGGTAGGACTTGATTTTTTTTTAAAGTTAAAATAATTATGTGTTATTTATTTACTTAAACAAAGGTCACACATTCAAATGTCTTCAGGAGCTAAATGGATGGCCTATTGCATTGCACAACTCCAAGGTACTATTAATTTCTGACGTATTCCACATAAATGGTGGAATGCTAATAATACATAAATGGAGCTGAGAAACCCAGTGGACTGCCTACAATAGATAAAGTAAATGTGTAAAATGGCCCTGGACCAAACTGTAGGAAGCAGAGGGGCCTGTTGCCAAAGGAGGGCGCAGGACCCTGCAAACAAAGCAAATGCATATCTGCAAACTGAATTTTGGACAGTAGGTCAAATGTTTATGATTTCATTCTATAAATAGATTAGGGAAGTATTTGTCTATGGATAACTAGATTGTATCTCCTATATTATTAAAATTATTCTAGTGCCATGTCTGATTTTCAGTTTTTTAAAATTCTCTTTCAATTACCAGATTTTAAGGAGAATTTAAAAATCAAAAGGCAGTATAGCAGTGGGGTCCATGCTATACCACAAGCAGATCGATCACTACTTATATTGTCTATTAGTATAGGAATGTAATGACAAATCTGTTTCCACAGCAACACATAATTTTTAGATCCAAATGAAGTTATTATTTAGACATTCATTTATTTATTTGTTTTGGGCCTGCATACATCCTGCTTCTTCGCATCTTCATCCTGTCCACATCTGTCCAATGATTGTTCAACAAAATTTATTTTTTCTCAATAAGTAGGCAAGGTACTCTGCAAGGTGGCAGAGTACAAAAAAGCTTACTGTTTAGATAAGTAACAAATATGTACACAAAGGTATGTGGAATTGCTATATATCAGTTGTTTTTAAAATGCAGCAGTTGGTACAAAAAAGGGAAAAATTGGGGGATATAAGAAAGGCAGTGAATGTATCAAAGAGATATCTGCACTCCTGTGTTTATCACAGCACCATTCGTAATAGCTGAAATAGGGAATCAACCTAAGTGCTCATCAATAGATGAATAAAGAAAATGCGGTACATATACAATGAATTGGTCCATTCTCATGCACTATGAAGAAATACTGGAGACTGGGTGATTTATAAAGAGGTTTAGCTGACTCACAGTTCCGCATGGCTGGGGAGGCCTCAGGAAACTTACTATCATGGCAGAGAGGGAAACGAACACATCCTCCTTCACATGGCAGCAGGAAGGAGAAGTGCGGAGCGAAGTGGGGAAAATCCCCTTATAAAACCATCAGATCTCATGAGAATTCACTCACTATCATGAGAACAGCATGAAGGTAACCACCCCCATGATTCAATTACTTCCTGCCGGGTCCCCCGCCATGACACGTGGTGATTATGGGAACTACTATTCAAGATGAGGTTTGGGTGGGGACACAGCCAAACCATATCATACAAAATGAAATATTATTCAGCCATAAAAAGAATGAAATCCTGTCATCTGTGGCAAAATGGATGGAACTGGAGGCCATTACGTTCAGTGAAATAAGCCAAGCACAGAAAGACAAATATCACAGGTTCTCACTCATATGCAGAAGCTTAAAAAGTAGATCTCATGGAGCTAGAGAGTAGAGTGGTGATTACTAAAGGCTGGAAAGTGGGAGGGGTTGAAGGGGAAAAATAATATAAAGGTATTTATTAACACTAAACTGTACACCTAAAAATAATAAAGACGGTAAATTATATATGTATATTTAACCTCAAATTTTAAAAAATTTTAAAAAGAAAGGCATTGAAAATGGTCTTTGAAGACGGACCAGTTCAAAGTCATGTCAGAAAAAAGTAGTTGGCATCATGCCACACATAAAGCATTCCATTAGAGAGGATATAAAGGCAAGAAAAGATGTGACCAATTTGAACCATGTGGGTGGATCCCATGGAAACTGTGGAGGAGTAGATGGAATAACAAAATTATGAGAAAGATAAGTTGAAGTGTTACCTTACTGGCTGCTCCTTTTTAGACGGATTTTCCTTCTCCAGGTCATTCCCTCTTCTCCCCTTTAAATAATACAGCTCAGGCCTTGGACAGCTTCCATTTTCTATTCACAATCACATCCTTTATGATCTCATCTACTCTTGTGGATTTAAATGCTATCTTTATTCAGATGACTATGAAATTTGTGTCTCCACTGCATACCCTGAACTCAAGACTTGTACATCCAATTGCCATCTATACATAGAAGCCTAATGGGCATCACAAAATTAAGAGTATTATCTTGATCTATTTGGGATGCTGTCACATAATACCACAAACCAGGTGACTTATAAAGAACAGAAATTGACTTCTCACAGTTCTGGAGGCTGAGAAGTCCAAGATCAAGGCACATTCAGTGTCTGGTGAGGGCCCACTTCCTCTTAGACAGTGCCTTCTCACTGTGTCCTCACATAGTGAAAGGGACAAGGAGTCTCTCTGAGACCTCTTTAATAAGGGCATCAATCTTATTCATGAGGGCTCTGGCCTTATGACCTAATTACCTCCCAAAGGCCCTGCCTCTTAATACCATCACATTGAAAGTTAGGATTTCAACACAGTAATTTGGGGAAGACACAAACATTCAGTCTACAGCAAATACTAAAGCTGAGTTCCTGGTACTCTCCACCAAGCCTATTTCTCCTCCACCCTTCTGCATACAAGTTGATTTTCTTCCAGATGCTCAGACCAAAAATCTTAAGGTTACTCTTGACTCCTTTCTTTCTCTGATGTCAACAAACAACTATTTTAAAAACCAAAATTTGACCATTTCTCATCATTGCCTTTGCTGCCATCACTCTGGCCTGAGTCACATCGTCTCTCACCTGGATTTCTTCAATATCTTCCTACCAGTTCTCTTTGCTTCTTCCCTTGCCCTCTGCACACAGAATTCCCAAAAAAGGAACCAGAATGGTTCTGTTAAAACACCAGGCAGATCATGTCTTTCCTCAGCACAAAATACTAAACCAGCACCCACCTTGCTCATAGGAAAGCCCAAATCCTTACAAGGACCTTACAAGGAAGCTGAGTGAGCTTTCCTTCACTCAGCTTCAACCAAGGGTGGCCTCTTTGTTTTCCCTGCAGCTTCCACCTCGAGGCCCTCGTGGCTAGCATTCGCTCTTCCTGGAGGCTTTCCCTGTGGATACCCATGCAGCTCCCTCAATTTCTTACACCTTTTTTGACATGTCGCCTTCCCATTGAGACCTACTCTGGTCCCCGTGTCTAGAATGGCACCCTCCCTCCCCTGACTCCCACACATCCCCTTCTCTGACTCATTGTTCTCCTTAGCCCTTATCACTGTCTGACACATGCATTCTGTATATTTATCTTGTTTATTCTCAGCTCCCTCTCTGATGTAAGCGCCAAGAGAGCAGAGATGTTTGTAGATTTTGTTTATTTTGCATCTCCAGCATCTAGAACAGTATCCCCTAGGTAGTAAGAACTTAATAAATACTTGGTGACTGAATTAATAAAGAAGAGCCTTAAATGGTTGCAGGCAATTAAAAAACACTGAAGATGTTTGAATGGAATCTGAAGAAAGAGTAATGAGCAACAAATCCCTGCCCAAACCTTGAACTAAGGTATATGGAGGCAGAAATGGCATTTTGGGAAAATTGTTGAAAAGCAAAATGTCAGAAAAATTCCGATGCTCATGTTCCTTCATGATAATTCAATCTCTGTTTATTTCTGACTTGATTTTATCAGGTCAGCTTGGCATTATGGAAGAAGTGAAGGTATTGGAGCAAAAAAAAAAATCTAAGTTTAAATTCTAATTTTTTTAAATTTTTAAGTTTTTAATTTTAAAATTCTGATTCTGATTGTGAAGGTCAGTTTCATCCATAAAATGGCAGTTGTAATTAAAATTCATTTTTATGGGTTGTAAGGATTACTAATTATTAGTAATATACATAAAATATACAGCAGGAAACAGGTATTCATAAAATCTTAATCCCTTTGCTTTAACAATTAGGAAAAACAGAGCATAGCTAGTCTTCTAAACTTATATGCCTTTGCATAGTTTATTCACTAAAATTCTTGCTAATGTTATGGGTAGAAATTATCAACCGACATTTGACTAATATGCTCAGCAATAAAATGTGCCTGCTATACAATTTCTTCTTCTGTGTATCATTAATTTTTCTATGATCCAGGCCTTCAAATTCCACACTTATCTTCTAACTATTCCTTCAATGCTCAATGTCTTTCAGTATGCCCCACCAAAATAACTTTATTGAATTTAAAATGCATTAATTTTTTTATTCTGTACTTCTCTCATAAAAAAGCTTTGAAAATTAATTTTAAAATTGATTTAAACCAAAAGAGGTTAGGATCACTATATCCCACTCCAAATTGCCCATATAACTTCTGTATTAGGCAAAGTAGAACTAACTAATCTAGTGGTTCTCAAATATTTTGGTCTCAAGATCCCATTACATTTTTGAAAAAAGTTATTGTGGACTCTCAAAGAACTTTTGTTTATATATGTTCTACCTATTAATATTTATCACATTAGAAATTAAACAGAAACAATTTTTAACACAAGAATATACAAGGATACATGTCATTAGCTGTAAGAGCAATGACATTATCACACATCTTAAATCATCTGGAAAAACTCTGCTATATAATCATGACGGAATGAGAGTGGCAAAGGTAAACAACATCATGGCATTATTATGAAAATGGTTTTCACTTAGCAAACCCTACACAAGTGTCTTAGGAACACCTAGGGGTTCTTGGACCACACTTTGAGAACCACTTGCCGAATCTTTGTTTAGTAATAAGTAACTCCAGCCCAGGCAGTGTGGCTCACACCTGTAATCCAAGCACTTTGAGACACCAAGGTAGGAGGATCACTTGAAGCCAGGAGTTCAAGACCAGCCTGGGAAACATAGCAAGACCTTGTCTTTACAAAAACAAACAACAAAACAAATAACCCCCGAATTCTCAGTGACAGATAGGCATTGTCTATCTTATAGCTAGACCATCTGGAACATGTGGCTTTACCTCAACAAGAAAAGACACAGATAGGAGAGGCACCTAACTGGCTGTTAACCACTCAGACTCAGAAGTATACATGTCACTTCCACTCACAGTTCATTTGCCAGAAGCCATCACTCGGTCCCAACCCACTGCAAAGGAGGCTGGCAGACTGGAAATCCACCATACTGACCTGCTTTAAAACTTATGACTAACCAGCCTTCTCTAAGTACAGCATAGAGAATCATCATAGTTGTGTTCCCTTCAGTCTGCTGAGCAGAACCCAGAGTCATGGTGTTTACACAGACAGTGACCAGCAGAGAAGTGGCAAACAGATTCAGGATAAAGTTCACTAAGGGAGTAAGTGATTGGATCCAGTTACAACATCATTGCAATCTAAGACTTATCTGATTTATATGCCATAGTTTCTTCATCCACTTGTTGACTGATGGGCATTTGGGTTGGTTCCACAGTTTTGCAATTGTGAATTGTGCTGCTATAAACATGAGTGAGCAAGTATTTTTTCATATAATGACTTATTTTCCTTTGGGTAGATACCCAGTAGTGGGATTGATGGATCAAATGGTAGTTCTACTTTTAGTTCTTTAAGGAATCTCCACACTGTTTTCCAGAGTGGTTGTGCTAGCTCACATTCCCACCAGCAGTGCAGAAGTGTTCCCTTTTCAACACATCCACGCCAACATCTATTATTTTTTGATTTTTTGATTATGGCCATTCTTGCAGGAGTAAGGTGGTATCGCATTGTGGTTTTGATTTAAATTTCCCTCATCATTAGTGACGTTAAGCATGTTTTCATACGTGTGTTGGCCATTTGTGTATCTTCTTTTGAGAATTGTCTATTCATGTAAGACTTGTCTGATTTAATGAACACTTAACACATATGAGCCAGAGGCTGCATTTTTGGTCTCATTTAATTTTCCTGAGAACCTGATGTGTTACACACCATCCTTATACCAATTTCTAAGCTGGGAAATTGAGACACAGAAAGGTTTAAATAACTTGTCCAGGGTCTTATGGTTAGCACAGAGTGGGCTGGGATTTGAGTACAGATCTTTTGGACTTGAGACTGTATTTAAATGGCTTGGCCTCACAGTACTGCTTGCCTGAGGCATTCTTTCCTTGAGGAAATCCTTCATTATCATAAAGGTCTTTTTGGAGTTTCCTCAAGTTGACTTCATCCCCCAAACTGGGTGAGGAACATGTGACCCAACTGTTAACAATCCAACACCATTAGTGTCACTTGGTGAATCAAAATATCTATAAAGGTTGTCTTTGCTAAATTTCATTCACTGTGTCTTAACTATCTCCTTGAAAGTTCCAATGTAATGCACAGGACATGAGGTACTGGGTTCTAGACCCATCTCTGCATGGGATGAGTCATATCACTTTCCCAATTTGTAGAGATGAGGAGGCATAGGTGGTGCAGAGATGTGGGAATCAGACAAACCGACCGATGCTAGGATCCCTGAAATGCCATGAACGGTTGCTGCAACCTTGGGCAAGGCATTTAACTTGGCCATGCTTCAGTTTCTTTCTCTGTAAAATGGAAATAGTGATGTGATAATTTAAATATTACAGTGAAATGAGAAGTATATGAAAAGCACCCTTGAAGGTCCATGCACCAGGTACATGTCATCCAACACTTCCATTCCATCCTTCTACCCTGTACTAGTAGAATGTACCAAAAAGAGCCCCAAGATCTGTCCCAAGACAAAAACTGTGATTCTGTTTAAGTCTTTTAATCAAATTAATGCATCTGCAATCCCTCACCAGAGCATTCACCTTTGTAAATATAAGAAAAACCCATTTATATACAACTGTTATATAATATTAATGCCTCTTTTATATAAGGTTTTATTCTTTCATACTTTTCAAACACATTGAAACACATATCAAGGCAGTTTTTTTCTTAGATGAAATGCATAAAATTTAGTCTGGCAGAGTTTCATTTTGATTTGCTCAGGTTGTCTGCTTCCTTCATTTACGAAGCAGGTATGGGGTCTACACACTACAGTACAGTGTTTAAAAAGACAGAATGCCAAGAACTGGTGCAAACATTTTGTAAAGCTTTTCAACAATATGTATCAAAAGCCTTAAATTACTACAGAAAGTTAATCCTGACTAAAGAAAATGTGAAATTATAAATATGAAAAAGGCTTTATATACAAAGATGTCCAACATGGGATTATTTAAATTAGTTAAAACATTGGCATAATCTAAATTATCCAAAATTGGAAATTAGATATGTAAATTAGGATAAATTCCAATTATGTTATTTTATGATATATATGAAAACTTATAATGATATGGTATATAATTTAGGAACACACTCTGCTGAAAATAAGAGAAAAATCTGGTTAATAGTGGATTGAGCAAGGAAAGGTTTGTTCTTCTTGCCTAACAAGAGGCCAGGGGACGGGTGGTTGCTGTTTTTTTGTGCAGCTGCTCTGTGATAACGTTAGAACGTGGGCTCTTTCGTATGGTTCATGCTGTCACTGACAACTCTGCGCTTTTTATCCGTATGCTCATTGCCTCATAGTAGCAAGATGACTGCAGTGGCTTCAGGTATCACATCTGTCCTCAGGACAGGGAGAAGGGGAAATGGCATTATCAGAGATGTCTCCTCTTGCACCTATCTGTTTCATCAGAAAGTGAAATATCTTTCCCAGGCATCCCCCATCAGATTTCCCTTTGTGTCCCATGGTCCAGAGCTGCTTCCGTGGACACCACTAGCTTTCACAGAGATTGAGCAGTGAATTCAGCTTTCTACTTCTATAGTGGAGGCAGTAAAGGCAGAAAGCAGTAGGCAAGCAGTGGTATGCGAGGGAGAGACTGAAGTCAGGTTGGAAGAGAGGAAGCAGAATGTGAAAGAGCACAACGCAGCTATCCTGAAATGTGGCAGCATGCTGTGGAGGATGATTTCACAGTCCTGTCCCAGCAGCACGGTCAGTGTTCACTTCCTCCCAAGGTTGGTTGCAGGAGGTCAGGCTGCCTAGGGGAATGCAGGCTGAGCACTGAAGCTGATGGAAGGCTGCTTCTGGTGCCAAGAAAGCTCTTAATTGTTACAGCACTTTCAGTTCTGTATTTCACTGCGTTGAAGTTCTCCAATTTGTCATGTATCCTGGAAGTGGGATATGGTATAACATGGTGGTTAAGACTAGGACTGGAGTCTGACATAGTTGGGATTAAATCCTATCTCAACCTGCTGTATGACCTTGGGCTAGGTGTGTGACTTCCCTCATCTTTGATTTCCTCACGTCCAAAATGGAAAGACATCAGTGACAATAACAATAATTTTTATTATTGTATTAGTAGCAGTAGTAGCAGGATATTAAAACTTGCCTTACTCTTTTGTTCTCAGAATAAATATAGTCAAGAATGCAAAGCACATACATAGCTATGCATTACAAGTCAGCTGATCTTATTTGAAATGGGTATCAATGTATCAGATGTCAGAGAAAAGTGAAACAGCAGTCTAGGAAGAAAAATAATATTGGCAAATCATATAAATATTAGGAAATAATGAACTCTATTGAGATGATATTGTGTATCAGGAAGTGCTTTATTTGTGTTACCTTACTGAATTCCCACAGTTGATATGGGGGGACATTACTGAGGATCAGTTAAGTTATGCTTTGGTGACAAAAAACTCCAGTGGCTTACAAACTTCTCACTCATGCAAAGTCACTCTCCAGGTCTGAGCCTTTTGCAGCAGCACTCCAAGCTGCTTTGATCATCTAGCATCCCCTTGTCAGCACATGCAACCATAACCACTGAGGCAGGGGTATTAACCATGTTTCTATCTCTGCAAACTTGATGCTTTAACAATGCCCTACATGCATATGCTAGAGATGCCTTGCCCTAGACAACCCAATAATGTGCCTCAGTCACCTTGCCTAAGCCTCCTGCTTCCTTCATCACTCTGTCCCCAGTCTTAGTCCACTAGAACTGCTATAACAAAATACCACAAATGGGGTGGCTTACAGACATTAGAAATTTATGTCTCACCATTCTGGAAGCTGAAAATCCAAGATTAGCGTGCCAGCATAATCATTCTGGTTAGAGTTTGCTTTCTGGTTTATAGATGGCTGTCTTCTGGCTGTGACCTCACATGGCAGAAGGAAATGAAGGGTCTCTCTAGGGTCTTTTTTTAAAAGGACAGTAATCCATTCATGAGGACTCGACCTTCATGACTGAACCACCTCCCCAAAGCCTCACTTCCTAATACCATCGCTCTAGGGGTTAGGATATCAACATAGGAATTTTAGGGGGCCACAAACATTCAGACCATTGCACCCTACCTCCACTCTCCTCTGGAGTTCTCCTCCTCCCTGGGGGTTACAGTTTCACATACAAACCCACCAATCCAGAGTGCACACCCTAAAGCACTTCCTTTATCAGGCTTACACTCTGGGCCACTGTAGACTTGTCCTAATCACCCAGGGCCAGATACCAGAAAACTAGGGACAGCCGCTGTGCCCTGGAGCCTGCCCAAATCATTCAGAGTAGCCAAGCCTAACCCTGCCTACCCTGCCTCACCTTTCCTTCCCACCCAGCTCCTTCCCTCCCTGTGCCTCAAGACCTACCCCAGTGCTTCCCATATGCCCCCTGTGACATGGGGTCCCCTTCTTGGGACCTGGGAGTAATAAACTATCTTTTCTATGGCAATTGTTTCCTGACCTGTTGGCCTTAATACACCTGAAATGATTTACTTATACACTATAGTTTTAAAACACAAAGGAAGAAAGAAAAAACCATGGAGAATCAGCTTTTGTATGCTTCCACCTAGACACAAAAGCACCTGCTCATCTGCATTGGGAAGGGAAAGTTCAGTCTTCCCCGTGTGTACGCAGAAAGAAAGATAAGGGGAGATATGGGTTCTCTACCACTGGTGGAGTCATAAAAAGTGAAGTGGTACACAATGGGAGGGGGAGGTGGCAGTGGGTGGCTGTCTGAACCAGGGCCCTTAGAAGCCCATATTTGAGCCAGTGGGCAAGCTGGCCCTGTGTTGGTCACTTAGCCATTTTATTAGCTTCACCAGAATTTA
The DNA here is from genome assembly GCF_028858775.2 of Pan troglodytes. NCBI lineage: Eukaryota > Metazoa > Chordata > Mammalia > Primates > Hominidae > Pan > Pan troglodytes. The sequence continues at coordinate 135,548,406 of NC_072398.2, forward strand.
CCTGCATCCCAAGAAAGCCCACCAAATCCATGTATTCTCTGTGACCTACTTTAACACATTTCATCAAACTTTTAAAAATAAAAATTTTGAGCTGCCTTTCCCTTTTCAAATTCCTAGGAACCTAATAGTCTTCCATGAGGTTTAAAAAATAATTGCCAGCTGGCCTGCACTGCCTCTATTCTCTCCTTTTGTGTTCTGCAGTGATTTTCCTACCCTGGATATTCTGAAATGCACCGCTTCTCCACGCCGCCTTTCCTCATTGACTATTATTACCATAAGTATTCTTTTTGCTACTACCCTTTGTCACCAAGCCTGGCTCATAAGACAGGCCAAGCCTTCCTTCCTTTTTCTGTAATTTCATATTTGCTCTTTTCCCCTATTAAGAAGCCAGCCCACCTTTTCCCTTTGTCATCATTTTTTTTTCTTTCTGACATACTTCCAAAATGTTATTTTTCTCTCCTGTGACTTTTTCCCTTTTACTAATAGCATCTATTTTATGGACCCACCTTTATCAAGTTTATCCTCACCTGTCTTGCTTCTTCTCTGCCACAGTAATTTCTCATGAACATCTTTTCTATGATCCACTTTTCATTTTTATATCGTTTAAAACATCACTCGTGTCTCCACTTATGTTTCTATTAGAAATTATGATAGCATTAAGTCATTAAAATCTGTATCACTTAGCTGTGTCATTTTACTGCCACCCTGCCAGAGACCTTCCAAAATAACAATATAACAGAAAATTACTCTCATGCATGCAGAGAAAAAGGCAGGAGGAAAGTGACAAGAAGAGAAAATGGAGACTGACCATAAAAGTCAATTCCAAAGGGCCTGCACAAAGCAAACAGAAGAATGGAACTGTCAGTCAGTGTATTTCTTTAACCAATGTAGATGGTCAATCCAAATTATTCTGTAGGAAAAAATGGAAGGGAAAAAGAGAGGAAAAAGAAGGGAGAGCAGAAACTTTTGCACTTTCCATTCCTTTTCCCTTCTGACATTCTTTTCTTTTGAGATTATTTTCCTGACTGTATCCCCAGAATTATTTCTGTATTTAAGGAGTATTTACTGTGCATTTACTGTGTGCTGAGCATAAATGAGACATAATATCCATTTGCATGGACCCTAGAGACCCCAGCTGAGGTCTTGGTTCCAGCTCCTAGAGGTTATATGTGCAGTGAGGTTCAGAATTATATTCAACTGAAATTTCCAAAAATGATTTTTTACTGGGAAAGCTGTGAGACTGATAGGAGAAATGCATTTGTTAGTGGCCTCCAGGTGCTTCCCTTTGTAGAAAATCAGGAGTCTGGGTTGGTGGGATGGGTGATATGGCTTCCTGGTCCATTGGGCTCCTCCCACAGCCTGGCCAGGCCAACCACTGGGCAAAACCTCACAGTGCTCCTTCAACAGGGGAAGGAGGATTGTTTAACTCACGTTTGTGGGGTTTCTGGAGCAGTTTTTGAGCAAGTGATGGGAGGAAAATAGAGCGGCTTGCAGAGTAACAGCTGCAGTCTATGTAAAATATGCTAAGAAAGGAAGCAGTGGAGGAAGATGACTTTAGCCATGCATTAAGAATTTACTCTTCTCTTTGTCATTTCCTTGAAAGACCAAAACTGGATTCAAAATATGTGTAATTACTTCTGGTTTCTAGATTGTGTTTCCTTGCACAAAATATGCAAAGATTTGATCACACGGGGTTCCAGAATTTATTTGGGTTACATTTAAATTCTGTGTGACTTTAAGCAAATCATTTATCTCCCTTAGAAACGGTTTTCTCATCTGGAGAAATAGATAGTGAGATGACACACGAGGACTCTTGAAAAGTAAGTATTTAATTCATAGATGGTGAAGGGGAACTAGTGGCTGACATCACCACCCACACATCTCTTTGGGCAAGGCTGATGTATTCAACTCACTGGCTGCCCTCCATTGAGATTGTCTGGTGTTCACAGTGTACAGGGTGTTAAATATTTTTAATCCCTGCCTTTGATGATTATTACATATAGCTCCCTGAGCAGAGTGAACTGTCCAGGTAACTATAGAGGTAACTGTATCTAACCTTAGAGACAAGGATTATGGCAGGCAAAACTGTTTCAATAGAAGCTTTTACATAATTGTCATAGTAAGGCTGATTTCTGGCTGGAAGTGCTACATATAACACGATAGAATTATTTATTAGTGTGTATCATCTCTGCAAGTCACTTGGATTTCAGAATCAGAGCAAGACAGCCCACAGAAAAGGAATTGTTTGGAATAATTAGATGGAGTTCAGTCCAGAGCTAGGGATATGCTCTCCAGGGGATGAAGTCTTGAACCCTCTACCCTGACATCTTGGTGGTGGAAGAATTGAATTATGTACTAAATTAGAACCCCTTGCATGACTCATGGAATATGATGATAGGTTCATAGGTAGAGTTCACATGAAACTTACCATGTGCCCTTAGCAACCGAAACATCCTGAGTAAAAGTTAACAACCAGCTAAACAACACTGTGAATTTTAGCCTTTCTCACAAGAGAGCAGATATGATTTTTTATCCCTCCCCTGAGGCCACCCAGAGCAGAATATTTACCTGCCAGGGCCCTTCCCTGACCTGGCCTTTAACTCTAGTACTATCAATGTTTGCTTTGTGAAGAAATCGCTTAGGAGGTTCATGAGCCATGCTACTCAGGCTGAATAGCCACTATAGCGAAAAGAGGTAGGTTTTGCCCTAAACTGAGGAAAACATCTTGCTTTCAAGTTGACATCAAACTGCAAATTGTCCTGAGAAGCTTGAAGGCAAGTGCTTCTAGATACCCACTGGCATGCTAAGTGGGCAGCAGAGAACTCCTCTAAGACACAGTTAACTCTTCCAAGCCCAGAAAGATCTTGATCTTGCCTGGATGAAGGAGAGTTTTGCAGCCCTGATGATAGAACTGTGACTTCCATATATCCCTCTATTCTCATTTCCAACCAAGTGAAGGGATTTAAGGAGCCAAGAAACAAACCTCCCTTAAAATGTCTAACTCAGGTTGGGGTTACTGTTATCTGCCTACAGGAGCACAAAAGCTACAGGTACAAAAATCCCTGTGGAACGATATTTTAGAAATAGAGATTTGAGTACTATATTCAGTTGTCAAAAATCAGATCAATCAAATTGCCTTAGCAAATGGCCATAAAGTGCCTGGTCAAATTCAACTGTTTATTTATATAATCCATTCATTTGTTAGACAAGTACTTATTGAGCATCTACTATATCCCAGATACTCACTAAGTGCTTGGGATATGTCAGTGAATATAACAAACAACAAATATAACAATAAACACAGCAAACATTAAATTTTATAGTATGGTAAAAAGTGTTAAGGGCTATGGAAGATAAGATAATGAGATGGGGTGGGCAAGCTGTAATATTAAATAGTGTTAAATTGAGAAGGTTAAATTGTGAATAGGAAAGTAGATGAGATTGAAATCTAGCTAACGTCTCTTTCAAGACCTGAGATTTTATTTGGAATCCCAAAGAGGTTCACTTATAAATGACATTTTTAATAAAGGGCAGTCAACTTTATTTAGGGTGGGATTGCTGGAATAAGACACTTCACATGAACAAGGAGTCCCAAGGTGGGCCTCTTGTCCACAGCCCCCTTTTGTTTGCTGTATTAGCAAAGATGTGTTGAGTTACAAGTAACTGAAAACTTTTTGTGGTCTATATAAGAAGATGGATTCATTGGTTTACATCACCAAGGGTCCAGAGCAGAGGAATGGTTTGATCTGGACTCTAGGTCTGTTACTCTGGAATTTTCTAAACTCTGACAGAGAGTTGTATGCATATCACAAGTGCCTTATTATTCTGAAAGCGCATTATATATATGTGTGTGTGTGTGTGTGTGTGTGTGTGTGTGTGTTTTAATTAGAAAACAACAGAGATATGTATATGCTAGGCACTATGAAAAATTTGGCTTGAGACTCATGGTTCTAGCATGAGATAGCCCTTTGCAGTGGACAATGTCTGTTTTCCCAGTATCTATCTATTCTTCTCTTGGTAATACCTCTAAATTTTACACTGATGTCCATCTTTCTGCCATGCAGTCTATATGCTTTGGAGGAGACTAACTTCACCTGGCCCAGAAGTTGAGCCTATGACTCAGGCCCAAAGCCAATCAGCTTTACCCCATGTCCTGCTCAGTTATGGACTCATGGTGTGCCCTTGGTGTAATCAGAACAATGGGGCCGAAGATGCTATTTGGTAGGAATTTCTTGAAAAATCATCCTCATTTTCTCGGTTTTGTATGGCAGGCTGAAATAATCTGGGTAATTGCTTCAGGCGTTTTGCTACAGTGCAGAAGCTGGCCTGAAGACTATGTCAGCTCTAAGAGGCCAAAGCTTAGAAAATTCTAGAGGAACAGACCCAGATCCCAGATCAAATTATGGCTCTGCTCTGGACCCTTGGTTGCATAAGCCAATGAATCCACTTTCTTATATAGACCACAAGAAGTTTTGTGTTACTTGCAACCCAAAGCATCTTTGCTAACAAAACAAATAAAAGGAGGCTGTGGACAAGAGACCCACTTTGTGACTCCTTGTGAAACGTCTTATTCCAGCAATCCCACCCTAAAGTTAACCTCCCTTTATTAAAGATGCAATGTATAGACTGGATCAACATTTTTTGTGAGTCACGAAGAAGCAAGTTCTTAAATCAGTAAAGGAGATACTTCCAGAAAACTAAAAATAGTAGAACATATTGAATTAGAAATGAAAGGTGAAGATGTTAAGGCAGGCTCAGGAGGATCAATTCTAAGGTAATTTAGGGGAAGGAAATGACAGACTCTCTCAACCTCCGGCATAGTAAATTGTTTCTTGATTCTATCTTAATGGAAATATTGTGCATTCTCTCTTCTCTCCTGCAATATCGTCAATGGATATTTTTGTCCTCTTTTTCTGCTTTTACTTTTTGCATAGATTTGGTATTTTTGTTTTTAATAAAAGTGGAGGTGCTTCTGAGAATTTCTATTGCAACAGCAGGGCTTGAACTTCAGGTCAGCTGAAAGGAAGAGTATGTGCTGTTTCCATGGAAACCATAGCAGTATAATGTCAGGTACTAAGAGACATCAAGAATGAAGGGATAAAATCCGTGCATCATTTTAATAAACACATCCTACTTACCGTTATTTAACCACAGTCTGCATACATATGCTCTACCCCTTAATAGCCACTCTTCATACATTCATTTTGACCACATCTAACCTTTCTAAGTTGGTCCTGATTATGCTGCTGAGTAAATAAAGATGAAAAGAATGCCCTTCATTAAAGTATTACAAATGCCTTATTATTCTGTAAACTCATTAGACATATATTATATGTTTTAATTAGAAAGCAATATGATGTGGACTCACTAATAAGGGTTAACTTAAACCCACAGAGACAGACAGATAAATTAAGAATCAGGGCTTACCTTTTGTCCTTAGTTCCTCATCTTATATGACAGGCCTCATTCTGGATTATTAATGGTAGAAAAAAAAATAAAGAAATAGTTTTTACGTTAACCCCCTCCTCTACTGATGCCTCTCCCCCAAAGTGTATTGCAGAAGTATCATATCTGTGGGAGCAAGAAAACTACCTTCCCAGTCTCCCAGGTAGCAAGGGGATGTAGTCAAGTGCTTTTCAACTCCATCTGAGGGAATTCAGTGAGAAGGTCTCACAGAGGCAACTTGGGAAGTAAATGTCTGTCAACACTTCTCTGTACCATCCTTATGTTCAGTGTCCCCGCTTCCCCACAAGCCAGGGATCCTTTGTCAACTGTTCCCTCCTGATCTTTCCTCCATACATCTATCAGTAATCGAGAGGGAAGGATGAGAGAAGGGAGGAAGGAAGGGAAGTAGAAAGAGTAGGAGGAAGAAAGGAAGAAAAGAAAGGAGAGAGGAAGGAAGTCCTGATAGCATCATGAATCAATTTGATGGAAGAAAGATTTTCCATTCAATCAAAGACCCTAAAAGGAACGTTGGTTGGGAAGAATGATTTGTGTGCAGTTCCTAAATTTGGTGTAAGGGAAATTGTGCCAAATTCCAAATAAACTAAAATAATACTGTCCTAGGGCCAGTGAGTAGAACTCAGAGAGCAAAGCCTCTCTGTGCTGTAGCCTAAGAAACTATAAACACTAAAGGCAAAGGAAGACTTTTCTCCCTTCAGCAACCCATAATTGGAATAGAAAGTGGTAGAGCTTGCTAATGTCAGCGAAGTCACAGAGCCGCCCAGGACTAGCTGCCATGGCCAGAGGACCAGTGGCCTTGTGAGCCACAAGATAAGGGGTCTGGTGTGCCGGAAAGGAGCAGAGAGGAGAGGAAGCTTCACAGTAGCAATTAGGACAGTCACGGGCACTCAGTCCTCCTGGGAACTCCCAGGGTTACCTGGACCAGAAAAACAGTGCATGGAGCTGAGGGCCGGCAAGTCCATGATTGAGCAACATGAGCCAGATCCTTAGACTCGGATCTCCCTTTCTGAAGCATTTCCCTCCCGAGGTAACTCAGCAAAAATAGCAGGCCCATCACTAAATCATCACTAAATCCAAGGAAATCTAGACTGAGAAGCACAATCCCACCCTCAGGAGGTAACAGTCAAGATGCCAACAGGAGAATTCGTTGCCTGATCAGTCAGCACACACACACACACGCACAGCAATCATTTAAACTTACTTGCCCCAGATTTTAAATTTATATATGACATAAAAATACTGTGACAGCAAAGGTCTACCTACAGCAAAATCCCTAAAGATGACCCAGAATAGTCATCTTCATCATAGTCATAATCATCACAGTCAATCTTGTGAAATAATCTCACTACTCTTAAAAGAAACAATGAGCTTACATTTCATGTAATCATTGGATTCTAGGTACAATTTTGATATGCAGATGCTAAATACTCCTTTGAGTTTATGATGCTCTTACATCTTGAGCTTATCATGCTCTTGCATCTTGACACCATTTACTGTCAATCGATTCAGACATCAATAATCTAGTCCTTTCATTTTCAATAGTGGCTAATAGTTTGGAATATGCAAATGACCTTCAGATGGGCTTCCCTTTCTACCTCACAAGAAGATTCCTTCTAGAAAGTCAAAAATCTGACTACAGCAGAATGTAGTCACCACTCCTGGAGAAAGAGAAAAGATAGTATTCCAGGAGGGATGGAGCCAGCTAGTTAATTGTAATAGCACATTTTTAAATGCCAAGACTTCATTAGAGTTTAATATTTGAGTAAGCACTTTGATTTATCATATTCCCCAATCTGATCTGCCTCAGACAAAAGAGCATGGATTCAAGTACAGACTTTACTAGCTCAAGGAGGGTTCTGTGGGAGAAAAGGATTCCATCTCATTGACTACAGATGCAGAAAATCTTAAATAAATATTTTACATGAAGCCAGTTGGGACAGGTCTCCTGATCCCCATTGAGTCTCAGAGAACGACATGAGTAGAAGAAAATACAATCTGTATGACGGCTTACAGATAATTCATGGAATTTTATCTTGAAGATAATTTAGAGAGTATCTAGTCCAAGTGTGGCCTCATCTTCCTTAGGGACATGTTTAGATTTGGCATCTAAAACTTAAAATGAATAAATGAAGCCATTTGAATAGGCTCTCTGGGAGGCGCACTATAAGGTTTGCTACAGGACTTTAACGTCTAGCTCTCCCCACATCATTCATTTATTTTATTACCTGCCCAGCCTTTGAAACTATTTACTGAGCTCCTGAGAAAACCAGAAAATTGAGACCTGCATCTGTTAAGTAACTTGCTCAAGATCACAGAGTGATAGAATTAATGAAGACATGTTTGTTGGGATAAGGATGGAGATGGATGAAAACAGGACTCTATCCAAATTCTGTTAGTCCATGAGCCAGATAGATTTGAGGATGGGAGGTCACAGACTAAGGGAAGAAGCATTTCTCTCTCTCTTTCCTTTTCTGTACCATTCCCCCTCAAGCTTCCACAAGCCAATTTACACCAAAATCCTAAAGTTAATGCAAAACCAAACCAGTCTGTCACACCCAGAGTTTAGCAGAAATTCTGTTGGTGATGTGAGAGTCCTCTTTTATTTTTTTTTTGTAAAGCAGTATTTTTCCATTGCAAATATATTTCTTCACCTCTGGACTCCTCTTTCATGTTGAGGTCAATTAAGGCATAACATAATAAAACTTTCTTTTTAGCCATGGTCATTATATTAGTTTTTACAACTTAGCTTTTTTCCCAATATAGGAAATATTCTGAATCATAGATTATATTACAGATTTCCAAACTAAAGATGAAAAACAGATTTAAAAGAAATTTTATTGTAAGTACAACCTTAATGGAATTTGCACTCTTAGCTCTAAAATACAAATCCAAAATTTGGCCTATCGGACTATGCTATTCTTTCTTATTCCACATAGACTTGTCTACAGACTGAAATCAGCTCTCCAATTGCTCTTTCAGGAGGTTCTCCAAGGTCAACAAAACCTGAGATTACAAATAAAAAATTAATTTAAGAAATCAAATAACAAGTATTGCTGGGGTCAGGACAGAGTCTTCCTTTGACAGTCAGGTCTATATGCAGGGCAAATTCCATGCAAAGCAGCCTGTCTGTACCATTAATCTAGTGTGTGTGTGTGTGTGTGTGTGTGTGTGTGTGTGTGATGTGGTATGAGAGAGAGGGAAGCAAGAGGGAGCTTGGATTTAAAAAGAGGGAAATTTCAATTTACTTGAAAATTGTACTATCAATAAGGCACTTTTTAAAATATGATGACATTTGCAAGTTTGGAAGAGTAGAAAGAATGGACATACAGTACTGGAGAATGGAAAACCAGGAGACTTCAGATTCATTTCCAGTTTAACAATACAAACGCTGTACTGTTTGGGGCAGTGACTGGGCTGTCTCACCTCAGTAATCAGCTTTCTTTCAAAAGAAACAACTTTTTATTTTACTGCTTTACAAGATGTTTCTATAAGAAAAAGAAAATCCAAAATTAAAACTTAAATGAAGACTGAATCAAGCATGAAGGAAATATTTAAGGACAAGAAAAAAGAGTCACTGCTAACAGCAAGTCAGCCCCTCTCCATGGTGGTTCCCACCATGGAAGGTTTGCTAAAGCTTTCCACTTCTCAAATTATAGCCCACATTACCAGCACTTATTTTTAAGTAAGGGTATGTCTTTATTCTCATTATAAATCAGTATTAATAAAAAGTAAAATAACAAGTGAATCTTACACTTCTTGGATCCACTTAGGGCTTCCCTTATGAGCATGTTTTTTAATATGTAAAGTGACCCATAAAGGCCAAGGTTTCATTTTCTTAAATGAATGCATTGTTTAAAGAACCTCATGTTGGTACATAATTGAAACCCAAATGTAAAATTGTTCTTATAAAGGTTTTTCATAACAATGAATCCCAACTTAAAAAAAAAAAAAGCCTACCAAAGAGAAGTGGGTGAAGGGTGGGTAGAAACAACTAACAGTCTCATTGGGCCTTCCCCACACGTAGGGCCACTGTAGAAACAAGCCGGTCACTGGGGTTCCTCTGGATCTCCATCTGACCCCACTCCTTTAGTTGAATGACAGCCCACATTGTGGCAAACATCAGAGAGAAACCAGCACAAGTTTGGTATTAGGATTTGACCCAGGAGACTTACAGTATCCTGAATCACATGCCAATTTTATTTGCAGTACTTGGAGTGAGCATCAGATTCTTATCAACCCTGCCTATGAAATGTTCAACATATTATTTATTCTTATATCACTCTGGGTTCTTTATTCGCGTTTTCCTTAAAATTCAAAGTTTGTGATTTTTTTTACAGATGTAGAGAATGGTTAGCATAGTGGTTTTGATATCAGGCACAGCAGGCTTCAGATCCTAATTCTGCCACACACTAGCTATGTGCCCTTGGGAGACTAATTTCTTCTCTAAGCTTGAGCTGATTTATCTGAAAAGAGTTGGTGATAAAAACCATTGTTATGAGATTTAAATCTGAACAAAGTGGAGAATGCTATTTCCCAGTATTTTTTTCTTTAAAGATGCCTCTTCTGCTGCTGCTGGCTCTTCAAATACTGGTGTTACCCAAGCTTCAGCCTGAGCCCTTCTCTTTTCCTCCTATGCAGACTCTGGACTCAAAGATGGTAATTATAATGCAGCTTTACTTTGGTCACCCACTGTCTTGCCAAATTTCCTCTGTGGCACTAGTTCTTCTCCTCTCACTGGAAGACTATTCCAACTACAGATGCTCCTTGACTTACAATGGGGTTACATTCTGATAAACCCATCATAAGTTGAGGATATTATAATTTGAAAATGTATTTAGATGCCTAACCTGCCAGACATCATAGCCTAACTTAGTTTAAACATGCCCAAGCCATTTACATTAGCCTACAGTCAGGCATAATCATCTAACACAAAGCCTATTTTATCATAAAGTATTGACTATCTCATGTAATTTATTGAATACTGAACGTGAAAAACAGAATGGCTATATGGGTACTCAAAGTACAGCTTTTACTGAATGCATATCGCTTTTACACCATTGTAAAGTCAAAATAACATTAAGTTGAACCAATAAGAGGGACTGTCCATATTCTCTTGTTTCTCTCAGATAACAAAAAGTCACAAAATCACTTACATAGAAAAACTCAGTCATATCTATAATTAAAATATCCCATATCGTCTAGTATTCAATGCTCCAAACTCAATTTAGAGTTGCAGTTTCTCACATCTCTTGGCTGAGACTTGCAGCAATTTAAAAGCAAAAGGAGGCCATGGTCAACTTTCTTTCTTTCCTCACCTGGCACTTCTCCTCCTCATGCCCTTCTTACTGACCAGGACATCTGAGGGAACAGAGAAGCATGAAGAAAGCAAAGGAGCTGTCAGCTGCCTGGCACTCTGTGCTGGGATCTAATGGCAGGATTCTGTGGACCTGGAAGCTGTTGACTACCCACAGACACCTAAGACTTAGCATGTCCTAAACAAAACTCATGACCTGGTCCCCAGCACATGCTCTTCTTAACAGTTTTTTCTGCTTTGTGCTACCATTTGCCAAGTGAGCAATCTGATCAATCTAAAGTCATTCTTGCCTCCTTTCTCCCCCACCATAATATTCTATCATATGGGTTACCAAATACTATTTAATACAATGGGAACCTCCATCTTCTCCAGTCTCACAGTGACTGCCCTATTCAGGTTTCTCTTATCTCTTCTGTAGATTACCTTCACGGAATCAGAGCTGATTGTCCACTACTTCCCATACAACTTCAAAGCAATCTCTTTTTTCTCTTTTGTTTAAATGTTTTGCTTTTTATAAAGTGATCCTTCCTACTGTTGCAGTGATCACGCCATGCTCAAAAACAATCCATTACTCCTTCTGCCAAAGGAACCATCTTATTTATTTACTTGACTTATAAAACTCTTCACTTTCCATTCCCTGCTTACCTCCCAACCTCATCTCTCTCATTGTAGCCTGTCTCTCAAGAAACCTCCAACTAACCACATTTCCTCCACCTTCCAGGATCGTTCAAGCCTCTGTGTCTTTGCACTTACGGTTCCTTCTGTTTAGCATGCTCTTCCCTTGCCTCTTTACTTTGAAAACTCATTATCTCCAAAACAAACTCTCTCACTTCCTGACCAGCTGTGTTAGTTTTTGTTCTTCTTTGTGCCTAAAACACTTTCTTCAAGCACCTCTCTGACACAAACTAGTGAAATGTTACAATTTCCTCTTTATGCTGTATCTTTCTCTTCCACTGGACAATGAGGTTCTTGATTTGGGTAATAAAAATTCAAGAAAATTTAATGAACAAATGAATGTGTCAATGAACTGAACAGTTGCATATTAAGAAAGTAGAAAGAATAAGCAAGGTTAAAAGGTAGAATGTTCTCTAAATATGACTTTTTGCCTAATACAAACAGGGTAAGACTTTATTTAATCAAGAGCTCTTTTTTTACAGGAAGAACATTCTGTTCTCAGTTCCTAAGCAAAATTTTATTTTTTAAATACTTCTATTTATGCTCCTTGGGTTAGAGGATGGAGTGTTCTACATGTTTTTTCTGGTAATTTGGGGTAAGGGAAAGGAGGAATTATACAAATTGCTTTGCAAACAAATGAGCTAACCATTACCCCACAGTGTAAGATCCTGGAGGACAGAGACTGTATTTTGTTAACTCTGTACTCCAAGCAAAGCTCCTGATTTCTTGACGATTCCCCAATTTTTAAAAAAATAAATACAAGCAAATCATATGTCTCTAAGAATAAGCTCATAAATACTACATTCATTATAAAACTTAGAGCTCCAGGACACATATAGCATAAAACCTAATTTTTTAATTATATTTCTGAAAGAAGTGGGTCTTAAGATTAAAGAAAAAATAAAATTAGTTATTAGAGGAATAGATCAAAATAGAAAGCTGTGAACAAGCAGATCTTTTCTATTTTTCTATCTTCCAAAGGTGAGTGTACATTCCAATAGTGAATGTAGAGAAGGATGAGAAGAGTGGGCATGGTAGAGAGGGTGTGCAGTCTATGGAGTATTCATATTCACATTGGAAATGGGTGGCCCTCTGAATACCAGAACTGTTGGGAAACAAAGGCTGTCCCTAGACATTATGATACAGTATTCTTGTCCTTTGGGTTTGCCCATCACGTTTTGTGCAATGGTGTTTCCACTAAATGGCTTCCTATAACTCCTCCCTTATATCCCTCCATACACATTAAACCCTGCAGCAATGTGGCACTCAAGAGGTTAACATCATGGGCAAAGTAGCCTCGGTTCCTCCCTTGCGGGTATCCTGGCATTGCTAAGCTAATGTTCTACATTCTGGTAATGTGAATGACAATGGTGGAATTTCCCAGTGCCCAGGAAGGAAAAGAATATCATCAAACATTCCAACATCTCCCAATTCTCTTTCCCATTCAGTGTCTCTATTGCTGTATAAATGGCCTCATTTTTAACAGAAGTATGACAAACACAACAATAGCATCATTTTACAGAAGCAGTAAAACACATTTTTAAAATGCATTTCATTTCAAAGCCACTCTAATTTAAGCCTTTTGGAGTCTTTATTCTTCTTCTCTCCAGAAGCAGCCTCTGTCCCTGAATGCCACCAGGAGAGCTGAGGAATGTGGATAGCATCTGCCAGGGACAAGATGCGGCCTCCCAAGTCTTTAGCGATTCACAGGTTGTAAATGTACTTTGATTGTGCAACTGTGCTTTTACACCAGAAATTTGTAAATGGGCATTTGCAACTTTCAAATGGTTAGCGTTTAATATCACTCCATTTATCATATAGCCACAAATGCCAACATCACATTTCTTTTTAACCATACCATTGTTGATAGGCACAGTTCAGAATTTTTTCTTAGTGTTTCCTTATGTCTAAATATAAGGAGTAAACATAGTTTTGCTTACTTATACCTTCCCTAACATCAATTTTAAATAAATCCTTCAGTTACCAGTGAGTGTTTTTAGCCTATTTCAAATTACCCCGAAACATTTCCCACATAATGGACATACTTACTTTACAGAACACGCAGTTTTAAATCGATTTTGCATGTGATTTGGTCAAGCTGACAGCTATGAGCAAAATGCTACACAGGAGTTGCTTGTGGCTATTCTTATGACCAAATATCTACTACACACAGCCTAAGGTATCATAAGGATTATAGCTCTAACTGCCAGTTTCAGCTTTTAAAATATCTCAGGGCAGAAGGACAAGCTGACCTAATGAGAAGGTCATTTGAATAGATTTTTTCAGTGCAAGGCACCACTAATGCCTGGTTGACATTCCAACCCAGAGAAATTTTTTCATCTGCGATTAATGGACCTGACATCCATTTTTCCACTGCTTTTGAAAATATGTATTTCAGGAGTTATTGTTAAATACCACTGAGATCATAGGATACTAAACTCTCATGACTGAAAATATTGTGCCAGAGGCCATAGTTTCTACAAAGAGTTCTGGATCATAATAGAAAGTATAAAAGTTCATGGTCTTTGTCCACTGAATATCACAATTTCTCCAATATGAGAAACTTTTATTAATGGAAAATAATTGCATGAGTGAGTAATACGGTAAACCCATAATTAGGTGATGAAGTTTAAAATAAATTTTAAAAGAGGAGCAGAACAATGAGAGAATGGGATGGAGGAAGAGGCTATCTCTTCCTCCAAAGTTTCATGAATAATTGACTCTCCACTTGCTCTGCTTCTACATAAAATGCCAATAGTCAGAAACTGTAAGGATAGAACAGGAGTGTAAAACCCAAAGTGTTGCCGGGCACAGTGGCTCACACCTGTAATCCTAGCACTTTGGGAGGCTCAGGCGGGCAGATCACGAGGTCAGGAGACGGAGACCATCCTGGCTAACACGGTGAAACCCCGTCTCTACTAAAAATACAAAAAATTAGCCGGGCGTGGTGGCGGGCACCTGTAATCCCAGCTACTCGGGAAGCTAAGGCAGGAGAATGGCGTGAACCCGGAAGGCGGAGCTTGCAGTGAGCCAAGATCGCGCCACTGCACTCCAGCCTGGGCGACAGAGCGAGACTCCGTCTCAAAAAACAAACAAACAAACAAACAAAACCAAAAAAACTCAAAGTGCCCTTCTCTCATTTCACCGACTTACGTGATCTAGAATTTTGCTAGTATAGACAAGAGACGTCCCCCTGGTTAGTCTGCCACGACCAGGACATATTAGTTCCTGACGCAGAGCTGTGTGGACTTAGGCAAGTTATTTAACCAAATCACAGATTCCTCACGTATAAAACTGAGATAATTATATTTAATAATACATTCTTAATTGGGTTGTTGAAACAATTAAAAAAAAAACACTCAAAAGAGCTAAGTACCTAAAAAAAACCTCTCAACAAATATTAGCTATTGTGTTTATCAGGAAGTTGAAATCGTTAATTGCTTTTAGAAAGTGAATGAAAACTTACCTGTTCACAAGTCACAATGGACCTAAATATGATTTACCAAATCTGTCCCTTAATATAAGCAACAAGTAACTGTGGGTTGGGTATATAAAAACAAATTCATTATGAATTGAGAAAAAGTTCAACCCTCACATCGTAGTAAAAGGAAAGTGACAATGTCCATCTTTTTGTTCATTTACTACGCTTTTTAAGTGGAGTAGATGTTCTGGATGAAGCCTAAATACTGGTTAACAGTGACAGCAAGGAAGAACAATGAACCAATACATGAAGCTGAGTTCAGGCGATTGTTTTATTGTAAAGGGAAATCAACTGTTACTAAATTAAACCACCATGTGTGAGTTACAGGTGTCACTGCATGAATGTGTTGACTGCGTCTCTGCTAGGAAATGAAATGTAAAATTTAAGCATAATTTTGGAACAATACACATATTTTTGTTTATGTGCACATTTTTATGCTTCCGTGAAAGCGTAACATCTTACTTAGAACATATAAATGATTAATATTAAAATTAGACATGTAAACACAATGTGGGTTCGTTAATGGTTCATCATTCCTGCCTGTTGCTGAATTAGCCTGTGAACAGGTTCTGGCTGCAGCATATATGACATGCACACTGCATTAGTCCTTCCCTCCTCTCCTGTCCTGGGATGAGGGAGTCCAGAATGGGCACCATTAGCAATTCCTAATGGAGGCTCTAATTCCTACTTAGAGGCAAACAGTAGGAAATTAAATCAATTCAATCTAAAAACATACAGTGGCAATGCCATTTCACAAGGGATGCTGTTTAAACAGTTAACTCGGAGTGAACTCTTCCTGTTCTTTGATTGGGAAGCGTTTCAGACCTTAATTACTGTGTTCTGTGAGTCTGTGACAGATCGTCCCTTTTTTACAGGCTTCTTGCCAGGATAAAGCTGGCTTTTTTTTTTTTTTTTTTTTTTTTTTTTTTGCTTTTAAGAAGACTGCACTTAATTAGTGCTAGCATAATTAACTCTTTGTGAGTTTGATCTCATTTCACCGTTAAATTTTGATTCTAGCTGGAATTATCTGCTTCCATTGTCTTTGTAGTCATTCTTAAAATAAAAACAATTTGAAACATAAATGTATTATCTGTATCAAAGGCAAAACTTTAAGGGTTTTTTTCAGTACAATAAACAAGGTTGTAAATTTAACCAAAAACATATAACAGCTTATATAGGAATTGGTAGAAATATAAAGGAACTTATAGGAATTTGTCCACAGCAGCGATAGAAGCAGAGGGAAGAGCCCGGGGAAGCTCAGGCTTCAGCATCAGTGTTCCCAGTTAGCCACATAAACACAGGCAACTCATCTCACCTCTCTCAAATTTTTCTTTCCTCGTGTGCACAAAGGGATTAGTAATACCTGAGAGGGTTGCTGTGACCATACCAGGAATACATCAGGTGCTCAATAATTGTGAGCCGATTTTTCCTGTCCTCCCCATCTTCCATCATAAAATAAGATACTGTGCGTTTTAATTCTTTGACTCTCTATTGTAGTACATGGCAGAATGGCTGTCAATCTGACACACTTTCAAACCAGTAGCACCCCACCGCCATCCTGCTCCTCAGAGAGTGTCCTTTTGGGTGACACTGTCTGTTCCTAGATCTAAGAAGAAGAGATGACAGACTTGACTTAAAACAGGGAAGGCTGGGATATGAAAGGTTATGCTGAATGATACTGAATGCTAGGAGTTGCAGAGAAAAAGGATTCACTCTTCATTAGTGAACCCCAAATAAAAATTGATCACATTAGGCTTACCATGACAAAGAATAATTCAATCAGTAGCTTCTTTTAAGATAAAATATAAAGTTTCTTTCTAAAAGTAAATTTAGAAAAAGTTGAGAAAATTTTTTCTAGCTAAAGATGGCTCTATCACTGTCTCTCTAACTTTTTTAGAAAAATTACTGCATAGATTATGTAAAAATGATACATGCTTATTACAAGAAAAGCAAAAGTAACACAATAAGGAAAAGAACAATGAAAAGTAAAAAAGAATTCACCAAAAATTTGCCATCCCCAAATAGCTGTAGTTAACAAATAGAAATCACTGTTTCAGACATCTCTTTCCTGGCATACATAGTAGTAATTTTGCTTATGCTTGAATTAACTGAATGAGAAGTAAAAAATGAAATAAACAAAATTGTTGAATTTCAGATGTTTCTTCAGCGCAAGCAACATTAATTTTTAAAATATCTCTGAAGTTAATTAAAAGCATTATGAAAAATATTGAAAGGTTGGAATTATTATGCATTTCAAACCAAATATTTTAATTTTAGATGGATTCTATTGACTCCTGCTCTAAAAGCATAAAATCTGTGCACTTAAACATACGCCCGCTTCTGATTACTTTGTTATTATATTTGTGTATTGTTAAGGTTTACAATAATTGCATTTCATTAAGACATATTTCAAATTTTAGTCATGTCTAAATGGATTAAATGCTCATCAGCTAAGTTCTCATATAGTATTTTTATTATATTTTCTTCATTTCAAAAAATGTTATTTTGATTTATCTCTTGGTCAACTGGATTATGTCATCTAATCAAAATTGGTTTATTTGTTTATAAGTACTATACTCCTAAAGTTCTTGTGCACATTTTTGTTCGTTATGCTTCAAGGATAACCTGTTTATGTGAAAATCATTGAGGCACACATCTTCCCAGAATGCCACACATACCGTTTTCTAGTATTGAGTGTTTAGGGAAAAATCTAATACAAACTTTACATTTTTCCTTTGTATGTGACTTGAGTCTTGCCTCAATGGCCATTTTTTTTAGCCTTCAACTTCAGTCACTTCACTAGGGTATATATGAACTGGTATTGATTACTATCTAATGATGTTTTCCATGACACCAGTTGATATGAAGGCTCAAATCTTTATATTAGAAAGAAATGTTCTTTTTTATTTCTGCATTATTATTCCTGGAAATGAAATTAATGTTAGAATCAGATGTAAAGTAAAGAAAATGTGAGACAATGCACAGGAGTATTCATTATACCATGCAAACACTAACCAAAGAAAGCTGACATCGTGGGACTAATATCAGACAAAGCAGATCTTAAAGAAGCATTATTAAAAATAAAGAGGGATACTTTGTCATGTTCAAAAGTTCAATACCCAAGAAAAATAAAATAATTGCATAACTGTATATACTTAATAAAATATTCTCAAAATCTAAACAAAAATCTACAGGAAAGAACTAGATAAATCCATGATCATAGTAGGAGATTTTGACATATCTCTTTTAATATCTGAATGAACAAGTAGATACTAAAATATCATAGAGACATAGAAGATTTGAACATTATTAATAAACTATACCTATGTGACATATGTAGAATGCTGCTTATAATAACTATAGAATGCACATCATTTTAAGGCAAAATGAACACTTACCAAAATTGACAATACACTTGGCTATAAAACATATATAAACACACTTATAAAGATAGAAATAAAGGGACAATATACTCTGACTGCAGTGGAATTAATATTGAAATCAATGACAAAAAATAACTAGAAAATTCTCAAATATTTGGAATTTATGCAATGTACTTCTAAATGGCACATGGGTAAAAAAAAAGTCACAAAGGAAATTAGAAAATGTGTTTAAGTAAAACAAAATCATCAAAACTTGGGATTTGTAGCAAAAGCAATATTTAGAGGGATATATTTAGCCTTAAAGTATATGTGTATTAGAGAAATAAGGCAAAAAGTACTAAATGATTAAGTTCCCCTTTCAAAAAGCCAGCAAGTTAAATGAAAAGAGATCAGAAGAAAGGAAATAATAAAGGTAGGAGCATAAATTAATGAAACAGAAAATTCACACATAATAGAGAAAATCCACGAATCCAAAAATTTATCCTCTTAAACAAAAGTTAAAATTGATAAACTCCTAGCAAGACTTATCAAAGTTAAAAATAAAACGGAGGAAGAAGGTAAATACTACCAAATCTAAGAATGTAAAAAAGGCATTTCTATAGCCCCTACACACATTTTAAAAGGAAGGTATTATGAACAAATTTATGTAAATAAATTTTGGAATCTAGAAGAGATTTTTCTTTAAACATATAGATTATCAAAGCTGACATAAGAAAAAATGAAAAAAATGAATAATCCTATCTACAAAATAAGTTGAGTCCTTGGAAAAATTTTATCACAGACAAAATTCCATATGGCTTTATTGATAAACTCCACCAGCATTTAAGAAACACAGAATAGTATCTTACATCTATTCTAAGAGAGAATAAAAAAAGAGGGACCACAACCCAAAGTGATTTCTAATTTGGTCAGCAAAACCTTGTTACCAAAACTTCACAGGACATTGCATGAAAGAAAAACTGTATGAATCTCTTTTAAGAACATAGATGCATGAAACCACAAACACCACAAATAGCCAAAGCAACCTTGAGAAAGAACAGAGCTGGAGGCATCACACTTGCTGATTTCAAATTATATCCCAAGCTTTCTAAACAAAACAGTGTGATACAGGCATAAAAACAGACACATAGATGGATGGAACAGAATCGAGACCCCAGAAATAAACCCACACATATATAGTCATCTAATTTTTGACAAGGGCACCAAGAAAACACCATGGGAAAAGTATAGTCTCTTCAATAAATGGTGTTGGAAAAACTGAACATTCACATACAGAGAGTGAAATTGGACCCCTATTTTACACCACTCACAAAAACTAACTCAAAATGGGTGAAAGACTTAAATGCAAGAATGAAAACAATGAAACTCCCAGAAGAAAATGTAGGGAAAAGTTCCTTGACATAGGCAGTGACTTTTTAAAAAATTTTCTACCAAAAGCACTAGTAACAAAAACAAAAATAAACACATGGGACTACATCAAACTAAAAAAATTTTGCACAGCAAACAATCAACAAAATGAAAAAATAACCTACAGAATGGTAAAAAATATATATATTTATAAACCGTGTATCTGATAAGGAGTTAATGGCCAAAATATATCAGGAACTCATACAACTCAATGGCAAAAATACAAAAAGAAAACTGATTTAAAAATGGGCAAAGTACCTGAACAGACATTTTTCCAAAGAAGACATACAAATGGTCAACAGGCACATGAAAAGATGCTCAATAGCACTAATCATCAGGGAAATGCAAATCAAAACCACAGTGAGATATTACCTCACACCTGTTCAAATGACTATTATCAAAAAGACAAGAGATAGCAAGTGATGGTGAGGATGCAGGGAAAAGAGAATCCTGGAGCATGGTTGGTAGGAATGTAAATTGGTGCAGCTATTATAGAAAACAGTATAGAGATTCATCAAAAATTTTAAAATAGAACTACCATATGATCCAGCAATCCCATTTCTGGGTATGTATCTAAAGGCCATGAAATCAATATGGCAAAGAGATATCTGCATTCTCATGTACACTGCAGCATTATCACAATAACCAAGATGTGGAAACAACTTAAATGTCCATTAACAGATGAATGGATAAAGAAAATGGGATACATGCACACTCACATACACACACACACACAGACACACAGAGATAATATTCAGCTATAAAAAAATTCTGCCATTTGAAACAATGTAGGAAAATTTTGAAGGCATTATGCACGTGAAATAAGTCAAACAGAGAAAACAAACATCTGATCTCACTTATATGTGGAACCTTAAGAAGTCTCATAGAAATAGATAGCAGGAGGGTGGTTGCCAGGGGCTGATGGATGAGAGAAGAGGGAAGATGCTATATATTTTCAGTTATAAGATTAACAAGTCCTAGGGATAGGGATCTAATGTACAGCATGGTAACTATAGCTAAAATTACTGTATTATATACTTAAAATTTGCTAAGAGAGTAGATTTTAAATGTTCTTGCCACGCCAAAGAAAAATGGATGGATGTGTTGACTAACTGGATCACGTTAATTATTTCACAATATATACATATATATTTAACATCATGTATACCTTGAATATATATAATTTTATCTATTGATGATACCTCAAGCTGGAAAAAAGAACATATTGAGCAAACCCAACAAAGTACTCATAATATATCAAAAAACTCTACAAATCAAAAAGACAGACCCAATAAGAATATGGACAAAAGACTTGAAGATGTTTCAATTTCTTATTGCTGCTATAATTGCTGCACACTTAGTGGATGAAAGCAACATAAATGTACTATCTTACAGTGCTGTAGTTTAGAAGTAGGAATGAGTTTCACCCTGCTAAAATCAAGGTGTGAGCATTCCTGCATTGCTTCTGGAGGCTTTAGGGGAGAATCCATTTCCTTGCCTTTTCCAGCTTCTATAGGCTGCCTGCATTTCTTGGCTCAGAGCCCTCTTCTGTGACCTTCACAGTCAGAAATATTGGACTGCATGCTTCTCACACTGCCGTCTCTGTTTCTCTCTTCCAATACCCTTCTCCACTTTTAAAGACCTTTGTGATTACTCTAGACTCACCTAGATAATCCAGGATAATCTCTCTGTTTTATGGTCAGTTGATTAGCAACCTTAGTTGATTAGCAACCTTCATTCTATCTGCAACCTTAATTCCCCTTTGCCATGTAACTGGACATATTCACAGGTTCCAGGAATTAGGAAATAGACATCTTTGGGAAGACATTTTTCAAATGACTACAAAACACATTACAAAAGAAGACATACAAACAGCCAGTAAAAATATTAAAAAGTGTTCAACCTCATTCATCATTAAGGAAATACAAATTAAAATCACAATAATATATCACTATACTTCACCAGAATGGTTAATATTTTAAAACCTGGAAAGGATATAGAACAACAGATGTCCACAAATATTACTGGTGGGATTTTAAAATCGGTGCAACCACTTTGAAAAACTAACAGTATCTAGTGAAGTATAAAATATACTCTCATATCAGGCAATTTCACCCCCAGATATACACCCCCCAAAAATGTATACATACATGTACCAAATGACATTTACACAGATATTCAAAGCAGCCACAAAGAAGAGGCAACCAAAATGCCTATATAAAATAGGATGAGTAAGAAATAGATGGGATATTATATAGCAATAAAGATAAACTTCTGCTATGCAGGAACAACAGGGATGAATCTTATAAACATAATGTTGAGTGAATAAAACCAGACACAAAAAGAGATATATTATAGAATTCTGCTTCTCTCTACATATAATTCAAAAGCAGGCAAGACTAATCTATTTTAATAGAAATCAGAAGAGCTGTTAGCTTTGCAGATGTTATACTTGAAAGAGGGCATGAATGAAGCTTTGGGGTATTGGTAATGTTCTATTAAAAATATACTGATTTTTACAATACTTTATGTATGTTACATTTCAAGAAAATGTTCAATAAATCTGTATTGTATAGAATTGTATATACTTTGTGTCAAAAACTTGGAAATTTCTTTAGCTTTCAGGGATATAATGAAAACAGATTCCAGATTAAGCAGGCCATAGCACTAAGACAAATCTCACAGTGGACAGACACTTCCCGTCAGAAGAGCCAAATACCAAAAGGCAAGAGGTTAAAATGAATTAAAGTTTATCCATTCTTGAATCAAATGAAAATGTTACAGACCCAAGAGATTATTCTTATATTTGGACATTTTCAGTGACCTAAAAGTAGCCATTTGAAATTAGTTAAATAACATTATTTTCAACCTTTTGAAATGAGGGTTTTTGCCTTTTTATGAGAAATTGGCATTTTCATCATCGAGGAGGTACACAACCTCCTTGACACAATGATTCATTGGAATGAAACCATTTCCATTTTTAAAAAATTACGTGCTTACCAAAAGCCCAGCCATGATCTGCAGACAGAAAAAGAACAGCAACAATGTGTGCCCACAGGGGAAAAAGACAGTGGAAATTTCAAAACTGCAAAACCAGAAATCAAAAGCATTATAATGAGAATTTCCACAGTAACATGACTAAGCCCCTAATTCCGGTCTTGGTTTTGGCTTTGGTCTGTTTTTATATCATCATATGTAGGTGTGGAGAACAATAATAATAAATATTATTTTATTTTTATATGGCACTTTTTATGTTTGTAAAGAACTTTTATATTGACATGTTTTCTTGGAAAATCAGTGTCTTTTGAATCAGATCCACCTTGGTTCAAATCCCAGTCAAGCCCCTTATAAGTTATTTAACTTTGACAAGTTTTTAAATTGTACTTCAATTACCTTACGTGCACATTGGCAGTAACTACCCAAACAGATTTATGAGAAGACTGACTGAGGTAATAAGTCCATGGCATATGTATAATGCAAATAATAATGTAAAGTTCATGGCACATAGTAGGCACTTAATAAATGATAACAATTGGTATGATCACCTCATTCGACTTCTACAACAACCTATGAGGGCAGGGACTGTGTTGGTTACCTATCGAAATGCCTACCTCATAGTAGGCATTCAGTAAAATTTTTTTTAACTTTTATTTCAGGTTTCAGGGGAACGTGTGCAGGTTTCCTATATAGGTAAATTACATATCATAGGGCTTGGTGCATGGATTATTTTGTGACCCCAGCAATAAGCATAGTATCAGTACTATAGGTAGTTCTTTAAACCTCTCCCTCCTAGGCCTTGGTGTCTGTCGTTCTCTCCTTTGTGTCCATGTGTATTCAATGTTTAGTTCCCATTTATAAGTGAGAACATGTGGTTTTTGGTTTTCTGTTCCTGCATTAGTTAGCTCAGGATTACGGCCTCAGCATCATCCGTGTTGCTGCAAAGAACATGATCTCATTCTTTTGTATGGCTGTGTACTATTCCATGGTGTATATTTACCAGATTTTCTTTATCTAGTCTACCATTGGGTGGGCATTTAGATTGATTCTATGACTTTGCTATTGTGAATAGTGCTGTGATGAAAATACATGTGCATGTGTCTTTGTATACCCAATAACATGATTGCTGGGACAAAATGGTACTTCTGCCTTTAATTCTTTGAGAAATCACCACACTGCTTTCCACAATGGCTGAACTAATTTACACTCCCACCAGCAGTGTATAAGTGTTCCCTTTTCTTTGCAATCTTGACAGTACCTGCTATTTTTTGACGTTTTAGAAATGGCCATTCTGACTAGTATGAGATGCTCTCTCACTGTGGTTTTTGAGTTGCATTTCTTTAATGATTAGTGATGTTAAGCATTTTCTTCATATGCTGTTGGCAATGTGTATGTCTTCTTTTGAAAAACGTCTGTTCGTGTCTTTTGCCCATGTTTTAATGGGGTTGTTTTTTGCTTGTTAATTTGTTTAAGTTCCTTATAGATTCCAGATATTAGACTTTTGTCAGATGCATAGTTTGAAAATATTTTCTCCTATTTGGTAAGTTGTCTGTTTATTGATAGTTTGGTTTGCTGTGCAGAAGCTCTTTAATTTAATTAGGTCCCATTTATCCATTTTTGTTTTTGTTGCAATTGCTCTTGGCATCTTCCTTATGAAATATTCGCCAGAGCCTATGTTCGGAATAGTATGTCCCAGGTCATCTTCCAGGGTTTTTATAGTTTTAGGTTGTACATTTAGGTACTTAATCCATCTTGAGTTGATTTTTGTATATGATGTAAGGAAGGGGTCCAGCTTCAATCTTCTGCATGTGGCTAACCAGTTATCTCAGTATCATTTATTGAATAGAGAGTCCTTTCCTCATTGCTTGTTTTTGTTGAGTTTGTCAAAGGTCAGATGGTTGTAGGTGTGCCACTTTATTTGTGGGTCTCTATTCTGTTCCATTAGTTTATGTGTCTGTTTTTGTACCAGTACCAAGCTGTTTTGGTTACGGTAGCCTTGTAGTATAGTTTGAAGTGAAGTAACATGATGTCTCTAGCTTTGTTCTTTTTCTTAGGATTGCCTTGGCTATTCAAGCTATTTTCTGGTACCATATGAGTTTTATGAAATTTTTTTCTAGTTCTGGGAAGAATGTCATTGGTAATTTGATAGGAATAGTATTGAATCTGTAAATTGCTTTGGGCAGTATGGCCATTTTAATGATATTGATTCTTCCTATCCATGACCATGGAATGTTTTTCAATTTGTTTGTGTTATCTCTGATTTCTTCAAGCAGTGTTTTGTAATTCTGGTTGTAGAGATCTTTCACCTCCATAGTTAGCTGTATTCTGGGGTATTTGATTCTTTTTGTGGCTGTTGTGAATGGTGTTGCATTGTTAATTTGGCTCTCAGTTTGGATGTTGTTGGTGTATAGAAATGCTACTGATTCGTGTACATTAATTTTGTATCCCTGAAACATTGCTGAGGTTGTTTATCACATCTAGGAGCTTTTGAGCAGATGCTATGTGGTTTTCCAGGTATAGAATCATATCATGTGTCAAGTGTGGTTGTTTGACTTCCTCTCTTCCTATTTGGATGCCTTTTATTTCTTTCTCTTGTCTGACTGCTCCGGCTAGGACTTCCGATACTATGTTGAATAAGAATTGTGTGAGTGGGCATCCTTGTCTTGTTTCAGTTCTCAAGGGGAATGCTTCCAGCTTTTGCTCATTCAGTATGATGTTGGCTGTGGGTTTGTCATGAACGGTTCTTATTATTTTGAGGTATGTTGCTTCAATGCTTAGTTTTTTGAAGGTTTATAACATGAAGGATGTTTAATTTTATCAAAAATATTTTCTGCTTCTATTGAGATGGTCATACGGTTTTTGTTTTTAGTTCTGTTTATGTGATTAATCACATTTGTTGATTTACATATGTTGAACAAATATTGCATCCCAGGGATAAAGCCTACTTGATCATCGTGGATAGCTTTTAGATGTGCTGCTGGATTTAGTTTGCTAGTATTTTGTTAAGGACTTCAGCACTCATATTTATCAAGGATATTGGCCTGAAGTTTCCTTTTTTTATTATGTCTCTGCCAGGTTTTGGTATCGGGATGATGCTGGCCTCACTAAGAAAATTGTTTAAAATCATACAATTACGTGGAAATCAAACAATGTTCTTCTGAGTGACTTTTGGGTAAACAACATAATTAAGACCAAAATCAAGAAATTCTGTGAAACAAATGATAATAAATACATAAGACATCCAAGTCTTTGAGACACAACTAAAGTAGTGTTAAGAGGGAAGTTTATGGCACTAAACACACACATCAAAGAGTTAGAAAGATCTCAAATTAACAACCTAACATCACACCTAGAGGAACTAGAGAAACAAGAGCAAACCAACCCCAAAGCTAGCAGAAGACAAGAAATAACCAAAATCAGAAGGAAATTGGGACATGAAAAACCATACAAAAGATCAACTAATCAGGAAGTTTTTTTTTTTTAAAGAATTAACAAGATTGGTAGACCATCGGCTAGACTAATAAAGAAAAAAAAATGCAAATAAACACAATCAGAAATGACAAAGGGGAATAACAACCAACCCCATAAAAATAAAAAGAAATCCTCAAAGATGACTATAAACACCTCTATGCATCCAAACTAGAAAACCTAGAAGAAATAGATAAATTCCTGGAAATATACAACCTCCCAAGACTGATCCAGGAAGAAATTGAAATCCTGAAAGACCAATAATGAGCTCTGAAATTGAATCAGTAATAAAAAGCTTACCAACCAGAAAAAAACCCAGGACCAGATGGATTCACAGCTGAATTCTATCAAATGTATGAAGAAGAGTTGGTATCATCCCTGCTGAAAGTATTCCCAAAAAAAATTGAGGAGGGAGTCCTCTCTAACTCAGTCTATGAGGTCAGCAAATATTTTTTTGTAAGTGAATGAAACCATAAATGAATGAATACAAGAAAGTAAGGCATGAATCCATCGTGCCAATTTTGTATGAGAAAAGCAAGGTTCAGGTTTATCCAAGGTTCCACTGCCACTAACTAGAAAAGTTGAGTGGCAGACCCACTTTTTCTCACTCCAAGCCCAATGCTCCTTCCTCTATTTCAGCAGCGCTCATGACAATATTTACTTGCCTTGCTCTGAATGTTGGCATTTTATCTTCATTTTGCATGTGCAATTTGTTCTAAGTTAAAGAGTGTCTGGACTCAGCTCAGGAAGAAATTCGGTAAACAAGTTTCACACTTACATTGATAGCATGTGATATTTTAAATATACCTAAACTATGATGAACTGAGGAAGCACTGAATTTATATAGTAGGTATATTTAATACAAAATAAAAATATCACCACAGAAAGTATTGAGCAAATAAATCCTCCTTCGGTATTTTTTCTTGAAGCTATTGCCGTAGAAAATTAAACTTAGCCAGATAAATGTCTTTCCCAAAGGCATTATGGTAATTCCAAAGTAGCATGTTAGGTCATTCAACCAAGGTTTAGAGAGTTTCTTCAACTAGCTAACATCTGGGCTGTCCATGCACCATGGCTTTACTGATGGAAATGTGTTCGCTGTGGCCAGCATGCTGAGAAACTGATGTGCACGTCCATAAAATCATAAAATTGCATTGTAAAATGTCAATATGTTATCTAATACAATATGTGCAGAATGGAATGATCCAGAAGCATTGGGAAGAAAATAATCCTTTGAATAGGAAGAACTTTAAAAGGCAAGAATACGGAAAGTACAAGAATACACTGAAAATAAAGCCAGCAAGATTAAGAACACGGGTGTCAGGAAAAAAGAACACAAACTCGGGCAGCCACTGCTCTTCCCCAAAAATTGTGGTAGGAAGGCCCTAGCCCTAGGTACACATTCAGAGATTCTGCTGCTGAACTGCTGCACATCACCAGGCTGTCTACTGGCTGGAGCTAAGCTAAACACTTGTCACCCTTCTGTAAGTGCAGGAAAGATGGCTTGGGAAACCTAAAGAGAGAGAAAAGTGTTTCAACAGAGTTATGATCACACAGTGAAGGAAGTTTCTAGAAATGGTATAATGCAGTGAAAAGAGCACAGAACTGAGAGAGTTAGGTTTTGCAGAGTGACTCAAAAGAGAAGCTTTGGTACCAGTCATAATGCTTCATATGTGTTCACTGCTACCATCATTATTAATATTTTTGTTGACAATTTTTTTCTCAATTACATTTAAATAATCATTGCTAATATACAGGAAATCTGTTAAAAACTCTTATATTTCTTCATATATATGCCCAGTAGTCTTTCTCAATGCTCTAAATGTTTCTTCTCACTACCCTGAGGATATATACACTCCTTTAGCCGTAGAGAAATTCTTTTATGTCGTCAGATGAGGCACGTGCTTTCTTACTTCCAGCTTTTGGCACATGCTCGTTCCTATGTTTAGAGAACCACTACCTCAATCTTTCTAACTACTAACTCCTAAAAATTCTTTAGGTCTTAGGTTAAATGTCATTTCTGGATCATCGTCCTTACCTCTCCCCACCACCACCATCATCCTCCCTGCTGACAAAATCAGATTAAATGCCTCTACTGCATGTTTGCATAGCAACCACTTTTCAGCATAGCTGCCCTATTATAGAGCTTTTTATGCTTTACTAAAACTGCTTTTTAAATTATCTCCCTGCATAGACTATTGGGTTCTGTGAGATAAGATGTTCTGTCTTTCTCATTCACCATTTTATGCCCAGCACCTAGCATATAGACCTGAAAACTATGTTGAATGGATAGGGGAATGGGTAAATGAATGAATGGGTTAAATCTAAATTCCTCAATATAGTTTATGAAGACCTGAAGCCTGCTTACCTCACTGGTTTCTTATCTTGCTATTTAGTACATAGCACTCTATCTACCATCCATTTTGAATTTATTTCATATCCTCAAAAACACCATGGCCTCCTTCCTGGGAAGAGTTTGTATATGGTATGCTATTATTTTGCCTGGATTATTCTTCCTGATTACCCTTTTCCTGAACAATTCCTACTCATCCTGCAAGGCTTAATATTGTGGGCTTTGTTTTCACTAATCTTTCACCTCCTTTTTCTCACTCCACCTGGATTAGGTATTCCTTCAAGATAAGACCCTAGAAGTCCTCACTTCATCCATGCTAACAACTGTTAGATTTTTCTGGAGTTTCTGGTCATTAGTCAGCATCTTCCTCTAGACTATAAGCTCTCAGAGGGCAAGGGCCATTGATATCCAGTTTATCATTTTATCCTGGCACAGAGCAAAACTGTAATAAATATTTGTTGAATGCATGAATGAACTAAATAAACTATCTTTAGAAATAGAAACAATAAAATGGGAAGCATCGTTCAGGCACTGCCTTTCTCTCTTTTCCCACTAGGGAACCAATGAATCTTTAAGAAAAATATTCATGTCCTGATTCTGTCTGGGTCCTCTTTTTCTTCTGTCAGCAATTGTTGAATGTTTACACTGTAAGTTTCAAGTCTTCAATAACTATATCTCCGTAGCTCCAGCTCATCCTCTTCCTACCAGCTATTGTTCAGACCTGCAAAAGTACTGAAGCAGGAGATTTCTTCTCCTGTCTGTCTTTAGAATGCCTGCTGCCTTTCTGCCTGCAAATAGTTTGTGCATTTTCATTGTGCCTTACCTCTCTGTTGAGTGAATCTGGCCTGTGTCTTTAAGGAATGAATACGCTTGCTAGTCAGTAGACTCTTAAGTTCCCATATTACTGGGATAAAGAGAGCATTATCTAAGTTAAGCATAATGCTTGGTGTCTCTCATTTTTTAAGCATCACAACATAACCACAGACACTTGGGATTAAACTTTATTTCATGCCCATTATAAATGGATTACATTATACCTTTATAAAATAAGGTCTAAGGAAAGAGAAATCAGTGCAAACTACCATTTGAAGATGTTGTCCAAGATGCATACTGAAAATAAAGAAGTTGTCTCATCTCTGGTACCAAAAGGTCCTATATCTTTATGCATCGAACAACATCTGTGCTGGTTCCCATTGTCCCAATCATTTGCCTGTATGTTCTCTGACAAATTTACTACCTTTTTCCTGCTCTTCTTGAAATCACAGCAAACAACATTTCTAAGACTCCTTTTTGATAGGATCTCTAACGGGGACTAAGTCTTATCTGTGGCTCTGGAGAAGCTAGATTCTACTAGATAGTCCCTCCTTGCTATGGTTTCATCTTCCACTAGATAGCCCAGCTTCTAGATCCTGGTAACACCAACTTCTTCTGTTGTCCCAGGCCTAGAGACAGTAGTAGCTCCTTGTTCTTACTACTACTTGGGATGCCACACCATCGCTTGTGTGATGTTTGAGCCCTTCTATAATCTGTGAAAGCAATTTTCAAAATTAAATTCTTTCTGTTGAAACACCTAGAGCAGGTTCTGTTTTTTTCCCCCGACTGACCCCTAAGTGATAAACTCAGAAAAAAAAAAAACATTCAACCAATAAATCTTCTGCAGTATATAATAGTTTTAACATCTAAAATCCTTGATACAAAGAACTGTAAATCATTGATATTAAATTCTTTTTCTCTTCTAACTCCCAGTATCCATTTGGAATCCCATCTCTGTACATGTTTTTAGTTAAAAATATGAAAATAAAGTAGTTCTAGTTTATATTTTAATGAAAATCCCAATGAAATTCCATTAAAATGGAAGTCACCAGATTAATCAGGAGAATTTGAGGATAAACAGGAAAACTCAGACTGAAAACTCCATTGTAACTTGTATCAGAGAAACTAAGATATTATTTTAAGTAGAAAGTGATTAGATCTTGACAAAGTGGTTCTGAGCAACTTTCAAATATCTTAGACTCAGTCAAATAGCAAAAAATGTTTTTTCCCTAATAAGCATGTTGGGAAATTTAACAATCCAGGTATGTTTTAAAGAAAATGCTTTTATGCTTCAAATTTCTTTATATTTATATTTTTTTATTTTACTTTAAGTTCTGGGATACATGTGCTGAACGTGTGGGTTTGTTACATAGGTATACATGTGCCATGGTAGTTTCCTGCACCCATCAACCTGTCATCTACATTAGGTATTTCTCCTAATGCTATCCCTCCCCTAGCCCCCTATCCCTGACAGGCCCCAGTGTGTGATGTTCCTCTACATGTGTCCATGTGTTCTCACTGTTCAGCTCCCATTTATAAGTGAGAACATGTGGTGTTTGGTTTTCTGTTCCTGTGTTAGTTTGCTGAGAATGATGGTTTCCAGCTTCATTCATGTCCTTGCAAAGGACGTGAACTCATTTTTTATGGCTGCATAATATTCCATGGTGTATATGTGCCATATTCTTTTATCCAGTCTGTCATTGATGGGCATTTGGGTTGGTTCCAAGTCTTTGCTGTTGTAAATAGTGCTACAATAAACATATGTGTGCATGTGTCTTTATAGTAGAATGATTTATATTCCTTTGGGTATATACCCAGTAATGGGATCGCTGGGTCAAATGATATCTCTGGTTCTAGATCCTTGAGGAATCGCCACACTGTCTTCCACAATGGTTGAACTAATTTACACTCCCACCAACAGTGTAAAAGCGTTCCTATTTCTCCACATCCTTTCCAGCGTCTGTTGTTTCCTGACTTTTTAATGATCACCATTCTAACTGGCATGAGATGGTATCTCACTGTGGTTTTGATTTGCATTTCTCTAATGACAGGTGATGATGAGCTTTTTTTCATATGTTTGTGGCCCACATAAATGTCTTCTTTTGAGAAGTGTCTGTTCATATCCTTTGCTCACTTTTCGATGGAGTTGTTTGTCTTTTTCTTGTAAATTTGTTTAAGTTCCTTGTAGATTCTGGATAGTAGACCTTTGTCAGATGGATAGATTGCAAAAATTTTCTCCAATTCTGTAGGTTGCCTGTTCACTCTGTGATAGTTTCTTTTACTGTACAGAAGCTCTTTAGTTTAATGAGATCCCATTTGTCAATTTTGGCTTTAGTTGCCATTGCTTTTGGTGTTTTAGTCATGAAGTCTTTGCCCATGCTTATGTCCTGAATAGTATTGCCTAGGTTTTCTTTTAGGGTTTTTATGGTTTTAGGCTTTAGGTTTAAGTCTTTAATCCATCTTGAGTTAGTTTTTGTATAAGGTGTACGGAAGGTGTCCAGTTTCTGTTTTCTGCATATGGCTAGCTAGTTTTCTCAGCACTATTTATTAAATAGCAAATCCTTTCCCCATTTCTTATTTTTGTCAGGTTTGTCAAAGATCAGATGATTGTAGATGTGTGGTATTATTTCTGAGGCCTTTGTTTTGTTCCATTGGTCTATATATCTGTTTTGGTACCAGCACCATACTGCTTTGGTTACTATAGCCTTGTAGTATAGTTTGAAGTCAGGTAGCATGATGCCTCCAGCTTTGTTCTTTTTGCTTAGAATTGTCTTGGCTATATGGGCTCTTTTTTGGTTCCTTATGCAGTTTAAAGTAGTTTTTTCTAATTCTGTGAAGAAAATCAATGGTAGCTTGATAGGAATCGCATTTAATCTATAAATTACTTTGGGCAGTATGGCCATTTTCACACACACACAAAAAGATATTACATTCCATATAGATTAATATTTAAATAAACATTGAAGAAATTTAAAAATAAATAAATAAAATAAAAACTGAACAACCATGCCTGTTCTCTTTGAGGAAGTACATTTGGCATTTCATCATTAATAATAATATAAGCTCTAGAATTTTTGTAAATTGCCTTTCGTTAGACTGAGAATTTTTCCTTTTTATTTTGCAGAATTCATATCATGAATTGAAGTTGAATTTTGATCAGTGCTTTTTCTGCACCTGTTGAACTGTCATACAATTTTTCTCCTTAAATTAATATGTAAATCACATTGTTTGACTTTAATGTTCAACCAAAAATATATTATTCTTTTTCTATATTGCTGTATTTTATATGCCTATACTTTGTTGAGAATTATTGTGTATATTTTTATAAGAAATGTTAATTTGTAATTTTTAAAAAAATTTTTAATTGCTATTGAGATGGACATAATTAATCATGTTAATTGTGTTGATTGTGAGCTCCATTCTGTGTGAATAGAAACCATATCAAACAACATCAGTAGAAATGTGTTTTTATCAGACAGCTTTTGAGGTACTTCTACCTTATGAATAAAGGCTTTCTGCAGTTTGCAGCAAAAAAAAAAATAATAAGCTTTTCTGTAGATAACTTGAAGTCTTAACTTCATTGATGATCTTTAAAGCATCATCTTTTAAAAGGAAGTTACATTTTCTAGTATTAAAACCACAAGGAAAAAATGCTGCTAGCAGTAAGCCAACAGCCCTATAGCTTATAGTCCAGGGCAGGGGTGTCCCATCTTCTGGCTTCCCTGAGCCACACTGGAAGAAGAATTGTCTTGGGCCATAAATAAAATACACTAACACTAATGATAGCTGATAAGCTGAAAACAAATTGCAAAAAAATCTCATAATGTTTTAAGAAAGTTTACAGATTTACATTGAGCCGCATTCAAAGGCTTCCTGGGCCACATGAAGCCTGCGGGCCATGGATTAACAAGCTTGGTCAAGGGAATGTAGAGTACTAAAATTAGGTAAACTGTGTTCCTTAAACTAACTTTAATGAAGGGGCCACTTGTTTACTTATCATATACAAACACCCAAAAGTCATCAAAGGTGGATTTATCTTGAACCCTGTGTAAGGGGAAAACTGTTGGAAGTCCCATCAAATACCGTCATAACAAAGCTAAGGCAACAAACACACGAATTGCATTGAAGACAATTTTTACCCACTCTCCCAGCCTTCCCCGAATAACCACTCCCTTCAAAAGGTGCTTCCTGGGATGTTAGCTAAATGACCATGCACTATGAAAGTCCTTCCCTGTTCCTCTGACAGCAGAAGGAATCCTAAGGCTAGAACTGAAGAAGTCAGGGGGCCATGACAAAGTTGAAGAAAGACACCCAGGTTCCTTATTCTTCTCCTCACCAATTCCTTGCAACAATGCCTGGACAGGTCGAATACTAAGTATCATTCTGAAAGGAGCATCACAGCTAGTCTCCCCACTCTGGGAACGAGATTCTTCTCTGAGTCCCATCAATTTCATATATCTACCATAAAAACTATCAAAAAGTGTTTGTTTAATTTCAGTATTTTTATTGAGAAGTTTAGGTGAGAATTTCTCAACTCTTCATATGATCTATTAAATAACGGAAATCTCTACATTGCATAAAATTTCCCTCTACTGCTTCCCAGAGAGATAATGATTTGGCCTTGTTTTCAACGCCTTCAATGATGTGGAGCCCATTTCATTGCTAGGCAGTGCTAATACTTGAAAGCACTTTCTTAAGCTAAACTAAGTTCTGTCTTACTTTTAATAGCAACCATTTCTAGAGTCATCATGATGTGCCAGAAACTGTTACTTGAAACAATACTTCTACCCAAACCTCACAAAAATCCTACAAGGTAGACATTATGCCACTTCCTAGCTGAAGAAAATAAAGCTCAGGAAGCTTAATTTTTCTGGCTAAGATCACAGAATACTAGCATTTACACCATTCTGGCTTTTCCTAATATGCCATACTGCTTTCTACTTTGAAAGAAATTAAATTCTCAGAAATCTAAACATTTACAATTAAATAAAGTGTCATCCTTTGAAGTGTCATACCTTTGGGATGTTTGCATATGGCCTCTCTTCACACATCTGGAACAGCTGCTTTTAGGCAACAGGGCAATAAATTTTTTGTCCTCCCAGTAAATATGGGTGGTTTGGAAGAAATAGACAAGTTCCTGAGTATTAAAATCTGTCTACATAAAAGGATACATAAATCTGAATAAGGCTTTATATCTCCCTCGTCTTTTCTATGTACAAAAGTGTGTACACACCTAGACACCCACACAGCAAGAATTAGGAAGACCTGATTTTTTTATCCCCATGTAAATAATAAGGTTTCCTCCACCCACTTTCCATGGGAGACAGACAGGGTAAACTCCAATGGCGGTGGTAGGAAAATGAAGATGGAGAGGAGGGGGAAGTGAGGAAGGCATTGCAACTTTGAGGTTCTTATATACCAACACCCACTGCCAGGACGCTAGGCAACCCCCCAAGAAGCCAAAAGACTGCCCTACACCACAAAAGCCACTAGGTCCCAGGGAGAATGCAAGGTGGAATGAAGCCAGATTCTTGCCTCTAAAGGAGTCATGATTGACTGGGACAACACGAATCAACAACTCCAATAAAAGTGAGCACACTTTAGTCACCTCCATCACTGTTAACTGCAGAGTGCCCCTTAGCAGAGTGGTTAGAAGCAAGGCAAGGACATTGGGTTTGAAACCTGGCTCTACCACTAAGCTGTCCTGTCATCTGACAGAAGAGAACTGCCGACCCCACTCTGCCAGTCAAGCTGTAGTTCCTAAGCTAGATCCTTCTTGTAAACGGATTCTAAATGTTGTTTGTGAGTCTGAATGGAGCTTGCAAAGACCACCCAGGTGGGTGATCTCTAAACTATCCAACTGTCATTTTACACATTATTATTAGAAAAATCAGAAACATATCAGTCCTTCTCAATCTTCAAACCCATGTAACTTCCAGGAGTTCAGCATTTACTTGAAACCCAGAACAACATAAAAGTCCAAGACCTGAAATATCAAGTGCCAACTATCTCTGCTTAGAACTCAGGGATTTCCAAGGATGTGGAAATTTCAGTACAAAAATTAGTACAGTCCCTGGGCAAAACAGAACAGTTGGTCAACCTATCAAGACCCCCTCTTGATTAAGCAACAGACTCAAGCCCTTTCCACATATACTGATCCACACCTCCCACTCAATAGGTTTAAGAAAGAAGACCAGAGAACTCACTCAGATACATTCAGAAATAAAGCAGCTTACCAGATAAGGGAAAATGGAAGAGGAGAGTGCTATCAGTGCCAGGGGACACCTCAGAAGAAACATTTGTTCCTGGTGCCCTCCCACACACAGAAAAGAGAGCCCTGCCATGAGGCCTGATTGATGCAGCGACATTCCCTTAGCTTCAATAAGCAGCAGCAATACGTTTCTATAAAGTTGCAACCTTCTCTTCTAAAATAAAAATACAACAATAAATTTCTGAAAAGTTAAGCATATATATCATTCTAGGGCACAATTTTGAAATACACCTACTCTGTGTCCAGAGAACACTGCAAAGGCAAATTAAATTAACTGTCAAAGATGAATATATAAATATTCATCCCTTCAGCAAAATGTATGTTGAGGGCCTACTACATGCAAGACTCTATGCAGGGCTCTGCGGACCCACAGAGATGTGAAGGACTCAAGTCTTGTCTGTTAGGCATCTTATTTAAATCCTCCACTATGTTCATAACATTCGCTTCCCAGTTTGTGGCTATTCTAACCTGTGTAGACGTGTTCTCCAGGGCTTGGGCCATGCACAGAAAACATTCAGTAATTCAATTGCCTCATTTACCATCACTCCCTGAGGAAGAAACCATAGCCAATGAATTTTTAATGCGTTCAGCTTACATTTTCTTCTTTGGGAGCTTATTTCTGTCTACCAATATAGCTTAGGCATCAGGTAGCACAGATATATTAAAGACAAATGAAGGTAGAAACCCCAACAGGAGGAAAATTATTGTTTTAGCCATTACCTAGCACTTCTTGTATTGAATCAGTACTGACACCATTTTTCCCCTCCTAATTCATTATCATTACCTTAGCTCTAAAGTCTTTATGGCTTTATTCTGCACCTGGAGTAGGAACCACCCTCTCAGAATTCAAGCAGAGAACATCAAGTGGACCAAACCACACAGATCAGAATAACACACTCCTATCTTTTATCTGACATCTCCTTTTTTTCAGCTAAACTCAGACGCCACTCTATTGTTTTAGCTGATGCTGCCTGACAGGGAAGATGACTGATTCAAGTGACAGAAGGGGTTTCAATAGAGAGAGAAGCCTGTTTAAGCTCTGGCCTGTCTGCTCCAGTAAATCTCTGGTTTTATCAGCTAGGTGCAACTGGCTCATTTCCACTAGATCGGTGGCAGTCCATCTCTTTCGAGCCCCTTGTCAGGGAAGCCTTCAGGTGCCACAGCATGCCAGGGTTGATATAAGTCAAACCTGGTGTGAACAAGGATTAACCTCTAAGATTGCATGAGACTCCCTTTCAGTCTATTCCAGGCAGGGACACGAGAAACTATAAACTCGATTAAACAAGGTAAACTTTCCTGTGTTCTTCTGCAGCAAGCATCTCATTTGCATTCCTTCAGCAGTTTGAATAAACATAACCATTGACCTGGGCAGCTCTTCCTGAGAGACCCCAGAGCTGGCACACGGTGTGAGGAGGAATAATTTCAATGTCGTCGTGGCAAAACTGGACAGCCTGTCAGAAACATGAAAACGGCTTTTGAAATCTGCATGTCTGTGTGAAGGTATAAAATATTTATACCTCAGATTAAAATATTTTATTGAATTAATATTGATTTACTATTAATTTTTAAATAGATTCATATTTCATGAGACACTCACAATGAACCCACCAATTGGGCCTCAGTGAGTGAAACCAATTACACAAATCGTTAAGGAAGCAACCAAGAAAGCAACTCTCAATGCCTGGGGAGAGACAAAAGGAATGTGAAAATCTGGCTTTATGATAAAATAAACATAATGTCTATATGCAACTGAAAGAAATACCTCATCGCACTGCTCACTTTTATGTAGGCTTTTTCTTTGTAATGTATAGCAGTGGGGTAGCCCTTGGCCAATTTTTTTTTTCCTTTTTTAAGAAAGTGATCTACGTTTGGCCTCACATTTGAAAACTTCACTGCAGTGACTTTTTTTTCAAAACAGCAATTAATTCTTTCCTTCCAAGAGGAAACTGTAATAATAATAGCTACTGAAAAGTGAAGCTTCGTTAAGAGTTTCTCCCTCTAGTATTGGGCAAAGCCCTTCAGGAAAGTGCTGACAGCTAAAAACAAAAGACATTGATTGCTGTGCTCAATTAGCATCTTCAGACACAAAGCGATGGTGGCTAAGATGAGGCCTCCCAAGTGCTTTTGTACCTGCTCCATTTCAATCTGAGTCCAGAAACTTAACTGTTCCTCCCTCAGCTCTGCTATTATGCTTTCCATAATCATACCTGTATTTTTGTTTTGAAAACTCATATCACCATCATTTCACTAAGTTCCCTTTTGGTAGGAAAATGTTTTCTAATTTATACAAGGCCTTTATACAGCCTAAGCAACAGACCCAGTTCATCTTTATTCATCCTTTTCTTTTTATATCTCATTCATGTTTTCCTTTTCTTATTCAACCATTCTAAATTGGGCCGCACTTACACAGTTTATTGCAGTCAGTCCTTTTTTTGCACAAAACACCAGTATGTACAGCTACAGGACAAAATAAGGATTATTCTTCATTTTGTGATGAAGGGTTTTACTGTGAGCAAGAAGATTTTAAAAGGCATGGGAAGTCTGCAGGAGATGCTAGGCTGGGTTAGGATAGCCGCATGGGGCTAAGATGATGCCCAGGGTCTCCTAATTAGATAAAGGCATTGTTTAGCTTCAGACAATACCTGTTTACAGTTCAATAAACAACTTGTCACAGTTGCTTGCTCAAAGCAGACCTAGATGTCAATGCAAACAGTTAGTACAGAGGTAGTGAAATAAATTGGTCTCCTGAGTAAATAAATTGAGCAGCAATGTGAAACTGCCTCATCAGTACTGAGGAAGATAATCATTTATAAAGGTTTAAAATGGCGTTTCATAAGTATTGACATTTAGAGAAATGTCTTTCCCCATCTAAATGACTTACCCCCCAACCTTTTCCTTTTTCTACCAGCCACTACAAGAGAAGAAGAAAATAAAAAGAGAAGATAAAGTATTTCCAGGGTCATTCCATCAAAGTTTTTTAATGCTTTTATATAAAATTTAATAAACATCTAAAAGATGCCTGGTCTTGAATATAAATTATGAATAAGTATAGCACCTGCCTTCAAGGATTTTCCATTCTGTCATCATAGAATGAAATCAGACAGAAAGATAAGACAGGTGGAAAGGTCATTTGGCCAAATGCCTGGGTTTTGTTGTTGTTTCTTATTGACGAGTGATGAAGGAGAAACCAATAGAAGCAAGAACAGAATAGAGGTGTGTGCCTAGAAACCATTGTCAGGGAGGTGAAGCAAGGGTGGTGGGAAGAAGAAATGAGGTGACACTGTTTGGTGACTTCTTTTATGGGGCTAATGACTGCACATAATGGCATTCCCTTTCCCAAAGATCTTTGAAAGTCCTGGGAGATTCAGCTGAACAACTGAATGCAAAGATTTTACAACAAGTTATTACACATGCAAATAGAGATGTCTCAGAGACCCTGTCAGAGACCCTCATGCACACGTAAACACCAGGAAGCACAGTGGCAAATTCCAATTATTTGAATTTTGTAAGAGAAGAAGGCATTAACATTTACTCACAGGCAGCTTACAATCTTGGCTATGGTATACAACATACACCAGCATATCAGAGCGCCAGAAAGACTAATCCAAAGGGATCAGCCAACTGACATGGCATTACATGGTTGGGAGAGGGAGAGCTAAATTTATAAATATATTAGAAATCAGAAATCTTGTCCTTACTA
Source organism: Pan troglodytes (assembly GCF_028858775.2). Lineage (NCBI taxonomy): Eukaryota > Metazoa > Chordata > Mammalia > Primates > Hominidae > Pan > Pan troglodytes. Next base: position 135,587,731 of record NC_072398.2, read on the forward strand.
TATTCTTTCTTCTTTCTTCTTTTTGTTCAACCCCATCTTATACCCTACCCCACAGAGCCTAAGTGAAAGAGCTCTTGCCCCCAAAATGGCAGAGCACCCACCCTCAATTAGACTCATGTAACCCTCAGAGCACTTATTTTCCAAGAACTCACTTTACCTGGCCCATTATTAAAGCCTACTGAATTCTGCCACTATGAATAACATTTATTTCCCTTTAACATTAAATTTTTTTAAATGTACACTTGGAGTTTATGGCAACAGAAGCCTTTTTTTTGAATTGAGAAAATAAAACTGGAGTGCGGTCAATACTATTATAAACCCCAATGATCCTTTCTTAAGATGCATATTTAACATCTGCCCTTGTAACTCAAACTCCCTATATTCCTGGCTCTTTACAACCACACCTGCATTTTCAAATGGAGTTCACAAACTGACTGTAAGATTTCTTTCACTGGCATTTATGTTGTGGTCACAGGCCTGAGAGCACATAATGCCAGGATTACTGCTGACCTGTCCTCCGTGGAAATCTGAGCTCAGTAGTGTCTCTACAAGATGTTAGCTTTCAATGCTACTCTAGACAAAATTGGCAGTGGATGTAGTTTTTCACTTCTATTCCCAGCTTCCATGTTCTGAGACAAAACCTCACTTATTCCATGCTTCTCAGAAGGGCCCAGTGCTCTTAGTCTTCTCCCCTTTTAGAGCCTTTTTATGGGGTGGGCGAAGGGGAGGCTCACCAATACAGAGTGAAAAGGGAAGGAATTGGTATGAAAAAACACAGGTTCCATCCCTTACTGGCTGTGTAACCTTGTTCGAGCCATGAAATCTTCTCAGCTCATATTCCTCATGTGTTAAATAGGGATAATAAAGAGATTTACTTCCTAAGGAGGATGCACATGTTACTGCTACAAAATAGATAAAGTATTTTGAAACTTAAAGGGTCAATCAGGTACTACTTTCATAATGATTATTAATTCACTCAAAAATTTAATTGAACATCTACTATTTTTGATGTTGATACAGTGATGAATAAGATGAGGTCTCTGACCTCACAGACATAATCTGATAGAGAATGTCATGGAAAGAATAATATGAATAGCATTAGATTAGAACCATAACAGGTATTAATCAAGTGTTATGGGGCCACAGATATGGAAGTAATTATTTTGGAGGCAAATCATGGAAACTGGGTTATTATTAAAAATATATATAATTGACAAAATATTAAGCCCTATCACTTAGTAAGGGAATATAGATATTAACTGTAGTCAAAGTCTGAAGCTTAAGGAATAAATTCTTAGGCTTGAATTTTAAGTCTCAACCAGGAAAGAAGGGAAGTGAATGAGGACTACCAAGTCCTAGTCGGCTCTTGTCCCGTGCCTTCAAGTCATATGGAGATGGTCACTTCAGCTAAGGCAGACTCCCCTGACTTTTAACCATGGACTTGACTGGTTGGAAGCACCTTACATCATTTTACACCACTCCCCTTTCTTTGGCTACATTTTTTGGACCTTGATTCAACCACACCAACTGAAAAAAAGATTCACTTCAGATGATGAACCAATTTCTGGTGTAAAGGTTTGGAAAGTCCTTCAGGGAAGGTATCTGAGCAGACTTCTCATCATCTCACTCATATGTCAGTGATCTCCAAACTCTTCTGATTTATAAACACCTTCTACCTGAGCTTACCAATGCCTATGAGGTTAACTACTGACCACTTATGTGGGTGAACTACCTATGGAGCTCTAACCAGACCACACAGTCAACTCCAAAGCCAAACTCATTTCCGAAACGTCAGATCTGCTCTCCTCCTATCTTTCCTTCTCTCTGTTGAAGACACCATCACCTACTCCTTTACTAAAGTCAGAAAGCAAAAAGCTATTCTTTAATCCTCCCTTTATCTTACCTTCCTCTGTCTCCCAGACCCATTAACTAAGCCTTTTCAATTTTATATCATTATCGTTTCTTATACCTACATCCTCCTCTCCTTCCTCCTTTTATCACCAGAGTTCAGCCTGCATTCACCTTTTATCTAAACTTGGAAATAGTCACCCAACTGTCTCTTGAGCTCTCATCTCACTTCCTCTAAGTCATTTTCCAAATGCTACCAAAGTGACAGTGATCTTTAAAATCCAAGAGAGATCATGTAACCTTCCTTCTTAAAATCCTTCAAAGGTTTTTCACAGTTCATAGAGAAAAGAGTAAAATTCTTAAAATGACATAGAAGACCCTAAATTATCTAGCCTAGCAGTTGTCTTGACCTCAAAATTTTTACAACTCTCTGACTCTCCTGTGTGGTTTCATAACTTCCTGGCTTTTCTCTTAGTGGATCCCTTTGTCTGAAAAGCCGACCTCCTATCCCCAACCTCCTTTCCTAACAAATACCCACTCATTTACCAACACTCATTCCATACACCCCTTTCTCTAGGAATTCTTTATTTTATCAGACTCCAGAGACAAAACTGAACATCCTTTGTGTTCTCTTCCTGCACTTTGTCCAGATATCTAAAACCTGTTTTCCTCCTCCTGGAGAGAAAGTTCCTTAATGACAAAGACCATATCACTGTATTTCACATATCCAGAACCTAGCACAGTATCTGGCACACATCTGGTGCTTAATCAATGTTGACTGAATGAATTACACAACCTATTCCAGGAAAAGGAGTTTCATGTATCACAAACGCCTAGATTATTGTCTGGCATATGGTAAGTACTCTATAGATATTTGTTAAATGAATAAATAGATGAGTCATTTTATTCTTTGCCAGTGAACTGAAGATTTGGTCACTATTCTCAATGCAATCCTTCTTTATATATTTTTTCTCTAATATAACAATGCCCACAGCAGGCTAAGTCAGTATGTATTATACCACTATCAAATGCTGACACAGATAAGAGATGGCCTTGCTGGCTAATTGTTTCACTATTGAGAGCTCCTTGGGGGCTTCCTTCTTAGTGTCAACCTTCTAAAATATATTCCTAAGGACTTAAAACTAAAAACTGCTTTTTTCTTTTTTTTTTTTTACTCAACTGCTGAACAACAACTAAACTAAGGCAGAGAAAATTCTACTAACCCAGGGAGGAAACATCACACAAAATCTATTTTTAGTATGTTTAGATCTCTGAGATTTACATAAAATCAGGGTTCACCTTATGAGAGTGCAGAACAGAACTACTTTCTGCAGGTGACATGAATTGTCAAATATTTCCTACTACTGGCATGCTAGAATGCCGAAATTTCTATTCAAAAATGATAACCTTTGGCTTCTCAATTTTTAAGAGAATCCTTTTAAAATGCAAATACTCCTAGGTAGAAGCAGGGTTGGTATCTTGCTTATATACATGATCAATAAGGCCAGGGTTGTTGTTTATAGCTGGCATTGGTTTTGATTATTCAGTTCTAGTTTATTACCAGATGTTAAATATATAGCCTATTACCACAGCCCAGAAGGAACCCCACCTTGAGCCTCACCTTCATAGATTTAGAACTGAAAGAGGTTTATAGATCATCTAGTTCAACTCCTACATTACATTTATGAGCTTCATTTTTTCATGCATATATTTATATATCCATTCATTCAACCAATATTTACTGAAGACCTATTATGCACCAAACACTCCTTTAGGAACTTGGGGTACAGGAATAAACTAAACAGATGAAAATCCAACCCTTCATGTAGCTTACATGGTAATGGAGGGAGACATGCAACCAACAATACATAAGTAAAATGTGTTTTTTACCTGATTGCTTGGGTTTGCCAAATGCTGATTAGTGCTATGAATAAAAATGTAATAGGGAAGAGGGATAAGACTTGCTAGGAAGGAAGTTGAAATGGTTACAGTTTTAATATCAGTGATCAAGGAGGTCCTCATTGAGAAAGTGATATTTGAGAGAAGACTAGGAGGGGAAGAAGCAAACTGTGCAAATATCTGAGCAAAAGGGATATCCTAAGCAGAGAGAAAAGTAAGTACAGTGATCAAGAATTTGTCTGATTTGTAAAAAAAAAAAAAAAAAATGAGTACAGTGAGTTAAGTATAGAATGGGGAAAAGGGAAGAGAATAGGAGATAAGATTTTCAAAGGACAAGTGAGGGACCAGATCATCACAGAGCCCTTGTAGCCACATAAAGACAGGTGCTTACCATGAGTGAGATGGGAAGAAATTGGAAGGCTTTAAGCAGAAGAATGACATGCTCTGCTTACATTCTTAAAAGATCACTCTGCTTCTATGTTAAGAATAGACTGAAGTTGGGGAGGCTAGGAGCAGATAAAACAGCAGGAGGTTATTGCATAAACCAAGGTGAGAGGTGACAGTGGTTTGGACTAGAGAACTAGTCATAAGAGCTGATGAGATGTGGGCAGATTCTGGATATATTTTAATAGTAGAGCCAATGGGATTTGCTAGCAGTTTGATTATGAGAAATAAGAGAAAGAAAAAAAAATTAGAAGAATAACTGTGGGGGATTTTTAGCCTGAGCAGCTGGAAGGATGGTGCTTTCATCAACTGAAATGGGAAAACTGAGGAAAGAGTACATTTAGGGGAATGGTGATAATCTGGAGCTCAATTTGGGGCATTTTAAATGTTAAGTACCTATTAGATATCCAAAGAGAGGAGGTGACTAGTCAGTTGAATAAGCAGATAAGGAAATGGATACTCAGAGAAGTTTGAATTTCATCAGGTTATCCTATCACAAAAGCACTATCAGAGTGGGGTACAAAATAGCATCCACTAGGCAGGGAAGAAGAAAGATCCCTAAAAGGTAAAGTGAGACATAGATAAAAACAAGTTCTTCCTTCCTCACAATTTGGCCAGGAAAAGGAAGGCAGACCAGATGAAAGCTCATAAATCAGAAGATAATTGAAAAATGCTGCCCAATTGCTAGTTGCTAATATGTCTCCCACTAAATTCCCAATTGCATCTACTAATTTTTTGTTTAGCATTAAACATTCTTTAAATGGAAGTCTGGTGAGAATGTAAAGAGAGAATGAGTAGAAGCTAACATAGCAGAATCTAGTTAAGCTGCTCTATCCACATGGCTGCAGACACTCCCTGGATACCAAATCTCAGAACAGCTTGGAGTTCCCAGTGGTGGCTCTAAGAGTCTAGACTGGGAACAAAACCTGTCCAAGATGTGCAAAACAGGTGGGATTGAATGGATGATACATGAGGGAGTGGGAAGAACTTGCCCATTTGGTGATCTTTTCCCAAAGCATATCTGGGGAAAAATGAGGTTCTGGACTACTCATGTGATGACAATATTCTTTTACAGAAATTTAAGACTGCCCAATTCCAAAGCTGCAAACCTTTAGGAAGTCACTTGGTCCAGCTCTGGCCTGGAGCAAATCTTATAGAACAACTATAAACTGGAGCATATTTATCAGATTTGCCAAGCAAACAGGGAAGAGGGGTAGAAAGAGAGAATGGACCATTATCAGTGACCTGAAGGAGACTTCTAGCTATCCAACCTATGTACAGCCTCCATTCCCACGTAGCCAATTGGTCTCTGGGGGTTCGAAGTAGATGATACCAAGTGATTTCAACTTTCAAGCCTTCTTCCCATTAAAATCCATCAATCAAAAATCTGCATATCTCGGGTACTTTTAAAATACTAGAATATCCAATTCATACCAGGGACCAGCCACTTACAGGGAAGAGGTAGTACAGGGATCTGAACCAGGTATGATCACCCTCTTCGTTCAATGGCAAGAATTTAAAAGGGTGATTTAAAAAGTGGTGTCTACAAAAAAACCCCATAAAACAAAATCATGCTGTGCCAGTTTGTTTACCTACTGTCTCTCAGTGCCAAGTCGACCCATCCATACTCCGCTCCTTTGTACTGTATTTTCAATATTCCCTTGCCAGATGGATTCCTGTTAGCCTCTGTCAATGAAAGGGACTGGTGTAAAATTGAAAGACAGGAGGAGGAAAGAATAAACTTCCCTTCTATTTACAGTTCCTGTACATTTCCCTCCAACCACAGAAAACAGCCACAGTACCAATGATGCTTCACCCCTTAGAGACACAACCACCAGCCTGCTGTGCCTCTTCAGTGACAGAGTACTAGTGACACCATGCCCTTTTCATAGAGCACCAGCCTCATATCATCTCTCCGTCAGAAGTCTGAACACTAGCCACATGGCAGCCTCGTTAGAGATCCCCCCAACAGCTGCAGGATACCTGTCACTCTGACGTCAAAGAACTGGCACACAGATCAATCCCCTGAGCTCCTAGATATACCAGCACCCTTTTATTCATTCATCCCCAGTAGTAGCTACTTACCACAGGTACCGATATTGGGCTCACAATGGCATTCCCCTTTTGCTCTTTCAGCCTCCCAAAACCAGTGTGTGATGGTTTTAAAATATATCACAAAATTATTGACATTCTTCTCTCCAAAAGATGGACCCTAATTCATCTCTCCTTGAATGTGGGCTGGACTTAGTGACTTGCTTCCAATGAGTAGAATACAATAGAAGTGATGGTATGTAGTTAGGTCATAAAAGATATCACAGCTTCCTCCTGCTCTCTCTCTCTTTTAGATCACTCTTTTTGGGGGATGTCAACTGCTATGTCATGAGGACACTCAAACAGCCCTGTAGAGGGGACCATGTGGCAAGAGACTGGAGGCCTTTTGCTAACTGCCAGCAAGAAACTGAGGCCTCCTGCCAATAGCCATGTGAGTGAGCCATCTTGGAAGCAGATCCTCCATCTCTAGTCAATGCTTCAGATGACTCCAGTCCCATCCAACAGTTTGACTGCAACCTGATGAGAGACTCTAACCTGCTCCTGGATTCTTGAACCTCAGGAACTGTGAGATAATAAATGTTTATTGTCTTAAGCCACTAAATTCTGATGTAACTGGTTATACCACAACAGATAATAGATCAAGTCTTCAATTAAAGTCCTCCTTTGAAATATCTATCATGGTTGGTTTCTGGACCTTGATTGATAGAGTACTTGGTACCATGAATGGTCCCAGGAAACTGATCCTCAAAGATAGGATTCTGTAATTAGGTTATTTACCTCTTTAACTTGAGCATAGCTATAATCTCTTTGCTCATAGCAAATGGGATACTGTTAATCTGTAGCAAGCAATTGTATCAAGATGACTTCAATTATTATCTGTGGCTGCTTGGAATGAATTGTCTATTGAAGGCAAGACTTTGAGTGACAAAGTGGCTGAAGAACTTGACAGTTACAGTAATAAGCACAACTACAAGAACTGAGATCAGTCATAGAGTACCAGAAAATGTCTTTGGTAACTTTTAAGAACCTCTTATTTTCTGGAGTCATAAAGCAGATATGACTAAAAATCAAACCCAAAATACAATCATGTGAATTGCAGGATTACAATATAAGATGAATTCACAGATGGACTAAGTTTCTGTGTGAAAGTTCAGACATTATTTGGAAGGAATAGGTGCCTAAGACTTGAGAGGAAGACATTTTGTTAGACTCAGTCAAGTTTGAGTATTTTCAATCTAATATCCCTGTGCCTCACTTGTCAGCAGAAGCGGCCCCCAATATGTTGAAAAGAGTAGCTTCCCCTTTCTTGAATATCTTGTGATAACCTCATGTAAGGTTGCTGCCTTCACAAAGGGTGCCTATTCTCCCCACTACCTTCACTGCCTCAAGACCTATAATGACAGTCAGATCTCAACCTGCTCCAAAGAGAAAAGTGGCCTGTCATAGCTGGGGGAAGAGAGTTTGTACTCCAAAAGAATAGCAAGATTTTCAAAATATACATTGGCCAAAGAAAATCCCTAAAAGGAAAAGTAAGACAGAGACAAAGACAAGTTCTGCCTTCCTCACAGTCTGGCCAGGAAAGAAAAGGACAGACCAGATGGAAGCTTATAAATCAGAAGAGGAATTGAAAAATGCCACCCACTTGCTAGTTTCTAATTTTTTTCCATTAAATTCCTAATTGTGTCTACTAAATTTATTTTAGCATTAAACATTCTTTAAATGGAAGTCTGGTGAGAACATAAATAGATGTGAGAGTGGTTTCTACGGCTATGAGACCCAGAAGGATAAAATATAATGTTGGATCAAATCAAATGTATTATTATGGTTTACCTGACCAGAGAATAAAGGAACTGTGTGGATTTCCAGCAGGCTGGCTGATTATCTGACATGTAGACTGAAAGGCAACTCAATTCAATCGTGATGAGATGTCAGAACTTCCTTGGCATAAAACAGAAGAAAGGACTGAAAGCTTAGAAAGATAGGAACACTTCAGAGAACCTGAACACCCACCCCCACTGTGTTCCTTGAGAGAGTCCAAGTACACTCCCTCCACTAAGGCATTAATGAGGGTGTGTTAACCTCCTGGAAGAGCCCCGTGGCTGGTGGCTGTCTTTGGTAAGCTAGGGATAGTAGTGGGAAATGCCACCATTGAAATGGGCTTCCTGATTTTAAAGTGGATGGTAGAATTCTGGAATGTTAGGGGCCAAATAGCAGCATTTAACCGCTAAAAACAAGGTAAGCATAATTACCATAATAAGCAATCATGTTTGACCCGCAAGTAGTCAGTAGTGGTTAACTGATCACGAGGTTTCAATAAAACAAGTAGGCAACCTACTAAATCATGATTATATACAATATAATTATAATCAGAAGAGCTGTCTATAGGTTTAGTAAGCAGAAATCTGACATGGATCACCACAGTGGTGAAGCACAACTTTTCACCCAGCTCAGCCCTAAGCAAGCTCATGAGATCAGAGTTCTTAGTCTTTGCAAAGGCTCATTCAACACTGCCAAAATTATATTCTGGAATAGTCCTCTAAGCCTTCCAGAAGGGTGGGTCCAATTTAATTCTCCTTTTTTGGTCCGTTTAATAGGCAAAAGGATTCTCTTTTTGGCCTGTGTAAAAGGCAAAAGGATCATGGGTTCTTGTAAATTTAATCAGGAGGCAATTCCAATTGCAGCAGCTGCACCAGATATAATATATTTAAAAGGATACATTAATATCGCCTCTGGATTCTGTTATGTAGCTATGGGTCTGGCAAATGCCTTTTCATCCCTATCAAATTGCAAGTCCCACAAAAAAGTAATTTGTTTTTACCTAGCAGGGATAACAATGTACCTTCACAATCTTGCTTCAGGGCTAAGTCACTATCTAACACAATCTAACACACAAAGGTCTTACTCATCTTTACGTTTTACAGAATATCACAATGTCAATTAGATTGATTAAATCATGCTTATGAGCAGAAACTGGCAAGAATTTTACATGTCTTAGTAGCATGCATCCCCAAAGGGGAAAAAACACACACACACAAATTTTCAGGGATCTGCAATTTAACTGAATCTTTTAGATACCCAACTGGCCTACTGATACCATTGACCATAGAGAATCCATCAAGTAGGTCGGAAATAGATCATCGCAAGTAATTTCAACTATTCAAGCCTTCATCTTATTAAAATCTCTTAGTCTGCTCAAGCTGCTATAACAAAATACTTAAGGCTGAGTAATTTGTAAGTAATAGAAATTTATTTTTCACAATTTTAGAAACTGAGAAGTCAGAGATCAAGGTTCCAGCAGGCACATTCAGTGTCCAGTGAGGGCTCACTCTACTACCCAGGATGGTGCCTTGTTGCTACATCTTCTCCTGGCAAAAGGGAAGAAGGGCAGAAGGGCAGAAAGGACAAACTTACTCCCTCAAGCTCCTTTATAAAGGCATTAAGGAGGCATTCAGGAGGTCAGAGTGCTCATGGCCTAATCACCTCCTAAGGGCCCGATCTCTTAGTACTATTGCACTGGGGATTAAGTTTCAACATGAATTTTGGAGGTACACAAATATTCAAACCATAGCAAAATCCATATATCCCAAATCTGCATATCTTGGATACCCTGTATATACAGAGTGAGTCATTAATTCCTACCAAATACCAAACATTTGCTGAGACATGGTAGCTCAAGAACTTGGTCTGCATGTGATTTGTCTTCATGTTACAATGTATAGAATGAAGAAGGGTGATTTGAGTGGTAAATTGCAGGGGATGGAGATCGCACCACCAAAGTAAATCAATAGGCTTCATAAACTAAACAGAAGAAAATCTGTTTAGTTTATTTTCATCTGTTTAGTTTATTCCTGTGCCCCAAGTTCCTAAAGGAGTGTTTGGTGCATAATAGATCTTCAGTAAATATTGGTTGAGTGAATGAATATAGAAATATATGCATGAAAAAATGAATCTCATAAATGTAATGTAGGAGTTGAACTGGATGATCTATAAAGCCCTTTTAGTTCTAAAGTTTGTCTTCTCTGCCCTTCTGCCATGAGACGATGTAGCAACAAGGGACCATCCTGTGTAGTAAAGAGTGAGCCCTTACTGGACACTGAATCTGTCTACTGGCACCTTGATCTCTGACTTCCCAGTCTCTAAACTTGTGAGAAATAAATTTCTATTACTTATAAATCACTCAGTCTTAGGTATTTTGTTATAGCAGCTTGAGCAGAGATTGACGAAAACCCTCATCGATTTGGTCACTCCACTCCAGTCACAGCAGCCTCCTTCAGTTCCTTCACAAGCCAAATGTGTTCTTACCCAGGATTCCCACATTCATTTTTTCCTTAGCCTCAAGCACCCTTTCCCCAGCTTGGAATCTTTTTCCTTCAAGCCTTTACTTCAAGTCACTTTCTCAATTAAGCCCTCTCTGGTCACATTTAAAAGTTCAGTCCCCCTGCCTTGCTTTGCTTGTTTTCCTTAGCACATATTGCTATCTAATGGAGCAATTGCTTTTACCATTTTCTTTCCATTGTCTAGCTCCTTTTCCAGACTATAAAGTCCACAAAGACAGGAATATTTTTTCCATTACTCTATCTCCAGTCCTTAGAAAGTCATCTGGCATATAGCAGATGTTCAATAAATATCTGTTGAATGAATAAATGGACATGCGATCATGCTCAAAAACATGAGATGAAAAATGTCAGAGAGACATCTTACATAGCCTCAAATCTTCTCCCTTTCTTCCTGAGCCCCGGCAATATTTTACCTTGATCTTAAAAACATTAGATTTTATAATTTTATTTTAAGAATACCAAGTTGTTTTGAGTAAAAAGACAGATAGACCTGATAAATTATGAATGTCCTGGAAATTTCAAAAATTCTATTCCCTGCATTGTTCATAATACATTATACTTTGACATTTATTAAAATGAAAAACAAATAGAAATTAATCCAACCTTTAAAATATGAATCCTATAAATGTTATTAGACTATATTTACATCACACATTTTAAAAGTGCATATAATATTTAGCTTTAAAGTCTACTACTACTTCACTATTTGAAATTTTTATATGAATGGATATTTATTTTTGATAGTCATTAATATTTCTACAACCAATATATTTGCTAATCTAATAATACTCTTTTATTCTTTGTCCACACTACAAAAAAATTACTAATACTCCATTTTTAACTTCCTCCAAAGGGCTACTTTCTGAAAATAGACTAAGAAATTACAGCAAGCTGTTCAGGGGATAGGATTAGGGAAGTTGGAGGGCATTTAAGCCATGTAAATAACCAAAAATATATACTTTTAGTCAACATCACTGCTGGACCAAAAATTTTACCTGCATGCCCACCAACTACATGCCTGTTAATGAGCCCTTATGGACAGAGACCCTGAGAGGAGACTGAACAAAATTGACACAAAGAACTCCACATATGTGCCCCATCTGGAGTGGATTTTGGGAAAAGGGTATAGTGAGAGGACTATTTTAACATTTCAGATGTAGAGCATTTATGGGAGAATGGGGAGTAGGGCTCAAGAAAGCAACAATCAAACCAGATATATCCCAAGCAATTCGCGGTACAAACATTATCTCCTGGTGATATAAAAATTTTAAGTCAAGAATAAAATTTCCTCTTTAGCAGTTTTCAGAGTTGCATTAAGTCAATCTCTGTGGCTCAAAATAAATCACAGATAATTCAAATCACATTAGAGGAAGTCCAAATTCATTGTTTGCTGATTATTTCATGTTAAAACAATGCAATAATTTTCTTTCTCTTTCAACCCCGCATGGTTATTCTTTGTTTGAAAACATACCAGAGAATCTATATCTAAACATAAGATAAGGCAAATGTCATTTTATAAGATTTTGAGGGGCTAATGCTTACATTTTAATTAAGCTATTGAGGCTTTTATCTCCTTCAAATTTGAAGGTCCTGCTTACATATATGACTTCCTAACATATAATATATTTTATTTATTAAATTATTTTTTCTCTGTCAACCCCCCAAAAATGTAGGCTCAAAAGGGTCAGGGATTTTAGTTGTTAATGTAATTTTATTCTTTTATGTATCCTCAGCACCTAAAGCAGTGCCCAGCACATAAAAGGCACTCAATAAATATTTATGGAATAAATAAATGAATGAGTCAGTGAATTATGCTGTTAGTCTCCTAAGTATATAGATATACATAAAAAAACTTAGTAATATTCTTTGTGTAGCTACATAAAGACTGAGCATCATTAATATCTTCTTAAATGCTTGGTTTACACCAACATTTCTTAGAAGATATAATAGGTATCCCTGGCTTTCAGAAATGTATAATTCTATTAGAGCAGGAGCCCCCAAGTCCCTGGCCACTGACTGGTAGTACCGGTGGTCTGTTAGGAACCCAGTGCCACAGCAGAAGGTGAGCAGCAGGTGAGTAAGCATTAAGGCCTGAGCTCCACCTCCTGTCAGAACAGCCCGGCATGAGATTCTCATAGGAGTGCAAACCCTACTGTGAACTGCACATGCGAGGGATCTAGGTTGTGCCCTCCTTATGAGAATCTAATGCCTCACGATCTGCATTAGATCCCCCATCCCTCCCACACTGTGGAAAAATTGTCTTCCATGAAACCAGTCCCTGATGACAAAAAGGTTGGGGATGATTAGGGAATCAAAACTAAACCATGAAATAATTAAAGAATAAAGAAATATAAAATAGACCATTAAAATGTTATTAAGACTATCTATATACTGTTAGAGTTCACAGAAAGAAAAAAAAGAAAAGCAATATGACCTCCATGAAAAGCTTCATAGAGAAGATGAAATCTGAAGCAGGCCTTAAAAGAAGTATAATTTCAGCATAAAAAAAGAAAAGAGCTTACGCAAAGTTTCAAAATCATGATTCATGGTAAGGTATAATAGGAAGATAAGCTTGAAGGGAACTCAGGTGTTCACAGTGGAGAAATTAAGGGACACCAAATTATCATGCATTCTGTCAGGCTCAGGATTCATGCATTCATTGATTCACCAGAAAATACTTATGAAGTATTTACTATGTGCTAGGAATTATGCTAGGTGCTGAGGATCATGAAGTCAAAATAAATATAAAATAAATACACCCCTGCCCTCGTGAATCTTATGTTCCAGTAGGAGATACAGACAAGCAGTAAGCACATAAATAAGACCATTTGGAGAGCTACAGTGTTTTGTGAGACATAAAACATGAATGCTTGGGATAGTTTAATATTTGTTAGGATAGTCAGAGAAGGCCTTCTGAGGCAGGGACATTTGAGTTCAGTCCTTTATGAGCATAGAAAAGGGGCAATTAGTAGGCAAAAGATTTCAGCTGATTTGTGCATATGAATAGTGAAAGGGCATGCAGAAGTGATGACTGAGAAAAAGGGACTAAGGAAGCCACATCACAGAGGCTGCACAGAGGGACTTATAGGTAGTCAGGGAACTGACCTGCTGTGAAGAGGTCTCGTGAGTCCCAGAACACAGACATGGCAAGGATGAGAAAGACTGAGAGGAAATATGGGCAAAACTATGGTGATTAAATGAAACTCAGGAGCTTGTATAATCAATTCCAAAACACACAGAAAATAATAGCTAAATTTTTCCAAATTTGTTGAAAACCATAAACCCACAGATCCAAGTAGCTCAACAAAAACAATGCAGAAGAAACATGAAGAAAATCACATCAAGACACATCAAGTTGCAAAAAACTAGAGATAATAAAAAGTCATAAAAACAGGCAAAGGAAGAACAGACACATTATGTAGGGTGAAGGTGAAAAAGAATGATAGCTTGCTTCTTATCAGAAACTTTGTAAGACAGAGATAGCTGAGAGAGATTTTATAGTACTAAAAAGAGAAAGAAACAAAAATGGTCAACCTAAATTCTTTACTTCAACTATCTTTCAAAAATAATGCTTTTTAAGACAAATGAAAAAAATTAACAACTTAGATGAAATGAATAAATGCCTTGAAAGATGCAATGTAGTAAACTTCACTCAAGAAGAAATAGATTAACTGAATAGTCATCTATTCAGTCATATATATATATGTCGTATGTTAAGTTATATATGTTATATAATCAGTTATAAATATGTTATATATTTGGTTTTATGTATACTTTATATATATATATATATATATATATATCTTAAAGTTTTATAGGTAAAGCACTTCCCACAGAGACATACCTGGGCCCAAAGGACTTCCTTGGTGAAATCTACCAATTATTTATTAAAGAAACAAAAATTTTACACAAACTCTTCTAGGAAGTCAGAAAAAATATTATCCAGTTCATTTTATAAGTCCAGTATTACCATAAATACCAAAAACAGACAGAGACATTATAGAAGAACTATAGAAAAATGTATGTCATAAACATAGATTCAAAAATTCTCAATATAACTTTAGCAAAGTAATTATGACCAAGAAGCATTCATCCTAAAAATGCAAGGTTATTTTACCACTAAAAAAATCAGTTAAGGTCATTCACCATATTAACCAACAAAAAAGACAAATACCATCATCATCTCAATAGATTCATGAAAAGTTTTTGACAAAATCCCATACTAATCCATGAGAAAAATTCTCAGCATTATATAAATACTTCTGTCACTTGATAAAGGGCATCTACAAAAAGCTACAGGTAACACTTTTCTTAATGGTGAAAATCTAAATAATTTCCCTCTATAATTAGGAACAAGAGAAGTATAGCCATTCTCAGCACTCATATTCTTATAAGTATAATAATACTTATATTGTACTGAAGGTTTAACATAGTGTAGAAAGGAAAAAAATGAGAAAATGTTTAAAATAGAAAAGTAAAACTTTATTTTTACACAAGTGATATGATCATCCATGTAGAAAGTTCTAGCAAATAGAATAAATAGGTAGATTTTAGTAAGTTCACAGGATATAAAATCCCTATATAAATTTATTTCTATATACTACCAGCAAATAATTGATTTTTTTTTAAAACAGAGACACTGCCACCTGCAATCACTTAAAAATATGAAATACTTTGGGATAAACTTAACAAAATATGTGCAAGAAATGTACACTGAAAACTATAAAACTTTTCTGTGGGAAATTAAAAAGACCTAAGAAAGAGAAGAGTGATACTCATGCTCATGAGTCAAACAACCCAATATTAAGATGTAAATTCTTCCCAAATTGATCTATAGATTCATCACAATCTCAATCAAAATTCCAGTAGGCTTTTTGTGGAAATTAACAAGCTCTTCCTAAAACTTACAAGGAAAATCAAAGAATCTAAAATTGCCAAAATAATTTTGAAAAGAAGAACAAATTTGCAGGATTCACATTACTTGACTTCAAGATGTCATTTGAAACTATAATAATCAAGACAGTTCAGTAGTGTTAGAGATAGACAAACAGAGCAAAGAAATCAAAGAGAGTGTCCAGAAATAGACTTACATATGTATGGTCAATTAATTTTTGACAAAGGTGACAGTAATTCACTAGGGGAAGGACTGTCTTTTCAACAAATGATGTTAAAACTATTAGATATTCACGTGCAAGAAAAAACAAATACACCTTGACCCATATTGTATATCACACCAAAGAAAAGCTAACTGAAAATGGGTAACAGACCTAAATGTAGGAGCTAAAACTATAATATTTCTAGAAAACAATTTAAAAGAAAAATCTTTGTGACCAAGTTTAGAAAAAAATTCTTGCATAGGATACAAAAAAGATAAACAGTTTTTAAAACTGCTAAAATAGACTTCACCAAAATGGAAAACATTCACTCTTCAAGGCTGGGTGTGGTGGCTCACACCTGTAATCCCAACACTTGGGGAAGCTGAGGCAGGTGGATCACCTGAGGTCAACAGTTTGAGACCAGGCTGACCAACATGGTGAAACCCCATCTCTACTAAAAATAAAAAATTTGCCAGGCATGGTGGTGCATGCCTGTAATCCCAGTTACTTGGGAGGCTGAGACAGGAGAATTGCTTGAACCCAGGAGGTGGAGGTTACAGTGAGCCGAGATCGCACCATTGGACTCTAGCCTGGGCAACAAGAGTGAAACTCCATCTTAAAAAAAAAAAAATTGCTCTTCAAAAGATACCATTAAGAAAGTGAAAATTTATGCCATACACTGGGGGAATATATTTTCAAAATATATATCTGATAAAGAACTTTTATCCAGGATAAAGAACTGCTACAACTCAATAACAAGAAGACACACAACCTGACTTTTTTTATTGAGCAAAAGAATTGAAAGGACATTTCCACAAAGCAGATGTTCAATGGTAAATAAGCGCATTAAAAAATGTTCAACCCCGTTAGCAGGAAAGTGAAGATTACAGCAACAGTGAGATACCAAGGTGCATCCACTGAATGTGACACTATTGGGTGATGGCAGTAGTAGGGAGCAACTGGAATTCTCATACATTGTTGGTGAGAAGAGAAAGTAGTATTGCCACTTTAGAAAACAGTTGGGAAGTTTCTGATAAAGTTAAACACTTATTCTAATTTCCAGAAATCATTACTCCTAGGTATTTACCCAGGAGAAATAAAACATAGGTTCACACAAAACCCATATGTGAATGTTTATAGTAGCTTTATTCGTAATAGCCAAAAACTGGAAACAACCCTAATGTCCATCAACTGATGAATAGATCAACAAACGTTAGCACAACCAATTTAAGTAATACTTCTCTTCAATAAAAGAAAAAAAAAACTCTTGTGACAACAAGTTGAACAGTGATTCCCACTGGCATAGAGTGGATGGGAGAGGATGAACTGTGAAAAGGAACTTGGGGATCTTTCGCGGCTACAGAAATGTAGCTGTATCATGATTATAATAACAGTTACTGATGTAGTTTGGATATGTGCACCCACCCAAATCTCAGGTTGTATTGTAATCCCCAGTGTTGGAGGTGAGGCCTGGTGGGAGATGGTTGGATCATGGGGGAGATTTCTCATGAATGGTTTAGCACCGCCCACTTGGTGCTGTTCTCAGGATAATGAAAGAGTTCTTGCAAGATCCTGTGTTTAAAGGCGTGTGGCACCTCCCCCGACCTCTCTTGCTCCTGCTCCAGCCATGTGACATGCCTCCTCCCACTTTACCTTCTACTTAATTATAAGTTTTCTGAGGCCTCCTCAGAAGCCAAGCAGATGCCAGCAGCGTGTTTCTTGTACAGCCTGCAGAACCATGAGCCAATTAAACCTCTTTTCATTATAAATTACCCGGTCTCAGGTATTTCTTTCTAGCAATGTGAGAACAGACTAATACACAGTATACAGTTACCAACTTATACTGTACACTTAAAATTGATGAACGTTATTTTATGTTATTTATACCTCAAAAATATACAAAAAAATATAGTTCATGTGTCTTTTGTTCAATGCTCTGAACCTCTTGATTGCCAGGACTATGTATCACTAATGCTTGTCATAGTCCTCAAAACATAATAGATATTTAATAAAAAAAGAAATAAGTGAATGAATGAATGAGCAGTTGGCACAGAACTCAATTTCCTATGGAACTCAATCAGAAACCATAAAAAGAATGCCCTAAAAAAACCCTATGTTTGCCTTAAATCCTGGAAACACTTCTACACTAGGATCACTGAGGTTCTTGGAGGACATTTGGAACTTCATACAGTGTCTTGCTTTCTTGCCAGTCAGTTCTTTATAAGACATTGTGCTGCCTGATGACAGGTTTTTTCCTTAGCTTTGGCTTCTGTCCAGTAAAAACTCCTGGCAAGACTTTACACAACCTAAAGTATATAGATATCCTTATTACTACTCTAAACTCCTAAAATTTCATTTCATTTATTGGTCAGTTTTCTAAATGACAGTCTCCAGGAACTTGTATCATCATGTTTCTTTGGCAATTTTAGATACTTGTTTGGATGACCTGGGAATAAAGTTTGATTCCAAGGTGAATCACTTCATATATAATTCAATTTTTAATAACCCCAAATAAAGTATTTTAGCTACTTTCTCCTCAAAAAACTAATTTTGGTTGTCAACAAAGCCTGAGCCAGCAACATAGAATTTAAACTTTGTTTTTTATTTTAAAAAACTTTTAAGCCTTTTTCCCTCACAACAGCGATATATATGTTGCACAAATATAAATCAAAGTTCCAAAGGAACAGCTTCTTTAGACCTATGATATTCTGCCTTTTGAGAGTGATGCACATCACATGTGCTACTTGGGCTCCTTCAGCCATTTACACCACAGCTATTATTAATGAAGAACTAAGCTGCCAGTAGCAGATCAAGCATTAGTAGTCATCAGATCTATAACCAGACTTACTCACCCCTGGTCCTGTGGCTGAGCACGACCCAACTCAATCCTGTGGGCAACCAAGAGGATGTGTTTTCTGTGGTCACACCCCGATGTATGAACCACAACCATGCAGAAGCGTCCATTAAATGGCAAGTTATAGTCACAGAAAGATTTGTTATTAGAAAATGTCCTCTTTTACATCAGAAGAGTAGAAAGCCTGTCACAGATGGGAGATCTACTCTGGCATAAACTCATATGGTTGTTCACAAAGAAATGCCTTGAGGTCACCTCAAAACAGGTAGAGTTTGGTCCTTTGGGCTGATATTCTCTCAAAGGAGTCATTAAAGTATTGGCCTGTTATCTACCACAAGATACACATGGAGAACCGTGGGAACTGATTTCCAAGAGAATAAGTCCAGATTTAGTAACAGGTCTATAAACCTTAGAGGTATGTAACTGAATTGGGGCAGAAATTTGGATCTGTTGAATTGTTCAATAAACATTTAACAAAACCTTTAATTGAAATAAATATGAGGTCCATATAAAATATCCTCCGCCTGTAGCTGCTCAGGAGCTTATAATTTGCATATTTCTCTTCCAGGGACATGGGCACTGCACTGTCTCATTACACATGACCTTCTTCATGGGCCTGAATATTCTTGTATGCTACCCAAAGAAACTAGCTTGGAATGTAATGAAAATCTGGATGCCCAGAAACTGAAGGAGAAAGTAGTAGCCCTTTCATTATTTCAAACTTTCTTAGAAAACTTGGAGCTTTTTACTTATTGGCTGATGTGAAAACAGACTGGACAGCCAAGTACAGCATAACCTCAGCCCTCGAAAGAGCTAAGCTGAACACCTGTTAAACCTCCAAATTAAAGAATGTGAAAATGTTTGCACAGTTTCCTGGCATTTTTCCAGATCATATTGCCAATAGAAAATTCTAGGTTTCCTGTGTGTCTCCTCAAAATACCTTTTCAACTTTTACTACATTTTTGAGCAATGTTTGCACCAGCTTAAATACTTGCCAAAATCACATCATGAATCACTGTTTCCATGTGAAGCCTGTGAATAAGATAATTCTCACACTATAGATTCAATCTCCACCAACTTCAACATTCCACATACTAATTCATTTACATCTTACATTTTCTGGCTAATTGCTAAGGCTTTCCTATGTCTTTGTAGTTTTTATTTGATTCCAGAATAAGTTCTTATTATTTCATGAGAATTACTCTTTATGTAATAATGCTAAGTAAATAAAGAAGAGAAGGCCACTCTTTTAAGAAAAAAAACAATTTGTGTCACGTTCCACACTGTGAGAAGACATATTATAGAACAAAAGGTCACTAGAATCTGAATAGCTGATCATATTTACTTACACATTTAGTGTCCACTTAATCATTTTCTTAATGTAGAACTACAGATAGGGACATTGGTTATTTTCCTACAGCAATCACATTAACTTACTGTATAAACAAATATGTCCTCTCAAATGTGTCTTTCAGTTTATGCAGTTATTTCTTCTATTACACAATTGTTCAAATGTAAAGGTGTGCTGAAAATGAAATCATTAAATTGCATTTAAATGTGTTACATAAAATCTCTCGATACCTCTCATAGAATTATTTTTAACTTCTAAAGGAAAAAGGGAAAAATAATTTTTAAAATAGCTGAGATTTTCATGAATAAAAAAAATCGTTGGGCCACAGCAAATCCACTGGTGGCTGAATTCTGTAGAATTTGCTCAGGATATTCCTCAGCTTAGGAAAGTACAATCTCACTGTTTCAGAACTATTTATGATAAGAGAAAACCAGTAGATTAAAACAACTTAGATCAATGAGCTCCTACAGAAACAGTGGTAATATTACTACAGCTCTGAAGCAAGACACCAAGCAAATTTGATAAACTGATGCTCTTATTAATGTGTGTTTCCATTATATGAAGGTGGAGCAAGGAAGGGAGGCTCTTTAGAAATTAGTCTCCATTTGTCTTTATTTTCTAAAAGATTAATTTACTGCAGTACAATTTATATGTTAAACCTCTGCTCTCATAAAAGTTCTGCTAACATCTATTCCTAAACTAGTTTACTCCATGCTTCAACCCAGTAATTGATGAGGCTTAGAATGTCTCCATTTCTACCAGATGCGTGAGATCTTGGGTTAACACTGGAAATAATTGCACTGGAAAACACGCATGTGCATACAAAGTAGTGAAATACAGCAGGTGGGATTATGCTATGACTGAAGTACTCTACAGCCCAGAACTCCATGTTAGGACTAAAAATTCTTTCCCCCAGCTGTTGTGAAGGTTGTGAATTAAAAACTTTCAGCTGTACAGATGAGCCTCCCAGGAGATCTCATATCCAATGACTAGCATAAGACAGCCTATACAAACACAACCTCTTCCCCCAACTAGGTACAATTCTAAAATGCCAGCCAGCCATGAGCTACCCGTGGAGTTGACTGAAGCCTTATTGTGACTATTCCGTAGCCTGACTTATGCCTCCACTCAGGGCTTTGTCCTTCCTTTTGGCCACAACTGTTCATCTTGATGGCCCTCACTAAGGACCGTCTAACATGGAATCTCATCTTAGAGTCAATCAACTTCCTAGGGACCTATGGTAGGCAGAATTCTAAAATGGTCCCCAGATTTCTGACACCTAATAACCATACCTTGTGTCATCCCTTCCCCTTGAGTGCTACGGGAATCTGTGAGTGTGATGGACTGTTATTCTCATAATTAGGTTATATTATGTGGCAAAAGTAAAGAAATTTGCAGAGGCAATTAAGATCCCTAGTCAGTTGACTTTGGATTAACAAGAAGGCAAATTGCCCTGTGTGGGCCTGGCCTAATCAGGTGAGCCCTTATTAAAGAGACATTCTCATGTCACTATACTGTGAGAGAGGCATATGGCTAGGGCATGAAAGCACCTCTAGGAGCTAACAGAGACTCCCAGCCAATAGCCAGGAAGATAACGGGGCCTCAGTCCAGGGCAGTCAGCCACAGGGCCCTGCCAATAACCCAGATGAGCTCAGAAATGGGTTCTTCCCTAGTCAAGCTTCCAGATGAGAACACCTAACTTTCCAGATGATCAACACCTAAATTTCATCCTTAACTTTAGCCCAGCACCCAGATTTATGACCTACAAAAAATGTGATCATAAGTAGGCATTGTTTCAAGACACTAAAACTTTTGTAATTTGCTATGCAGCAAAAGAAAACTAACATAGGAACACAGTCTGTGAGATTATATTGATAGGAAAAACAGAATAAAGATAACCAAAGACTAGAAAGAGAGCTGAAGATGGCTACAGTAATATATAAAACTTTTTTCCCATAAAACCCCCAGAAAGGATTCAAATTTGAAATCAATCAGTATATAGAAGAGGAGGGAGCTGTGAGGCTGAAATCAGGAGGGGCCATAGGGAAAGGGCTTTGAAACAGATGGGGCAGATAGCCCCACCCCTTTCCTGTGTATATAAGACAGCTGGTAGCAGCAGTTTGCCCCAGCTGAATCCTCAGAAGTAGTCTCTAAAAGAGTGTGTTTCATCTAGAAAGGACACAAGATGAGCTAAAAATAGAGAGAGAGAGATTATCAGAGACTGCAGTAACCCTGGGCCTCTACCATGGACTTGGACCAAGGAAAAGAGAAGAACCCTCCACTCATGGAGAGAGTGACTCACATAAGTTATGATCCAAATCAGTCTCCTTTAGAGAGTAAAAGGGGACACTATTAGTAATTATGACATAACAACAGGAACAAACTGGGAAGTGTGGTCCCCCTACCAGAGAGTGGAATGGGCTAAAATATTTGAGCCCAAAGCAAAGTCTTCCTCTGGCTGTTGTGAAGGCTTCTGTCTTTTTAATCCATTCCTCATACTCTACTCTTTTAACACAATCTGCCCACATATCCAGAGTCTGCAAGCAAAGTCATAGCACTCATGGAAGACTTTGAGTAAAAAGACCTAAAATGAGCAAAGGAAGTACATGTCAGCTACCTTTGGTAAAGTCAACACAGTTCTTTATTCATTTATAAAGGAACCAAAAATATTTGTTTTTATGGAAAACCAAGGGCATGAAAAAAAATTCAAGATGAACAAACATAAGCACTGGTCTTATATGAAACACAAATGACATAATAACAAAAGAAAATGTTGAAGACATTCTAATCTCAAAAAGATTTAAGAAGCTCTGCCATGAATGAAATAAGAATAAGTGATTTACAAAAAAGGAGCAAGCCATGAACAAGAAAGAGTGCTTAGAAATTAAATACATTTGTGGCCAGGTGTGGTGGCTCATGCCTGTAATCCCAGCACTTTGGGATGCCAAGGCGGGCAGATCACCTGAGGTTGGGAGTTTGAGATCAGCCTCACCAACATGGAGAAACACTGTCTCTACTATAATACAAAATTAGCTGAGCATG
Organism: Pan troglodytes; assembly: GCF_028858775.2. Classification (NCBI taxonomy): domain Eukaryota; kingdom Metazoa; phylum Chordata; class Mammalia; order Primates; family Hominidae; genus Pan; species Pan troglodytes. Next base: position 135,610,654 of record NC_072398.2, read on the forward strand.
GTGGTACATGCCTGTAATCCCAGCTACTCAGGAGGCTGAGGCAGGAGAATCACTTGAACCCAGGAGGCAGAGGTTGCGCTGGGCAGAGATCATGCCATTGCACTCCAGTCTGGGCAACAAGAGCGAAACTCTGTCTCAAAAAAAAAAAAAAGGAAATTAAATGCATTTGCTAAAATTAAAAGCTAAATAGAAATGCTTACTAAATTGAATGGTTATGAATGACATAGAAAATATAAACAAGGAAATCTATTGGGGGAACCCACCCCCAATATTTCAACATAGGTTCTTTCTATTTTCCATAAGTGTCAGCCAGCTGAGAAATAAAGAGAGACAATACAAAGAGAGGAATTTTACAGGGGGGCTGCCGGGGGTGACATCACGTACTGGTAGGACTGTGATGCCTACCTGAGCCTCAAATCAGCAAGATTTTTATTAAGAGTTTCAAAAGGGGAGAGGGTGTAATAACAGAGAGTAGGTACAAAGATCACACGCTTCAAAGGGCAAAAAGCAGAACAAAGATCACATGCTTCTGAGGGAACAGGACAAAGGGCAAAAGCAGAACTACTGATAAGGGTCCAACAAAGATCACAAGGCAAAGGGCAAAAACCGAACTACTAATAAGTGTCCAACAAAGGTCACAAGGCAAACGGCAAAAGCAGAACTACTGATAAGGGTCTATGTTCAGCAGTGCATGTATTGTTTTGATAAACATCTTAAACAACAGAAAACAGGGTTTGAGAGCAGAGAACAGGTCTGACCACAAATTTACCAGGGTGGAGTTTTTTTCCCCACCCTAGTAAGCCTGAGGGTACTGCAGGAGACCAGGGCGTATCTCAGTCCTTATCTCAACGAGTAAGACAGACACTCCCAGAGCAGCCATTTATAGACCGCCCCCCCAGGAATGCATTCCTTTCCCAGGGTATTAATATTAATATTCCTTGCTAGGAAAAGAATTTAGTGATGTCTCTCCTACTTGCACGCCCATTTATAGGCTCTCTGCAAGAAGAAAAATATGGCTCTTTTTGCCCAACCCTGCAGGCAGTCAGACCTTATGGTTGTCTTCCCTTGTTCCCTAAAAATCGCTGTTATTCTGTTCTTTTTCAAGGTGCACTGATTTCATATTGTTCAAACACACGTTTTACAATCAATTTGTACAGTTAACACAATTATCACGGTGGTCCTGTGGTGATGTACATCCTCAGCTTACGAAGATAACAGGATTAAGAGATTAAAGTAAAGACAGGCATAAGAAATTATAAAAGTATTATTTGGGAACTGATAAATGTTCATGAAATCTTCACAATTTATGCTCCTCTGCCACGGCTCCAGTTGGTCCCTCTGTTCAGGGTCCCTGACTTCCCGCAACAGAAATCTCCCAGAATATTAAGCAAAAAGGTAAAGTGGGAAATTATGAATAATAAGATTTATGGGCTGGGTGTGGTGGCTCATACCTGTAATGCCAGCACTTTGGGAGGCCAAGGTGGGCAGATTGCTTGAGCCCAGGAGTTTGAGACCAGCCTGGGCAACACAGACCTCTATCCCTACAAAAAATGCAAAAATTAGCAGAGTATGGTAGTGCACACCTGTAAGTCCCAGCTAATTAGGAGGCTGAGGTGGGAGGATCGATTTAGCCCAGGAGGTCAAGCCTGCAGTGAGCCCTGATGGTGCCACTGCACTTCAGCTTGGGCAACAGAGTTAGACCCTATCTCAAAAACAGAATTGTGGGGGGATAATTCAGAAGTTCCAAAAGCTATTTGATAGCAGTTGCAAAAAGAGAAAACCAAGGTAATAAATAAATAAGGAGGAAAATGTCATTGAAATAAGACAGTGTCCCTGAGCTTAAATACATACTCTTTTCATATTGAAAATGCAATCTGAGTGCCAAGCACAAAGAGTAAATATCCATCCTTAGAAATCTTCTGACAAAGTTTGAGAACTTCAAATGCAAAAAGAAAATCTAAAGTTTGGTGATTTGAAGGTGGAGTAGGTTTCTTTACACATGAACTCCAAATGCTTGAAACAATGTCACAATTCTTTAGAGATTCTTAAGAAAAATGATTTTGAACCTACATTTCTAAAACCAGTTAATTATTAATCAAGTGTGAGAACAAAACTTAGACTTTTTCTGACATGCAAAAAATTTAAAAACTTACCTCCCACATATACTCTTTCTTAAAAAACAATTACTTGCATATGTATTTCTGTAAAAAAAGAATGCCATGATGAAAACATACGTCTCTTCTGTCAGTAACAAAAAAAGGAGAAATTCAGAAAAGGAAACAAACTGATTTATCAACAAGTCATTCAAGTATGAATAAAATTATGAGTTTATGAGTTATTGACTGAGTTTAAGAGACACCACCTTTTCTTGATGCTTGGAGCATTCACCACTAAATGTCACATATTTAATGACACAGGATTATATTTTTTTCCTTTTGGGGTAAAACTACTCAGCTTTTCAGTAGATGATATGTACATAATAAGGGCATTTAGTGTTTCAAATCAACTTATACATAGCACATACAAAAATTATAGATGGGAAGGTAAATGTTTTAAAATCTTACCAATATAAAAGTAATACAGAACTCTAGATACCAGAACTGGAAAATAGGATTAGTTGGGGCCTTCCTACAAAGATATTTAATTAAGCATTCTTTGAGTTATTGATTTAAACCTTATTAATTTCACCCTCCCTTGCAACAAATAAGGACAGCCAAAAGTAAATCCAAGTCACTACGGAGCCCCAGCTGTGGGTACTTGAACACATGGAGAACCAGAAATGTTATTGCAGAAATGATTTACTGCACCTCGAATGCTCCCATCCACTCCCAAGACTCTTCCATGACCTCATTTCCTTTCCCTTTTTCTCATACTTTTTTTAAATCATAGCTTCTTTAGTAAACAGCAGTGAATAATTTTTGATTCCTAGATTTCATGGCAGTCTTCATTTGTACAACCAAGTCCATACTTAGCTTTCATAATGATGTATTTCAAGTATGAGCTTTATTTTCTCATATAATAAAAGCACAGGGATCAACTCCCTAAGTTCTTTAGTGTATTAGTTACCACAACCCTAGAATTTGTAACAGATAAACCCTGAAATGTTGCTGGCCTAACATACATAGACTTATTTCTTGTTCAACAGAGGGTGATAGGGCAGCCATTTCACCTTCACCCCGTCATTCAGGGACCTAAGCTAACTGAGCCTCTGCCATCTTCAATACTTGACTCTCAGCCTCAGGCATAGACATCTAGTCAGCAGATGGTTTAAAAGAGATAGAATAGAGGATTGTGGGAAGTTTTATGGAACAGATCTAAAAGTGAGATACATCAGTCTGTCCACATTCCATTGGCCGAGACTTAGTCATATGTCCACTCCTAATTGCAAGGGAATCTGGAAAATATGAAATATAATCTAGCTTACTGCACAAGGGGACGGGGAAAACTGGTTTGGTGAACAACAAACCAGTTTGTCACAAAGAATGCTATTTAAAATGTTAACCAAAATCTGAAATACCTGCAGTGTGGTTACCACTGACTCAGCCCAATCTCATCAATTAGTGTGTAAGTAGCTGCAGGACAGGATACATGGTTTAAACATCTTTGCTTTCTTAGCACCTTCATTTGCACAACTAGGTGTTAGAGAAAGTCTTGGAGGAATTAATTTACTTAATTATATTCTAGTAGCAAAGACAAATTAATGCAGCTACCAGAGCGAAAACTAATCTCCTTTCTCAATGAAAAAATCAAGCCGAGTATTTTGAACTGATCATATTTTTATTAAAATAACTATAAGACAACGAACCCATAATTGGTTGTTCCAAATAATAGCTGAGTTAGTGATTTTCAATATTTGTTTTATTATTGAATGCAAAAGCAATGGTAAAGAGTGCAAACTATAAACATTCTCTCATTTTTCTTAAAGGAATAAAAACATGCAGGAAAAATTTAATGATACAATGAATTGGTAACTTCCTAATTTGCTACAAAAGAAGCATTTATCAGGTGATGTTTACATGTGTATGCTGCAACAAGCCATTAAAGTAATAAAACCAAGTCTCGTAAATCAACCAAGCAAATAAGTCCTCAAATATAGCAAATGTTATAGGGGTGCCTCAACCTCTGATTTGCAGATCCCAATGAAAGGATAAAAGACAGTAACAGGTGGAGATAAAATTTCAGATATAGGGATTTTAGAAACGTGTAAATTGTTGGGCGTAGTTTGTGAAACTGCAAACCAAATGAGGGTGGAGTAGCAGCGGAGAGAGTAATGCAAAAGCGATTCCAAAAAACATTCACTGTGTTTGGTAGTTTAATTATGAGCCATTACGGTATCAATTAAACAGAACCAAAGAGCATCAGAAGAAGAAGTTTGATTATGTGAAGAAGTATGTGGGTACAAAAAAATTACCTTTGATAGATACATAAAACAAACACCCATTATCAAACAGTGATTATTTAAACATGAATATCATAAAGAAGATACCAAAAGTGAGAGCCAGGGAGTAGAGTTATTTAAAATTTCAGTGGAGAGTCACAGTTACTAGTAAAGACAAGGTCTATGATATGAGCCTGGGCTGAGATGGCATTGAGGACAAGATGGTTGAAGAGGAGAAGACCAGGAACTCAGAGGAAAGGATTATATATGAGAATCATCACATCATCAAGAAAGTTGACAAGACTGATGCTGAAGGACTGACATTGAGCCAGGTACTAAAAATCTCCAGACACAAGGGACTCAGGGCTCCACAGATAACCACAACTCGAAGAGATAATATGTGAGTGGTGGAGCATCAGATCCAAAGTTCGATTTTCCTTTATCGGGGACGGGGTGAGAATGGTTTGCAAACACCAATAAAAACACAAGGGGGTAGAAAAGGAATGTGAGACAAAATAGGCACCAAATGACAAGGCTGGGAGGGAAAGCAGTGTCCCCAGGGAAAGCTTGGAAAATGTAGCAGATTTTGCTAATGATGGACTGTTGTGTTCTCTTCATGTGAATAGACTTGAGTTGGTGGAATGCATTCAGTAAAGGGTGTTTCATGATCCTTCCATGACTGAGCAGTACGTTCAAAAGTGCTAACAGAACGAAACATGCGTGGGTCTGCTTTCCTCAAGCTCTTTTGTCCTTTGAGGAAGAAGAGCCCTATAAAATTTGAAGCCTGGACACCCAGGCTTGTAAGTCTAAAGAAAGAAAATGGCATTTCAGAGGCCAATTGTGACATATCACATTTTAAATTTTACTTGCTTTTGTTTTATATTTGGGAAGTGCTTAGCTTTTTGAATGGAAGTGTGGGGCTCAAGTAGTGATTAGGCCATCAAATGATGACAGCTAAATAGATCAGCACACTAGCTGGACTGCTGGATTAAATCAGGCAGATTTCATTAAGGATTTCAGAATGATGCTCACATTTTTGTATTTGAAATGTGTTATAGTTTGCGCTGTTATAAAAAGAACCTTGCCAGATTTGAGAATACGAAAGGGGACGGGGGAAAATTCCCTAACACATTTTTTTTTTTACCCCAGAAACCCTATAATACAATTTGTCATCATTTTTAGTATTTTGTATCCCTACAAGTTAAATGTGGTTTAGAACATTTCTAGAAAATGATCTTCAAGAAAAACTCAACTCAGGTATACCTTGGGGTATAGGGTCTTCCACAAGTTGAGGCCCATATGCATTTATGCATAATTTAAAATTATGACTTTGAGACTTTATGACCACAATTCAGAGTAAGAAATGCATTTTATATTTTAACCCATTTTACATATATATTAATAAATGTATACATTAATAAAGGCACATACTACACACAAAATAAGATTTTAATAGAAATATTTATTCTTTGGAATCAAATGCACTATCATATTTTTATTTTATCTCCTATTTTATATGCTGATCTAGTAAACTGACTTCATGACCTACTAATTGGTCACAAATAACAGTTTGAAAAACACGTTTTTAAACGGCAATATGGAATTGCTCTATGCTTTGGTTTTTCTATTTATTTCTTCAGTCTCTGAACTAGAACAAATGGCACTCTCTTAAAAAAAAAAACCAATAACCAGAATAAGTTAAAATTGTACAGTAAACAAAACAGCTGCTATTTAATAAGGGCTGAGCAGAGAGCTAAATTTTTGCATTCATTATCTTATTTAATCATCACAGCAACCCTATAAGGTAGGTGCTTTTTTCAAGGTACACTCCCCATTGTACAAATGATGGAATTGAAGGTGTTAATACCACAGTACACTGTGTTGCCCGTACCACCCCATATTTCCTCACCACAATTTACTGGGTACTAGTGAGCACAGCAGGGGATAAAACACAATCTACACCTTTAGGAATTTCTGTCACACTATGTTTATCCTCTCACATGAAGCACAGTGAAAAGACTATACAGTATATGTCATATATTCCAGTTGATCAGACATTTCCATGTTCATTATCTTTGCAACTCAACTTCTTAAGGTAGTACAGCTTGAACTTCAGAAAACTCACACAATAGCTTTCAGAATTCTCATGCTTTTATCTATTTCTATTTTCTATTCTCTGGTATCAGATGGTTTCCATCTCCTCAAAATGCTGCTGCTAGTTATCTAATTTAACACTGTTAGTGGCAGCCAGGGAAACTTTGAGATATAGCCATTTCATCAATTATCTCCAGCTGGAAGGATTTAGTGCTTTTTTTTTTTAAATAGGGCCACAATATCAAGTTCATCTACACTATTAGGGAGGTCTTTATCACTGCCAAGTTCAGAAAGTGCTAAAGCATTTAAAGTGTTTTTTGCCTTTGTATTTTGGGTACAGTTCATTTTCTTGCTCTTGCAGAACTTGGGTTTCATCTCCAAGAGAACCACCACTCAAAATCAAGTCAAGAGAGAATTATGGAATGAATATACCTCAGGTCAAGCAAAGAGTTAGCATTTACTGATTTCCCCCCATGTTCAAAGCTCTATACTAGAACCGATAGGAACCTTCAAAGGGAATAGAAGTCTTATGTGATCATTAGTGCTGTTGATGAAAGACTTCTACACTTTCCAGGTATACAGTAACATCACATTTCTCTACCCTTGGAAGTCAGGTGTGGCACAATGACTTGCTTCACAGATGAGCAGAGTCACTTCCAGGTAAAGTTTCAAGAGCCAGTGTATGATTTACTATGCTCTCCCTTTCACTCTTTTCTTTCTGTTTTTCAGAGGTGATCCAAACAGTAGCTGCTTGGGCCCCAAAGTAAGGCAAAGTGGAAAACAGCCCTGACTGACCCATGCTACATGGATGGTGTTAAGTAATAATAAAAAAAGAAAAAAAGTTTTTGCTTTAAGCCACTGAGTCTTGAGAGTTGTATTAGTCAACGTACAACTGACCCCTGGCAAACTTAAATCTCTAAAGATATTTTAAAACACCTTTAAAAACACACCAAAAAATGTAAATAAATGGAAAGTACAAATGAACAATGTAAATTATGTAAATAAAAGATAAAGGAGGAAAAAATGACTAAATAAATGAATAGTCATATAGAGGTTGAATATGGGTAGGAATTTCCACTTGAATTGCACAAGAGGCATGGGGAATAGGAGGTGTGCATGAAATGCTGTGTGTAAAGGTGCAGAGGGAAAAATTAAGTCACATGAGCAAAGCCGCAGGTGATTTGTTTGGTGGAGCAAAGAACTAAGAACTGAAATACTTGAGAGAAGGAAGAAAAGGCAGTTGGGAGGGGGCTGCAAGGACCAGACAAAGGTGTTCAGGCACTGATACTAGCTCATTTATTCTTCACTCCTTCATTCATTCATGGATTCAATAATGATTACAAGCTAGGAACTCTGCTAGCCAGATGCTTGGAAACTGAAGATGAGTGAGTTTGTGATCACTAGTCTTAGATCTCATCATTTTGTAAGTTTCACATAAACAAACAATCTCAACATATTATAGAATTTCATACCAGACATTTGGCTACCAGAAACATAAAGCCAGAAAGGAGTTAATTCACATGTAGGTTGTTGTAGGGTATAAATAAGAAGATGAAAGAATCTGGAAAGATTTTAAAACAAAACATGGCATTTGAACAGATTCTTCAGAAAGGACTGTTGATCATAAAGATAAGGGAAAAAAAGACATTTCACTCAGGGAAAAGAGTATTTATTCAGTAGTCATTGGGTCAACATGTTTTATATAGGTGTTTTCTTAAAGTACTCTGTGTTTTTGTCTCACAAGAAGACTAACCAGTGTATATTTATCAAACACACACTGTCTGCCAGGCACTGTGCTAGCCTTAGTATATGACAGTAGGGGAGATAGTCTCCCTTTCCTCACACTCTAGCTGGGGAAATGTGAGATGCTTAATTGAACAAGTAATTAAAATAAATTATGATCAGGGCTCTAACAGGGGAAGAAAGCAGGTTGCTATACCAGCACATAGCAAGGGCACCTAATATGGTCAAGACTACCTGGAGGAAGTTACCTTTGGTTGAGATTTAAAAGTTAAATAGGAGTTAGACAGATGAAGAGGGAGGGGAGTAGAGTTTCAGTGAGAGGAACCAAGCTGTGGAAGACTTGGACGTAGAGAGGGTATGTACTACAGAAACTGGAAGGAGTTCAGTACGGCTGAGGTTTAGAGGAGAGAGGAAAGGGCAGAGGAGAGACTTGCAGCTGAGAAGGGCAGGAGCAAACTTCAGAAGTTTACATCCTATCCTGAAATCTTAGGAGAGCCTTTGAGACATTCTAAAGAGGAGGGCATGGTAAATTGCGCATTCTAGAACATAGTGAGTGTGACAGACAGCAGAATGGAAAAGAATCCGGGCCAGACACAAGGAGACCAGATAACAGGCTCTTATAGGAGCCCAGGAGAAAGATAATGGCAATTTACCAGGTTAGCAACTGTACAGACAGAAAGTCTTGAGTGTACTTGTGACAAATATTCAGGGTAATGATGTAATGTGGCTTTGGGTTATGTATGAAGGGAAAGAAAATTGAGGATCCCTGCAAAGATTTTGATTCCTAGTCCTGGCAAGTAGATATACAGTAGTTTCATTCAGTGACAAAGAAAACAAGAATTTGCAAAATCACTAAAAATTTTTTCAAAAAAATCTGTATGTAGGGAACCAGGTTTACTCAACATCACAAGAAATGTAGTTCTACCTGGAGGGAGTTAAAAGTAAAATTTGACTTAAGTTGACATTATAAAGGCATTTCTATGTCAGTGCTAAAGCAGCTAATTAAATGACAGAGCCTGCCAGATTCTGAGCAGAAGACAGAAGTGATCTGATTTCATGTAGAAAGATTACTCTGGAGAAAGTGTGAATGGGGGATTGAAAGAGAAAGTGGCTAAAGATGAAGCAGGAGATTATTTCAATTGTCCAGGCAAGTGATAATAAGGTCATAAACTTAAGTAGCCATGATGGGATTCAAGAGGAGGAAACAATAAAGATTTAGAGGAGAGAACCAATAGGTTTCTATGATAATTACATGTGATAGGGTGAGGAAAAGAGGGATGCTGAAGATGAGCCAGATATTCTACTTTGGGAGACTGGAGGAGTGGCAATTCCATCAATGGAAAGATATTCTTTAGAGGAGGAGAAGTTACAGGAAAAACAACAAATTTGGTTTGGACATGTTGAGTGTGACACATCTGTGAGACATAGAAGATACTTAACAATGTTTGTTGTAATTATGTATCTGGAGTTTAGGGAGGAGGTTGGGTCGTGGAAGTTGCAACATATATTAGAGTCAAGGGAAGGGATGATAATTGCCCATAGAGAAAGAAAAGAAGAGAAAGAGGAAACCCTGGGGGAAGTCTTACATCTAAGATGTTGATGGGTGGAGGTAGAAATGATTGAGAAGCAAATCACCCTAAGCTCTGAAGTTGGAGATCCACTCAAAGACAAAGAGATTTCAGGATGCTTGACATGTATACACGCTAGAATTGGAAAGTAAGAAGCTGGGGAATAGGAGACCAGCTTGAAAATTATAGCAGCAGACCAGGCCCCCAAAATGGTAGATTTCAGCCCCAGTATATTGTAGTATTTCATGCCAGACATTTGTGCTACCAGAAACACAAAGCCACAAAGGATTTCATTTACATGTGGGGTTGTAGGGTATAGGGTATAAATGAGGAGAAGAGAGAATCTGGCAACACTTTTAACACTTATAAAGATATGAATGAGGATAAGCCTTTGACTATAATGAATAACAAAAAAATACATGTCAAATTAATTCTTCACATAATCTTTTTTCCCATAAATCTGACAATTTTGATTGAAAAAAACCCACTAGATTAAAAAGTGACTGTTCAGTCACTAGTGGAGTCAAGAACTAACAGTAACTATTATTCGTTGGGTGAATGGGCCAGAAAGAATGGAAAAATAACTAATAGTAATTTGGCTGTTTGAGTACTCAACTGAGAACCTGTCATAAGGCATCAATTTAAGGGTGCCTGCAGCAGTGTTCAGCTCCAAACAAGGTCAGTAAGAAATAGCAAGTGCACAAGCAAAGAGGTGCCACCTATTCAGGCATAATACTCCCTCCATATCTATTTGTAGACTCTTGAGATGGCTCTGGTGTTTTTGTTTTACAAGTCCTGACCAGCATGTGTATGACATAATGACATGTCAGTGCCTATCAAGTGTCAGTATAAAGTATTAGTTTTGAATTTACCCAGGCATCTCATTAAAATGAAAAACACAGTGTAAAATTTCAAATGAACCTAAGCCTCTATCTGGTTTGCTCATAATTCAGGAAAAGCCATAAACAGAAAGATACTTGTCTCTATCCATAGCCAGGGCCCCAACTAAGTACTGCATTGTGAAATGAGTCATATCCCTGTAAGCAATGATTTGAAATGTGCTATAATTGCTATGCTGCCCATGTCACCCAAGGAGAAAAAAAAACATCTAAGTAACATCACTATGCCTTACAAACTGTCAAACGTTCATTGATGATTTCATCTCATACTGTTGATGACCCTTCAGTGGTTTCTTTTACAATAACAGACCTGCCAGCTTGGTCTAAGAGAAGAGGAAACTCACAGAAAGCAGAGCATTGGGCTCATGATTAATTTCATCACTACCATCCCGGCAAAACCCAGAAGCCTATATTTTAATTGGCTTGCTAACATATTTGAAAACAACATTTCTAATGAGATTATTTTTTTCCACATTCAGAAATAATGAGAGAAAAAAGCAACAGTTATATTTTAAAATATCTTAATACTTGGTATTGGGAATTTAGAAAGCTATTATCTATTTAGCATAAGTCAACTTGACATTCTGCTGAAACTAAGATTTCGCTCCGGTTAAAAAGCACTTGGAGGCCCTGGCATGAACAGCTGGATTAACAAAATGGAATAGAGGAAATGTTTGCATTACTTTGCTAGGGCTGCCATAACGAAAACCCACTAACTTGATAGCTTAAAGAAAAGAAATGTATTGTCTTATAGTTATGGAAGCTAGAAGCTCAAAATCAAGGTGTCATCAGAGTTGACTTTTTCTGAGGACTGGGAGGGGAGAATCTATCCCAGACCGCTGCTCTTTGTTTGTAGATGGTCATCTTCTCTCTGTGTCTTTTCATATCATCTTCGCTCTATGTGTGTCTAGCTCTGTGTCAAATTTCCCCTTTATGTCTTTATAAAGACACAAGTCATGTCAGATCAGGGCCCACCCTAATGGCTCATTTTAACTTGATTACTTCTGTAAAGACCTTTATCTACAAACAAGGTCACATTCTTAGATACTGGAGGTTGGGACTCCAATGTATCTTTTTTGGGGAGAAACAATTCAACCCATACCAATAGTTAAAATAATCCTTCTGGGAGTGCAAATGAATTGCTTTAATTCCATCCATTTACGTGTTTGCTATCAACTGTCTCAGCTAACAAGATAAAACAAAGACAAATCAGAGCTACATTGTCACAAAGTTTCATTGCTGAGAGGTTGGTTTGGTAATGCCTGTCCAGTTCATTAGAGACAGATATATTAAGAGTAATTTTCTTGCAGACTCCTGCCATTATTGTCACAGTAAAACTGACTAGTGAATGTCTACATGCCTATTCATCCTATATCATTTATGACCATTACCATTCACCAAATTTTTAAATTCCAGTAGCATGGAACCCTAGAATTCTACATTTAAATTTATCTATCACTGACATTCTTACGGATTCTAAGTATTATCCCTAGCAAAATATCTTCTTCTCTAAAGCTGAACAAAAGAATACTGCAATGTGACAAATTAAGATGAATTTTGGCTTTGCATCTGAGAAAGTCTATAGAGACTTAGACTCTCTTGCACTGACCTGGACTCACAGAGAGTTTTATTCTGTGAAGAAGCAAGAATGTTCCCATGATATTACCATTATAGAGAACCAAACAGGCCATTTCCAGCCCCACTGCATCATCTTGATCAAACTCAGAAAATGAACTATCTTCTAAAGAAATAATTCAGTATATATAAAAAGATATTCATCCAAGAATTATTTCTAGTAGCAGAACTTTAAATGTGTACTCAATCATCAGTCAGTAAAGATACCATTAACTATGTTATGTTTACTCTATGAATGATTAAAGTGGTAAACACAAAGATTATATAGCATCATGACCATGTGATTCTACAGCAAAATACACAGCTGACAGCTCTGTTCATGCCCACAAAGTTTTCAATCAACTTTTGAGTGCCTTCCTCTTAAATTTAAGGAGAAAACTAGGTGAGATTTAAGGAGGTCAGTAAGCCCCAGGAAAGATGTCCCCAAGAACATGAAATGTATAGAGTATCTGATGTGTTTCAATGCATGAGAGCAGATTGAGACAACTGAGGGAAACATCAATGTTGAATAAGCGATAAGTACGAAGAGAATTAATAAAACAAATAAGCAAGACAATTAGTAATTCAAAGGAAAAACAAAAAGTTGTGTAAAAAAGGAAAAAAAATCATAGAATACTATATGAATAATGTAGTGTTCTGAATTTTGTATCTTGGCAATATATCGTATCTGTACATACAAATCTCCCATATTTTAAAAGCCAAATAATAGCTCCTTAATAAGAACACATTGTAATTCATGTAAGAGTCTCCTAATGATAGGCATTTCCGTCATTTCCAGTTTTGTTTTATTACAAATGATGCTGAAATAAACATCCTTGAAATTTTCTGGAGGACATAGTCTTAGTAATGAAATTTCTAGGTCAAATGGTAAACACAAATAAGGTTTTGATGACTTTTTTCTAAATTCTTCTCCAAAAAAGTTTCATCCATATAAACTGTCACCAATAGTGCACAGTCATTTTCTCCCACAATAGATATTATCAATTTGCTTTTTGTGAGTTTTTTTTCTTTTTGACAATTAAGACTACAAGAGTAAAGAGGGAGAATTTCATATTTAAAATAATTATATCTGTATTATTTTAATTTTATTTCAATGTATTATTTTTAAATTAGACTTAAATAATTGATTAATTGCTTTAATCTAACTAATTAAATCTTCATACTGCACTGACAAATTTTTCAAAACAAATAATGTCCTAAAGACGTGAAACATTATAGTTGTCCTTAATGCTAAATTATTTTCCTCTATAAAAATCCAGTCTACTGCCATCTATAAAATAGCTGCCAAAAAACCAATGTAGTTATTAAGAAATTATCTTTAATATTTTTAAAGGATTCCTATATCTTGCACTGTTCATTAATCTCAAAACACCTGATGTAAATTCCAGATCTTTTAACCAAGAAGGATGTGGCTGTAAGGAAAAGAAAAATACATAATTCCCATTTCTTAAATGAAGTACAGGATAATTAATAAAAATTAGTGACAACAAATGGGAAATCATATTAAATTATGTGGATGGATGCCTACTCCTTAATTTGCACAGCCTCTTAGCTCTCTACTAAGACATTCTGCCACCCACAGATATAGATCTAACTGTGGCATAAGAATTTTACATACCCTCTCCTAAATTTCTAAGCATTTCTACTCTTAATTTTCTCTGGTGTTAAAAATCTCCTTCATTAAGACAAGCATTGATTTATTTGGACTGAGAATATTTCTGACAGGATCTGAAACTAATTATTTTGTCCTAGATACACAAAAATAGATTCTTATGTTTTACCAACTTCACAAAACCATGGACCATCCTCCACTAAAAAAAAAAAAATGCAAAAACTTAACTGAGTAACTTAACAGCAAAATCGTATAATCATGAAACGAGTTTAAACCTTAGTCCTTTAAACAGCTATTAGCTATCAAACTAAATAATTTATGCAAAATCACATGAATTTGGCCATTTTTTCAAATTGACTATTTCACAATTTTAAATGTCAAAAATCCTAACGGAGACTCTGAATTCACCAACGTCCCAGTTGTGACTTTAGAATAGGTACGGTTCCAATAATTGTTCTGAATTGTATTCTGTTGAAAACCTCCTTAACAGAATTGAAAGTATAATCTGGGCACTGTGTTTGGTATGTGCTGGGAATAGAGGAGCAGAGCAACCTCTCTGCCCATGCAGCGCATTTTACATAATTTCATTATTAAAGGGTTGCTGATGAATAAAATGTCATAGATACAGAGGACTGAGGCAGGGAAAGAATGTAAACTGGAAACCTGGATACTGCAAAGAATCACATAGTACATGAGGGCCAGAAGTCCTTTCCCATTTTCTATACCGTCAGACCCCTATTTGAATATTCATTCATCCTAAGCTCCACAGGAATATAGAGATGTTGGAAGGAGTTGGGAGGTGAACGCTGAAGATGATTAAGGGTTGGACTAAGAAAGAAATGAACAGATTGCTAAACTTGGAAAAGCAGGGAGCTCTATTTAAAAAAGGCTTCTGAGTAATGGGACCAATTAATAAACAAAAATAGAATCTCAGCTGCTTTTCATTCCCACTGTGAACAGCATAAGAGAAAACAGGTGGAACTAAACATGAGGGTGAAGGCTGCCAACAGTTTAGCAAGTCAGGAGCAGCAGTGTCTACAGCAACCAGTTGTGATATTCCAATCCACACGATCTGTAAAGTAGGGCAATGGTAGAGGTAAATGTGGTCACTGCCACAAGAGACTAAAACAAATGAGTGCTTGAAGGAGGGAGGAAATATTTCTAAAAGCACCAAGTGCAAGACCCCACTTCCAGACTAGCTGTCAATAACTTGTATGGCAGTCGGACGTGTAAATTAGAATAGCCCTGGAGCTGGGCAGCCTGGGTTTGAATCCTGCTCTTCCGTTTGCTAGCTTGCTGTCCTTAGACAAGGCGCTTAACCTATCAGTTCTTCCATTTCCTTGTCTATAAAAGGGGAAAATCAGTGTTAACCTAGTGGAGTAGTTGAGAGGATTGATGAATTAAGTTACGTGTGTGTGTGTGTTCTCATATATTTGTTATTATTATTCCTCAATCACAAAGTTGTGAGTTGGAGGAATGTATTTTGGCAGAGGATTAATTAAACTTGTTTCAACATTCTAATGTCCAGAATTCTCTATGAACCATCATTTGCAGCAAGTACACTAAATGTGGACACTCATGCTTACAATGACTGAGGCAGCAGACACCATGAGACCCTGAGGTATGAATCACGCAAAATGGATTCACCTTTATCCGATATTGAGAATTTAAAATTTAGTCAACTACATGCCTGCAGCTGGAGGCCATTACCCTAAGGGAATTACGCAGGAACAGAAAACCAAATACCGCACGTTCTCACCAGTAGACCCTGAGGACTACTAGTGAGGAGAGAGTGGGAGGGGGACAATGATTTAAAAAAAACTACTGGTTACTATGCTCACTACCTGGGTGATGGGATCGTTTGTATCCCAAACCTCAACATGAGCCAATATACCCATGAAACAAACCTGCACAGGTACCCCCTGAATCTAAAATAAAATATGAAATTTTTAAAAAACAAAACTGCTAAACAAGAATGTCAAAAAAAAATTAAAACTTCATTATCTAATTATTTAAGACTAGGCGACCTATGTTTATCTTACACAATAATTCTTTCTTTATAAAATACTATATTAGCCAGAACATATTAATTTATAATCACCTTACGTAACAGAAACCACTTAATACATAATACATATCACTGAATCAATGAAGGCACTAATTAATTAATTAATCAAAAACTGACTGCAGATCCAGAGACCTTTGGCTAGCTAGCCTGCGTGTTCCCCTTTGCTGGCTTGTGATTTGGGACAGGTCATTGCATAACTTAATTTTTGATGTATTTATTTTTAAAACTACAGATAGGTACTGCTTTAAAAAAACAATTCGGTGCCTCACGTCTAAGCCATCATAATTTAAAATAAAAGATTATAATCAAAATTACTATATTGGGTAATCAAAATGTCTTTAAGATCCTTGATATTTAGAACTTTAAAAAGAGAAAAAAAAATCCCTTTTTTCTGTCAGTTTGCTGTGCAATTATGTCAGTTGTTCAATCCAGACTTAAATAAATCATGTTTTACTACGAACTACTCTACATAGAAATGCTTTATTCTTCCCTTTCATATTATTATTTAAAGCCATTCCACTCATATGCATGAACACATATAAGATTCTCTATTACAATTTTTCTTTTTTATAATCATATGAAAAAATAAGTTTAATAAAAGTGTCATACTATGATAAAGTGAAAATGTTGCATAATTAGAAGTAATTGCGGTAGACAGATTATCTGAATAAGAGCGGTTGTATCCAGAGTTTTTATTTTTAGGCAAAACAACCCTTTATGTTTTTTTCAGCTTTATTGAGGCATATTTGATGCACCCAAAAAAATCTGTACATAATTTATAAAGTTTGATGAGCTTGGACATACATGTATCCTTTTGATATCATCATCATAATCAGGGTAATAAATATACTCATTACTTCCAAAAGGTTCCTTGTGTCCCTTGGCTATTTTATGGTTTTGTTTTATATTTGTTTGCTTGCTTGTTTGTAAGAACACTTAACATCAGCTCTAACCTCTTAACAAAATTTTAAGTACATAGCACTGTATTATTAACTATAGGCACTGTGTTGTACACCAGATATCTAGAACTTACTCATCTTGTACAAATATAACTTTACACCCATTGAGCCCCTGGCAACAATTACTCTAGTTTCTGCTTTTGTGAGCTTGACTATTTTAGATACCTCATATAAGTGGGATCATGCAGTATTTGTCCTTTTGTGACAAGATTATTTCACTTATCACAATGTCGTCCAGTCCCATCTACATTGTCATAAATGGATTTCTTTCTTTTTTAAGACTGGGTAATATTCCACTGTATGTATTCACTGCATTTTCTGTATTCATATGTCAATGAGTATTTGGGTAGTGTCCATATCTTGGCTATTATGAATAGTGCTACAATGAACATGGGAGTGTTGATATCTCTGCAAGATCCTAGTTTCAGTTTGCTTGGATCTATAGCCAGGAGTAGGATTGCTGGATATTGGTTTCTGTGCTTGACCAATGGTGGAGCTGAGCTGCTTCAGTGACAGATGACGCCTTGTGGATGAAGGGGACTGGGTTTGTGTGTGTTCGAGCTCCCATCTCTCCTTGAACAACATATAGCAATAAAGAAGCCAGGAGGTGTTCTATTTACACACCCTGAATCATGTAATTTCTGAATATGAGCATTTTAAACATAGAGATGAACATAACTTTCAATAATGCTTTCACTCAGTGCTCTCAGATCAGTGACATTGTGATTTATTTCTACATTTGGAATGGACTTCTTCACAGAGCTTACTTAACACATACTTTTAAAAAATATAGCATGATATAATAAATAAGGCCAACTAAGCAACTGATGCAAAAAGATTTGCAACATATAAACTAGACAAAAGATTAGTATGCTTAATGTACTCAGAGCTCCTACAAATGTAAGAAGATAAGCAACACAATAGAAAAATGTATAAATGATATTGTGATATTTCATATAAAAATAAATGCACAGCCGGGTGTGGTGGCTCACGCCTGTAATCCCAGCACTTTGGGAGGCCAAGGCGGGCGAATCATGAGGTCAGGAGATTGAGACCATCCTGGCCAACATGGTGAAACCCCATCTCTATTAAAAATATAAAAAAATTAATTGGGTGTGGTGGCTGCGCACCTGTAATCTCAGCTACTCAGAAGGCTGAGGCAGGAGAATCGCTTGAACCCAGGAGGTGGAGGTTGCAGTAAGCCAAGATCATGCCACTGCACTCCAGCCTGATGACAGAGCAAGACTCTGTCTCAAAAAAAAAAAAGAATAAATGCATATAATAAAAGACAAAGTTATGAAAAGATAATCTCACTAGTGGTCATTAGAATGCAAATTTAAACAGTAAGATATTTTTCAAATACCAAATCAATTTTTTAAAATTTGCTTTAATAACTAGTACTTAAGAACTGCTGATGAGATGAACTGTGATCAACTACAAGAAACTTTTTGAGAAGTGTACCAACCATGCTTACAGAAGTTCTAAGAAGACAAATATCTATCCCATTAAACTACTTGAGGAAAATATGAGTTTATGGTAGACATTAGTTGTCTCAAGTTCTTAGTGTTTGTCTCCCCTTTTAATAACTGCTCAGCAATTATCCTTGGGTAATCACACTTTCATACTTTCAATCCAAATGTTTTGGTAAGGGTGGCCTCATGCTCCAGAGTCCAGAGGGGAGCATGTGGCCTAAACTTGGCAGATAGAGTACTGATGCCCTGGTACAGTGACTGATTCAGGGATGGGCAACCAGGCCAGCGAAAATCATATCTCAGAAATCATATCTCAGAAAAAACAACTGGGAAAGAACAGCTTTCTTAACACTGTAAAATGAGATTTAAGACTGGAACTGATGATGACTATTTTGTCAAAGAAGAAAGACTGCTTGAGAATTAAGCTTACAGAGACAAATGCTGAACCAAGACTCAAATGTAGACAGGCTCCTGAGAACATCATTTCTGTTTCTGAATCTCACAGTATCTGAAGCTTACATTCCTCTCGGTTTTTCAACTACCTGAGCCAGTAGAGTTGAATCAATGGTGCATATACATTCTATGGAATATTATGCAACTTTTTAAAAACAATGAGACAGAGCTACACATGTTGAAAGGATGGCAAAGTTTTTCTCTAAAGGACCAGATATTAAATATTTTTGGCTTTATAACTAAAATGTCTCTGTTGCAGCTACTTAACTCTGCCTTTGTAGTGTGAAAACAGCCATAGACAATACATTCAGCATGGCCAGAGTCAGCTTATGAACCATGGTTTGCCTATCCATGGTACATCATTAAATGAAAAATGATGCCATTTTTATGAAGGAACTTGCTTAAAGAACGATTTATATATAAACATATATTAAAAGTATAATGAAAACAATGTAATAACATATAGCATTGCTGATTACCTTAGGTGGAGTAGTTTTAAGAGGTGAAGCCAGCTGGACTTTCTGGGTCAAGTGGGGACTTGAAGAACTTTTCTGTCTAGCTAAAGGATTGTAAATGCACCAATCAGCACTGTGTAAAAACGCTACAATCAGTGCTCTGTGTCTAGCTAAAGGATTGTAAATGCACCAATCAGCACTCTGTAAAAACACACCAATAAACACTCTGTAAAAACGCACCAATCAGCACTCTGTATCTAGCTAAAGGTTTGTAAATGCACCAATCAGCACTCTGTAAAAATGCACCAGTCAGCACCCTGTGTCTACCTAAAGGTTTGTAAGTGCACCAATCAGCACTCTGTAAAAACAGACCAATCAGCACTCTGTAAAATGGACCAATCAGCAGGATGCGGGCGGGGACAAATAAGGGAATGAAAGCTGGCCACCCAAGCCAGCAGCGGCAACTGGCTTGGGTCCCCTTCCGCAGCAGCTTTGTTGTTTCGTTCTTCACGATAAATCTTGCTGCTGCTCACTCTTTGGGGTCTGCACTACCTTTATGAGCTGTAACACTCACTGCAAAGGTCTGCAGCTTCACTCCTGAAGTCAGAGGGACCATGAACCCAACCGGAAGGAAGAAACTTTGGACACATTTGAACATCTGAAGGAACAGTCTCTGGACACACCATCTTTAAGAGCTGTAACACCCACCACGAGGGTCCCCGGCTTCATTCTTGAAGTCAGCTAGACCAAGAACCCATCAGAAGGAACCAATTCCAGACACAGTTTTAGAGGAAGATTGAAGAGAGATTTTTAATTTTGAATCTTTTTCTTTCCATATTTCTGTGTTATTTGACTTGTTATAATGAACATGTGTTACTTTTTTATTTAAAAATATCTAATAACCTTAAAAAAAGGGAGGTGCATTTTTTAATGTAGTCCCTTAAATTTAAAAAAATTTGGCCGGGCGCGGTGGCTCACGCCTGTAATCCCAGCACTTTGGGAGGCCGAGGCGGGCGGATCACGAGGTCAGGAGATCGAGACCATCCTGGCTAACACGGTGAAACCCCGTCTCTACTAAAAATACAAAAAATTAGCCGGGCGTGGTAGCGGGCGCCTGTAGTCCCAGCTACTTGGGAGGCTGAGGCAGGAGAATGGCGTGAACCCGGGAGGCGGAGCTTGCAGTGAGCCCGAGATCGCGCCACTGCACTCCAGCCTGGGCGAAAGAGCGAGACTCCGTCTCAAAAAAAAAAAAAAAAAAAATTTGCATTATAACCAGGCTAGAATTTGGGGAAATCATGAATATTCAACCTGCCCTGATCTTTTAGCACCTGGAGGCCACACTCAGTTTAGCAGACCTATTTTATAGAGAAGGCCTAACGAGGTATTGCGCCTTACTAAAAAGGTTACAGAGCTAATTAGTGGTAAATCCTCATCTAGAAATAAGGCCACCAGATTCCTAGTCCAGTCTTTTTTCAGCACATATTACAGGTCCATAGATGTTCTTTCTGTTCCTCATTTGAGAATTAACGCATAGAAAATAGATGCCTCTCCAAACATATCATCATGAATAGGTTTATAGCATCCAGCTCCAAGCAGCTCTGCCTTCAAAGATTTTTACACCACAGTCAGATTTTCTCTTCTGTAAATTGTTAGCACTATTTTTAGGAGTCCTTTTCTCTGGCAGATCCAGGCATTCTCGCATTTGAGCCCTGTCATCTCTTCCGTGTGTATTTAGTAGTTTCAGCACTCTGCTCACTGTTTGCATATCATGACACCAGGCAGAGTTCAGCAATACAGAACGTCTTATCCATTTCCTCTTAATCCAGTTTATATTCATCCTGAGCCCATCAGAGCAGGAGATGGAATGAGAGTTTTATAATTACCTTTTGCAAACAGAACATTAAATTATTATACAGTAGAATCCTCTAGTTTCTTGGACATAAGACGGCCTTTACTTGCCAGTGAACAGATCTGCCTGTCTCTATAAGTACACATATGTGCTTTGGAAATCAGTCCTGTTAGCTTGAAGTTATTGATCAATTTTGGTAGATTACTGCAATAGATTCTTAAAGTGCTTTAAGATTAAGAGATGTGCTTGGCTTTCTTCTGTCATGTATCTCAAAGGAAAACCATGAGATGAGACACACAATGAAAAACAGCAGGTAATACCATATGAGACTCCTTATTAAAAACATAAAGTGCCTTTCACTCCTGCTTTTATTAAGTCTACTTTTCAAGCTAAATGGGGGGTTAGGTGAGACGATTATAATACAAGTCACATATAACTATTTCATTATCCATGTCCTACAGCAAGATAGCCCCCAGAATGCCTTTGAAAGCTCCAGAGTGATGGCAGCAGGTTGAATATAATGAACAATGTTACAAATGGGAACATGAGATGGCAGGTCTGGTGGCGACGGAGTCTCCTAGAAACTGTAAGGCTGTAATTACTGAACACTGCCTCGGTTTCAGTTGACTTTGAACACTGGTAACCATCTTTGGCGGATTACATTTTTCTCAGCTAGTTAAAATGAAGCCAGTCAGAGAACCTGAAATTTATAAGGCATAATACATAGGCAAAGGCATTGTCGGCTTTTATTACTCTAATTTTTGTCTGGTTTCCAAGCTCATTCCACTATGCACTGTGCAACTGAATTAAAATTGGGTTAAGAAATAGATTTATATTATTATGTCTGAAGGCTGAATGGCTAGAAGTTACATTTTTAAAAAGAATTGAACAGCGTAATTTTTTGGTGGGGGGAAAGAGGCAGACATGGGATTCCAGCTTTATGTGTCAGCACTTTTTCTTAGTATGTTATTTGAAATAATCACTAAGTTAAGAACGGAATGAAGGAAAGCGAATGAAGAGACAGAATGAGCGGGAAAAGGGAAAAAGTATAAATGCTAGTTACGATGAAACATTGTAACTGAAACCAGCAAAACCAGTTCCAGTGATTTGATTTGCCTTACACATTTAACCCAAAACAACAATAAAATGAAAATTGCTGACAATGCCCACTTTAATTTAGTTTGATTTCTAGTCCAAATTTTAGGGGGCAAGAGAGTTGGTATAAATTTATTAAAGAGCTTGAGTAAACTCTGGTAGCTGACCTGCTGCATGGATAAGCCAGAATCCAGCTGAGCATATGCCTGCTTTCTTGTCTGGAACTACCTGAATAAAATTCAATTCAGTCCAATTCAGAGAACACAGCACAGGCAGGGCTAAGCCCAGCAGGGCAGACACAGGCCCAGAGGTAAATCACAAAACAGCCTCTATCCTTACTACCCATCCTTTGTTCTCGCTCTCCCTGGTAACACAGGGAATCTGGTTAAAGGGACCATCGTGGACACATCCACAGAAAAAGGAAAGAGAGCCATGTCACAAAAGCACAACCTGAGGGGGATGTATGGGAGAGGTCAGGATGCCATTGCCCGGCAGTCAGCCTCTGGCCACCAGCCCTGTGCTGGACCCGTGAGCAGTATGGTAGCTGTGAGCTGAAAGAAAAATCACTGCCTCCATTTACCACCTTGGTTTTGGCATCCCCTGAGGGTGTCACCCCACCTGCCGCAAATCCTGAGATCCAAGGCAAGACTCAATGTGCCATGCCCCTGAGATGCATTCTGCCTCTGTTAGCTGCAGTGACAGCTCTCCTGCCTCACATCCATGCAGAAGCAGAAGGCAAGTGAGCGTGTAAGAGTGCCAGCCTGGTTTCACAGAGGATGTTGGCACCCAGATGACCTCAGCCCATCCCAGAGATCCCCTGTAAACAGTCTCCATGCAGGCCTACAGCTTCCTGCATTCCTAGCTGAGGGTATTCTCAGGCTGCGGCAGCAAGCTCAGTCTGGACTCAGGGTAGGCTGGGCCACCCAAGAGTGACTTCCAGCAAATGAGGGGCAGGAGTCAGTGGATAACCATGCCAGCTTCCTCGGCCCTCAGGGGAGCTCTGAAGTTTGCGCTACACAGTCTCTCAGGAGGTCCACGTGCAATTGAGCCCTAGTTTCCCACAACCCTTTGTTGACTTTTCTCCCATGCCTCATGGTGTGTCCTGGGATCATCTCCTAAATAAACGACCTCACTCAAACCATTGTCTCCAGATCGGCTTTTAGAGGAATGCTCTCTAAGAGCCTTGGCATTACAGCTATGACCAACCAGACCAGAACTGCTCCTGGTGCTACCTGGTTCTGTCTCTCTAGACACTCATACTAAAAACAAGACACTCAGAATAAAAACAAATCCAGTTTGTCTTCCGCATGGTATCTAAAGGTGGTTATCATGGGTGCCCCTCCCCAGGACAAAGCCTTCTTGTCTCTAAATGTTCTCAGCTTTTTTATGTTTATTTTGTTCTATAATTTCTAGACCCACTGCCATCCTACTTGTGATCCTCTGGCTGGATTCCATTTTATTAACCCTCCTTATAAATGCCCTGTCTCTTCACTCTCAACTTGACTCTCTAGCACATCTGCCTCTTAAGGCTCTATGTGACAGTCATCCCCACACTACTCTAAGGAAGACGACTGTTCACAGAGGTCCCAATGTTACCTTTTTTCAGATTAGTCACAAATATCCACCTGACATTTGTTACAATCATCTGTAAGAAATCCTAGGGACACCGTCTCTTAAATTTTTCAAACAACCATTAGAATGTAACTTCTGAGTACTCTGAATTAGAGGTTCTAATTCTTGTAGGAGCCTTGAATTCCCTTAAGAACGTAATGAAAGCTGTGTACTCTGCCAAAAAAAAAATACATATATGTGCATCCACAATTGTGTATGAGATTTGGATGGATTTAGAGATCTTCTGAAGTCCATCTCTGGACCGAGGCTTAGAGGCCACGTTTTCATCTAAACTCTTCCCAAAGCATCCCTCTGCTCAACCCAGAAGCATATTGATTCCATCACTCTCAAGTTCCATTACTCTCCAGGCACAGAACTAAATTCATGACTGTCATACAATTGGGACATGGAGAGACAATTTTATTTGCTCTAAGAGAAGATTCTGCTTGTTGACCACTGTGTGACGAAAGCCTAGATCTTTTTGGTAGAAAATGCTGAACAAAGTCACTCCCTCCTGCTTTTTTGTTTCATGCTATGCAACAATAACCCCCATACCTAAAATGTCCTGCTACATAAAGTGACCTTCCCACAGCACCTCAAGGTGTTTGAATTTTCCTGAAAATTTTCCAAAGTTCCAGCTGGAGTATAGGAGATTTTTATTATGGAGAGTTAGGTGAACCTGCCTTCAGAAAAAGCTGTCTCTCTAGACAAGATCATTCATCTGGAATGAAAGCTTATCAAGTCTGTGGCTATTGTGCCATTTCTTTTACAGAACCAAGAAACCAACTGAGTTCAATCTCCAGTACCTAGACGGGATATTAAAATAAGTTGAATGACAAAGGAGATTGAAAAGTATTTTGGACATGGGTGAAGCATGTGTGCTATGCACAATTGTATAATGTTTTAGCCACCTATATTCATAGTTGCTTATACACTTAGACTGGAGGAGACAGAGAAGCTATGATTATTGTTAATGGCGTGGCTTGGCTTTTTTTTAATTTGCAGAACATTTTAAAAGCACATGTGTAATGCACATTCTTTCTTTTTTAATATTTATTAAATGCCTACTTGTTCACTGTGAGGTATGCAAAGATGAATTAATCTGTGATTAGTGATAATTTTTATATTATCATAGGGGAGATGAGACTCTAAAGCAGTACAATTGCTTCAAATCAAATGCTATAGGTATTTCGAGAGCTCTTTCCCATGAGATTTACCTAATAAATTTGAAAAGCAGATGTTATTCTATGTGTGATCTGCAAATACATTGTTTCAAATTCCTTTCTGATCAATCAAAAGCTAAGGTTTTTTTCAAACAGTTAATTTGGGGTACAAAACAATAAATAAAAATAAAATGTACCTCTTCTCTAATTTTAGTAAAATACCCCACCTACATGTCCTAATGATGAAGATTCCTCAGCTAAATAAATCAAAATTTGAAAATAAGTAAAATCTACATATTTAATAATCATCTGTAGGCATGAGCAGAAACTATACGGGAACTGAGATCTATAACTAGTCATGTTCATGGAGGGTACAGTTTTTGCCAAATTCATTTCTAATGATACTTGGTTAAATACAAGAAAATTGCAGCAAAACCCCATGCAAACAGAACCCACAGAAACAAAATTTGTATACAATGTGATTAACTCCTTCCTTCTATCTAATCATGTTTTCAGATCTGGTGGGGTTAAAGTTTTTATATGGGAGGTAAGGCATGAAGTGAAATGTAAAGGGAAAGGCAAAACCTGGTGGAAGTGGCAAAAAATACAAAACAAAACTCTTCTTGGGAGGTACAGGGGAAAAGAGTGGGTCCCTGGTCTCCAGAGTTTTCCTGGCTCAGTTTCCCCCAAGTAAGGCCAATGAAGTGGCACAAATTAACCAGGAGATTCATGGAATTGCTGCTGCTGTCCTAGAATTCCCAGCCTTCCCTGGGAAGCTGGATCAATGTCAATGGCACTTAAATCAGAAAGGACAACCAACACCAGGTGGCATTACACTGCAACTGGGATGGAGGCTGACTGGGATCCTCAGACTAACCCCAGAACTGTGGCAGCTAGTTGAACAGGCTCACCCCCACCCCATTCCATTAACCTCGTAAAATTGTGAGCTTGCATTTTATAGGATTGGGTATTTTGGACCCCACTTATCAGGTTTTGGCAGGGGTTCACTTGGTGAAATATCTTCTAGGTCATCATTTTTATCCAAAAACAAATTTATGGAAAGGTCAGCTATAGTTTGAAGGAATGATGAACAACTCAAACAGAAATTGAAATCTGCAATATTTTATGGAAGCGATTTGGAGGCAAGAAACAATATTGAATGAGAAGTGTACAAATATGAAATTTTTCTCAGTATATTTTTGTTCAGGTTTTTAAACCATATCTAAGCACTTCATAAGTTCACCATTTTAAGCTCAAAATAATTAAGAAGCAACCACTGTCTAAAAACACATTAGAATCATGGGGCAATTTTAATTCAACAAAACCAAAATCCCAGATGTCCAAAAGAGATTGTGCTCAGGGGATATACACACAATCAAGCCAGAATTCACATGATCATGAAATGTGACTTCCTGACCTTTGAAATTTCAAAGCATATATTTTGCCTTAGTGATATAACTAGTTAATTCAAAAAATATTTAGGTAGCAGCAATCAAGCTATTAAACATTTTCAGGAATTTTCACATGAAGATTTTTTAAAAGTGAATGAAAATAAAAGATCATCACTCATGTCAATCCCACTTTGCCTATTGACTGCATGGCATTTCATGTAGATTGCTTCTCTGTCTCCCTCCTCTTTCTCTCCTTCTCTCTCTCTCTCTCTCACACACACACACAGGCACACAACAACGATGGCTTGCTGCAATAGGCAAAGAAACAAAACAATATCCCAGAATGGATATGGAAGGTGACTAGAGTTCTTTATAAAGTATTATGTCTGGTTTATTTTTTTAAAACTCTTCTGTTATCAAACAATGGCGCCTCAGAGGTATAAAGCAGGACTCTGCTAATGCACAATGAAGGATTCTGCTAAAGTACTAATGAGCACTTTTGACATCGTTAATAAAGACGTCAAATTTTTAAAGAATAGAAACATTTCTTATTAGGGTTTAAAATGAGTGTTTTGGGCAACCGAAACATTTGTACCTCCTCACTAGTTTCCATGGTTCTTGTGACTATGTCACTCAGTCAAAAGCACTGCAAGAAGTATGTGACCACCCTTTTTGCACCATATGGTATACTGCAGTTCTGGGGAAGGGGAGTTAATTGGCTATATCTGAGCAGTCACAAGATTTATAGGTTTGATTATCTAAAATAGATGCTTTTACCCTGATATATATGGAGTTTTTGCTGTTGTATTAATAATAATAAAAGCATGCCAAATGAATGAAAAAGCATCATTATAAAAGGGATTTGTGTGTGCAATGAAACAGCATGGGTGCCTCATGGCTTCTACAATGAAGATGTAACTATTTTCATATACAAGTTATTAGCTCAAGTTGTTCTTTATTACACCGTAACTTTGCTCCTATAGCAACATAGTTGTAGCAGAAAAATAATTATGCCTGGGTGTTACATGCCAGATGTTTTTAAAGCAAAGGTGGCAGTTTAATTCTAAGCTAGTTTAAACGGTAGATATAAGAAGTACCAGAAAAAATACAAATAAAGGCGTTACAGAAAAGTAAGGTGAACTTAATTAGAAGTGTATATTCCTAGATACCATTTTTCTAAACCAGCACTACCCAATAAAAATATATGCTAGCATGTACGTAATTTTTAATTTTCTGATAGCCACATTTTTTTAAAGTAAAAAGAAATGAGCTTAATTTTACCAATACATTTTAACCCAATGTATCCAAAATATTATTTCAACACAAAACTACTATAAAAATGTATGATGAGTTATTTTACATACTTTTCTCTTGGATTTTTAAAATCTGCTGTATAATTTACACTTACAGCACATCTCAATTCAGAGAGCTAAATTTCAAGTCTTGATAGCCAAATATGGCTGGTTCGTGGCTCCCATAATGAACAGCCCTGTTCTAGACTTTTCTCTTGTCTGCACTTAGTACTATAGCTAATCTCTCCCATCTAGTTTATAATAATACTCAGAGAAGATGACCCTAGGAAGGTGCTCTGGAATCATTAATCACTCTGAAACATCTGCATGTGTACTTTTCACAGAGGGCAGCTGAGTCCTTTCATTCAATCAAGATGATCACAGTTCTAAGTTCAACCCAGAAAATATTTTTTAAAAAAGCTTCTTTAAAAATCCTGAAGTCCAAAAATTGTGGCTCGATTATGCTGTCTCCCTGTGGAAATGAAAAATATCCAGAGATAGGAGGTGGCAAGCCTGTAACTGGTGCAATCCACATTCTTGCCTAGCTGTGGGAGTTGAGGGGATGGAGGTTGCATGCACTTATAGTGAAATTAAAGGAAATAGTATACAGACAGCATCAGGGCCTGCAATGTTTTCCTAGCAAGGACTTACCAAAGAAGAAAAGACTCTGTCTCTGCCCTCAAGCTCTAGGTCTACCTGGGATCCAGGGTAACAGGACAGAAGCCATGACATGAGAAGAACACAGGCAGAACCCAGGAAGTGGAGGAAATGGGATAAATCAACAGGATGGTTCTGAGTGTGGATTTGTGTGGTGTAGTCAGCCACCCCTCCCAATCCTAATCTTCACTTATCCTACTGTCCCTCCTTGAAACATTTGTATATGGATAAAATTTAAATGTTTGTTTGTTTGTGTGTTTTTAAGTGAATATCAGCCTTAAAAAAGCAAATCACAAAAGAGCAACTTGCAGTGTAAGATGAAAAGAAAGGGAAGCCACAAGAGAGAAAGAACAGTCCTTTTTGGGGGCCAGGGAGGAGACATGGTACTAAGTTTGCCAATTGTACGTGTATTTTCTTTTTCTTTTTACTTTACCTGACAGTCATCTCTTAGTCTCTGTCTCTTCAACTGTCACCTATGAGGGCCACACACAAAAGACAGTATTGGGGGAAAGGCCCCAGATTGCCTGCCTGGAAGACTTCTCTGATGGTGATGCAATGCCGAACAAAGGGAGGGTTTGCTGGAGTAAATGGTGCAAATTCAGCTGAGTTAATAAGATAAGACAGTGAAGGAGGTGAGTCAGGTAGGGTTGGAAAGAAGTATTGGGACCAGGCTCTTGCTGGGTTCTATTATAATTGCATTTCTCCCAGCTACCTGTCTTCTAGGTTAGCTCACAGCCGGGTACTATTGGGTTCTCCCTGGTGGGACAGAACTGATGAGAATTCAATCAATTCCAGTTAGAACATGGCCAGTGGGGTACCATCAGTAATCTCCCAGAAAATAAACTTCATGAGGACAGAGCCTCTGTTTTGTTACATAGAGCCTAGACTAGTACCTTAAGAAATATTTAAAAGATACTTATTAGTAAATTTAACAAATATTTGTTGAATGAAGGAAAAGAAGGGAGACCAGCAGTTGCCAGTTTGGAGAATCAAGATTGGCCAGCATTGTGATATCCCCAGAGACAAGACAAGAGGGCCAATGAAAACCTACCAAGGCCAATTATGAGAAAACATGGGAGAGAGGTCCTGGGGTGCTGCAGAAAGAAAATAGAGAATAAAAGAAATTTGGGGGTAATCATTCCTCAGGTTTGAAGTATAAGTGAAGTCAACTCATTTGTGGATCAATTTTTTTTCTACCTTCATCTATATTGATTTATCACTTCTGTTAAGAGTCTACCCTGAAACCTAATCACTTTACTTTCAGTAGGCTAATCCTAGATTCACCCTAGAGGTCATTTTTAGTTACTCCTAATCATACTGTCTTCTAACAAGCCAAATAATTTCTCTCCATCTTTGATGTTTATGCCGTTCAAATATTTGTAGAGCGTTATCCCATCTCCCATTAGTTGTTGCTGAGCTAGGCTTTAAGGATTAAGCACATTTAGATCCTTTAAACCTAGTAAATGCCTCAGATCAATCCTTCCATTACTCTAACCATTTCTGAGGCTGTTCTTGAGAGCATCTTTAGAGTCTTTGTACATCTCTACACTACTGAGACATCTGTAGCTCAACTTGATATCCCCAAAAGAGCCTAACCAACATCATATTTTTCTTAAATCACCAAAAACAAATTTTTCTTAAATCACCTGCATCAAAAAATCCCAAAAGTGGATTATTTAAAATTAGATTCTTGGGTCATACAATTAAACCTAGTGAATCACTGAGAGACAGGTTCAGAAATTCAAAATGGTAAATTAACAAGATACCCCAGATTATTCATAGGCACCTAAAACTTGAGGACCAGCTGCAGGAAGTCATTACTGAGAAATCCTCAATATAAACTTTGAATACATTTTCTATATAGGCACGTAGGCCTGAAACTTTCAAAACATTATACACTATTATTTATGACTGTCCCACAAGTGAAGTCAGCATTGAGAAAGCAGCAAGGATCTCAGACATGCAAGAGGAGACAAATGTACCAGGTGCATTACTGGTTCTTTTCTCCATTGTACTGCAATGTCCAGATATTATTTACTTCAAGTTCATAGAATTGGGTTAACCATACCCTTGATTTATGGTACACTTTCATCATTAGTCCATACATGGCTCTTATTTATTTGCTTGCTTGCTTGCTTATTTAAAATATAATAAACACCAGTGATCTCACTACCTAACACAGAAATTAAAATATTCACAATAACTTACACTCTCCAGTGGGATTTTTTTTTTCTGTTGTTCCTGTCTCAGCTCTTCTTACTACACAATCTACAAGTGCAAAATCTGGGGCTGGCAGAGAACCTGCTGGGATATTTTATGGGATATTTTACAAGGTTCTTCCTTGCTACTGAAAAGAAACATTTTGAAAAACACAGCAGTATGTAGACACGGGATGAAATGAGGAGAAATAATAAATAACACTGACTAAGCAGCTGTTTGTTCAACAAATGTCCATTAAAGTCCCTACTATGTGCCAGGTGCAATGGCAGGCCTTGGGGCTACAAAGATAGATGGCTCCTGTCCTCAAAGAACTCACAATCAGTTAGAGAGACAAACAAATAAATTCAGTCAAGTGCTACAGGGGTAACGAGAGAAATCTGTATGAGGGAGAAGTGAGACCCAAGGGATAGAGAGTCAGTTCTACTGGTGAAAAAAAGAAATATCAGGAAAAGATTTTACAGAGAAGACAATCATGAAGCTGAGTCTTGACAGATGACTTTGAGAGAACTTTACAACAAAAATTTTAGTCTCAGAAATGAGACTGGAAAAAGACTGGTGTCAATACCTTTAAATTCAAATTTTACTCAATGTTCACTTGGTTTCCAGAACTTCACTATCATCTGTGTAAGCCTACTGACACCAGGACACATGTGAGTCAGCCTCAGCAGTGCACAGTCGGCCAAATACTGTTCAGCAACCTGAGTAATATCAAAATTGCTCAGCTATTTTGGATTGTGTTTGAAGAGAATACATAGCCCACAGTTAATGTTTTTTAAAACTTTCATTTTTTTTCTCCCATTTATTTTCTTCAAATGTTGGAACTTGTCTGGTACCATTCTCCTCAAAACTTTCTTAAAAACAAAATAAACAAACAAAAACCTCATCTACATCAGGACTGAGCATTCCAGTTATTCTATACTTTCCACCTATCTTTCTTATTCTGTATCAAAACCCCCCAAAATCGGGCCTGACAATAGCAGAACACTCCTCAGGGGCCAAGAAAGGCAAAGAAACTATGCAAGGAAAACTAACACCATGCTTTTTAAGATTAAGGGATGCAAAAATCTAAGAACATTCTTTGGTTATTTTTGTCTTCAAATAATTATTACATCCAAATATCTACTCTTCTAAAACAGTAGATTTATCAAAAAATATGTATAACTGTGACTTCTAATCAACCTGCTTCCTGAGAAGTTGAAGACTTAAAAAAAAAAGAGAAAATTGTGGGAAGGCAGATAAGAACCAGATTGTGGAAGGCTTTGAATCCAAGCAAAGAAACTTGTCTTCGTCCCTTTGAGCTGCTATAACAAAATATCTTAGACTGTATCATTTCTAAAAAACAAATTTATTGCTTACAGTTTTGGAGGATGGGAAGTACAAGATCAGGATACCAACAGATTCAGTGTCTGGTGAAGGCTGTCTCCCTACCTCATAGATGGCGCCTTCTCACTGTGTCCTCACATGGCAAGAAGGGCAAACAAGCTCCCTCAGGCCTCTTTTATAAGAGCACTAATCCTATGATGAGGGTGGAGCCCTCATAACCTAATCATCTCCCAAAGACCCCATCTCTTAATTCTACCACAATGGGGATTAAGTTTCAACACATGAATTTTGGAAGGGACACAAACATTCAGTCCATAGTATTCTGATCCTGATGCCCCCAAATTGATGTCCTTCTCACATGCAAAATACACTCATTCCACCCCAGTATCCCCAAAAGTCTTAACTTATTTCAGCATCAACTCAAAAGTCAAAAGCTCAGAGTCTCATCTAAATATCATCTAAATCAGACATGGGTAAAACTCAAGGTACAGTTCATCCTAAGGCAAATCACTCTCCAGGTGAACCTGTGAAATCAAACAACTATGTGTCTCCAAAATATCATAGGCATAGGATTGATATTCTCGTTACAAAGGAAAAAAAAAATAGGAAAGAAAAAAGAGGTAACAAGTCCCAAGTAAATCCAAAATCCAACAAGGAAAACAACATTAAATCTTAAGGCTGAAGAATAATCTTCTTTGATTCTATGTCCTGCCTTCTGGGAGGGGGTGGTTGGGCCCCCAAAGCTCCAGGCAGCCCCATCTCCATGGCTTTGCTGAGCACAGCCCACACTGCAGCTTTTGTGGGTTGATGTCACCTGCCTATAGCTCTCCCAGGCTGGAGTTGCACTCTGGTGTCTTTACCATTCTCATTCTGGTGTCTTAGGGATGACCCTGCTTCTATGGCTCCACTAGACAATACGCTAGTGAGGGCTTTCTGTGGTTGCCCCGCTCCTACAGTAGTTGTCCGCCTGAACCAGGAGGCTCTATGGGGCACCCTATAAAATCTAGGTGGAGGCAGCCATTATACAACAGCTCATGCACTCTGAGCACCAGTGGATATGGCACCATGTAGATGCCACTAAAGTTTACTGTCTATGCCCTCTGGAGGAGCAGCCATAACTGCACCAGGCCTGCTGGAGCTAAACCTGGTGGGGGGCCAAGAGTACTGCACTGGAATGCATGCAGCCGAGCCTTGAAGTGGTGCTGGGCAGTAAGACCCAATGTCTCATAGACCCCTTCCTTGAAGTCATTCTGCCCTCAACCAACTGGCACTCCGACCTGTGATGGGAGTGGCAGCCCCAATTATCTCCAAAATGCCTTCAGGGTCACACTTCCATTGTCTTGATGAACAGCACAGGGCCAATCTATACTGATCTTCTTATCCACACTCTTGGTGTTCTTGGTCCCTATTATGGTTTGAATGTGTGACCTCTCCAAATTTAAATTGAAAAGTAATCCCCATTATAGTAATATGGAAATTGGCTCAACTTCCCCAAAGAACTGATGGTTACAGTTTTTGAAAAAACATAGAGTTGACTGTCCCAGTCTTAAAGCTGGAAACTTACATTTGTCTTATCTGAGTTCCTTTCTCAAGAAACCTCAGGCCTCCCAGATAGTATCAAGGAACTGAAACTCACCAGAAGACTGCATCTAGACAATGAGACACAAGGCCTCTCATTCATCATGATTGTGTCCTTATCCCTCAATAATTCCTATTTTCCTGCACATAACTAGTCTCCTTCCCCACTATATAAACCCCCAATTTTAGTCAGTTGAGAGGAAGATGGGTTTGAGGTTTGGCTCCCATCCCTCCAGCTGACATCACTCATAATATAATAAAGCCTTCTTCTCTGGCAATACTTATTGTCTCAGTGATTGGCTTTTGGTGCAGTGAGCAACCAGACCTAGACCAAATGCCCAGCATTTTGGTAATAGTATTAAAGAAGTGAGACCTTTGGGGAAATGGATTAGTGCCTTATAAAAAGGACAGAGGAAAACAGCTTCAGTCCTTTTTTAGCTCTTCTGGTCTTCTGCCATGTAAGAACACCTAGATGGTGAGGAACAAGCTTTCACCAGATGCTGAACCTGTTAGTGCCTCAATCCTGGGCACCCTAGTCTTCAGAGCTATGAGAAAATAATTTTTTTTTCTTTTTAAGTTACCAAGACTCAGGTATTTTCTTATAGCCATACAAAAAGATGAAGACAGTCATAAACATGCATTCCTATTTGTTACAATATAGTCAGGATGAGAATTTTCCAAGTATTTAAGTTCTGCTTCCTTTCTGATTATAAATTCTATCTTTAATTCATTTCTCTCTCCTAATTTTTACTGTAAATAGAAAAGAAATGTTATGCCATACCTTCAACACTTTGCTAAAATATTTCTTTTACTAAATATCTATTTCATCACTCAGAAAGTCTACCTTCCAAAATGCATTAGGATTCACACAACTCAGCCAAGTTATTTGCCACTTTAAAACAAGGATGGCCTTTCCTCCAGTTACCAACAGCATGTTCCTTATTTACATCTGGACCTCAACAGAATGGTCTTTACCATCCGAATTTCTATCAACCTTTGGATTACAGCTACTTAGATAATCTCTAAGAAGACTGAGGCTGCTCTAAAGCTCTCTTCTTCCAAGCTGTTATCAGAACCATCCTTAATGCACTATTTACAGTATTTTAGGTTTTTTTAGCATGAACTTCCAAACTCTTCTGGTCTCTATTCATTACCCAATTCCAAAGTTGCTTCCACATTTTTAGGTATGATACAGCAACACCCCATTTCTTGGTACCAATTTCTGTCTTAGTCCATGGTTACTATTACAAAATATTTGAGAGTATGTAATTTATAAACCACATAAATATGTTGCTTATGGTTCTAGAGGCTGGGAAGTCAAAGATCAAAGTGCCAGCATATTCACTGTCTGGTGAGGGTTCTCTCTTAGCTTCAAAACTGGTGCCTTCTTGTGGCATCCTCACATGGTAGAAGAAGAAAACAAGTTCCTAAGCCTCTTTTATAAGGGCATTCATCCCGTTCATGAGGGCTCCCAAAGGCCCCACTTCTTAATACTACCACATGGGGATTCAGTTTCAACATATTAATTTTGGGGAGACACAAAATTGACACATGTAGACCATAGCAGAGCTTAAATTTTATACTTTTATCAATGAATTAATCAAAGTGTTTTTACAGAGAAACATCTTGGGAAGACGATGCATCAAAAAAATTAGAGGAGAGGGTTTGTATTAGTCTGTTTTCACACTGATGAAAAAGACATATCTGAGACTGGGCAATTTACAAAAGAAAGAGGTTTAATTGTACTTACAGTTCCATGTGGCTGGGAACCCTCATAATCAAGGTGGAAGGCAAGGAAGAGCAAGTCACCTCTTACATGGATGACAGCAGGCAAAAACAGAGATTGGGGAGGGAACCTGCCCCCCCACCCTTATGATACTGTCAAATCTTGAGAGACTTATTCACTATCACGAGAACACCACGAGAAAGACCTGCCCCATTATTCAATTATCTCCCACCAGATCCCCCCCACAATATATGGGAATTCCAGATGTGATTTGGGTGGGGACACAGCAAAACCATATCAGTTATTAAGCTACTAACAGTTTATTATTTGTCTTCCTTAGTGTTAGGTATAAATCCAAATATTTCAGGGTGAGATTATTGCTTCTTTTCTCAAAGCACTTGAGTTTGTCAATCACTGCAAGGAAGGATGGACTCCATATCTTGTTTTGTTTAACTTCCAAAGCTATCTTCTACTCGACACCCATTTTACCTCCTTCCTACACTAGGAATATGCTTTTTTCCACACAAGTCAACAAATGAGGCTCCCTTTCTTTGAAGACTATCTCAAAACCTATTCTTTCTACATTCAGAGTAAATAATGGGCATGTACAGACTCTGAATCTTTCTTTTGTTCTTCATGTTTCCATTCATTTCATGATGTCAACTCTTCCTTTTTACATCTCCTCCACTGTTTCTTAAATGTAAATTTGCCTGACATGTTGATGCCATGTTTTAAAAATACTACTTGGCTGGTTGAGAGTAAAAAGAAAAAAAGAAAAGAAAAGAAAAAAACCTTTTCTCTTTTGGGAATATTCATTCCAAACTCGATACCATATTGTAGCTGCTATGACCCAAATGTATCCCCTCTACAATTCTTATATTGGAAACTGAATCCTCAATGCAACAGTGTTGGACAGTGGAACCTTTGGGGAGTTATGTAGGTCATGATGGCTTAATGCTGCCATAAAAGGGGTTTGTGAAAATGAGTTCTCTCTCTTCTGCTCCTCCGCCTTGTAAGGACACTGAAAGAAAGCCCCAACAGATGCCAGAGCCTTGATCTTGGACTTCCCAGCATCCAGAAATGTCAGAGAACAAATTTATGTTTTTTATAAATTATCTAGTCTCAGGTATTATGTTACAGCAGCACAATATGAACTAAGATAGTAGCTTAGCCCCAAATATATGAGATTGGCTTTTATCAAAATATAAAGATAGAATTATTAAAAATTTTTAAGTTTGAAGCAAAAGTGGAACTGATAATTTGGGATGAATTAGAATTCAGTCATCCATACAATAATAAGCTCTCCCTTCTGAGTGAGCTGGAGATGCTTACTTTACTTCTTCATGTGCTCTAGATGTACACCTCACTACAAGCTTCTTTTAAATCTATTGTGACAGTCTCTGTCTTTTAATTGGTAAGTTTAATTCATTTGCATTAAATGATTACTGATAAGGAAGGAGTACTTCTGCCATTTTGCTATTTGTTTTCTATATGTTTTATATATTTTTTGTTCCTCAATTCTTCCAATACTATCTTCTTTTGTGTTTGATTCACTTTTTTCTAGGGTACTATTTTTATTTTCTCCTCATTTCTTTTTTTGTATATTTTCAAAGTTCTTTTCTTAGTAGTTACCATGGAAATTATAACTAACATACTATATCTATAACAATCTAGTTTGAATTGAAACCAATTAAGCTTTAATAGAATACAAAAACTCTGTTTCTATACCTTTCTGTCTCCACCAAGTTATTGTCACAAAATTTATACTTATATATTTCATGTCCATTAACATAGAATTTATAATTACTGTTTTATGTATTTGTCTTCTAAATTATATAGAAAAACCAAAAATAAGTTACAAACAAAAACACGGTAATCCTGGTGTTTATGTTTACCTTTATGGTTACCTTTGCCAGAGTTATGTATTTCTTCATATGGCTTCTAATTTTTGTCTAGTTTTATTTTATTTTAGCCTGAAGGACTCCTGTTAGCATTTCTTGTAGGCAAAGTCCATTAGTAAGAAATTTCTTCAGGTTTTGTTTATCTGGGAATATGTTAAGTTCACTTTCATTTTTGAAGAATAGTTTTGCCAGAAATAGAATTCTTGGTTGACTTTTTTTCCTACTAGCACTTTAAATATGTCATCCCACCGCCTTCTCTCCTCCAAGCTTTCTGCTGCAAAATCAGCTGTTAATCTTATTAAGGACCCTTGTATGTGATACATTACTTTCCTTTTGCTGCTTTCAATATTCTGTCTTTGTCTTCATTTCTGATTGTTTACTTTCATGTGCTTAGTTAGATTTAGGTTTGTCTCTAACAAGGTGATCCTATAAAAGGCTAGAAGTAAGTGGACTGATGTTTTTAGTTTGTTCATCTTTCATTCTGTAGCAAGCAGCAATTCCCTTGACATATACCTGTGTTTCTTCCTTTCTACACTTTTATCAGAATGGGCCTAAATACTTGATCTTTACCAATTTTCCCCTAGACCTATAGGACAGCATTTGTAAAGTATGCCAAAATTAATGTTGACAAAAAAAAAAAGTAGTATGATTCCTTTTTATTTCAGTATTCCAGTGGTTCCTTTTGAGGATTAATGAGTTAAATCTTGCAAACCTCTCTAAAGTATTAGGATATTAGATATTACTGAGAAGATGCAAGAGCCGTATGTTAAAAATTAATTGCGGGAAACCACTTGCAGATTGTAATAACGAAACATCCCAAGTTCCAAGGGCACTGGGGACTTCAAGTAAACAAGCCCTCATTAATTTGGCTAATTAGTCACTTGCTGTATTTGCTGGTTTGTAAGCAGCACCCTTTTAAGCAGAAAATTGAGCTGTAAAGTGCTAAGAGCCATATGTGTGGTAAAGATGGTACCAGTATACTATACTTTGGATTTCAAAGCATATCTCATATATTCAAAAATATATTTAGGATATTTGGACGTTTCAGACTCATTCACATAACCTAAATGGACAGAGAGAAGCTTCAGGAAAACAGGCCCTGCTCTATTGGTGGCAAGAAAGAGCAAAGGTTAGGAAAAAACTGAAAGAAGTAACTGTTAAATTTTTTTCTCCAAGGAAGGCCAACAGGCTTTTTCAGACAGGACCTCACACACACAGGCAACACCTTGTGATTGATTATTGTGGAATCAAGAGAAAGAGAAGAGACATCCCTGTGACTGGCAAATATACAGCTCCATATATGTCAACACCTGGGAACCTTGTCCCATAATGATAGTGGAGGAAATTACATATCTCATGCACACTATGGTAAAGCCTACTGAACTATTCTGCCACCAAGCAGAGCCTCAGTCTAGTGAACTGAATGCTTATGTCCACCAGCTACGAGGTCTTCCTTCCTTAAACTGGGCTAAAAACTACAGACAGTCCTCAATTTACAATAGTTCAGTTTACTATATTTCTATTTTAGGACAACTTTCCTGGAGTATTAAATTCATTTTCAACCTATGATATTTTTGACCTATGATCGGTTTATCAGTACATAACCCCATTATAAATTGAGCATTATCTGTACTGGGAAAGTCTTACTTTCCGTTTCTTTCCATATCAACTTACAGTAGCATCATCGATTCCATGGCTTCCTGATTGGCAGCTGGAGACTATGGTTCAGATAGCATCACATTTATAAGCCAGCTCCCAGGGTGGGTCAGACCTACAGGTGGCTAATAGCATCCATCATGTGTTCAATTTTATTAATTTCAATCACTGAAAATTTTTCTTGAACTGGTTCTCAAGGTAATCCATTAATTAAAATTCAATTTAAACATCACTGAATACATGTTATATACAAAACCACTAAATTATAGATTAAAGAGTACAACGATGAATAAGATATTTTCTATTTTAAAGGGCTTAAAATTTGCCTCTGCTATGACCAGTTCATCTGCAAGACAAAGAGCATGTTACAGGTAGTCAAATACAATGGCTGACTTCTTGTCATCTAGGAAGCTGAAAGTTTCTTAATTCTAGAGTTACTTTGAAATTCATGATTCCAAACGCATTAATTCAAATGATTTCTCATACAACTCTCACACCTTCCACCACCGTGTTTGTCCCAGAACAGCTCTCTATCTGCTTTCCAAACACAGTTCAGGTGGACCAGAGCTGCAGAGAAACTGTAGGCATAAACAGGGCTTATTTAGTTGATACAAAGAGCAAATGTAAATATCCCTTTCAGCAGGCAAAGAGCTAGAATATATTTTTGAGTGTTGCTAATGAGTGGAAGAAGCAAGCTGCTTTTATCATGCAGTGGTGCAAATTAGATATTTATGGGTTTCCTGTGGTGTTCAAGGTGTTGCTCCTTTCCAGTATTTTAGGAAGGAAAGCTTTGTGTTCTAAGAATAGCCTCATTGATGATTCTCCCTTGGGCACAAAAGTATTCTAATCTGGAAGTAGTAAATTTTATCTGAAGAGCCTGAATCTCTTAGTAGTATAAAGTGTACCTTAGGCTTTGGGAGCTTTTTTAGTGTTTTTTTAAAATAGCTTTATTAAGATATATTTCGCACACCATACAGTTCACCCATTTCAAGTGTACAATTTAATGACTTTTAATATGTTTACAGATTTATGCAACCATCTCCACAGCAAATTTTAGAACATTTTCATCACCTCAAAAAGAAATCCTGTACCCTTTAACTACTACCCCTGTCTTCCCATCCCCCACCACCAAGCAACTACTAATTTACTTTCTGACTGTATAGAATTCTCTGTTCTGGAAACTTCATGTGAATGGAATGATATATGTGGCCCTTTGTGACTGGCTTCTTTCACTTACCATCATGTTTTCAAGGTCCATCCATGTTGTAGCATGTATTAGCATTTAATTCCTTTTATGGCCAATTCCATTGTATGGATATGCCACATTTTGTTTGTTCATTTATCAGTCGATGGTCATTTGAGTTATTCCCATCTTTGGCTATTATGAATAATGCCATTTGTGTACAAGTTTTTGTTGAGGCATATGCTTTCATTTCTCTTGGGTATATATATGTAGAAATAGAATTGCTGGACCATTTGACATTTAAAGCAGCTGCACCATTTAACATTCCCATTTACATTCCCAGAAGGGTATGAGGATTGTTTTCCATATATCCTTGCCAACAACTTGTTATTGACTTTTTAAATTCTAGCCATCTAGTGGGTATGAGAGAGTATTTCATGATTTGATTTGCATTTTTCTGATAACTAAAGATGAAGAGGATCTTTCCATTTGTTAATTGGCCATTTATATCTCTTCTTTAAAGAAACATTTATTTGAGTCTTTTGCTCATTTTTTAAATTGGTTTATTTATCCATTGAATTGTAAGAGTTCTTTATATTTCTGGATACAAGCCTCTTATCAGATACATGATTTGCCAATATTTTCTCCCATTTGGTGAGTTATTTTTTTACTTTCTTGATGGTGTCCTTTGGAGCACAAATATTTTTAAATTTAATTAAGTTTTGGAGAATCTTTGTAGCCTGGTACTTTTGACAGCCTAGCAACATGGGTCAGCTTTTGACATTACCTAGCTCCCTCACCCTCCTCTGTGAAAAGAGCATCTTGGAATCTTTCCACTCACCTCCACACCACTTCCTTTGCCCCTTCAGCCTCAAGCCATAATATTCATCTTTCCATTTTTCAGGCATGCAAAGCTTTTTCCTACATTTAAAACTTGACATTTGAGTCTCAGTTCCAATGTCACTTCCTCAAAGAAACCTTCCTGGGCACCCAAGCAAATTATCCCATTTCATCATTATCACATCTCTTTAATTTTCTTTGTAACACATATCTTTATTTATTTATTTATAGAAATACTAAAACATTCCATCAAAATATAAGCTGCATTAGAGAAAGAATCATATCTACTTTCTTCACTGCTATGTCCTAAGTACCTAAAGTAGTGACTGCCACATAGTAGGTTCTCAATGAATATTTCCTGAGTGATCAAATGAATCCTCTAGCCCAGACATTGTGCTAGGGACTAGAGGAAAAAGAGTAAATAATACTGATTCCCCAAACAGGGCTGGAATCACTTTAGAAATATACTTTGTGATTAGTGTTGTGGGAGAGGTATATGGTTATTAGCAGAAAATTCATTTGGCAGGATGAGTTAACTATTTATCTTATTAAAATAAAAATATCTTTAAAGCAGTTGAGACAGATGAACAAACTTGCTCTGCAAATACTCAGAACTCCTTTAATTGAGTTTATTATGCCCCCACACACATTACTACTAGTAGAGAGAAATGAAGAAATCTGGCTGTACTCTCTTCCTCCACCCCTCACTCTCTGATAATAGTAACAATCATCATAATAAAATAACAACAATAATGCTTTTTTTTTTTTTTTTTTTTTAGTTTACTGCTCTGGGGAAGAAGCAGGAAAAAGCTCACCCCTCTCTGATCTGGTTGAAAACACCATGGTACTTGCCAGGCAGCTGGGTTCCAGTCCCAGCATTCCTAGAGTTAGTTGTGTAAACTTAAGTCTTGTGTACTTTTTTAAAGTACTTTTTTTAAGGTTCCCTCTTCAGTGACTTTTAGTTATTAAGATGTTTCTTATCTAATTTATAAAATTTGTATAAGGATCAAATAGGGTAGATGTAAAAATGCTTCCAGCTTCTCCAGGACAGAGAAT
Organism: Pan troglodytes; assembly: GCF_028858775.2. Taxonomy (NCBI): domain Eukaryota; kingdom Metazoa; phylum Chordata; class Mammalia; order Primates; family Hominidae; genus Pan; species Pan troglodytes. Next base: position 135,652,531 of record NC_072398.2, read on the forward strand.
GTGCCATAATCAGCTCAGCATTCTCAGAAACACCCACATTTGATCAGGTGTTAAGATAGTTTCTAAAAGAACCCATGCTCATATACATCATTTTCTTGCTTCAGTGATTTTCTCAGCCTAGGATATTCTTTCCTTTTTCCATCCCCACCCCACTGACTCTCTTCCATGCCTTAATGTTTGTGTAAACATCCTTTCTTTCTGATGAATGCTGGTTTTGATACTCTGCACTCTAACATCCTCAATGCTAACAGCGATGTAGGAACCAAGAGCATCAAGATTAATTGAGATGACTCAAGATACACCCTGTAATAAAAACCACACACAACAATCTATCAAACAATGAGAAAGCAATAAACAAAATGTCAGTAGTAAGTCCTTATCTACGAATAATTACCTTGGTTGTAAAAGGATAAAGTTCTCTGATCAAAATACATAAAGTGGCTGGAATGGATTTAAAAAAAAAAAAGAGCCAACCCAACTATCTGCTGCCTACAGGAGACTCACTTTACCTATAAGGACACACAGCCTGAAAATGAAGGAACAGAAGAAGATATTCTATGCAAGTAGAAACTAAAAGAGAGCAGGAGGAAGTATACTTGTATTAATATCAGGCAAAATAGACATTAAGTAAAAAACTGTAAGGACAGATAAAAGGAGACACAAAGAAGGCCATTCTCATAGAAAAAGGAGTAAAATGGTGGTTACAAGAGGCTTTATTATGGGGTGTTTGTGGGGTGGGGTTAGAAAGATGTTGGTCAAAGGGTACATAATCACACTTAGATAGGAGAAATTAGTTCCAGAGATCTACCATTCAGCATGGTGACTATAGTTAATATACTGTATTCTTAAAAAATGCTAAGAGAGTGAATATTGTGTTCTCACCCCAAAAATAATAACTATGTGATGTAACACATTTGTTAGTTAGCTAGATTTAACCATTCCACAATGCATATATACAGTCATGCACCATATAACTATGTTTTAATCAATGATGGACCTCATATACTATAGTGGTCTCATAAGATTGTAATACCATATTTTTACTGCATCTTTTCTATATTTAGATATGTTTTGATACGCAAATACTCACCAGTACATGACTATTGTCTATAGTATTTAGTACAGTAGCATGTTATACAGGTTTACAGCCTAGGAGCAATAGGCTACATTATGTAGCCTAGGTGTGTAGTAGTTTATACCACCTAGGTTTGTGTAAATACACTCTATCATGTTTATACAATGACAAAATTGATGGATTTCTCAGAACATATCCTTATGACACAGGACTGTACTTCAAAATATTGTGTTATACATGATAAATACATATAATTTTATAAGTCAATTCTTTAAAAATAAATATTTTTAAGAGAAAGAAGTACATACACATACTCTATAACAAACCAGGAAGAACACACAATGTGTTTCCAAGTTTCCAAATCCTAAAGAGCTGATGATAATTCTTAATAAGTGTGGCCACTATGAGCTGGTCTGGCACATTCTTCTTGTAGTCTCTGTGATGCTTCTATCTGCCCATGCTGCTCACCTCCTCTGCCATCTGCCTTAATATGCTCCCTCTTTTATTCAGGGTTTGTTTCAGAAGCTGTTAGTCTTTGCTTATGCGTGTTTGCAAACCACATATAGTTGTGCAGGTTGCGCACATAAAGAAGCACTGGGCAAGGGAAGGGAAAGATGGGATTGAAACCCAGCCTTCCCTCTGTCAGTCATGCCAGGAGGAAAAAAAAAAAAGTCTTTTTAAAACCTGTCCACCCAGAGGCAGTAACATTTTGCAATTCACAGTGTATAAGCTTACAGTGGCTCTCTTCTCAAAATACCCATTGAAGAATTCAGTTTTTATTTAATTTCTACAGAAGACTGTATCCCTCCAAGACCCTGGATAAAGGGACTGGCTCCACGATGCTGGCTTTGCTTCTCTCTACTCTCATGTTTCTGGTATAGGGACCATGGTCTCCATGTAATGTGTGCTCTCTCCTCTTAGTCAGTGTTCAGCATCCTGAAAAGGAAGCAGTTTTGAAACCTTTTGGTGAAAAGCTCACTTCTTCATAGGAATCTGAATTGAGAAGTAGGTTTTCTCCAGATAACACTTCTTCTGTTACACAAGTCACTCCTCTCATTGGTAGCAACTGGGGTTTATATAGTTAAATTATGTAATGCTCAACATTATATAGGCTACATATGCATCAAAGCTAAAATCCAGCATCTAACGAGGAAGGCTGTGATGAATTTTGCCCCTATTTGTTTTTCTCTATTTCCTTTTCTTTGAAATGCATCTCACAATGTTGGGGCGAGTAGTAAAATAACTATATAATGTCTGACTGAATACCAAAGCGGAATAAAACCATTTGCAATGTTTTTTCAATATTTCTCTAAGATCTTAATGAAATTTTAAGTTTAAAGGAGTTCAAAACAATTTAAGTAATACAATATTACACAAGGAGGTTTTCATTGAAGCCAAAAACTTCATCATTATTAAAATTAAGTATGTTGTTATTAAAAGAAGTTTTCATAGGAGCCCCAAATTTTATTATTATTAAAGTTAAGTATGTTGGTATTAAAATAAGTGGGCTTCTTTTAAATGAACTGAAATGTAAAAAAATTACTTCAAATTTAAGTCCAAGACAGCATGAAAGAAGAAGAAAATAAATGCTGAAAGGATTAATATAAGAAATGACAGAACTGTTTTATATCTATCATTCTTTGTGTTTTCCCCCTTCTTCTTGAAAGCAAAGATACTATAACAAATAAAAGTTTAATAAGTAAAAAATACATGTTAAATGAAAAACCATGATTAACTTATTAAGGACCATTAAGTATATAATTACAAGGATTCTATTACATTAAGATACCAATTTCTTTAAAGCCAGAAATAATACCTACTGAAACTTTAATTATTTAAATGAGAAGAGAAAGAGGCATGTTATCTTCTCTGACAAAGATTAAAATCAATTTAATTGCTTCTCTGCTGCCTTGACATGATTCTTGCTGTGAGTCAAGCAACCAAAAAGGGAAATTAATACCGCAGCTGTTAATCAAGTGATATCCGTGCACTCCATTTGATTACATCAGGGAGAAAACCATTGCTACTTGGCTGACTTGTGTGTCTATACCCCTTTTTTGCTGTAGTTGGGTTAGCTATGAGAAATGCTGAGGCTGGACTTAATTTTTAGAGCCTGTGATAGTGCTAGGTGAGGCACAGCCTCAGGAAATTGCAGGTTGCTGTGTTTGAGCCCGGGCAAAGGCAGTTCTATCAAGACAGAGGTTTGTTCCAAATTAAATTCACCCTTTGGTGCCTGATTCTACTGTCCATGGTGTGAAGTACAAAGAAACACAAGGGCACTGGCGGAGCTAGAGAATGAGAAAGAATATGAGAGTGTAGCTAAGATTGATGCTTTTTTGCCCATAGAACATAACAATATATTTTTCAAGGTAGACAGCAGCAGTTTCTAGAGGTCAAATACCAACTCCCTCTCTCAAATTAGGACATGCATTTGAAAGCCAGGTACAATAACAAGTGATGCTTACCTCGAGGCCCCCCCAACTCATATCCTCTGATTTTAAAACCGGGCTTTTGTTAAACACTAGTGCTGAATGAACATCCAGCAGCATACTTGGCAAACTAATGTATCTGATTGTAAAAAAAAAAAAAAAAAAAAATGGTATTGTGAAATATTTATGAGTCTGGAAATACAAACCAGTACCCCGCCTCATCATCTCTTATCAGCCCTTGTTAACTTTACAGATGATGAGAGACACTGGAATAACTGGGGTTGCCAAAACTAATAGATCTCAGGCACTTTGCACCCACAGAGTTCAGTTTCATCAAGGGCCCTTTTTTCAGGAACTTTTAACTCTCCCCCTTCCTGTTTGCCTTCTCTTATGAGAGATAGAGATAGATAAGAACAATTCTCAATCTCAAACATATATACTCAGGAAGAGAAAACTCTTCTGAGAACCTTATCCTTTTCCTACATAGGAAAAAAACTCAAAGTGGGGATTGAGAAATTTGGTTCCTAGGGAAATGTTTTGCATTTGAGCTTTTTAAATATCCCTCCCAGTACTGTGGAAGGATCATAAGGAAAAATGCCCATCCAGACCAGTTGCAGGAAATGCTTCTATATAACAGGAAACACAGAAAGGCAGAAAAAAAAAATTCTGTCCTCCAAAGATAACCCAATGTTTTTTTACATTTCAAAAATATAATCACTGGCTCAGGTCAGCCCAAGAGACAGGTTAAGATGCCCATCAGCTTTTATTTTATCCGAGCCCAGTTCACCTATCCCCAGGACCTGTAGATGACTTTGCCTGGCTCTTTTTCATCAAATACAACTCATCCTACTATATTGGATCACCTTGCTGTTAGCCTGGCACTGTCCCTCCCCATTTCAATTTGACCAAATTGAAACAGATGCCCAGAGGCCGTGAAGATCAAGACTAGTATAACAAAATTTGGAGCCAGTTTCCAAGCTTAAATCAATATTTAACGGTAAGCCTGCTTTTATTTATTTATTTTTTGGCAGGCTTTTACTGGCAAATATCACTTTAAACTGAAAGCCAGAAGCCTTAATTATAAAGGATGCCATTCAGGCTACATTTTGAAAAACAATAACTCATTTGACAAGACAACCTGGTAGTTTACCGGATTGCACTCCCCAGAAGAAGGCAAGGAGGAGGGTGGTGTTGTTTTCTATATCCTTCAAAGATATATTTAATTACCTCATCTTCAAGCATGCAGAGACAATTCAAATAGGGTAGAGGGAGAGGGAAATGGGGGAGTGAAATCAATTCACTGTCTCAGTCAAATCAAGCAAAAGCCCCATGACTACCTGCAACATGAGAGGCAAACATTTACAGAGGTGGGGAGGGATCACCCAAAGAGCTTATACAGATGGACCCTGGCTAGAATGAGGACCAGTGAGGATGCTATTCCTGAGTGACCTTTATTTCACCTCACTGCTCTCCAACATGTGTGCTAAATCTCCTCTAGATGAGTCAAACAACAGGACAATTGGGAAAGAAGTGACATGACATCAAAATATAAGCCCCCCTGGGCTTGCCAAACTCAGCAAGACCTACCTAGTGATCTCACTTCTTCAGTATAATTTTTGGAATGAGTTTCAGGGGCCAAAAGTCTCTTTTTGCCTTACCTACTTTGAACAGTCATAGCAAAACAAAAACAGGTGATCCATGTAAGCAGTTGCTAAACATAAAAAAACAAATGCACACACAAGGTTTACGAAATGAATCCACATCCAACTTAGCAAGCATCACGTCAGAGCTAATAATTGGTCATTAATCTCAAAGAATCTATTTCAAAATGTGCAGTCAGAAATTAGCAAGCAGGAGCATATGTTCCACAACTACAGACTCTACGAGTGTATCTTGTAACGCTGCCATTTACCTTCAAGAGAAATTTGCGATTTTCTAAAGAAGAAAGTTGTCAATCACTTACGTACATAGAATTTAGGGTGGGGGATTGGGAGAGAGACCACAATATAGCTCACCAAGAAACAGAAGGGACTCAGAACAATCATGTAAAGGAGAAAAGAAACCAGTTCCAGTCCTCACATGGGCACCGAGACTGTTTCTGCCCTGCCTGCCAGAACACATAATCAGGAGGGGTAGTCTTTCTAAACATTGCCTCTTTCTGTTGTTACATTGTTTCACAAATTCAGACAAGCCTCTAGGTATCATTCTCTTTTTTCTGTGAAGTAAAAATTCCTAAAGACTTCTTCTCCTTAAACCTTTACCATCCCCCTACCCCCCGCCCAGGCCTTCTAAGAGACAACACTTGCCTTCTGCTTTTCCTCCAGCTTCTGGGCAAAATAAAGTGCCTTCCATGGGATGTCTTCCAGACCGTCCTGTAGGATCTCACACCCACCTCTGTGAGCAAACCGAGGGGGGCACCCCATCTACATTGACACGAACACGATTGTAGGGCTTTAATTTTATTTCATCGACTTCCCTTTGCAGCTTGCCTGTCTCTCCCATGTCTGCCACCCGCAGCAGGAGATTAAAAGAACAGAGGAGGTAGGAGCTCTTGTGAGAACCACGGGAATTTTGGCAGAACCTTTATGGGAACCATATGGCAGCAACTCTGAAGTACATGAAACATTTCTAAGGGAGAAGAACTCTATTATTCCCAAAGAATGTTTCTCATCTGTCCCAAGTGCACTGAGCACCCCTGCCAAAGGATGGGAATAATATTTTCTGGAAAGACTGTATGGATGCAGATTATATCTGACCTCAATGTATCTAATAGTAGCAGATCAGCATTATACCCCACAATCTATTAATAAAGGGAAAAGACAATATGTGTGTTTCTGATATTCCCTAGCTATTCATAAGCTTCCTATAACACATTTTACTCATCTTTTGCAATGAAGGGACTGGATAAGATAAGTGCCCTTCAGTTTTTTATCTTTGCAGCAGTCTCCTTTGGTCAATGGAGACCTCATTCAGAACTCCAGCACACAGAAACGATCATGATGGATCAGATATGGTTGAAGCAAGGGCAGAAGGTCTGGCTGCTCTTTTTTGGCCTCTCCTTCACTTTTTTCTTCTTTTCCTTTCTTTTCTTTTTCTTTTGTTTTTTTTTTTTTCAGGTTTCTTTCCCAGACTATTACTCTTTGTTAACTTTAAACAGGTAGAACAAGGAGAGACATCTGTCCCCTCCAGTTCTACCAGAGCCAGATATGCCTTGCTCTTCTGTTCAGAAACACAAGACAGTGAGTTCACACTGCCTTCAATGGGTCCATGACTTTCCAACCAGCCCTGCAGTGTAAAGAGACTCTTCACATAGCCATCCAGTGAGCAGCAGTCAGCTAATGACCAAAAGCAGTACTCCTGGAAAAGAACCCAGAGCACTGCCTCAGGACTGGGCAGTGGAGGAGTCCCAGGTAATGGATGAGATGCAGACAAGCAGAAGGGATGTGAAAGTGGCTGAAGAAGGTTCTTCCAGGCAGGAAAGAGTCCTGGAGATAATTTTTTTCTACCTCAAGCCCTAGAGCTCTATAAACAAATCTAACTTCCTCGCATAGAGGGGTCACAAAGAGAAGTCCCAAAAAAATCATGTGTGGTAGTATTTAGAAACAGAAATAGCAAGAAAAATAGCTGTACGGTGGTTAAATTATGGGTGGTTGAGGTAGAAAATATGCCTGCCTTGAATTCTAACCTTTTAATCAACCACATAGAAAACAGATGTTAAGATTTGGAAAAAAACAAACAAACCAGCTTGGACTGGAGAAGTGAATAATTCTGTTCAGAAACACTAAGTCAGGATGAAGGAAGATCTCTGGAATACAACTGGATATCACCAATCCCAAACCATTTTTGATTTAGGATTTCAAGAATCTCCTAGTGAAAAGAGATTGGAGCCCTCACACCACACTCATGCCTTTAGATGGTGTGAATTTTTAAAAATATACTTAAGCTTCAGTTCACTTTGGATGTGTATGGTTTCTTTCCTCGGTGGTCTTGACTTCCTCTCCCATGAACTTTTAAGGAGCTTATAAAGTCCTAAGCAAAAGAACAATTCAGGCACTTTCATGGAAGTGCACCTGGACCAAGAGGACTCAGCTCTTGGTCAGCTGGAGGCATGATAGTGTTCCCTAATGTGAAAGAACATAAAAGCACCCTTGAAATGTGGTCACTAACATGGATGGATCTGGAGGCCATGATCCTAAGCAAACCAATGCAGGAACAGAAAACCAAATACCACATGTTCTCACTTACAAGTGGGAGCTAAACACTGAGTACATATGGACACAAAGTAGGGAACAACAGACACTAGGGTCTATTTGAGGGTGGAGGGTAGGAGGAGGGAGAGGATTGAAAAACTACCTGTTGGGTACTACACTCATTACATGAGTGATTAAATAATCTGTAAACCAAAACCCTGTGGCACTTAACTTACCTATATAGCAAACCTGCACATATACCGCTGAACTTAACATAAAAGTTTTAAAAATGTGATCACTAAAGACGTATATGTGTTTATTAACATTTTCTGAGAACACATTCTAGAACAAGAGGCAAATACTAGTAGTATTTGCTTTCTCTGGACATAAGTCAGGATACTTTTAAGAAATATGTATTCCTAGCATACTAAGAAAAGTTGCAGAGGAACTCTTTGACAGGAAACACATAAGACCAGCTCCAGTCTTCTATGACCATTGTTAGATTTTTAAAAATAGTATTAGTTTACCTTAGTATGTGCTATGTAGGGATCATGTTGTAGTTTTAGAAGCCATTGCTTCTTCCTAGATGAATGGCCTTGGGTATTTCACTTTCAGAGATCCTCATCTGAAAATGTGATGACGATGATGATGATGACAACAACAACACCTACATCTATACAAACCCACTTTACAGGAGTAGGAAGGGGCTGGGCTTGAGTACTAGCCAAGGAGCTTTGTTCTAGCATCTAGGTTCTGAGGCTGGTGGGGTCAGGATCAGAATGAGACATATTGGTGACATAGCAGGATAACAATTTGGTAGTCCTGAAGCAGGTGCCTCTTTGTTTTGTTTAAATATCTGTTCATCATTGTCTACAGGAGATGTTGAAGACTAAGGGGAAAGAGCACCTTGGGCTGCAGGCTACCAATTTCTATCTTCCTTCTTTTTCTCAGCAACTTAGCTCTTGCCAGCTATTGCTACTCAATAATTTACCTTGGGTGTCTTGTCACTCTCCCCTCCAAAGTAGCTTATCTGTATTTTTCTTACACGATATACAGTACCCTCCCTGAGACGAGTTATGGAAATATCATCTTTCTCCATGTTTTTATATTTCCAGGTATAGTTTAGACCACAAGTGTATTTTGATGCTTTGAATTATTGGCACTCCAGTAAATGGCCCTACTGATCTCCCAATTTAAGTGGCATCTGGGTAGGATTTCCTCCCTGGCAACTATCCAGCTGAACTGACCTTCCAATTTAATTTGGTTCTGGTTGGGTTATCCTGCCAGATCAGCCACATAACTGCAGAGTGAAGAGCAGCCAAAGTCTTGGCATTGTGGGTCCAGCTGGGATGAACAATAGCAATTAACAAATTGAAAAGACAAAAGTAGAGTTGAAAGTGAAAGACAATAGTCTTTGATGCTGGGACTGAGGAACTATAATCAAGCAGAAGCAGGTCAGGAAAGAAAGATGTGTGTCGCCATACCTGGGTTTTGGGCAATTGCGATCGATGGTTCAGCAGTGTCCTGGGCTTGTCTGAACTTACTAGTGACTCCAAGGTGAATCATTGCATTAGGGTGACTTAAAGGTTGAAGAAGACATGTTCCAAGGGTGTTGTGGGAACTAAGTAAGATAGAAAGAAAGCAAGCTAAGAAAGGCTCTTGTAATGCCTACACCACTGAGCAAATGCTATGATTACTACCTCATCTGTCCTAATTACCGATGTCTCTCAACTCCAATTTGCTCAACACTTGGTCCTCTTACAGAATACAATTAACGAGAGAGAGAGAGAGATGAACAAGCATCACGGGATTGGGATTCAGACAGAGCTGGATTCCAATCCCATCCTCAAAATCCAAAACTATGAAAACCGTGGAAGACAACCTAGGCAATACCATCCTGGACATAGGAACAAACACAGATTTCATGACAAAGGCCAAAAGCAATCGCAACAAAAGCAAAAATGGACAAGATAGGATCTTTTGCATAGCAAAAGAAACTATCAACAGAGTAAACAGACAACCTAGAGAATGGGAGAAAATGTTTGCAAACTATGCATCCAACAAAGGTCTAACATTCACCATCTATAAGAAACTCAAGGGGGAGGAGCCAAGATGGCCGAATAGGAACAGCTCCGGTCTACAGCTCCCAGCGTGAGCGACGCAGAAGACGGGTGATTTCTGCATTTGCATCTGAGGTACCAGGTTCATCTCACTAGGGAGTGCCAGACAGTGGGCGCAGGTCAGTGGGTGCGCGCACCGCGCGCGAGCCAAAGCAGGGCGAGGCATTGCCTCACTCGGGAAGCACAAGGGGTCAGGGAGTTCCCTTTCCAAGTCAAAGAAAGGGGTGATGGACGCACCTGAAAAACGGGTCACTCCCACCCGAATATTGCGCTTTTCAGACCGGCTTAAAAAACGGCGCACCACAAGACTATATCCCACACCTGGCTCGGAGGGTCCTACACCCACGGAGTCTCGCTGATTGCTAGCACAGCAGTCTGAGATCAAACTGCAAGGCGGCAGCGAGGCTGGGGGAGGGGCGCCCGCCATTGCCCACGCTTGCTTAGGTAAACAAAGCAGCCAGGAAGCTCGAACTGGGTGGAGCCCACCACAGCTCAAGGAGGCCTGCCTGCCTCTGTAGGCTCCACCTCTGGGGGCAGGAGACAGACAAACAAAAAGACAGCAGTCACCTCTGCAGACTTAAATGTCCCTGTCTGACAGCTTTGAAGGAGCAGTGGTTCTCCCAGCACGCAGCTGGAGATCTGAGAACGGGCAGACTGCCTCCTCAAGTGGGTCCCTGACCCCTGACCCCCGAGCAGCCTAACTGGGAGGCACCCCACAGCAGGGGCACACTGACACCTCACAAGGCAGGGTATTCCAACAGACCTGCAGCTGAGGGTCCTGTCTGTTAGAAGGAAAACTAACAAACAGAAAGGACATCCACACTGAAAACCCATCTGTACATCACCATCATCAAAGACCAAAAGTAGATAAAACCACAAAGATGGGGAAAAAACAGAACAGAAAAACTGGAAACTCTAAAACGCAGAGCGCCTCTCCTCCTCCAAAGGAACGCAGTTCCTCACCAGCAACGGAACAAAGCTGGATGGAGAATGATTTTGACGAGCTGAGAGAAGAAGGCTTCAGACGATCAAATTACTCTGAGCTACGGGAGGACATTCAAAACAAAGGCAAAGAAGTTGAAAACTTTGAAAAAAATCTAGAAGAATGTATAACTAGAATAACCAATACAGAGAAGTGCTTAAAGGAGCTGATGGAGCTGAAAACCAAGGCTCAAGAACTACGTGAAGAATGCAGAAGCCTCAGGAGCCGATGTGATCAACTGGAAGAAAGGGTATCAGCAATGGAAGATGAAATGAATGAAATGAAGCGAGAAGGGAAGTTTAGAGAAAAAAGAATACAAAGAAATGAGCAAAGCCTCCAAGAAATATGGGACTATTTGAAAAGACCAAATCTACGTCTGATTGGTGTACCTGAAAGTGATGCGGAGAATGGATCCAAGTTGGAAAACACTCTGCGGGATATTATCCAGGAGAACTTCCCCAATCTAGCAAGGCAGGCCAACGTTCAGATTCAGGAAATACAGAGAACGCCACAAAGATACTCCTCGAGAAGAGCAACTCCAAGACACATAATTGTCAGATTCACCAAAGTTGAAATGAAGGAAAAAATGTTAAGGGCAGCCAGAGAGAAAGGTCGGGTTACCCTCAAAGGGAAGCCCATCAGACTAACAGCGGATCTCTCGGCAGAAACCCTACAAGCCAGAAGAGAGTGAGGGCCAATATTCAACATTCTTAAAGAAAAGAATTTTCAACCCAGAATTTCATATCCAGCCAAACTAAGCTTCATAAGTGAAGGAGAAATAAAATACTTTACAGACAAGCAAATGCTGACCGATTTTGTCACCACCAGGCCTGCCCTAAAAGAGCTCCTGAAGGAAGCGCTAAACATGGAAAGGAACAACCGGTACCAGCCGCTGCAAAATCATGCCAAAATGTAAAGACCATCGAGACTAGGAAGAAACTGCATCAACTAACGAGCAAAATCACCAGCTAACATCATAATGACAGGATCAAATTCACACATAACAATATTAACTTTAAATGTAAATGGACTAAATTCTCCAATTAAAAGACACAGACTGGCAAGTTGGATAAAGAGTCAAGACCCATCAGTGTGCTGTATTCAGGAAACCCATCTCACGTGCAGAGACACACATAGGCTCAAAATAAAAGGATGGGGGAAGATCTACCAAGCAAATGGAAAACAAAAAAAGGCAGGGGTTGCAATCCTAGTGTCTGATAAAACAGACTTTAAACCAACAAAGATCAAAAGAGACAAAGAAGGCCATTATATAATGGTAAAGGGATCAATTCAACAAGAGGAGCTAACTATCCTAAATATATATGCACCCAATACAGGAGCACCCAGATTCATAAAGCAAGTCCTGAGTGACCTACAAAGAGACTTAGACTCCCACACATTAATAATGGGAGACTTTAACACCTCACTGTCAACATTAGACAGATCAACAAGACAGAAAGTCAACAAGGATACCCAGGAATTGAACTCAGCTCTGCACCAAGTGGACCTAATAGACATCTACAGAACTCTCCACCCCAAATCAACAGAATATACATTTTTTTCAGCACCACACCACACCTATTCCAAAATTGACCACATACTTGGAAGTAAAGCTCTCCTCAGCAAATGTAAAAGAACAGAAATTATAACAAACTATCTCTCAGACCACAGTGCAATCAAACTAGAACTAAGGATTAAGAAACTCACTCAAAGCCGCTCAACTACATGGAAACTGAACAACCTGCTCCTGAATGACTACTGGGTACATAACGAAATGAAGGCAGAAATAAAGATGTTCTTTGAAACCAACGAGAACAAAGACACAACATACTAGAATCTCTGGGACACATTCAAAGCAGTGTGTAGAGGGAAATTTATAGCACTAAATGCCCACAAGAGAAAGCAGGAAAGATCCAAAATTGACACCCTAACATCACAATTAAAAGAACTAGAAAAGCAAGAGCAAACACATTCAAAAGCTAGCAGAAGGCAAGAAATAACTAAAATCAGAGCAGAAATGAAGGAAATAGAGACACAAAAAACCCTCCAAAAAAATCAATGAATCCAGGAGCTGGTTTTTTGAAAGGATCAACAAAATTGATAGACCGCTAGCAAGACTAATAAAGAAAAAAAGAGAGAAGAATCAAATAGACACAATAAAAAATGATAAAGGGGATATCACCACCGATCCCACAGAAATACAAACTACCATCAGAGAATACTACAAACACCTCTACGCAAATAAACTAGAAAATCTAGAAGAAATGGATACATTCCTCGACACATACACTCTCCCAAGACTAAACCAGGAAGAAGTTGAATCTCTGAATAGACCAATAACAGGAGCTGAAATTGTGGCAATAATCAATAGTTTACCAACCAAAAAGAGTCCAGGACCAGATGGATTCACAGCCGAATTCTACCAGAGGTACAAGGAGGAACTGGTACCATTCCTTCTGAAACTATTCCAATCAATAGAAAAAGAGGGAATCCTCCCTAACTCATTTTATGAGGCCAGCATCATTCTGATACCAAAGCCGGGCAGAGACACAACCAAAAAAGAGAATTTTAGACCAATATCCTTCATGAACATTGATGCAAAAATCCTTAATAAAATACTGGCAAACCGAATCCAGCAGCACATCAAAAAGCTTATCCACCATGATCAAGTGGGCTTCATCCCTGGGATGCAAGGCTGGTTCAATATACGCAAATCAATAAATGTAATCCAGCATATAAACAGAGCCAAAGACAAAAACCACATGATTATCTCAATAGATGCAGAAAAAGCCTTTGACAAAATTCAACAACCCTTCATGCTAAAAACTCTCAATAAATTAGGTATTGATGGGATGTATTTCAAAATAATAAGAGCTATCTATGACAAACCCACAGCCAATATCATACTGAATGGGCAAAAACTGGAAGCATTCCCTTTGAAAACTGGCACAAGACAGGGATGCCCTCTCTCACCGCTCCTATTAAACATAGTGTTGGAAGTTCTGGCCAGGGCAATCAGGCAGGAGAAGGAAATAAATGGTATTCAATTAGGAAAAGAGGAAGTCAAATTGTCCCTGTTTGCAGATGACATGATTGTTTATCTAGAAAACCCCATTGTCTCAGCCCAAAATCTCCTTAAGCTGATAAGCAACTTCAGCAAAGTCTCAGGATACAAAATCAATGTACAAAAATCACAAGCATTCCTATACACCAACAACAGACAAACAGAGAGCCAAATCATGAGTGAACTCCCATTCACAATTGCTTCAAAGAGAATAAAATACCTAGGAATCCAACTTACAAGGGATGTGAAGGACCTCTTCAAGGAGAACTACAAACCACTGCTCAAGGAAATAAAAGAGGATACAAACAAATGGAAGAACATTCCATGCTCATGGGTAGGAAGAATCAATATCATGAAAATGGCCATACTGCCCAAGGTAATTTACAGATTCAATGCCATCTCCATCAAGCTACCAATGACTTTCTTCACAGAATTGGAAAAAACTACTTTAAAGTTCATATGGAACCAAAAAAGAGCCCGCATCGCCAAGTCAATCCTAAGCCAAAAGAACAAAGCTGGAGGCATCACACTACCTGACTTCAAACTATACTACATGGCTACAGTAACCAAAACAGCATGGTACTGGTACCAAAACAGAGATATAGATCAATGGAACAGAACAGAGCCCTCAGAAATAACGCCGCTTACCTACAACTATCTGATCTTTGACAAACCTGAGAAAAACAAGCAATGGGGAAAGGATTCCCTATTTAATAAATGGTTCTGGGAAAACTGGCTAGCCATATGTAGAAAGCTGAAACTGGATCCCTTCCTTACACCTTATACAAAAATCAATTCAAGATGGATTAAAGATTTAAACATTAGACCTAAAACCATAAAAACCCTAGAAGAAAACCTAGGCATTACCATTCAGGACATAGGTGTGGGCAAGGACTTCATGTCCAAAACACCAAAAGCAATGGCAACAAAAGCCAAAATTGACAAATGGGATCTAATTAAACTAAAGAGCTTCTGCACAGCAAAAGAAACTACCATCAGAGTGAACAGGCAACCTACAACATGGGAGAAAATTTTCGCAACCTACTCATCTGACAAAGGGCTAATATCCAGAATCTACAATGAACTCAAACAAATTTACAAGAAAAAAACAAACAACCCCATCAAAAACTGGGCAAAGGACATGAACAGACACTTCTCAAAAGTAGACATTTATGCAGCCAAAAAACACATGAAAAAATGCTCATCATCACTGGCCATCAGAGAAATGCAAATCAAAACCACTATGAGATATCATCTCACACCAGTTAGAATGGCAATCATTAAAAAGTCAGGAAACAACAGGTGCTGGAGAGGATGTGGAGAAATAGGAACACTTTTACACTGTTGGTGGGACTGTAAACTAGTTCAACCATTGTGGAGGTCAGTGTGGCGATTCCTCAGGGATCTAGAACTAGAAATACCATTTGACCCAGCCATCCCATTACTGGGTATATACCCAAATGACTATAAATCATGCTGCTATAAAGACACATGCACACGTATGTTTATTGCGGCATTATTCACAATAGCAAAGACTTGGAACCAACCCAAATGTCCAACAATGATACACTGGATTAAGAAAATGTGGCACATATACACCATGGAATACTATGCAGCCATAAAAAATGATGAGTTCATGTCCTTTGTAGGGACATGGATGAAATTGGAAACCATCATTCTCAGTAAACTATCGCAAGAACAAAAAACCAAACACCGCATATTCTCACTCATAGGTGGGAATTGAACAATGAGATCACATGGACACAGGAAGGGGAATATCACACTCTGGGGACTGTGGTGGGGAGCGGGGAGGGGGGAGGGATAGCATTGGGAGATATACCTAATGCTAGATGACGAGTTAGTGGGTGCAGCGCACCAGCATGGCACATGTATACATATGTAACTAACCTGCACAATGTGCACATGTAGCCTAAAACTTAAAGTATAATTAAAAAAAAAAAAGAAAAATAAATAAATAAATAAATAAATGAAATAAAAAAAAAAACTCAAACAAATTCACAAGGGAAAAACAAATAACCCCATTAAAAGGTGGGCAAAGGACATGAACAGACACATCTCAAAAGAAGACATACATGCTGCCAATAAATACATGAAAAAAAGCTTAATATCACTGATTATTAGAGAAATGCACATCCAAACCATCATAAGGTACAATCTCATACCAGTCGGAATGGCTATTATTAAAAAGTAAAAAAATAGATGCTGGCGAGGTTGCAGAGAAAAGAGAACCCTTATACACTATTGTTGGGAGAGTCAATTAGTTCAACCATTGTGGAAAGCAGTATGGCGATTCCTCAAAGAGCTAATTACCATTAGACCCAGCAATCTCATTACTGAGTATATACCCAGAGGAATACAAATCATTCTACCATAAAGACACATGCATGCAAATGTTCATTGCAGCACTGTTCAGAATAGCAATGACATGGAATCAATCCAAATGCCCATCAGTGACAGACTGGAAAAAGAAAATGCAGCATATATACACCATGGAACACTATGTAGCCATAAAAAAAGAGATCACGTCTTTTGCAGGAACATGGGTGGAGCTGGAAAACTATTATCCTTAGCAAACTCATGCAGGAACAGAAAACAAAATACAGCACATTCTTACTTATAAGTAGGAGCTAAATGATAAGAACTTACAAACACAAAGAAGACAACAACAGGCATGGGGGTTTACTTGAGGAGGGAGGGTAAGAGGAGGGAGGAGAGAAAAAAAGATAACTATTGGGTACTGGGCTTAATACCTGGGTGATGAAATAATATGTACAAATCCCCATGACACATCTTTACCTAGGTAACTCACCTTCACATGTACCCCCAAACCTAAAATAAAAGTTAATTTAAAAAAAATCCCAGCTTCATCATGTATTAAGCTTTGTAAAGTTAATCAATTCACTTAACTCTGAGACTCAATTTTCTATGCTTTAAAGTGGGGATAAATAATAGTAGTTTGAAAGGATGTTGTGAGGTTGAATAGAGCATTCATAAAGGGCCAGGTCCATAGTAGATAGCCGATGAATGGCATTTTTTATTGTTATTATTTTTATTATTGAGCTGTTAGCTTGGGGCTCTTTAAAGGAGACTCCAGCCTAAGAATTACCTTTCCTTAGCATAAAGGACAATTCTTCAGGGCACTCCAGCCAGAGGAGGAGGTCCTCAATTTAAATTCACTGTTTGTAAAACAATGGATTTAAAACAATCCAAAATAAAGGTATTTTAAAAGTGTTTGGATGATAGCAAGAAAACTCCAAGGTCACCACCATAAAGTATTAGGTTGGTGAAAAAGTAATTGTGGTTTTTGCCATTGAAAGTAATGGCCGAAACCTCAATTACTTTTGCACCAACCTAATAGCTTCCGCTTACTCTTGCTGTGTCCTTAGAGGGGAAAAGAAGTGAGAAAAAGGAAGGGAAAAGACTAAAATGTTCAGATAATTTAAGGAATTGTTTTTGTTTGGTTTTTCTCAGTACAACAAGACTTTTCTGTTGAATTAAGATTTTTGGATCTTAAAGTTCTGCATTGTACATCAATGTCTTCAAAGATTAGGGAAAAATATTTGAACTTCCCAGATTGTGTGAACAATTCTGAGAATTTCTGTAGTATGAGGAGAAAAAAAAAAATCCCAGCAAAGATTAATTCCTTAGAGACTGACTTAAACATGCTGAAAAGTCTGGTTGAAGTCAAGAGACCCCATGCAGTCCAGACACATAGCAGGCTTCCCAGAGAACCTTAGGAGAGCAGGTTTTGAGTCACTTTCCTCTTGGCTGTAACCTGGAGGCTAAAGTACATATGAGCCAAAGTCTTGGGAAATTTACATCAGGCGAGCAATTCAACAGGTCTTGGCCACACACAGATCCAGCTTCTGTGAAGAGTTAAGCACCAAGGATTCATAGAGACAGCAGCACAGATGTTTTCAGTCTCGGTTTCCTATTGTGTCCACCCATCCCAACTTCCCGCACCCTCTGCCCAGACCCACAGCCCCTGCCTTTCTACCCTCTCACGATTCACTTGTTCGACCTGTCTCCATTAAGTGTCTCTATGAGCCCCACAGCTGCATCCCTACTCTCATACTCCTCTCTCAGAAAGAACAAATATTTGGATAAATTATGTATAATTTCCCTGCCCCATGCAGCCCTATAGGCTTCATTTACAATAAGTTGAAAAATATGCTTCTCAGAGATTGTACTTCTCTGGGAAAAGAGAGCAGATTGTGCTAAAGATGGTAACCGTGGTCTCCTAAGAACTCCTCATCATGTTCCATAGCGCATGGGAAACCAAGGTTACTATTCCATCCTCCGCTTGCAGCAGCAAAACAGATGCCTCCCCAGCCCCCAGTGCTAAAAACCTAGAGCACTGTATACCAGGAACAGATTAAAGTGGTAGCTGGAAGCATACCCAAGCCGAGGATTTACAGATGTTCAATAAAACCTGCAGACAGCCCACCGAAATCCCTGCACAGAGCTGCGAGGGCACACATCCAGCTCAGTTGGAAATGGGTCCATAGTGAGGGAAAGAAACAAGAATCATAGCTGCTCCAGATGCATGTTAGTTACAAAGGATGCTGAGGAGCTCAAGCGCATCTTTCAAGAATGGCAACTTTACAATCCATCTCAGGCTTTTTTGAACTTCAGAATTCTCACTTCACCATTAAAAGTGTTCAGTTTAGTCAGAGCGTATAACAGATATCTTGCTGCCAAGAAACGGTAAGATGCACAAGCTGAGACAAGCTTGGTGTGAGGCAGAGAACACAAATACCCCAAAAGCCACTGAGTGGCCAACCAGAGGGCTCGGCACCAAACAGGCCTTCACGTCTTATTAATATTATCCTTCTCTTGATTGCCCTATTTGGACACATTTGTAAAAAGCATTACTCACTCCACCCTTTATTCCCCAAATACAGCAGATGGTCTTAGCACAGTGTTTCAAATCAGATGTTAGGCAGAGAGACCAAGCTGGAGCCCAGAGCATCTGGATTTTCAAGAAACAGCATGCAGAGCATGTGAGAAAGCTAGGAGGGAACAGAGGGGAGAGATTGTTCAGGGTACTTACCAGGCCATTTTTAGCCAGAGGGAAAATAACCCCCAAGTTGTGTAATTATTCTTTCTTTAAAGAAAGGTACAGGCTCACAGAGCAAAGTAAATCTATTTACTAGCTTATTTCAGGAGCTAGACATTTTAGGTAAATTCTTAAAGACACAGACAAAATGCTATCACAATTTTTCTCTCCAATTTTTTTTTAAATCAGGTGTTGAAAAGAGATTATAAAGGAGGATAAAAATAGAAAAACGAGTAATTCAGCTCAATGTAGTATCCATGTGTTTCCAAAACCTAAGTGGGTTGCATTCACAAAACACAAAACACAAAATTAGACTTTGTCTTGTTTAAAGATTGTCAGGTACGGAATTAGTTAAATTGTGAGGCAAAGACACAATTACTTGTTTGTATCAATAACTTAAAAAGATTGAGGAGCCCGAGTGATTTCATAGTGTCCAGTTGCATATTTGTCAGCCGTATTGCGTTGCCAGCTTGTTAGTAACAATAACTCAAGATGAGATCTTCGGCAAGCTATTTAATCTTTTCCATGGCTCCAGTTTGCTCATTTGCAAAATGAGAAGGTTGGACCATATTAGCTCTGAGGCCCTTTCTTGCTCTAATATTCTACAGATAGATGAAATCCCACCTAATTAAGTAATTCATGTAAAATATATAATGCAATGTCTTACACATAAGTGGTGAATAAGTAGTTTATTAATAATAATATAAACTTCTGATATCTGGCACTATTGTTCTAGCAATTATTCTTGAACACTGACTATTTTAATGTAGAGAGAAAAGCAACACTGAACAGCTCCCACCTAGAACTTGACGCAGGTTTGATCCACAGAGGAACAGGGAAAAGCAAGTGCTCACATCCGTCCCATGCTGCTAGGAAGCAGACTACATGACCGATTACCAGCTCTTCTGGCAGTATTTTCTGGTTTCACCAACAGTTTCTCCTAGGCATTGTTTGGAATAGGAATATGGACCCATAAATGTTACCTTTTTCCCACTCCTGAAGTATTTTTCTAATCTACCTAGTTATCTGCTGTTCTCGGCCTTTAAAGTTATTTAAAAGTAATACGCATTTGTGGATTTCACATTTTGAGAGATAATAGCTACTTGAAAAGGTCTAAAAAGAAACCAATAGAAATTATAACATAAAACTTGAACATGTAAGTTCCTATTCCCTGCTTTTCTTACTGTATTTCCTTTAGTGAATGGCACTCATTTCATGGTGTGTCCAAGTCAGAAAAGTGAGTTATCCCAGACTTCCATTTTCTAACTTTTTATTTCTCCTTCCTTCTTCCTTCCCTCATACTTTACCCAATAGTTGTGCAGTGCTTTGCCCAATTATATGCACTTGATGGATATTTGTTGAATCAACACCAGGAACAGCCTCCTACGATTGTATAGTACTATATGTGCCAGGCACTCTTCTAAACATTTCATATGTATTCACTCATGTAATACTGACAACTTCATCATTCCCATTTAACAGATTAGGAAACTGAGGCATAAGAGATTAAGTGACTTGCTCAGAGTCACATGGCTAGTAAAAATGCTTTTTAAAACCAGGCAGTTTGGTTTCAGAGTCCGTGCACTCAACCACTATTCTTTACTGTCTGTTTCTATCTTGGGACATTTAGGTTTAATCTTACCATCAGAGTAAGGTATATTTATTCCAAGCTAAATAAAATAGGCAGTATATTGCTTGTGCTCAGCAATTATTTTCCTTTCTTTGTCCTATAGATATTATTGTTCTTTTTAAATTTGTCTTACCTTCCCAATTTAACAGTGTGTCTTGGAGCTCTAGAGTGACCAGGACAACACTCCAAAGTAGTATAAAGCAACTCTTTCATTTCTCTCTAGTTGACTAAGGGCACCCCCATTCCCTGCCTGCACACAAGTCAATAAGATGGGAAGCAACAGGAGGGAATAATTGAAGGGTAAATTGAGGGCAACATAGAGTTGATTGAATAACCACTGTGAAGATTCAAAAGTCTGTAAGCAGGGTGTTAGGTGATCCATGCTGTGTTTTAGGAAGGAAAATTTGTCAACACTGCATGGGACAGACTGGCATGGGGATGGACTGGGATATCACCTTGTCAACTCTGCCCCTAAGTGCTGCCTAGACATCAGGAGGGCCTCACGCTGAGCAGCGGGGACAGGGATGTTGAGACGGAGTCCAGAGATACTTTGGAGGTAAAATTGGCCTCCGTGCCTGATTAGATGGAGAGGGTGAAGGAGAAAGGAGACAAAAGCACCCTCAGAGCATGTGGACAGAGATACAGGGAGAATGGTAACATTTATAGTTATAAATGTGCACCGGTTATAGTGGTAAACAAGACAGAAATAGGCCTTGCCTTCCTGAAGCTTATAGTCTGGTGGAGACACATAATAAAAAAGCAAAGCTAATAATATCTGTCAAGTTCTACAGAAGAAACCCAGACATAGAGTATGAAGGGGAGAAGAAGAAAGCATGTCTCCTTGGAGGTAGGAAAATAAGCAGTAGAGTATTTTGTCACAGGAGTCAAGAAAGCAGTGAATTTCAACAAGAAAGGGATGTTCAAGATCAAACATTAGGAGGTCATGTGAGTTAGCATGAGACGGATTTAAATGGCTCAGGAAAGCAGAATCTGTAAAGCAGTTGAGGTAGAAATTGTGGGCCACTGGTTGAAAAGGAAGTGAGGCACAAGGAAGCTGTGAAAATCAACCCATACTAACCCTTTTGAAAGTTTGGAAGGTAAGAAAGTTGTCAGATTCAAAATGGAGTCACTTGTGTCAAACCCTGGCAAAATGAAGAGGGAGCTCTCACACATGATTTGCCTGATAACAGGAACTATTATCAGGCAATACTGCAGCTTACTACATGAGTCACCCAAGGACAGCTAGCAGTACAAGGACAGCTAGTGGCTGATACAAGAACAATTGCCTGACACACTGTCTCACAGGCCTAATCCAAAACCACAAGGGCCTGACTAGAAGTCCAGTATTCTAAGTCCTACCTAGCAAACACCAACCCTCGCTGATCAAAACTCACCAGCCCTTAGAAGATACTGCCAGCACCAATGGACTTTCCTTCAAATCAACTTGTATAACCTCTTCTTTCCCCCTAAAAACTCTAACCATTTTCCTTTGTTCTTCCAGACATACTAGGGGCCACCCTGTTCCATACGTATGTCCCAGATTATAATCCTACTTCTCGCATATTATTCTTAAATAAAACCTTTTCATTTGGAGATTCGTCTCTATCTATTTTTTATGTTGGCAAAGAGAAGGAAGGAAATAGGAGGTTAGCTTGAAAGGGAAGCAGGTTTAAGAGGGCTTTTCTAAAGATAAGGCAAAGTTAACTTCTTTGTGGACTAAGGGGGAGAAGTTCTTGTAGGCAGAAGCTGAAGATTCAGGAGAGAAACAGCTGAAAGAGAAAGCACAAAAGAAAGAGAAGAGAGTTTTAACAGCAGAGATGTATGAGTGAGCTATGGAAGACAGAAATAAGAAGGCTTCATCCAGAAGAGAGCATGTATCACTTGGGGCAAGAAAGGGAATATAATGAGGTGCCCTTTTCTAAATATTGAATAAGGTCAGGAAGCTGCTCAGGAAATATTTTCACCTCCAAGTGTGAGGCTGCATCTGAGAGGCACCACCGTTTACAAAGAGAGACCTGCATACTAGGAGAGGATCCTGAAATAGTCTGTTATTACGAATTCAATACACAGACAGTATTTGCAAAGTCACACCAGCATTTATCTCAAGAAATCAATAAAAAGTATTAAGTGGCTCTGATTTTCCTTTTACTATCAGAAACAGGAAAAATCTAGTAAGCCGTTTGGATAGACATCACTTAAATCAATTACCTACAAATAATTGAATTTATTTGCAAGTACAACAAAATAGGAAAATCATTTTAATTGCTTCTTTTAAATGGATATGCTTCTATAGTAAATAGTGCATAAGCAGGAGGGAAAGAAAAGCAAAAGGCAATTACATTTATTGCACACATACTATGTTCCAAGTATCTCGGACTAGCTGTAAGATACCTTTTCTCACTTAATTCTAATACCTGATAAAGTAGACATTATCACCTTTTTATAGATGGAACTGGGGCTCAAATATGTTAAAGAGCCCTTCTTCTGAATGTTCTTCCTTTCATACAACTACCTAGAATGTTCATGTCTAGATGCTGGCTTGGCACCAAACTCTAGAGCCCTGGGTTTGGCACCCCTGCCACCATGGAAGCCCTGGGCACTAACGATCCTATCCCCCAGATTTATTTTCAGAGGACCTTGGCATTTCATCATTTCGTTCACAGCCATTTGCAGCGGATAGGATCTCAGATGCTTTCTCGCCCACCATCTTTCTAGCAGCTCCCCAGCCTTTAGTCCCTGCTGAAGAGGCAGGTCCAAGTGGTTTGATGGGACCCCTCTGCCCTGTCACATCTCAGTGGATGTCCCAGGGTGAAAAACTGACCCAAGGCCAAGTGCCAGCCAACCATTCTCTAATAAGAAGCCAACTAAGACACACAGAATGCACCACTTTGCGATGGGCTCTAGAACTAAAACCCAGGCAGGTTTGGAGTTGGAGCTAATACCAAACCAAAGCTATGCAAAAGCTCTAATGTGGGCCCTGAGAGAAGAAAGAAAGAATAGAGAGAAGAAGCTGAACTGCAAAGAGGAGCATGGAACAGAAACACGGAAAATCAGAGGTAAGAAACCACATGGCCCTGGGGAAAGAGAGAACATCTCTATTCCTGACTCCTGTCCCTTTGGGGCCCACCTGTACTTAATATTGGACCCTCTTTGCATGAGGTATTGTCTAATACAGCCTTGTAACAAACCATATTTTTGAGAGAATGTCTACTACTTGCAATCAAAGTTATTGACTAATCATTCATTGAGCACAAATCAATGTATTAATAATACACTAACACTAACATCTAGTGCTTTACATTTTAACTGTTGTGCACTCATTAATTCATTTGATCCAAACAACAGTGTTAATATTATTCTCGTTTTACAGGTAAAGAAATGTGGTGTAAAAAGTTAAAATTTAAATGTCTTCAAAACGCCACTACAAATTCATTCCCTAGAATCCTACTTCTACTTCCACCCCCAAATAAACTCTACTTTGCCTGTGTTTCAACTAGAGTAAACTCAGGTCTTAAATCCAAGAGGGTTTTCTAACCAATTTAATTGATGGGATGAGAGTAATTCATCTCTTTTTCAACTGTAGAAACGAGTTAAAAATAGCTTCAGAAAACAAAATTTATTCCTGAACCAAAAATTAAAACTTAATAATGTGCAACCAAATTGCATTGAGCTTTTATCACATTTTGCCCTTGCTGAACATTTTTGGCTTCAGCAGCTGCTCCATGAAATGTAACTGTCACTACAGTGAATAAATAAGCAACTATTGCTGTCATACAGCTGCCCCTTGTAACAGCATTAGGGGAAAGCCTTTAGTGGAACCACAGGCCGGAAGAGAGCTGCATTCTTGCTGAATACGGATAGGATTTCATGCAGTCTACAGAAATCCCCCTTAGACTATAGTACATGTAGAAGGGCAAATGTGCTTCAGAGTGGACGTCTGCTATTTAGCCTACCCAGAAGGCCTTCCTTCTTCTGGGAATTTTTCCAAACCTAACTCCACTCTGGCTATGTGATTCCTGTGGAGGAATTGCCATTTTTCTATACAATGCTGCCGTGCTGACCACAGCCAGTTGGTCAAAGCCAGGCCAACCAGAGTCTTTTCTCAAGGTGTTGCCCACTGGAACAAAGAAAGAGAATCAGTGTCTAGAAACAAAAGATTTAAAATGTACAACTTGGGAGCTATCAGTAGGCCATGTTCTCTGCCGCACAGAAGAAAGCAGCCTTCAAAGAGAATGAAGCCAATACAGAGAAATGAAAGCATTTGAATCCCTGATTGCAGTTGTGTCTGGGCTCAACTGTATCACTGTCCTCCCTGTACTTGATTGCTCAGTCCTTTCCTGGATTATCTAGGCCAATAAAACCCTTTTGTCTAAATTGTTTTGATTTCGGTTTCTGTCATTTTCATCTAAAAGTCCTATACAATCTTATCATTTATTCTCAATTTTTTGGGCCGTTTGTAAGAGAGGCACACTTTCAGTTTTGCATAGAAACTTGGGTAGTCAAAATATATTTCTTCTCTTCCTATTGTCTTTCGTCTGACCAACATTTTCCTACTACCCAGATTAGCCTCCCAGCTCCATTTTTGCAAGTACCTTGGAATCAGAGCCACTACACTGTAGAACCTTAGGAATGCCATTTACATACGTGAATCCCATCCCCTGGAGTTGCACAACATGATGTCATATTCAGCAGCCCTGTTGATAATTATTCAGGATTGTTTTATGCTGAGGAGAGCTGGACTGGCTTGTTCACTTAGCAACGTTAGCTTATAGTTTATGGAGAGAAAAACGGTAGATGTGGTCCCCAAATGAACCAGCGTGATATATAAGAAAGGAAAGTTATGTTCCATGACTCACTGATTCTGTAGCAAGGGCCAGCCACCTCAAACATCGAGTATTATCAGCAAAAAAGTGCTGGCAAGGCCTGTGGGAGAATTAAGTGCACTGAAGGCTGGAAAAAGCCAAAGCAAAGTTCAATGGGTCATTCAGGCCCTCATCCCCTGGTCAATAATACTAATGGAAGGGAGTCTTTGTCTTTATTCTCTGATTCTGCTCATTAGCAGTAGTCTATACAACATTCCAGACATATCCCAGTGCCGGAGCCCTCCGCCCACACCGCATTTACTGCAGTCTGTCCAAGTGGAAGAGTAACGTGGGCCCAGAATACCCACTACCAAGTCTCAGATCACACCTCAGTAAAAGGTCATTGTTGAAGTCTATTACACCAGGACTCATGCCAGGACCTTCCCAGGAAGGGCTTGGAAGAGCTGTTGCTATAGCCCTTGCCTGTATCAAACAGAGCGTGCTCAGGAATTAGGGTAAACTGAACCATCATGTGGAAGTGATAGAAAGAGGGGTAGGGGTCAGGGTTTTATATGGGGATACCCCATGCAGGGAAGCACACATTCTTTTTCTACAGGACTCCTCTCAAGCAAAGTCTTCTTTCTATCCTTAATGCCCCATTCTAGCTCAATTCAGTGGTTCTCACATTCAGGGAGAAAAAAAATCTCTAAAGCCTTGTATTCAAAGTGTGGCCACTGACCAGTTGCATCATTGCACTTGAGAACTAGTTAGAAATATAGAACCTTGCTTCACCCAAACCTACTGAATCAGCACCCGCATTGTTAAAAGATGCCCACGTGATGCACATAGAGATTACAGTTGAAGAAGCACTGACTTGGCATATTTACCGAAAATATAAAATCCCAGGCATTGCCTCTAAAGATTCTGATTTTTCATATCTAAGGATGGGCTCAGGAATCTACACTTTCACCAAGCACATTTGGCAATTTTTAACCAGGAGGCTCCTGGACCATACTTTGCAAACTACTGGTTTATTTTATTCCAAAACCAAAATTCCCCTCAATACTTGTTAAAACAATTTCTTTTTTAAATTATAGATTCGGGGGTACATGCGCAGGTTTGTTACATGGGTATATTACATAATTCTGGGATTTGAGCTTCTAGTGAACCTATCACCCAAATAGTGAACACAGTACCCAATAGGTAGTTTTCAACCCTTGCTCCCCTCCCTCCCTTAATTAAAGCAATTTCTTATTTTTCTAGAGTCTTTGAGGGAGTAAGGGAAAGAAACACAGAAAGGCATAGTTCCATTATTTCATAGGAAGCTAATGGTCAAAGCAAAACAATCATCAACTTCTAATTCTGCATTTCCACCATTGAATATGTTCTCCTTCGGCACTAGAGCCAACGTCGAAATGAGCAGATGGAATGACCAAGAAACAGGGAGCCAGAAGTGGAGGAAAATGGTACAAAGTGGGGCAAACATGTGGAGCAAACATGGGGAGGCAGAAGTAAAACAAATCAGAGCATTGCCACAGCGTCTCTTAATGTCTGTTGCTGAGAATTCTAATTCAAGCAATATAAGAAGGACTTATCTAAAAGAACCTTAAAACTCTCCTGAAAGACTTAGAAGAAGATTTGAATAAGCAGAAAGCACATATTATTCTTGGATAGGAAGGCAGCATTATAAAGATATCAGTTTCTCCTAAGTTATCCTGGAAATAAATATATTGCTTCAAGTTGGCAAAATGGTACTTAAGTTCATCTGGAAAAATAAATATGTGAGAATAGTCAGAGGAGAACTAAGGGATTATAACTGTACTAGATATGAAAGCATAATATAAAGCTATTGTAATTAAAAAGTTTGCTACTGATGCAAGTATAATCAGATCCTATAAATATAGATATCTGGTATATTATAAGGAAAATCATAAATAATGTATTAAATAAGTATATTTTTGAAAAAATAAATAAATAAATATTGAGGAAGTATTTAATAGTGTTGGACCAGTTAAATAATCATTAGCAAAAATAAGTTGCTGCTAATACAGCAATTCATTGCAGATGGAACAAAAATTCAAAGAAAGCACCAAAATACTAAAATAATAGATAGGTGAATAGGTTTTCATTATTAGCCAAGAATGGGAAAAGCCTTCCTAAACATGAAAAACAAAATATTAGCCATAAAGAAAGAGGTTGCTAAATTTGAATACTTAAAATCAAAACATTCTTTTTAACAAAAGTCAAAGTAGAAATTTTTAAATTGGAAAAAAATTGCAACACATGAAACAGAGGAATATCAATATGAAAAAGAGAATAACTCAACAGAAAAATGGGGAAAGAACATAAGCCAGCAATTTATATTAAAACAAATATAAATAGCCTGTAAATATGTGAAAAGATAGTCAATATCACTCATAATAAATGCAAATTAAAACAAAAAAGTATACCATTGTTTACAGATTAGCAATGACTTGAATAATTTCATAGTACAGTACCTAATCTTGAATCTTATGCATTGTCAGTGAGACTACAAATTTTAAAAACTCTGGGGCAACTTTGACAATATTAACTCAATTGAGAAATGCTATGGCCTTTGATTAATGGAGTCAATGTATATGGATTTATCCCAACAAAAATATTTGATTATGGGTGTAAAGGTATCTGTAGAAGGATATTTTGTAATGGTAAAAATCTGAAGACAACCTTCAGCAGGAGTTAGGTAAATGCTTATGGCACATCCATACCATAAACTATTATGCCAGCCACGAGGAAGAACAAGGTGGATCTACATATACTTTTATTATTATTATTATTATTATACTTTAAGTTCTGTGGTACATTGCAGAACATTCAGTTTTGTTACATAGGTATACACGTGCCATGGTGGTTTGCTGCACTCATCAACCCATCATCTACATTAGGTATTTCTCCTAATGCTATCCATCCCTTAGCCTCCCACCCTCCGATAGGCCCCATGTTCTCACTCATAACTGGGAGCTGAACAATGAGAACGCATGGATCTACATGTACTTCTATGGAAAATGACTAAGAAACATAAATGGGCAGGGATTACGAGCATGACATCTGGAAATGGACATCCCCAGTTTACAAACAGCTCCTCAACTAATAAACTACATGAACTTAGATCCTTACCTTCTCTGTGCCTCAGTTTCAGTTTCCCCATATTTAAAATGGGAATAGTAACAGTATGTACTTCATAGGGTTGTTGTGAGGGCTAAAGAAAGTGGTCTTATAAAGCATTTAGCACAGTGCCAGACTCATCATAGGCACTACACACAGAGATTATCACAGTGCTTCTCTTTGGGAAGTGGAGATGAGTTTGGAGCTTGCATAGGACTTTTATTTCATACTTTTCTACACTGTTTGGTTTTCAACTTAAATATATTACTACTTTTATAATAAAAAATTCTCAGTTTAAACTTAAAGAATCCTATCAGAAACTTATTTTAAAAGACTATTCCATGAGCATTTCAATATTTGACATATTCTTAAAGTTAAATTCCCCTCAAAATAAATGTCTATAGTCTTTCCTCAAAGAATAAAACTAAATGGCAGCTCTCCAGCATCCGTAAATCTCACACTACCCATCTAGACAGGAGGGCTGAATTTGCCTGGTGAAGGATAACAGCATTGAGTCGTGAGGCTTTAGTTGACTTATTTGTTGTTATAATAAACCATTATTCATTCATTCTCCAAAGTATATAAGACAGACTGACCTTGGCAGCATTTTTTAGGAATGAGAAGACGATAAGCCAAATATCTAATCATCAGAATCAAAATCTGATTTCTAGATCATCAGAAAAATCGGCCTCTTCTGCCGCCAAATGATCCTCCTGCTGACCACATTTTCAGTCAATCAGAATATAATCCTAGAGGGCAGTGAGCGAGTGTGAGGATTGCATTTTGTTTCATAGCTGGTCTAAACATGATTACTGCTTTCATCACACAGCCATATCACCAAGTCAATAAGGATTTTCTATACTGACTTTTCATGTTGCACAGACTGTATTGAGGAACTTGAGTAATTCCAATTTGCTGCACAAAACCCAGCTCTGCAAAGAATAGATTGGTACCTGTTCACCTTGGCTTGTTCAGGATAAGCCCATGATACTACTCCCTAGCTCATGAGTACATTTCTTTTATTCCAAATATATATATTTTAAAAAAACTCATAAACTCTAATTCTACTTCTAAAATAAACTTTTAAGACACATCTATTATTCAAGCCATGGATGCTATGAAAACCACAGTACCCCATTCCATTCTTTGTACATTTTTACATTCCTTTAAATCATACAAGTCTCTGTTTTGAATCCAGAGTCACTAGGCACAGTAACTACTAGCCCACCAGAGTCATATAGACAGAAACCAGCACATTCAACTATTAAAATATGCTTCCAAACTCAAAATTTAGCTTAGTCCCAGCAAGACATGGAACAATCACTTTCTGCCCAAAGCTTTATGGCCCTAGATTTGGCTATAAAGAGATACTACAACAATGCAGGAAAATATTTCCTTGAAAAGTCTTGTAGTTTGTTATGGAAGGTAGAAAAAGTCTCAAACACTTCCAGAACAACAAGAAGAGGTTTACGTCGTAGTTATCTTTGCAAAACTAGGTAACCATTTACTTATACAAGGAAAAAATGTCTGGAAAAGAAAAAAAAAATAAACGGATCAGGTGCCATCTCAGGAACTTTCCTCCTAACACCAATTTTTCCCTTGCTCTAAGAAATAGATAAATATCCCCAGGAAGCATGAAAATTCTCCATAACGAATAACATAAACAACAATCTCCTCTCGATTCCGTTTCTGTCCAGCTATTGCTCTCATTTCACAGCAAAACGTCTGGAAAGCTATCAATGGTCATCATATCCATTTCCTCATTTCCCAATCTCTCTTCTTCCTACCTTAATCAGATTTCTGTTCCCACCATTGCAGTGACTGCTCTTTTCAAGGTCACCAGTAAACTCCACATTGCCAAACACGGTGATCATTTTTCTGACCTCATCCAACTCAACTTCTCAACCACCACCTCACTAAAATAAGCTCTTCTTTTGTCATTTATGACACCACATGATATGATTTGGCTCTGTGTCCCTACCCAAATCTCATCTCGAATTGTAATCCCCACGTGTCAAGGGAGGAACTTGGTGAGAGGTGATTGGATCATGGGGGCAGTTTCCCCCATGCTATTCTCATGATAATGAGTCAGTTATCACGATATCTGATGATTTTATAAGGGTCTCTTCCCCTTTCACTCTCTCTCCCTTCTGCTGCCACGTAAGATGTGCCTGCTTCCCCTTCCACCATGATTATAAGTTTCCTGAGGCCTCTCCAACAATTCAGAACTGTGAGTCAATTAAGCCTATTTCCTTTATAAGTTACCCATTCCCGGGCAGTTCTTCATACTAGTGTGAGAACAGACTAATACACCACAATATCCTGGTTTTCCTACAAACCACAGATGTCTCCTTTTTGATCTCTTTTGCCAGCTCATCATCCTCAGCTTCCCCTCTAAACCCTGGTATGTCCCACACTGGGTCTAAAGACCCCTCCTTTCTATCTTTCCTCACTCGCTTGGGATCTCATCCAGTTTCATGGCTTCAAACGCCATCTATAGACTGGTGACTTCCAAGGGAGACCTCCAGTACAAATTTCACCCTTAAACCTTAGTTGGCTGTCCAACTGCCTAGTTGGCATTTCTACATGAAACTCTAATCAAAATCTCAAATACAATGTGTTCAAACAGAGTGCTTAATTTTCTACCTCCTATTCTGCTCCTCTTCCAGTCATCCCCATTTCAGCAATGGCATTATTGTGTACCAAGCTTCTAAACCAAAACCTAAAAGTCATTCTTCATCTCTTTCTCTGATCATCCCCTATAACAAATTATGAGGTGCATCAACTCTAACTCCAGAGAATGTCTCAAATTCATTTATCTCCATCACCACTCCGGCCACTCTAGCTCATGACACATTCATCTATCACCTGATCTTATGCAATAGCCTCCTAATTGTTCCCTTTGGCTGCCAACGAAATATTTTAAAATATTAATCAGATCATGTCCCTTTCCTGTTTAAAACTTCCCAATGGTTCCCCATTTCTCCTTCTGCTGCCTTTAAAACTCTGTATAATTTGACCCCTGACATGTATGAGCTCATTTCTCTGACTTATTAAAATTCAGGCACACTAGCTTTCTTTCTGTTTTCTGAACACACTGAGATTTGTCTCATTTCAAATATTTGCACTAACTGTGTGTTCTACCTGAAAGGTTCTTCTTCTGGATCGTCCCATGTTTGGTTTCTTCTGATCACAATGGGTCTCAGGTTAAATGTAACCACCTCGGAGTAACCCCTCTGAACTCCTACCTAAAATAGCCCACTAATCCCACCTCCTCTATCACTCTCTCTAACAACCTCCTACTTTAATTCCCTCATAACATTTATAACCATCTGAAATTAGTACTTTTATGTGTTTGTCTATTTCCTGCTCCCTTTTCCTCTTTTAGAATATACATTCCATGAGAACAAGAACCATGGCTATATTGGATGCCTACCACCTAAAACAGGGTCTGGCACATAGCAAAAACCCTATATATAAATTTGTTTAAAAATTAATAAATGAATGAATGACACAAATAATACAAGTGTGAGCTTTGCATCCATTCATTTCATCATTCCAAACATTTGTCAGATGCTTTGTTTTGATGTTCAGTTTGGAAACAAAAATAGGTAAGTATACCCCTGTCCTTGAGAATGGGCATCCCCAAAACAAAATTTACTAAGAACTGCCAAAGAGAAGCCAAAAGAAGTTGGACAACTAAAATCAAAGTGTATAGATCTTTGTATTTGTGGCATCAAATAATTATTAAATATCTGTGATTACATAGATAGCTGAAGGTAGGAAGACTTCAAAGAATGATGAGGAGGAAAGTCAAACTGGAATATTCAAGAGGTAAATATTACAGAAAATGAAATCATTGTAGTGATAAAGTAACCCATTTGTTTAGAAACTGAGAAGAGAAGAAATAAGAAGGATAAAGAAGTAATAGAATCAAGAGATATTTCTTTGAGCATAGTAAGGGCATAAACTGATAAATTAACCCATTGGTTTAGACACTGAGAAGAGAAGGAATAAGAAGGATAAAGAAGTCACAGAATCAAGAGATATTTCTTTGAGCATAGTAAGGACATGAACTGTTCGTGTGTGAAAGGAGAAGAGGAAAGACAAGAGGGAGAGAGGCAGGGAGAAAGAAAAGGATGAAAAATAAAAAGAAAGATGGACAAGAGAAAGAGAGATGATAAGAGTAGCATGGAGAAGACAAAAGAGAAAAAAAAATGAAGCAATATGAATTAATAACCAGAGAGAGAGGACTAGGGCAACCACAAAGGCTGATGGCAGGAAGACCAAAATTAGACCCATGAGAGTCGGAAGCTCCACTGGACCTGGAGCTTCCTGAAGCCACAGAATATAGCTTACTTTGTGTGCCCAGCATCATACTAGAAATTACTTTGTATTCCCAATGTAATAGATTGTTAAATTGGAAATTTTGGTTTTGTTTTGTTTTTTACTTTAAGTTCTGGGATACAAGTGCAGAACGTGTAGGTTTGTTACATAGGTATCTGTGTGCCATGGTGGTTTGCTGCACCTATCACGCCATCACCTAGGTCTTAAGCCCTGCATGCATTCGCTATTTGTCGTAATGCTCTCCCTCCCCTTGCCCCCTACCCCCTGACAGGCCCCAGCGTGTGTGTTGTTCCTATCCCTGTGTCCATGTGTTCTCATTGTTCAACTCCCACTTATGAGGGAGAACATGTGGAGTTTGGTTTTCTGTTCCTGTGTTAGTTTGCTGAGAGTGATGGTTTCCAGCTTCATCCATGTCCTTGCAAAGGAGATTATCTCATCCTTTTTTATGGCGGCAAAGTATTCCATGTTGTATATGTGCCACATTTTCTTAATCCAGTCTATCATTGATGGACATTTGGGTTGGTTCCAAGTCTTCGCTATTGTGAATAGTGCCGCAATAAACGTGTGCACAATATGTGTGCATGTGTCTTTATAGTAGCATGATTTATAATCCTTTGGGTATATATCCAGTAATGAGATCGCTGGGTCAAATGGTATTTCTAGTTCTAGATCCTTGAGGAATCACCACACTGTCTTCCACAATGGTTGAACTAGTTTACACTCCCACCAACAGTGTAAAAGCATTCCTATTTCTCCACATCCACTTCAGCACTTGTTTCCTGACTTTTTAAAGATTGCCATTCTAACTGGTGTGAGATGGTAACTCATTGTGGTTTTGATTTGCATTTCTCTAATAATCAGTGATGTTGAGCTTTTTTTCATATGTTTGTGGGCCACACAAATGTCTTCTTTTGAGAAGTGTCTGTTCACAGCCTTTGCCCACTTTTTGATGGGGTTGTTTTTTCTTGTAAATTTGTTTAAGTTCCTTGTAGATTTTTGATATCAGACCTTTGTCAGATGGGTAGATTGCAAAAATTTTCTCCAATTCTGTAGGTTGCCTGTTCACTCTGATGATAGTTTCTTTTGCTGTGCAGAAGCTCTTTAGTTCAATTAAATCACATTTGTCAGTTTTGGCTTTTGCTGCAATTGATCTTGGCATTTTCATCATGAAGTCTTTGCCCATGCCTATGTCCTGAATGGTATTGCCTAGGTTTTCTTTTAGGGTATGATTTTCTGATGTACATTCAAGTCTTTAGTTGATGTTGAGTTAATTTTTGTATAAGGTGTAAGGAAGGGGTCCAGTTTCAGTTTTCTGCATATGGCTAGCCAGTTTCTCCAGTATCATTTATTAAATAGGGATTCTTTCCCCTTTGCTTGATTTGGGCCTGTTTGTCAAAGATCAGAAGATTGTAGATGTGTATTGTTATTTCTGAGGTCTCTGTTCTGTTCCATTGGTCTATATGTCTGTTTTGGTACTAGTACCATGCTGTTTTGGTTACTGCGCCTGTAGTATAGTTTGAAGTCAAGTAGCGTGATGCCTCCAGCTTTGTTCTTTTTGCTTAGAATTGTCTTGGCTATACAGGCTCTTTTTTGGTTCCATATGAAATTTAAAGTAGTTTTTTCTGATTCTGTGAATAATGTCAATGATAGTTTGATGAGAATAGCATTGAATCTATAAATTACTTTGGGCAGTATGGCCATTTTCATGATATTGATTCTTGCTATCCATGAGTATGGAATGTTTCTCCATTCATTTGTGTCCTCTCTTATTTTCTTGAGCAGTGGTTTGTAAGTCTCCTTGAAAAGGTCCTTCACATCCCTTGTTAGCTGTATTCCTCAGTATTTTATTCTCTTTGTAGCAACTGTGAATGGGAGTTCACTCATGATTTGGCTCTCTGCTTGTCTATTTTTGGTGTATACAAATTCGTGTGACTTTTGCACATTGATTTTGTGTCCTGAGACGTTGCTAAAGTTGCTTATCAGCTTAAGGAGATTTGGGCTGAGACGATGGGGTTTCCTAAATATACAATCATGTCATCTGCGAACAGAGACAATTTGAGTTCCTCTCTTCCTATTTGAATACACTTTATTTCTTTCTCTTGCCTGATGGCCCTGGCTAGAACTTCCAATACTATGTTGAATAGGTGTGGAGAGAGAGGGCATCCTTGTCTTGTGCCGGTTTTCATAAGGAATGCTTCCAGGTCTGCCCATTCAATATGATATTGACCGTGGGATTATCATAAATAGCTCCTATTATTTTGAGATATGTTCCTTCAATGCCTAATTTATTGAGAGTTTTTAACATGAAGGGATTGTAAATTTTATCAAAGGCCTTTTCTGCATCTATTGAGATGATCATGTGATTTTTGTCATTGGTTCTGTTTATGTGATGGATTATGTGTATTGATTGGCCTATGTTGAACCAGTCTTACATCCCAGGGATGAAGCCAACTTGATTGTTGTGGATAAGCTTTTTGATATGCTACGAGATTTGGTTTGCCACATTCTTTTGAGGATTTGTGCATCGATATTCATCAGGGACATTGGCCTAAAATTTTCTTTTTTTGTTGTGTCTCTGCCAGGTTTGGGTATCAGTATGATGCTGGCCTCATAAAAAGAGTTAGGGAGGAGTCCCTCATTTTCAATTTTTGGAATAGTTTCAGAAGGAATGGTACCAGCTCCTCTTTGTATCCCTGGTAGAATTCAGCTGTGAATCTGTCTGATCCTGAGCTTTTTTTGGTTGGTAGGCTATTAAATACTTCCTCAATTTCAGAACTTGTTATTGGGCTATTCCAAGATTCGACTTCTTCTTGGTTTAGTTTTGGGAGGGTGTATGTGTCCAGGAATCTATCCATTTCTTCTAGATTTTGTGGTTTATTTAGGTAGAGGTGTTTATAGCATTCTCTGATGGTAGCTTGTATTTCTGTGGGGTCAGTGGTGATATCCCCTTTATCATTTTTTATTGCATCTATTTGATTCTTCTCTCTTTTCTTTATTACTCTAGCTAGCAGTCTATTTTGTTAATCTTTTCAAAAACCCTCATCCTGGATTCATTGATTTTTTGAAGGTTTTCTTTTGTGTATGTCTCTATCTCCTTCAGTTCTGCTCTGATCTTATTTCTTGCCTTCTGCTAGCTTTTGGATTTGTTTTCTCTTTCTTCTGTAGCTCTTTTAATTGTGATGTTAGGGTGTCAATTTGAGATCTTTCTAGCTTTCTGATGTGGGTATTTGGTGCTATAAATTTCCCTCTTTGCACTGCTTAGCTGTGTCCCAGAGATTCTGGTACATTGTCTCTTGGTTCTCATTGGTTTCAAAGAACTTCTTGATTTCTGCCTTAATTTCATTATTTGCCCAGGAGTCATTCAGGAGCAGGTTGCAATTTCCATGTAGTTGTGTGGTTTTGAATGAGTTTCTTAATCCTGAGTTTTAATTTTATTGCACTGTGATCTGAGAGACTGTTTGTTATGATTTCAGTTCTTTTACATTTGCTGAGGTATATTTTACTTCAAAATATGTGGTAGATTTTAGAATAAGCATCATGTGGCACTGAGAAGAATGTATATTCTGTTGATTTGTCAGGGAGTCTTCTGTACGTGTCTATTAGGTCCACTTGATCCAGAGCTGAGTTGAAGTCCTGAATATCCTTGCTAATTTTCTGTCTTGTTCATCTGTGCAATGTTGACCGTGGACTGTTAAAGTCTCCCACTATTATTGTGTGGGAATCTAAGTCTCTTTGTAGATCTCTAAGAACTTGTTTTATGAATCTAGGTGCTCCTGCATTGGGTGCATATATATTTAG
The DNA here is from genome assembly GCF_028858775.2 of Pan troglodytes. Lineage (NCBI taxonomy): Eukaryota > Metazoa > Chordata > Mammalia > Primates > Hominidae > Pan > Pan troglodytes. The sequence goes on from NC_072398.2 coordinate 135,689,192, forward strand.
GATAGTTAGCTCTTCTTGTTGAATGGATTATTTTACCATTACATAATGCCCTTCTTTGTCTTTCTTGATCTTTGTTGGTTTAAAGTCTGTTTTGTCAGAGACTAGGATTGCAACCCCCGCTGTTTTTTGCTTTCCATTTGCTTGGTAAATATTCCTCCATCCCTTTATTTTGAACCTATGTGTGTCTTTGCATGTGAGATGGGTCTCCTGAATACAGCACACCGATGGGTCTTGATCCTTTATCCAATTTGCCCATCTGTGTCTATTAATTGGGCCATTTAGCCCATTTACATTTAAGGTTAATATTGTTATGTGTGAATTTGATCCTGTCATCATGATGCTATCTAGATACTTTACACACAAGTTGATACAGTTTCTTCATAGTGTCATTGGTCTTTACATTTTGGTGTGTTTTTGCAGTGGCTGGTACCGGTTTTTCTTTTCCACATTTAGTGCTTCCACCAGGAGCTTTTGCAAGGCAGGCCTGAGTTGAAAATTCTTTTCTTTAAGAATATTGAATATTGGCCTCCATTCTCTTCTGGCTTATAGGGTTTCTGCTGAGAGGTCTGCTGTTAGTCTGATGGGCTTCCCTTTGTAGGTGACCCGGACTTTTTCTCTGGCTGCACTTAACATTTTTTCCTTCATTTCGACCTTGGAGAATCTGATGATTATGTGTCTTGTGGTTGATCTTCTCATAGAGTATCTTAGTAGCATTCTCTGTATTTCCTGAATTTGAATGTTTAGGCCTGTGTTTTTAGGTTGGGGAAGTTTTCCTGGATAATATCCTGAAATGTGTTTTCCAACTTGGTTCCATTCCCTCAGTCTCTTTCAGGTACTCCAATCAGTCATAGGTTTGGTCTTTTTACAGAGTCCCATATTTCTCAGGGTTTTGTTTGTTCCTTTTCTTTCTTTTTTCTCTAATCTTGTCTGCCTGCCTTATTTCAGCAAGATGGTCTTCAAATTCTGATATCCTTTCTTCCACTTGGTTTATTCGGGTATTGATATTTGTGTATGCTTCATGAAGTTCCCAGGCTATGTTTTTCAGCTCCATCATGTCATTTATGTTCCTCTCTAAACTGGTTATTTTAGTTAGCAGCTCCTGTAACCTTTTATCAAGGTTCTCAGCTTCTTTGCATTGGGTTAGAACATGCTCCTTTCGCTCAGCAGAGTTTGTTATTACCCACTTTCTGAACCCTACTTCTGTCAGTTCATCCATCTCATCTTTATCCAGTTCTCTGCCCTTGCTGGAGTGGAACTGCAATCATTTGGAGTAGAAGAGGCACTCTGGCCTTTGGGGTTTTCAGCATTTTTTCATTGATTCTTTCTCATCTTCATGAGTTTGTCGAGTAGTGGTCTTTGAGGCTGCTGACCCTTGAATGGGGTTTTTGTGGGGACTTTTTGTTGTTGTTGTTGATTCTGTTGTTGCTTTCTGTTTGTTGTTTCTCTTGCAATGGTCAGGTCCCTCTTCTGTAAGGCTCCTGTGGTTTTCTGGGGGTTCGCTTCAGGCCCTATTCATCTGGTTCACTCCCACACATGGAGATGTCACTCAAGGAGGCTGGAGAGCAGCAAAGATGGGTGCCTGCTCCTTCCTCTGGGATCTCTGACCTTGAGGGGCATTGATCTGATGCCAGTATAAATGCTCCTATATAGTGTGTCTGACAACCCCTGTTGGAGAGTCTCACCCAGTTGGGTGGCATGGGGAGCAGGACCCATTTAACAAAGCACTTTGGATGTCCCTTAGTGTCCCTTCACTGGGGGGAAGCCCATTTGTCTGAGCTGTCTGGATTTCTCAGAACTAACAGAAGGAAAAACTAAGTCTACTGGTCTGGGGAGACTGTGGCCACACCTCCCCCTAGGGGCTCAGGCCCAAGGAGATCAGAGTTCTGTTCCTGAGAACCTGGCTGGAGTTGTCAGAGTTCCTGTAGGGAGGCCCCACCAGTGAGGAGGGATGGGTCAGGGTCAGGCCTGAAAAGGCACTCTGTCCGCCATCTGCCACAGCCAGTGTATTGGGCTGTGGGGGATACCTCTTGGGACGAAGCCATCCAGCATCCCCAGCTCCAGCAGGGAAAAGCATGGTCTGGAGCTACAGAGAGGGCTGCCATCCTTCCTCTACCCTGGAAGCTTAGTATGTTAGGCAGCTATCAGTCCCAGTGTTGGCTATCACCCTCCCACCCTGCCAAGGGTCTCAAACAGCTTAGACAGCAGGCAGCCACAGCTGTGGTGCTGGTCGCCACTCCCCCCAGGAGCTCAGCAGGCTTAAGCAGATTCTAGTTTAGTGGCTATTGAGAATCTGCACGGCTCTGTGGTTGGGACCCTTGGTCGCAGTGACATGGGCTCGCTAGTGGGATCTTCTGATCTGTGGGTTGCACAGTTCCGTGGAAAAAGCATGTTTTCCCAGGCTGGGTAGCATGCTCGCTCACTGCCTCCCTTGGCTGGGGGGTAGGGGCTCCCCTGCCCCGTGTGGTTCTCAAGTGGGCCAACACACCACACTGCTCTTCCTTCTTCTCTATGGTTTACACCAGCTGCCTAGTCAGTTTTGATGACAGAACCTGGATACCTCAGTTGCCAGAGCAAGATTCGTATGCCATTATAGTTCTTTTCGATGGGAGCCTCCAATTGCTGCTGCTTCTAGTCAACCATCTTAGCCCCCTAAATTGGAACTTTTGACTGAGCTTCTATGATACAATGGAAAATTGCAAAGTGAAATACCAGAACACAAAACAGAAATTCCAAAGATGTGCTAACAACCAGTTAGAAGGCTCCAAAACTCTCAAAGGGTATGTAAATGCCTTCTCACTCAAAAGAGTGAGGAGGTGGAATTGAAAAGAATACTTGTGAGAAGGTATTCTCTGGGAAAATCTCTGCAGTTGATCTCTTGCTTGCTGCCCCAAGGGTAATAGTGGGGCTGTTTGATTTCTCAGCTCCAGCTTAGCAAAAACTTCAAATGGACCACTGAATGGCCTCTGCCTTGTACATATCCCCTGAATGTCTGAGAGAGGGATCAGAAGACTGGTCTTGATATATGCCTGAAAAATCTGGAAATGAGAAACTGTGCTTATCAGCCTCAGGTGGTGCTAAGGTAAAGTAGACTGCCATGTTTGGGAACTAACTGTACTCCACCAATATCAAGGTAAAGAATACAGGAGTATTTCCTACCATGGAAGAGATACAGCCTGGAGCCATTTTAAGTATTGCCCAAGAGAACCGCCTAGATGACTGAAGGATGTCAATAGACAGTTTTGCCTATAGTGGATTCCTGGAAAACTAGACCAAAAGAGATACTGGCCACCAGAAAAAAAAGAAGTGCTACTTCTCAAGCTTCTGATTAGCAGGTCCCAGCAGAGAGCCTCCTAAGAATCCATGGAAACCAGTGCATGGGAATTAGCTTTGAACACCTGTTTATCCTAGAAAATCCAAAGCCATCTTATGACAGTATCACTCTAGTAAGAACTTTCTGTTTTCCCTTTTCCACCTACTCCTTTGTGCTTTAAAAGGAAAGGGCCAGAAACTGTGACTAGCATCCTGGCAGGGGGCAGGGAGGGTAGGGGGGGAATAAAGGGCAAAAGGAAAGAAAAAAGTGGCCTTTGCCTCTTACCAAGGTAGCTCCTGACCTACCAGAAGCTGGGAAAGAGGAGAATGTTTAATTTGAAATTGAGTTAGGTTTTACACTGGGCTGAGGATTCTAGTCATAGAACTGAGATTAGAAAAGTCATCAAGTCTGCCAGTTCTCATTCTGTTGCAAAAAAACCCCAATATTCTTTTCTAAAAAAAATTAAAGGGGTAGTAGCAGGAAAACAAAGGGGCATACTGATAACATCTTGTAAGTCATGCCTGTTTATGTTCTTGGTTATGCTAGCAAAGGCCCTGTTACATAAGGCATTCAATATGCTTTCAATCAATGTAAATAAAATCATTTAAAATACCAGCTAACTCACGTAGTATTCAATATGTGTCACTTTTCATATATTTTTATGCTTCATTTAATGCTTACAACAACTCCGTGATATAGGGACTATTATTATCTCTGTTCAAAAAAATGGAGAAACAGGCACAGAGAAGTGCCTCAGGAATAGGCTCTATGAATTGGATGCTCCACTGACATTGAGTTTCCAGAAGGAACAGAACACAGCTAGTAAAGAGGACAGCTAGGATTCATAGCCAGGCAGCCTGGCCCTCAAGACACACTATTTACCTCCAGGCTATTCTGCCCTCTCAAATTAGCAAACATTTATGGATAACTACTATGTACCTTATGCTGGATATTCAACAGTGGGTAAGTCAGATATTGTCTTTCCATGGAGTAATTTACATTCTAGAAAGGAAAAACAAGTAATAAACAAGTAAATTAATAAATGCAAGATTGAAAGAAATAAACAGGGTATTATGATGAAAAGCACAAGCAAAGACCAGAGGTGACACACAAACAGACCTGAAGTGTGGGAAGGGGTGAACGAGCCAGACCAAGAAGGGGATTTTAGAAATAAAGCATTTAGATATATCACTTATCTTATAAAATGTGACTTAAATGGAAAGACGGTTGACAGGTTAAAATGTGACATGCTTTGTCTCATATGCTTTATTAAACGATGTACATTACTCAGCATTTACTGAAGTAACTGCAAGAATGAACCTCCACATGCACACACCTGTTCCCCAGCCACCAGGCAGAGACTCAGATGGGAGATTACCTGGACCTAAGAATTTAATGAGCCTTTATGAGGCTTTAGCAGGGGCCTTGTACTTCATCTGGCTAGGGGAGCATCCACAAACAAGTATGCGGCTCAGGGGTAGCTCTGTTTTTTATTCCTTTTGGGCCTAAGGAAATACAATTTGAAGATGGGAGTAGAGAAAGAGTGAGATGAGTTAAACTACTGTTATGCTACATAAAAATGTGAGCGGTGCCATTGTGAGAACAGCACCATGCAAAGAACCAGGCTGTTGTAAAAGTGTTTCGTGCTACGATTTTCCGCTGGACTGTCTCTAAAAATTGATAGTGGCCTTGGAAAGTCAGTGTGTGTGTGTGTGTGTGTGTGTGTGTGTGTGTGTCCAATTTTTTTTAATTTTTAGAAAAATAAAGAAGCATATTTACATCTCACACTGTGGGACAACCTTGGTGACCAGAATTGGCGTTCAGGTCTACCCTGGATGACTCTGCAGACTCAGTGTTGTTCTGTGGGCTGGGAATGGAAGATGAGGGGAGCTTTCTGAGGAATTTTCATTCAGACTGAGCAACACAGACTTTAAAATTGGGGATGGAGAATAATATCTACCTCTGTGGATAAAGACGCATAGAGAGTCATGTGGTGGAGATTAGAAGAAGGATACATACATTCTTGCTGAAAGGGCTAACTTAGAAGTGGAATGCAGGCCTGGGCACGGTGGCTCATGCCTGTAATCCCAGCACTTTGGGAGGCTGAGGTGGGTGGATCACGAGGTCAGGAGATCAAGACCATCCTGGCTAACATGGTGAAACCCCATCTCTACTAAAAATATAAAAAATTAGCTGAGCATGGTGGTGAGAACCTGTAATCACAGCTACTCAGGAGGCTGAAGAAGGAGAATGGCATGAACCCAGGAGGTGGAGCTTGCACTGAGCCAAGATTGCGCCACTGCACTCCAGCCTGGGTGACAGTGCGAGACTCCATCTCAAAAAAAAAAAAAAAAGTGGCCTACAAAGTTAACAACTATGGCAATTATGAGAGGATCCCCATTAAAATTTCTCTTTTCAGGTGAGTTTTCCATGGAATGTGGGGAAAGTCATAATTTGAACAACATTAAATATCCCCCCTTTACCCTAAACCTTTTATTCAATAACATACCTGTACACCCCTGTGAGAGGGTACTGGGGAACAAGAGATGGGCAGTCCAGTGTGGGTGAACCACATCCTCAGTCCTCTAACGGCTGCCTGGAGGGAGCTGCAGCCTATGGAGGTATCATGGGGACCATGGGCAGGAATTTCAGGCAGGGTGGGCCTGGGGGCTTGGAAGGCATTGGGAGGAGTGTATGAAGATGGGGTGGACAATTTGGGGACAACTCCTATTCTTTCCTAACTCTTCAGAGGAAGAGAACCCTATAGGAGAAGAAAAAGTGGACATTTGAGTAATACCACCTGTATTAGTCTGTTTTCATGCTCTGATAAAGACATACCCAAGACTGGGCAATTTACAAAAGAAAAAGGTTTAATGGACTCACAGTTCCACGTGGCTGCAGAAGCCTCACAATGATGGTGGAAGACAAGGAGGAGCAAGTCACTTCCTACATGAATGGCAACAGGCAAAAAGAGAGAATGAGAGCCAAGTGAAATGAGTTTCCCCTTATCAAACCATCAGATCTCATGAGACTTATTCACTGCCATGAGAACAGTCTGGGGGAAACTGCCCCCATGATTCAATTATCTCCCACCAGGTTCTTCCCATAACAAGTGGGAATTATTGGAGTACAATTTAAGATGAGATTTTGGGTGGAGACATAGAGCCAAACCATATCATTCTGCCCCTGACCCCTCCCAAATCTCATGTCCTCACATTTCGGAACCAATCATGCCTTCCCAGTAGTCCCCCAAAGGCTTAACTTATTTCAATATTAACTGAAAAGTCAACAGTCCAAAGTCTCGTCTGAGACAAGGCAAGTCCCTTCCACCTATAAGCCTGTAAAATCAAAAGCAAGTTAATTACTTCCTAGGTACAATGGGGGTATAGGCATTGGGTAAATACAGCCATTCCAAGTGGGAGAAATTGGCCAAAGCAAAGGAGTTACAGGCCCCATGCAAGTCCAAACTCCAGCAGGGCAGTCAAATCTTAAAGCTCCAAAATGATCTCCTTTGACTCCATGGCTCATATCCAGGTCATGCTGATGCAAGAGGTGGGTTCCCATGGTCTTGGGCAGCTCCATCTCTGTAGCTTTGCAGAGTACAGCCACCTTTTCCAGGTGAAGCGTGCAAATTGTCAGTGGATCTACCATTCTGGGGTCTCAAGGACAGTGGCCCTCTTCTCACAGCTTCACTAGGCAGTGCCCCAGTAGGCACTGTGTGTGGGGGCTCTGACCCCACATTTCCCTTCTGTGCTAGCAGAGGTTCTCCACAAGCACCCTGCCCCTGCAACAAACTTCTGCCTGGGCATCCAGGCGTTTCCATATATCTTCTGAAATCTAGGTGGAGGTTCCCAAACCCCAGTTCTTGACTTCTGTGCACCCTCAGGCTCGACATCATGTTGGGGCTGTCAAAGCTTGGGGCTTACACCCTTTGAAGCCATGGCCCAAGCTGTACCTTGACCCCTTTTAGTCATGGCTGGAGCAGCTGGGATGCAGGGCACCAAGTCCCTGGACTGTGCACAGCACGGAGACCCTGGGCCCAGCCCAGGAAACTATATTTTCTTCCTAGGTCTCCACACCTGTGATGGGAGGGGCTGCCAAGAAGACCTCTGACATGCCCTGGAGACATTTTCCCCATTGTCTTGGGGATTAACATTCAGCTCCTCATTAATTATGCAAATTTCTGTAGCCAACTTGAATTTCTCCTCAGAAAATGGGATTTTCTTTTCTATCACATTGTCAGGCTGTAAATTTTACAAACTTTTATGCTCTGCTTCTTTTATAAAACTGAATATCTTTAACATCCCAAGTCTGAATTAACACTTCCCAAGTCACCCCTTAGATGTTTTGATGCTTAGAAATTTCTTCTACCAGATACCCTAAATCATCTCTCTCAAGTTCAAAGTTTCACAGATTTCTAGGGCAGGGGCAAAATGCCACCAGTCTCTTTGCTAAAACACAACAACAACACATATCTTTGCTCCAGTTCCCAACAACTTCCTCATCTCCATCTGAGACCACTTCAGCCTAGACCTTATTGTCCATATTGCTGTCAGGCTTGTGGTCAAAGTCATTCAACAAGTCTCTAGGAAGTTACAAACTTTCCCACATTTTCTTGTCTTCTTCTGAGCTCTCCAAACTGTTCCAACCTCTGCCTGTTACCCAGTTCCAAAGTCGCCTCCACATTTTCAGGTATCTTTTCAGCAACACCCCACTCTACTGGCACCAATTTACTGTATGAGTCTGTTTTCTAAGATAAAGACATACCCAAGACTGGGCAATGTACAAAAGAAAAAGGTTTAATTAGACTCACAGTTCCAAGTGGCTGAGGTTCACAATCATGGTAGAAGACAAGGAGGAGCAAGTCATGTCTTACATGGATGGCAGCAGGCAAAAAGAGAGAATGAGAGCCCAGTGAAATGGGTTTCCCCTTATCAAACTATCAGATCTTGTGAGACTTATTCACTACCATGAGAACAGTGTGGGAGAAACTGCCCCCATGATTCCATTATCCCCCACCAGGTTCCTCCCACAACACATGGGAATTATGGGAGTACAATTCAAGATGAGGTTTGGGTGGGGACACAGAGCAAAACCATATCACCACCCCATGCTCATATCTGAAACATAAAACTTTACTTGCTATCTACTTTGGCCCTTTCAGGCCAGTGTGGCTATTCCTTTTGTATATAGGTCTTCTCTAGTAAGAAGCCAAATATTTAAACTCACCTTTTCCCAAGGAGAGAAAAGCATGAGTCAGACCTCCAACATTGGCTGGCAACTACCAGTTGGAGGGACCCAGTCAGGGGAAAGGCGGTGAGATGGCCTGGGGGGCTCCAACTGCCCCTTTTCTTTGGAACCAGGCAGGAATTAGGCCAATAATTTATGGCTCCCCATTCTATAGTATCTCTTTGTGCCCGTGTGTGTTCATGTGGGTGTGTGTTTCTTCTGTTGTGTATTCCTCTCCTGTTAAAAATGTAATGAACTCAGTCCAGGTACTTTTGTGGATTGTCATGCTATCCCTGTAGTTGATTCTAATGTCCAAATGTTTCATTATTTGCCAATGGTGCAATAAACACTGCTATGGCTAAAAAGTCTATATTTTCTATGAATGGGCCTATCTCCCACAAAAGTATACTAATAAAGGAAAAGTAGACCTATTAGACCTATTATAATAACATAATCTGAATAATCTGGCAGCAGAGCAAACTGAGACTTCTATATATAAGTATTATTCCTTTTTCAACAAAGAATCATACGTCCTGATATCTTGTCAATTTGTTCTCACCCCCTGCCCCTGTTTCATATGGAGCCCTGTCAAATTCTATCTAAAGCCTTACACTCCTCTGCTTTTGGGGCTTCTGTGTCCTCACACGACTCCTACAGTGCCAGGTGCTCTGGTACCAGCAAAAAACATTACAGATTTAACGGTAGTTAGATTTTAATTTCATTACTTTGGACTTTAACCTGCCCTCTAATTAGATGATGAACTAAGGAAAATCTAATTACTTTTTCAATATTCCTTCAGTGGCATTCTTGATTATTGCTGTGTCCCATTTCTACAACTCACAGGGGCTTCCTGAATGTGGATAACAATCACCTCTTTCCCAACAAAAGCTGAAGTAACTCCCTTTGTTAAAGAGTTGGAAATCGGTTTGTTGGTTTGTTATGTGTCTGCTGTTTTATATTAGAATTGGCTCTGTAAGTTTCACCCCTACCATGAGATTAGTCAAGTTTGGGCACTCAGGTAGCCAGAAGCATTTAAAACATGCTACAATTGGCCTCTGTCTTGAAACAATTCTCTTTTGTTTTGCAAGACAAGCGTATGACCTTTCCTTCAGCCAGGAGCCAGTGGGTAATGGATTACTTGATTGACTGGGTATGACACTGCTGTTGAGAAAAGTACTTTGAACATATTTGGCAAGTTGAAAGTGGCACAGCTCATTAGGATACTATTATGTTAATTTGAAATGCCACTCAGGTAAGGAAGCAGTTCTGCTATAATGGTACATTGTAAAGAACTGCCTGGATCCTTCAGATGGAAATGGCCTTACGGTGGTGAGGCCAGCTAGATGGTGTGGATCCCAGGACAATGTAATAGGCCATGCTACCTGCCCAACTCCTATGACTGCCTTTATGAGGAAGGCAAGAAAAGAGACTGGAGTATCCTTGTGTTGCCTGATTGACTCCCACTGGCTTCATGGATTCAGGCAAATGAAGGAAACAAGAAAATAATAGGCCACGTCTAAGCTTTTGTCTTTTGCCTCCAACCCCACATTTCTCGAGGGGGATTAACTCGCCACCAATTAACTTGCGTCATTCCCCCAGACCCACCACAGTCACCACAACCACTGGAGTGAAAATGAAGGTCTTCGTGCTTCTTTGCATCAGATTCCTGGACGAGATTTCACAAACAGCCAAAGGGACAGTATCCTTAAAGATTAAAAACAAACACTAGTAACCCCAACCAAGAATTGTAATGGCAACTAGGGGAACAAGAACAACAGCAAAAAAGACAAAATTGCTTACCAAATGTTTACAGACACTTCATAGCCTGTCTACATCATTTTGATTAAACTATTTAATATGTTGCATTTACTTTCAGTGTATCGGAGATAAGGTCCTGTGAGTTTGAAGTCTGTGATCCACCAACAAACATATTTTGCAGTAAGAGGTTTTCTTGTGGAGAACAGAAAAAATGCTGAGCGAGAGAAGCTATCCTACCCAGCAACTCAAAGATATTTCCCCTTCTCTACTTTTACTGAGACGCAAGATGACTCTTCTGCTTCTGGGAGGGTCAAAACACAGAAAGAAAACCAGTCCAGAGGAAGGATTATCTTGGATACAAACCCTTTTCCTGGGATACTAGCTAATCCAAAAATACAAGCTGGTGCAAGACAGCTAAACATCAGTCCAGCTCCTCTTTGTGTCTGTAAATGTAGCTCCATGTAAGTGACTTGGAACAATTAAACCACAAAATCCCAACAAGACAAAGTGCAGACAATTTATAGCCCAGCTACAGCAGCTAGGGAGGAATATCTAATAGTCTTACCTAAGAAGCAATTACAAATGAAAGGGCTTCTCAGTAATGGAGATTTTTTTTTTTCAGGAGGCACTCTGCCAGAAAATTTTTTCACCAAAAGGCAGAGATCCATAAAACCTCCCTTTCATAAACTATATCATTAATAGATGTACCAGGCATATTTGCAACATTGGAGGAGAGCATGTCTCTCAGTAGAAAAATGAGTAAATAGCTAGAGCTAAATATATATGGTTAATGAAGTCTGTACTCTTTGAAGGCCTTAACCATGGACAGTCCAGGGAGTACAAAGACTGTTGGTTTCAAAGTCCAATGAGTAAGAATTCAAATGGAGTTCCAACACTTACTAGCCCTAGGATTCAGGCAAGTTTTTAACCTCTCTGAGCCTTGGCTTCCTCAGTTGGATAAAAAGGACAGTAGCATTTGCAACCCGGAATTACTATGGAGCCAGTGCATAACAGTTGCTCAACAAATATTACATCCCTGATCTTTTTTTTGCACAATTATAGAATAAAAATAGGAATAGTATAAATTTCTACCTTTTATACAAGATAGTGCATGATGAAAACAAAGGAAAGAATATTTAATGTCATTTAAAAAGAAAATATCCTAAGAGGCAGAAGACCTGAAGTCAACTCCTGGCTCTGTCCATTTCCATATCTATAATTCTGCTCTTCCATCTCTCTGGGCCTCCAACTTCTCATCTGAAAACTGGAGAGATGTGACCAACTTGTTGCTCCCTAGGGTTTCTTCTGGCTTTGAAATTCTTTGATTTCACTAATGACTGTTCTTGTTGATTATGTGTAAGCCACTGAATAGATAAGTACTTAAAGCCCAATCATTTTGTATTAGAAGCAGCAGCATATAATAGTAATGAGAAGCTTCTAAAACTGGACTGCTTTGGAATTTGAATTCCAGATTTGCCACTTACTAACTCAGGGACCTGAGAAATTTAATCTCTCTGTGTATTAGTTATCTTATCTGTAAAATGAGTAAAGTCATAGTTACTTGGGTCATGAAGATTTAGTGAGTTAGCCGTGGAGGGTGCTAAGAACAGCATCTGACACAGAGTAAGCAGTCAATGAATGACAGCAGCTCTTTGTTGTTGTTGTTGCTGTTATTATTGTAGTTGTTAACTATTAAGGGGAGATGCAGTAATCACTACAGTGGTTTGGCCAACTTTGGATTTAAAATATAGTGATTTTGTCTTTGTATAAGTGAGTTTTAATCAATTATCTTTCTATGTGCCCATCATCCATTCAGTCCCCACCTGCTTCATTATAAACACCCAGAGCAATGACTGTCCCTACTTCTGTAGCCCAAGTGGGCAGATGCAAGACAGCTCTGAGTTCTCTATATATGGAAAGAAGACCAAGCCCAGAAAAATGTACTGTTAAGCACTGCCATAATTTGTGAAAAGGTCAGACAGTTACACAAGCATTTTGCTGAGACCAGAGAAAAGCAAACAAAGACTAATACAAGTGCAAAAGACTATGATTTCAAAGTAAAAGACACGTTGAAACTTTTTAAAGAGTCACTTTCTGAATATTATGAAACTTGAGAAAAATCTATATCAGCAATTTATAACATGACAGCAATATTACCCAAACAGTTAAAACAAGTGATTGATCCAGAGCAGATTTTTATGCCAACTAATCTAATTTGTGTTGGCAGCAGGTATCTTCTAGAAGTTTTATATTCATTTAATGGCATTTTCATTGTTTAGTGTCTATGACACTTTGATCTCACCAACTATAATCAGCCACAGTACAACTAGGTAGAGTGAGCACCAGGGATTGTTACTTCAAAGAACAGACTCTCTGCCCTCAAAGAGCTTACAGTCTAATATGAGCAATTATAACCCAGCACAAGATGTAAAGAGTGACACTGTGTGGTTCAGACATCAAGAAAACAATAAGGCTTGAGGAGATGGGGATAGTGCTCTTTGATAATGTGTTTCAGATGCCATCTTACTGATAATGTGTCTCATTTTACTTTTACCTAGACCTGGCCTCTAGTTCCACTTTTAGTTTTCTCTACAGATTCTTCCAGCCTTAACTATTTCTAATTCCACTAAAAAAAGCAGTTTGCTACTGATTCACAGAAAACATTTCAACGCCCCTCACACATTTTCATTGACTTTCATCACACAGAACTTAATTTTCTCAAGTTCAATCATTGGTAATACTATAGTTTAAAAGAATTTCCTAATGTAGCCCTTCTGAATCTCCTAATAAAATATTGTTGAAGATAAAAGAGCAAATTCAAACAGAAACTCAAGAACATCTAGAAAATAACAATGGTGAAAACACAGTATGTAAGACCTTATGGAAATAGTTAAAAGAGAAGTCAGAGGAAAAATAGTAGCCTCAAATACTTCTCTGAATACAAAAAGAAATAGGAAAATGTGTAAATTAGGCACCCAAGTTGCAAAATACAAAATAAGGCTAAGAAAAGCAGAAAGGTGAAGTTAATTAAGATAAGGAGAAATGAATGACTTAGAAATGAAGAAAAAAGGTGCTAAACAGTAAAATATAAAATTGATTAAAAACACCAAAAAGTAAACAACTTATTGTCCACTCTGATAAAGAAAAGAGAGGAAAAGCAAAAAAAAAAAAAAAAAAATACAAAATACAAAATAAAGATCTGAGGGTGAGGCAAGATGGTGGAATAGAAGGCTCCACTGATTGTTCCCCCTACAGGAACACCAAATTTTAACAACTATCTGCACACAAAGAAGCACCTTCATAGGAACCAAAAATGAGGTAAGTAATCACAGAACCTAGTTTTAACCTCATACTGCTGAAAGAGGCACTGAAGACATAGGAGAGACAGTCTTGATTCACAGATAACACCTCTCCCTCATTCCTCCCAGCAATGGCCATGCAGCACAGACAGACAATCTGTGCACTTGGGGGAGGGAGAGCACAGTGACTGAGTGACTTTGCATTGAACTCTGTGCTACCCTGTCACAGCAGAAAGTAAAACCATGCTGAACTCAGTCAGTGCCTGCCCACAGTGGGACCATTTGGACCAGCCCTAGCCAGAGGAGAATAGCCCATTCCAGTGCTTAGAACTTGAGTTTCAGCAAGCCTCACCACAACAGGCTAAAGCGCACTAGGGTCCCAGGTGAACTTGAAAGGCAGTCTAGGACATAAAGACTGAAAATCTTAGGCAAGTCCTGGTGCTATGCTGGACTTAGAACCAATGGAATGGGGCAGCATATGACCTAGGGAGACATCAGGCAGGGTGGCTTAGAAGTGTTTACAACACCCCTCCCCTAACCCCAGACAGGGAAGCTTAGAGCAACAAAAGTGACTCTTTCCATCTGCTTGAGAAGAGGAGAGAGAAGAGTAAAGAGGATGTTGTCTTGCATCTTGGATACCAGATAAGCCACAGTAGGATAGGGCACCTGGCAGAATTATGAGGCCCATATTCCAGGCCCTAGCCCCCAGACAATATTTCTAGACACACATTGGGCCAAAAAGGAACACTATTCCTTGAAGAGAAGGACCCAGTCCTGGCAGGATTCACCACCTGCTGAAAGAATTGTTGGGCCCTGAATAAACAGGAGCAATACCCAGATAGTATGCCATCGGCCCTGGATGAGACTCTGAGATGTGCTGGCTTCAGGTACCAGCTCAACCACAGTGAAATAGAACACCAAGCAGGCTCTTGGGTTCCAAGTCCAGGCTTAGGCTCTTGGACAAAATTTTTGGATGTGCCTTGGGCAAGAGGGGAGCCCACTACCCTAAAGTGTGAGTCCCAGGCCTGGCAGTATTCACCACAGACTGACTGAAGCACCCTTGGACCTTAAGTGAACATCAGCAGTGGCCTGGCAGTGTGATCTGCTTATGGGCTAGAGGTGGTAGTGGCCACAGGGAGAGGCTCTTTTGCCTGTGTAAAGGGGAGGGAAGAGAGAAGGACTTTGCCATATAATCTGAGTGCCAGCTTAGCCAGAATAGAAGAGAATACCAGGTAAATTTCTAAGGTTTTTGACTCTGATTCCTGGCTGCCAAACAGCATCTCTGGACCCGCCCAGGGCCTGGGGGAACTCACCAACCTGAAAGGAAGAATGCAAACCTGGCTGGCTTCACTACCTGCTGATTGCAGAGCCCTAAAGCATTAAGTGAACATAGGTGGCAGACAGGTAATGGTTACATCAGGCCTTTGGAAAGACCCAGTGCTGTGCTGGCTTCCAGTCAGAGCCAGGGCAATTCTAGGTGTGATGGCCACAGTGTGCCTGCATCACCCCATCCCTACCTCCAGGTAGTTTAACACAAAGAGAGAGATACCATTTGTTTGAGAGAATGTAAGGAAAGAGAAAGAGTCTCTGTCTGATAATCCAAAGAGTTCATATGGATCTTATTCAAAACCACCAAGGTGATACATCTACAAGTCTGCATGAACCACAACATTACTGGGCTTGGGTCTCACATTTCTTCAAATACTTGAAAAGCCTTCCCAAGAAGGACAGGCACAGACTGAGAAGCCCACGTTGTGAGAACTACAATAAGTACGTAACTTTTCAATGCCCAGACACCAAAGAACATCTACAAGCATCAAGACCAGCCAGGAAAATATGACCTTGTCAAATGAAGTAAACCAAGCACCAGGGACCAATCTTGGAGAAACAGCCATATGTGACCTTTCAGACAGAGAATTCAGAGCAGCTGTTTTGAGAAAAAAAGAAATTCAAGATATCACAGAGAAGGAATGCAGAATTCTATCAGATAAATATAACAAAGAGATTAAAGTGATTAAAAACAATCAAGCCAAATTCTAGAGTTGAAAAATGCAATTCACATACTGAAGAATGCATCAGAGTCTCCTAGTAGCAGAACTGATCAAGCAGAAGAATTAGGGAGCTTGAAGATAGGCTATTTGAAAAGACACAGCCAGAGGAGACAAAAGAAATAAAAAGAATAAAAAACAATAAAGCACACATTCAAGATCCAGAAAATAGCTTCACAAGGGCAAATCTAAAAGTTATTGGCCTTAAGGAGGAAATAGAGAAAGTGATAGGGGTAGAAAGTTTATTCAAAGGGATAATATCAGAGAATTTCCCAAACCTGGAGAAAGGTAACAATATTCAAATACAAAAATGTTATAGAACATCAAGAAGATTTAATCTAAAGAGGTATTGAGGTATTAAATACCTCAAGGCATTTAACCCAAAGACGTTTTGAGGTATTAAATACCTCAAAGCATTTAATAATCAAACTCCCAAAGGTCAAGGATAAAGAAAGGACCTTAAAAGCAGCAAGAAAGAGAAAAAAAAATACACAATTGAGCTCCAATACCTCTAGCAGCAGACTTTTCCGCTGAAATCCTACAGGCGAGGAAAAAGTTGCATGACGTATTTAAAATGCTGAAGGAAAAAATTTTTACCCCATAAGAGTATATTTAGTGAAAGTATCCTCCTTCAAGCATGAAAGAGAAATAAAGACTGTCCCAAACAAAAGCTGAGGGATTTCATCAACACCAGACCTGTCCTACAAGAAATGCTAAAGGAAGTTCTTCAGTCTGAAAGAAAAGGACATTAATAAGCAATAGGAAATCATCTGAAGGTACAAAACTCACTGGTAATAGTAACTGCATAGACAAGTACAGAATATTATAATCCTGTAATTGTAAGGTGTAAGTTACTCATATCTTAAGTAGAAAGACTAAATAATGAACCAATCAAAAATAATAACTACAACAACTATTCAGGACATAGACAGTACAATAAGACATAAAGAGAAAGAACAAAAAGTTAAAAAGCAGGGAACAAAGTTAAGACATGGAGTCTTTATTAGTTTTATTTTTGTTTGTTTGGAACAGGGTTAAGTTGTTATCAGATTAAAATAATGGATTATAAGACAGTATTTGCAAGTCCCATGGTAACCTCAAATCAAAAAACATGCAATAGATATACAAAAAAGAAAAAGCAAGAAATTAAAACATATCACCAGAGAAAATCACCTTCACTAAAAGGAAGACAGGAAAGAAGAAAAAAAGGAAGAGATAAACACAAAACAATCAGAAAACAAATAACAAAATGGCATGTGTAAATCCTTACTTATCAATAATAACATTGAATGTAAATGGGCTAAACTCTCCAATAAAAGATACAGAGTGGCTGAATGAATGAAAAAGCAAGATCTAATGATCTGTTGCCTGCAAGAAATGCACTTCACCTATAAAGATAAACAGAGGCTGAAAATAAAGAGATGGAAAAAGATATTGCATGTCAATGGAAACCAAAGAAAAGCAGGAGTACCTAAACTTATATCAGACAAAATAGATTTTAAGACAAAAACTATAAGAGGAGGCAAAGAAGGTCATTACATAATGATAAAGGGGTCAATTCAGCAAGAGGATATAACAGTTGTAAATATATATGTACCCAATACTGGAGTACCCAGATACATAAAGCAAATTTTATTAGAGCTAAAGAAAGAGTTAGAATTCAATTCAACAGTAGCTACAAATTCCAACACCTCACTTTCAGCATTGGGCAGATCTTCTAAACAGAAAATCAACAAGAAACATTGGATTTAATCTACACTGTAGAGAAAATGGACCTAATAGGTATTTACAGAACATTCCATCCAACAGCTGCAGAATACACATTCTCCTCCTTAGCAAATGGATCATTCTCAAGGATAGACTACACATTAAATTACAAAACAAGTCTTAAAACATTCAAAACAATTGAACTAATATTAAGCATCTTCTCTAACCACAAAGGAATAAAACTAGAAATCAACAAGAAGAGGAATTTTGGAAACTATACAAACACATGGAAGTTAAGCAATATCCTCCTGAATGACCATGGGTCAATGAAGAATTAAGAAGGAAATTGAGACCAGGCATCATGGCACACATCTGTAATCCTAGCACTTTGGGAGGCCAAAGCAGGAGGATCGCTTGAGGCCAGGAGTTCAAAATCAGCCTGGGCAAGATGGCAAGAACCTGTGTCTATTAAAAATTTTTAAAAAGAAGGAAACTGAAAAATTCCTTCAAACAAATGATAATGAAAACACAATACAGCAAAACCTGTAGGATACAGTGAAAGTGAAAGCAATTCTAAAAGGGAAATATACAGCCATAAGTGCTTACATCAAAAAAGAGAAAAAACTTCAAATAACTTAATGTTGCATCGTAAAGAACGAGAAAAATAAGAGGAAACCAAACCCCAAATTCCTAAAAGAAAAGAACTAATAAAGATCAGAGCAGAAATAAATGAAATTGAAACAGAAAAAGAAAAGGCCAATGAAACAAAAAGTTGGTTTTTTAAAAGATAAACAAAAGTGACAAACCTTTAGCCAGACTAAGAAAAAAAGAGAATATTCAAGTAAATAAAATCAAAGATGGAAAAGGAGACATTATAACTGATATCACAGACATTCAAAGGATCATTAGTGGCCACTAGGAGGAACTATATGCCAATAAACTGGAAAATCTAGAGGAAATGAATCAATTCCTAGACACATACAACCTACCAAGATTGAAAAACACAATCTTATGAAAAAACCCAAAGCCTAAACAGACCAACAGCAAGTAACAAGATGAAACAGTAATAAAGAGTCTCCTAGTAAAGAAAACCCCAGGACCTGATGTCTTCACTGCTGAATTCCACCATTTAAAGAAGAACTAATACCAATTCTACTCAAACAATTCCAATAAATAGAGGAGAAGGGACTACTTCCAAACTCATTCTGCAAAGACAGTATTACCGTCATAGTAAAACCAAAGACACATCAAAAACACAAAGAAAACTACAGGCCAATATCCCTTATTAATATTGATGCAAAAATACTCAATAAAATACTAGCAAACCAAATTCAACAATACATTAAAAAGATTATTCATCATGACCAAGTGGGATTTATTCCAGGGATGCAAGAATGGTTCAACATATGTAAATCATTTACTGTGGTCCATCATATCAACAGAATGAAGGAAAAAATTTATATGATCATTTCAATTGATGCTAAAAAAGCATTTAATAAAATTCAATATCCCTTCGTGATTTTTAAAAAAGAAAACACAAAAAACTGGGTATAGAAACATACCTCAACATGATAAAAGCCGTGAATGGCAGGCCCATAGCAGATATTATATTGAATGGGGAAAAACTGAAAGCCTTTCCTCTAAGATCTGGAACAAGACAAGGATGCCCACTTTCACCACTGTTATTCAACATAGTACCGAAAGTTCTAACTAGAGCAATCGCATAAGAGAAAAAAATTAATAGCATTCAGATTGAAAAGAAAAAAGTCAAATGATCCTCATTTGCAGATGATATAACATAGTTGGAAAAACTGTTAGAACTTATAAACTATTAGAACTTATAACTATTAGAACTTACAAACAAACTGCAAAAAAACTATTAGAACTTATAAACAAATTCAGTAAAGTTGCAGGATACAAAATTAACATACAAAAATCAATAGCATTTCTATATGCTAACACTGAACAATCTGAAAAAGGAATTTAAAAAGTAATCCCACTTACAATAGCCACAAATAAAATTAAACAACTAGGAATTAATTTAACTTAACCAAAGAAGTGAAAGATCTCTATAATAAAAACTATAAAACCTATGAAATAAATTGAAGAGGACACACGAAAATGGAAAGATATTCCATGTTCATGGATTGGAAGAATGAATATTGTTAAAATATCCACACTACCCAAAGCAATCTACAGATTCAACATGATTCCTATCAAAATACCAATGACATTTTTCACAGGAATAGAAAACACAATCCTAAAATTTATATGGAACCACAAAAGACCAAGAAGAGCCAAAGCTATCCTGAGCAAAAAGAACAAAACTGAAGAAATCACATTACCTAACTTCAAATTATACTTCAGAGCTATGGTAACCAAAACAGCATGGTACTGGAGTAAAAACAAATGCATAGACCAATGGAATGCAATAGAGAACCCAGAAGCAAATGCACATACCTAGAGAGAACTCATTTTCGACAATGATGCCAAGAACATATATTGGGGAAGACAGTCTCTTCAATAAATGGTGCTGGGAAAACTGGATATCCATATTCTGAAGAATGAAACCAGACCCCTATCTCTCACCATGTACAAAAATCAAATCAAAATAGATTAAAGATGTAAATCTAAGACCTTAAACTATGAAATGTCTATAAGAAAACATTGGGGAAACTCTCCAGGACATTGGTCTGGGCAAAGATTTCTTGAGTAATATCTCACAAGCCCAGGCCATCAAGGCAAAAATGTACAAATGGAATCACATCAAGTTAAAAAGCTTCTGCACAGCAAAGGAAACAATCAAGAAAGTGAAGAGACAACTCACATAAAGGCAGAAAATATTTGCAAACTATCCTTCTGACAAGGGATTAATAACTAGAATATATAAGGAGCTCAAATAACTCCATAAGAAAAAAATCTAATAATCCAATTTTTTAAATGAACAAAAGATCTGAATAGACATTTCTCAAAAGAAGACATACAAATGGCAAGCAGGCATATAAAAAGGTGCTCAACATCACTGATCATCAGAGAAATGCAAATCAAAACTACATTGAGATATCAACTTACCTCAGTTAAAATGACTTTTACTTAAAAGACAGGCTATAAGAAATGCTGGTGAGGATGTGGAGAAAAGGGAACCCTCGTACACTGCTGGTGAGAATGTAAATTAGTACAACCACTATGTAGAACAGTTTGAATGTTTCTCAAAAAAACAAAAAAAAATAGAATTACCATACAATCCAGCAATCCCACTGCTAGGTACACATCCCAAAATAAGGAAATCAGGATATTGAAGAGATATCTGCCCTCTCGTGTTTATTGCACTATTCACAATAGCCAAGATTTGGAAGCAAACTAAATGTACATCAACAGATGAATGGATAAAAAAAATCTGTTATTAATACACAATAGAGTGCTATTTAACCATAAAAAAAAATGAGATCCTGTCATTTGCAACAACATGGATAGAACTGGAGGTCATTACAATAAGTGAAATAAGCCAGGCACAGAAAGACAAACCTCACATGTTCCCACTCATTTGTGAGAGCTAAAAATTAAAGCAATTGAACTCATGGAGATAGAGAGGAGAATGATGGTTACCAGAGGCTGGGAAGGATAGTGGGGGCATGGCGGCGGCGGGGTGGGGATGGTTAATGGGTACAAAAATAGTTGGAAAGAATGGATAAGACCTAGTATTTCATAGCACAACAGGGTGCCTATAGTCAATAATAATTTAATTGTACATTTTAAAGTAACTAAAAAGCTTTATTGGATTGTTTGTAACACAAAAGAAAAATGCTTGAGAGTATAGATACCCCATTTACCATGATGCGATTATCACATATTGCATGCCTGTATCAAAATATCTCAAGTATCCCATAAATATATACACCTACTATGTACCCACAAACATTACAAATAAAAATAATTTTTAAAAAACAATGAGAAGAATGAAATAAATAACTAACTCAGATTCAAAGAAAAATTGAAGAACATAATGGACTATTTTTTCAATTTCATATAACAGATAATTTTCTAGGAAAAAAATAGCTTGCTAAGGCTTCCTAACAGGGTATCCTTGATAGCCTGAAAGAAATTAAGAAGGCACTTTATTTTTCCCCTACTCGGTACTGTTCTCAAGCTCAGGAATGGAGGTTCTATATCAACACAAAAATGAAGTCACTGGCTTTCTAAAGCACAGGTGCCACCAATGGATGCCTAGTGACCAGAGCAATTTCTTTTTGCAGAGACTACAGCTCCACGAAAATGATATAGCAAGCTGAAGGTATTCAAGGGGGGAACAGTGACACTGGTTCATTGCATTCTGCCAAGCAAAGCCTTTTAGATGGTGTGGAGGCAAAAAGAACCCTGACAAAATATTGTTTACATTTTTGTTTTTATACACTCTAACATTTCAGAGTGTAACAGAACCAGAAAGATCAAGTCCAGAAGGATTCCATACCTCAGCCCTGCAACAACACATTATTGCCAGGGTCAAGGAGTTAGGTTACATGAGATTTCCAACTACCTGCTCATCTGAGAAGTTGCTGTCAGCACTCAGAAAAAGGGTGAACTAGACCAGGGACATTACAGATATTATATTGGCAAACATCAGGTATGGATGTAAATCTCAGAAAGCCTCTTGGTTCAAAATTCATGGCTTCTGCACAAGAATTAGATCTTGCCGAGCAAGAGAACCCAGAGCAGAGTTTGCTCTTATCTTTAGAAATTTCAAATGTCCATGCTCATATATCTCCTCATTACAACCTTCTAAAATTGCTTTACTGATGAGTTATTAAAATAGAGAAAGTCACATGGGGTTTTTAATTTTGGTATCTGAAAAGATCCCACTCCTACTTCTGTGATTTATTTTACCGGGTAAGTAACTATATTTGTCCAATCTCAGGACTTGGACCTAAAGTCAACAAGTTTCATCCTGCAACACTATCCCTACAGAAGATATCTATGGCATATTAATAAACAGTGGCATTGGATTCACCCAAATCTAGATGGTCCTGCTATAGCCTAAGTATTTGTATCCCTTTCACCAACAAAAAAAAAATAGGTTAAACCTAGTCCCTAATATAATGTTGTTAGAAGTGGGTCCTTTGGGAGATAATTAGGTCACGAGGTTACAGTCTATGTAAATGAAATTAGTTTCCTTATAGGAGGCCCAAGGGAGCTCATTAGCCCCTTCCACCATGTGGAGACACAACAGCATGGCATCATCTATCAATCAGTAAACAGGGCCTCACCAGATACAGAATCAGCCAGCATTTTAATCTTGGATATTCCAGCCTTCAGAACTATGAAAGATAAATTGTCATTTATGAGCTACCTGGTCTATGGTATTTTGTTATAGCAGCCCGAATGAACTAAGATAGGCCCCTTAATTCATTTCTATCCACAGGGCACAGATATCTCCAAAGCAAAAGCAGCTTTAGATGTCGAGCCATCTCAAAATATCTGGCAGCTACAGATAGGCCTCAAACAAGGCAGACTTATTTTGCTGTATATTTTCCATTTTCCCTACCAGATCCCCTGTCTGCCTTTCTTTACTCTGCTCTCTGTCCTGAGAGTCATCTGTATGGAGCACATCAATTGTTTCCCAAGTCCTCTGGCTTTCACTTGGATTGAGCCAATGTGAAGCTGAAGCACTTGTAGTAGTGAAGGGAGGAGAATGGTGGCTCCCTCCCTACAAGGTCACTGAGAGATAACTGTATTCATCCACCAAAAGTCATTGTTCCATTCAAGAAGGCTGACTCTATAAAAACATTCCCACCTTGGTCTTTCTGGGTCTCAGCATGGTAACAGCTCAATCGCTAACAAGACGCTGAATTATTGCACCATCTCTTGTGCATATCATTACAAATAGTTCTTTTGTATACAAACCTTCTCTAATTATTTCATATTGAAGGTGCCATCTGTCTTCCATGAAGGTAGGAAGATAGTCTCAATTGGGGAACTTCTAAAACTATAGACAAGACAAATTTTATCCATCAAAATGGAAGTTCATCACCTGCCTGTTTGAAGTAGAATTGTCAGACAGCATTTACTCCCACATCAAAAGCCAATAAATCTCTAAAGCAATTGTTCACATGGGAATAACAAATGTTGATAGTATGTTTACTGGTGTCCCTGAGAAAAGACCTTCTATCCTGGTATGTGTGGGCCCACAGCCTGTGAACTGATTCCCCCTGGCTCATCATAAAGTAAACACTGATATGCTCTGCTTTGCCCCACCCACCCCACACAGAACTCCCCTTAAAATTCCCATTCAGGGAAGATACCTTAGGGAAAAGAGTCCTACCTCTACAACAGCAGAGTAAATTCATACCAGTATGCAGTCCTGCTTTCTTAGATATGAAGACATAGCCACTGATGACCAGAAACATGAAGAGAACAAACAGTATGAAAGAGAAATAGACAAAATGACTTCAAAATAAGTCAGGTAAAAAAGAAAATGATTTTTAAATCCTACAGTAAATAAAAGTATTGCCTTCACAAAACAAAATGAGTGCTATGACAAAGAATTAATTAATAAAAATTGGAAATAAAGATACTAGAAATTTAAAATCATTCCTGAAATAAAATACTTAGAAGAACTAAAGTCAAATAAATTTTATAGAAATGAAGCAAAGAAACAAAGTCATGAAAAAAGAAAAGAAATTCAAAAGTTACCAACATCCAGTTAATAAGCTCCGTAAAGAGAAACCTAAAAACAATACAAACAAACAAAAGAAACTAAAAGGGAGAAAATTATCAAAGAAATAATACAAGAAATTTTCCCAGAGCTTAAAAAGACATGTCTTCTGATTAAAAGTACAAACAAAATGCCTAGCATGATAACTTAAAAAGAAAAAAAGATGCATAGCTAAACACATAATTTTGAAATGTCAAAATTCTGAGCATAACAAAAAGATTTTAAAAGCCTCCAGAAAGAAAAATGAGTTACCTGCAAAGGATGCCTTCTCATCAGCTCAGCAGATATTAGAAGCCAATGGGCCAGTGCTTTTAAAGTTCTCAGGGAAAATAATTTTCAACATAGAGTTCTATACCCAGCCAAATTATCAATTAAATGTGAGGGCAAAGTAAAGATATTTTAGAGATGTAAAAAGTCAAAGAGCTTCTCTTTTTTAATGCAATTTTAATAAAAATGCTAGTTTGAATTTTTATGAGGAAGTTGATAAATACATTATAACATTTACAAGAAAGAATAAATATCAACAAACAGAATCAGCCTTGATAAAAAGAGATGGGGGCGAGGAGGTATGCTCCATATAAGCTTCTAAGGGATACTATAAAACTTCAGAAAAGAAAGCATATAGACATCTATTGGTTCACTGGATGGTGGTAGGAAAAGAATTGTACATTCCTACCTAAAACCTCCAGAAAGTTATGCTCCAGATAAATTAAAGTCTTAAAAATAAAAGAGAAAGCAATAAATAAGCTTAAAAGACAAAAATGTAACAGAATATCTATATATTCCAAAGACTAGAAAGAAATTTGGGAGTTTTATTTAAAAACCCCAAAAGCATAAACTATAGAACTAAAAAGAAATTTATAATTTGATTATATAAAACTTAAGAGTTCAACTTAAGCTCAACTTGTCATCATGTGAAGCCACTGACAAAGCCAACAGACATACAAAAGATTGATATAATACATACCTATGTTTAAGCTAGTCACTACTTAGGATATTTAAGGGATTCCTGAAAACTAGTATGAAAAAAAACAACCTCAGTAAAAACAGGGGAAGGGTAAGATAGGCAATTTGCAAAAGAGGGAACCCAAAAGACCAACAAATATGTGAAGTATTTTTTAAATAATTAGCTCACAGAGAAATTCAAAATAAAACATCAAGGAATTACCACTTTATGTCCATTAAGCTGGCAAAAGTATAAAGTTGTAGAAGTGTAGATACAGACACCCCAGAGAACAATCTGGTGACAAAATGATTATATACATAACCCAGAAATTTCACTGCGGTATCTATATCCCAAAGTAATTCCCACAGGGGGTCCTTATGGGTACATATATGAGGATGCTTATTGCAGCTCTTTTGTAGAGTAGGGAACTGGAAGCAGTCTTAAGTGTCCATAACAAAGGGAGAGGTAATGTTAAATGTGGCAAGGGTACACCATGGAGTACTGTTGTTGGGGTTCAGAAAAAGATACCCCAAAATATGGCACTTTAGCATGCTGAGTGCTTTGAATTAAAGAAATTGAAAGGCCTCAGAACTAAGCCTCAGAACCAAGGTCTCCCTCTGACCCTCCCCCACCCCTCTGTCTCTCTGATCCTCTTTCATTTTTGAAGCGCAGCAAGGGACTCTCTCTGGAATTTCCTTATCTGACTAGGGAGGCTTCTTTCCAAAAGAAATGTAACTGTCTTAAGACCCCCTCCTTAGGAATCTCATCAAATAATTAGGAAAAATTAACCACAGGAGAAGAGAAGAGACTCCGAGTCCCCACTATACCCAGACAGGCTTTTGTTTTTTTTTATCTATAAATGTTTACCATTCAAACTATATTTACTGAGATCCTTCAAAAATAATTCTTAGAAATTTAAATTCGTAATCATCTCATCTACTTTATTACACCTATGCTTATTTAAAAACAATGCATGGAATCACCTATATAGTTTTATAACTATTTATATCCCCATTATTTTGACCAGGATAGGGTAGCTTACAGCATATAAATGTACCACAATTCTTCATAAATTATACACACCTATACACATATTCATATGTAAATGCTCTAGAGAGTTGCTGAGGCAACTAGGACTTAAGGGGCCAACATCCATGAAAAACAAGAATATAGGCAAGTAAGCCAATTTGATTTGAGTACATCTGTAATCTGTGTCTTTCTTTTTTTAAATTTTTTTTTATTACACTTTCAGTTCTGGGATACATGTGCAGAATGTGCAGGTTTGTTACATAGGTATACACGTGCCATGTTGGTTTGCTGCACCCATCAACCCGTCATCTACATTAGGTATTTCTCCTAATACTATCGCTCCCCTAGCCCCCTACCCACTGACAGGCCCGGGTGTGTGATATTCCCCTCCCTGTGTCCATGTGTTCTCATTGTTCAACTCCCACTTATGAGTGAGAACATGCCGTGTTTGCTTTTCTGTTCTTGTGTTAGTTTGCTGAGAATGATGTTTCCAGCTTCATCCATGCCCCTGCAAAGGACATGAATTCATCTTTTTTATGGCTGCATAGTATTCCACAGTGTATATGTGCCACATTTTCTTTCTCTAGTCTATTATTGATGGGCATTTGGGTTGGTTCCAAGTCTTTGCTATTGTGAACAGTGCCGCAATAAACATACATGTGAATGTGCCTTTATAGTAGTATGATTTATAATCTTTTGGGTATATATACAGTAATGGGATTGCTGGGTCAAATGGTATTTCTGGTTCTAGATCCTTGAGGAATTGCCACACTGTCTTCCACAATGGTTGAACTAATTTACACTCCCACTGACAGTGTAAAAGTGTTCCTATTTCTCCACATCCTCTCCAGCATCTGTTATTTCCTGACTTTTTAATGATTGCCATTCTAACTGGCATGAGATGGTATCTCATTGTGCTTTTGATCTGCATTTCTCTAATGGCCAGTGAAGATGAGCTTTTTTTTCATATGTTTTTTGGCTGCATAAATGTCTTCTTTTGAGAAGTGTCTGTTCATATCCTTTGCCCACTTTTTGATGGGGTTGTTTTTTTCTTGTAAATTTGTTTAAGTTCTTTGTAGATTCTGGATATTAGCCCTTTGTCAGATGGATAGACTGCAAAAATTTTCTCCAATTCTGTAGGTTGCCTGTTCACTCTGGTGAGAGTTTCTTTTGCTGTGCCAAAGTTCTTTAGTTTAATTAGATCCCATTTGTCAATTTTGGCTTTTGTTGCCATTGCTTTTGGTGTTTTAGTCATGAAGTCTTTGCCCATGCCTATGTCCTGAATGGTATTGCCTAGGTTTTCTTCTAGGGTTTTTATGGTTTTAGGTCTTACATTTAAGTCTTTAATCCACCTTGAATTAATTTTTGTATAATGTGTAAGGAAGGGGTCCAGTTTCAGTTTTCTGCATATGGCTAGCCAGTTTTCCCAACACCATTTATTAAATAGGGAATCCTTTCCCCTTTGCTTGTTTTTGTCAAGTTTGTCAAAGATCAGATGGTTGTAGATGCATGGTGTTATTTCTGAGGCCTCTGTTCTGTTCCATTGGTCTATACCTCTGTTTTGGTACCAGTACCATGCTGTCTTGGTTACTTAGCCTTGTAGTATAGTTTGAAGTCAGGTAGCATGATGCCTCCAGCTTTGTTCTTTTTGCTTAGGATTGCCTTGGCTATGTGGGCTCTTTTTTGGCTCCATATGAAATTTAAAGTAGTTTTTTCTAATTCTGTGAAAAAAGTCAATGGTAGCTTGATGGGGATAGCATTGAATCTATAAATTATTTTGGGCAGTATGGCCATTTTTGTGATATTGATTCTTCCTATCCATGAGCATGGAATGTTCTTCCATTTGTTTGTGTCCTCTCTTATTTCTTTGAACAGTGGTTTGTAGTTCTCCTTTAAGAGGTCCTTCACATCCATTGTAAGTTGGATTCCTGGGTATTTTATTCTCTTTGTAGCAATTGTGAATGGGAGTTCACTCATGATTTGGCTATTTTTCTATTATTGGTGCATAGGAATGCTTGTGATTTTTGCACATTGATTTTGTATCCTGAGACTGCTGAAGTTGCTTTTCAGCTTAAGGAGATTTTGGGCTGAGATGATGGGGTTTTCTAAATATACAATCATGTCATCTGCAAACAGAGATAATTTGACTTGCTCTCTTCCTATTTGAATACCCTTTATTTCCTTCTCTTGCCTGATTGCCCTGGCCAGAAATTCCAATACTATGTTGAATAAGAGTGGTGAGAGAGGGCATCCTTGTCTTGTGCTGGTTTTCAAAGGGAATGCTTCCAGTTTTTGCCCATTCAGTATGATATTGGCTGTGGGTTTGTCATAAATAGCTCTTATTATTTGGAGATACGTTCCATCAATACCTATTTTATTGAAAGTCTTTAGCATGAGGGCTGTTGAATTTTGTCAAAGGCCTTTTCTGCATCTATTGAGATAATCATGTGGTTTTTGTCTTTGGTTTTATGTGATGGATTGCATCTATTGATTTGCGAATGTTGAACCAGCCTTTTATCCCAGGGATGAAGCCAACTTGATAATGGTGGATAAGCTTTTTGATGTGCTGCTGGATTCAGTTTGCCAGTATTTTATTGAGGATTTTCACATTAATGTTCATCAAGGATACTGGCCTGAAATTTTCTTTTTTTGTTTTGTCTCTGCCAGGTTTTGGTATCAGTATGATGCTGGCCTCATAAAATGAGTTAGGGAGGATTCCCTCTTTTTCTATTGATTGGAATAGTTTCAGAAGGAATGGTACCAACTCCTCTTCGTACCTCTGGTAGAATTCAGCTGTGAATCCATCTGGTCCTGGATGTTTTTTGGTTGGTAGGCTATTAATTTTTGCCTCAATTTCAGAACTTGTTACTGGTCTATTCAGGGATTTGACTTCTTCCTGGTTTAGATTTTGGAGGGTGTATGTGTCCAAGAATTTATTCATTTCTTCTAGATTTTCTAGTTTATTTGTTTAGAGGTGTTTATAGTATTCTCTGATGGTAGTTTGTATTTCCATGGGATCAGTGGTGATATCCCCTTTATCATTTTATATTGTGTCTATTTGATTCTTCTCTGTTTTCTTCTTTATTAGTCTGGCTAGTGGTCTATGTATTTTATCGATCTTTTCAAAAAACCAGATTCTGGATTCATTTATTTTTTGAAGAGTCTTTATCTCCTTTAGTTCTGCTCTGATCTTAGTTATTTCTTGTCTTCTGCTACCTTTGAATTTGTTTGCTCTTGCTTGTCTAGTTCTTTTAATTGTGATGTTAGGGTGTTGATTTTAGATCTTTCCTGCTTTCTCTTGTGGGCATTTAGTGCTATAAATTTCCCTCTAAACATTGCTTTAGCTGTGTCCCAGAGATTCTGGTACATTGTGTCTTTGTTCTCATGGGTTTCAAAGAACTTATTTATTTCTGCCTTAATTTCATTATTTACCCAGTAGTCATTTGGGAGCACGTTGTTCAGTTTCCATGTAGTTGTGCGGTTTTGAGTGAGTTTCTTAATCCTAAATTCTAATTTGATCACAATGTGGCCAGACAGACTTTTTATCTATTCTTCTGAGGACAGCTTGAAGAAATTGCCTGAGAAAGTTTATTTGCATAATAGACAACCTTTGTTCACAGTAAAGTTCTGCTCCACACCTTCCGACCACCTCCCCAGAGCTCAGAGGAACTTTTCTCAGACCACCATTTTTGGGCTCTTTTACTTCCCTTGAAAATCATTTACTTCTTTACCCCCAATCTCCCCTTCTTCTGTGAAGAAGTACCATATAGAAGCATCTGGACCTCGTTGGGTTATTAGGTAATCATTCTCCACCATGCTTCTGAATATTAAATAAATTTAGATGCCTTTTCCTCCTATTAATCTGTCTATTGTCAGTGATTTCAGTAAGCCTTCAGGGTGGGTAGAGAAAAAGCTATTTTTCCACCCCTACACTAGAAACAAGGGATTGGATATACACATAGCAGTATGGATTGACCTCACAAATAAAATGCTTAGAGAACATTTTGTCTAACAAATCTAACAGATCTAACAAATAGATTTGTATTTATTTGTTACATCTGTTTTATCTAACAGGTTTAACTAATAAAATGCTTAGAGAGGATAAAATGTAAAAGACATGAAAAACATAGCTGTGTCAGTAAGAATCCTTCCCAGAAAACAGAACTTATTTCTGTTTAATTTATTTCCCAGAAAACAGAACTTATTTCTATTTAACCCCAGGTCGTTAAATAGGGGTTATTTAATATAGAAAATTAATTCAACATTCTAGAAGATCTTCAAAGAGCAAATAAAGGAGTGTAAGGCAGTACAGAAGCCAACAACTGATGCAGTTTCTTCACCTTTATTTCATTGTTTTTCCTCTAAGACTTTTCAGGTATATTTTTTCTAATCATCCCCTACCATGATACACTGAATATCTATCCATGCACTGTTAGTATATCTGTGCTTTCTACATAAAAAGCAGGATTCCCCTCCCCCAAGAACAATATTAGCCCCTTTAGTGGCAAGATTCCACCCTTGAAAATGCATGTGCCAGAAGAATAAAGAGAAAAGTAAGGGGACATCACTGGAGCCTGGAATCTAGGCCACCTGGCTGGTGCTAGAAGCACAATGGAGATGTAGCCACCATCAAAGTCAAAAGCTAGGCAAAAGCTAGGATAGAGGGAATACACTGACATTTTCCTACCTCCTTTATTCTAATCTCGGTGCCTCCTATTTGCCAAAATTAACCAGAAGCCAGGCAAGTCTGAGAAATGCAGTTTTTTGGGGTCATCCCCTTATGTGTGAAACAGAACAGAGCAAGAAAAATGCGGGAAATTGATCTGAGAAGTTACAGGTAAATGGCCAACACAGTAGTGCATGCCATTTACTTACATTAAAAAAAAAAGTATACAAACAAAAGAATATACACTTTGCAAGAACATATCATGCAAGAAGAGCACATTAAGCACATTGGAAATGGTTGCCTAAGTGAGGGATAAGAGTGGATTGGGAATAGAGAATAAAGATTAAAGGGAGTTTGAAAAAGAAGAGAAAATTACTTCAGGGAATAGTTTTCTTAAGGAGCTACTCCAGCAAAACAAAGGCATAAACAAAGAAAGAGGCCAAAATAGGAACCAAGAGATAGAGGTATAACCTAGGAGAGGAGTAGGAGAAAAGCCAGGATGACAGCTGTACAGCAAACAGAGGGAACAATGAGTCCAGATTAGAGCCAAAGGACAGAAAATTGTAGGAGGAGTAGCAGCAGAAGGGGCTGCCTCTGGGGAGTGAAACCTCATCTAAGTGGGAAGGAACAGAGCTGGGGACTTGTTTTCATGACAGCATAATCTATTGCGGTTCAGTTGTTACCAGTGTTCACTTAACTCTTTCACCAAAAAAATTAAAATTAAAAAGAAATCTTCAGTGCAATTCACTTTTGCTCAATAAAATTTTATTGAGAGTCTACTCTTGACAAACAAAAAGTTTCTTTTGCAGCAAAAAGAACCATACTCTTTAAGTTGGCATAAAGGTTGGCATAAGTTGCCATAAGTTGGCA
Organism: Pan troglodytes; assembly: GCF_028858775.2. Taxonomy (NCBI): domain Eukaryota; kingdom Metazoa; phylum Chordata; class Mammalia; order Primates; family Hominidae; genus Pan; species Pan troglodytes. The sequence goes on from NC_072398.2 coordinate 135,720,763, forward strand.
TAAGTTGGCATTGACTCCGGGTAATGAGATTTCGTATTCCGTCAAAATCCTGAATAGGACAGGGGAGGTCTCATTAGTGGTTTCATGACTGAACAGGTGTAGAGGTCCCATGCGCACAACAGGTAGAAAGAGGCCATTTCAATTCCATGTGTGGACATATCTAGGAAATTGGAAAGAGGGAAAAAGTGCTCTACCACAACTGCCACTTCAGGGAAATTGTTGCTTTTAGGAGCCCTGCATGATCTGACCCTGAAGACTCTGCCTAACATTATCTCTCTCCTCCAGCCAGTCTAAGTCCTTAGAAGTCTCCAAACCTGAGATTCTGTTTCCTGCCTGCCTATCTTTATACAGGCTGCTTCCTTTACCTTGAGTGGTCTCCTGCCTTTGTCTTCCTGGCCACCCTATGATCCCTTTTCCACCCTCTGAGGTCTTCACATCCCAGGCAGGAATGCTCTCACTCTCTCCCACCCACCTGCTATAGGACTTACCACATGGCCTATCATTATTTACTTTATCATTTCTCCTCTTCTAAACATTAAATGTATTCATCCTTGTATTCACAGAAGCAACTATAGTGTTTGACACACATTAGATACTCAATAAATGCTTCTTTAGTGAACATTTTCATCAATGAATGAATAGCAAATGAATGAAAACAATGAAAATGCATTAGACAAATTAATTCGGTGGTATTTTATATTGATTGTGTATTACATATATTATTAGTTTGGTGCAAAAGTAATTGCGGTTTTTGGTATTAAAAGTAATGGCAAAACTGCAATTAGTTTTGCACCAACTTAATATATTACTACACATGAATACTCCCCAAACAAAAATGTTATAGTATTATTTATTTATTATATTCATGTGCATTTATTTATACCTCCTCTTTCCAAAAGAATGATTTGAGAAAGACCAAAGTATATAAATATCCTTTATATTCACATCTACTTTAAATCAGGTCAGCAGGAGTTTTTGTTAGCTAGACGTTTTCAGGTTAAGATCTTCCTTATCTTCCTTATCAATAAAACCCCACATTGCTAAGGATTTGACTTGTTTCTGAAACAAATCATCAGAATTTTTTTTAAGTCAGAAACAATGAAGTTTCTTTTGTGTTAATTCTTTTAGGGCAAAGGTCTAAATGGGGGCCAGAATATTGAGGAGCCCGGTAGCTGCCGTCTGGCTGGACAAGGGAGCGCCACCTTCTCTTCTGGACTCTAATTTCTTCTCTGAGTGGCGCATCTTTTTCACAGCACCAAGCAAATGGAATGATGGCTTCAGGAGGGGGATGGGGAACAGATGTCATTCATTGACTCCGGGTAATGAGATTTCATATTCCGTCAAAATCCTGAATAGGACAGGGGAGGTCTCATTAGTGGTTTCATGACTGAACAGGTGTAGAGGTCCCATGCGCACAGCAGGTAGAAAGAGGCCATTTCAATTCCATGTATGGACGTATCTAGGAAATTGGAAAGAGGGAAAAAGTGCTCTACCACAACTGCCACTTCAGGGAAATTGTAGCTTTTAGGAGCCAAAACAATATTAATTCAGACCACTGGTACAGACCTCATCCAGGGGCCAGGAAAATGGCTGAAGGCAGGAGACAGGTGATATTCAGTCCTAATGATACAGTGCAACAGAGGTCATCTCCTTTTTTCTTTGGTTCCATATGGCATGTCATAAAATTTTAGCACTCTTTAGCCAACAAAGTAATAACCCTCTTAAGGCCAACAGTCAAAAAATGAGACTACAGGGCAGAATGAAATTTTGTCTCCAAAACTAATGGCAGAAACCTCTTTAGAAGATGGGCCACATTAGAAGCAGTGTGTGAATAAAATGTTCCAGAGCGTAGATAAGCCTGTCTAGCAATTTGGCAGCTGTCTTCTGGACAAGTGTCCTTTACTAGAGATAACAATTAAGAAACCGACCCCACTGCCTGTCTGCTGAAAGAAATCCACACTATAGCAAGAACCAGGTGACCCAGACATACAGTCCCAACTGGGATTGCTATTTGGCAGGCCCAAAATAACTAAGATGTAGACAAATAGCTCAGCATGTTTTCATGGGGAATATGTTTCTGAAGCCTTCAATATGTAGCAGTTACTTATGACCCTCTACCTAAACGTTCAAGGTCTTTCTAAATGGCCATCCACCCTGGAATCACAATCACAGTGTCAGACTTACTTGTTAATTCTTCTTCAGTCAACTTCATAGAACTCAACTCCTTAGTAAAATCTCAGTAACATCATTTAGAATATGTCAAGGGCAGGTTAGTCAAAATTATAAATGTATATTTTAAAAATACATTTTATCCCAGCTACTTGGGAGGCTGAGGCAGGAGAATTGCTTGAACCTGGGAGGCGGAAGTTGCAGTGAGTCGAGATTGCGCCCATTGCACTCCCGCCTGGGAGACAAGAGTGAGATTCCATCTCCAAAAAACAAAAAACAAAACGCATTTTAACACATTTTAAATATATTGAATAATTTTTGTTATGTTTCCTATTGGTTCCAATTTGGCAGCCTTGTCCTCTTTAAAAAGTCTGATTTCTCCAACCTTTTCAAGAAAGTGGTCATATAGTTATTATGAACTCACCATGTGTCAGTCACCCTGTTAGGCACTTGATGTGAGCTGTTCCATCCATCCTCACATCAACATTACCAAGTGCTAAGGCTTTCACAGGCAAAGTCATGTGATCAGCATCACAGGCTAGTAGACAGTGAAGGTACAATGAAAACGCCTGTCTTGAGCACCAAAGCCCAGGCTTTGTTCATGGCATTATACTGCCTCCTGTGGTCACAGAGAAGTGGCTCAAAACATTGAATGAAGGCCAGATCTTGCCAAGGAAAGCTAACAATGACCTGTTTTAATAAATAAGACCCATTTATAATAACTATTAGCATATTTTTGGCTTTTAAGTGGCTGATTCTAAAGTGGCTTGGGAAATACTGAAAAACTATTCACTTCCTTAAACAGGCTAAGAATGGCTTCCATGAACTTATATGCTCTTCTATACTCCCTTTTATTACTGAAGTGGTATAGAAGGTATATCTCAACCCACTCCATGTCTCCAAGATCTCAAACTCTGTGTTGCTACAGTAGTAAATATGCCTTTTATGCTTAGTACTTTCTTCTCATCAGTATATCATTATTCAGAAAAATAATTCTTCAGCCATTTTTGTGATCGAATATCCCAACGGGACTTGGATCTCTGAGAGCCTGCATACCATGTCTTCTTTTTCTTTACCCTCTACTCCCTCTTACCCTCACTCACTACAGCACTTGGGCTGCATGGTGCCCCAAACAAACTAGATGTTTTTTATGTACTGTCAACTAAATTTCAGTTCTGTTTTGGAGAGAGTATATTACAAAAGCAAAAATATATATAACATATTTTAGCAAATGTACTACTGTGGTGCTGAATGTCAATAGTGGGGAAAGGTGTGCATGTTGTGGACAGGGAGTATATAGGAACTCTTCGCACATTCCACTCAATTTTGCTGTAAACCTAAATGCTCTAAAAATAGACTTTATTAATTTACATATGCATAAATTATATATTTATAATTATATAATAGATATAAATTATACATAATATGTAAAGTATTGTTTATATATAATTATATATAACATGTGTGTATATATGTGTGTGCATGTGTATGTGTGTGTAAAATATTACTGTAGTAGGAGGATAGACAGAAAAATCAGGGAAGTCTGCATCCACCTCACTTACAGACAATTTCTGAGCAGAGGTTTTCCAGCTCATTACCTCACCAATGATAGATAAAGCCAGAGTCTTAACTCTATTGTAGGAACCAGTCTATGCATCACAAGATAATCATATAAGGACTGGACAATAGGAGAAACAGCCACCTTTGAGGAGACTATCATAAACACTGCCCTATGGGGCTTTTCATTTTCAAATTTGCTTAAACCACCCAATCATAGTGGTGGTCTATGCAAACAAGACAAACAGTTTAAAGACCATCTATGAAAGATGGAGTTAGGAGGTGGGAGGAGGAGGCAGAGCAAGATAGCCAAGTATTGTCCTCCAGTGATTTTCCCCACTGCAAGAACACCAAGTTGAACAACTATGCCCGAAAGAAAGCACCTTCATAAGAATCAAAAATCATTTGAGTGATTATAGTACCTGATTTTAACATCATAGCCAGGAAAGAGGTGCTGAAGAGGGTAGGAAAGACAGTCTTGAATTGCTGACACCACCCGTCTCCCGTTCCCCAGCAGCAGTCATGTGGCTTGGAGAGAGAATCTGCATGTTTGGGGGAAAGAGAGCACAGTGCTTGTGGGACTTTGCATTGGAAATCAGTGCTGCCCTGTCACAGTGGAAAGCAACATGAGGAAGAATTTAGCTTTCACCCATGGAGGGAGCATTTAGACCAGCCCTAGCCAGTGGGGAATCACCCATCCCCGCAGTGGAAACCTGAGTTCTGGCTAGCCCCACCACCCTGGGTTAAGGCCCTCTAGGGTTCTAACTAAACTTAAAAGGCAGTCTAGGCCAAATGACTGCAATTCCTGGGCAAGTGCTGGTGCTGTGCTGGGCTCAGAACCAGTCAACTTGGGGGGCACACAACTGAGACACCAGCCAGGCAGCCAAGGAAGTGCTTGTGCCACCCTTCCCCCAACCCCAGGCAGCGTAGCTCACAGCTCCAGAAGAGATGTCTTCCTTCCGCTTGAGGAGAGAAGACTGGAGAGTAAAGAAGACTTTGTCTTGCAACTATGATACCAGCTCAGCCACAGTTGAATAGGATACCAGGCAGAGTACTAAGGTCCCCATTCCAGGCCCTAGCTCCCAGATGACATTTCTAGACACATCCTGCAACAGAAGGGAAACTGCTGCCTTGAAGAGAAGAATCCAGTCCTGGCAAGGTTCTTCACCTGCGTATTAGCCCTCAGGCCTTGATGGTACCCAGGCAGTACTCATTGGGGGCCTCGGGTGAGGCCCAGGGCTGTGCCGGCTTCAAGTGTGATCCAGTGCACTCCCAGCTCTGGTGGCCATGGAGAGAAACTCCTTCTGCTTGAGGAATGGAAAGGGAAGAGTAAAGGGGAATTTGTCTTGCGTCTTGGGCACCAGCTGGGCCACAGTAGAGTAGACAATGAATTGGGCTCCCGGGGTCCTTGATTCCAAGCCTTGGCTGCTAGACAACATTTCTGGACCCACCTTGAGCCAGAGGGAAGCCTGCTGCCCTGAAGGGAGGGACCTGGGCCTGGCAGCATTCATCCCAAGCTCAGTGAAGGGCCCATGGGCCTTGAATGAACATCAGCAGTAGTCAGGCAGTGCTTGATGCAGGCCTGGGGTGGTGGTGTCTACAATGAGAGCCTCCTTCTGCATGAGGAAAGGAGAGGAAAGGGTACAAAGAACTTTGTCTTGTGACTTGGGTGCCAGCTTAGCTGCAGTAGAATAGACCACTAAGTAGATTACTAAGATTCCTGACTCCAGCCACTGACTCCCGAGTGGCATTTCTAGACCTTTCCTGGGCTGATGGGGAGGTTGCCACCCTGAAAGGAAGCACACAACCCTGGCTAAATTTGGGTCTTGCTGACTGAAGAGTGCTTGAGCCTTAAGTGACTATCAGTGGTAGCCAGGCAGTAGTCACCATGGGCGTTGGGTGAGACCCAGCGCTGTGCTGGCTTCGGGTCTGACCCAGCACAGTCTCAGTGGTAGTGGCCACAAGAGTGCTTATGCCACCTCTCCCCCAGCTACAAGCAGCTCGGCATGGAGAGAGAGACTCCATTTGTTTGGGGGAAAGTGATGGAAGAGGACAAGAGTCTCTGCCTGGTAATCTGGAAAAATTTCCTGGATCTTGCCCAAGACCACCAAGGGGGTACCTCTATGAGTCTGCAAGAGTGACAGTGTTACTGGGCTTGGGGTGTGCTCTAAGAGAAGATGCTGCAGTGACCCAAGATTTAGATCCTAGCACTCAATTCCCTTTGAATACTTGGAAAGACTTCCCAAGAAGGACAGGTACAAACAAGCCCAAACTGCGAAGACTACGATAAATACCTAACTCTTCAATGTTTGGATGTTGATGAACAATCACAAACATCAAGAACATTCAGGAAAACATTACCTCACCAAACAAACTAAATAGGGCACCAGCGACCAACCCTCGAGTGACAGAGATATGTGACCTTTCAGAGAGAGAATTCAAAATAACCATTTTGAGGAAGCTCGACAAAATTCAAGATAACACAGAAAAGGAATCGTATCAGATAAACTTAACAAAGACATTGAAATAGTTTTAAAAATTCAATCAAATTCTGGAGCTGAAAAATGCAATTGACATACTGAAGAATGCATCAGAGTCTCCTGCTAGCATATCAAGCAGAAGAAAGAATTAGCTTGAAAATACACAGAGGAGACAAAATAAAAAAGAATGAAGATCTGCAAGATCTATAAAATAGGCTCAAAGGGCCAAATCTAAGAGTTATTGGTTCCATTTATGAGAAGAGAGAAAGAGATAGGGGTAGAAAGTTTTATTCAAGGGGATAATATCAGAGAGCTTCCCAAATCTAGAGAAAGATATCAATATTCAAGTACAAGAAGGCTGTAGAACACCAAGCAGATTTAACCCAAGAAAGACTACCTCGAGGCATTTAATGATCAAACTCCCAAAGGTCAAGGACAATGAAAGAATCCTGAAAGCGACAAGAGAAAAGAAACAAATAACATGCAAAGGAGCTCCCTTACACCTGGCAGCAAACTTCTCAGGGGAAACCTTACAGGCCAGAAGAGAGTTGCATGACATATTTAAAGTGCTGAAGGAAAAACACTATCCTAGAAGAGTATATCCAGCAAAAATATCCTTCAAATGTGAAAGAGAAATAAAGACTTTTCCAGGCAAGCAAAAGCTGAGGGATTTCATCAACACCAGACCTGTCCTACAAGAAATGCTAAAGGGAGTTCTTTAATCTGAAAGAAAATGATGTTAATGAGCAATAAGAAACCATCTGAAGGTTCAAAACTCACTGTTATTGTAAGTACATAGAAAAACACAAAATACTATAGCACTGTATTTGTGGTGGGTAAACTACTCATATTTTAAGTAGAAAGACTTAAAGATGAACCTATCAAAAATAATAATGACAACAATATTTCAAGACACAAACAATATAAGATATAAATAGAAACAACAGAAAGTTAAAAACCTGAGGAAATGAAATTAAACTGTGGGGTTTTTATTAGTTTTCTTTTTGCTTATTAGTTTGTTTTTGCAGTGTAAAGTTGTTACCAGTTCAAAATAATGGGTTATAAGATGTTATTTGCAAGCCTCATGGTAACCTCAAAAAATATACAACAGATACACAAAAAATAAAAAGCAAGAAATTAAAACATACCACCAGAGAAAAATCACCTTCACAAAAGGTGAAGTGAGGGGTAGTAGGAGGGTGGGGAGTGGGGATGTTTAATGGGTACAAAAATATAGTTAGATAGAATAAATAGGATCTGGTATTTGATAGCAAAATGGGGTGACTACAGTTAATAATAATTTATTATACATTTAAAAATAACTAAAAGTATAATTAGAATGTTTGCAACACAAAGAAATGATAAATGCTTAAGGTGATGGATGCCCCATTTACCCTGATGTGATTATTACACATTGTATGCCTGTATCAAAATATCTCATGTACCCCATACATATATGCATCTACCATATATTCATAAACATTTAAAAATTTTTTAAAAGATAGACTTAGTGAGGCAGGTAAGAGTTCAGGCTCTAAGATGCAGAAAAGCATTCAGTCTAGTATATACAAATGCTACAATTTGTGTCCTTAAAAAAGTGGGAGTATATGCTCATATTTATTCACATGTGCACTAACATTAAAAACTCCATACGCTTATAAAGAAACTAAGAGTACTTAACTGGTTTGGAAGGGTTGGGAGTGGCAGATGAGGTGGAGATAAAAAGAGCTTTATATTTAGGTCTTAAAGCCAGTGAATGCCAGTGAATCATTTAAAAATTGACATACACCCAAAACACAAAATAGCTCAGAGTCTGCATTCAATCTACTTGAATTCTAATCCCCACTTAAAAACTGTGTGACCTTAGACAATCATTTGACTTCTTTAAGTCACCATTTCATCTATAAAATGAAGATAATATGTCTATATTACAGAGTCACCTTGAAGATTAAACTATATAATCTCTGTAACTTGCATAGCACATAGTAAGTACTCAATAAATATTAGCTATTAAGATTATCATTATTATTGACATATTATGAGTACTTAAGAAGCTTATTGCACATCACAGCGTCCAGGAAAACTGATACAGGAAAGAATTCAAGTTATTGATATATCCTTCCAGTAATCTTTCATTATGGAGGCAGTGAATGTTTATTCTTGTAATTTTCAGGGCCTGACCGGTGCAACAAATACACCCAAAAGCTCTAATCTTACACAGTCTAGTAGAAATATTAATCATGCCAATTTTTAAAGAATAATAATCTGCAGAGGTTCAAAGATCTCATCTTAAAACCAGGAAAAAATACCTACTTCATTTTTATTTTGTCCTTAGGTAAAATTTTGGTGAGAAATAACAAAGAGAATAAAATAAAGTACATGGTTTTTGGGAGGTGGGGGTAACCTGTCAGTTTTACCAAGAGACAGAATTGAAGCAATAGAAAATACCTTTCTGACACAAAGCCATCTACAAATTCAATGCAATCTCTATCAAAATACAAATGACTTTCTTCACAAAATGGAAAAAAAAATCTTGAAATTCCTGTGAAGCCAAAAAAGATCCAAAATAGCCAAAGCAATCCTGAGCAAAAAGAACAAAGCTTGGGGCATCACACTACCTAAGTTATAGCAACCAAAACAGTATAGTACTAACATAAAAACACATAGACCAATGAAACTAAATAGAAAATCCAGAAATAAGTCCACACATTTATAGCCAATTCATTTCAACAAAGGTGCCAAGAACATACACTGGGGAAAAGACAGTCTCTTCTTGGAAACCTAGATATCCATATGCAGACAAAAGAAACTAGACCCTTATCTCTTACCATATAAAAAAAATCAAATCAAAATGAATTCAAGATTTAAATATAAGACCTGAAACTGAAACTTCTAGAATAAAGCACAGAGGAAATGCTTCAGGACGTTGGTCTGGGCAAAGATTTCTTGAATAAGATCTCAAAAGCATAGGTAATCAAAACAAAAATTGACAAATGGGATTACATCAAGCTAAAAAGCTTCTGCATAGCAAAGAAACAATCAGCAAAGGGAAGAAAATGAAGAAAGAAAATATTTGCAAACTATCCATCCAATAAGGGATTAATAATCAGAATATATAAAGAACTGAAACAACTCAACAGCCAAAACCAAATAATCTGATTAAAAAATGGGCAAAAGATCTGAATAAACATTTCTCAAAAGAAGACATACAAATTGGGTGCATCATGAGAAAAGTGCTCCACATCACTCACCATCAAGGAAATGCAAACCAAAACCACCAGGAGATATTATCTCACCCCAGTTAGAATGGCTGTTATCAAAAAGTCAGAAAATAACAAATGCTGACAAGGATGCAGAGAAAAGAGAATGCTCAGGAACTGTTGACAGTAATATAAATTAATACAGTCTTTATGAAAAACAATATGAAGTGTCATCAAAAAACCAAAAATATAAATATAATGTGATTCAAAAATCACACTGGATCCCTCTATCCAAAAATAGAGGAAATAGTATATTACTGAGATTTCCAAGGGCAAGAAGCAACTGCAATCAACCTAAATGCTGATCAGTGGATGGAGAGAGACAATCGGGTGTATATACAAAATGGAATATTATTCAGCCATAAAATACTGAAATCTTGTCATTTGCAACAACATGGATGGAACTGGAAGACATTATGTTGAGTGAAACAAATCAGACAAAGAAAGACAAATATCACATACTCTTATTCATATGTGGGAGCTAAAAAATTGATCTCACAGAGATAGTGACTAGAATAGTGGTTACTGGAGGCTGGGAAGGGTAGTAGAGAGGGAGGGATAAAGAGGGGTTGGTTTATGGGTACAAAAAAAAGTTAGAAGGAATAAGAACTAGTGTTCAGTATAGTTAAGAATAACTTATTATATATTTCAAAATAGGTAGAAAAGAAGATTTGGAATGTTCTCAACACAAAGAAATGATAAATGTTTGATGAGATGGATATCCCAATTACCCAGATTTGATCATTATACATTGTATGCTTGTATCAAAATATCACATATATCCTATAAATTTGTACAACTACATATTTACGAGCTGCAGAAGGTCAGCTAAAGGAACCATTAAGAAGGTTTTCACTGGCTCTCAGTTCCCTGAGAACAATCTTAGACTGCCAGCCTTTTCTGGCTGTTTTTCAATTAGTTGATAAAATTAGTCTTATTATTTGATGACAATTTTTTCCAACTACCTGATTGGCACTGCAATAATCTTTTCTTGGAACATAAATTCTATAATTTTTTAATATAAAAAAATTTGTATAACAGTAAAAAAATTTTTTTAAAGAAAATACCTCTCTGAACTACTTGGATTAATAGGGGCCTTTATTGAGGTAAAAGTTTTGTTATGAGAACCACTAACTGTAAACAAAAAAACCCCACAATACTATAGAGAATAAGGAAAACTGGTTAAGTCTGTGAAATTCCATAAAGACACTGAACACAGCATATTAGATTCAGTACTTAAATATATTATTCAGTAGCTAGAGGTTTCCTCATTATTTTTGTAAAGCTCCATATGGCATTCTTCATTTATTTAATAAGATGTAATGTATATTTAAATGTCCCCAAATTAGTCATATTTTGTGAAAACAGAAGGTAGATTCATGATCATGTCATCTCAGTAGGGGGTTGCCCAGTTACAAGTGACTGAGACAACCAAATCCCACTGCCCAATGCTAGCAGCCCTTTCCCCATTTCTCAGCTGGTCAAGCCAGACTGAGGTGAGACAGGGATTCCTAGGAAATACTTTTAAAACTTCCCTACCATTTCCTCTCAATACCCTCTAAATGAATGGCATCAACTCTAACTCAGAATCTTACATACAGTAACACATTATAGAAGAAAAGAAACGGATGATCTGGTTGCCCAAACACTGCCAGATGTTTGTGTATGACAGAATAGACTTTAGAAAACCTTTTAGGAATGACCTAGCCTATCTCATCTGATTCTGTTTGCCCAAAAATAAATAAAGGCAAGCACATACAAATAAGCGAATGAAGAATATTACTGAATGAACCAAAACAATGGTGGTTATGCCTACATTTTATTTTATTAAGTATCACAAGTAAATTTTCAATCCATACCAACAATAAATTCATAGCCAGTACTTTATCCTAAACATCCGAACTACAAAAGGTCAGTTCAAGGAAACATTAAAAAGGTTTTCACTGGCTCTCAGTTTCCAGAGAACAATCTTAGACTGCCAGGCTTTTCTGGCTGTTTTCCAATTAGTTCATAAGATTAGTCTTATTATTTGATGACAATTTTTTCTAACTACTGATTGGCACTCTAATAATCTTTTCTTGGAACAATCAAATTTTATAATTTTTTAATATAAAAAGATTTAATTCCAGAGGTTCTGATCAAATTAAACAGAATCCTAATTAACTAGTAATCAAATTGTACAGCAGGTAATGTTTAAGTTACAGTATGGAATATTAGCAATACTTGTAATAACAGCCTCTCTCTAGAGACTTAGCAAGGCTTGTTGGGATTGTTCAAAGCTCTCAGGACAGGGTCAGAGGTTACTGAAAAGAAACTGAGGTACTTGTGCGCATAAAGAATGTGGACAAGGCCAAAATGTAAATATGATTTCCTTACGTGTATGTAGGGTGAGAATTTTATAGGGAAAAAAAATGTAAAGCTGATAAATAGGACTATTCAACGAGTCCTGGGCTTGTCCTGGCTTCCCTACTTACATAAAACACCAAAACATAAAATACTTTGTTCTTATTCAAAAGTTAAAATTATTTGGGATCAAGTCTCATTCTCTCTGTAAATCCAACTCCATTGACTTCAACTAACTGCATTGAACGCCATGTATTTGTAAGACACTGCTAATAACAATAATAATTAATAAATAAGTGATCTTTGGGCATTGAATAATTAAAAAATTATCCAAGAGCACACTTCTCCATCTTCTCTCTCTTATAGCCCCCTCTCAAGCTCTATTTCATTAAGACCTTGCTGTGACACAGCAACCATTGCCCACACCTCACAGTTCAGATTTATGCTATCTCTAGGCTTAAAATGAAGGTTAAACTTTTTAAAGGGTTGATGGAAATTTATGAGAAAATATCTAGTTTCTCGGCGCAGGAAAAATGTTGTAATTCATCTGTACGAATCAAATGAAGTCATTACAAACGACCCTGATCGTCCTCAGATGCTGCCACATTAAACAGTAACCACCACATAAATTCTGACAAATCCAATCTCACAGCTAATCTTTCACCAAAACTGTGACCAATTAAAAATTCATCTGTATTCTCACAATAATGATCAGAACTCGACCTAACTTTGATACCCTAGGCATTCTCTATATGGAATGAAGACATCTGCCCTGGCACACCAACAGAGATCAATCCTCCACTGCTTAACTCTCCCCTCTCTGGGATTAGAGGAGAGCAGTCTACAGCATTTTGAGGGAACTTTCATGAAGCCTTAGACACCCAGAAAGTCTGAGCAAATTTGACCTCACTTATGAGACTACATTTTATGTGACAACTGCACTCCTTGGTAGCAGTTCAACCCGTGTCATCAAAAAAGAAGAAAAAGAAGGCACACATCTCTTCTTCCAAAGAGTAAACAAAATAAGACACCAAATGATCCTTTAGTCCTATGCTCATGGCAGAAAACACAAGAAAAAATAAAACCTCAAACTCAGAGACCCAGAGCTGTAAACCTCCCTGCAACTCTCATCAGGGCAAAGCAACAAATTGTGAAGAACTCAAAAATGAACAACACTTCACAAGAGCATATTGATTTTCAATAAAGCCATTTACACATTTTTGCTTGGACTACAAGTAGCAAGCTGCTTTCTCAAAGCTTCTGCCACTAAATTAAAAAGTGTGGACCATGTCCTCATTTACTACATAAAGTCATCTTTGGAAATATTCTTGATGAGAAGAAGGTTCTCATCAGAGAGGAAAGGGGAAATAAAAATGGACAAAATGACATTTGGTATTTTTTCCCCGACTGGCTTAATTACTTGGAAAAGAGAAAAGAATACACAGACCTCCAGAACAAAAAGGCATTTGTTTGAAATATAGCATGGCTCATATTGGCTCTGCACCAGTGAGCCTTCCAACAGACGGAACACAGGAAATTAAGAAGAGACTGCCTTGGGAAAGTATTTAAATCCTAGGTGAATGATGATTTCTCTTTATTGTAGTCCTTCTGAGTAACGCCTCAGCATCCACTGAAAAACAAGAGACATTTTTGATGAAGAAATTAAACTGAAGAAAGAGCCAATGCAATTCACTCTGTTGCTGGCCTACCTCCTGTTTTACTGTGGTTTTAGTGCCACAAACAATTGGCCTTTCAATATAAATAATAATAATAATAACAATAATGACTGGGAAGGAGAAATATATGACAATAAAAATGTAGGAGGAAGAGAGAAGGAAGCTTCTGTGACACTACATGGATCTGCTGGTTTACAGGTTGCTGTGGATCCAGCAGTCCACCATTGGCATGCATTCTGTCCCTCCCTCTGTGTTGGTACTTCCGGTGGAGGGACTGACACGAAGGTGTAGGGATGGGCAAAGAGGATTATATAAGCCTTATAAGCCAATCATGGCAAACCCATGTCCCTTGACAGGGATTGGTTTAAAAACCAAGGCCAGTCCATCAACTGATGAAAGGATATTAAATAAAATGTGGTACATCCATACACTGGAATATTACTTGACAATAAAAAAATGAAGTACAGTATGGATACATACAACAACATGGGTGAACCCTGAAGACACTATGCAAAGTGAGAGAAGCTAGTCACTAAAGACCACATATTATATGACTTTATTTATATGAAATACCAGGGGCAGACAAATCTATAGAGGCAGAAAGTAAAGTGGTGGCTGCCTAGGGCTGAGGAAGACGGAAAAGTTGGAGGATAATAGCTAAGGAGTGGGAAGTTTCTCTTGGAGGTAAGGAAAATATTCTAAAAGTTATTGTGGTGATGGGTGCATAATTTGTGAATATACCAAAAGCCATTGAGTTGCATACCTCCAAATGGGTGAATTATAGATATATGAATTATATTTCAATAAAACTGTTTTTTAAAAAGGCCAAAGGCAACAGTCCCATGAAATACCCCTGCATGTTCATGTAAATCCAACTCAATTTGGTTCAACTAGCTGCATTAAGCACCATGTATTTGCAAGACAGTGCTAATAATAATAATAAATTAGTAAGTGATCCTTGGGCATTGATTGATCTATTCAATCAATAAATATTTATTAGGTGACTTCTAAGTCAAGAACTGTTCTAGGGACTGGAGATACAGCAGGAAACAAAACAGATAAAATCCCTGTACTGCAATATGGATGGAACTGGAGGTGGGAGGGAAGGATGAAGAGAAGTTGGTTAATGGGTACAAACACACAGTTAGATAGAAGAATAAAAGTTATAATGTTTGATAGCAGACTAGGGTAGCTATACTTAGCAACAATATCTTATATAATTCAAAGTAAGTAGAAGAGAGGACTTGAAAAGATAGCAGCACATCGAAATGAGAAAAACTCAAGGTGATGGATACCCAAATACCCTGACTTGATCATTACACATTCTATGCATGTAACAAACACTCTCATGTATGCCATAAATATGTAAAATATTTTGTATCAATAAAACAATCTCCGCACTTAAGAAGATTATGAAAAATAAGCAAACAGAGAAAATGGTAAAGTGCATCATTGCTTAGATGACAGTAAGTGAACTAGAGAGAAACAAAGCTACCAAGCTGGACTTGTGATTTTAGACTCAGTCATCAGGGTAAGCCTTACTGAAATGAAATTTGAATAAGGGCCATAGGGAATTACTGGTTCAGAGATGGGCATGTAACCAACCCAATTTGATTAGAAACAATCAGATTAGAACAAAAGAAAGAAAAGAAAAGGCCTTTTGTTGAGTGGTTGGGGATCTGGTGCTGTCTCTTACTCTTACTCTCACACTCTTGCTCTCTCTCTTACTCTCTTGATCTCTTGCTCGCTCTCTCTCTCACACACACACACCTGACGTGAAAAACAAAGCACATAGCCCCCAAAACTACCTGCTGCAACCACAAGGACATCCTGCCCTGCAGTGAAGCTGGCACAAGACTACAAAGCAGAGATACAGAAAGAATATGGGTTTTTATCACATCATCAATTAATGACACTGAAACCACCCCCTTACCTCTCCACTTCCAAACATGTAGCCCAACAAATTTTCTTCCTGTGTGGACCACATTAAATGTGCACACATATCCTCCACAGGAGATACATCAGGATTCCTTTTCAAGAGATTTCTCACTCTTTCTCTCATCACCCCCTGTGGAGAAATTACTGTAAGGCTGAATACAACGCTGGGAGGAGAGCAAGGGCATTGTGTGTGAACTCCCAGCATCCATTAAACACAAGCAGCTAAAAGGGGAAGAAGTGGTCATAAGCAAGAAAAACATAGTCTTTGAACTTCCACAACTCCTTTCCTTTTCATCAATTAACTGAACCAAAATTTACTGAATATTTCCTGTTGCAAAGCAGTGCACTATATGCCAAGAATACAGTAGCTCACTCACTCATAGAGGGTAGAAGTCCGGAGATGTGGGCAAGCAAATAATTGAAAAACAAACAAACAAACAAAAAAACTACTAACCGTTACAAGTGGCGTGAAGGAAAGAAACTGGGAGCTGAGAAACAGAACGGTAAGGGAAACTACTTTGCAGAGCATGATTAGAAAAGTCCTCTCTAAGGAAGTGGCATTAGCAGCTCTATTAGAGTCCCCAGTGGCTCTTATATCAATGTGAGCAAGGATGAACACCAATGAACTGAGAAAAGAGAGAGAGAGAAACAGCGTTGCAATAATATACCTCCAGGCTCTTTTTAAGAAAATATCACAGAGAATCAAATTCTCCTTTTCTGAACGTTTTAACTTAGTTCTAGTCTTGCTGAACAGACAAACCTCCCATTGCAAAAGCAAGGTTAATTTCCTAGAAGACACATTGCCAAACATCCGGGGCCAGAGAGATATAACACTAGAGTAGGGGGCTGGCTTAAGACCACAGGGAATATAAAAACTATGTGGCTCACTGAGAGAAGTAAAAATGCAAATAATAGTTTAAAAATACTCTGGCGGTCTGTGATTAAACTGGCATAAGGAGATTGTTGGTGACTTGTCTCCTAACAGTTCACTTCTCAGAAGTGAAACACCTGAGGGCATTTTATACCTTTGGGAAACATTTAAAATAATAAATTACCGTTTTCTAAAGTGAAGGACAAAGATGCAGAGCTACACCAATGGAATACTGGAAGAAAAAGCCAGAAGAGTGAAATCATGGTCAGAAGTTGCAAAGAAAAAAATAATAATAATTCAGCATGCCTTTATTGGAAATATTACCTTAACAGGAGGATGGGACAGGACAGCGGAGACAAAGGGAACCAGTATCATCATTGAGACAGGGGGCCCCAGCAGGGGTGGGGATGGTGATGCTTTGCAAGGACTAAGCTGATTCTTGAGGAGGAAGAGTCCAGCAGGTGGCAATGGGCATGACTCATGCCCACCCATCCCCTGTGGAGCACACTGGCTTCTATATTATCTCCCCTGCTGTTCAACATTTAGGAGGTATCGCATGCACAAAGAAAGCAGAACTACATGCAGGAGCTACATGCCCGATTTAGATTGTTACTGTGCTATCAATGTCAGCATTTCTTTTTCCATTTCAATGAAAGATTTTGGAGTTTTAACACAAGAGAAGAATGGGACCGGACTTGGAGTGCAAGATAGGAAATGTCTCATGAGAAATAGAATTCACACAATGTACCCTTAGCCCATTTGTCTTGATGAACCCTGAACCAATAACTAAATAGTCATAGATTATTAAAGCCACAAGTGACTTAGAGAGCCCAGTTAATGCTTTTGGAGCTCAGTCTGAGTTTGCCTTCCAGAGGAGCAACCTAAGGCTCAAATGATAACAAGTCCAGGGACCCTAGAAATAAAAGAGTCCAGGGACCCTAGGAATAAAGACTAAAGTCATTCACCAAAGCTGCAATTCTTACATTTCACATCAACAGCTATTTCTATAAACCTCCTATTCTTTAATTCTGAGGTATCTAGAAAAAAAGAACTCAGAAAAAAGCAAGAGAGGGTGCAAGAGGAGGAAGAGAGTATAAGGACTGTCTCCATTCAAACTGCTGTGACAAAGTACCATAGAACAAGCAGCTTATGAACGTCAGACATTTATTTCTTACAGTCTGGAGGCTGGAAGTCCAAGATCAGGGTGCCAGCATGGTCAGATTCTGGTGAGGACTCTCTTTCCGGTTTCACACTGCCAACTTTTCAGTGGACAGTAGTCCCCTCTTATCCTTAGGGGATATGTTCCAACAACCCCAGGGATGCCTGAAACCGCAATAATACCAAACTCTATATGTGCTGTTTTTTTCCTATACGTACATACTTTTGATAAAGTTTAACTTATAAATTTGGCATACTAAGAGATTAACAATAGTAACTAATTGCAAAATAGAACAATTATAACAATATACTCTTCACAGTTTAACAGATGTGTTCTTACAGTAGATCTTAACAGCCTCAGCATGTTTTTTCTTTGCTTATTAAGCTTGAACTTTCACCTTTTCACTTAAAGGAAGCACTTTACAGCTTCTCTTTGGCATCTCTGAATTGCTAGCATTGCTATTCTTGTGCTTTGGGGCCGTTATTAAGTAAAATAAAAGCAAGTTCAACACAAGCACTGCAATACCTCCCCAGTGAATCTGATAATGGAGACAGCAACTATGTGACTAAAGGGTAGATAGGGCATGCAGTGGGGATAGGCTGGACAGAGGGATGATTTCCATCCCAGCGAGATGGAGCAGAACCATGCAAGAGTTCATCACACAGTACTGAGAACAATGCAGTTTACAAGATATGAGTTATTCCTGGAATGTTGCATTTAATATTTTTGTACGGCAATCGACTGCAGGTAACTGAAACTGTGGAAAGTGAAACTGCAGATAAGAGGACACTATTGTACTCTCTCATGAAAGAAAGCTAGCTAGCTCTCTAGCCACTTCCTATTAGGGCACTAATCTTTTTCCTCAGGGCTCCACCCTCATAGCTAATTATCTCCCAAAGGTCCCACCTCCAAATATAATAACATTGGGATAAGGGTTTCAGTATATGAATTTGGAGGGGAAACAAACACTCAGGCTATTGCAAAAACCAAATAAACTTAAAAACATATGACCTGTGCCTTAAAACAAAAAAATAATGTTGAAAAGAATATAAAAGTAAGATGCATGGAACCCTTAAATAAAAACAAACAACAATAAATAAAGAGCCTCAACCTTATTAGAATACCACGCATCATTCTCTTCTTCTGTTTGCCACATGTATCAGAAACCCTTCATGAACTGCAGTCAACTTCCAATCATCTGTTCCTGGAACTGAGTGGCAAGGAGTCAAGATTATTGGCATCCCAGCCACTGCATGAAGCAAATGCTCACTGGGAAAGGATGACACCTCTACTGTTTTATATTTATTCTAAACAATGTTCACTACTCAATCTCAAATGCACTAAGGGACATAAGAAGACCAGACAGAGTTAACATAAACCAAGAACAATAGCCAAGAGGAAGAGACATACAGGGACTCCAGAAAATGGAGTAAACTGTCACAGACTTTAGCTATGCTTAGAATGTTCCAGGAGACAAAAGACAAGTTAGAGAATTTCAGCAGAGATGCTTTGGAGGGCCTAGCCAGTACATTAAGGCAAGAAAAAAAAGATATTAGGATTGGAAAGAAAAAAATAAAAGTTATTGTGTTGCAGATGACATGATTGTTGGTGTTGAAAAAAGAATGTATAGGTAAATTATTAGAAATAATAAATGAACTGACCAAGATATCTGGATAAAGCTTAATGTTTAAATATGACTGATTTATATTAGCCACTAAGAGTTTGAAAATGACATATTACAAAGATGTTACTATAATACCATCAAAATATGATAAATATGAATAACTAAAGATCTGTAAGACTTCTGCATAGAAACTATAAAATATTACTTAGAAAAACATAAGAAAACCTAAACAAATGGAACCATTTATCGTAATCATGGAAAACTTGAAAACTCAACATTGTGAAGATAATTCCCCTCAAATTCTTATATAGATGTAATGCAAACCCAATCAAAATCCAGAAAGATATATTGTATGGAAATTGACGAGAGAATTCCAACTTTTATATGGAAATGCAATGGATCAAGAATAGCAAGGAAACTGTAGAAGAAGAGGAGAAAAAAGGTAAGAGTACTTACTCTTCCAGAATTATTATTTTTATGTATCTTATTTATTTATTTATTTAGAGATAGGGTCATGCTCTGTTACCTAGGCTGGCGTGAAGTGGTGCAATCACAGCTCACTGCAGCCTCAAACTCCTTGGCTCAAGTGATCCTCCCACCTCAGCTTCCTAAGTAGCTAGGACCACAGGCACGTGCCACTATGCCCAGCTAATTTTTGTATTTATTTATTTATTTATTCTTGTAGAGACAGGGTCTGGCTATGTTGCCCAGGCTGGTCTCAAACTCCTAACTCCTGGCCTCAAGCAATCCTCCTGCAAATTAAATCCACAATGAGATACCAACACACATCAGAATGGCTAAAATTTAAAATACAGGAAAAGGCAAGGATCAAGAAGATGTCAAAATTCAAGGATGTTCATATATGGATAGTTTTTGTATCCTAAGATCTAATAAATCCTCTTCCACACAGAAATGTATACATGTACATCAAGATACATGTAGAAGAATGTTTATGGCAGCATTATTAGTAATAGTCAAAAATATATACATTAGCGGTAGGATGGCTAAACATGGAATACTGTATAATAGCAGTGTCCAATAAAAATATAAGGTGAATTACATATGTAATTTTAAATTTTGTAGTAGGCACATTAAAAATAAGAAATAAACAAGTAAGATTAGTTTTAATAATATATTTTATTTAACCTAATCCATCCAAAATATAATTTCAACATATAAACCATATTAAAAATTATTAATGAAATATTTTACATTCTTTTTTGTACTAAATATTTGAACTCCAGTATGTACTTTACACTTATAGCACATCTTATTTCAGACTAGTCACATTTCCAGGGCTCAATAGCCTCCTGGGGTTAGTGGCTCTATATTAAATAGCATATCTTTATCACAATTAAATGAGCAAATCACAGCTACATGCAAAATGGATGAATCTCTCAAACATAATATTAAGCAAAAGAAACCAGATACAAGAGAATGTATATTGTATGATTCCATCTAGCTCAAAAACAAGCAAAACTGCCATTCTATTAGACGTGAGAATAGTGCCCTGCTCCTCTAGGGAGCAGGGAGAGGGTAGTGATTGGAAGGGGGCAGAGATGAGACTGCTAGGATTGGGGCAATGCTGTATTTCTTGATGTGGAAGTATCACAGTTGTTCACTTTGTGACCATTTATTGAGCACTTTTCTGTACATGTGTTGCAGTCCTCAACTTTTTTAAGTGGGAGAGAAAAGAAGGAAGGGAAGAAAAGAAAGCTACAACTGATAACCAAGTACATGCTAGAATTTAAGAGAAAGTTAAAATCATAGAAGGGGGTTCAGCAATCACTTAAGCAGAGAACAAGTAGAGAACAGGAAAATTCACACATCCGTGATTGATTTACTTAAGGAAAATATACTATAGGTCAAAGAAAACACCATTCTGAAGGTTCAGAAGAGAGTGCCTCTGAATAGAATCAATTATAGGTTCCAGAAGGAAATGTCAAAAAAAATGAGACCCAAATTGTATCAAGTTACACAAAAGTAAGGGATAGAAGTATCCAACTAAAGCCCTGTGGGCTAGATTTGCCCACAGACCTGTTTCATTTGGCCTACACACTGTTAAAAAAACTAATACTCTTTGAACCAAGCTTTTAATGCCTAGATTCTCTCCCAGAGAACGGCAGTGGGCTCTCACTGGTCAGCACTTTTCCTTCAGCCTGTGCCACTCATTTACTGTACCTGGGTAGTCACAGTACAAACCAAGATTTCAACTCAGGTCTCTCTGGTTTTAAAGTCCTTTTCCTTTTCAAAACCAGAAAGAGAACATAGGTGCTGAGGCTGAAAAGAATGGAACAACTAAAACCTTACTGTTAAGACTTACTATTCCTCCTTTTCTCTAAACTCCAATATTATTTCTCCAATTGGAAGGAAGAATGACTTTACTTTTTTTTTTTTTTTTTTTTGAGACAGAATCTCGCTCTGTCACCCAGACTGGAGTGCAGTGGCATGATCTCGGCTCACTGAGACCTCTGCCTCCCAGGTTCAAGCGATTCTCCTCAGCCTCCCAAGTAGCTGGGACTAGGCACACTCCACCACGCCCAGCTAATTTTTATTTTTTTAGTAGAGATGGAGTTTCATCATGTTGGCCAGGATGGTCTCCATCTCTTGACCTCATGATCCACCTGCCTCACCATTTTTTTTTTAGACAGAGTCTCACTGTCGCCAGGCTGGAGTGCAGTGGCACAATCTCAGCTCACTGCAACCTCTGCCTCCCAGGTTCAAGTGATTCTCCTGCCTCAACCCACTGAGTAGCTGCGATTACAGGCATGCACCACCATGCCCAGCTAGTTTTTGTACTTTTAGTAGAGACAGGGTCTCTCCACGTTGGCCAGGCTGGTCTTGAACTCCTGACCTCATGCTATCCACCCACCTCGGCCTCCCAAATATCTTTATAGTGATGCCTTCCTCCATCAGTTATTTTTAGAAGTTGCTAATTATTATGTATGATAGAATTGCCTGAAAGCCGCCCTTTCTAGGAACCGCTTGAGGGAAGTCTTAGTGACTTATTCAAGAGTGTAAGACTGTTTCCCAGGTCATTTCATGTCAAAGTCCCTGAACAAGAGATTAATTTAATGCATCATTACGGTGACAGAGGAGTTTTCAGAATACCCTAAGGTGTGTACACAGTAACGTGGACAGAGATGTTATGTGGGATTCCATAAGGCAATATGTGCAAATGTGCCTTGAAAAGTGTAGCCCGCTGCATTAAATGTAAAAGTGTGTTAATTAAAATAACCTGGAAATTTACTGCTAGAACTGGAACAAGAAGCTGGACACTGTTTCTGAGGTAACATTCAATTGACAGTCAGCAAATCAATATGCTATAGCACAGCATGATTTAGGAGTGATTAAATTTACTTTACTCTGCTTAATGTAAATGAAAGGCTCATACCCCTCATCCCTGTTTGCCCTAGGCCCCAGGGCAAAATATCTTTCTGCTAATGACTAGGCAGTGACTCAGAGAAAGAGAAAAGAAAATAGGAACCTTCAGGCTGTACTAAAACACAACTCAGACTGTTCTAAGAACAAGCAATCGAGCCCTAAGACCACCAACAACTCCAAGTACAGGTTAGAGAACCACCCTGTCTTCCTTGGGTCACTGCTTTTCATTTCTCCCTCTAGGTAAATCCTCGATAAATCTGATGCATTTGTTCACCTATGGAATATTCCAAAGCACCTTTGTTATCCAAAACTTGGAGACTAAAGGGAACTATGAGATTTATAGACACCTAAGTGATTTATCTAGTATACTTAAGAGCAATAAGTAAATTTAAAATGGTACCACTTTTACAAAAAAAAAGATCTACTGTCTCCATAATCTATGATATTTGTCATGTGCCTGTTGCATTGATTCTAAAATAATAACACTGATAATGATGAAGCAGTATCAACGTGTAGGTTAGTGTGAAAATTAAGTACCTGGCTTTTAGTTTTGACTGTCCTGAGGTGAATAACATAATTGTTCAGTGCTTCAGTTTATCCCACTGTGAAAGAAGTGATTTTGTTTACCCTCTGTGCTCTTCTCAGAAAAGACTTGTTGACCAAAGCCTTTAACTATGGAGGGAAATAACACATGTATCAAAAGGTATTGATGCTAGCCATAACATACACAGCTGTGAACACTCAAAGACACCAGCCTGGGAGAACAATTCATGACATCCACACATGACATGTTTCTCCCGCAGATTGCCAAGGCTGGCTCTCTCACACTGGCCAACTATGTAGGCATCACTTTCCTCTTCTACAATTCCTGGAGCTATAAGGTAGACCCAAGAAGAATTTTCCAAAAGAACAAGAGTGCCTCTCTGTTAAATATTTGAGAATAGTTGTATTTCCCTTCTCCAAGAGAAAAAAACAATCCACATTACATAACCACTGTGCTTCCAATGTATATTGATAGCTCACACGATAGTGAATTAAAATAAAATCTGGAAGAAGCAAAGATTTCTCTTCCTTTCTTACTAAGAAACAAATTTATGTGTACTCCCTTGACTCCATCCAAGATTCTTACTCCTTCCACTGCCTGACCCACATTCTATCTTCTCTTTAAAAGGAAAAAAAAAAAATCCTCGACAAAGAAAAATTAGTTGCAAAAGCTCAATTCCAAAGCATTCTCGGGGTTTAGTAGCCAGACTGATTTGATCCAATGTCTAGGACACCAAGTCAAGGGCTTAACAGCCACAATTTGATAAGTCAGCTGAATCTCATCCCTCTACCAGAACCAGTGGTGAGTCAGGACAGGACTGGCAAAAAAAAGACAAAGGAAGGTGTTCACTAAATGGAGATGTAGACACCCAAGCATGTCCACACACTGACAGTGGCAAAAGTCCCAGTCCCACCCATTTATGTAAGCTATGTTTCGATCTGAGAGAAGAATCAACTTAAGAGTAATAAAACAATAGTAGCCACTGCTTATCGAACATTTAACTCTGTACCATTTACATATGCTATCTCGGTACCTACATGGATATTTGTTTTAGTCTATGTAGGCTGCTATAACAAAATACATTAAACTGAGTAGCTTTTAAGCAACAGAAATTTATTTCTCATGGTTCTGAAGGCTGGAAAGTCCAAGATCGGGGTCCAGCACATTCAGATTCTGGTGACAGCCCTCTCCTGGCTTGCAGACTGCTGACTTTTTGCTGTGTCCTCACATAGGGAAAGGAACTCTACAGCTCCCCAGTATCTTTCATAAGGACATTAATGACATTCATTAGGACTCCACCCAAAGGCCTCACCTTCTAATCCATCATCTTGGAGGTTAGAATTTCAACATGAATTTTGAGGAGACACAAATGTTTAAAACATAGCAGTACTAATACTATTATTGTTAACCCCATTTTGTCAAGAGAAAGCCATATTTGTTCTCTATCACTATTTAACAAATTAATCCCAAAATCTAGCAGCTTAAAACAACAAATGTGCCACCTCACAATTTTCGAGGGTCAGAAATCCAGGAGAAACATAGCCAAGTAATTCGGTCCCAGTGTCTCATGAGCTTGCAGTCAAGATGTTGGCTAGAGACGCAGTCCTGTGAAGGTTTGATGGGCCTGGAAGATCTGCTTCCAAGTTCACTCATGTGGCTTTTAGCAAGAGACCTCAGATCTTTGCCACATGGGTCTCTCGGGAGGGCTCACAGCACAGCTACTGGCTTCCACCAGAATAAGTGACCTAAAAGTGACAGAGGTACCAAGGTAGAAGTCTCAGTCTTTTATAACCTGATCTCAGAAGTGACACATCATCATTTCTGCATATTTTATTGATCACACAGACTAACTGGTAAATGTGGGAGATGATTACATAAGGGCATCAACATAAGAAGGTGCGGGTCACTGGGTCTATCTTGGAAGCTGGCTACCACAAAAACCGATGCATGAAAAGGTACTAGCTTGCCACGTAGAGTTAGTACTGGATAATCAAGATGTAAACTTGGGGGTGTGATTCTATTCAGAGCCCCCATTCTTTAGAACTATTAAGCTATTACGGAGCCAATAAAGGGAGAACTGAGAAAAACGTTCAACATGCAGATCTACAGGACAACCCTTCCTGTTTGAAAGCCCACCCCAGAAAGGGGTTCAGCCTGAGAGTCCTCACTTCATGTGACTCCGGCATGACTGGAAGTCTCATCGGGACACTGATATAATTCAGCGCAGGACCCTCAGCCTGTTTGCTTATTCTTCTTCCTTCCACCTCTATCACGATGTGAGAAGCTCTGTCCAAATTCAACTTTTTGTCCCAAAACAGACTTGGGCTGGAGCATAGGACACAATTCAGAGGTTGTATCAACTTGGCAGCTTTTAATAACAAAACAGAATATTGTTTTCTTAAGGTCCTTTGTAGTTGCCCTTCCTTGAGCATAAATTCACATGTTCTCTCAGCTAAACACTGGGAAGAAATAAGTTCAGCTAAACAAAGGAAGAAGAAAGTTTTAGTGACTTTTAAAAATATTAGTAGCCATATTTCTTTAACAGACATTCATTTCCTGGATTAGACACTAAGGAACTAACATTATCATTCTATTTTATTTATTCTATGCATCTGTGGATTACAGAGTAGATCATGTTAAGTATAATGCTTTGAAAGGACCCTTCAGAGAAAGAACTAAATGAATTTTCCCATCTATTCTTAATATTCTCCCTACTGAATGCAGACAGCAACAGGAAAATTCAACGCTATTATTTTTAATGTCAAATGCCTTTACTAGTCCAATAAAAGGGGAAAGATATTAAACTTTTTATATGACAAGAAGCAGATAGCACATATCTTCAAGAAACACATCTTAATCAAATTGAACATAGGAAATTAAAAAGTGGATAGATGAGTGAAGGTATCTATCCTTACTTAATTAAAAAAAAAAAAAGCTCTGGCAATTCTTATGAACAAGAGAGCATGTCTTTTCTCCCCTTTGTTCCTTTCAGAGGAATAGTGTGGATTAATTTTGGTTCAGAAGGTTTTGAAAAAAAACACCTGAGAAATTGCCATACTCAGTCTTCAGATGAAAAGGAAATACCCCCTGTTTCAGGCAAACCCCTTACATTACGAAACAACACCAGTGAGAAAAAGCAGACATGGACCTCAAACCCAACTACACAGCCTTGGCCAAGGCGAGTTCAAATGCTTTCCTGATGACCTTCCAGAGTAGCTGTAAACATCAGATGAGGTAACTCAGTTAGAGACTGCTGGGAAAAATAAAGCCCTGTCCAAGTATAAGGCAGGAAAAGTGGTGTATGTTTGTTAAAGTTATCTACATAAAATACTTCAAAATTAGGCTTATAAATACATAATTCAGCCAAACCACCATAACCCAAGAAAAATCATAACAAATGTTTATCAAGTATTTACTATCAGCCTGACACTCTGCATATATATACATATAAATACTCACAACAAATCTGAACACTATGTATAGTCCCATTTTACAGATTAGCCAACAGGTTTCAAAAAGTTAAACAACTTTCCCAAGGTCATGAAGCCCTATAGAGCCAGCATCTGGATTTGGATATAAGTATGTCTGATTCCCAGCCACAGAGTTACTCTACCACACTGTCTCTAATTCTGCAGATACTTTTATGTCCAGAGTGAAGAATTACCCTGCCCAACTTTGGAGCACAAAAGGAACCTCACCGTAATAGCACATTCACAAATATACAGACGCAACACACAATCACATACACACTGAGATTTAACATTACACTCTGCAAGTCAGAAATACTCTCTAACACTAAATGTGTTGTAATTACATTGATTATAAAGCTGAGCCAGGTTTGAAAATATCTGGAGGCATACTTCTATTTTTCACTTCACACTTGAGCATCAGTAGAGAAGAATTCAAATAAGGATGTTACTGGTTTGACATGCTAAATGGAGATGGAAAAATGCCATGGATTCCATGATCATGTGCAAGGGGAGAAATGGAACTTCCTGTAGAAGAGTGCATTCTATGGGTGCAAAATGATGCAATATTTTTTAAGTGTTTCCTTAAAGACAGGGACTTAACAGAGAAATGCCCTGACTGCTAAAAATTGAGTTTGTTATTCTAATATCAAGAACCCATTATTGGGCATGTACTATGTGCAATGCATTAAGGCTGTCACAAAGCGTCGGAAGACACCATTTCTGTCTTAAAGGAGTTGCAGTCTTTCAGAGTAGAAGAAATACACACTAAGCAAGACAATCAGCCACACGAGCCTGTGAAAAAGAAACTCCAAATCACCAGCATGGAAACAAGTGATCTATAAACAAACAATAGCTTATTTAAGCAAAAAATAATAAACAGATTTTAGTAAAGGAATTGGGTGCTGACTCAGAGACAGAATTCTGGGTTCACTACTGAGAAAACAGCGACAGGGACTGTGCTGGTCCTGCACACCCTAAGATCCATTCCTTACCCTGCCCCTGCTCTGCACTGCATCGCCAGAGGGCTGGGACAGCCAGGACACTTTGCCCAATCTTTGATAGCTGGCTTCTGCAAGAGACTGGTAGTGGCACTTCAGGGGAAGGGAAAAACCGAGGTGTTTTCTTTCCTCCCTTTCTGCTTCAACTCTGCTGTGTCTTTTCCATGTTTCTGCTCCCATCCAACAGTCCATGTTGTTTTAACCTCCTCTAGCTAAGCCCAGCCCTAGGCTCCTGTCCTTTGTCCCCCAGTTTTGGATGGCAGTAGCTTCCTGTTGTCACTAATCTCTGGGTTGCCTCACTGTCCCCTAATTGATGTCTCAGTTTTTTCTATCATCTGTGTAACTAGATCCCTGCTTTAAAATCCTACTAGTTTAAATTTTCAGTGTTTCTGTTTTCCTGGTTGGACCCTGTCTTAGGTCTTAAGACCCTATCTTAGAAGCAGACTCCAAAACAGTCTTGTGAAAGTGATGTATGGAGGGAGTGCTCTCAGGGGCCAGGGAAGGAAGCCAAGCCAGGACATGCCTCATTTGGAGACCAGCTTCAGGTCCCACGGAGATCTGTAGTCCACTCTCTGCACCAGAGTTGGTCCCCTCTTTAGGACAAGACGGTCACCAACCACCCCAGTTTTCCTGGAACTGAGGAATGCAGAACTTTCAGCACTGAACTGGGACAGTCCCAGGCACACAAGGATGTTTGGCCATGCTATAAGACAACTGGTATTGGCTCCAATCTCGAGTGAGGAGACCTCAGGGTGAGGTAGAGTGTGCTGCTTCTGAGAAGGAAAGCTGTAAACATTGGAAACCCACACTCTCAGAAGACAGGATCGGGTCTTGGCTGACTGACATGATTTCCTTCCATTCTACATCCAGCCTGTTATATTTGAATATTCATCTAATAGGTTTATAGCTCTAAAGTTCCAGCCAATTTCCCCATTCAAACTAAAAGATTAAATTATCATCATTCATCACTTGTTTTTTTTTCATGACCTATTTTTGTTCCTTTTTTGTAAGACAAAAAGAAGAGGTTCTGCAATAAGCGAAAGTTAAATTTGATGCTGATATAGTTTGGATATTTGTCCCCTTCAAAAAAAGTTGTTTTTGTTTTTGTTTTTGTTTGAGATGGTCTCACTTTGTTGCCCAGGCTGGAGTGCAGTGGTGCGATCTTGGCTCACTGCAACCTCCACCTCCCAGATTCAAGCAATTCTTGTGCCTCAGCCTCCCGAGTAACTGGGATTACAAGCATGCACCACCACACTCGGCAAATTTTTGTATTTCTAGTAGACATGTGGTTTCACCATGTTGGCTAGGCTGGTCACGAACTCTGACCTCAAGTGATCCACCCGACTTGGCCTCCCAAAGTGCTAGGATTACAGGTGTGAGCCACTGCACCCGGCCCTCTTCAAATCTTATGTGAAACGTGATCATCAGTATTGGAGATGGGGCCTAGTGGGAGATGTTTGGGGGTAGATCCCTCATGAATGGCTTGATGTCCTTCCCCCAGAAATGAGTTGTTGCTCTATTAGTTCACTAGAGAGCTGGTCATGTAAAAAAAAGAGCTTCACACCTCCTCCCCTCTATCTCTTGCTCCCTCTCTTGTCATGTGAAATACCTACTCCCCCTTCACCTTCTGCCATGACTGGAAGCTTCCTGAGGCCTCAGCAGAAGTAGATATCGGCACCATGCTTCTTTCAGAGTCTGTAAAACCATGAGCCAAAATAAACCTCTTTTCTTTATAAATTACCTAGCCTCAGGTATTCCTACATAGCAATGCAAAATGGATTAATACAAATGCTTTGTCATAGTTCCAAGTTCCTAGGTAGCCTAAACTCTCTAAATAAAACTCTCAATCAACATTTTTCAGCCCCATAGCTGACACCTGTCAGCCAGTGGAGACACAGGCTCTGGGCCAGCAGATCAGGATTCTTCCTCTGCTGCTTCTTTTCTGAAAATGGTGCCGAAATCCTGGCCTCACAGAATAGCTGGGAGGATTAAACATATTAATGTTTGTAAAGTCATCGGCACAAAATAAATGTTCCATGAGTGGCAGCTTTTGCGGATAATGGTTGTACATAATCTGAAAGCCTGATTTCTAAACCAATCGGCATTGTAAAGTGTGATGAGAGACCTTCACTAATTACAATCTAGGTAGTGGCCAGAAACAGAGGGCCCCATCTGCAGAAATTACAGTGGTTCATATTCATCCTAGATTATACTTGAACTGCTGCCCCAAAAGATTTGTATCTTAGACTTTGGTCAAAATGACTCTAAGATATTAACTAAAGAATTTACTTTAGAGAAAGTCAAAGGGCCGTTAAAAAAAATTAAACCTAAAGCAAATGTTGAATCATGTAACGTGTGTGTGTGTGTGTGTGTGTGTGTGTGTGTGTGTGTGTTTAAATAAAGCTATAGTATGTAATTAAATTTGGGACCAGGAATGAGGGGGATAAAATTATTCCAGCTGCATCTCAACTAGGCTCCTTACATTGCAAGCATGGTTCAGTAACTGTACTTATGCATAAAAGGATTTATCCTTATAATTCAAATAATCACTTTAATATTTTCAGCATCAACCATGTATGAAATCTCTGTATAAGAGCTGTAGAAATTTCCCAGGGGAAGAAAAGTATCTACAGATTGCATACAAACCTGTATACCATCCCCACTTTCTTTGCCATGTATAAGGAAAAAAAATAGCTATGCTGAGTAATATCCATTTCCAAACCTTTGGTAAACTGTAAAGGCCCTTATAAACGTAAGGTTTTACTATCATAAGTACTATGAAATTCAGAATAACATCACACACACACGCGCGTGTGCGCACACACACACCCCCCAGAGCTACAGCCAAATGTGCAAACCATAGGAGTGGGAGGGGGAGATTGGTTCTTCTCAGCTTTTTGACAGGAAGGCAAATTTTCTTCCCTAAAATAAACTTAGTTTGAGATAGGATTGAAAAGATTTGGCAAATGCAAATACCCACTGGTAACCAGGAGTGAATTATAAACAATACCTACTCAGGGTTATAAGCATTAATGGGGTTAAGTGGAATTTCACACTTGAGGAATTTCATATGCTCAGTCTTGACCTAACTTCAGAAAATATGTGGCTTTACTGTAAAATGCCCTAGAGACTCAAGAGGCATGCTGTTAGTTTGTGGGCAACACACAGCAGAATTTCAATCAGAATGGAAAATTAAACACATGGCACTCTCCCCCTGGCCTTCTGTTTCTCTCTAGGGGGGAAAGAATCTTACAAGACTCCTCCTTCTTTCTAACCCTCACGTCTAACGAGTCTCCTGCCTGATCCAGCCTCAGAGAGTTTCTTATGACCACTCCTTCCTCTCCACCCTACACCACTGCCTCAGTGACTCAACATCTGGACATTCTGCCACACTCCTTTCTTCCACACCTATGTCCTAAAGAATCTCTTCAGCCTATAGTCTCTTCATAAACCAACCATCTTCTTCTCGGCCACCAGATCAATCCTCCTAAAAGAGGAGGTGCAAAAAATAATAGACCTACCAAACATTCCAGGAAAATAAGAGTGGGAAATGCCACTTACCTTACATCCTCCTTGGAGCATCACTTTAGCAAAGTAAAGGTCCTGAGACGTCCTGAAGTAAAGATATCAGCTTAACTTATTTAATCCACGTTCTTCAAACTGGATAATTACAGTGAGCAACCCCTATAAGGTAGGTACCATTATTATTGCCATATTACAGACTACAAAACTGAAGACATGCATGGTTAGATAACTCCTGAAGGTTACACACCTACTGAACGTAGAGTCAAGGTTCAAACCAGGGAGACTGACTCCAAAGCTAAATGTTTTTTGATATCCCGCAGAACCACACATTGAGAAACATTCTCTTGGATCTTAAAGTGTATACTGTATCTTGTGCTTCTGATAAAAGGTTCACAACAAGTCTCCCTAAACACGCTTTATAGTCTTTAACTTAGTAGGCCTTGCTACTCAAGGTGAGGCCCAAGGCCCAGCAGCCCTGGCATCATGGGGCAGCTTTCCAGAAATGCAGAATCTCAGGCCCCATTCCAGCTCTTCCATGTCAAAATCTGCATTTTAACAATGCAGAATCCCCAGTTTGAGAACCATTGCCCTTAAAGCATTCAAGGCTTTAGAGCATGATCTAGCCTCAGCTCATGCTTTTAGCCTCTTCTCTTATCATTCCTCCACTGTAAATTTGTCTTCAGCAAACCATGTTTCCTGAACTCATCAGCCTGACATTAATATAGAGCAGAATCAGCCCGCAAAGAGTATCTGTCTGAAACAGCCCCGCATCCACTCATTGTTACCCCTCAAATTCCCCCCAGGTGGCACTGAAATTCCCCTGCATGTGTCTCCCATGTGTCCTGGGGTCTGAAATCCACTATTTTCCTCCTCCTTCATTCTGTGGTCATCTCCTTTCTCTGCCAGCCCCAAAGCTGGCAACTATGCCACCAAACCCTACTAGGGGCAGTACCTGCCCCAGTGCCTCCAATGCTGGCCCAGGCCTGCCAACACCAGAGGTGCGGGACATGGGAGGGCTGCTCTACCAAAGCCACTCTCCACCCTGCTCCTTGAGGACACAGATCATGAATGATCCCTCCACACAGCCACAGTAAGACACGGACAACAAAGAAGAGAAGGATGGGTAACCAGGCAATTAGGTCAGAAAGACTGTTTATTTTCCAAAATGATTTCTTACAATGATTCCTCAAAAATACATATTTCTAAAATAATTTTATCCAGTATTTTCCACACAGCTCACCAGAGAATGACTGTTGCCCACAGTGAGATGCATGCATACACTCTTTTGGATGCAAGTGTGTTCGCTGAGGAGAGAACATAGAGAACAGGGAGGAGAAAAATCTAAAGGCCTGACCCAAAGCAAAGACTCACGTGAGTACCTGGAAGTGACATCTGGGAGATCCACAACTTAAATGGACCAAATTGAGGAAGAGGGGTGCAGACATCTCCTGGACTAAAGAACAGGACTCTGGGGGAGGGAAAGAAGGGTAGGGAAGAAGGAAGGTGAATCTGTCAGGAGACTGGTTATTCAATGCCAAGGAAGCTGACCAGTGATGGGTTCAAATCCCAGGTGAGGAAGCAAAAGATGACATCTCTCTCCTAAGTGCCAAAGTAAGTAAGGAAGACAGCCAGGACAGGAAATTGTCCAGAGAACTCTAAGCCATCCCATTCCTTATGTAGATGCTCCTTAAACAGATGCTCAGCTTATGACGGAGTTACATCCCAATGAACCTATAGTAAGTCAAATTATCTTAAATCAAAAATGTATTTAATACTTCAATAAATCCATCAGACCCACAGTAAGTTGGGGACTGTTTGTACTCCACAAAGAGCTATGTGTATAAGATGTGAGACAATGACACAGATTTTTGCAACAACCATTTGGATCCAAGGACAAGACACTTTACAAGAGCTGGTAGTTGGCCTGACCACTCACCCAACCTTCCAATTAATCACAGGGTCCAGTTGAATTTTGTATATATTTATCTACCTTTTTCCTACCTTCATCTCACCCCTCTTTGCCTAAGTTATCTTACACTATATTAGTCAGGGTTCTCCAGAAAAACAGAACCAATAGGAGATATATATATTCCAAGAAAATAAATAATTAGATTTATTAAAAGGAATGAGCTCATGCAGTTATGGAGGCTGAGAAGTCCCAAGATTGGCTGACTATGGCCTAGACACCCAGGAAAGCCAGTAGTGTAGTTTGAAGGCCTGAGAGCCAGAGAGCAAATGGTATAGATTCTAGTCTGAGTTTGAAGGCCCAAGAGCTAGGATCACTGAGGACAGGTCAATATTTGAGCTCAAGTAGTCAGGCGGAGAGTGGATTCACCCTTCTTCCTGAACAGATTAGAAGATGCTCACACAAATTGGCCATCTGCTTTACCCAGTCTGGCAATTCAAATGGTAATCTCCTCTAGAAACACTCTTACAGAACACCCAGAAATAATGTTTAACAAGATATCTAGGTACCCCATATCCCAGTCAGGTTAACACATAAAATTTACTATCACACTCATACTAGCCAACTAAATAACCTCCTTTCTGCTCCCACAGATTTAATCCTGGCCTTTCTCTAACTCACTCTTCACACTGCACCAAGTCCATCTTTGAAACATACCAATCTGGTCCTGTGACTCTTCTCTGTAAAACATTTGTGACTCCCCATTGCTCTTGAGACAGTGCATTAACTCTCTATAGGACCCCAGCAAAGACAGCTGATGTGATCTGCCATCTTTACTACCCCACTCCAACAACTGCTCTGCCCCCCTTATTCTCTGTTTCTACTTCTTGGATATACCAGTCCTTCTGCCACAGGCTCTGCATATGCCTTTCTTCATCCCCATCCTCTTCCTCACACACATCCTGTTAACCACCAAATTCTCAGCCCTTTTTCTGTCTTCCTTCTCTTTAAAGCTCAGTTTAAATGTTACTTCCTCAGGACTCCCCATGACTACATAGGAGGCTCCCAGTGTATTCCCCTAGCACCCCAAACTCTTCTAATAACATGTATCATAATTCTATTTCACTAATTACTTACATACTTAATATAATTGGTTTCTGAAAGTGCCAGGATGGTATAAATCATATTCGTTTTATTTATTACTGCATTACCAGTACACAGTGCATATGCCTAGTATTTAGTAGGTGCTTAGAAAATGTGTCTGGAAGAAAGGAGGGAAGGAAGGAAAGAGGGAAGGAAAGAGGGAAGGAAGGAAGGAGGGAGGGAGGGAGGGAGGGAAGGAAGGAAGGAAGGAAGGAGAGAAAGTAGGAAAGAAATGAAAAAGGGCTATTTTCCAGGCATTTCAGGCAATCAGGAATAAGTTTTTTTTAATCAAACCTCTTAAAACAGTACTGTAAGACAACGTAAACCATTAACCAACTTTGTTTGTCATCATCCATCCACTTGTAATGATACAAACAGGGAAGACTTTATGAAAGTCAAGATCAGTGTCTATCACCTAATTCTATAAGCAAAAATATCATTATTTAACTCTTAACTCGCACACTAATGCTAATTAGGGAGAAAAGTAGCGTTGAGCAATGATGGTCAAAATTGAAGTCTTCAAGTCTACTTATCCACACAGAGAATGTATGGATCACCTCTCCATTTATTCTCATAAATCACTAACAAAGTAAATTTAGAGAATATAAGTGTTCTCATATATACACATATAACACAAGAAATTTTGCCAAAATAAAACAATATTACTACATCTGTTTAAAGTATTATATTTTTCCTTCACAATGTGAATTCGGTGTTCCAGTGGAACATGGTTTTAAGCAGAGGAGCGAGGTTTTATCTTGTGTGACTTGCATTTCAGAGCATCTCAGATACATTTAGAGGCTCCTCAAGGCCAACTCACAAACACTCGATGACACACTGGGGGTTGGAGCAGGGAGACAAAACAAGAAATGACACCTAAACCTCATTTTAACCTCCCTCCACCAGTCCTACTAAGAGCTTCCTATAGAGATTTAATCCATAGCCAAAGATGATCTCCACCTTATCTTGCTCCTCCACCCTGTGGTTAGATACAAATGAACAGAGAAATGTCAAAAGCCACATCAGCAGTAGAGCGGAGTTAGAAGCTGAGATAATCCACTCATCAGAAACAGAAATTTTGATAAGTCAGTTGGTCAAATTTGTTAAATTGAAACATAACCTCCTGTCACTGAGGATACATTTCACTGAAGGCTCTCTTTCTGGATTTCTTGTGTAAATTCAGTACCACAAAGGTATCTTAAAGTCTTTGAATAATGTTTGCTGCTTAATTACATAGATACAGCTGCTTTTCTGCTGTAGTTTCCAGATGTTAATTCATGGTTGCTCACTACTGAAGTTCTGACATACCAAATGTCACATGTTGTTTGGATTGGCTCCAAACATGTGACATACCGAATGTCAAATGTTTCATTTTTTATTTATTTATTTATGTTGAAACAGAGTCTCACTCTGTTGCCCAGACTGGAGTGCAATGGCAGGATCTCTGCTCACTGCAACCTCCGCCTCCCCAACTCAAGCAATTCTCCCGCCTCAGCCTCCCAAGTAGCTGGGATCACAGGTGCCCACCACCATGCCAGGCAAATTTTTGTATTTTTAGTAGAGATGGGGTTTCACCATGTTGGCCAGGCTGGTTTCAAATTCCTGACCTCGAGTGATCTGCCCACCTCGGCCTTCCAAAATGCTGGAATTATAGGCATGAGCCACTGCACCCAACTGCTTTCCATGTTTAGAAGGATGCTACTAGTCTCAGAATAGGATCTTGAGCATGTTAATTTATCTGTTCCTTAATTTCTTCATCTGTAAAATCGGTTCATTCAATACAACCTAACATGGTTTGGCTCTGTCCCCAACCAAATCTCATCTTGAATTGTAGCTCCCATAATCCCCATGTGTTGTGGGAGGACCCGGTGGGAGGTAATTGAATCATGGGGGTAGGTTTTTCCTGTGCTGTTCTCATGATAGTGAATAAGTCTCACAAGATCTGATGGTTTTATAAAGGGCAATTCCCCTGCATACGTTCTCTTGCCTGCCGCCATGTACGAGGTGCCTTTGCGCCTCCTTTGCCTTCTGCCATCATTGTGAGGCCTCTCCAGCCATGTGGAACTGTGAGTCCATTAAACCTCTCTTTCCTTTATAAATTACCCAGTCTCTGGTATGTCTTTATTAGCAGCATGAGAATGGACTAATACACAACCACATTATTTCAAATTGAACTGTAAAATCTATTCCCCAAAGTACAGTTTTGATATGGTTCAAAATACATTCTAGTAAACTGGATTCACAAAAATTGGACAGGTATAATCCCTAAAGGACTTACTTTAAAGAATAGTTAAGCATGGTTATTCATAAGCAGTATACAACAATTCTTTTAATGTAAATGGATGTTTCATACCTAAAAGCAGTTTCTTATTTTAAGTAGGTTAAATATTCCCCTTGGAATTTTGTGTAGGTGATGTCTTTTCTTTTCTAACACATAGTGTTCTACCAACTGGGCTGCCAATGTTAGCCTAGTCTACGCAAACACACCTGTAAGGTTTTGAGCACACTTTCCTATTCTTACCCATTCCACACTCTCTGATGCCCAGTATTCATGATTTGCAGGGTGACTGCAGGGCTGGTACCACCTACTGCCAGTAGCTGTGCTCTGCTACTATCACCTCCCACCTCCCCAGCATAATTGGAGCCCCAAACCACCTTCTGCAGCAGACAAATATGTTTACTTCATTATACAGAAATTCTCTTAAGGACAATTTTCCATTACTTTACTAATAACATAGGGAATCCATTTAAATCACCAAACAGAAGTCCTTTTACCTGATGACAGGTTCGTGCTAAAAGGCTATTCCTAAACCCATTTATTTGTAAACACAAAAAGACCCTACTCCTCATTTTTGTAAAGGCCTTCCTGAGTCTGCTATAGTCATCTGACTGGCAAAGCTGGGACATCTTTCTATGAGACAAATTTTGTTCTTATTTCTCTGAAAGTTCGTAAAATTCTCTGTCGTTTGTAAGTAGAAAAGTTTCTGAACTCACAGTCCTGTTTTATCAAACGTTCTTGCTTCTCATATTTTAGAAGATGGGATTTCCAATTATTTCCATATGTGTGTTCTGACAAGACTTCTCTCCTAAGGGCTGCTCATTCATTCTCTGTTGCATTTGATGCTTTGCCTCTGCTGTTCTACATCCTCTTCCTTTAGCCAGGATCATCACCCTCAAGCTGACAAAGTGCTGGGAAACAGGGTCTGAATAACCAAAGAGAAATGTGTCCTGAGGAATGCCTGATAGATTTAAGAAGCAAGGTGGGCTGGCTCTGTGTTCAAAGAGGCTCTTCCTGAGTTTTGCTGTAGTATTTTCTATAGAGCTTTAGGAAAGTGTGTGACAGAAAAGTAATCCACAGATATTCTGCACATTAGAATTAAGTTGAGAGTTTTCTTAGAAAATAACATCTGTCCTTTAGATATGAGATGATACAAAGGAAAACAATAACCACTGTTTGTGAGTTCTTGCAGTTTTCCAGGGGGCATTCTAGGTGTTCTTTTTTTTTTTTTTTTTTTTTTTTTTTTTGGAGATGGAGTCTTGCTCTGTTGCCCAGGCTGGAGCACAGTGGCGTGATCTCCGCTCACTGCAAACTCCACCCCCTGTGTTCACACCATTCTCCTGCCTCAGCCTCCCGAGTAGCTGGGACTACAGGCGCCCGCCACCACGCCTGGCTAATCTTTTGTATTTTTAGTAGAGATGGGGTTTCCCCATGTTAGCCAGGATGGTCTCGATCTCCTGACCTCGTGATCCACCCGCCTTGGCCTCCCAAAGTGCTAGGATTACAGGCGTGAGCCACCACGCCCGGCAGGTGTTCTTCTTATACATCTTATTTAAGCCTCAACGTCACCACACAAAGTGGCTATTATAATCTCTGTTTTCAGATAAGGAAACTGAGATTTAAAGTAATGAAGTAAATTGCCCAAAGTCTGAGAGAATTAAGACCATATCTGTCTGATATCATCACATATGAATAAACACACTGTCTCCCCGGGCTTTTTTTTTCACATTTCATTGTCAGTATTCAATATCCCTGGGCTTTTGAAAGGTTATTTTTTAATAATCAATAAATATATTTTACCTACTCTAAGTGCTAATGCATTAGTCTACCACCAGGTCTTGTGACCTCTAAGCTCTCCTCTCTTCAGCCCATTTTCCACCCAGCCATCAGAACAGTGTCTCCCGAAGGGTGACTGCCAAAACACCTGCATCAGAATCACCTGGCTGCTTGTTAAGACTGCAGCTCTCAGACCAACCCTGGAGATACGGAATCAGAATCACCGATATATTTAATAAGCACCCCAGTTGATTCATGCACACTAAAATTTGAGAACCCGTATATCAGCATATCACCTGCTTACAATCTTCAAATGATTTACCAGAAACTATGAGATACCATTTATGGCAGGCTAAACAATGCCCCACCCCCCAGGGATGTTCACATCCTAATCTCTGAAACTTATGGATATGTTACTTTACATGGCAAAGGAATTTGCAGATGTATTTAAGTTAAGGCTCTTGAGATGAGATCATCCTGAATTTTCCATGTGGGCCCAATGTAACCACAAGGCTCATTATAACAGGGAAGCAGGAGCATCAGACTCATAGAAGTCTGGTGAAATAGCAGAAGCAGACATTGGAATAACGGAGGCCATGAGCCAATTAATGCAGGAGGCCTCTAGAAGCAGGAAAAAACAAGGGAACAGGTTCTCCCCTGGAGCCTCCAGAAGGAATGCAACCCTGCAGACACACTTCAAACCTTTTACCCCTAGATCACACAGGTCCAACCTTTTGGATTCCCTGGGCCACATTGGGAGAAGAAGAATTATCTTGGGCCACACACAAAATACACTAACACTAACGATAACTGATGAGCTAAAAAAAAAAAAAAAAAAAGGTTGGAGGGGGGTGTTCTGTGCAATAATTTTCATGATATCCACCACCATGGATAAACAGAAAAGTCTTTGATTCAAAGACGGGTTGGGTACAGCTGCTCTAGACAGTAAGAGAATGTATCTGTTGCTTTAAGCCACTAAATGTGTGGTAATTTGTTACAGCAGCAATACGAAGCTAATGCACTGCTCAAAGTCCTCAGGAGGCCCTCCATGAGCCAACACCTGCTTGGTTCACACTCCCATCCCTCTCGTTTCTCCCCAGTAATGCTGAACCACATCCAATTCCCCAACTATGTCAAACTCCTTAATACCACACTTGGATGTTTTCTTCCCCCAAACTTGTCAGCTTAAAGAGCATCAATTTAAGCCCAGATGTTACTCCTTAACACCAAAAGATGAAATTAACCATTCCCTCCTGTACAGTGTAATTGATGAGATGATGAGGACAATGATATATACATCATGTATATGTGTATAGGTGACATATATATACATAGTTGTCCTCATAATATCATATATATATATAAATGCTGCCTTTAAAGAAAGCATTTAAGAAAATCTTATTTTATAACTTTCCTCAGATCCTACATCACTGCTGGTTTTATACTCATCCTCAGACCTTTATAAAACATTTTAATTTGGTGGGGTAGGGAAGAAAAATACTATATGGACCTACCAGCCAGAAAGGATGATCAAGCTATAAAGCAAAAATGAAT
Organism: Pan troglodytes; assembly: GCF_028858775.2. Classification (NCBI taxonomy): domain Eukaryota; kingdom Metazoa; phylum Chordata; class Mammalia; order Primates; family Hominidae; genus Pan; species Pan troglodytes. The sequence goes on from NC_072398.2 coordinate 135,760,418, forward strand.
CAGAATTACCAAATGGTATGGCTCATAAATGGCTCTGATAACACTATAGGTACAAAAGTTTGGGTATTTTCATCTGCTGAAGTCTAAAAAGAACTTATATTATCAAAGTATACTGTTCAAAAAAAGGCAAAAAACATGATTCATGTGAAATAGAATGAACCCATGTGAAAGAACTTATTGAACTCATAAATTAATGAGGAAAACAGTAAGATAGAAAAACTGATTTGATGAATAGTTGAGGAGCTGAGTATTTACAGGAAATTTAATAATAGAATGTTAAAATAAGATTGTTAAATTAGATATAAAACTGGCCATGTCCCATAAGGCATTAACCTTTGGAGTTACCTTATCTCCTGAACAGAAATCATTTCCATCAAAACTGGATACAAATTCAGAAATTAACAACATATAATTTCATATAGCCTAAGCCTTTAATAAACAACAAATAACATAGTCAAAAGTATGTTAAAATAAGATTGTTAAATTAGATATAAAACTGGCCATGTCCCATAAGGCATTAACCTTTGGAGTTACCTTATCTCCTGAACAGAAATCATTTCCATCAAAACTGGATACAAATTCAGAAATTAACAACATATAATTTCATATAGCCTAAGCCTTTAATAAACAACAAATAACATAGTCAATGAATAGTATATTCTCTCAGAAAAGTAAATAAACCCTGAGCAAATGTGGTTATTCTCTTGGTCTGATTTACAGATTATGGACATGTGGGGGCAGAAAGGTGTTACACGTTTTCTCACCAATCATAAAGGTCAGGGACAGTGCTCCTGCAAAAAAAGACAGGTTAACAAGAGAAAAGCATACAGACTTACTTAATCAAAGTTTCACATGACACAGAAACTTTCAGAAATGAAGACCCAAAGACTCAGAGAAAACTGTCTATTTTTTATGCTTTGGTTCAATGAAGAATGGGCAGCCATGTGGAAATATGATTGGACCAAAAGGAAATGATCTAATGCTAATAGACTGAGTAGGGAAACTCAGCAAGGCCTGACTGTTCAGATTCTTCTTGGCCTCTCTGCATAGCATTCCTGTCTCCTGGGTCTAGGATGGGACCCCACTGCAATGAGGGCCTTATAGCCTACTGTCAGAGAAGGTAGGTCAGAGAATTTCTTTATGGCCAGCTCCTATACAGAAAGGCAGGGTTAGAGTAATATTTCTAGTTTCTATGATTTGCCTTGGGGGTGAAAGGGGAGCAGGAGACAGAAGGGCAGAAGGGTAGAGACCTTGGCTCTGAGGTCTTCCAGTGTGCTTTGGGTCACAGTACTCAGCATTCCAAAGCACCATACTTTGGGGTACCCCAGGAACTTTTTCATAACTATACATATATATTATTTTTTAATTACAAAGATGGAATCCAACTACCACTATGAAATTTCAGAGGAATATAGATTACTGGGGAAATTTGGAGATTCACATGGAACTGGGCCTTGAAAGAAGAAAAGGATAAGCAGACATTGGTAGACTTTAAGCATTATTTTCCAATATGTTAAAACCAACTTTTCCTCCAAAGAAATGCCTCTCATATTTGTTATGAAACTCAATCGAAAGAAATTTAGAAATTCACTTTTCTCTTTCCAGAACTATATCTATTATTGAAATTAAGGTGCAATTGTAGCTCCTGTTTGCACACTATGAATTCAGAATTTTCTCTGGCCTTAGTACAGCTCTGTTGGGTCTCTGTCACCAGCCCTAGCCCCTGCCTATCTTCCACCCTGTTCTCTCCTATTGCCCCTGCACTCTAACCAGGCTTTTCACTGCCCACACATGCCATGGCCTCTTTTTACCTCTTTAACTTTGTGCAAACTATTATGTGTGTACACCTTCTGTTTATAAGAAACCCTATAAGAAATGCTAGTTGAACATTAAAGGAGTGATCAAGTAGACTACAACATTAAAATGAAGTTTTAGGGAGATTAAGATGAACAGAAGAAATAAAAGAATGATTGAAGTGGTGGGAGGGGGTGAGGGTTCAAAATACTGAAGGGTATAATTCAAATAAATACCTAAAATGTGAATAATCCACAGACTGTAGTCGATGTGAAGGAACACAGGGTAGGAAAAAGGCTTTGCTCATCAGTGAACCTGTATATTGGCCTCACACTCCACATACCTTTTGTCCTGTGTGATCCATCTCTGACTTACCTAATTATGAGAAGACAGTCTTCAATTTTGTTGCCTTTTCAGTAATGACCAAGTCATAGGGATCGCCTTTTGATAGTATTCACTTATAGCTTCTGAAAACCAAGTGCAAGTGACTATTCCTTGCCCTCTCCTGGGTTCATTCAGATTGGATTCCTTAAGTATGAACTCTGAAAAAAAGAATGTTAAGTGTGTTTACAATTAAGTAGGTAAATAAAGTACATTAATATTGAATTAAGGACTATTAAGATCTGCTAAAATGGCAGAAATTATATTTTGTTCAACTGGGAATATTACTGCTTTCGGTATTCATGTTTGCCGTCTCACCCACTAGTTATAATCTAGTTATATAAGATTGAGGATAAGGAGATTTTTTAATTCAATTTTATATTCCCACTGTGGACCATGATGACTGGCACGTAGTAGGAACATGCAACAATTAACAGTGTAATGTTAAATAAATGGGATAAATGGGAGATTCTGGGAAATTCACACCTATATATATTTTTTTGAGTCACTATGCATATTGATAGGAATATGCTACAGTTGGAAAAGGGCAGGGAGTAAGAAAAGAGGAAACAAAGTTGGTAACAGAAGGAAAAATTCTGTCAATATCAGTCAAGGATGGTAATAGCACATAATAGACACAATGTCATATGGTGATGTGTGAGAGACCTCACAAAAACCAAATCACAAATATTTAACTAACCAAGATAACAGCAACTTTGATTTCTAATTAAAGTCCAGATACACAGAAGGAAAACAGAACATTTGATTTTCCCAACATTTATTAAGCACATTCTATACATAAAGACATTAGCTGGATGCGGAAGGAGTTATTATGGTGAAAGAAGAACTAACATGAAGCATCTTGGTGTTAGAACTTAGCTGGACAATTTCTTATCTGATAATTTATTTAAAGATAGACAAGACTGCATCTCTGGATTGAAGAGTTAGAGAGTCAGTAGAGGAGACAGACCTGATCACAGGAAGAAGGCAGAAAGAGTGAAATGTAGAATAGGGATGTGGGACTGTAGGGGACCAGAATATGCCACCCCACAATATGCCTTATTGGTATAAGGATTATTTGGGGGCGACGGTAAGGGAGGAGTCAACCCCCCATATTGTCTTATGCCCAATTTCTGCCTCCAAAGAAAGAAGAAGTAAAAACTAAAAGGCAGAAATGGAATCCATAGGCAGATAGCCCAGCATCACATCCTGGGCCTGGTAGTTAAAAATCAACCCCTGACCTAACTGCTTGTCTTATCTATAGATTTCAGACATTGTATGGAAAAGCATTGTGAAAATCCCTGTCCTGTTCTGTTAAGTTCTGATTACCAGTACATGCAGCCCCCAGTCACATACCCGCCCCCCGCCTGCTTGCTCAATCAATCACGACCCTTTCATGCAGACCCCCTTAGAGTTGTGAGCCCTTAAAAGGGATAGGAATTGCTAACTTTTGGAGACATCAGTTGGCCGATGCTCCCAGCTGAATAAAGCCCTTTCCTTCTACAACTGGGTGTCTGAGGGGTTCTTGTCTGTGGCTCATCCTGCTACAAAGGCAATTGAGAAGAAGTAGATACAGGAAAAGCTCTCGGTCCTCTCCCATTTGCTTAAAAACAGGACATAATTGTACAAAGGCAGAGATATCCCTCCTCACTCCTCTACTGGGAAGAACAAAGGTTGATCACTGAAGATAATTTTAGGTCCTTATCAGCCTGGAGACAGCACTGGCAAACCATCTAACATGGCAGATTTTACCAGCCAGCCTTTATCTACCATATGTTTGCCTTCCCACAACTGGCCACACCTAGGGACTCAAAATCAATTTCCTTTGTCTTGTTACTTCTCTAAAAATTTACTGTTTCTTTGTTGGCGATGTTATATGAGCCTGAATTCAATGCTACCTTTTTGAGATTTGAGATTTACTCATTTCCTGAGTGTTTTCCATGTTACATAAAATATACATGTTAAACTTGTTTGTTTTTTCTCTTGTTAATCTCTATTTTGTTATATAAGTCTGTCCTAGCTAAGAACTATGAAGGATAGATAGAAAATTATTTTCCCTCCCCTACAGGACCACAGAAAAGAGAAATCAGTTCCAACTTGGAGTATAAGAAAAGACTTCATGGTACATTTTAGCAGAGTTGAAGACAGAACAAGCACAGTGGCCACCTGCCCAAACACAGCCAGGAACGTAGACCTGAGCCACCTGACCCTGGGACAGAGCAGGTACAGCAGGGCAGGAGGAGTGCACAGAGCCTCAGCATGGCCTCGAGGGTCCAGTCCTCTGACTGTTCTCAGAGCCAATTCTGGAAGAATACACACTGGAATCTTGATGATCACCATAAACAGCAGGCTGAGGGATGAACAGCAGCAAATGTTGTTCTTTGATTTTCAAACTTTTCTTGAAAAGTGAAACTGCTTTAAAAATGTATACAAAAATCCCTACACATAGAAGAGATAAAAGTGGAGTGGCTCCAAGGAAACCAGAACAATAATAGTAAGGGCGTAGTTGTCTTCCCATTCTTCTCTACCTTCCACCATCTTGGCTCCGGGAAAAAAAAAAAAATCACATCAAAAACATTTTTCTGACAGACCAGGTAGAAAGTGACCGTTAACAAGAAAATTAACTTGAATGCTTTCTCTTGCCTTTTCTTTGTACTCCATAACAACTCTTAACAAAGTAAAGCAAGACTGTATATCATCTCAAATTTTGTTTGCCAGGTCTGTGATCTCTCATGAAAATGTGTCAGAAGTTGTCAATCACTTTGGAAGTGAAAAGTTCAACCAGATAGCATATTGCTGGGCTTTTTTCTTTTTCTTTATTTCTTTCTTTTTTTTAAATTCATTGGAATGCTCAAAAAATCATTCTTCTATTTCACAGGCATCTGTGATGGAGCAAAAGTACTGACTTCTGTCAAGTTCACATGAAACAGAAATTCACAGAAGTCAACACTTCCAATCGATGCAAATGATCCTGATGGAGAAATTGACAAGAATTACTGAGGGCAGCATCTTGATTCATTCTCCTGTCAGGCCACAGGAGGCTGAAGCTCTGCTGTCATTAAACCAATTGGGGGACTCAAGGAGGGGGAAACGGGGCCAGAGCTGGAGCAGACTTTTTTTTAAAGTTTAAGACAGGATAAAAGAGCAATTTAAAAATCATTACTTTTTAACCATGAACACAGCTATTATTCAGAACTCCAAATCAAGGATGTAATAGTCAAAAAGACAAAAGAATAGCAGGGTAAATTGTTGAAACAAATCTCTTTGTAGTCGCTAGTAAAAATCTCATTGCAATTCAAAAGATAAATGGCAATTAAGTAGTTTCTGTTAAGTGTTTATTGTTCACCTTTTATGTGGGTGGCCTTTTAAGTGATTTTCTTTTTACAGGAAAAGAGAAAGTTTGTTCTCCTCAGCATTTGAACTAAACATGATGCAAATGCATGCAACCATCAATTTTAAAATAATAATCGTCTTGATTTTCTAAGCCGATAAACCAACTACTACACACAACTTCCTTTTCAGGCTGTTGTTTGCTTGGCTTATCACAGTTAACTATTGCACTGTGACTCTGCATGAAGACAGTAATGTAATTAAATCCTATTAACACATCAGGAATAAAGCCCTTTAATGGGCACACAGGCTTTGAGAGGCAGCTCGTTCCTGAGCAGATTTAATATCCTTAAATTAAGCAAGTGTGAATGGGAAGATGAATCTTATTAAAAACTTAAATCTGATTATATTTGAAAATTATTGGTTCCTTAATGTAATAAATTATCCAATACAGACTAGAACAAATAATATGTCCTAGCTTCACATAACTCCACTCTATAACAAGTGACAAAAGAAATTATGTGTGACTGTGGGGCAAAAAGAAAGGTCTTTTTATAAAAGTCATTTTGCATAATGAAATACCTAAATCATTTTAATAAACATTTGGGGAGGGGGGAGTGCAAATGACACAGTTGGAGAGGGAATCATTTACCCTATTCAGAAAGGGAATGTGGAAATAGTGATGCTAATGTTTTTTTTTAAACTGCCATTCTGGCCAATTTGTTGTAAATTCTGAAAAGAAAAGCTGCAGCTTATGTTGTTGGTAGCAAATTCCTTCTCCAGAAGGCTAATGCAAATGTAAGCCATCTGCCACGCATTCTGCTGAGAAGGCTGGAGTCGCAAACAATGGGCCAACAGTCTCTGAATACTAACACACACACTCCACAGGCAAGAAAAGTTTGCATTTTCCCCAAAGGTATACTTTATGTTGCTTCCCTTCCCATCCTCACCAGGACCACAAGGCACCCACCCGCTCTCTCCTGATCCAACTGGCACCAGGCGCGCTTCCACATGATTAGTCTGATGATGTTCACGAGGACAACCCCCAGAGAAGCGTTTCTGTTGAAACTGACTGAAACAGGAATGCAAGACCTGTTAAATTATTTAAGCCAGACAAATGCTTTACAGTGTGTGTTTTTTAACTTAATCCTATTTTAGCAAAAACTGGCATCGCCCATTGCACTACACATCAGAACATTGCTTGGGTTTTATCCTTTTATGACTGGACTCTTTCAGAAAGCTTGGGAACACTGTCCTCAGCTCATGTGAAAGCCGACGTCTCCCTAGCAGACGGACGTGTTAAACAGAAAGCACCGGGCAAGCAGACGCTGCAGGGAACCGTCATATCTGAAACCAGGGTCTGCTCACATACCTTCAAGTAATTCTTCCTGCTCCATTCGAGGAAATGCAAATGCTCAGTTATTTGGCAAGTGTGCCCAAATGGCTCATTCAACAACATGATGAAACATTTAAATATTCTTGGTGATTGGTGATGATAGGGCAGAAGAAGAGGCGACCTTCAGTGAAAAGCTATCCCAGGAATTCTAACATCATTTCCCCTTACCCCCACCCCAGCAGGTTTGGCCGCTGCCATTTTTCATTCCAATCTCTTCTGGCTCTGATTACCATATTCCCTCTGGCCTCTTACTGGAGGTTCCTCAGACTTGCCAGACTGCATCTTATCTTCTCTCCCACTGCTGGTATACAGCTGCTTTCACTGCCTTGCATGCCTTTTTCAAGACCTCTCTGTTCACACATTATCTTGTTATCTAAGCAAGAGTCTAGTGTATGCTCCAGAGCCTGATTTCCTGGGTTGGAATAGCAGCTTCCTAATTTACTAGTGGTGTGGCTATGGACAAGTTGTTCAACTTCTCCATGTCTCAATGTTCTCAACTGTAAAATGAGCATAGTAATAATATAACCTACACCAAACAGTAAATAGGATGAGGCATGTGAAACACTTAGCACAGTATCTAGTAGAACGTGTGCTCAGTAAGTGCTAGCTATTATTATCATCTCTATTGTGGAAATGCAACAATCCTGTTTGCTGTCCCCTCCATCTTTCACTCCTTAATATTATCCTTTCTCTGTATCACCATGTGCTTCAGCAAAAGTACATGCTTATGCTGTTGCCTTCATCACATACCTGTGTTATCTGCTAGACTATCAGTTCCTTATGAGTTCATCTTTGTACCCATAAGGCTTAATACAATATCAGGCACAATAATAATTGCTTAATGCATATTTATTAACTAAATACAAAAATTAATAAATGAATAAATTTACTAAGTGCTGGATTAAGCATATAACCAAAATAGGGAGAAAATAAATGTTTCCTACCACAAAGATAATAAAATGGCTTTGGAGGATAGAAAAGGACTACTTTCAAGTGTTGAGAAGGATGTGAAACAATGTTACAGTAGGTAGTCAGGCAGACATGAACAGTGCAGGAGAGAGCTCCCTCCCCTACCAGGAATGTCAGGTGACCATCAGGTGATGGTCAGGCAGTTGTTAAACTGTCTCTCTAGAATAATAATTGGTCTCAGCCAGTGCCAAAGAAAGGCAACCTACCAGTAAAAAGAAACACTTGACATGGTGACCAGCAGCTTCCCAACAAGATCTCAGGAGTTGAGTGAGTGGGCTCAAGCACACACATTAAGAGGCAACATGGTGAAGTTTAACTGGTATATGACCTTTTAGGGACATTTGACTGGTAAAGGAAGAACACCTCAAGTGAGCACATGTACAACACCAGTAAACACTGCACATGCTCCCCTCCCAAGGGCTAGCAGGCCACTGTGCATGCGGACAGCCCATCCCAAGGGAAGAATCAGGGGAATAGTAACACAAGACCCTGGAAGTATGTCAGCATATAAAACCCCAAGTTGAAAGGTCAAACCATGCACTTAATCTCTCAAGTCACCTGCCTGACCCTCTTCCAAGTACGTTACTTCCTTTCATTCCTGCTCTAAAGCTTTTTAATAAACTTTCACTCCTGCTCTGAAACTTGCCTTGGTCTCTCACTCTGCTTTATGCCCCTCAGTTGAATTCTTTCTTCTGGGAGGCAAGAATTGAGGTTGCTGCAGACCCGTATGGATTCACCACCAGTAACAGCAACAGGAAATTTTAATACACTGCTGAGAATAGTGTAAACTGCCTCAATAATTAGAAAAACTATTTAGGAATCTCTAATAAACCTACTTATATACCTAGCTAATGGCCCAACAATTCCACAATTTAATATATACCCAATAAGAATGAATGAATATATCCAGAAAAAGACGTGTGGAACAACATTCACAGAAACTCAACTCATAATGGCCTCAAACTTGAAACAATACAATTATCCATCAGCAAGGAAAACAGATTTAAAATCTTGTGGCACATTTAGATAATAAAATACTACCCCAAAATTTAAGAAAATAATACTGATATAAAAAACAATATGGATGTGTCCTCAAAATATTATATTGAGCAAGAAAAGTCAGACATATAAAGGTATATATTATACTATTCCATTTACATGAAGTTTAGGAACAAAGCTAATCTATAATGGCAAAAGTCAGAATAGTGGTTGCCTCAATGGGCAACTTTCTGGGGTAACAAAAATGTTCTGTATCTCAATCTGGATGGTAGTTACACTAGTCTATTCTCAAACTGCTATAAAGAACTACCTGAGGTTGGGTAATTTACAAAGAAAAGAGTTTTAATTGACTCACAGTTCTGCAGGCTATAAAGTATGGCTAGGGAGACCTCAGGAAACTCACATTCATGGCAGAAGGGGAAGGGGAAGCTGGCACTGGATGGCCAGCAGGAGGAAGAGAGAGCAAAAGGAGAAGTGATACATACTTTCAGACAACTAGATCTCATGAGAACTCTATCACAATAACAGCAAGGGGGAAGAGGGGGAAGTCTGCCTCTATGATTCAATCACCTCCCACCAAGCCCCTCCTCCAACACTGGGAATTACAATTCTACATGAGATTTGGGTGGGGACACAGAGCCAACTGTATCATTCTGTCCCTGGCCCCAACCAAAGATTATGTCCTTCTCACATTTCAAAACACAAGCATGACCTCCCATCAGTCCTCCAAAGTCTTAACTCATTTCAGCTTAACTCAAAAGTCCAAGTCCAAAGTCTCATGTGAGACAAGGCAAGTCCCTTCTACCTATGAGCCTGTAAAATCAAAAACAAGTTAGTTACTTCCAAAATACAATGGTAGTATAGGCCTTGGGTAAATGCTCCTGTTCCAAAAGGGAGAAATTGGCCAATACGAAGGGGCTACAGGCCCCATGCAAGTCCAAAACTTAGCAGGGCAGTCACGAAATCTTAAATCCCCAAAATAATCTCCTTTGGTTCCATGTTTCACCTCCAGGACACACTGATACAAGGAGTGGGCTCCCAAGGTCTTGGGCATCTCTGCCTCTGTGGCTCTGCAGAGTACAGGCCCTGTGGCTGCTTTCATGGGCTGGTATTGAGTGCCTGTGGCTTTTCCAGGTGCACAGAGTAAGCTGTTGGCGGATCTAGCATTCTGAGGTAAGGAGGATGGTGGCCTTCTTCTCACAGCTCCACTAGGCATTGCCCCAGTGGGGACTCTGTGTGGAGGCTCCAATCTCATATTTCCCCTCTGCACTGTCCTAGTAGAGGTTCTCTATGAGGACTCTAATCCTGAGGCAGACTTCTGCCTGGATATCCAGACATTTCCATACCTCCACTGAAATCTAGGCAGAGGCTCCCAAGCCTCAACTGTTACCCTTTGCACACCTGCAAACCCAACACCACGGAAGCCACCCCAACACATGGAAGCAATCAAGGCTTAGGGTTTTTACCCTCTGGAGCAGCAGCCTGAGCTTTACCTGGGCCTCTTTTAGCAATGGCTGTAGTGATCACAATGTAGGGCACCATGTCCCAATGCTGTACAGAGCAGCAGGGCCCTGGGCCTGGCCCACAAAAACCATTTTTCTCTCCTAGGCCTCCAGGCCTGTTATGGGAGGGGCTGCTGTGAAAATCTCAGACATGCCCTGGTGGCATTTTCTCCATCGTCTTGGCTATTAACATTCATCTCCTCTTTACTTATGCAAATTTCTGCAGCCAGCTTGAATTTCTCCGCAGAAAATAGGTTCTTCTTTTCTACCACATGGTCAGGCTGCAAATTTTCCAAATGTTTGTGCTCTACTTCCCTTTTAAATAAAGTTCCAATTTCAGACCATCTCTTTGCAAACACATATGAGCTTACACTGTTAGGAGCAGCCAAGTTACATCTTGAATGCTTTGCTGCTTAGAAATTTCTTCCACCAGATCCCTAAATCATCTCTCTCAAGTTCAAAGTTGCACAGATCTCTAGAGCAGGGGCACAATGCTGCCAGTCTCTTTGCTAAAGCATAGAAAGAGTGACATTTACTACAGTTCCCAGTCACTTTCTCATCTCCATCTGAGACCTCATCAGCCTGGCCATCTCTGTCCATTTCCCTATCAGCATTTTGGTCAAAACCATTCAACAGGTCTCTAGGAAGTTCCAAACTTTCCCTCATCTTCCTGTCTTTTGAGCCCTCCAAACAGTTCCAACCTCTGTCCATTACCCAGTTCCAAAACTGCTTCCACATTTTCAGTTATCTTTACAACAATGTTCCACTTTTCTGGTACCAATTTTCTGTATTAGTCCATGCTTGCACAGCTATAAAGAACTACCTGAGTCTGGGTAATTTATAAAGAAGAGGTTTAATTGATTTTCAGTTTTGCAGGCTGTACAGAAAGCATGGCTGGGGAGGCCTCAGGAAACTTACAATCATGGCAGAAGGGGAAAGGGAAGCTGGCACGTCCTACATGACCAGCAGGAGAAAGAAAAAGTGAAGGGGGAGGTGCTACACAGTTCCAAACAACCAGGTCTCATAAGAACACTATCACAATAACAGCAAGGGAGAAGTCTGCCCCAGTGATTCAGTCACCTCCCACAAGGCCTCTCCTCCAACACTGGGAATTAAAATTTGACATGAGATTTGGGTGGAGACAGAGAGACAAACCATTTCACACTGGTATGTACATTTGCAAAAATTCATTGAGCAGTGTACTTCAGGTTTATGCACTTTACTTTGTATAAATTATTCCTCTAAAAAATTTTTAGTAAGGTTTCTGGCAGGCATGTCCATCGGTACAAACTTTCTGGAGTGTTGTCTGGCAATATATGTCAAAAGAATCCCAAAACCATTGATTCAGAAATCCCACTTCTAGGAATTAATACAAAGAAAATCAATGAACAAATGCACAAAGATGTATCTGCAAAGATGTCTATCAACCTGATGTTTATAATAGCAAAAACTGAAAACAATACAAGCCCTTATTGGTATGGGGATGATGCACAATGAAACACTATGCAGACATTCAAAAACAAGATATAGAGCCACAATTACTGACATGAGAGAATAACCGTAAAATATCATTGAGTGAAAAAAAGTTACAAAGCAGTAAATTTGGTATGGTTTTATTTTGTTAACACAAATATGCATACACATACACAAATATATCTTTGCCTAGGAAAAGATCTCCAACTATATTTAATGAAGTGCAACAGTGGCTTTCTCCGGATGAGATTTTATATGGTTTGGTTTGTTGTAGTTTTGTCTATTGCTTTTTATTTGTTTATTTTTCTATGGTCATTCATCATTTGTGAAATTTAAATAAATATACATGATAACTAGATACATACAAATGTGTATGTGCGCTGTGCATGTGCAGCCACCCATTCAGCAGAAATGAGATAATGTGACCTAAAGTCATATGTGATAAAAGACAGGTGCAGCCTGTAACAGATTGAACTTCATAAGGCAAGGAGAGTACAGCCCACCATTTACAAGATAAAGGTAAGTCTTGCCTGGCTGACACAAACAGGAACAGTCTCCGCTGATGGTTGCCATTTAAAAAGACTTATTTCCCTGGAAAGGCTCAAATGGGAGACAGTCTCTACTTGGGCCCCCTTTAGTAACATGTTTAAATAACTCATGACCTGCCAAAAATTAGAGTGTCCACTTAGACATTTACATTTTAAATGGATAATAAGTCAAATCTTCCCAGTTCAAGAATGTGGTTTTACATACAAAGAGGGGTTTTTTGGGGGTTGGGAGGGAGGTTACATCAGATTTTAGAAAGAAACAAAAGGTTGGGAAAGGGAAGACAGAGATGGAGATGGGAATGGAGAGACAGAGGGGTAGGAATGGAGACAGTGAGAAGACAGAGATGTCCTTTCCTAATCATTGCCAGTGAAAAGTAAAACCTTATTTCTGGCATTCCTGTTTGATGATGCTTTGTAAGAATTCATTTTTTCTTCATTGTCCTTAATTTTCTATTGATTCTCAATGGTTGGATGCAGAGTCACTAGGAATCTTTCTGCATTTTTCTCAGTGTGTAGTTATTACAATTCAGTGACTTAGAATCTCCCTGGCCCTGTACAACCCATTTAAACAGCCTTGCCCCACCCTGGTACTATGTATCACCTCTTTCCACCTTGTTTTCAGAACCTAGATGACCTATCCAATCCATAGCTTCATATTTTTAGATAATTCTTTTTATTTTGAAAAAAAATAACCCTGAAACTTACAGAGAAGTTGCAAGTACAAAAAACTTCTTCCATGAATAACTTAAAGTAAGGTACTGACCTGATGCTCATCACCCCAGGAAATTTTAGTATGTTTCCAACAAACACATTCCCCTGTATAACCACAAAATCAGATTAACATTGATACATAACTATTGTCTATTCCTCAGAACCCCCTTCAAGTTCCACCAATTGTCTCAATAATGTCCCCTACATCAGAAGAGTTCAGTTAAGAATCATGCGTGCCTTTTAATTTTCATGTCCCACTTGTCTCCCTCAGTCTAGAAAAACTATTCTTCTTTCCTTGATGCTTATGACCTCAACATTTTTGAAGATAACTGGCAGTTATTTAGTAAAATGTCCCTCAGTTTGGATTTTTCTGGTGTTTCTCATGATATAGGTTAGGCATCTTTGGCAGGAATATCACAGAAGTGATACTGTATTCTCACTGCCTCCTACCAGGTGGGACACAGTCTTGATTTATCTTATTAATGATGTTCACTTTGATTGCTTGATTAAGGTGGTATATGCTAGGCTTCTCCACTGAAGTAACTCTTTCTCACTGTGTAATTAATAAATATTCTGTAGAGAGGTATTTTGAGACTGTATAACTATCCATTTCCTCATCAAATTTTGAATTATTCATTTGTTTATTTATACACATATGAAGCCATGGTTTCTTACTTTATACAATGGGTTATAACCTATTACTACCATAATTTATTTTGATGCTGAAATTGCCCTTGGGTTGGTCATTGAGGGCCCCTACAAGCAGGTGCCTGTGTTTTTGGCAAGTCTCCACCATTCTTTGATCATTTCCTCACTTTCTGGCATAAAATATTCCAGCTCATCTTATATTTTCCCTCCCCAGACCTGGAATGAGTCATTTCCCCAAGGAGCTCTGATTTCTCTTATTAGAGAATGGTATTTAGAAACCAATATTTAGCTGCTAACTGTGCTCACTGATATTAGAAGAGCTGCTGCTCCAAGATCCTTACAATGCACAGAGATAGGGAATATACAAATGTATGTGTGTTTGCATATGTGTATATGCATGTGTGTATGTAGTACATGTGTACATATAAGTAGTATATGTGTATACACTTGTCACAAATACATTTAATACTTATATTATTTTATATCTGTTATCTGTCTTTAATCATAAGTTCACACTAATATCTCCAAATTAAATACAACACCACAGGGTTCATTTTAGTCTTCTCCCCGCCACATGTATATCTCTTTTCTCCAAAAGTAAGAACTTGGATCCCATTAATGTTAATATATTTATTGTTTTGATCTATCACTCTAGATGTAACCATTCCTCCATCTCTGCTGCCATCATCTCCTCTGCATGAAACACTCTTCACTCAGCTCAGACATTGACACCCCACATAAGGCACCTGTCCATGTGCATGCCTCCAACACTGTGTGGACTCTGACACCACACTCTAGGCCTCTCCGATTTGTCACACCCTCTTCACCCTGCTTGACCTCTAAGATCAAACATCAGGTCCCCTCTCCACATGGACACCTGTTATGCTCTGCCTACCTACTGGCTTTAAGAAACACTTGTTCAGGAATAGATAAGAAAGGAATGAAAGAGAAGGAAGGGAATGGGAGAGGAAGAGGAGTCATGGGTTATAGTTTAACCCATGTATTTTCCTCCTCATTCTTCCATTTCATACTTCAGTTTAAATGCATATTTTAACATTGCCCGCATACAACATAAGTTTATCCCAATTGAAATTCTGCTTTTAGATCTAGAAGCATGTCTCACAAATTGAAATTCCAATTTTTATGAAAATCAAGCAAGCCTGCATGAGGTAGAAAACTAATTTAACTGGAATTCAAGGGTTCAATGATGAATGGTTATGTATATGATTCTGGGCAGCAGGAATCTAGTTAAACACTAAGATTTTTTAGTTATAGACATGGAAGTAGTAGCTGAAATCACGGGAATGAATGAAACTCTCCAGGAAAGATAAGTGTAAAGTTGGAAGAAAAGGAAGCCTAGGGTATACTGGTATTTAAGGACAGTCAAAAGAAGAAAAAAATTGAAAGCTTAATCAAAAATAATAAGTAGGTGAATTAGAAGAAAATGGTGTCATAAAATCCAGTGTAAATAAGAAATTTTAAAATGTTTAAAAATTTGTAAATGAGAAATTGATGATTTAATCAATCATGCAATATGTTGTGAAATGAAAGATCTAAAGAATAGCCATTGGATTTTGCAACTATACAGTCAGTGGTGACATTGACAAAATACTTTCAGTAGAGAGTTGTAGTAGTTTGAGGAGTAAAAGGGATAGATCAAGGGGACATGTGGTAGAGTGACTTTAGTCTTGTTAATCCAAGTCAAGAGGGAAGATGAGGATACACGGAGTTAGAACAAGGAATAGTGAAACTGTGAGAACGTACGCCTAATAACTTCCATTTTCTCCAGGACGATGTGTCATCTGTTGATGGAAACAAGGCAGGGATGAGGTAGAAGCTTGAGAAGGATGTTCAAGATGACAAAAGCCAACTATAGATGTTGGTAGAAGGAGCTTCCTAGGAAATTAGGCTGCACGTATGCTCTAGAATAGATCTTTCTCTTTGGCCATTTGCCCCTAAAGATAAGCGTTTTGTCTCTAAGCCCCCTAAGCAATGTTTCTAAATTAAAATTTTACTTCCAAATCCTGAATTCTCAACATTCTATGTCTTGGACCTCAAATGAAAAGGAGATGGAGGAAAGAATTAAGTCATAACCACAGTTACTGGTGAAGGTGGTGAAGAGAGATGTATATCACGTAGGAGATGATTAAAAAAAATATGTCATGGAAGAGATGATTTTTTAAATAGTCCTGTGATATTAAATCAACTTCTAGTTTTAAGGAACACCATGTTTAGCCATATTCTTAGTGGTCACAAATGCCTTTTGGGAGTTGCTGACATCTCTGCTTACTCTTTCACTTTTATCCAGACATATACACTGCACAGACTCACCTCAGGCCAGTGCTGGCCTCAGATCAATTGCTGAACCAGAAGTCTGAGCTCTCTTCAGGATATCCCACATTGCAGATTTCTGGGCTCTCTTTTCCCATCTGCTTATCTTTCACCATGGTTCTATGCAAAAAGGGACAGCTTTTAGGCATTGTGCTCCTGGAACAGCAGAATCCTTGTCTATCATGTTTTCTGTATTCAAAGTTTAAATCCTCTTTCTTTTGGTCAGAATTGTCATATTATGTCCATACATGTGAAAAGTTATGCTATTGGTAGCTATAAAAAAAAAACCTTACAATTTAAAAATTCACTGGCACTCTTTCCTGCCATCTATATCTCCATAAATATAGATATAGATATAGAGGATATAGACATAGATAAGTATGTATGTATGCATGTGTATTTGTGTATATAATACACATATGATATATGTATACCAACAAAGTTGGTAAGCAGATTATTCGGGAAAAGCACAAATCTATCAGCAAGCCTGGGAAAAATGATCTGAAGCATTATTCACACATATATATGCATGTATATTATGCATATATAATATATACCATATATAATTATGTTTATATTTATATATGTATATATAATTATATATTATATATACATGTATTATATAATGTATATGTGATTATATATAATTATACACAATTTTATGTGTATGATTATATATAATAGTAACATAATTATATATACATATATTAAATCTATGTAATATATACATATATATACATAATTACATATATATACATAATATATATGTAATATAATAATATATGTAATATTATATATACATATATTAAATCTATGTAATATATACATATATAGTAAATATATTACATATTTAATATACATTTATGTATATATTATATATATTATATATACATAATTATATGTATATATTATATATATTATATATACATAATTATATGTATATATTATATATATTATATATACATAATTATATGTATATATTATATATATTATATATACATAATTATATGTATATATTATATATATTATATATACATAATTATATGTATATATTATATATATTATATATACATAATTATATGTATATATTATATATTTTATATATAATATACATAATTATATGTATATATTATATATTTTATATATAATATATATACATAATTATATGTATATATTATATATTTTATATAATGTGTATATATTATATATTTTATATATATATAATATATACACATATAATGTGTATATATTATATATTTTATATATATATAATATATACACATAATTATATATATTATATATTTTATATATAATATATATAATTATGTGTATATATTAGATATAAAATATATAATATATACATGTATATATTAGATATTTTATATCTAATAGATACATAATTATATATTATATATTTTATATCTAATATATACATAATTATATATTTTATATATAATATATACATAATTATATGTGTATATTATATATTTTATATATAATATATACATAATTATATGTGTATATTATATATTTTATATATAATATATATACATAATTATATGTATATATAATATATAAAATATATAATATATATACATAATTATATGTATATATTATATAGATATGCATACATACATTTTCCCAGGCTTGCTGATAGATTTGTGCTGTTCCTGTCATGCTGAATAACCTGGTTACCAACTTTGTATATTCATAAGCAGTTAACAAGCCAGGAATTAGAATAGTATTAACTAGAGCAATTGATGATTAAATATATACCGTCTTAAACTAGTTACTACTGTGCTCTAAACACCTGAGTCCTTGGCCAGAGTGTCTGAACAGATTAGTTACATACATTCAGCCCCATTTAGGCCTAATTCCTTTGTGGCCTTTAAATGGTGCCTGAAAATGCTTATTAAACCTTGTCCTTACATAAATATTTCTATATCCAGTGTCATGGTGGAAACACATTTGCATACATTGGACATCATTGGCCATCCATAGATTCTGGGGCATGGCCATTGCTCTCTCAGCAACTTCATGTTAGCTGTAGATTCTTTATTTTACCCTGCATGAGCCATAGATCTTTTATTTGTGGCAGAAACTAAAAACCTCTGTAGGACAACAGGCCTGAAAATGAGCTTTAGAGCATAGTAATTTACACATATATCATCAAGGCAGGCTACAAACATAATCTATGGGAACCTTCAGGCCTCCAGCTTTTAATAAGGCAAGCAACAAGTCAAGTTTTATGTGAGAGATCCTTAGTTTTAAAATGTTGATAAGAGACACTGTTCTATATAGGAAGCACCCCACAGAAATACTGTGCAAAAGTGCCCACAGATTCCCAGCTGGCAGAAGTGTGTCTATAAGTTTTCTCTTTGCTATGTAGCACTCTGGGAATTAAAGTCCACCAGCCGTAAAGCTTGCTCCTGTCACAGCCAACCACAACTGTCTCTAATTAGTTCTGGTTTGTAGCTTCCAGACACAAGTATCCAAACACACAATCCGTCCAGTTTCCCCATCTGGTTCTGCAAAATGCAATGCATAATGTCCTTCTATGATGATAAGGGAAATAAATCACATATACACACACAAAAATACATACACACACACTTATCTGTTATAACACACATACATAACGCCATTTTCTTGGAAAGAGGGAGATGCATTTTTCCATACCTGTAAAAACTACTGAGTTTTACGACAATCAACCCCTAAGAAAATAGTAGACGAAGCACAAATTCCAGAAGAACAGAAAAAAGCTACTATTCTCATAATGAACACCATGCATTTTATGTTTTGTTCATCTAAATAAGTCTATATCATGATGTCACACTGGACAAATCTAAATAATGAATAACTCCCAATATGTGAGCCTCAACCAGACTCATGCCCTCTAAGGTTACATCTCACCACCAAGGACATACCCTGCCTCTGTGTTTCTCAGGTAGTCCATTCTACCTTGTTGCTCTCACTACTCTATTCAGAGATATCACTTGGAGCTGGCACATTAACATGATTCTTCAGGTCCTGCACTTTGGAGGGATTTAGAACCACAGTAGAAAGAAGCAGAGATAAAGAACTAGTGTCTGGTAGCTAAGATCTCAGCATGCAAAAATAACTTAACCTTGGCTGTCTTTCCTCCTTAGCAAGACCTATTCCTAACACCTCTGCCAACTACCAAATGCTTTTCTTGATCCTCTTATATCTGTTGACTGAGAATGTTTTTTGTGTTCATTTTAACCAAATTTTACCTTCAGAAAGATATGAGGGTAAGGGAATATTTGGCTATATCCCAGTCTCCACACCTCCTAAACATGGACATGATCCTCCTCACTATCTCCTTCCCACCTCTCTTTTGTGGGGTTGACAGCCAGGCTCTCTCAAATGTGCCTCCAACACTGTAAGCTCCCAGACCTACCCCCTTGAAGTCTAAAAATCTAAGCATCCAAGGAAAAGAAATCTAAAACAAGAAATCTAAAATCTAAATGTGCCAACTTTAACACATACATTGATAAATGCCCCTTTTTCTCTCTCTTCTTATCAAATATAGTTATTTAATTATATGTCTGTACTTAGACTAGACTGAAGGCACAGTTCCTGTTGTATAGACATGAAATAAATGCTATGTGAAAGAAAACATAAAGTAAATGAATAGCTGGTTCCATTAGCCATCATAGTGCATTTGTCAGTGTTGACAGCATCCACTCCTGGGTAGTACATTTCTCTTTGCACTTCGCACCTCATCCCAATGCCTTATCTTTTTCTTTACAAATATCCACCCTCTCTCCACTAACATTTAACAATTATTTTCAAAAATTTTCAAAATCATCAAAATGTTCTTTCTCACTTGTCTGTCTCTTGATTAATATGGCTTAGTCAAGTTGACTTTTCTTTCAGCTCTCTGAGCATACCTGTGCACATATTGCCTATATTTGAACAATTTTAAAATGTTGATAAGAGACACTGTTCAGTTTTTAAATGTTAAGAGACACCATTATCTCTTATCTACATTTTAAAACTGAACAGTGTCTCTTATACTTGTACAATTGCATATACTTGAAATGCAATTTCTGCACCCCAATGTCATTTCTTCTAGGCAATCACTATTCACCCTTCAGGTCTCAGCTTAAAATTGCTTTCTTTAGGGATATCCAAAACAAAATTAGGAGCCTCAGTTGCCATAGTACTTCCATAGTACTTATCATAATTATAATTGAATAATTATGATTAGGTTTATTATTGGTTTCTCTCATTGGACAGTAAGCTCTTTGAGGGACTTCCAACAGCAGGGTTGAGTGAGCTGATGTGGACAATCTCCACCAACTATAAACTACAGAATGGCTGGATTAAATTTTAACTATATATTCAAACTCAAAAAAAAGGGAAATAGAAATCCATGAGCATACAAAACAATGAGATGTTAAAGAGAAAAAAAATCAGAGCATTAAGCAAGAGTTAACCCCTCCAAGAAGAAGTAAAGTGATGACAACAAAAGCATAAAGACTCGGAGGAAAGACGTGGACAAAAACGTTGTGCAGTTGTTATTCTATACATGAGTTAGTATAATATCACTTAAAGGTAGACTATGAGTTCCCTAAGTTAAGAATGTGTACTACAAATCCTGAAGCAATCACTTAAAAAAAAAACAAAGTTGCAACTTTAACATGCTTCTTTATGCCAATAACTGTAAAGTTTAGATAAAATTAACATATTTCTTTTTTTTTTTTTTTTGAGATGGGGTATCATTCTATTGTCCAGGCTGGAGTGCAGCAGTGCAATCTTGGCTGACTGCAGCCTCGACTTCCCAGGCTCAAGCAATCCTCCCACCTCAGCCTCCCAAGTAGCTAGAACTACAGGCACATGCCACCATGGCCAGCTAATGTTTGTATTTTTTGTAGAGATGGGTTTTCGCCATGTTGCCCAGGCTGGTCTCAAACTCCTGGGCTCAAACAATCTGCCTGTCTCAGCCTCCCAAAGTGCTTGGATTACAAGCACGAGTCACCCTACCGGGCCAAATGGATATTTCTTGAGAAACACAAGCTACCAAAGCTCATTGAAGAAAAAAAATCGATCGTTTGAATAGCCCTATGTCTATGATAGAATGCAAATGTGTTATTTAAAACCTTCCCACAATGAAAACTAGAGGCCCCAAATCCTTCATTGGTGAATTATCATGTATTTAAGGAGAAAATAATAAAAGTTCTACATAAACTCTTCCCGAAAATTAAAGAGGACAGGATACTTTCCATCTTATTTTATCAGTATTAGCCTGATTACAAAACCCGGCAAAGACACCATAGAGAACATGATTATCCATGTAGAAAATCCAAAAAATGATTTTAAAAGCTATCAAAACTAATAATTGAGCTTTTGTAAGGTTATAGGATATAAGATCAGTCTGAAAAATCAATTGCATTTCTACACACTGATGATATAGTAGTTTCTTAAAATATTAAACATACATGCCATATAACTCAGACTTTCCACTTCTGGGTATTACAAATATAATCATATAACTCTACAAAAACTTGAAGGTGTATAGCAGTTTTATTTGTAACAGCCAAATACTGGAAATAATCTAGAGCCTCATCAACAGGTGAATGGGTAAGCAAATTGTGGTACATCCATATAGTGGAATACTACTCAGCAATAAAAAGTAATAAGCGATTGTTACACTCAAAAATGTGAATTTCAAAATCACTTTACTGAAAGAAGCCAGAAGAAAAGAATACACATTGTATTTTTATAATTCTATATATATTGAACTCTAGAAGATGAAAAGTATTCTATAATGACAGAAAGCAGATCAGTAGTTACTTAGGGATCGGGGTGAGGAGAAGTAAGGGAGAGAGAGAGGAATTACAAAGGAGCAGAAGGAAATTTTTGGAATTTGCAATGAATATGTCTACTATCTTGAGGTGATAGTTTAATGGATATATACATTTACCAGTTTTATCAGAATGAATATTTTATATATGTACAGTTTATTATAGGTAAATTAAACTTTAATAAGGCTATAAAAATAATCAAAGGAATGGAAATGACAATTTTTTAAAGTTAGCAAATTTTAAAATACCTAGATGTGAACAAGTACCAAACAGAATTTTTTTAAATGAAAAACATAGTCATCAAATGTAAAAACTTAATGGATGAGTTATAAAGCAGACCAGCTCCATCAGAAAGCAAATTAATAGGCTGTAAAAAAGATATAAGTATATTATCCAAGTGGCAGCTCACATAGCTAAATATATGAAAAGTATAAAAGAATCATTAAATGATACAAAGGGGAAATGAGGAGATATGACATATATCTCAAGAATTCAGAAAAGAAGAGATATAATGGGTGAATGATAATATTTGAAATTATAAGGCTGATATTTTCTAAGATTTGAGAAATAAGTAAATTTAAAATTGATGAATCACACCAATAACAGGAAGTGCAAAGAGAAAATAAATGTCAATCTAGAAAATTCTATAGCTAGCTAGCTAATCATTTAAAAATCAAGACTAATGAAAACCTTTCAGACAAAGATTGAGAGAAAGTCTTTGGTGAAAGAACTACTAAATAGTATCCTTCAATAAGAAGGAAATCAAATATAGAGGAAATGAATGTGTTGCAAGAAGCAATAGCGACCAAAGAAACTCGTAAATGTGTAGGTAATTCTAAACAAGCATTGACTGAAATTGGGAGGAAAAAAGGAAAACAACGACTGATATTAAGACAGTTAAAAACAATTTAAATAGTAGGTAATAATCGCATGAAAATTACGAGGGCAAAGGCCATCAGTAAACTGTTACAAATCCCATATGCTGTTTTGGAGGAGCACAAACATGTTTATGAATTTTGGGCTTTGTTAAGTGAAGCATTCATATTAATATTTAAAGATAACTGCCCAAAAATAAGCAAATAAAAGCAAAGTCTGATACAGTTGACACAGAGAAAATTTTTGCTAAGTAGAGTTAAAAATAGGTGAACGGAACTTCAATAAGGCTGTAAAAATCATCAAAGGAATGAAAATGACAATTTTCTTAAGTTAGTAAATTGCTAACGGTTATTTACTTTTCAAAGTTAGTAAGTAAATACATTGCTTGTTATTTTCTATATTTCTCAAAGCATACCTGTATTTTCTTAATGTGATATTACTTCTGTTATTGAGCTTCCTAAGCATAAGGATTCCCAGAAACAGAACTATTAGGATATGCAGTTGGATTGCGTGATCTTGGGACTGTCCAGTAGAGGTAATGAGGCAGTACAGGGTAATGCCTGTTAGCACAGGCTTAGGAGTTGGAACTCCTGAGAATAAATTCCAGCTCTTTCACTGATTAGTGGAATGGTCTTGAACCAGTTACTTAACCTCTGATTATCATAGGTCCCTTACCTAAAATGCTATTGTCCTTAAGTGTTGCCACTATTTAATGATATAATTCATTGAGAAAGTGCTTAGTAAGGTATCTGGCATATAGTAGGCATTCAATTAATGGCAGTTTCTGTTATTTCTGCACCTCTATGTCTTTCCCAGGACATGTTGATGATTTATGAAAACAAGTGTCTGATCACTCGGTGAGACGGAAGGGCTAACTTGCCCAGGACTGATCCCTTTTATTCATGTCTCCCAGAAAAAGAAGCTAGCTCCTGCAAATTTCATGGATGCTAACTACGGCTTAAGACTTAAGACAATCAATCCAGGCCAACCCAAATCTCCTATCCCACATACAATGTGTCAAGGGAAGGGCTGGCATCAAGGAAGCTGATGTAAATCTTTCTCCCAGATTTCCCTGACATACAGATTCAACTCCATGGCTCAGAACTCAGCTTTCTGACCACACAGGGGAGAGGCTGGTTCTCCATCTAACAGTATCACCAAACTGGCAAGACAGGACTAGAGTTAAGGTTCTCCCATGACACATTATCATGGCATTCACACCACTGAGCTCATCAAAGCAGAGTCCAATGCTTCCCTAACCATGTGGTTTGTCAGCCTCAAAGCCCACAGCCTCACCCCTGGTCCTGCTAGATCCCCATGTGCCCCCCTGGAATGCAATGGACAATGATGAACCTGCACACTGCTACTGCCCTACCCTCAGAAAGTTTTCCCCAATGAACACTGCCCTAACAGGCTGTGTGTGAGTACTGCCTAGCCATTTGCCCCTGTCTATGTGACAATCCACTAACCAGACCTAAGACACAGATGTTGAATTATATAGATTCTACTCCCACTGGCTCTCACCTACCTTCCCTGAAACACTTCAGGCAATCACAACCCTGGGTATCTCTTCAGGAATCAGCTCTGATGTCTTCTTTGTTCTGCCTTAGGCACAAACAAGTCTTTACTCACCTTGCCCGCATCAGTTCTATGGCTGCCTAGTTTGTCCTATATCCTCTACTTCCTTTCCCCGGCTAATTACATTGATAACTTTATACTACAACTAAGGTCTTATATGGTATTGAGCAAGGAAACTAAGGTCTTCCTCATTCATTGGGGAAGTTGGAAAGCAGGGATCAGATGGCTTGTCTACTGCGTAATCACAATACAGCTATTTGAGGCAACTACAGTGAAAAGCAGGAAAAGGTCTATTAACCTCAACCTGCCAGTCTCTAAGTACCCAACATAGCATGATAGTGAACCAATTAATGAGCGATCAATAAGTATAAAGTGGTATTTGAACAAATTATGTAGAAAATAGTCAGAAATGCAAGATTCATGATATTGGTCTGGGCAGTAATTTCTTGGATATAACAGCAAAAGCATAGGCAACAAAAGCAAAAATAGACAAATGAGATTGCATCAAACTAAAAAGCTTCTGCACAGCAAAGGAAGCAATCAACAGAGGGAAGAGACAATCCACAAAACAAGAGAAAATACTTACAAATCATACATCAGATAAGGGATTAATATCCAAAATATACAAGGAACTCAAACTACTCAATAACAAGAAAACCACACTATTTAAAAATGGTCAAAGGACCTGACAGATAGTTCTCAAAAGAAGACACATAAATGGCCAACAGATATATTTCAAAATGCTCAGCATCTCTAATCACCAGAGAAATGCAAATTAAAACTACAATGAGATATCACCTCACACCTGTTAGATTGGCTATCTGTCATAACATAAAAGAAACAAGTGTTGGTGAGAATGTGGGGAAAAGGGACCTCTTGTCCACTGTTGATGGTATTGTCAATTAGTACAACAATTTTGGAAAATGATACAGAAGTTCCCCCAAAAATCAAAAAATAGAATTTCATATGATCCAGCAATCCCACCCACCTCTGGATATACATCCAAAGGAATTGAAGTCAGTATGCTGAAGAGATGTCTACACTACCACGTTCGTTGCAGCATTATGCACAATACCCAAGATATGAAAACAACCAAAATGCCCATCAATTGATTAATGGATTTTTTTAATGTGGTATAAATTCACAACAGAATACTATTTGGCCTTTTAAAAGCAGAAAATTTGTGACAACATAGATTAACCTAGA
Source organism: Pan troglodytes (assembly GCF_028858775.2). Lineage (NCBI taxonomy): Eukaryota > Metazoa > Chordata > Mammalia > Primates > Hominidae > Pan > Pan troglodytes. Next base: position 135,785,991 of record NC_072398.2, read on the forward strand.
GGACATTATGCTAAGGGAAATAAGCCAGACACAGAAAAACAAATACCATGTTATCTCATTATATGTTGAATCTAAATAAGTCCAATTCATGGAAGTAGAAAGTAGAATGATGGTTAACAGAGGCTGAGGGAGTGGGATAAGAAAGGGGAGATGCTGGTCAAAGGACACAATGTTTCATTTAGATAGGAGAAATAAGTTCTGGTGATCTATTGCATAGCATGGAGGCTATAGTTAATAATAAAATATTTTATATTTCAAAATAAATAAGAGAATTTTAAATGTTCTTGCCTCAAAGAAATGATAAATATTTGAGGTGATAAATATGTTAATTAGCCTATTTTGATTACTCCGCAATGTATATATATACCAAAAATATTATATTGTAACCACTAAATGTAAACAATTACTATATGCCAATTAAAAATAAAATAAAACATTTAAAAAAGAAATAGGAATTCTAAAAATGCAAGATTCATGTTTGCAACAACCTGGGTAATTCAAATAACAGGCTAATCAATCATTTATTTAACCCTGGATGGTATAGATTGCTTTCTTTTTAACCAAGAGGTCGAATGCATATAGCAGATTGGGGCCTTTTAAATGCAGGAATATAGAAACATCAGACATCATTACACAGACATGAGTTTAGTTCCTCTGCTTTCTACCTCCATCTTCTATTCATTCAACAAATACGTATCATGCACTAGGCTAGGCTAAACGACTCATAAAGATGGAGTGGAAATTCTGGGGTACTTTTTAAATCTTTGATGCTTCCATATAAGAAACACTAAGCAATATCTGTATTACCACAAGAGAAACTCAGTCTGGAAATATTGACTTCAGAGAAGAATTTTGCATAAGTCATGTCCAGTGGGGTTTCATTAGTGATGAAGCAAAAGTTGCTCAAGGCGGAGGGGTCTCTCCCTGAGGCAGCTTGGTGCTGCAGACCCCAAAGGCAGAGTTACAGCAGAGCTCTGCTGCAGAACTGTCTGGAAGGTCACTTCTCTGCCCACCCAAACCTGTGTGCAAAGAAACCTGGTGGCTATCTTTTCAGCTTAAACAAACCTTTGACCTGATGGCCAGAGGAGCTCTTTCTGTAAATCTTTACACCCAAAGAAAATTCACTTGTTGACTTGCAAGGAAACAAATATTTTTTAAGTGCTTTAAAAAAATTAACTAATTCATATCATGAGAAAACTCTCACCTTAATTCATCTGAGGGCTCACCTATTCAATTCCTCAACCCATTCTATGTTCCTTATTAATTATCAAAAATTATTTATGCACTGGTTATTTAGATAGTCTGCTAAGTTCTTATGAAACAAGAAAACACATTTTTTTAAATTTGCCAAAATCTGCTGTTCCTTTTCCCTCAGAAGCACAGAAAGTGAGTTCTTGTGGTTTCTTAGATGGATGACAGATTTCTATCTAATTAATCCAGAGCCCTGTGTATAGAAATGACTGCAAAGCAAACATGTCTATTAACAAAAAAGCAGTGATTACTGGTTGGCACTGGGCCAGCAACTCTACATAAGCAATGAACTGATGCGTACAACTGTCTCCGTGCCATATGGGTTCTGCTGTAGCAGTGAATTTGATCCAATGTAAGGTTAAGAGATGTCAAATTTAACTGGGTTTAATTGATACTGGTAAGAGGTTCTAAATAAAGAAACAGTGTGTGCACCATCAGAAACAGGCAACACGTCAGGCTATATCCTCCCAGTTTGTTGGCAACTCAGTTACTGCCAGACATTCAAATTAGTTTTCAAATTCAACTTTCTCAAATACGATTTTTTGTGGAAGTTGGGTTAACAGGTTTCTCAGCAGCTAATTGGGGCTGAATATTATGTCATAATATAATTACGTCTGCGGTTACTTCTCTCTTTATCACAAAGTTCTTGTTTATACAAACCATGTAGAAAACTCAAATTCAGCATGCCCATTATGAACTCACTGTTCTCTCCAAACTCACTCTTCCATCTGTATCTGCTATTCAGATAAGGGCCCCTTGATGACCAAAGAGAAAGATCTTAAAGTCATCTCGACTCCTCTAACTTTCTTATCTTCCACTAACCCCCATAAATTCAACTTCACACATGTCCCTTACATGAGTTCATTTATCCCCACTACCAACTGCCACACCTTCATCATGTCTCCCCTGAGTTGTAATAGCTTCCTAGTGGAATGCCCACCTATCTAACCATTCCTCCCAACTGCTAGACACTTTCCTGTTTAAAACCCCCAATATTTGTTTTCTGTATCTCCTAAGATAGAAATCAGACTTTAGATAGTCCCTTTTGCTATACCTGCACCTGCCCACTCACTATCAACCTCCAGCATCCCCTTGCTCCAGACACCCTGGCTTCTTATCCTACCCTAGGCATGTATGTGCAAGCATTTTTGTGCTGTTGCCTCTGCTTAAAACACCACCGTTAAGTTTTTCCTGAAAATTAAGAGAGGAAAAGCTCAAATCTTACTTTTCTGAGAAGCTTTTTCCACCCCAAGCAGAACTCACCACGCTTTTCTGTACTCCCACAGCTCGTTGTTCATAACTTTATTATAGCACTGATGTGACGCATTAGAGCTGCATTTATGTCTAACTATCCATCTCGATTACGAGTCCCTATGACTCCTATCCATCTCAGTTATGGAAAATCATGCCGTTTATCTTGATACAGCTGAGTTCCCCACAGTGCTGGGCCTGACTCTGTGATGGCGGAGTGCGGAATACACAGAAGGGCACATCCAAGCCATGTGGACAGGCTGATTGAACCCACAGTAACAACCGTGTCTCACCCACAACAGGACAGGAGGAGATACCTCCTCTCATCTAGGGGATGGACTCCATTTCAACCAGGTGCATCTTACCAATTAACAATGACAACCACAAATGTTTACTGAGCACCACATTTTGCTCAGCACTTTACAATTATTTCTTCATTTATTATTCACGAGTGTCCCATAGGGTGAGGATTTCTCTCTGCTTTTTTGTTCTTTTGTCTAGGACCTGGCACATGTAAATACTGTTAATGAAAAAACAAACTATGTAGTATATTATTACCTTCATTTCACTGAGAAAAAAACTGAGATGCAGAGATGTTAAACAACTTACCCTAGTGCTGTGGGCTGAATTGTGTCACCCAAAGATTCACAAGATAAAGCCCCAATGCCACCGTATTTGGAGATAGGGCTTTCAGGAGGAAATTAAGGTTAAATGAGTCCTAGGGCTTGATAAGTTTAGTGATCTTATGAGAGATGAAGAGAGAAACATCTGTCTCCACTTGCATACACCAAGGACAGGTCATGTGAGAACACAGCAATAAAGCAGCAATTGCAAGCCAGGAAGAGCACTGCACAAGAACCTGACCATGCTGGCCTCCTGATCTCAGGCTTTCAGCACCCAGAAGAGAAAGAAAATAAATTTCTGTTGTTTAAGCCACCTAGTCTATGCTATTTTGTATGACAACCCAAGATGATTTAGACACTACTTATTTAGGAAAATTAGGAAATAGAAAACTCAAAATTTTAACCTAGATTAACAGATTTCAGAAGCTTTATCCAGTCACTATGGAGTATTTATCAAAGTATGTGTTGTGACCCACTAGTGGTTCTGAATGCAATCTATTGGACTACAACCAGCAATTTTTCCAGAAATTGAATAGACAGGTATAGAATATAATTGAATAGAATAGAAAATATCAGAGTGTGTCACTGTTTAAAGTAATATAAGTAATCCTTAAAACACATGTCCCTTTTTTTTGAGATGGAGTCTCACTCTGTCACCCAGGCTGGAATGCAGTAATGCAATCTCAGCTCACTGCAACCTCCGCCCTCCAGGTTCAAGTGATTCTCCTGCCTCAGTCTCCCGAGTAGCTAGGATTATAGGCATGTGCTACCACACCCAGCTAATTTTTGTATATTTAGTAGAGATGGGGTTTCACCATGTTGGCCAGGCTGGTCTTGAACTCCTGACTTGAGATGACCTGCCCACCTCAGCCTCCCAAAGTGCTGGGATTACAGGCATGAGCCACCACACCTGGCCCATAAGTCACTTTTTAAAGTAAGATTTAAAAAACATAAGCATTACTTCACAAAACTTTTGTTCCAGAAATGTGGAGGGGAGGTGTAAAGGGGCATATGCACCCCAAAGTGATATGTATCTCTTACTGTGAGTTTCAGTCAAAAATATTTTTATAAACACTGTTGTTCTTGCCATCCTGTCTCACAAATAGCCCATCCATCCTATCTCTAGCCAGACCCCTTCTGATATAAGGAAATATCACATACCCATAGGTGAGTCCTGATTTTCATACTGCTTACACAATTTTCCTCTGGGTCATAGCTCATCCCAGCATGACATGGTTTGACATTTAATCTCTACACATCACACATATATGTTTTCTTACTTATTTTGTGCCCACGTTTTTTTCTTGCAACAGTAGAAGCTGAGCACAGCTTGACTGTACATCCTTACTCCCTGTTTTCTACAATCCTTAACTCAGTCTGTATCCATGCAGCACTCTTCTAAGGGCTTATCCATTACAAATGTACACTAAATGTATGTGCAATAATTCAACTAATTGATCCAATCAAGTAGATTATATCCTTTTGAGAGCTTCTGTTCAGTCCCAAAACAGCCCAGATTCAGTCACAGAGAAATCAAGCAGGCATTAGCTCTGATTCTGGAAAACTTGGGTTTTTAATCCTAGAATCAAAACATCAGTAGGTTTTTTTAATACTGAGACAATGTAAACATCTATAATTTTCTTTCTGGCTCAGTCTTGATCTCTATATGGTGGTCAGGCCCATTGTGGTGGGGGAGGGTCTGGTATACTCACCCAAGTGATATAGGCACAAGTGACAGTCACCTCAAGGACCATATCTGGGTATGGGCCATTTGAGTAGCTGTCACCACAAAGACAATCTTGTCTGGGTCCTGAGTAGTGAGACCAGACATTCTGCAGGACAGGCTTATGGGGGTGCCGGTCAGCACCACGGACAGTTCCAAGTGCACCTGACTGACTTCAGAATAGCAGGAATCCCTTTGATGTGTAGTCAGCCCCAGCATACTTGGCTTATTGCCTCTCCAATGTACACCCCACTCCACACAGGTGCCTCAAACCGCAATGAACTTTTCAGTGTCAGGGACCATGTGGTCCTAGGCCCAGGAGTCCCTTTTTCCAACGTCTGGAGATATTGCTTCCGCCTCTGGGTGTAGATGGGCCCCTCAAATGAGGGAGGGGAAGAAGAGGTGGGTTCAGCTCCCTCACCCCTTGATTTAACGTTTTTTCCAATGTCCTATACCTTCTGTGACCCAGATCATAACCTAACACAGGTAGGAGTTAGGGGAGAGATTGTCTGGCCTATCTGTAAAGTATATTTATTGATTTTCTGATTGCCCAGCATCTCCTCCAACTTAATTTAGTAATATATCCCAACTTTTGATGAGCTACTTTTCCCCTCACAGTATGCTATGTCTATTAATCAAGATGGCTCATCATCCCCAGGCAACATGGCAGACATGTGACTCATCTTGGACAATCAGATACTTCCTTCCTAGAATTAGAACATAAGAATAATAGTAAAATAGTTAGAATTTCCTTATTACTGGTAAATTCTTGACCCTGACAAGACAGTTGACTAGTTCCTTCTATCAAGACCCTCTGAGGCTTCATGTTTCCTGTCTGTTCCAAATCTGGATCTTTAATCTCATAAGCAACTTCCCTATCTTTCTACAGACATCTCTTTTGCCTAAATTAGCCAGCATTAGTTTCTATTGCTTATAACCAAAAATTCCTAACAGTTTCATCTACTAAGGATAAAGGTTATGCCTGGAGTATTGAGATGGAAAGCAGGGAGGATAATAAATTTATAATTTTCAGTTAAGCCCAACTAAGAGAATATGAGCCAAAACTATATGAAATTTATTTCCAAATCGTTACACTTCTTAGCACATGCTTTATCCATAGTTGGTGTTCAAAATGTACCTATTAAGTTGGGGCATATATAAAAATCTATAAAGTGAGCATGACTAAGAAAGACAGATGGATGTTGGTTAAACATTATTGTGAATAGTACATATTTTGGAGGCAAGAAACAGCTCTCAAAGAAGTTACCATTACCTCTTCACCTCTCTCTCTCCCTCTTCATATCCCTCTCACTTTTAACAATAAATACAAACTTCAAAGCCTCATCTTAGCCCTCTCATTTGTTAGGGCATCTGTTATACCATGGAGTAAAGCATCAGAGCAAAGTAAAATAAAATTCATGTAAAATAAAGGCTTTTTCAAAGAATTCCTAAATTTTGATCCTTTCTGATATTCCCCTGACTCCAGTTAATAAAAATAGCTACAGTTAATAAAACATTCTATCCACTCCTTTTCAATGCTGCCTATTATTCTTGAATGCTCAAAAGCCCCAGGCTCCCAGCCGGGTCAAAAGGTTTCACAAAACATCCACGAATTATTTCGAAGCAGTGAGACTCCCACAGCATGCCTCCCCGGAAGCTGTAAGGCAAGAAAATCCATCCTCTCATTCTGAACGAAAGTCAGAATTCACTGGAGGAGATATAAAGAAACCACCAGATAAAGGTTTATTCTTATGTTGCACTTTTAGTCTGTAATCCCAGGTACACCCCTCACCTAAGTAGGAGCATTTCCTCCCAGGAGAAGAATCCCAGTGCACTGTCTATGACAATGTATTTCCAACATTTTTTATAACAACCACTAATTCTGTTTTTAAAAAACAATTCCATTCTTCAATATGCTGGAGGGCATTCATAGTTTTCTCTCCCAAACACTGAAGGGAGAAAATTCTCCCACCTTAGCCCTTTGGTCTTTTCTCTTTCAATCAGACTTTAGCAGGTTCAAGTTGAGACTGCTAAAAGGAGCCTCTGTTCACTCCCCTGTCAAACCAAACCTTTCTGCACAGCCCTTTGGTTTTGCTGGATGTTGTTATAAGACCCAGTCCTTACAAGCAACACAGTATTTTCAGCCTGAGCCATCCACAATTTGATTCCTCGCCCAAAATGTAGTATACTGTAAGAGACATATCATGGCTATAAGATTAATGATCACCATAGGGCCCACTCATACATCTCACAGGGCCTACACTATGTGTCACTTAGCAGTATGATGTAACCCGGCCTGGGGAGTTCCAACTCTGGCCCAAAGATTACCCAGTCTCTATGACAACGGATTGCCCTAGAGACAAGGCCACCTCAGTACAGATGCAACTTTCATGAACCTTAAAACAAAGCTTACCCTTGAAAGAACAGTTTAAACTCCCTTTATGAAATAAATACCTGGTAACTGGCCCAGACAGAATACAGGTATAAGAAAGGGGGAAGGATCCCCCAAACTCTGAGAATGGTATCCAAAGGAAAACCTCCCCTTCAGGGGGTCATCTGACCCCTGACTATATCTGGTCCATGCCACCATAAGAGTGCTCCAGAATAAACTGCCTGAACACCAGATGGTGCCTGACTCTTATCTTTGATGCAAATATGACCAAATAAGGAAAAGTCGCCCCCGGGGAAGCTGGTTAACCAGCCCACCTGACAGCCCCAAACACCACATAAAACTGATTCTTTGTGTGTGAATTGCGACTTTAGAGTGATACCCTTAAACCCCAAACTCCAGTATCTGCTAATATACATAATTCCTCCCTGGTTTAGTTCTGACCCACTGGAAGAGTGGGCAATAGATTCCTCACTGACGTTGCCAACAGCAAAAAGGCTATGAAACACAAAATATAACAAGTTACAGGGAAGAACAACAGAGCTGTGCAAACCACTCTGCTGTGATAGTTGCATTTTAAAATCATATCAAGTTATTTAGCAAATAGAATCCACACTCTCCCATGATCTCAAAACACTAAATAACTAATTAATATTTTCATTGCTCTGGCCTTCAACAAGTTTGTGAGAGTTTTGCCAGATCAAGTATTCAGAATCTATTCACTTTATAGATTTTTTAGTGAAATTATTCTTTATCCTGGTCTGAAGAATCCTAAAAGTTGGGGAAAATGGTGGGATATTTTTCTTCTTTGTTTCTAACACATAATCTTTGTACATAACAATTTTTTAAAAACAATTTTAAGCCAAGTAAATATTATGAGCACACTTCCCAAGACCAGAACATTTCACATTCATTCATTTACAAGATATTTCTTGAGCACCTGCTTTCTGTCAGGAATGGTACTAGACTCTACCCTGGAAACTGTAAAATACACATAGGATGAATTTTTAAATTTCTGCCTTTTTGAATGTGTTACTGGCCATCTTTGCCTTGCAAAACCGTCTCTTTTATTAGCATAAAGTCTTTGGAGAGATTGCTTTCCTGTCTTATTTATTTGCAAAATTAGAACTTTGTGAGAGCCTGCACTTCTACTAAGGTTTCTATTAGACTTGGGTTTTTAAGAATTATGATCTTTTATGGCAGCACAATTGAGTCCCAAGGCCTAATTTTTCTACAGCTGTTTCAATTACAACAAAAACTTTAATATAACAAAAAGCATGCCAAAGTCCTGCTGATGGCAGATCTAGAGGCAGTGTTCAGTTGACTTCTAAATGCCTTCCTGCTGGCTGTGACCAGGAGCCACAGGAGCTGGTAGATCTCCATGGCAGGTTTTGCAGCTGTGGTCCCTCCCCCACTGTGATGGTCAATACTGAGTGTCAACTTGATTGGATTGAAGGATTCGAAGTACTGTTCCTGGGTGTGTCTGTGAGGGTGCTGCCAAAGAGATTAACATTTGAGTCAGCGGACTACAAGAAGCAGAGCCACCCTCAATCTGGGTAGACACCATCTAATCAGCTACCAGCAAGGCACCAGCATGGCACATGTATACATATGTAACTAACCTGCACAATGTGCACATGTACCCTAAAACTTAAAGTATAATTAAAAAAAAAAAGAAAGAAAAAAAAAGCAGGCAGGAGAAGATGGAAGAGCAGACTTGCTGAGACTTCTGGCCTTCATCTTTCTCTTGTGCTAGATGCTTCCTGCCCTTGAACATCAGACTCCAAGTTCTTCAGCTTTTGGAATCTTGGACTTATATCGGTAATTTGCCAGAGACCCTTGGGCCTTTGGCCACAGACTGAAGGCTGCACTGTTGGCTTCCCTATTTTTGAGGTTTTGGGACTCGCACTGATCCACCACTGGCTTCCTTGGCTCCTCAACTTGCAGCCGGCCTATCATGGGACTTATCTAGTGATCATGTAAGTCAGTTCTCCTTAATAAATGCCTCTTAAAATATACATACATCATATTCGTTCTGTTCCTCTAGAGGACCCTGACTAATACACCCACCATCACAGCTTGCAGGTTCTCTTCCAGGAGAGATATTTGCTGTGACTACCATCCTCTATAACCTCTCCTCCAGTTTCTTCCTCAGGATGATCCAAGACACCAGAGAGGTGAAAATTAGCTTCCTTTCACCAAAAATAAAGGGAGGTGAATTGTTCTCAATTCTCCAAGTACAGCTCAATCTCCTTCACTGGGGAATCAGAATTTGACTAAAACATGCCCTAACTTTCCCATCTCATTTCCTTCCTGAGGGAATTCTGGTCAACTACTCTGCTTACTACCTCCCAAATGGGCCCTAAGCTTTCTCATCATGATTTCTTCACTTAAAACATCCTTCCCACCTACAACACCCTTTAAAATTCTAACTTGCCTTTAAACCTAACTAAAACTTCATCCCCTTAAAACAGCTTTTCCTTAACTGATTTAGACTGAAATCATCATACTTACCTTTTCACAAATTACAGCAATTTCATGGCTGAAAGATGTTGAGGGTCTGAATTGGGACAGTGGCAACAGGAATGCACATGTGAGAATAGACTCAAAATCCATAATGGTAGTCAAATAAATGGTCAGGGCTTGGTGGATGTTGGTGGATGTTATTATGGATGCCTCTTGCCAGAAAATTGCTTGAGAGTGAGGCTAGCACCATGAAGGGAATATAAGCCTTTTCCCCTGCAATTTCTACTAGGCACAATATTTAGAATGTGAGGCAGAAATGACCAACGGTCAAATTTCTTAAGACTTTATATCTTCCCCAAGGAAGGAGAACGTAAACAAACATTTTCATAGCACAGAGATCTGTTGCCGACTCTAATTACAATAATCTCCCATTCTGAAATTACTTTTTTCCTCACTGGTTCTTTCATCACAGACGCCCAATTTGAAATCAAAGATAACTGACGTCACCTCTAAAATTTTCATTACTTGAAGTATGGGAAATGGAAGATGTATGGTTCATGCCCCTTGAGCCACACATGTGCATGTCTCAGTCTGTCTTCCCTGAAATAAATTTGCTACAATCACTGTTTTTACAATATGCTAAAGATATATTACCAAAATAAGCTTGCTCCTCCACAGAGTAAGTGAGCCGAAGGCATTGTGTTCCATCTTTACAATGAAATGCAGATTTTTCATTGAAAGACTAATCTTCAGTTTCAAAAGATTGAACAAAAATGGTGCTTAAGAAGAATTATAGCTGGTTAAATATAAACTGCTAAAAACATCCAGGACCAGAATATTCTATGGGTACCAAAGCATTTTCATCTGCTTATGATTGAAACAAATTCCTTTCTGTGGAAGATCTTATCCCAGTATTTTCTTCTGAGATCAGCAAACAAAAATCAGGAAGTATACTGACCCAGAGCCTTCTTTACCTAAATGATCTTATTTCTCTACATTTGTATCAGTAAGAGATTGCCTCATATTAGCATGATTGGCCCCTTGTCTGGCCTGAACCTACTCATAGCAGAATGGAAGAGAGTCCCACAGAGCTCCCCATGCTCCTGGTGGGCCACACATGGTCACATTTGCTCAGCATCTCCTCTCAAACCTCTACTCACTGGCAGATACCAGTCCAAGGTCTGCTTAAAACTAGTGACCTGGCTGGGCGCGGTGGCTCACACCTCTAATCCCAGCACTTTGGGAGGACGAGGTGGGTGGATCACGAGGTCAGGAGATCGAGACCATCCTGACTAACATGGTGAAACCCCGTCTCTACTAAAAATACAAAAAATTAGCCAGGCGTGGTGGCGGGCACCTGTAGTCCCAGCTACTCGGGAGGCTGAGGCAAGAGAATGGCGTTAACCCAGGAGGCGGAGCTTGCAGTGAGCCGAGAATGAGCCACTGCACCGCAGCCTGGGCGACAGCACAAGACTCTGTCTCAAAAAAAAAAAACAAAAAAAAAAAAACTAGTGACCCATTCCTTCATTAGAAGACATAGGGACCAGCTTCAGTGCCTCCATCCCTGTCACCTTCACAGCCTCATATAGTTTTCTCTATCTGCCAATCTAACCCCATGTCCTTTCCCTTCACTGCCCTCCCAACCCTTTTCTGGGTCCTCTGGAAGTCATGGTGTGTTAGGAGTAAAAATACCTAGAGGCTGGGTGCAGTGGCTCATGCCTGTAATCCCAGCAGCTTGGTAGGCCAAGGTGGGTGGATCATCTGAGGTCAGGAGTTCAAGACCAACCTAGCCAACATGGTGAAACCCCATCTCTACTAAAAATACAAAAATTAGCTGGACATGATGATGGGTGCCTGTAATCCCAACTACTCAGGAGGCTGAGGTGGAAGAATTGCTTGAACCCGGGAGGCAGAGGTTGCAGTGAGCAGAGATCCGCCATTGCCCTCCAGCCTGGGCAACACAGCAAAACTCTGTCATAAAAAAAAGAAAGAAAGAAAGAAAAAAAAAACCTAGAAACTCAATTTCTCTGAATATATCACCTTCTCACTCCAATGAAAATCTCCAGTAGATCCCAAAGGAACAGTTTCCCCCAGTCACTACACAGGTTGTGTTTTTCCTCTGATAACATTTGTCCTTAAGGAGTGGGGAGCTCTCCTCATTGCCTCGTCCAGATTAACACTCCTGACTCCATCCTGTAAACCCAGCCATACCATCTGATACTTCGCATTGTTGCAAGAATCTACCTTCCAATCTGTTGATCACTCTCATTAAATGAAAGAATGTGTCTTTGCTCACTGTCTTCCTCTCCACTTCTGTAACAAAGGGGGGTGGTTAAATAATCAAAATAATCACATAGATCTCACAGACTTTTGTTCTTTTTGCTGAATTTATCCCATATCCCACCTCAGCCACTTATTTTCCTGGTCATACCCTGTCTCTTCTCATTGTCAATAACTTCACTCCTCCAAAATATTGGTTTTAAGTGTCCCTCTAATTACAACCTCTGAGCTTTCCATCTTGATCATTGTTTTTACCACAATTCCAGTAACCTCAAGATATTCAAATCTTGGACCTACCACCCTTTTACTGACCATCAGGTTCTCACTTCCCTCCTTCCCCAGTTTAAATTCCATGGTCCATCTCTAACATCACCTCTCATATACACTCTCAGCTCTCATCTGCTCATCTTGCCCCTTATGTACTCAGAAAACAGAACCGCAATCCTAATTACATTCAGCTTTCTGTCTACTCCATGCCTACACCCAAGCCAATTCTGAAGGCCAGAGAAAAATCCCACAATTGTTTGGACTAATCACACTTTAAAATCATGACCACAAACCTTAACAATGTCCTCAACCTTAACCAGGAATTCTGGCATATTGTCCTTGCCAGTTCATTCTCCTGCCCTCTGAGACAAGTCTCTCTCTCACACACTCACTCTTCTTCACTTGAAATTTCAACACATCCTACACATTGGTCTCTCAATGACATCATATCTTATTTTACTAAGAAAGAAGGAACACCCCAAAGAGAACTTTCTTATCCTGCAATCAAACCTGGCATCCTCTCTGCTGCTGTGCCTGCACCTTGCCTGCCCTCCTATAATAGGGCTTGAACTGTCTGTCCTCCTTTCTAAAGCCAACCCCTCCATCTGTGCAATGGATCCTGTCCCCTCTTGCCCACGTAAGGATTTTGGTACAGCAATTGTCTTCATTCTCTCCTGGCTTGTTACCTGATCACATATCTTCCTCCTTTTAGCATTAATTCCACTATCCATTTCTTGGCTTCTATTCACAGTAAAACCATTCAAAACCTTGCCATGCTCTCTGCATCCACTTCCTTGCTTCTCATTCTTTCCTGAACCCCTTCCATTCAGGTTAATATCCCCCCATTTCACTAAAACTGTTTTTTCAAGGTCGTTAATGACCTCTGTATTGCCAAACTTAATAGTCTTTTCCTAATTTTTTCTTATTTGACTTCCCAGTATCATTTGATTATTTAATATCATCATTTGATAACTCCCTCTTTGGGGAATATTTTTTCTTGGACTATAGAACATCATATGTGTCTGGTTTTCTTCTTACCTCACTGTCTGTTACTTTCCAATCTCATTTACTGGATTTCTCACTCCCACTTGAGGCTCAGCCCTCAGCCCTCTTCTCTATCAGCACTCATATCCCTTAAGTCATCTTATCTCTTCCATTGCTTTCCATACCATCTGTGTGCTGATGGTCCCAAATTTCTATCACCATCCCCTGACTTCTCCCATAAACTCCATATATATCCAACTCCCTGCGTGACATCTTCACTTAGATGTCTAATAGGAATCTCTGCAGGTGTACTTCAAAACATACTAAGAATCCCTGCCATGATGACCAAGAACCATGAGAAGGTTCAATATCAATAGTAATCAGACAGTGACAAACAAAAAACACAATGTGATTTTTCCATCAACCCATTATTACCAATTATATTGCTAGGAATATTCACAAACATGTCTTGGGTGCACATTGCACACACTTCTGTTGTTCAACTTGAGATGATGCCAAACTTTTCCAAAATAAATATATATTCTCAGCTGTTTTTACAATTTTTAATTTTTAACGTCACTACTACCAGTCATTTTAAGTTTTGTTATTCTGCTGTGTGTCTGGTGTTATTACATCATCCTTTTAATTTGTATTTTCTTGATTACTGGCAAAGTTGAACACCTTTTTATTATTGACCAAGCAAACTGACCTATGAGATTTAGGATGCAACTTAGGTGCCTAAACTATAAAGAAAGCCATGGAAGTGATTACCATAAAAATCAGGGTAGTAGTTACCCTCCAGGGGCAAGGAAGGTAAAGTCACCAGAAGAGGACATGCAGAGAGCAAGGGGCTTTCTGAGTGCTGCGGAATGTATTTTTTGCTCTGTGTAGTAGTTACACAGATGTTCACTTTGTGATAAAACACTGGGCTGTAAACTCTTGTTTTGTACAATTTTCTACATTTGTTTTATTTCACAGTAAAAAAAATTAAATAGAAGGTTAAGTGAAGCAAACAAATATTATTTGAGTACTTACTACATGCTGGGCCATAAGACAAACACAGGGACCCAAAGATTAATGAGAAAGATTGTTTCCCTCAAGGTCACCATGAATCACGCGATTAAGTGGTGGCAGCCAGAATTGCACCTGGAGCACTGAGAACCCATGAAAGATGTCAAGAAGGAGGGGGATTTGTGGCAGGCCTCGAAATGTGAGTGGTATTGGATAAGCAAAGAAAAGGAGCAGCATGATGGCCATCTTTAGATTTATGACCAGAGCAACTCCCAGTCTACACATACATTGACATTGACACTCAGATGCCCACAGTCACACACACGCTCATGGTGTGCATTTGCTGGAGCTGCTGTAACAAAGTACCACAGACTGGGTGGCTTCCACAACAGAAATGTGCTGTCTCACACAGTTCTGGAGGCCAGAAGTCTGAAATCAAGGTGTCGGCCAGGTTGGTTCCTCGGAGGCTGTGAGGGAAGGATCTGTTCCAGTCCTCTCTACTTGGCTTGTACATGGCTGTCTTCTGCCAGTGTCTCTTCACGACCTCTTCCCTCTCTGAGTGGCTCTGTGTCCAAATTACCCCTTTTACAAAGACAACAGCTAATGGGATTACAGCCCACCCTAATGTCTCCTTTGAACTTGATTATCTATACAAAGACCTCTCTCCAAATAACGTTGAATTCTAAGGTATTAGGGGCTAGGATTTCAACATAAGAGTTTTAGGGAGATGCAATTTTACACATAACACTCAACATATATACATACTCACAAATGTACACACATCCATGTTCTCCCACACACAGTCACACATACATTCATACACACTCACATATACATGCACACATCTACATAAACACACACACACAATCTCACAATACACATACGCACAGCTCTTTACCCTTTCTCACTCATATCGACGCCCTCACAGGCAGGCAGGCAGGCAGGCATCTGCAGGGGAGTTGCTCCTTTCCCCCACGCTGCCACCCGCAGCACCCTGTCTCCTTGGGTGGGAATGTGACCCAAGCCAAGGAAAACAGAGTCTCTCACCAAGCATGAGCCAAACTGGAAGTAAGGGAAGACAGCCCCCCACCGCCTGGTGGCAAATTTGGGAAGATAAACAGTTGCTACTGGAAACACTGTCCCACTGTAGTACAGGCCAAGGCCTGTCTGCTGGACAATAAAGGAGAACCACAGGAGAAAAAAAAGTGAATCTCGATGCCCATATCCCCGGGCCCCAGCCATCTATTGGTCAGCTGCACCCTGACAGCTCACAGTATGGTAATTCCCCTTCCCTGCTCAAGTTAGTTTGGTGTGGATTTCCAACACCTGTAATTCCAAGAGGCCAGGGCTTTCCAATGGAAGTCTAGGAGGCCTGAAGAGACCGTGAAGATAGAGGGTGAGAGATCAAAATGAACTTGTCACCACGTCTGATGACAAGCCTTCCCTTTTCTTTTGTTCCATTTTGTTTCATTGTCACATTTGTATATTGTTCTCCAACCACACCACTTTCTTTCAGTACTTCCCCAACCTCTCTACCCACAGCAAACTTTAAAATCCTCCCTGCTCCTTACAGATCTCTGTTTATATGTTAAGTCTGTCCAAAAAAACATTTCCTGACCACCCTAGGAAACGCAGTTTACTCTCATGTTACCTTCTAACTCAGAACTTTAATTGCTTTCTTCAAAGTCCTTTATCACAGTTGGCAATTATTTTATTTGTATGCTATTTACTTGGGTTTATCTCTTCCCCATTCTACTCTAAGCCCCCTAAGGACAGAAACCGGGTGCGTATGTTCCCCATTTTATCCCCTCAAGCCCAGCACCCAGTGTGGCACTGATGGCTGATACAAGAAAGTTAGGAAGGAAAGAGATAGACAACGAGGGAGGCTGATGGATTCTCCAGCCCACAGTAACTTCCCAGCTGTGCTTTCTAAAATCCCAGCATTCTGAGAAGACTGTTTCACTGGCAATTTCACCCTAGACTTCTGTGCCTCTTGTTCACTGAATGCTGTTTTACCTCCTGGGTGATTCTTCTCTGTTGGTCTCCCAGGCCGCTCACCCACAGGAATGCCCCTGCTGCGTGACCTGCTTGCTTTAACGGTGGGGCATCTGTGCCTCTTATTTTTAGCATGGTCACAGGTGTCTTGTATTACCTTGTTTTGTTTTTAGCCAATGAAAAAAACATGTTGAGAATTCTTAAGTGACTGTTACAAATTGTAATACTCCCCCACCTTCATTTTTGTAATTTCTTTGCCCCAAAGGCTTTCCTCAGAAGGTATGCCATAGGCAATGCTGGATTTCTTGGGACAGAGCAGTGAAGAACAGTAACATACTCAAAAACACGCACCGGGACATGCAGGCAACTTTCTGTCTGGAGAGCCCTCTTTGGGGCCAAGGATACAGGAGTGCTTTATAGTCTCTATTCACAAAATCCTGTTTGAAAAAACAAAAAAAAAACTGTTATTTGTTGGCTTGTTTTTTGTTTTTTGGGTTTTGTTTTTGTTTTTGTTTTTTGAGACAGGGTCTCGCTGTGTCACCCAGGCTACAATGCAGTGGTGCAATCACAGCTCACTGCAGCCTCAACCTCCCAGCTGAAGCGATCCTTCCACCTCAGCCTCCCAAGTATCTGGGATTACAGATGCTGGCCACCACACCTGGCTAATCTTTGTATTTTTCGTAGAAACCAAGTCTCACTATGTTGCCTAGGCCGGTCTCCAACTTCTGGATTCCAGTGATCTGCCCACCTCGGCCTCCCAAAGTGCTGAGATTACAGGTGTGAGCCACCGCACCCAGCCAAAAAACCTTTTCAAAGTAAAACACTTGAAAGAAATGACTACGGTTTATTAACAGAGTCTTAGAAACCAAAGCCTTCATTTACCACAATGACTAGCCCAGGGGAAAAAAAATAGTTTACTGTGGTGTTTGTAAGGTGCCTGAAAACCACATTTCCTCCTCCCTTTCCTTTCGGATACTCAATCTCTAGGAAACCCAATTGACAAGTTTCTGGCAATTCAACACCATGTAGTATCGCACATCAGAAATCGGTATGGAATGTTACACTCACTTTTCCTGTAACTTCTTATAGCCTTTAAATTGCCATCTCTCTAACTACATTTCTTCAAACAATATTGCCATTTGAGTGGTATCAATCAGACAGGATTGCCCTTTGACGTCAAAACTCTCAGTCGGCCCACGTGAATAAATTCTGATTACTTCCTTATTCTGGAAAGAAAATGTATTTTTTCAGATTACGGTCATGAGCTGCGAGTGAACATTTAATAAAAAATAATATTGACTTCTCATCTGTAGGTGTCTGGTACTAAATTTAGTGTCTTTTGCTAACAGAACCACCCTAGGTCTAGCTTGTTTTTAACCATGGCCTTAACACTCCACTGCTTTGCCTAATTCCCAATTCTAAGCAACTCCCATGGCCTAGTTTGTTTTGTTGATTAAAAAACGCGCCAGTTTAAACTTCACATTTCAGGTTTGATCGCTATGGGACAAACTGGCTCATAAATCTTCGCTCGGCTACTAGTAACTAGGGAGAAGTCGCTTTCTTCAGTAAACATCCCCTGCTTCTCAGTAATAGGGTGCCTTCCATCACCCAGAGGTTTTTTTCCTTTTAATTGAGTGTTTGTTGAAGCATGACTCTGAGATAGGAGGCCTATTCAGGAACAGAAATTGCAGCCCAAAGTCCCCATTACTTACCTGAGACAGGGCCTGAGACCAGCTGCACCTTGCAGAGCCTGGACGCCGGGGCGTGTGGATTCGGGCTGCTGGGCCGATTAGCGACATTGCCAAAAATGACAGGGATGCAGGGAGATCAGGAGAGCCTAGGTCTTGGTATTCTCTCCACCACCTGCAAACCTGAGGGATAAAAATAATAATAAAGTAGGCACTCCATCTTTGCTCCCTCCTCCCCACCAAAAAAAAACCTCTCCCCAAAATGGAAAATTCAACTTCCCTGCACACCAGAAACACACATCTGTGTTTCCACGTTGTTGTTTTTATTTTTCTTCTCCAGCAGTCAGAAGTCTGCTTCCAAAGCTTCCCCTACCTTCCTGATTTGAAAGGAGAAGAGAGCTAATATTTTTTCAATCTCCATTTTGAGCCAGACATTATATTAGCTGCTTCAGTATATTATTTCCTTAATTCTTCCAACAGGGCAATTAACTTGGTCCGCGTGTTATGGACAGCTACTGGGAAGACCTTTGCTCTGTCTTAGCTCTCCCAGTCCTGATCTCATGGGCCCCATTTTTCCTAGCCCAGAGTTCTTCTTACACATCAATATGGATGAGGTTTTACTTTGAACTGTTCATTCTTCCGAGAATGACAGATGTCGGATTAAACTGCAAAACTCCCCAACTTTACATTCACTGCATTCACCTCCAATCAATAAACGCGTTCTGGTGCTTCCCAGCAGGAAGACAGTCTTCATTATGGCCCTCCTTGGCAACGTGGGGAACTGCTCCTCCCAGCCCCTCAGAGCTTGCACTATTTTGCACATACCCTTCTCACCCCTGATGGGAAGCACTATAGTGTCTGCAAATGTGATTTATTTGAATTCTAGCAGAAACACTTGTAGTACGTCTGGGTGGTCCTCTGTCTTGAGCTGAACCTCGCAATGCTGCAGAAATGGGTTATTACTGATACCTGGGAATAGCTACAGTTTCTTTCTTAGCTGGGATAAATTACAGTATGACCTCTCCGTGGTATCCAGTACGTGGTGAGCCCTTAGCCTTCAGAAAAAATGGCGCCAAGATCACAAATATTTGTCCTGCAGAAGTACTTGAAGTTTGCTCTCCCCTCTATTCTCTAACACAAACAAGCCTCTGCTTTGATCCTTCTCATTGCCCTGTTCCTGTACACACCCCTTCTCTGTTGCTTGGCTCCCATTACCCTCCCCTAACTGAAAGTCCCTCTGCTTCCTTACTATGAGCTATCTATTCTTCAATAAATAACTTAAAACCTTCCACAGAAGGGGACTGACTGCTGAGCTGGGTTTTCAGAAATGAACAGAGTGAGCTGGAGAACAGAATGTGCAGAGTTACTGAAGGCAGGAGACATGCGTGCACGGGAACGAAACACATTGTGTTAATATTTGGGAACACTCTGATCAGGGATTGTTTGTCTATGAGAAGCAGACACCAGCTCTAAGAAGCTCAAGTAAAAAGTAAGTTTACTGTTAGTATTGAAGGGAATAGTAAGGAAACCAATTTCAGGTAGTAAGGCCAAGAACTAGCACCACACAACCTCCCATGTCCACTTCAACCTGAACGTCTGCCCCATTCTCCTTTCTGATAATCAATTTCCTCTACCTGCCTATTTTGTTAGCCGTAATTTCACAGCCTTAACACTTCCACCTCTCCTAGTTCAAGCTACATAGGGGAAGGTCATGTGATTAGTTCGGCTTGGGTCAGGTGATCACTTCTGGCCCAATCAGCTGTGGCCAGAATAGTCCACTGTGAGCATGGCTATTTGGAGCTGTCTCTTCAGCAGCTACTGTGGTTGGAAGGCACCTCCCAACGGAAAAAAGCAGGCTGAGCAGGCAAACTGTCTATGGACAAGACAACTCTCAGCAGCTCAGTATTTCTGAAGCTTAAAGAACAAGGCAAAGAATGGTGGAAATGAAACCTTGTTCTTTACTGGCTGATGAGTGCCTCTAGACGTGGCTCTATAAATTGTTGGTTAGGTCATTTTAAAATATATTTTTATGTGCTTTCAACCTTTTTTAAAAATTAGATTTTCTAACCTTTTTCTCCCATTACTTAAAAACATTGTCAACTGTTGGTATCTTAGATGAGAGAGAAATACCTCAGTCAAGCCTTTCTCCTCAAGCAGTTCCCAATGACTCTACCAAGTCCTCTTTCCCTGTTCAAGATAGTTACTTTCTATGCCAAATACCTAACAATTCCCCTGCAGTCTTTTTTTTTTTTTTTTTTTTTTGTACCATGGATTCTGGCATTGGTTTATATAGTATTTATTTCCCAAACTAGATTATAAGCTTTTGAACAGAAAAACCTGCTGTTTCTATATTCTTGCTTCTGTATTTCCTTGACCGTCATATATACTCATTGGAGATGGATTATCTGGATATCTATTATGATGGACTTCAACACTACATTACAATGTAATAAGTCATCTCTTATGACATGTATTGGTCATGACTCTTTTGGTCACAAATTGCAGAAACCAACCTAAACTAGCTTAGGCGACAAATGGGAATATACTGGAAAGTTATTAGGTACTGTCACATCTAAACCATGGGAAGGGCAGACAGATAACTGGACAAAAGGGCAAGAAGATTCAGAGACTCAAAAGGAAAATCTGTCTCTCTTCCTGCCCCCACTTCTCTTCCTTCCTGTCTTCCTCCTTCCTTCCCACCTCCTTTTTTCATCCTTACTGTCTCTCACTTTTAGACGGTTCTCTTGGTGGTTTCTAAGTTTAACATCTTACATTTTCCACTGCTAGAGAGAAACTGACTGTCTTTCTTGGTTAGAATTTTAAAATTCTATTTGGTTGGCTCAGTTTGGGTCAGTGAGCCACCCCTGAATCAATGAAGTATATGTGGAAATGGGGTTGAGATATGGACTCTAAAAACATGGCTTTGCCTGCCGAATCTACATGAATGGAGAAAAGCAGTTCCCAAAATAAAAGGTGTTTAAGTAAGGGTAATATTAATTACTGCAAATGGATAAACCCCTAGCTCTCTGTGGCTTAGCATAGTCAAAGTTTATTTTTCACTCATGACACAGTCCTGATCAGGTGGCTCCTCTCCACGTGATGCCCAGGAGGAAGAGAAAACAGGTTTTGGTGGACACGTACAGTCTCTGTCACAGAGGCATGCTGTCCCCTAATGAAGAGAATGGAGGAAAGGGAGTTCTTGGTCTCCCAAACATTAGATGTCCATTATGCCAGACATAATACATCAGCTCATAACACAATCACCCCGGAACAATCATGAAAAGAATGCTACAGACAGACAAAAAAGTAGCGGATATAAAAATGTATTTGTATCCATAATGTAAAACAAAGTTGAACATGAAATTATAAAGAACCTCAAAAAACATGCTAATAACTCAAAAACAGGAATCGTGGGGTTTTAAGAAACTGTTTCTTTGCATTTCATTCATTCAGAGGGACCATCCTGAGTGCTGTCCTTGTTTCACGAAATTCTGGTCTAACAAGGTAGTAGGTTCTTGCATCCTCCCCCACTACCCCAGAGAATGATAAAATTGTTTTATTTGGAGGCAAGTTATCTCCAAAGGCTTTTTTATTCAGTGCCAGAGATTACAGTACACTAATACAGTAAAAGCTGGAATCAAGACCTTTGTTCGTTCCAATTCCTTGATCCCAGGCTTAAATACATCTCCTCATAGGATCTTTGTTTGCCACAAAGAGACTGCAGCTGGTTCCTTCCATTTTCCAGGCCTACTCTCATCATTTCAATTAAACAGACTCTTGGAATAATGCATACCGCTATCATGATCAGTCTCTTTTAGTTATCTCTAGGTAAAATAGATGCCTCAAACTCTCACTTGCAGGTTTCCATGATGCCTTTGTGCCCTGTTCCCATTCATCCCCCTCCTTTCCTTCTCCTTGTGGAAGAGCAAATAGCTGTACCATTTCTTCATGTTACTGGGTGAGAATCCACTCCATACCCCAGCCAGCCAGGTTCCTCTGGCTGCCTTTATCACCTTTGTTATCTTAAACATTATAACAAAGTAATTGTTAGGAGAGTCCTTGCGGGGGAGGGTGAGTAAACAAGGTAATTATAGAGGAAGTTAAAAATTGTAGGACAGAGAGAAAATCTACCTATGTACAATGACAGGTCCAAGAAAGTTTTCAAGACTGATGAGTAGACACAAACATTTGCAATTTAGAGAAAAATGCACATCAAACCTTTAAGCTTATGAAAGCCTCCCAAGTCACTGCCTCTAAGTCATAGTTCACTGCTAGGACTCTTAAACTCTGAGCTCAACCTGAAGTAGGGCACAATAGGTGTTAAGCAGAGTTCCTCCTAGAATCCTCTACATTCTCACAATGCCTTTATAAAAGTACCTGCCAGATATATCATCCACTTGCCTCTGCTTGATTGGAAACATTGAAGCATGGTAAAGGTGGAGTGAACCAACCGCCACATGACAGAGTAGCAGAGAGAGTTCAGGGAATAAAGCTTGGGATTTCATCCCTGGGTGCCTACCTTAGCATACAGCCATTCTGCTGCACATGTTTTTCATAATGTACCTCCGAGGGTTTGAATTATTGCTGGGTTTTGCTTTTTTAGGTGGATAGGGAGAATTCAGGTGGAGAATACTAGTAAAATGCAAGAAGTTAAAGCATTATTGGTATAACAAATAGAGAATGTTTTGTTCCAGTCGAGAGAGCTCCAAAATTTCATCCCAAAGTCATCTTCTGGGAAAACCGAAATGTAAGGAGGCTGACACATACTGAATAAGATTTAGTAGGCACATTTCCAAGGTATGCACAGAGCCTGAGTTTTGCTGATTTTACACTTCCTCTTTAACCTTAGGTCTACCTGCATAAATAGCTACAATGTCTCATGCTAGTGAACTTTCAGGGCAATGTAGTCAATAGATCACAACACTTTTATTATACATTAGTTTCTCTTTTCCGATGCTTATATTCGCAAGGCATACTCCCTGATCACAGTCAACTTTCTCTTTTAAAATCACATTATGCAAAAAACAGTTTCCCAGATAGTTTTCCCATACAAAATAAAACCTGGGGAAAAACGCCCAGATATTAGTAATGATTGCTACATGAAGGTTATTATTATGAGTGATTCTGAAATCTCTTCTATGAATTCATACTACTTTTTAAATCAGAAATGAAAGATAAAATTAAAACCCTTAACTGTTTTAAAGGTTTAAAGACACACTGTGCAGCAAGGCAAAGCCCTTGAGTGAAAGTGCGGAGAAGCTCAACTCTTTCAGCTGCTTTCTGAGGCTGTGATCAAGAGGCAGTGTAGTACAGTGGTCAACCAGAGCACCTGGTTCTCAATCCTACCACAGCTACTCTGTTGTTTGACCTTGAGCTCAATACATCATGCCTTAGTGCTGCAGATGCCTCATTTCTCATCTGTAAACTGGGACAATTAAGCATAATGCCTACTTACAGGGTTATATGAATCATAAGGATTAAATGAGGTAAAATTTAAAAATCCAGAGCACTGTCCAGTACATGCTAATAACTCAATAAACACTAGGTATTGTATCAGCAAAGATCCAGTCAGAAAGAAGATACTACTCTAGATATTTTTTTTTCTTTTTCAACTTTTATTTTAGATTCATGAGGCACATGTGCAATTTGTTAACTGGGTATATTGTATGATGCTGAGGTTTCGGGTACATATGATCCCTTTACTCAGGTACTGAGCAATGTACTCAACAGTTAGTTTTTCAAGCCTTGCCCCCCTCCCTGCCTGCTCTAGTAGTCTCCGATGTCCACGAGTACCTGATGTTTAGCTCCCACTTATAAGTGAGAACATGCAGTATTTGGCTTTCTGTTCCTGTGTTAATTCACTTAGGATAATGGCCCCCAGCTGCATTCATGTTGCTGCAAAGGACATTATTTCATCCTTGTTTATGGCTGCATAGTATTCCATAGTGCATATGTACATTATTTTCTTTGTCTAATCCACAACTAATGGGCACCTAGATAGATTCCATGCCTTTCTATTGTGAGTAGTGCTGTGATGAACATGTGAGTGCATGTGTCTTCCTGGTAGAATGATTTGTTTTCTTCTGAATATATACCCAGTAATGGGATTCCTGGGTCAAACAGTAGTTCTGTTTTAAGCTCTTTGAGAAATCTCCAAACTGTTTTACACAGTGGCTGAACTAATTTGCATTCCCACTAATGGGGTATGTGTTTCCTTTTCTCTACAACCTCGCCAACATCTGTTGTTGTGTGTTTTGTTTTTTTTTTTTTGACTTTTTGATAATAACCATTCAGACTGGTGGGAGATGGTATCTCATTGTGGTTCTGATTTTCATTTCTGTGATGATTAGTGATGATTTCTTTCATCTTCTTTGGCCATTTGTATGTCTTCTTTTGAAAGTATCTGTTCATGTCTTTTGCCTATTTTTTAATGAGGTTGTTTTTTGCTTATTCAATTATTTAAGTTACTTCTAGATTCTGGAGATCAGACCTTTGTTGGATGCATAGTTTACAAATATTGTCTCCTGTTCTGTAGGCTGTCTGCTTGCTCTGTTGTTAGTTTCTTTTGCTGTGCAGCAGGTCTTTAGTTTAACTGAGTCCCACTTGTCAATTTTTGTTTTTGTTGCAATTGCCTTTGAGGACTTAGTCATAAATTCTTTCCCAAGGCCCATGTTCAGAATGATGTTTCCTAGGTTATCTTCTAGGATTCTTATAGTTTGAGGTTTTACATTTAAATCTTTAATCCATCTTGAGTTAATTTTTGTATATGGTGAAAGGTAGGCGTCCGGTTTTATTCTGTGTATGGCTAGCCAGTTATCCCAGCACCACTTATTGAATAAGGAGTCCTCTCTTCATTGCTTACTTAATACAGGGAATTGATTATACAGATAATGGAAGAGATTAGGAGTCAACAGAGAAGGGCAGAGAAACAACTCAGAGATTAGCAACAACAGGAAGCTGCCACCACCCCTAAATTGGAGGGACAAAGGGAAGAGGTAGAACCACCTGGCAGAACCTGGAACCATGATGGGTCTGTTGAGTGAGAACTGAAGCCATGGCAGAGACTCAGTTGCTGCCAGGGGAGCTGCCCAAAGAAGAAAGACGGGAGAGATGCCCTGGCCCCCCTCCTCCTGCCCTCTGGTCTTTTGCCAGTGCTGCTCATTAGCCAAACCTCTTTTCAAACTGAGAGAGAAGGGAGCCTGGGAAATGTAGTTCCCTGCAACAGAAAGCAAGGCAGAGAAGAGCAAGGAATGGAGTGGAGAGCAAATGGGCAAATAACTGGCATAAGCATTATCGTTATTTTCCAAGAAATAGCTCTTTAAAGGAACTTTGCATTTGCCTAAAGGCACATTAAGTAGTTTTTCATAATGTCACCCTTTGTAGCTTCCTCCTAAGCAAATTTTGAGAATTTTTGCCGCCCAAGGTTCAAGTCCAGTGACTATCGCCAAGCAAAAGGTGTATCTTTCATCCCCATGTGAGACCCATGCCTCTTATTTCTTTGACATGCCGTAAGTGAAGTGCACTGAGTCTCTCCTGAGCGTTCATCACAAGTTTCTAATTTCTCCATGCCCTCCACAGCATGCATAGCATAGACATTCTTATGCATACTCGAGCTTTCTGTACTTCAGTTTCCATATCTGTGACATGAAATGCTAATACCTACTATACCCTGAAGCCCAACCTTTTTTAAAAGCACCTTATAAACTGTAAAGCACTTTACACAAATGACTTGTCATTACCTTTTGATTTCTGGCCTGATGCTCTTTTTGCTACCCCATGCCAGTCCTCCTCCAGAAACAACTTAATCATTCTGACATGTTAAAAGACATCATGAACCTGTGTACAAAAAAAGTGACTGCCAAATATAATAGCTTCTGCTAAATTTCAGATGTGGTCCCAAATCAAATCAGCCTTAGAGCATGCTGACATGGAAAATGAACTTGTTCACGTGTTAGAGCTCTTAGCCAGGCTTCCCTACACAACTACAGTCTTGTTTGGGATCATCTTCTAAAATATAACAACTGATGCACGTAAAAGCATATTTAAGCACATTTACATATCTCAAAAGCATGTTTAGGCACATTTTAAAACACAAGATATTGGGCAAACAGAAAATCTAGCCAATCCTAAAAGAGAACCACAAACAGCTTCCCTCTTATGGGATGGCTGCTTTGTGGCAGGCATTTGCAAGGCACTTTACAGACCTCATCCCGCAAGATCAGTGTTATTAGTCTCATTTTATTAATGGGAAACCGAGGTTGAGAGGTCCAAAGCACCGTTCTTGAGGCCATGCAGCCAGTCATCAGCAGAGTTAAAAGTTGGACCAATAGCATTCTGCCAAACATCTTTCTACTACATAACACTGCATCCCACAATAGAATGTCTGTGTCTTCATTTCCCTTTTGGCTGCTCCAAACGCATGCTGTGACCCTGGCAGCTCAATCCCACACCATGTGGCCCACACCTGGCAGGAGCTCCAAGCAGGCTTTTCTTGTCTATAGAAGACACTGGCACAACAGTGCACCCCTCAGATCTCTGCTGGCAAGGTGCAAAATTGAGCAATAGGTCCAGTGTCTGCTCTCTGTAATCTATCACCACATTCACATGGAGGCCTCACTTCCTACCACCTGCTCCCAGTCAACAGCTGACTACAGCAGGAACATTAAGGCAGGGCCATCCCTGGAAGATAGTAGATTCTTCTGACAGGCACTTTCGACTCTCCTTCAGCTTAAGACTCTTCCACCCAGCTTTATTTCCTTCCCTCTCTTATTCACAAGGTTCAGACCTACATCACAGTCTGATGGCTCTCCCCGCTTCCTATGTTCCCTCATAGGCATTCCCTCTAATAAATCTCTTGTCTGTCTAATCCAGCCTGGGCATCTCCTCCTCAGAGCACCCAGACTAAACAGCATCTCCTACCCTGTCCTTGTTCTCTCTCCTCACCTTATATCTCCTGGTCTCAAGTTCTGGTCTCAGGGCCCAGCACCCAGCTGCAGCCTCAGTGGACCTGGCCAATCAGTCTGTTCCACCCACACCACTAATACTAGGCTCCAAATCAGAGGTGGGACTAAACTTTTTCCCCATTTTTAACACCTCCCACTTCAATACCTTTTTGCTGCTTGAATGTCCCCTTATTCGGGAAGAAAAAAATGTTATAAACTTCTTGCCTCTAGGGTGTAATTATTAGTAGTTTAATGTGCTATCTCTCCAGGGAGTCTGCATTTTAAAGAGGTCAAATAAGGAGGACAATCCCTTGACCTAAAGAAATGAATACATTTACAAATCTTTCTTGAGTACCCACATCAGGGAGCTCAAGACAAACTGGATTCAAATTTAAAGAGTAGAGCTCCTGAGTGGGATTTAAACAGTTCTGCCCCTTGTCTGGAGAGATCTTTTCTCAGAGCAACTATGCTGCTCAATAACACTGAAGGCAATCCTGGATAAAGCCTTCCCTACCCCAAACATGCCATTCTTTTTAACAGTGACCTGGAAATGCTCTTCTTCATGTGATGATAGAAGGGTTTCAATTCAGCCCGCTGTGGTCTGGGTGGAGGAGGCCACTCAAAATCCAGCAGGTGGGAGAAGAGTTCCTTGATGATTTTAACCTGGTCTTCTACCACCTTCTCTCAAGTTACAACCTTTTACTGTAATTACAAGCAAGCCAGGAACTCTGTGGTGGCACGTATTATCACAGAGGTTACTCCCTCCTGGGCCTTACAAAACACTGGCCAGATGTTTCTTGCGCACTGAGTTCCTTGAGCAAGGTGCTTTATTTACATGGGCTTGCTCCCCTATACATAAAAATTAAGTAGTAGCACTTGGGAGATGCTCCTCCATCTTCCTATAAAAGCCAAGAGTGGAGAATAAGGTACTATCTTCAAAGTACTTGATACAGTAGTTCCCCCTTATCTTCCGGGGATACATTCCAAGACCCCTTTTGGATGACTGAAACCTGGATAGTACCAAACCCTATAGAAGTATGTTTTTTCCTATACATAATTATCTATGATAAAGTTTAATTTATGAATTAGGCACAGTAAGAGATTAACAACAATAACTAATAAAATAGAACAATTATAACAATATGCCAGCATCACTACTCTTGCACTTGGAGCCATTATTAAGTAAAATAAGGGTGACTTGAACACAAGCACTGCCATGCCACCTAGACACTCAATCAACCTAATAACCAAGACAGCTACTAAGTGACTAGCAGGTGGGGGCATAGGGTGGAAACCTGAACAAAGGAACGATTCACATTCCAGCCAGGACAGAGAAGGACAGCATGAGATTTCAGAACAGCACACAATTAAAAACTTATAAATTATTTATCTCTGGAATTTTCCATTTAATATTTTCAGGCTTCAGTAGACAGCGGTTAACTGAAACCACAGAAAGCAAAACTGCAGATAAAGGGGAACTGCTGCATATGACAAAGTCAATAATTTCTTATTGTCAACTGGAAGGTGTTATGGGTGCTCAAATGTTAAAACAAAATAAAAACCTCAGAGCACTTAAGGGAATAATTAGTCAATCATTCAAATGAGTGTGTAGCTCAGTGTATAGCCTCCAATTCAAGCATATTGCATACACTCAGATCTGTCTTTTTGCACTCAAAAAAACCCTCACACATGTATACACACATGCACACACACAAAAGCAACAAGAAAGTTAACTTTGTGATGCAAAGTTAATGCATCATTACTTTTCTGCATTTGAAGCACAAAAGTCTAAAAATTTGCAGTTACTATAAGCCATGGCCTTTGACTCCATGCCAACTAGCATAGTCTGGCACATAGCACTCCCAAATTATTAATATACAGATCTGTCTGCTTCCACTTTGGTCACTGACTTAATATATGACACTAAAGAAGGCACTTATCCAACCTGTGCCTCCATTTTCCTATATATAGAAGCAAAACAAGGCATTCAAGTAATTTCAGGTTTCCCACTAGCTGCATAGGATGGTCATAGATACTCATGAATATAGCTCATAACTCTTCCTAACCCTCAGAACAAAATCCCACTGCTAAGCAAAGACATTCCAAAACCATAGGAATGCTGTGACCTCTGAGATAATTCACCCACCGGAGTCAGACTGCTGAAGAACACTGGATGGGTGGAAAAGGAACATCTCAAGCAGGAGAGAAGGAACTGAGTCAAGAAAGGGCTGCATCTGGTGAACATGTCCCTCCCAGTGATGGAACTCAGGGCTGCTGCAGCCAAGAGTCTATAACAGTGGTAAGTAGCCTTATTCAAAGGCAGAGAGACTGCACCTTCTTTCCCCCTAGAACTGTTATTCTTCACAGATATACAGAAAGTTTCTCCAGTGGCACAAGGTACAGTTCTATGCCACAGGTGTTTCTTTTGTACATGGAATCACCTCCTCCTGGAGTCATCTCTGATCAGACCTGTCCATCCTCCGGTTCCCCCATTAGGCACTTCTCTCTATGCTTCCATAATATTTTTCCTACTGCGCTAAAATGCTGCTATCTTTGTGTGTCTTCCTAATAGATGATTTCCTTGAGAGGAGAGGACTATGATGTATTTAATAAGGGCCTAGTCAATAATAATGTGTTTAATAAGTACCTAGTTCCTGGCACATAGTAAGTGTTCGATAAATTTCTAATGAATAAGTGAATGAGTGAGATTACAAAGGACAATCAAGCACAGCTGTGCCCTTAAACAGCTAATAATCCAATGAGGGTTGATAAGACTAGAAACCAAACATTTACGACAAAACAGAATATAAGAAGGTGTGACCAAATTCTATAGGAATTTAAGTGAGGAAACCATCTCAGAAGTGAAGAAAAAGGACTTTAAACAAGGTCTTAAGTAGAGAATGACATCTAAGAAGGGGCAGGGCCTCTGTAGTCTGTATAATAACCCACAAAGCCCCTCTGACCTTGTTTCCTACCAAATCCCTGGCTCCCTCTCCAGCAGCCACAACAGCCTCTTACTATAACCTCCAACTCACCAGCAAATCTCTACCTCAGGGCCTTTGCACGTGATACTCCCTCTGTCTGGAATGCCTTTCTCCCAGGTATTCACATGATGAAATCCCTTACCATCATCACATCTTTGCTTAAATGTTACCTCCTCAATGAGGCTTACTCTAACCACTCCATGCTAAATTGCCACCCACTAACCCCCACCAATGCTGCCAATTGCTCTTACCCTGCTCTGGGCTCTCTTGTTTGCTTTTTAATAATAGATCTTACCTAACATGCATTAAAGGCATTTTTTAGACTAATTAATTGTAAAGTCCAGTCCAAGTTTTATTTCAAACTCGCCACAAGAAAAAGGGCTCCTGAGAACACCAATTCTGAGGTTTCTCTCTTGTTAGACATGTTTCTAGAAGGAGAGAAAGTGGTTAGATAACATTGTTAGACTAGGTACAATGAAGGAATGTCTGGTTAGAAGTTATTAGGCCTGTCACAAGACAGATGATTAGCTGGGCAGATAAATTTAACTTCCCAAAAGGGAATCTTAATCTCATTCAAGTTCAATGATATAACTAGTGTATTTGACACTCAGAGCAGATCATTTTTTCTCTCTCCTCCTTAAAACAGAATTAGCTTTAGGAATAATCACAAAATTAATAATGATAATGGTCAGAAAAGAATCAGAGACAGTGAAATTTTTCTGTAATTGAATTACATGTTCATAGCATGCTAGTACTAAAATTTAACAATGAACAAAGAAAAAAATAAAATAAATGTTATAGCACAAAAAAGGAAACAAAGCAGTGGATCAATAATTTTCATCACATTCATGAGGGGAAACATATCTACATATTGTTTGCCTCAGAAATGTACAACACTGCCATTTAATGTTAAATATTTAATTATTAAATAATTACATAAGACTTGTTTTAAAACAAATTTCTATTTCAGTGATATTATTCAAATTTAGTAAATATCTTCTGTATGAACTAAAATTTTTACTTTCCAAACAAAAATATGACACTTGGCAATTCTTACTTTCATTTTTTTAATTGCAAACAAATAAAGATACAGAATGATGGCAGTTATGTAGTGGCCACATAGAATGACAGAATTAAGCCAGCCGCTGGTGGCTCACACCTAGCCAGCATTTTGGGAGGCCGAGACGGGCAAATCACTTGAGGTCAGGAGTTCAAGACCAGCCTGGCCAACATGGTGAAAACCCATCTCTACTAAAAATACAAAAAAAGTCACCAGGTGTGGTGATGTGCACCTGTAATGCCAGCTACTCGGGAGCCTGAGACAGAATTGCTTAAACACAGGAGGCGGAGGTTGCAGTGAGCTGAGGTCATGCCACTGCACTCCAGCCTGGGCGACAGAGCGAGACTCCATCTCAAAAAAAAAAAAAGAATGACAGAATTGATATAGCCCAAGTTCAGTTTCTGTGTCTCTACAATCACTCTGCTATTGTTGTTTATGTCAAAACGACTGTTTAAACTCAAGCACATATACTAACCCAGGGATAGGAGACAAGTTCTGTTCCTGAAGCAAGCGCTAGCGATGCTGAATGTGTGTGTGAAGGGCAAGTGTGGAGGGAGGGAATTTATAACTAGGGGTTGTCTGAATTAATTTTCATGTAGAATAGAGTTTTTATTAAAGAATAGATAATAAAAGGTGCTAATTTGAAGTGTATGTGTATATTAAAATGTAACAGTAACCATAATAATTGTTTAAGACTTAGACCAACAAAAGAAATGAATGAATTTCCTTTATCAATGAAGTTGTCACTGGTTCATGGTGACAATAACAAGCAGACCACTTTTTGTTGGTTGTGTTGCTGTTCGGTAACTCCCTGCAGACAGAGCACTCCTCACTGCTTGCACCCGACGGGGTGCCTGCCCATTGTCCCACCCTTGGTAGGCTTCTGCTATAATCTAACAGCATTTTCTTGAAACATTTTTTCAGAAATCTAACAATTCTGGCTTGGGATCATTTTCTTTCTCATATAACACATAGTTAATTATTTCATTGATTGTTTAACTCCTCCTTAAGGACAGGGGTACCTGTCGATTTTACACACTGTGTTATCCCAAACACCTAGAACAGTGGCACGTAGGAAGTGTTTATTTGATTAAATTGAAAATTTCTCAACTAATTCTCAACTATCATTACTTTATGGAGAGAGTCTCATCTACCTAAATTAACTATAGTTCTCTCCCAAGATCTATGCCAAAGATCCAGCAAACTGCTTCCACAGTGTTTAGAGTATCAGAACTGAGAATCCCTGCCCCGTTCCCACAAGCCCCATGTCCCCTCCAGACTCATGGGGCTGTGTCAGTTGATTCTCCAAGTCTGTTCTGAGGACGCTAATTCTGAAGAATAATAATAGCTGTCTGGTAAAAGGAGGAAGAGGAGGAAATACCTTGTTATTAAATTATTTTAGGAAATTTTTGGTTAACAAAATTAAGGAAGACTTATTTGGGTGTTTTTTTTCACTACAACAATTTTCAGGGTTTGTTTTATATTGTCATTCCATATTGTATAATATGCAACATTTCCAATATTTATATGAACATAGTTCTGAGAATTTCTGAGAAACTCTGTACCGCAGTGGAGTAATTTCCTGACCTCCTAGCCCTGCACACTCTTAATCTGAACATGAATATGATAAAAGTGCTTGCTTCATGGGGCTGTCGTGAGGACCAGATACATTAACCCACCGGCAGCACATAGAACAGCCCCTGACACTTGACCAAGTCATTAAATGTTGGCTACTGTTCATAGAATTTTGTATGTGGTTACTTTAATCTGAGAAACTCAGGTTAACTATAGTATTTTTCTCATCCCGCTTTGTAAATGGACAAACCAAGGCACAGATTTTTTAAAAGAGTGAAAAAGAAATGTGAGTCCTGTCTGTAATCCCAGCACTTTAGGAGGCTGAGGTGGTTACTTTGAGCTCAGGAGTTCAAGAAAAGCCTGGGCAACATAGCAAAACTCCATCTCTATGAAAAATACAAAAATTATCCAGGCATGGTGGCTCGTGCCTGTTGTGCCAGCTGTTCAGGAGGCCAAGGAGGTCAAGGCTGCAGTGAGCCAAGATCTCGCCACTGCATTCCAGCCTGAGCAACCGAGGAAGACCCTGGAAAAAAAATAAAAACACCTAAATCTATTGTCAGGAGGATAACTATAAGAATTACTAAGGCTGTGAAATTATAATTTGTCCACAAATTTAGCATAATACCTTAAAGTACTGTTTATCACCCTATGTTCCCATTAGAGAAAAGTGACAAAATGCCAGAATAACCAAGGTCCGTCTTCTCTGGAAAACCAATTTTGCTTCGAGGTTTTGGTATTAAAGAGTTAAATAATTTAACTAGTAAGTAATTTAAACAACACATGTATATTCTTAAATGTAAATATCTCAGATTAGAATGCAAATCCTATGAAATTTGAATAAAAACATGAACATTTAGATAAATATTTTCTTCCTGCAGGAGACGCCTTGAGCAAAGCCCCAGAGCCCTCGAGCTGCCTGTTCCCCTCCTCTGACATGATGGGTAATCTGATGGAAGCTCTGAGAGGCACTGCCTAGAATTAAGCCCTATGTGTAAACGAAGCAACGAAGAAAGAACATGTGCTATCAAATATGATTCATGATTCAAATATATTTTAATATCTTATTCTTTTCGCACTCTGAGAAACTATTCTGATAATGTGATTGTTTTCTAAAGGAGTGTATCTTTGGATAATATACAGATTTTATAGCTATTGCACAGTTTTAATAAGCAAAAGACTTGCTAGGTTGAACTGGGTTCAACCCAAACCACTGTACAATTTAATTCAACACAATATTCCTCTGTTTAAAGTGCATGTAATTGCCAATTTATACAGTCACCAAGACCAAAGGTTTGCTAAATAGAGTTCTGCAAACATAGTATGGAATGTTTTATCCCCAAGTACCATAAACGAAGAAAGAATGAAACTAATCATTAATCAATCATGTATCTAATTCATTTCAAGGGCTTCTTTCAACTGTACAATTATCCAATGAATAAATTCAAATCCACCTGTGTTAGTATTTTTCTAGACTTTATCACCATAAGTTTTTAAAAATCCTTAGAAACTCAAGGAAATGCGTAAAATGAAATTGACATTATCTTAAACAGTATTAGATTGCTATTCCCTCTTCTTTCATAAAGATTTTCTTTATGGAGAGTTATTCTTAAATAGCACTGATATTTCTGAAAGTTTCCCCAAGTGCTCCATTCTTAAAGAAATTTTTATTTAAAGGATGAACAATACATAACACTGCTTAGTGTGTGTGTGTTTCAGTGAAAACCGTTATACTGTAAAAACTCATTCTACAACTTTTTTTCTGTCTAAATTGTAATTTTTGAGATGTAGTAAACATATCACTGCGTGTAAATAGATCTAATTCTACTAACTGGAAAAAACGCTCAACACTCATGACAGAGGTTATTTCTAGGGACCTAGGGAGGGGAATGAGGCTTGGAATCCCAGACAAAAGGCATGTGAACTTTATATATAATGTATTATTTATTTTATTAAATATTGAAGTAAATCTGGCAAAATGGCAATAATCATTGGATGTTTTCTTTGTGCTTTTCTGCAATTTTAATTTTTTCTTAAGTAAATATATTAAGGATTTGAAAATATAGTCTTATTTTCTCACTCAAGTAAACGAAGACAAATTTTCCTTTTATATGTGAAGAACTTTTTACAAAATTCACGAAGAAAGATTTCTGCTGGCTGTTTAATGTCTCCTTTGCTCTTTACCCTGCTTTGAGGGCTCTGGCCCCTCATGCTCATCTGCGCAGCAACAAGGGTCCAGTTAGCTTCCCAGAAACCTGCATTGGACATTGATGCATATCTTAGCAGGCTCTTCAGGCACCATGTTCTGTTCTCTGCATCCTTTCATCCCATGCAACCCCTCCTTAGTCACCCTGGGAAGAGGATGATCTTTCTGAAACTCATGACTATGGACATGCACACTCTGGTATTATCCAGTGCTCTTTGTGGGCCCTTGATCAACAATCGACCTTGAATAAGATCTTTCCCTGTGAGGGATGAAACTCCAAAGTAAAAGCAAGAAATCTATGTTTACAAGATGGCAAAGCCCCTGATTCTATGTGCTTCTTCCCTCCATTCATTCAGTAACTCTTTTTAAGAGGCTGCTTTATGGCAGACACTGTCCTAGATGCTAGGGATATAGTGAAAAGATGAAGATCTGTCCTTGGAGTTTCCACCCTTATTGGGGAGTTGGTAGACCGGCAATGGACAAATTAAGTAAGTAAGTATCTGGTATACAAGAAGGTGGAAAATAATATGGAAAGTAATCACAGATACAGAGCACTTAGGGGTGGGGTGATGGAGGAAGGCTTCACTGCAAAGGCAACATGTGAGCATGTTGAAGGAAAAAAAAGTTGTGATACATGTGGATATCTAGGGATAAAAACATTGCAGGCAGAAGAAAAAGCAAGAGCAAAGGCCCTGAGGTAGGAGTATGCATGGAATGCTCAAAAAACAGCATCCCCGTATATGAGGAATGCAGGGGACTGGCTAGAGAGATACCCAATTGCAAAGTTTGCTCTCCTCTCTATGTGAATTCTACTCAAAGTGTAGTTATCAGAACAGCAGCATTGGTCTCACCTGAGAATCTGTTAGAAATGAAGATTCTTGTGTGTCACCCCAGGCCTACAGAATCAGAATCTCTGGGTTGTTTGTTTGTTTGTTTGTTTGTTTTGAGACAGAGTTTCACTCTTGTTGCCCAGGCTGGAGTGCAATGGCACAATCTCTGCTCACCGCAACCTCCACCTCCCAGGTTCAAGCGATTCTCCTGCCTCAGCCTCCCAAGTAGCTCAGATTACAGGCATGCGCCACCATGCCTGGCTAATTTTTGTATTTTTAGTAGAGACGGGGTTTCTCCATGTTGGTCACGCTGGTCTCAAACTCCCAACCTCAGGTGATCCACCCACTTCGGCCTCCCAAAGTGCTGGGATTACAGGTGTGAGCCACTGCACCCGGCCCAGAATCTCTGGGGGTATTTTAACTCTCCACCTGATTCTTATTCATGCTAAACTTCTCCAACACTGCTAATAACAAAAAGAAAAAAGCATCAATATTTGGCTTCAAAAATCCTAAGATGAAAATGTAATTCTGTCCCTTACTAATACTCTAACATTGGATTCATTGCACAATTTGTCTAGGCCTCAGCTTCCTTGTATATAAAGCAGACAAATCCATGCCTGCTCATTTTAACTAAGAGAGTTGCTTTAAAAAATTTAAATATCAAATATGATGGCAAATGTTAAAGGAATGAGGTGACTGTAAACCTCTTGACAAATGTGGGTTTTTATTATTGTGAACATAAGCCCCCAAGCCCATCCACTCTCAGGCATTTGTGCTTTTCTGTACCCTCTACCCCCACCCCCTCATCCCCTACAACTACCACCAATGCTATTAGGCTGGTAAAGACTTGCCCACGGAAAGCTTACAAGTGAGTCTGATCTGGTTTTGTTCAATTTGGCACAGAGCCTTGGCATTGCAGACTGCAGCTGGTGTAGTGCTGTCATGATATATATGATACCTGTCCTCGCTTTGGCAGGCAAGACTCTTGCCACCAAGCATTTCAGACTAGGATAATGGCACAACAGAGATGCTTGTGACACTTAGCCCAGAACACTTCCATCACTCTTTCTATCCCAAAGTATTTGTTATGTTTTATGCAAACAATACATGTTTGCTTGGTGTATGCAGTGGAGAGGACATTGGATTTGGAGTCAAAAGAAAAGGGTTCCAGCCCCCAAGTTCACTAAATGACCCAGAGAGTTCACATTACCATTCTGAGTTTGCCTTTGCTATCTACTTCCTAAGTGGGTGAGAGTTATGGAAAATAACATACATGAAAGCTCTTTGTAAAAAATAAAGCACCACGAAAGAGAATAGAACATTGTTATCATAATCCAGTTCCTCAGTAGGTCAGTCACTCAATAAACAGCTGACAAATATTTACTGAACCCACAAAGTACCTGGCTCTGTGCCAGGCTCTGGGACACAGCAGTAAATGACAGAATAAAACCACACCGCATGTGACAACTTATATTCTAACAGAAGAACAGAGAAAACCAACAGCAGCAAAAGTAAAATATGTAGTCTGTCCAATGGTAATAAGTGCTTTAGAGAACAATAAAGAAGAGGAAGCTGGAATGTAGGAGGAAGGGGATTATAAGGTCAGAAAGGGTAGCTAGGAAAGGCACTGCCGAGAAGGTGCATTTAACCAAAGACCGAAGGAAGGGATCGAGTCCGCCTCAGTGTCCCAAGCTCAAATCATGCTCAGAACATGTTCAGACCAGTTCTAACTCTGTTTGGCCTTCTGGATCTGTGGTCCAGAATACTTGCAGAATTGTCCTTATTTCTAGCCTTTTGTGCCATATGTGGGATAATTCGCTGAATATCATCCGTGCCATGGATAACTCATACAAAGGCACAAACCCAAGCCATGTGAATGGCCTATTTGAAAACTTTTTTTTTTTTTACTGAGGCATCTGGGACAGTAGCTGTTGAATGAACTCCTCTTCTACCAACGCCAGAATCCAGTGACGTTTCACCAGTATGAAGATGGGAACCACATGCTATACTTATAAACTAGAGATAAACTTCATATCCTTCTTATTTTTATCATTAACATTACTGTTTTGATTCTATCATTCACTCCTATTTGCTGAGCATCTATTATGGGCTTAGTATTTTGCAGCTATAATGAGAAGAGGAATTATTTTTTTAAAAAATGACTATAGCACTCTCACATTGTAGAGGGACAGGGTTCATATTTAGATATCTAGGTGAATTTTTCATTTCTGCAAAGGTGGACTCCAGAACCTAGTGTGAAATGGGAATATTGAGTATGCTATGTAATCAAGTAAGAGAATGTTTTTATTTTCCAGTGGCAGATGTGGGGGTTGGGGTTCAGGGAACCCGGAAATAGAAGGATCTAAGAGAAGGTGACAGGGACTATGGGGGCAGGTCCCAAGAGATGGAGGGCAGCCAGAGTTGAAAAAGCAGGAGAGTAATGAGAATTTCCTGGCACCAGAATGGGCAAGAAGTTTAGGAACAGTAAAAACTAACATTTTATTTTAAACGTATTTTCTATTCCATGCTGTAGCTCTCCTCCATCATCAAAACCCTCAGTAAAATCTGCTGTGTACAACAACTTTCCTATTGTCTTTAGGGAATGAAGGAGAATGGAGCTAGATCTGTAACAGGAGCTACAGAAAACAAGATGGCAAACAAGGTCCCAGCAGAACCCAGGTTGAAAACAAGAGAACCAGGCAAATGTGAGCACCCACCAGACCCACCCACAGAGAATCCTAGGGACTGAAGTCATTTTATGTTTGCCTTCAACTTAAGATAAGTCCCAGATAATTGGAGGATGTGGAGACCAGGATGCCTCATTGCACAACTCCAGGAGGCACATTACAGTAGGTGTGCAAGAGGGCATGACACTCAAGTTACAAACACATCATTTCATTTAATCTTCACAACACTCCTGGAAGAAAGGCATTATTATCCTTGTCTTACAGATAAAGAAACTGAGACTCCAAGAATATGTCCTATGTCAAAGTCATTATGTGTCTAACAATTAGGGGGAATCAGTGTTAAGACTCAGTTCGTTCCAACCTCAAAATCCATTCCAATTTGTATATGACCTATTTCTATGAAGCGGTGAATGCAAGCGGGTGCCCCACAGACAGTGCTTCCCACAGTCTCTTCCCTCTTCTCTAAGATCCTCATGGTTCTAGGTTCCCCACAACTCAATCTCCATATCTGCCACTAGAAAATGGAAACATTATTTTATTTTATTTTATTTTATTTTATTTTATTTTATTTTATTTTATTTTATGGCATATTCAATACTTCCATTTCACACTAGGTTCTGGAGTCCACCTTTGCAGAAACAAATGTAGTTCTGCGACTTCAGAACTATACTTCTCCACCTCAATTCAGGCAGCAAGAATCTACAGAAACTTAAAAGGACCCCAAAATCCAGTAATTCTGAAACACCACATCATAGCTTACCCAAAAACTTTGCCTGTTTTTTATTCAGACCTATGTGCATGCAAATATATACACATAGGTCTGAATAAAAAACAGGCAAAGTTAAGCAGACGTGTAGAGGAGTTCATAAGTGAAGGGAAATTATGGTGCATTAAATACTCTGCTTGCTTCTTTGGCCTTAGTCTCAAATCCAAACCCCGCTCCATTTTAAATATATAATTCGGTTTCCTAACACAACTCCAAAAGATCGTTGTACTCTCCTGTTTCCCTTTCCCCTATGAAAGCTACAAATGCAATCAATTTAAATTATCACCAAGGCTGTAGACTGACTGTAGCCAATCAACTGTCAGCACCAGAGGAGTCCTGAAAGCAAGTCTTATTTCCCTGGAGCTTTTCCACCTTCTCCATTATCTTCTTCTCTCCCCAATAACATCCTCAATATCTTCCATTCTGCTTGCAGTCAGTGCATGTGCTCCAGGCATCAAATACTAGCCTTCTTGACATTTTCATTTTCATGTTTATATCTTCATTTCCATTCAGTCCTTAGACCCCTCTCTATGCGACTCAACCTTCAATCAGGACAAATGTTTCTTTGCTTCTTTGATGCTGTGAGTCCAGTGGAAATCAAGTGGCTGCAAACAAGTGTTCTATGGCTTGTCACTCTGACCAACCAACAAAGAATTTAGGCTTGTGACAAGTTGATTTGTTAAGATAAATCAAATCCCACCATGTGCTGGAGTACTCGCTCTGAAGGACTCATTGTCATTGGTTCCAGAGAAGCTTGTCCAGGCTTTAGTCATGATCTAAAGGACTCTTCATCAAGCAAAGACAGAGGATGCTGTTAGTGGAAACTGAGAAGGTGGATACATCCTTCCTCTTGCTAGGCTAGCTCTGTTATTCTTAGACCACTCAAATAAAAGTACCAGATCTTATATAAGCCCTGATGCCTCTTCTCTGGAGGGAAATCTGTTTTTGATCATTCACGTTTCCCCAATTAAAATTTGCAATAAAAACAAGCAAGTGGAAGGAGGAGAAAAGAACGCTTTTCTTTTCACACAATGCTGTTGACAATCTAGTTATTTCTCTGCTATAATAATCCAAGCCATGATGTATCTCCTACATCATGATGGCATTACTGCAAGGCCCCTCACCTTGATCACCTGCATAGATCTTTTCTATTTTATTTCAAGTTGACAGGAAAGTCATTATACCACTTCTTTAAAGAAGCTGCATAATGAAAAATACACGAAGCACTTTGGAAGCTGAAAAAGTTTCTGTCTCCAAAATTTACTGGCCCTCTCTTCTGTGGACTGCAAGTATCCCAGAGCTAATCAGAAGTCATGAGGAGTTGATCTGTTAGAAACCAAACTACTTAAGGCAAAAAGGAAATATATTGGTTCATGATAGTGAAAAGCCTAAGGTAGCTCTAGACTGGCAAGACTGGATTCAGGTGTTCCAACACTGCTGTCAGAAAGCTATCTCTCTCCAATTCCATCTCACCACTGCACAGTGAGAAGGCTGCCAAGAGCTCCACATCCATTTTCATCATCTCATAAAGCCTACTGGAAAGACAGCCTCTTCCGAGAAGTTCCAAAGAAAATCTTAGGATTGTGTGTCATTGCCATAGCTTGAGGAGGTGAAATGGCTAGACTGGCGCTCATTCAGGAGCTGACAGTGAGGTTGTAGACTGAATCACATCAGCTGCAAATCACAGAGAAATGTTCCCAAATGTAATCGAGTTGTTGTTACCAGAAAATGAGTGAACAAGTACTGGGCAAACAAAGACATAAATGAAGGTGGACAACTGGCCAGCCAACAGGCACTGGCTCATTTCCAGTGGACCCTAGAATTCGTCAAGTGTTCCATGCTCGGTGTTTCAGAGGCTCTGCAGAACCAGATTGCTAAAGAGAGGAAGGAAACAGTGTACACTACCAGCTGTGATAGAAAAGAATGGCGTCTTTTGTTGAGGAGCAAAATTGCACACCCAGCCCCAAACCCCACCTCCATTCCACTGCCTTTTCTCCTCTTCCCTCCCTCCAGTCCACTCTCCAGCTCACCCTCATTCATCCCAAAGCTGCCAAGTCAGGGCTTTTTTTGTTGCTCTTTTCTTTTTCATTCCAATTTGTCCTTGAAAATCATCTAAATCTACATTCTTTTAAAGTAAGTAGCCTCTTATGGATGACTGCTGGTGAGTTCAGCTATACCGATAACTAACAGAATTTTATATTCCCAAGTATAAAACAATACACATCTGAAACCAGGCATGTCAGAGTAAAGTTTTACATGCAGCAACACCAGAGCAAGGATCAAGAATCAATGGGATAAGCCAGATTTCTAACTGTATAAAATTGGAAGAAGCAGGAAAAAAACGCAGCAATTTGCTTCAGATGCTATATCTCCTTAAAGAGGACCCTAGATCTGACACTCCCTGGAGGATGATCCCAATGGCCTCCTGTGTTGGATACAAAAGAATCAGAATGTTCCTTCCTTCAAGGAAGGCAATCATATACTTGTTGAATTGTTACTAAGAAGGTCCAAACCCTAAATGACAAAAAATAGAGTTGGCTATTATGGTGAAGATTCTAGCTACTACAGCCAGTTAAAGAAGGAAGCTATATCATAGGACTACTCAAAGTTATTCAGGAAGGTCTGTCTCACAATATGGGACAAATGTCAGTGTTATTAGTTATATCTGATAGGATTCTTTGAGGACAAACTACTGAAATCCACACTGGTTAACTTAACCATAAAGGGGGTTATCAAAAAAGCTACAGTGTGGCCCACAGAATTGAAAGAATAGCTAAAGAATGAATGAACGTAACAAGGGCAAGACCTCTCCAGGGATCAAGGCTGCAGCAGAAAATTGATATTCTAGCAGGGTGCAGCTTTTCCATCCAGATATTACTGCTCAAGAGTTTAGTGCCCCAGAAAAGAAACTGATTGGCCCAGACTGGGTCACATGGCACTACCTGGTTGTCAGGGGTGGTAGTATGTGGGGTGTGGAGAAGAAGACACTTAGACACCTTGATTGACTATTCAACCAAGGCTGCACCTGATATGGAGAAGGGATTCCAAATGATACTGGAGTACTATTACTTGAATAAAAGGGCAATGGTGCTCAATAGAGAAGGAAAGAAGAGGGAAGGAAAGACGCGAAGA
Source organism: Pan troglodytes (assembly GCF_028858775.2). Taxonomy (NCBI): domain Eukaryota; kingdom Metazoa; phylum Chordata; class Mammalia; order Primates; family Hominidae; genus Pan; species Pan troglodytes. The sequence goes on from NC_072398.2 coordinate 135,828,098, forward strand.
AGGAAAGAAGGGAGGAAAGAAGGAAGGAAGGAAGGAAGGCGGGCAGGCAGGCAGGGAGGGAGGGAGGGAGGGAAGGAGGGAGGAGAAATGGGAAAAAAGAAGAAAAAAGAAAAAAAGGAGAGAGGGAGGAAGAGAAGAAGCAGGGAGAGACGACAAGGATGGGAGGAAAGGAAGGAAATTACTTAACCTCTCTATATTTTAGTTTCTTTTCTATAAAATGGATGTAATTACTGCATCTACTTCCTAGAAGTGTTATGAATACCATGTAAAGCCCTTAGCACAGGGTCTGGAACATAGGAAATGCTCAATAATTTTAGGCATTTATCCTAGATGGGAAGCCACAGAAGGGACACTTGTCGAAAAGAAACAAACTACGTGCTGCTCTGAAATAATTGCCAAATTATTTGTTTATTATGAACTTACTGAAAATCATCAAATGATTAATTATCCAAGATATACAGCGGAGCAATAGAAAGAGATACATAGTGCAGTGTGTCTCCAAACCGGAGAAACTCAAGAGCATCATGGCATATAAGAAACGTAAGTTGATAGAGTTGTCTACCCATGAAAGTGGGGTTGTTATCTGAGTTTTCACCAAGTACTTTAATGCATTGGTGAGTACTTAGTCCAGGGAGAAAGTCCTAGATGACAGACATCCCTGACATATCCAAAGAATAGCTGCACATTTAATCCCTCAGCCTCCTTGCATTACCCATTAACATGCCTGCTCTGCTACACCAGCACAAGGTTCTAAGTCTGTCACACTTGGCTTCTGTTTAAGTCTGTTTGGAGTGATGACAATCAGGGTCCCATACTGGCTGGCAATCCCTTCCACACAGCTGCACTAAAGGAAACCTCCAACAGAGTAGGAGCGTTATTAGAGGTGAACCAGCCTTCAGTTTGCTCTTTTGTTAGGTCCCAATTAGGCACAGGCAAGAGTCAATTATGATGGTGTGGGGAAGAGAAATATTTCAGGTAAGAACTCCAAATTACATATAACCTCCACTGAGGCAAGCTGACCTTCTAGGAACAGTGTTGCTGTGCTGGTACCTCAGCCACGCAGACTGTCAACTAGCCAGTCCATCCTATGCACAAACCTATGCATCTGATGACCATTTCTCAGTAAACAAGTGTACTGATGACCATTTCTCAGTAAATAAGTGTATTATTGAAAATGGAGAACTGGGTTGAGGTGAAATGAGAAAGGGGGAGTCATCCCCATCAGCCTGCTATGTTTCCATCACTGGTATTGGCTGTTCTGTTCCATCCTAAAGGGGAACTGCTCTCTTCCACATCATCATGTCATTTTTATTATGCCAGCAAATGATAAGGCAAAAACCCATCATCACAGACCAGCCTGTGAAAAACTAACTAACAATATGAAGTTGAAAATGAAGAAGAAAGTCTTGCATTTCCTTTCACCTGTAGGGGAAAAAAATGAAGCCCAAGGCAAGCTCCTCACCATTCAGCAGTCCATCTTACTTTAAAATATACGCATGCAGACTGAACAGGAAGATTTCTGCTATGCACGGCAATTGTTCCATTTTCTGTATTTCATAACCTGCAATTTTGAAGCCATGCTTGGTACACACGCTTGTAAAATAGTCATATCAGATAAAAGCAGAGGGATGCTAAACTACTGGAAAATAAATCAAATTCTCAGCAAGCCGTTATATCCATCATGTTGCAGCAAGCGCACGTATAGTTTAAGCTGTGCGCGCACAGTCTATCCATTGTAATGATTTGGGGTCAGGATCCTGCCACAAGCATTTAGCATTCACTAAGAAGTAAACCCAGGAGTGTAGCAGGGAAAAGTGCCGAGCTGTAGCTTTTGGTCCTGGAAGTTGCCCTCGATGTATTTGTTTGAGTATAGCCATTGTATCTAAATAGCAAGGCAGAGAAGAATTAACACATGCATAGAACGTGACTATTTACAAGGAGCTTGCATGAGCATTATCTCACTTGATCCCCAAAAGAAACTCAGAAGATGAATGGAGAAAAGCACTCGCATGTTACAGTAGCACAAAGACATTTGGAAACATCTGTGAAATGTTGAGTAAAAAATCTGAAAACCCATCCACACCCACCCCCATTCAAAACCAGGGTGGGAGTGTTAGAGTGATGTTTCAGCAGTGTCTTGTCCTAGAACCAACATATTCACATTTGACCATAACAAATATTCCATGTCTTTGATTTTTTTCCTCTTAACACAAATATAAGACTAGTTTATTAGACAATTGCACAAGATTTTGTGAAGCCTTATGTAAGCACCAATTATGAAAATTATTCAGAGAGAGAAATCAAAACTTATAAGTACCATTAAGCAAAAGAACTACAGATTACACTGTATACTAATATGGATTATTAAAAATATTTCAAAATGTTCAATGTAAAAAGTAGAAAAATTTAAAAACCACGGATTTTACTTAAAAAAAAATAAAGCTTCAAATTCCATGTCTGAATGTCACAGAAAAGCCAGTTTGTTCACAAGGCTACGTAGTAAGTCTTAACCACATCAATATAGCACTCTCCCAGAAATGAATGTCCAACAATTAGCCTCCAATTCCCTCAAACCTCCACTTCCTTGCAAGATGAATTCTTCCTGATTCTTCTCTTCCTTGCTTGCCAAGACCCCAAATTTGATCATCCAAAGCATTTTCTTTCCCCTGCTTTCCACTCCATAGTATTTGTCCTTCCCCTTTACCATTAATTGAAAACTCAACCCTGGAAACATGCTGTAAACCATGCATTTCACCTCTGGAGACGATCACAGGATTCCATAATCTGGCCCCTGTATTAATCAGCTTGACTGCTACAACAAAATATCATACACTGGGTAGTTTAAACAGCCGACATGTATTTCTCACAGTTCTAGAGGCTGGAAGTCCAAGATTGAGGTGCCAGCATGACTGGGCTCCTGGCAAGGGCTTTCTGCCTTGCAGATGACTGCCTTCTACCTGTGTCCTCATGGCCACAGAGAGGAAGCTCTGGTGTCTCTTTCTTTTCTTACAAGGGCACTAATCCCATCATGGGGAAATCCACCCTTGTGACCCTATCTAAACCTAATTGTTTCCCCAAGGCCCCATATCCAAACACCATCACACTGTGCGTAGAGCTTCAACATATGAGCCTTGAGAGGACAGAATTCAGTCCTTAGCAGCCCCATTTCCAATTCCTGATGTCATCCTCTAAATGGCCTTCAATGCTCTGCAGCAGTTCTTCTACTAATTCCTGTCTTATACTCACTCTCCCAAATTTATATATGAAACCAAAGAATTGCCCTGGCCGTAGCTGACGTTATATAAATATAATGTTACTAATACACTTGTATGAAAGAATAGAACATCAAAAGTCAATGTATTGAAGAGCCCACACAACAAACTCTTTTCATGATTCTGAAAATCCCTTCAGGGGCTTTCCTAAAGTTCCAAAAATTCTCCTATAATTAAAATTGTTTTTCCCCAAACCTAGCATTTAATATAAATAAATATTGACATCCTTGTCTGTTTTTACAATTTTGTTCTTGTTTGCTATTTTAGTAACTGTTTTTCTGTCTACCTTACAATATAAATGTAAAATATTTCAGGTACATTATGGATGAAAAAAATTGTTTAGAAATATAACCATATTCATAGTATTTCTTTGGATAAGTGCTTTCTGAGTTTCAAATGGGCAAGTTTTGAAATAAACTTATAAGAAATAAATAATCTGTAAGTTGGGGACTATTCTATAGGAAGCGTCATATTTTCCCACATAATATTTAAGATTTGAGGCAATATAATTAAATTTAGAAAATATTTTCAAATTTCATAAGGGGAAGGGAAATATATACAAGGATTAGATGATAACAAATGCTAATGTGTAATTACTGATTCTTTATGAAAGTGGAAACTTCGCTGTAATACCAAGCTTCCAAATATGAATTGAAGAATGAACCTGTTCAACTTATTAGAAAAGTTGACACTAGCTCAAAACAACTTTTTAAAAAGTGTGTTATAAGAACAAACTACTAATATTTCTGTAGCATTTTGAACCAAGAAAGATAATCAATCAAAAGGAGAAGTATAACAAACACGCCAGAAAGATCTAGAGATCATGTTCCCTTAAAGCATAGATGTGATCTGGTGGAAAACTTCCAGTTATCAATCTGAAACTGTATGACAATTCCAACAAATTTTACTGTCTTGTAGACCTCCTCTTGCCCAGAGCTAGCCAAGATAAGCCATGGGCTCACCTGTCACATTAACCTTAAGAGACACATCAGGTCCTGCTGAAGAGGATATTCAAATCAATCCACTATTGATTCCTACACCCTGCTCCTTCCAAACCACTGTCAAGTTCTAAGAAACTACTAGAAGATCCAAAGTCATCTTGGGAGGGAGTGCCCTCAGCACTGGTTAACAAGTGATACCCGATCACCATTCACCTAGTCTTTTATTTCTACAAATTTCAACTCCAGTCCTTAGAAAGAAGCAGAACCAGGGGATGAGCACCATGAACTGAGTTTTTCTGAATCCTGATAAATTTTCATTATCCATTTTGAAATCATTTTGCCCCAAACCTCAGGTACATATCAAACTAGGAGACTGAACTGAGAAGGAGACAAATTGAAAGAAAAGGTCTGAGACGCATGGCAGGCAAGAGATGTTTGGACCCTTTCAGCTGCTCCATCCCTTGAAAGCTTTGGCCCCACTGGGCTAGCAGCACTCTTACCTTCCTGGAGAAAAGTGCTTTTGATCCATTATTTTAGAGAATAAGAATATCTCTTGTCATTTCCCTTTTTAAAAAGTTATTTATAAGTTAGTAAATTAATAAGTAGTTTATATAGCAACTTTAGTCAAATGGGTTTCACATCATATAACAAGTCTTTGAATTTTAGAATTTGAGAATTTTTGAATATGTCTTCTTTGCGATTATTGTAGTCAAATGTAAAATATTTTCCCTACACACTGAAAAATATGTCATGTAAATTATGTTAAATGCTTATGGTAAATATCTGCACTGGAAGGAAAAATCTGTTCTCAAAGAAATTAGGGCCTGAAACTTCATACAGATTCAATAAATACATGCCAAATGAATAAAGTGATAGTGTGTATTAATTTGTGCTAAACCTAATGCTACATCTATACATATTTTCTCATTATGATATGATTTTGCTGTGTCCCCACTCAAAATGTCATCTTGGATTTTAATCCCCATAATCCCCACGTGTCAAGAGAGAGACCAGGTGGAGGTAATTGAATCATGAAGACGGTTTCCCCCATGTTGTTCTCATGATAGTGAGTAAGTTCTCACGAGATCTGGTGGTTTTATACGTGTTTGGTAGTTCCTCCTACGTTCCTTCTCCTTCCTGCTGCCTTGTGAATAAGGGGCCTTGCTTCTCCTTTGCCTTTCGCCATGATTGTAAATTTCCTGAGGCTTCCCCAGCCATGCTGAACTGTGAGTCAGTTAAACCTCTTTCCTTTATAAATTACCCACTCTTGGGCAGCTCTTTATAGCGTATGAAAACGGACTAATACAAATCATTTGGGTGCTGTTCTTATTTTATGAAGGAGGAAAGAGTTATTTGTCCAAGGTTACAAAGCTGATCAGTGATGTCACAAAAACTCAAGAAGAAACTATATGTAGTTGGGATGTCAACACAAGACCAATGTCCAGGAACATAGGTTCTAGCTCTGGCCAGGCCACCAGTTTTCTATAATCTTGAATATGATTCTTGATTTTTCTTATCCTCACTTTCTTTATCTAAGGTTCTCTTCCAGTTCTAAAATTCTCTAATTCTATAAATTTATGCCATCTTGCACCTGCATTTCAGTTAAAGATCCTTTCAGACAAGTGGCTGGATGAAATCCTCCCAGATGTGGTGTAAAACCACACAGTTCTTCTATCGTGCAACACTCTCGTATTAGTCATGCCTTGAGTGCACTACCTCGATTTTCTAATCCATGCAAGTGCTTAATTTGTTGTATGTAATTTGTTCTCTTTCAAGTTAATATCCCTGTATTATAAAAATCAATAAACACACATTGAAAATAATTACAAAGATATAAACCTCTTACTTTGCAAAAATACGTTGTAATGCATGCATTTTTCTACTCAGCAACATTTACTACGTGTTAAAAATGATGCTCTGTGCAATCTTAGGCAGGAGAAAATGTTTCCTAGAGAAATTTCAAACATCTACATGAAAAAAAGAGAATACGCATAATCAACATAACGATCTCAAGAATGGAATCGACAGAAATAAAATCACCTCCTTTGGTTCTTCTGGGAAAATAGCTAGTTAAAGATAAAATCAATGATAGCAAGAGGGGTGGCTTTGTTAGCCAGCATCAACTAACTGCTGTTCAGTGGGTGCATTTGTTTATGGCTTTATTACTAAAGCAATGCAGGATCAATAAAATTGTTTGAGGGCCTTGAATTTCTTACTCTATATAACTACTGATGCCAACCCAGGGTGGACTAGTAAGGTGGGCAGTTTGGCAAAACAGGCCCATTTAACTGGAGCTTTTCTCACAGGCTCTGACCACTGCCTCTAAGGAGACCTTAAAGTAAGACCCCAGGGGATTCAGGCATCCACGTTACAAATTGTACTTCATGAGACACTCATTCAGGTCAATTAACTGTGAGAAATATTGCATATCTACCCTTTTCTGAATATGTACAAAGCAGATGAGCTTATTAAAGTCTTTAAGAAGTCCTTTGTAAAGATACATGCTTAAATTTGTTTATATCACATTCTCCGAATCCATTGCCCATAGGACCCCTCTTATCCAATATCTATTAACACCTGACAAAGTATTCCAGGGAACATGTTCTCTTTAGCCACTGCTAGGGCTACTGATTTCATAAGATGAAGACTGAACAAGAGAAAGGAGCAAAGGGACTACCATTCATGGATCACTTACAAGGGGCCTCACTTTGCTCTCAGGGTTTTGAATGCACAATTTCATATAATCCTCACAATAATCCTGTGAAATAATATCATATTATCTTCATTTGACAGTTAAGGGAACTGAAAATATATGTGAAATTGACTGGGAAAAAGTACTTACAATTAAGTGAAAAAAAATCAGATTATAAATATGTTTATAAATATATGCATATATCTATTATATATAGTCTAAATATTGTTAACTAGCAGCCTGTAGGGATTTTTAATTAAAAGACATTGGTTTCCCACATTTAAAACTGAGGAAGTTTCCAATATTTTTAAAAACCAGAAGCTTTAGCAATGAGGGGACCCTTCTTTTGGGGAACTTCCTTCTAATGCTAAACAGTAGCTGTCTCTTTAAGTGAGGTTTGAGATCTCCACTTGCCCAAATACCATCTGGCTCGCTTAACCCACACATGCCAGCTGTCTAGTCCACACAAACATTCAGGTGTCTGGTCTAAATAGAGATATGCCAAAATGCTCTAAGAAAAGCACTGTGGTTTGGCCCTAGGTTACAGCACATCAGAACAGCTCCTACCCTAACAGAGCTCAGACTATAGCAGGAAATACAGACAATTCCGCAAGCAATTTCATAATTGCTTGGAAAGTATTAAGTTGTAAAGTATTGAAAAAATGAAGGAATAACTTAGGAGCTCAGAATGGGAGCACCCAAAGAAAGTGATTTTTGAGCAGAGACTTGAAAAATTAGTAAGAATTGTCTAGGAAAACAAAGCGGGTAAAGAGTATTATAGGAGGTAAAGAGTATTGTCGATGGACCCCACAAATAAACCTTTTTTGAGCACTGTTACACATATGGAGTAAATGCAACCTTTACAAGCTTGTAATCATTTGGAGAGACAAGACAACAGGCCATCAGAAAGAGGGCACACAATGTCGTTGATGAGTGTGAGGGTTCATAATTTCAACTTGGGACTTTGGCAAGGAGGTCTGCCACAGCAAAGTCACTCAGATCATCAAGAAAAAGGCTGAGAAAACAATATAATATGATAATAAGAGCAGACTGTCCCAAATGCACAGCAAATTCTGGTTCCCCTCACTCATGGCATTCTCGTGACTGAGGAAGTATGAGTGCCCAAGGCTCATACCCCCCAGGGAGCACAGCCACAAGGTGAGCTTGCGGACGCAGAATGTGTTCAGCGAGCATGAGTGTGGGAAGTCACAGAGCCCACAGCAACGAAGGTCGGCCAGGGAGGTTTGATATATTAGCGAGTGATGTATCCGTCACACTACAGCTTCTGAGAAGTTGGATCACCTGATCTTTCGGTCATGTCGGGACTTATCTTCCCAACCAAAAAGAAAGTTTGAATCCTTTTGATTTATGACCACTTAAAACATTGCAAGAAACATGCCTGGCCGTTTATGTTATTGTCTCACTTAATCTAATCACAAAATAGATCATTAGGCAGAAATTAGTATCCCATGTTATAAAAGAAGTAACTGAGGCTCAGTGGTTATACATCTTGCTGAATGTGCCATGGCAGTAGTAAGTGGCAGAACCAGACTGAACTTAGGCATTCCAAACCCAAAGCTCATACCCTTAGTCAGTGTTTTGCAAACTGTAGATACAGACCCATTACTTAATAATAAAACATCTATTGAGTGGCTTACAATATAAGAATTTGTGAGTGAAAAAGTAAGATAAAACAGATGAAATATTGTGTTTCACACATAATAACACTAAGTTCACTTGACCCTTGAAAAATATGGGTTTGATCCATGTGGGTCCACTTACACGCAGACTTTTTTCAATAAATATATTGGAAATTTTGGGGGAGATTTGCTCCAATTTGGAAAAACTTACAGATGAACTATGTAGCCAAGAAATATTTTTTAAATTAAGAAAAAGTTAAGCATGTAACAAGCAAATAAAATATATGTAGATACTAGCCTATTTTATCAAATACTACCATAAAACATACACAAATCTATTATAAAAAGTTAAACATTTGTCAAAATTTACAAGATTTCATGACCAAGAACCCAAAAGCAAATGCACCACAAACAAAGATAAATAGATGGGACTTAATTAAACTAAATGGCTTCTGCCCAGCAAAAGAAACACAGCAAGCACCTAAGTTAAAATCAGATTTATTTCTCAAAATCACTACATGCCCAGTGTTCTAACTCACACTCACTCAGGACACCTGGCTGATGGAGGCTCTGCCTTGAAAAGCACTTTTACAATCAATATGGTACTGAGGAAGACACACAGAGAATAATACATAGTCTCTTAAAGCTTCCACATTGATATGACACATGTCACTTATATTTTATTAAGCAAAGCAAGCAATGTGGTCACATCTAATTTCAAAAGTATAGCAAGTACCACTGTTCCATGTGTCTGGAAAGCAGAAACCTGGAAGTATTGGTCAAACAGCACTGTATTAGTCCATTTTCACATTGTTGATAAAGACATACCTGAGACTGGGTAATTTGTTTTAAAACAAGAGGTTTAATGGACTCACAGTTCCACATAGCTGGGGAGGCACCTCCATCATGGCGGAGAGTGAAAGGCACGTCTTACATGGTGACAGGCAAGAGAAGGAATGAGAACCAAGCAATAGGGGTTTCCCCTTATAAAACCATCAGATCTTGTGAGACTTATTCACTACCACGAGAACAGTATAGGGGAAACCACCCCCATGATTCAATTATCTCCCACCAGGTCCCTCCCACAACATGTGAGAATTATGGGAGCTACAATTCAGGATGAGATTTGGGTGGGGGCACAGCAAACCATATTAAACACTAATGACCATCATAGGAATCACTATCATGTAGGCAATAGTTGAGGCCATGAAGATGAATTAGATCTTATTCTATTCCCAGAGAAGAAAATGCCAACACATGTTTTAATAATATGGTACCTATACTCATATTTCCAAATGTCCTACGAGTAGTTTAAATACAAAATATCCTAAACCAAACTATTTATCCTCCCTACAAAAATGAGTTCCCTGTACTCATTTGGATATAATTTTGATTAATATCATCTCTATTCACTCAACTGCCCAGGTGAATCACTTTGGATTCATCTTTAACTCCTCCTTGGCCTTCACCGGCAGACCTCATCAATCACAGCTCTGTCCACCCAGTAAACAGCTCATGAATCCATCCTTACTTCTTCATTTCCACTCTCACTACCTTGGTACCAGCCCACATCATCTCAACCAATGCCAACTATCCTAAATAAGGCTGTACTGCTTTTATATAATTAACAAACTTGGAGATATGTCTTATGAAAATTGGTTGTTATTGTGCCATAAATAGTTTCTATAATCTTTTTCTTAGTATCTTCTTGAGATTTGGCAAATATCTGTTCTTGAAAATGCCTCCTATATTGGAAAAAATCCAGGTATAGTGATTGAAGAGGAAGAAAATATTTAGAGAACTCTTGAGAAGAAAAAACAGGAAAAGAGGGGCAAGAAGAGTCAAGGATACTTATATGACTGCCCTGTCTCATGAGAATAGTCACCTTTCAAAGTTCTCTCTGCCGCTAACTTAGAGGGTTTATAGTTTTATTTTAAAGAGAGAAGCTGATTCCTTGTAGAAAATCTTTTATAGTGCTGTAGGAGTTGAAATCACAAGTCTGAATAGAATCTCCAAGGAAGATAATGAAGAAAAAAAAAAACAGAAAGATGAGGAGTAAACTTGGAAGTGTGATGTACTGATGAGGGAGGAATAAGAAGAAAGCAGAGCCAGAGCAGGGCAGGAAAGGAACAGACAGAAAGGTGGGAGAAGCAGGACAGTGAGGTGTGTGTTACAAGAAGGGTAATCGGCAGAGCTAAATGCAGGTGCAGTCCTGAAGAACGAGCAGCTCTAAAGCTTTTGATTCGGTCATTGGGTGGTTGCATCCTTGAAGTCAACATTTACAATTGGAGGATGGGGTGCTGGGATACAGGCAGCAAGGAATAAGTGGATGGTCCCATGGCAGCAAAGGTAGCATACTCCGCCAAAAGTTTGGTAGTGTGTTAGGAAAGAACAACAGCTCTATGAGGCAACAAGTTCTAAAAAAGATGTCTTCAAAGGCAAGGAATACAAGTGGCATATGTTTCATGAAGGGGAAAGAAAGAGAAAAGGGATGAGAATGAAAATGGCAGAGAGAAAGAAAATACTAATGAAAAAAGATTCATTTCCTCTCATCTAGACATTCTCCCCATCTACAACATAACTCATTGGTATGACAGCAGCTAAGGATGGGTAAAATCATACTTTTATCATTTCATTTTTTTCTGCCATAGCCCTTTAAATGTTTCCATTACTTCACTTAAAATTATTGCATATAATAACTTCAAAAAGAAACCAGTTCACAATAACAAGAAAGATCTATTAAGTGAAATTTTGGAAAAGATTCCAAACCTCCTCCTATCCCACCTCAAAAAATTCTACTCTTTTATTAAGAGTAGAGTTGTGTACTATTAATGATAATAATAGTATCAGTTTATACTATTAATGATAATAATAGCAGTTAACATTTATTCTTATTATATATCAAAACGTCTGCTAATTCTTAACACAAACTTATGAAGCAGGTGTTACTAGATGAGAAATCTGAGACTACCACCCCATGTTTTCTTCTAGTACTTTCATAACTTCCTTTTTTAGCTTAATTCATTGAACCCTTTGGAATGTACTCCAAATAATTGTTGAGAAGAAAATCTAACTATGTTTTTCAAATATCTACACAGGTGGTCCAAAACTAATTCCAAAACTAATTTTTGAATAGTCCATTTGTACCACGTACTAAAAGCCCATATGTATTTAGAGCTATTTCTGTGTATACCTGATTGTTTCTAGATTTTTAAATTTTGTTTAATTGATCTGTCTCCATTCATTTACCTACAACACTGTTTTATCTACTTAAGTTTTAAAATATGTTTTGATATATGGTAATGCTTTTCTCATTTCCTTACCATCATTATCAATATTGTTCTTGTTCTGAGTTTTGTTAGTCTTTATTTTTCATGTGAACTTTTTTTTTTTTTTTTGAGTGAAGGTCTCACTCTGTCACGCAGGTTGGAGTGCAATGGCATAATCTCGGCTCACTGCAGCCTCTGCTTTCCAGGTTCAAGCAATTCTCCAGCCTCAGCCTTCCAAGTAGCCGGGACTTTAGGTGCGAGCCATTAACATCTGGCTAATTTCTGTATTTTTTGTAGAGACGGGGTTTTGCCATGTTGCCCAGGCTGGTCTCAAACTCCTAGGCTCAAAGGGATCTGTCCACTTTGGCCTCCCAAAGTGCAGGGATTACAGGCGTGAGCCACTGCACCAGGCCTGAACTTTATAATTGAATTGTCTAGTTTCAAAAAACAAATTCTTATTTTTTTGCAATTAACTTAGAAAAAAATTGACATCTTTATGATTATTTCTATCTATCTGCTCAAGGTTTTTCAATATACTTATTGGCATTTCATGGAAGTGTTTTAAAGTTTATTTTGCTATTTTTTAACAGGTCTCTCACATTTCTTCTAGCATGTACTCTTAGGCATTTCAGTATTTTGGGTTGCTACTGTAAATAGCATATCTTCTCTTATTCTATCTATAAGCTATTAATTTATTTGTATTAATTTCTTCTCATTAATTACCAAATTTTTTCATTGTAATGTTTTTTCAACTAATTCCCTTGGGAATTCCAGGTAAAACCTCACATTATCTACAAATAATATTAATTTTATTCCCTCCTTTTCACATATCTGCTTTGGCTCATACTTAAATAATGTAAAATAATATCAGTGATAATGGACATCCATAACATTTTTTTTCCCTTTAAAAGGAATGTCTCTATTGTGTGCCATTAAGCTTGATTCTGGCTTTTCTACTGAGCCCTATCATATTAAGGAAAATTCATCTATTTCTATTTTATTAAATACATAGATATTAATAACTGCTTTTTTAGACTATAATTTAGATCCCTTAGCATGGTGGCAGATCCAAAACATGGTCACAAATTATTTGACAAATTATTTGTCCCCTAGAGAAGTAAGATCTTTGCCACCTCTCCTGAATCTCTGCCAGCCTGTGACTACTTCAACCAATAGAGCACAGGTACAGTGTTGCTATGTGATTCTGAGGCTAGGTCTGGTCTGAATGTTTTTGTCCCCTTTAAATTTATATGTTAAAATCCTAGCCCCCAAAGTGATGATATTAGGAGATGGGGCCTCTGGAAGATAATTAGGTCATGAGGACAGAGCCCTCAGGAATGGAACTAGTAACCTTTTAAAAGAGGCCCTAGAAAGCTAGCTAGCCCCTTCCACCATATGAGAACACAGTAGGAAAGTGCCATCTCAGAAACAGAAAGTAGGCCCTCATCCGACATCAAATCTGCCAGCACCTTGATCTGGGGCTTCCCAGCCTTCAGAACTGTGAGAAGTCAATTTCTGTTGTTTATGGCCAGCCAGTTTACGTATTGTGTTATAGTAACCTGAATATACTAAGACTGAAATTTGGCATTGAGAAAATGGATATGGGGCGCTGCAACAAATAACTAAAATATAGAAGTGGCTTGGGAGGCCATGGAGGGCGGATCATGAGGTCAAGAGATCGAGACAATCCTGGCCAACATTGTGAAACCCCGTCTCTACTAAAAATACAAAAATTAGCCTGGTGTGGTGGCGCATGCCAGTAGTCCCAGCTACTCAGGAGGCTGAGGCAGGAGAATCACTTGAACCCAGGAGGCGGAGGTTGCAGTGAGGCAGGATCATGCCACTGCACTCCAGCCTGGGCAACAGAGTAAGACTGTATCAAAAAAAAAAAAAAAAAAAGAAGTGGCTTTGAAACTGGGTAAAGGGTAGAGGCTGGAAACATTTTGAGGTGCATGCAAGAAAACGCCTCATTGCCATGAACAGACTATTAGTGGCAATTCTATGAGGGCCCAGAAAGCAAAGAGGAGAGCTGTAGAGAAAGCCTCAGTCTTCTTAGGGAACACTTGAGTAACCCTGAACAGAATGTTGCTGGAAACATAAACGGTAAGATCCTTCTGATAAGGTCTCAGCTGGAAATGAGGAACATGTTTTTGGACAATGAAGGAAAGGTCACCCTTGTTATAAAGTGCTAAAGAACTTGACTGAATTGTGTTCATGTCCTAGTGTTTTCTGAAGGTAGAACTTGTGAGACTAATCTCCTTATCAGATGATTGTTTGGTCACACCTTTGGTGTTCTCGCTCACTATTCTATCTTATTCTTTACAATATGATAGGCTGAGAATACTTCAAATCTTTAGCTTTTTGCTTCCCTTTTGATTAATGTTAGGATGGCAGTCTTATGTGTAGTCTTTTGACCCCCACTTGGCCACACAAGAATGGGTATGGAAACTGAAACACTTCCTAACCAAGAGGTAAAGTGCTCACACAGCCTTTGTCAGGCTCATCACATTGTGTGGAAACATATTTTCCTGTTTCATACTCAGTAAGTATTCTTTCGTTCTGTTTCAGCATGTGTGTCCATGGTATGCAGGCCTATCCTCAGCTTTCACTATTTCAGGCTCCACAGAGGAGAGGTCTGTCCTCTGTGGCATAAGAGGGTGTGTTTAGGCAAATGGCCCTGCACTGGCTGCCAGAAGAGACTCACTGACCCTGGGGTATCAATGCACACTATTGAAGCTGACCTTGCTCTATATCTTGTCTATGTAAGTAAAGCATTGCTACATCCAGTGCTTGACTGCACTGTGCTTTCCTTAGCAATTCCTATAGCAAGATGCAAGGGGCAGAAGTGTTTACAGTCCTCCTCTAGGATGCACAGTGTTCTAACATGCACAGTGTTCTTCTCCCCTGGAATTGATAACCCGTACGCAGTGTTCTGTACAGAGTGTTCTGCCCAGTGATTGACAATTCCATCTTTAAATCATTTCTCTCATCTAAAATTTTACTAGAAACAGTCAAGAAGAACCAGGCTATTCCTTCAGCATTTTGATTAAATATTTTCTCAGCCAAATATTCAGTCTTCCAGTGCCTTGATCTTGGACTTCCCAGTCTCTAGAACTATAAGTAATAAGTTTCTTTCTTTTATAAACTACTCCATTTATGGCATTTTGTAATAGCCACACAAATCAACTAAGACTGTGTATTTGTCTGTTCTCACGCTGATAGAAAAAACTGCCCAAGACTGGGTAACTTATGAAGGAAAGAGGTTTAATTGACTCACAGTTCCACATGGCTGGGGAGGCCTCAGGAAACTTATAATCATGGTGGAAGGCACTACTTCACAGGGCATCAGGAGAGAGAATGAGTGCCAGCTGGGGAAATGCCAGATGCTTATAAAACCATCAGATCTTGGCAGGGCACGGTGGCTTACGCCTGCAATCCCAGCGCTTTGGGAGGCTGACGTGGGCAGATCATGAAGTCAGGAGATCAAGACCATCCTGGCCAACATGGTGAAACCCCATCTCTACCAAAAATACAAAAATTAGCCAGGCGTGGTTGCGGGTGCCCATAATCCCAGCTACTCGGGAGGCTGAGGCAGGAGAATTGCTTGAACCCAGGAGGTGGAGATTGCAGTGAGCCAAGATGGTGCCACTGCACTCCAGCCTGGGCGTCAGAGAGAGACTTCGTCTCAAAAAAAAAAAAAAGAAAAAATCAGATCTCATGAGACTCACTGACTATCAAGAGAACAGCATGGGGGAAACTGCCCTCATGATCTGATTATCTCCACCTGTCCCCGCCCTTGATAAGTGGGGGTTATGGGGATTAAAATTCAAGATGAGATTTTGGGTGGGGACACAGCCAAACCATATCCAACAATTATAAAAGGCCATGAAGCTTCCTCCTTGTTCCCTGTGGACATTTGCTGTTGGATTGCCAATGTAAGAAGTCTGGCTGGGCACAGCAGCTCACGCCTGTAATCCCAGCAATTTGGGAGGGCAAGGTGGGTGGATCACTTGAGGCCAGGAGTTCAAGACCAGCTTGCCAACATAGCAAAACCCAATCTCTACTAAAAATACAGAAGCTGGGCATGATGGCACATACCTGTAATCCTAGCTACTTAGGTGGCTGAAGCAGAAGAACAGCTTGAGCCCAGGAGGCAGAGGTTGCAGTGAGCCAAGATCCGCACCACTGCACTCCAACCTGGGTGACAGCGTGAGACTGTCTCAAAACATAAAAATAAAAAAAAAATAAAAAAAAAATAAAAGTCTGACAATCCTGAGGCCAAGATGCTGTGAGGAAGCCCAAGCCACATGAAGAAATCATGCTCAGGGGCTCTGGTTAACAGTCCCAGACGAACCAAGGCTTCAGTCTTCCTAGCCCGTGCACCAGCCATGTGAGTGAAGCATCTACAAGATGTTTCTAGTCATCATCTATTTGTATCTTCCCAAAAGAGGTCTCAGATATTGTGCAGCAGAGACAAGTCATCTCTGCTATACCCTGCCTGAATTCCCACAAAATCTGATAATTTGATAAAATGGTTGTTATTTGCCACTAAGTTTACAACAGTTAGTTTTGAAGCAATTGAAAATCAGAACACATGTAATAAAATGCTTTATTTGTCTCATTTAATGATTTTTGACCTGAATTCTACTTTGTCTGATATTTAGATTGCAATCCTTAATTTCTTTTGTTTGAATTTGCCTCATTTGCCTTTTACAACTTTTCTAAATCATTTTGTTTTAAGTCTTTCTTTGGAATATGGCTGTTAGGTGTTTGTTTAGAATCTAATCTGAAGGTCTTTCTCATGTAATAGTTGAGTCGGGCTCATTCATAATTTTTAATGTGATGGATATATTTTGTTTCAGTTCACTTGCATTATTTTATATTTTTTCTTAAGTTTAGTTTGGTCAACTTTGAGAAGGAAAAAAGAGAGGGAGGGATGGTGTGTCTTTTTGTGTGTACAGTCATTCTGCTCTTTGAGGAAGTTTGTATTTTTATTCTATTGGTTGCATTTATAGTTTTAACTTTTTAAAAAATCCTCAGGTTTTTAAAATTTTTAGATGATAACATCTATTGGTTTCTTACTCTCTCTCTCCTCTCTCTCCTCATCATCTCTCTCTTTCCCCTGTACCACTCAACGATGTATTATCTTTGTCCTTTGAAATAAGCATTTCACTTTTATTACTTCACTTATTAATAAAATAGTTTGATTGTCAGTTTTGCCAATGAGGACTCGGCAAACTTAATCTACCTCCCAACTTCTTTGTCTTTTTCTTTTTTTCATTGTAGTTAGTTGTTCATGTAGGAATGTCATTCCTTGTTGTTTATGTAAGATTTGTATTCTGTTCTGTTACCCTAACTTCCACAGTTGTCTTCGTCTTGGCTGTACTTTCAAATACAGTTAGCTTCATGGTCATAAAAGAATACAGTTGGATTCGTATCTTATATCACATGGAAAAAATAACTTAAAACAGATCAAAGACCTGAGTGTGAGAGCTGAAACCATAAAACTCAGTTAAAAACACAGGGGGAAAGTATCATGACGTTGGCTTGGCAATGATTTTTTGTACGTGACATCAAAAGCACAAACAACAAAAGACAAAATAGATAAATTGGACTACATTAAAATTAAAAATTTCTGTGCATGAAAGAGAACAATCAACAGAGTGAAAAGATAGCCCACAGAATAGGAGAAAATATTTGCAAATCATATATCTGATAAGAGGCTAATATCCAGAATATATAAAGAACTCCTACAACTCAACAACAGCAGGAAAAAAGAAACCCAAATTTAAAATTGGCAAAGGATTTGAATAGACATTTCTTCTAAAAAGATATATAAATAGTCAATACACACATGAAAAGATATTCAACATCACTAATCATTAGGGAAATGCAAATCAAAACCACAATGAGATACCCCCTGGCACCCATCAAGATGGCTACTATCAAAAAAAATAAATAAATAAAAAACAAAAAATAACAAGGGCTAGCATAGCAAGAATGTAGAGAAATTGGAATCCTTCTGCATTTGTTGGTGGAAATGCAAAGTTTTGCAATTGCTGTGGAAAAAAAAACAGTATGGTGATTCCTAAAAAAATTAAAAATAGAACTACCATATGATCCAGCAATTCCACTTCTGGGTATATGCTTGAGTCTTGAAGAGATATTTGTACATCCATGTTTATAGCAGCATTACTCACAGCAGTTGAAAGGTAGAAGGAACCCAAGTGTCCATCAGTGGATAAATGGATAAGCAAAATTGTGGCATATACATACAATCAAATATCATTCAGCCTTAAAAAGGAAAGACATTCTGACACATGCTACAACATGGTTAAATCTGGAGAACATTATGCTAAGTAAAATAACCAAGTCACAAAATGATTCTACTTATATGATGTACCTAGAGTAGTTAAATGTATAGCGGCTGAAAGTAGAATGGTGGTTTCCAGGGGATAGAGAAAGGGGGATGAGGAATTATTGTTTAATATAATCGAGTTTTAATTTTGAAAGATGAAGAGCCCAAGAGATTGGTTGCACAACTACATGAACATACTTAACACTACTGACCTGTACACTTAAAGATGATTAAGATCATAAATTTTTTGTTATGTGTTGCTATGGTTTGACTGTGTCCCACAAAGTTCATATGTTGGGAACTTAATTCCCAGTGCAACAGCATTGAGAAGTGGGATCTTTAAGAGATGAGTAGGTCATGATGGCTCCACCCTCATGAATAAATCATTGTTCTTATCACCGGAGTGGGTTCATGATCACAGGGGTGTGTTATGAAAGTGAGTTTGGCTTCATCTTAGGGAGAGGAACTCACAAGTGTTCTCTCTCTACGTGATACCTTCTGCCATGTGAAGATGCAGCAAGAAGGCCCTGATCAGGTGCAGCCCCTCAGTCTCGGACTGCCCAGCTTCCAGACAGTGAACCAAATAAATTTCTGTTCATTATCAATTACCCAGTCTGAGGTATTCTGCTATAGCAAAACAAAATAGACTAAAACATGTATATTTTACCACAATTAAAAATAAAATTTAAAAAGAGAGAGAAAAAACATATACACTAAAAGAAACTCAAAGACGTAATCAGTTGCAATGTATGGCCTTTATTTGTAGATCTATTTAAACAAATTAACTATTTTTTTATTATTTTTAAAAATTATTTTAAAAATTTTTTTAATTGTGAGGCAATCACAGAAATACAACCACTAACTGGCTATTTTATGGTATTAAAGAATTGCTATCATTTATTTTTAGGTGTGATAATGGTATTGGCATTGTGTTTTAAAAAATATTTTTCTGTAATAGAGATACATACTAAAATGGTTATGGAAAAAATAAAATGAGGGATTATTATCCACTGGAGGATGGGGAGAGAACGACGAGATATAGATGAATCAAGATTGGCCATGCAAACTGTTGAAGCTGTATAATGGGTACTTGAGATTTTATTATACTGTTTTCTCTACTTTTGTATATTTTCATTTTTCTCCTGATAAAAATTCCAGTTCCAGAAAGAAAAATGAAAAGCTCACTGCCAGTTCTTTTGCCACAGTTACACTTGATGGCAGAACTTCTCCCTTGAGTTGCTTATTCACAAAAGGATCCTAGCAACAGAGTTCCCTGAATTCTTCTGTGCACATGGGTAGATATAACATCCTTGACTCACACTTTCTTTCTCTGAGAATTTGAAAGGTACCACTTTTCCACCCTCTAGTGTTGAATATGGCCATGGATATGAAGATGAATTCAGCTGATTGTTTTCCCTTTCCAAGTTACTTCATCCTTTTACTGCCCAAAGAATTCTTCCTTCATTTCTTAGAGTTCAATAATTTCACTAGGGTATTCCTTGTTGATGATGATCTGGGTCACTTTTCCCTGGGACAGACAGTGCCTTTTCAGTGTGTAGAGTCACATACTTTATTATCAGAAGTTTTTCCTGAATCATATCTTTAAACATTTGGGTTTTGTTTCATTGATTGTGTTTCTCATCTACAACTTCAATTGCATGTATCTGGGATCTCCTTTTCTTTTCTCTTATGTTCATTATTTCCATCACTGTGTTTTTATCACATCTCTCTTCTTCATGCTTCTTTCAGTTGTGTCATCATTCTGGAATTACATATTTCCTGAATTTCAGCACATGTTTCATATTTTTCATCGACTACTCACTTCTCCTCTGTGTTCTTGTGTTTCCGCTTTGGGGTCTTCCTTCAAAAGTAATTGCTCAATTATGACCATTCTTGCAGGAGTAAGATGGTATTGCATTATGGTTTTGATTTGCATTTCCTCCATCATTAGTGATGCTCAGCATTTTTTATAATAGATGTTGGCATGGATGCAGTGAAAAGGGAACATTTCTACACTGCTGGTGGGAATGTAAAGCAGCACAAGCACTATGGAAAACAGTGTGGAGATTTCTTAAAGAACTAAACAGTAGATCTACCATTTGATACAGCAATCCCACTACTGGGTATCTACCCAGAGGAAAATAAGTCATTCTACAAAAAAGATACTTGCACATGTATGTTTATAGCAGCACAGTTTGCAATTGCAAAAATATGGAACCAGCCCAAATGCCATATATATATATATATGATGGAATACTACTTAGCCATAAAAAGAAATGAATTAATGACATTCACAGTAACCTGGATGGAACTGGAGATGAGTATTCTAAGTAAAGTAACTCAGGAATGGAAAACCAAGCATCATATGTTCTCACTCATAAATGGGAGCTAAGCTATGAGGATGCAAAGGCAAAAGAATGATACAATGGACTTTGGGGACTTGGGGGAAAGCGTAGGAGAGGGTTGAGGGATAAAAGACTACAAATTGGGTTCAGGGTATACTGCACGGGTGATGGGTACACCAAAATCTCACAAGTCACCACTAAAGAACATACTAATGCAACCAAATACCACCTGTTCCCCAAAAACCTATGGAAATAAAAAATTAAAAATAAATAAATAAACAATGATGTCTCTAAAGTCTTATAAAGCACAGCACAGAGTGGATGATCAATAAATGAATACACTTTTTAAAAAGGAATTGCTCAAGGTAATTGCCTCATTGCATATGTTTTTATTTTAATTCATGGCAAATAGTTAGGACACAATTTTCATCCATTTATGAATGTCCTCCATCTGCTGATTTCGCCACTCTTTTCCACCATTTTTCACATAGGATCTTTTTATCAATGCCCTTTTTTAAAACCTTTTCACCACTGAATGAGTTACATATTCCCAAACAAACTATTTTCAAGAAGTTTTTACTGGGGAGGGGCCAGGTGGCCTTTCAGGCTTCATTCCCCTTCCCGTTGCCCCAGAAATAAACTGCTTCCTTCAAATACAGCTCATCTTTGGTTTCTTTGCTCAGCCCTCTCCTGTATTTCTCAGAGCCAAACCAGGATAGGAACACTTTTGCACCGACCCTGCAAACCTCAATTCCAGAACAACTATGTTAACGTTAGCACTTCAGGTGAGTCCTGCCCCTTCAGGATGAGTATTTTTGCTGGCACTTCCTCCAATTGCCACCCCTGGGCTCTCTTGGTGTTGCCTCCTTCTGTTTCCTCCTTGGTGGCCACCGCACAATTTCAGTGTCTCCTGGCAGGCTTTACAGATGTTGCACAGTCTATGGTTTATATTTGCCTTTGAGCTTTTCGTTTTCAGTTTGTTTTTTGGTTTTTCTTTTGCATAATTTCTAGGACAGGAAGGGGGAAATGCTGCCATGCATGGCCTGGTTTATATCAGAAATCTGACAACATTTTTAGCAATATACTCTTGAGAAGCTTTCTGTTTCCCATTTTATCATGGTTGACTTTAGTTTTGTTACTCTGATTTTAATGAATTTACCCTCTGTAAAAATAGTTCGCTTTTTTCACACATTATGTGTATATAAAACTTGCTTTGTCCATTGGAGGCTTTCTTAGCAAGAGTAAAGCATCTCATCTGGGAAAGCATAAAAATAATGTAAAGGGAATGATAAGCCCAGATGCAATAGAATTCTTCCACTCAGTCAATCCTGAAACGGGGGCAGGATTATTGCAAACCAACTTATGATGCCTTACCAGCTGCTGAATCGGATCTCGCTTTAACTCTGCAAGATAACAGGATGAACTTATTTTCTTTCATGTAATGAAACCAGGATCTTTCATGGTCAGTAAGAGTAGGGAAGCATCTGGATTCACTGACTGCAACAGACCTTAATAGTGTATAACTCGCTGGGGGAAAATTGTGTGTATCATATTGTCATTTTGCATCTGTTACTCTGATTAGGATCACTGTAATACATTCAAATTCATTAATGGTGGCTACTTTGGATCCCTAAATAATTAATGGCATCATAGGTGTCTCCCTAAGCAACAACCCGATGGCACTGTGTATTAGGCAGCACTGTGAGCTCAGAATAAACAGCTCTGACACAGCGACATCTGTTTTGTCAGGCACCTCCTCTTGCACCAGCTTTCCTTAGCTGAGCTTGGGAAAATGGGCAGAAGCAAGAGTAGAAATCAAAGGAGAGAATCAAGTAGACTCTGTGCAGTGGTTTAATGTGAAATGCAGGATGCCAGGTCCCAACTTATCCCATGAATTAGAATCCCTGGATGGTGGAACCTGGGAATCAGCCTTTTAATAGACACCCCAAAGATTCTTATGTGCCCTATAGTCTGAGAAGCTCTGGATAGAGACCTCTCTCCCAAAGGAAAAAAAGACAGCAAGATAGGGAAAATGTTATGTTGTGGATCCTAGCCCACTGGGGTACTATAATATAGTGTGTGAATTTTTCTTACCCTATATGCTTAGTATGGTTCTAAAGCTTGAAGGAAAGAATTTCTCCTACTTCTGAAATATAAATAAAACATCCCCATGCCCACACAATTTTGTTGATTTCTGCATGTACTCTGAGGATGAGCAGATGTCCCCATGTGAAGCAAAAATGTTAATATTCTGAGACTTCTCCCAGAGTAACTTAAAGAAATAAAAAGCCAATTTATTAGACTATGATTAAAAATGCACACACAATTAACTGTGGAAGTGCTTGTTTCCCAATATCCTGCGGACAGCAATTTTTGGCAGATTTTTCAACTTATCTGCATTTCATCAAAGTAGGAGATTATACAAATAAATGGCAGTGGCATATCCTAGGGCACTAAAGAGGTCATGAAAAGATCTATAATCCACACAAATTGCAAGTGTTAATAAAGATAATGTCCTAGTCAGGAACTGTGAAGTTAATGTGTATTTGTAAATATCTAAAGAGTAGATGGAGAGAAGAGAAAGAGAGGGAGAAAAGAAAGCAGAAACTGAAGGTTGTAGAGGGGACCAGGAGAAAAGATGGAAGAACTCTGATGCAATTTACATCCCAGAAATTGCTCTGCTGTGGTTGCAGAAAGCCAGCCCGGGTTGTCTTTCTTCCTGGCTGCTCCACAGAATTCCCTCCAGAAAATAGCCATAAATGAGCTCAGTAGCCTCTCACTACCACAATTAGAAAATCAAACTATCAGCAGCATTTCAAAGTAAATGAAGGGAACCAGAGGATGAGTGCAAATTCCAGGTGTCTAAGTTTGTACTCACACAGTAAAATAATGCCATGGACACAGTGGGGCTAATACAGGGCAAGCAAGAGACATCACTTGCCAATGAAAGTGGGTATTAAAAGAGGAACAAATTTTAGCACAATGTTATTAATAGCCACCATTTGTCAGAGCTTACTAGGTGTCAGCATTTATTTATTTAAATTTAATCCTCACTGCAGTCTTTACAGATTGCACTCAATTTACTAACGAGAAAACTGCAATTGTAATAAGGATGCTCATCTAGTGAGCAGCGGAGCCAGGATATGACTCCTGCATGTCTAACTCTGACTTCCATGCTTTTAACCACAATTTTACTGTGGAAGATAATGTATCTCTTCAGTGATACAGGGTTGCCCTCCTGGTAAGATATGCAGGAGAGTCTGCATCTATGAGTGTACACTCAGTTTGGCTAAATGAGAGATGCCAAGACATATAGGACAACTAATCTGCCTTTGGACTTATGGGCAGCACACTCTTTGGATGAGGGCTGAGACCAGAAGTCAAGAATTTCTGGTTCCATTAAACCATAAGTTACATGTAGACAATAAATATTCATTAAATACATGATTTAATTTTGCTTTTGTCTATCCGTGTTCCCAGTGTTAAACATAATATTGCCTGGTACATAGTAAGTGACCCCAAAAATCCATGATTAATGAGTCAATAAATACATGAACTAGTGAATAAATCAATCAGTGTACAGAGAAATGTGCATTCCCATATTCATCTGTAGGAAATTATTGCACAGAGAGCAATACACCAACCCTAGATCATCAATCTTTTCTTGCCATATGTGGGTCCCAAAATTTTTTCACAAGTAAAGGGAATATGGCATTGTCATAGTTACTTGTATAACAGAATGTGTGCTAACAGCAGTAATGAACAAAGCCCGGGCCATGAGCAGTCCCAGGCTGATGACTCATACACCACCAGAGCCTTTTGTCCCCAGCCATTATTTTCCAGCATTTTCTTGCACTGCCCTTTTGCTACAAGAATCAATCTGGACTTAATCATTTGCTCTTTGACCTGAAGCATACAGATTTATAGCACACTTTTTAGGGCTATGGGATCTTTGTTTTGGATTTTCTATAGTTTAAAGATCAATTTTGACTAATCAGAGCTAATTAGAGATCAACAAACCCTTCCAATCTCTATCTAGGGCCTGGGCAAGTGTTAAAAACCTACATGATTTCTAAGTCAAAAGTCATTCCACAGGCAAATACAGGAAGAAACCATGTTTGGCAAATATAATTTCTAGTCGTGCAGCTTTCAATTGACAAATGCCTTAATGATGGAAAAAACAAAGGACAGAAACTAGACCTCCTAGGTTTCCAAAATGTTGTTATCACTATTAGATGTGTGACCTTAAACAAATCACTAAGCCACACTAAGTCTCAGTTTGCCCAACTGAGTAATGAATTGTTGAACTCTCTGTTACGTGTATAAACACACACATGTCATTTTATTACAGTCCATCTTATTCCATAAGTTTGCCTTGTTTATCAACAAGCTTGTGAATTACTTGAGGGTGTGTCTTAAATTTTCTTTTTTTGTCTCTTCCATTGCTTCTAGAACGCTGTTAAATACAAAAAGCTGATCAGCAGTGAACTAGATTGAAGTAAATCAAGGTTCCTTGTGTTTGCCTACCAAGAATATGAAAATCTTCCCAAATTTACGTAAAGAAAACTCTTCAGGAATCAGAACAATATGCTGCATTTCTATAGGGTTTTTCTTTTTTGTTTTATTTCTCAGATATGTGTGATCCCTTAAATACTGTGTGTGTGCATGTATTTAAAACAATCTGTGCTTCTTTCACTCTTGGTTAAAAATTTTATTGGTTTTGTACATAAAATTCCCAAAGTAAAATTTTCATTGAAAATGGAAAATACTCAATTTCTGTTTGCACTAAGTGGCTGACAATTAACAAATGAGTCACATGTATTCCCTTCCTGTAACTAACGCACTGCAAGCCGAATTCATCAATTACAGCAAGGACACAATATTCACTTTACCAAACATCCAAGTTTCTTAGCTGTTGACCTTTTTGTGTATGTGTTTGCTTTCTCATTCTCTTTCTATGTGTTCTATTCATAAATTGTGTCCAGCAAATTGTGGCAAAGGTGTCTCCCTTCTCTATTGCCACTTTGCAATCTATACTTAACTGCAGGGTAACAACAATGGAAGCCATCACTAACAGAGCCAACTCTAGCCCTCTAAATCTGCAACTACAGCTTGGGAAAAATCTTCTATCAGGGTGTTACATGCTAGATTTAATGTGAATGTTGTAGTCTGAAATGAAAATTATTTGTACAGCTGGAATATAACATTTGCATAAGTTACAATTAAAAGGGAAAATATAATTACAAATTTTCAACTTAATTTGAATGGTTTTTAAAATGCTCATTTGGCATAGGCAACAGCTTGCAGGCAAACAGAACACACTCTCAGAGTTGCATCCCTTTGTCTGGGTAGCAGTAGTGAGCTCATTTTGAAGTGCTTGCTTTAACCCCTGAATCCCAACACCAACCAGCATTGAGAACCTAAAGTACAAGGCAATGTTTGTTTTCAAAATAGGATTACAACATACACAGTGATTCATAAATATTTGCATCTTTTAATTGTTTCTAAAAATGAAGTGGCAAGTGGCATCGCACAGGAATGTTATTTCTCCCGTGGAGCGAATGAGCAGTGGAATTTTAACTAGTTTCATTCCCTTTCAGTTCTCAGATCTGAGATCTTCGGTCACATCTCCTGTACAATGTTTTCCTCATATCACAGTCTCTTTAATGGCTCCAGTTTCTGATTTTTTTTTTTCCTCCTTAATTACATGTCCTTTTCTTGTAGCTACTTCATGCTGAAGGCATGTCATTCTTCTCAGAGACAGTCTTGGCTAGGTGTCCGGGGACCGAGTCCATTTGTTCATTTGTTTTTAGGATTTCTTTTCTAAGACGCAAAGGAATCCTTTTATTATCCTCAAACACAAAAATTGAAATTTTCATAAAATACTTTGTACAGCATGTTTACTTGAAACCCTGCTTCCCCAAAGTCATGATATCTGTGATTATTATGTAACATGCATTGTGTTGCATCAATGGGTTTTGCAAAAGAGACGAAAAAGAGAAAATTATTCCATTCTGTCTTTCCCAGCAAAAAAGCATCCAAAAAGACATATAAATAAAAAAATTACTATGACTGTGAATTACACGATGAACTGTGCCTTTCTATTTTCCCGATCTTTCTTTTCACAGCTATCTCCAAATAATGAGATACCAGAAGATGCTCTTGAAAAAAAAAATAAATTATAAAAACTGATCCTTTGTTCTATTTACCCTGGAATCTGAAAAGCAAACTCCGTGCCAAAGAGAAAAACATAAAGTAATAATACAACCCAATTTTATATTTTTCCTGAGAAACTACAAAGGTACTCAGTTAATCGAGAGTATTATTAAGTAGTGTGATTTTTTTTAAATCGCAGAAATCTTTCTTATTTTAGGAAGAACAAATACATAGCAATGAGAAGACCACCACACCACCTTCAGGAAAATGCTCCTTACAATGACTTGCTGAAACCAATGACAAAACCACATCGTGCCCTTGTGGATAATCATCTTTTGGGCAATGGACTTAGAATAACTTCATCACACTTAACTGGGATGTAAATGTAATACATACATATATTAAGTGCATATAAATGTAATTTATCTTGAAAAAAATTCCAAGGTTTTAATAAATATTATGCTGGGTTCTATAGCTTCTTTCCTAGTTCCTCAGCTTTCCCATTTCTTTCCTCTTTGATGCATAGTGGACAATTGTATCAGCCCCTAGGTTTGTATTCAAAGTCATAAGCCAGTAGCAGGCCATTTCCTCGAATGATATTTCCCAAATGGTGAAGATTTGTCACTGGCGAGATCATTTTAGTTGCCCATACCCCAGTATTTATCTGTTTTTTAAAAAATATAACACACTTGTGATTTCACCAGTTTTATCAAATAATAAGAATTTATCCAAGAGTAAGGCTAAATTATTCCATTTTAAATTGATAGAAAGAAAATATTGAGGAAAAAACCCAGATGGTATGCAGATAGAACAAAGATCATGAAAGAGGTATGTAGATGACTAAAGTTTAGGAAACTGTCCTAGAAAAATCACTTCTCCATCAAGAGCTGAGCTCTTAAGGGAAAAAAAAAAAAAGAAAGGAAAAAAAGTACTCAAAAAATTTTTGGAAAAAAATTAAAGCCCAGAAAAGAACCAAATATTTCTCATTTTTACTTTTCCCTTTGATTCATGAAAAACATTTTTCAAAAAGACCAAAAGCACCACAGCACAAGGACTTCCCTTCAATGCAAAGAGCAGATCTGGAGAAGGCACTCTAGGGAAGATGTAGACATTTTTTGACAAGGCTCCTCCCAAGAAGCCAAGGTGTCAAGGAACGCCTCAGGTGAGTTGAGATGGCGAGGGTTGCCGCTAGCAGCTCCACAGGTCACACGAGGGCAGGACCGGAGTGATGCTGAGCACCAGGCGAGGATCGCCCACAAATGAGGGACACAACCAAGGGTGCGGTGGTGCGGGAACAGCCAGCCACTCTATCTCCCAAGCTCCCGCCACTCCACATCTCAGGTTCCCTCTGCCTTCCCTTCCCTTCACTCCCTTCCTTCCTTTCTTTTCTCCTCAACTGTGTTTCACCAACTGAACTGATTATAACTGTGTAAAGTATATTTTTATTATTGAATTTCTTTCTGTAAAGTTCTTTGTTTTCTCTTCTGAGTTTTAAATATATAGGTGACTTGAAAATTTTATATTCCCAGTTCCCCAAAAAGGTTAGAATTCAGCTAAAAATGGTGATACGTTGGCTTTTACTTGTATATGGTTGTGAGATAGATATTTTGTGTGATTTGGTGTCCACTCCCACCCCCACCATTGAAAATAGAGCAAAAATTGGAGCTGAGAAAGAGAATCATTTTCCCTATTTGGTGGGAAGAGTATTGCATGCAATACATTACGAGAGTAATTTTGAGAGTGAAAAAGACAAGGAATATTCTCGAGAAGGATGTTTCTGAGAAGCTTTGTGTTTTGGTGTTCTTTCTACTATCCTAAAGAAGTCACACCATTTCCAGGGAAATCTAGAGTTATTCACCATTAAGACAAAATAGGTCATTCTTAAAATGTTCCTTTACATCATTTTTTATATAAGCTGCACCTCCCAGAGTGAATGTCAGAATCAATGGGTTGGGTAGAACAGAAGTTTCCACCCTCATTTCCCCAGAGCCCTACCTTTGATGGGGGGCGGGGGTATTAAAGGATGAGGGAAAGGGGCGCTAGGAGGAATGATACCCAGGCTCCACCACCTCCTTCAACCACCACAGCCCCACTTTTGTCTGTTTAATAGAGCAATCATTGAAAATTTCCTTTGAAAAAAAAGGGTCTCATGTTTTAAAAACTTGGAACATAATGGGAATAGAAAAACTGATGTGCCTGGATTAACCCTGGAAAAACAGGATACAAGTTATAAAAATGATGAATGTTTCTTCAGACTAATTGTTTCTTTCTAATTCCTCACAAGGCTCATGAAACTATATGCTGTTCTCCTGTGGGATCCACTAACCTTGCACCTAGTGAATCACTCTCCACTCCCCTCACTTTCTAGTCCTCAAGCTGGGGTGGTCAAGGGTTAGGGGAGAAGCAGGTGAAGTAGGGAGGGCACATAAAACGGATGGATTGGGCTGCTCTCCCCTACAGTTTTATATATGCTTGCCAAAGAAGTAAGACCTCTGTACTGATAAGAGTAAGATAAGTCTAAATGTTTCTTACAGACAAAGTTGACAAGATTCAAAAGTGGTTTGGGTAAAAGAGACTCAATCCTAGAGGGGCATTTGATTCCAAAAGGGAAGAAGACGTACTTCATCTGGAACATCATGAAGTCACAGAAGAACTTCACAAGTGTTCCGATCAGAAGGGAGCCCTTTGAGTAAGTGAAATGAAGCATGAATAACTGCCTAATTAGTGGACATGAAAACTGGACAGTCTCCAAAGTCATCAGAGATGACCACGCTTGCCAGGCAACTTACTAGACTAAGGGTGAGTCCATTCGTAATCATCCCAGCTGGGAGGTGGCTGGGAGATTTGACATAGGGCTCAGAAGACTGGCTAACCTGGATAAAGCCATTCAAGACAATCAGGCGTGACATTATCTCCATGGCTGAGGTCTCCTGGAGCAGTAGTTCTAGAACTTCTTGGGGCCACTCCAATATAACAACGCTCAGGAATCACCTCCCACTACTGCTGGGGCAGGCGGTGGGAACAGATGTAGAGAGGGTAAACTTTATTACAAGGAATGAGGAAAATGGAACTGATTTTGACAAGGGCCATTGTCAATCATTAGTTCACATGACAGCCATGAAGGTAGAGTCCTGTCCCAATCAATATTGTAAGAGGGGAGTCCACAGACCACCCAGAGACCAAGGAGACATCAAGTAGCCTTTGAACCATAGATTCAAAACCTCCACTCAACAAGAATATCAGGGAGCTCTTTGATATCTAGCTTTCACGTGTTAAAGCTGTTACTAGATGCCTCTCCTTCCCACTCCTATTCTTGCCTAGATAATGAAGTCCAAATTCCTTAGCATCAAGGCTCTTCAAATTCCAGCCCATTCTACTTTCTCAGCCTTCTCTCTTGCCATGCCTTGGCCTGTTCTCTGTCTTGTAAGGAATATAGGTTGCACTAGCCCCTTGGTCTGGTTATGTCCATTTCTAAAGTCTCTGGCAAAAACACTGTCATCTTTCAGGATGCAGTTCAAATTTCACTTCCTTCCCTACATAGTTCATGACTCCTTTGTGTTAAAGACACAGTTCAAGCGTCTACCTTAGCACCTTACTCGAAGAAGAGTCTGGGGAGAACAGTCCTTGCTTAGCCTCAGTTCAGATGTAATTACACAGATCTAGCAAGCCAGTGGTGTGCACCCAGGAATCACATGGCACTGAGAGACTTAACTGACTAGGCTTGTTACCCCCAGGGTAACTGTGAAATAGGGCTTTGGAGTGTGGTATCAGTTTCTTGCATCTATCCCAAGCCTAGCCCCATAGACAAATGTCTAGGTCCTTGTAGATGGGTGATTAATAGCATGCATCTAAAGCCAGTTGCCTGGATTCAGATCTAAGTTCTGTTGCTTGCTGGTTGCCTTGAGTGAGTCAGTTAACCCCTCTGGCCTCAGTGGAGATGAAAATAATATGGGTCTGTTGTGAGCATTACACAAGTTAACGTATGTAAAGCTCTCCCCACACTGCCAGGCACACAATGAGCCTCGTGTAAGCATCAGGTACTACATTTAGGAAGAGAGATGGTGGTAAGTAAAAGTTTAAAATTATTCAATTTGGGAGCACAAGCCACACTAATTCAGAATCACTAATTTGAGAGAAAATTGAAAGAGGGTGATCATCTAACTCCACCATCCATTAGAAGCAGCTTAGCTCATTGAAGTGGTGGCATCGTGGTGGGGCTGGAAGCAAGGGTAGTCCCAGCAGAAGGCTTGGGCACATGACAGAGGCAGTGGTGCTCAGATAGAGGTGGCAGCAGGGGCAATGGCATCACCAGGTGGTCTCTGTGACACCCACAGGTGGTGTCTCAAGACATTCAAGGTGCTCAGTGAGTGCAGACTATGCAGAAGAAGTGACACAGAAGCCTGATGGAGGTGATGATACCCAGTGGCCATGGGACTTTGTCAGCAAAGGCAGTGATAAACAGCATGAGAGGTCAGTACTCCGGGACACCATGGGGCAGACGTCAGCCTTATTCACATGCCCATGGGAGAAATTCCCTGGGGTCGACCAGAAGTGTATGGAGGTGAAGCTTTGCCAGGTCCTCATGAATCCAGTGTGACAAATTCCTCAAATTACCATTGGTGTGAGCTCATTCTTCCAGAAGAGGAATATTGGGAAATCATAGAAAGCACAAGCTTTAGAGTTAGTCAGGCTTGTTCTCCATTCAACTGAACACACTCCCTGAGCACCTTTTTCATGCCATAGCCTCAGCTCTAGTTGGTAGAAACACCACAGTGAGCGAGGCAAAAAGTGTCCTCCTCACAGGATGTTCACCTTACAGAGGGAGACACAGTTGATAAACAAGTAAGCAAATACATTAATGAGAGGTTTCGTGTGATAAAGGCTGTGAAGACAATAAAGTAGGTAATGATGCAGGAGATGAGTAGAGCAAACTACTTAAATAGAGGAGCCGGGTTAATCTCTCATTCACAGTAAGGATGCAGTGGCCAGAAGAGGCAGCCCAGGGAAGATCTGAGGTGAACCCTCTGGTTGGAAAGGCTTGGCAAATTGGAGGAACAAAAAGAAAAAATAGTAAATCTACAACAAGGATCAGCAAACTCCAGTCTACAGGCCAAATCCAGCCTGCTGCCTGTTTATGTCAATAAAGTTTTATTGGAACATAGCCACACTCGTCTGCTTATTTATTATCTATGGGTGCTTTCATGCTAGAATAGCAGGGCTGAGTAGCTGCAAGGGAGACTGCATGGCCTGCAGAGCCTAAAATATTTACCTGGCCCTGTGCTGAAAAGTGTGCTGATCCCAGTCTAAAGCACTGTAAACA
Organism: Pan troglodytes; assembly: GCF_028858775.2. Taxonomy (NCBI): domain Eukaryota; kingdom Metazoa; phylum Chordata; class Mammalia; order Primates; family Hominidae; genus Pan; species Pan troglodytes. The sequence goes on from NC_072398.2 coordinate 135,860,091, forward strand.
AGCTAGGGGGAGAACAGTAGGAGATGAAGTTTAAGGGTTCAGGGAAAGGTGGCAAATTCTGCAGGGCCTTGTAACCCATGGAAAAGGGCTGGGATTCTGTTCTGCATGTAATGGGAAGTCACTGGAAAAGTCCAAGCAGGGAGCACGTGATCTGACTTATGTTCTTACAAGGCCACCCTGGGAGCTAAAGTAGAGTAGATTTCCAGTCTTTGGAAGATGGACCATAGGGCCAAGAGGCAGCCAGAAAGTCTATCAGGTGGCTACTGCAGAGCCCAGTGAGAGACAAAGGTGCCAGGGATGGGGATGGTAGCAGTGCCAATGCAACAAGTGGTCAAGGTGTATTATTTTAGGTAATATTTTAGGTTTAACAGGCATGAGAACCCTTACTCCACTGTGTAACCTTAGGCAAGTTATTCAAACGCTGTAAGCCCAGTTTCTTGTCAAAAAAACCCTCAGAGCACTATTGTGTGAATTGAATTACAAAATACATCTGAGGTGCCTGTCAAAAAGTTAAGTGTTCAATAAATGTCAACTATGATTACTGTTTGTTGTTGTTGTTGTTGTTGTTGTTGACTGATGAGACCTGTGGAAAGATCAGGTTGCAGCATACAGCTCATTGTGTCAGTTAATGGTGCTCTTCTCTGCCTGATTAAATTTCTGAGTTCCCTGGAGACAGGGAAGCTCCGTTATTCATCTTTATGTCCCCAAAAGTGTGCCTGGCACATGGTAGATGTTTAATAAATGCTTATTGATTAAACTATTTTTTTTAAGAAAGGAGGAGTATTATCTATTCTGCCATTTTTCACCAGAAGTGTTTTGTTTTCAGGATTGATATAGCACATTTTTGTGACACAGAACCATTCCAAAGATACAGGGGTAGCTGTCTCTAGGGAAAGCTGGTACCCAGCAAAGGAAAACTCAGATGCTATTCTTTGGAAAACCTCTAACCTGATAAAATATGTCAGTGTTTGCAATAATATATTGAATCTGGGCTAAAAATTCACCATGCACAAGAAATCCAATCTTAACAGATACATATAAAAAATCTCTGCCATAGTGTGGATGAGAACAATGAGTCCAAAAATCATTGCTGTAATGTGTCAAGCTGTTTTCAGACTAATTTCAAAGCGGTTGGATATTCTGATCCCTTGCTCAGCCATATTGAAGCATCCTCCATTTTGCATTATTACCTCCTTCCTTTTATTCATTCATTATTCTGCCTTTAAAACTAAAAGGAGTTGGATTAAAATTGAGACTTCAGAATTATTTGTCAACTTTCTTATTCTTTGGCGTTAGCACTTACCAAAAAAGACTGGAAATCTACACTTCTTTAGAAGTTAAATTTTGTCATTATATGATAGTTTAAAATGAAACTAAATATGACACAAATTTTAAAATAAAAAATGACACCTGTAAAATACATACTCCTAGGTGACATTTTTATTTTTAAAAAGTGGTTAAATACCGTAGTGGTCATACAATACAAAATTGTAAAATCTTCAAAGGGCCACAAAATAAAATGTTACCAGTTGCATTTACCTGTTGCATTCAGAATAACTAAATGTATTCTTAACACATACATGTTGCTATATCTGAAAGAGGAACTCTAATTTCTTAAAAATTAACAAATTAACACTAGGTGAGAAATCTCTTCGAGGCAGTCACCGAATCATAGCAGTACTACACAAACTTACCAATAGCTAACAAACCCTAAAAGAATGAGAAAATAAAAATAAGGAAAATACTTAAAATAACAGGACACTAAAAAAGAGGATCCCTTATTACAGTAAAGAAAAGGCTGAAATCCTTGAAACACCAGGGAGCAGCCATGAGGAGGGATTTTTTTTTTTTTAACACGAAGCCTGGCATCTCACAAATAACGTATGTTCTATATTATGTGGCAGTTGCTATGGTAACAACCTTTATTTTCTGAAACAGTACACAGATGTGTACAACATACTAACTTACTGGTTATAAATTACAGCTTTTCCCATAGTTCAATAACTTAAGAATTCTACGTTTTTGAAATCTCAGAAGTTCTGTTGTTATTACATTCTTTTATGAGATAATTTTCCTTGTACTTTCAAAATGAGAGTGCTCCCAAACATACCAAAAGAAAGGAGCAATGAGAAAATGGGGTATCTCAGAGAGTAGCAGTGCACTGAGTACTGGCTATAGAGTCTGTAGGAAACCCACTGAAAGAAGGAGAAAATTACTATAATGAATTAGGTATCATGAACAATAGTCATGAGAAACAAGTTGCCAGCAAAATGATGTCATAAATAAAGTTATGAATTGATTTCCTATTATAAGGTGCCATATTTGCAGTTTTAAAATAAATGAAGATTATTTCTTAGAAGTGTTACAAACATTAATATAATTTTATAAGGTACAATAGTGTGGTTGCATGAATCAACCTGGTTTTTTGACTTCAAATGAAATCTTCTGAGTCTTGAAAAGACCAGAATCTGGGGGAACACTTATATTACTCTATTTAATATGGGATTAGTATCCCTTTGTCAGGTTGAAAAGCAAAAGACAGATTTTTACTGATTGGGATATTTTTATATTCCAACTTTAATCAACAAATACTTGAAAAGTGCCTTCTACATGCAGGGAGCTGGCTGTCCATGCTTAGATGCATATTGACATGCGTGGAAACATAAGTTATAGGGAAGTTCAGTTCTATAGATGATTTTTTCCTATTCTAAAAATTTATATTATATTTTCCATGTGGATCTGAATATTTTCTTTAAATAGGTAGTTCACACTGTAGATTTTTTAGAGTTATCAGAAAGAATCATCTCTGCAGCATTTATGAGGTGAGAGTTCATTACCTGGGAAACATTTGAAAAATAAGCTTGTATAGCTAGCATTTACAGTTAAAAACCATCTATCTTAAATAAGAAAAAAGATTTCTAATTATAAGAAAATTGTAAGTACCCTTACATAAAAAGTAACAAAGCACCCCTGATTTAGAAAGTCCAGAAACTGCACTGCTAATGGCTTTTCCTAACAAACATAAAACACTGGGAACTGCTATTTCAAGTCACAATACGGTTACATTCAAATTCAAAATTGTCTTACAGCAGCAATGACAATGAGAAACAATTGAATACTATGCAGATAAGACCAAATCATTTTGAAAAGCCTGCACCATTAAGTGGTTGTTAAAATTTTTGCTAATGATTTCCACACATACTCCTTTCTATATCTTTTAGAGATATATTAAAAACGGGACCATGACTAATCCATTCAAATCCTTACGCTATCAGAGAGAGAGTGAGAGAATGAGAGAGAGTTAAGTTATCACCTAATGGGGGCTTAGTGGCTAGAACTCAGAACCCAATAGAAAAAGAGTACTTCACTGCTAGGTGCATTTTAAAAGTATTACTTAAATTACATTTAAGTCATCAGATAATTATGAACTTTCTTCTCTTTTATATTTATATGGCATATTTATTGAATTGCACAGTATGCTTTTACAATAAAGTGCTTTTTACGTTGCCGCCTTTGTTCATCCAAAATAAAACTGACAGTTATCCTTTTATAAGCTATTCTGAGAACATTTTCTCTTCTTTGAAGCTGATTGATGCACTACTTTAAATGTTCCTGCAAATATCTTTTCAATTCAAGTTTTTGCATAATGTAATAAGAAGATAAAAGAATTCTATACTTCAACAAGAGACATTACAAAGCAAGTAGAGACATTATCAAGGGCATTAACATGCTCCTAATAGCAATAAAACCTTTTAACTGTCTGATGTAGAACATGCTCCCACCAAACCACCACATATTATGGTAATTGGCTCCAATTTCTGAATCTTACATTGTAAAGTTACAAAGAGTTAGGCAGAACTGAAAAACAAATCTCTAATACTCATTTTGTTACTGTTCCCATTATAAGATGTTTACTTTTTACCTCTAAGGAGGACTGGTCTGCTCTGTTGTGCTGCTCTTTACCGTGCTATCATATTTTTGCATCCTGTCTCATTTTTATTTCTACTCACTGATATCAAGACACTTTTTTTCCCAAAAAACTCTTTTCTAACTCCAAAACATCACAGTAACACAAATAGCATTTTCCTGAGAATTTCAGTGTAACAAATGGGTTCTCTGTGCATGCCTGTGTCACGTCTCATTCACTTTATGTGTTCTCTCATCACTGGCAGATACGACAGGGAAAAACAGTCCATGAGGACGCTTTGATTTTTCTTTACAACGCGTTACTAAATGACATGAGTAGCCTTTCCATCCTGGCCAAGAGGAAATATAATTTCAAACTAAAGTTGAGTTCAGATTCTGTTAAATTAAATAGCAAAGAAACAGTCACTCTTGGTTTTATTCCTCTTAGACAGGAAGCAGGGCAGTGGGGAATTGACATGAGCCGTTCCTCGGTGATTAACCTGCAGTTTATGTTGTTTCTAGGTGACGTGCCCATCATGCAGGAAGCTTCTCCGAGGCTGGCGAGAGCAACTTGTCTGCTTTGAGAAATGCAGATCTATCAGGATCCAGAATCGGACTCTGAAAAAGCTGTCATTTCATGTCTCTAAAACAGCCTTTGATTTAATGTACAAGATGTCAAGAAGTAAAGGACAATAAAATAAAAACCAAAAAAGGAGAACTATTTCAATTAAGAAGCATTTCTATATCAATTCTTGGAAATCACATAAAATAAAAGCTGTCAGAATCAATCTCTGTTTAAAAGGTTGATTTTTTTGTGGTGCTTACATACAACATGCAAGACCGGAAAAAAATACAAATTACTAGCGCAGAGCAGCCAAACTTAAAAAATCCTTTCTCATTAGAGAGATATCTGGTTATTAAATTTTCCTAATGGATCTAGGAAAAGTGTTTTTATGGCTGGGGCTGAGGACTGAGGAGAGAAGGAAAGAAATAAACCCCCATACAGAAAAAAAGTCACACATGCAATCTCCAGTTCTATGTGAAGGAGTTTAATGCATTTCCAAAAATTTCATCTTTAATTGACAATAATTAAAAGCCTCATATAACATTCTAGGAATCTACCTTTTATTGCTATGGGTTTTCAATGATGTTTGAATGCCTTTTTCAGAGAAAGATAAATATTTCTTGAAAGATTGCCCTATCACCCTAGTAATCAAATATCCTAAAGGCGAATTGAGAAAAAAATCTTTATAAAATTTGAGGCAACCTTTCAGTTAAGAGTATAATAATATTAAATAAAGATATAAGCATTGCCAAAAACAAATAAATAAAGCTCTTCTAAATGTGACTTCTTATTATGGAAGACATCACTTGCATTTTCATTTAGGTTTTTTTGTTTTGTTTTGTTTTGTTTGGGGTTTTTTTCTGAAATTTATTTATTTTTTAAATTGACAGATAAAATCGTATGTATTTACCGCATACAACATGATGTTTTGAAGTCTATATACACATTGTGGAATGGTTAAAGCTAGCTTATTAACATATGTTCATTTGTTGTTAAAATATGCTGTTTAAGAAACATGTGTTACACTTCCAACTTTACTCCTGTCCTTAAAATTTTTATTATGCATTTTATTCCACATCTTTTATTGAAAAGGCTAATGGGCAGGGAAAGAAAAGATAAATTCATTTGCTGTCCCCCAAAAGGTTTGTATACATCAGGGGTATACCCCTTTCAGTGGCCTATTTCTGGCACCTTTATTTTTTTAAAATCAAGTTTTTCTGAAGGGGACTATTTAAAGAAGAAAATCCACTCCTTCATCATCAAATCAAGAACTTTTCTTAAAGTAAGCCTTCCACAAGCAGTAAGAGAAACAGCCTAAGAACTTCCTCCAATCAAAAGAAGAAAAATAACAAAATCAGCTCACCCGTGATTTCCTTAATATACTTAAAAGAGATAAAATCCCACTGATGCCTCTAAAAATAAAAATGAGGAAAGGGCAACTTTATTGATTCCCTGCAAACCAACGAACGTGTAGCTTATTGATAACACTAAACACCATCTAAGCCTTTAGTGATTTTCAACCAAAAGTCTGTCTCTGAATGATGGTTTAAATCATCGTATTAATATATTAGCGGAAAATTACCATGGGAGACACTTGGAAATTAATTAAAAACCCTGCACTCAGTTTGTTTGTGAGAGAAGATAAATATCACACATGGGAAAAGATGCCTGACAACCGCCATAGTTTTCAGATCCAAATTAGACCCTGACAGCTATGTCTTTGTATGACTCTCCTTGGGGTATGATAAGCAGAAATATAGAATATGAAGATTTCTGATAGAAGTATTTATTACTGACACTTCCGAAACATTCCATGTGTGGCATCAGCAAAGCATGCTTCACCTCAGACAGAAATGTCAGGTTTTCTTCCAAGATTTGTTTTTTTCTGTTCCTCTCCCCCCATTCTCATCCCTCCCTCCCCATCCGCCACTACCCCCCTTCTCCTCCAAAAGATGATCTTTTTTTAGAAGTTCAACAGCAGCCCCTGGTGGAACTCAGCAGTTGTTTCAGCCTGAGCACAGTTGTTAAAGCAATTCCATTCATCTTGTCAATAAAAAGAAAAGTCTGTACATGTGTATATTACCCCCTCAGTGTGCTGTTCCTGCAGGTCAGGGATCAGAATACGACCCTGAATGTACAAAGGCAGTGCTTTATGATGGTAATTTCAGCCAATTTTGGTAGCTGGAGTTTTGAAAAAATATATATATGTAACAAACAATAAACATCTGTCTCCAATGTCACATTCATTTTATGCATGAAGACCAATAATTAACTGCTCGTGAATAATGCTTACCACAGAGTGCGTCAAAGTGAAGAGGCTCCACACATGTGAGGGGGTGATCGCTATTTTGTTTGGCTCATGTTGTGACAGATTCAGCTTTGTCACTTAGCAAAATGAGCTATACAAAGTGACAAAGAAGGGATTCCTCTGGGTCAGAGCTCAGAAAGCACCACAGTATGCTACTGCTCCATCAGAACGGCAAGCTAGGCTTAACAAGAAAGCCCACCAACATGCTCTTCAGAGAGACCATCTCTATTCCTTTAGGGCTTGGTTGGCAGCCCCAGATTACCATGTGGGGCAAGAGGGAGATGTGTGGCTCTTTGTTTGCATTAGGCAGGGTCAGTCTCTGCACTTCACAAAGGTGCCTGGTAGAGGGGCTCCAAGCCAACTCTACTCCCTCTGGAGCCATCTCCCTAGAGAACAGTCACTTTTTTCTTAGCACAAAGGCAATGTCCTATTTCTAAGCCCAATGCCTTTGGGGTTGCATCACACCAAAGGAGTTGCCTTCCCATTTCACACAGAGGTGCCATATAGGCTCCTGGTGGCTCGCATGCTAGGCAAGGAGAAGGAGACTTGCATAGTGAAGAGGATGGCTCTCTTGCCAGAGTCTCATGTGCGCCGGGGTTGAGGAACATAGCAGGCATTCACTCTCCAGGAGGCTCATGTTAGGACAGAGGTAAAATGAGAAATTTACTCAAAGACTCAAAAGTCTACTTGAGTAAATTTATTCAATGTGTATTTCACTCATGTATTTTGACTTTTCTCTTCTTAAATGATGAGTTTATTAAGAGGAAAAGCAAACTACTTTCAAAGCTTAAAATAGCTTCATGATAAACGCTAGGATCGAAGAAATATTATTTTAAGTGAAAACATGGTTTTTAAATTTTGAAAGTATTGTACTTCATATTAGCCCTTCGCATGACCCTGAAGCCACTTAAATCTCTGGACTGATCTCATGTGAAGCTAAATCAGGGAGCTGATGTTTTGAGACCAGAGAGAATCCCACGACAGGCCACTTACTGAGTGCCTAGTGGATGTCATGCACTGGGGAGGAAGGGGATAGAAAGAAATAAGGCTTAGTCACTAATGAATTACAATCTAGTAGAAGAGACACATGTACCCAAATAATTTTAATATAGTGTGGGAGCAATGTGCAGAGTCCTAAGAAATACATGGATGCCCTTAGCTCAGCCAAGGGGTCAGCAAAGGCTTTTCACAGGGAAGACACTTGCACTGACTTAAAGAAAGATTAGAAATTAGCTACAGAAAAAAGGGGGAGAAGACATTAGAGGGCAAAATAGAAGAAAAATTACTATGTCCCCAGGAGTGAAGGTGTAAAACTACATGGTATATCCAAAGAACTCCAAGCAGCTTGATATTGCCAGAGCATGAAGTATGGTATGAGAAAGATGGGAGTGAGGCAGGAAAGACTAGGAAAACCTTCTCTGCCCTCCCAGAGAGATGGGATCTGTCCTATGGGTCACGGAGAACAATTAAAAGACTTTATGTAAAGGAATGACCATATAGGGAAGGAAGGAGACTGAAGGTCTGTAGACTGACCAGGAGTTTGTTGTGAAAGAAGATAAGGATCAAGAGAAAGAGGATAAGGACCTGAATTCTGGTGGTGAAGATGGGGCTGGAGACGAAATGGTAAGTATAGGAAATATTCAAAGGTCAACACTGAAAGAAGATAGTGTTTTATTGGATATGGACCCTGAGGGATGGGTCTTAGATAACTCCTAGGTTTCCAGCATAGGAGACAACATAGATTGTGGTGCCATCAACAGGGTTAGAGACTGCAGGGGTCGGAATAGGTTTGAGGGGAGAAGATGACACTCTAAAGAAGTACTTCTCAAAATACGTTCTCAAAAACCCTCCACTGGCCTCCAGACAGCTCCTTGTAACACTGATTATTAGCACTCCCCTTGAATGTCACAGCTGGAGAGTGACCTAACAGATCATTAAGCCTGGTCACTTTACAGCTGTGTGCCGTCAAGTTGAGGGGTGCTAGGGCAGGTAGGACTCCAGAATGCCTCCCCAGATGCAACCCAGGAGGGTCTACTTTTACCTAGTGTGTATATTATAATTCTTCATAAGACTTAGATCACAAAAAGAAAATCACAGTTTGAAAACCACCGACAACCTCTTCTTTTACAGAGAGGAAACTGAGACCCATGGAGGTGAAATAATTTGTCCACAGATACAAGTCTATAGCAGAGGCTGAGCTAGATCCGTGAAACAGAGTTCATCACATGTCAGTTCCAAGTGTCCTCCATGCTGTGGTTTCCTCCATGAAGCCACTGCTTTTGCTGTGTTTTTTGGAGCTAGCTTCAAAAACCTCCTTTTTAAAGAAACTCAGTTATCAGCTTCTTCAGTTGTATTTATTTAATAAATATTCATTGAACATCTTCTGCATGCCAAGCCTTCTTTTATCAAGAACAACTGAGCATCTCTGTTTGGATTCCCAGTTGTAATTTTTGATTCTTTGGGAGTTCTGACAGGGTCTTCAACTAGTGTTCAACTATAACTGGATGTGGTTACGACCCAAGAGGGGTTTTAGTCCCTAGTAAACAGGGTTAATATCAAAGGCATGGGTTTCCTAATTCACTGGAAGATTATAGCTGATTTAAATGTTTAAGGTAATTTTTGAAAATATGTTTTTAAAAATCTATAAATTTCCTAAGGTATTTTAAGATTCTATTCATAATTTTTTAAATAATTACTTTTCAGATGTTACATTAATTTTTTCATATATACATATAAGAACTCGCTGGAAATAATGCCCCAAAACTCAATAAACCTAACTTTACAAAACTTAGAACTGGCATCTGAAATAATTACAGGATAGATTGTTTTCCAAAAAATGAGAATTCAAATAAAATAAAATAAATTTGATAACCCCTTCCTCCCCATCATACTAATTCAACAGCTGCTTGTACTGACAGGGTAATTCCTAAAATAAGGAAAAGCAAATCCTTGCTCAATCTAGAAAAATAGAGACAAATGTAGCTAAGGGGTTACAACAACCTGTTGACCTCTTTCCAGTCTTGAGAATCTTGTCTCAGGACTCCCAGAAGGGAGCAGCGGCTTGCTTCGTTGTAAAGTGTGTGAGTCAGGGTAGAAACAGGAGCCAGCCAGAGAAAGTCCTCCTGCTCATGGACTGCCAGAGATGAGATTCACACAGGCCTTTTCAGGAACATTATAGAACATCTCGCTGCAGGAAGGAAAACCACTGCTCAGTCTCTCCTGTTGGGGAATTCATTCTTCATCTTATGAAGCTCTTTAAAATATAGGGCCAAGGAATCAGTCTTTCTTCCATTGCCTCTTTATACTTCACCACCCAGCCCCACCCCGTTTTCTTTCTGTACTCCTCCCATCTGCAAATGGTTTTTAAAATCAGAAATTCTGTGTATATCAACAAGTATAAAACCCAGCTAGCAGGGGTGGGTTGCAAGAACAAAGAAGGGGGGAAAAAAGGAGAAAATCCAAGATTATGGTACAAATCGATTTCAAGGCTCACTCATTACAGCCTATTTCTTTTTTTTTTTTTTTTTTTTTTTTTTTTTTGAGACAGGGTCTCACTCACTCTAATCATGCAGGCTGGAGTGCAGTGGCATAATCATGGCTCACTGCAGCCTTAACTTCCCGGACTTAGCTGATCCTCCCACCTCAGTCTCCTGAGTAGCTGGGATCACAGGTGCGCACCACCACACCTGGCTAATTTTTTAGTAGAGACATGGTTTTACCATGTTGCCCAGGCTGGTCTTGAACTCCTGGGCTCTAGAAATCACCTGCCTCGGCCTCCAAAAGTGCTGAGATCACAGGTATGAGCCACCACACCCAGCCTAACCCATTTCTTTATAGGTGAGAAATCGAAGTGACTCATCTAAGATTACCCCACCCACTGTTCTCACATAGTGGTATTATTGAGTATAGGAGACAAATAAGCAAACAGGAAAGTTTTAAAGATCAGGCAAAAGCTTTACTGGCTCCACAGGCCTGCATTTCCATCAGTTTCATTTACATAGGAAAGCATATTAGTGAATGGTCACAGTGAATCTTAGAGGGAGCAAGCATATGGTTAGTGCTTATCCCCATTAACTCTCGAAGTCCAAGGAAATTCAGAGTTAATCTTCTTTTGAGATGATCATGTTTTGGATATTTTGATCTGGTGTCCTGGAAAATCTCATTTAACAGCAGTTTTGTTGATTCACTCAACAAATGTTAACTAGAAGCTTACTTTACACCAGCCCTCCAAAGTCGTGAGCAAGACAGCCCAGGTCTTTTACTCTCTTGCTTATCTGTCTTAACCTTGTCACTGCATGGTCATGGTGCTGGAGCCATATTTCTTTCCCAAACCCAATAAATGGACCTATCAGCTTTTTCTTACAAAGTAGTTGAAAATGGCTTAAAAATCTCTTGAAGCTCATGTTCTGTGTCATAAATAACAATATTGGTTTATCATCTATCTCTATATGCCTCCTTCGGGTGTTCTGGCTTCCTTCTTTCTGAGAATTCTTCTGCCATGTGGACTGGCCTTGTCTAAATGCAATGACACTGAATTACACATTAATGGAACTCCACGTAGCACATGAAGCCTCAATGGGAGCATTTAACAAAATGAAATGCTTTGGTGAGCTCTTCAAATTCATTAGAGTCCAATGATCAAAGATGTCCTGGAACAGATAACTAAATGTGGATTGGAAATAGGAGGTAGATAGGTCACAGAGTCTTCTGGCAAGTCCTTGGAAACATCAGATCAAATGCCAAAGGTCTAAAACCTTTAGTATGACTATGAAATTAGTATAGGCCCACATCCCTAGGAGTGAAAAAACTTACACTGGGTTTCAAACATAGTCGATTGCCTATGAAAAAGCAAATTGTCAAATAAAAAAACGGAAAATGTGACCCAGCTCTGGGAGGCAATGGTCCTAGAGATTAAAAATGTGGCTCATCTGGTCCCAAATTCATACAGACAGAAAGGAGAATGGGGGTTTCTGGGGCTGGGAGGAAAGGGGACTGGGGAGTTATGGTTTGATGGGTATACAGATTCAGTTTAGAAAGATGAAAAAGTTTCTGTAAATGGGTGGTGGTGATGGTTGCACAACAATGGGAGTGTATTTAATACCACTGAACTGTAAACTTAAAACATAATTAAAATGGGAAGTTTTATGTTATATATATTTTAACACAATTTAAAAAGTGGAAGCTGGGCAGGAAAGAAGAGTATAATGGATTGTCCATATTAGTTCATTCTGCCTAGTTCCTAAACCAGAATTTACCCACATGAACATTTTGAGCTTTGGCTTCTTCATATATAAATGTTAATCATGGTGCCAAATTCACAGTTGCTTGAAAGGATCAAATTAATTTTTGAATGTGAAGGGGTAAAGAAGCATGTGGCCCATCTAAGTATTCAACAAATATTACCTCTTATTACTGTATCTCTTCTGGACATTTCAACTTGCTGTTTATTACTATGAATAAAAATATTATACAATGTCTTCAATAAGTCTGTGAAAATTTCCTTTAATTACCACATTAGATATAACTTTTTTTGCATATAATGCACCATATGGGGAAAAAAAGTGGTTTTGAAATATTGTTCTTGCTTTCTCTACTTTTATTTTATTAAATTTAGTTAGGATAGGGTTAAAAGTCAAAGCAAACATCCTATCAGCTAGCAGTAGTCTACTGACACCAAAAAAGTCCCATTGGTATGAGAAACTGATTGCAAGTAGAATGGTCTAAGGATTCCTTGAAACAAATCTTATAACAACCCATGTCTTTCTCAATTACCAGAATGCTCTGTAATACCTGATAAGTATTTGTTAAGACAATATACATCAGTAAATTTAATTACACATTTATTGAGCTTATATTTTATACAAAATATTGTGCATGGTGCTCTAGGAAAAGTTACGATGTAACATACATGTCCCTGTTCTCAAGGAGCTGCTGTCATGAAGAAAAGTCAATTTCCTCAGCAAGTCTTGACTACATACTTCTCCCAAGACAATTCTGAATAAAGGTAAGAAAAACTGAAAATTTTTTCCAAACTGTAAGAAACCTTTGATTGAATCACTGTGTCTTATACCATAGCTTAGAGGATATATTTTCCTTTATGCATTCCGATATTTGAGAATAATGAATTCAAAAATTACTGGAAAAAGAAGATCTGTAATTGACTGCCTAAGGAAACTATAAAAATCCTTTCAAAATTCCCACCAGGAGTAGAAGCGAAGTGGATTCAGATACAGTCTGAAATCTTCCCGAGCTTTCTCCACTGGAATTCTAATTAGTGAGACCCCTTTAAGCAGTTTTAAAGCTGCTTAATTTAAATACAGGAAGTGTTTCCTTAGGCCCCTAATACTTTGGCAGAGCTGATCCTATTTCCTGAGATTAAATAGAAGAAAATTCTTTCCTCAGGAGATTGAACCACACACAATAAGATCATTCATTAGAATGTTCATATAAATTCAAAATATACCAGGGGAAGACCAAATGTCTTCTTCATAAAGGGTAACAGCCTAGAAATGCTAAGTGGAGCCATGACTGGTTTTACTCTTGAGTTTTGGCCTTTGCGGAATATACATTCCCCGGGAAGAATTATTGAAGTGACAACTCATTTTCACAATGAAACCAAGTACAAGACAGCTAAGATAAATAAATAAATTAATTATTAAATATTTTATTCTCAATAAAAACCATCTGTCAATATTGTTTTTTTAACAATATTTATTCATGAAAATAAAGCTGTACCTTCTATAATGTGATTCTTACTCTACTTTGCAACATTTAAGACTTAGCAATAGGAAAATCTCATAAACTTTAGGAAGTCTGCATTTTGATCTGTCAGGGAAAGGGAAAGCTTAATACCAAAACCTGCTACTCAAATGCCTGATTGGTAAGCGGAGTGCAAAAGGATACCTCTAAAACTTTGTATTGTTCCATAAAAGAAAGGGGAACACTTTGCCATCTCTTGCCATCCTTCTGTAAATTTACATCACCTCACTAAATTTGATAGCTAAATAGTGTTCTGATGGTTGTTGAGACTTGTGTGTCAGATTTAAAAACGTTATTGTTGAGGCTTACTTTGATGGTAAGATTTTAGAGGCCTATTTCCCTGCTAAACAAATGTATTATAGAGTGATGGATAACAGATATTCTAAGGATTACAATGAGAGATCAAGGAGTTCACCTGCAATATCTATTGCATTGACAGCCAACTTTATTGAAGTTTCACAATATTAACTGCCTCTCTGTGGACTGGCTTAACCAGGTAGGTGATTATCAATTTATCACCAGTCAAAACACAGATTGCTTCATGTACGGTGTCTGTGGCATAATCATGTACCTTGAATCTCATCAAACTCGAATGATCCTACTAGGATGATTCTTATAAGACTGAGAAAGAAACATTAGTTGGGAACTTCTCTAATGAAATTGTGTCTAATTCTCAGTTTGATAGAACATCATTCCTGGAGCCTTGATTAAGAATTCACCATTCCAAAAGGGGGTAAAGAAAGCCTGAGAGATAGAATGGAGAGAGAACTAAGGTTATTCACTTCCTCTTCTTGAGCCTTGCTTCCTTTAACAATTCCTCACTCCCACTCCAGGGACAGAAGGCAAGAAATTGAAGAGTCCTCAAAATCCACTCCAGAGGGGAAGAATTGTACCCTGAAATTCCATCTAGCAGTATACAAACTGACTGAATTGCATATAGGAAATTATCTGGGATAACCACGGACCAGCACCAAGATGCCTGCATGACCTATTTGGCCCTATTTTCAATACAGCAAGAGCTTTTAAGTTTTATAATTCCACTCTATTTTCTGAGTCTATCTTTTAACAATATCTTACCTTTCTCCACACATTGAATTCCATTAGCTGCTATCCCAATTAATATTTGTTAAAGGCAGGCAATGAGAGAGAAGATTTTGGCCTTAAGTTTTTGTCTGATCAGGGCACAAATAAATAGCTACACTAGGCAGGGAACAGTATAGCCTGTAATCCTAGCACTTTGGGAGGTCAAGGCAAGAGGATCACTTGAGGCTGGCCAGGAGTTTGAGATCAGCCTGAGCAACAAAACAAGACACCATCTCTATAAAAAAATTTAAAAATTAGCCTGTTGTAGTGGCACACCTGTGGTCCCAACTATTTGGGAGGCTAAAGTGGGAGAATCACTTGAGCCCAGGAGGTCGAGGTTGCAGTGAGCTGTGATTGTGCCACTGCACTCCAGCCTGGGCAACAGAGCAAGATCCTGTCTCAAAAAAAAAAAAAAAACTACACTAGCAAACACTAATTGACCACTATATTGACCAGGCACTATTCTAAGTACTTTTTCTATATTAATTTGTTTAATCTTCTAACCCTATGAGGAAAGTACTATTATTTTTCCTGTGTGATTCTTGAGAAATTTGATGAATAGAAATATTAAGTAACTTGCCCAAGATTACCCAGCCTGCAGATTGAGCCCCGGTGGATGACCCTAGAGTCTTATAAATTCTAAAACCCAATCTCTTTTCAGTCATACACTGATTAGATTGAGATTGAGTTTCTTTGCCCTTATTCTAGCTGCCTACCATTGTATAAAGTAGAACCTCTAGAGGAGTTATCTACAGCTTCTACAGTTTTTCATACAAAATGTCTGGCACTTAATTTTAAAAATGCCAAACGTACCAAGAAACAGGACAAAAAGTAAAAAGACAATAGAAACAGGGCCAGAGATGATGCAAATAATAGAGTTATCAAACTTGGATTCAAATGTTCAAAAAATAGAGGACAAGAAAGCTTCGCCAAATGGAATCTTAAAAAAATCAGGTGAAAATGCTAGAACTGAAAAAAATATAATAAAGCTAACGATTCAATAGATGAGTTTAATAGTAGACGAAACACAGGTGAAAAGATTAGTACTGTAAGATATCTCAGAAGAAAATACTCAGACCGGGGCATGAAGAGAAAAAATAAAAATATAGAGAAGAGTACAAGAGATACACGGGAGATGGCAGAATCCTAACATAAGGGTTCTTGAGGCCCCAGAAGAGAATTAGAGAGGAAATGGTGGCAAAACAAATATTTAAAGAGAAAATGTCTGCGAATTTTCCAAAACAGATAAAAGATGTTAAACCTCAGGAGGATAAATACATTACTAGTCACTTCACAGTGAAATTGCCAAATGACAAAAACAAATAACAAACTATAAGAACAGCCAGATAAAAAAGCAAATTGCCTTCAAAGGAACTACAATGACAACTAAGTTCTCAACAGAAATCATGGAAGCCAGAAGAAAATAGAATAACATCTTGAAGTGCTGAAAGAAATTGTTGGCAACTCAGCAATCTATATCCAGTGAATACCTTTCCAATTTCATACAAGATTTTGTAGATAATACAGATTTTTGTCAGCAGATCCACACTAAAAGAAATACTGATGGGAGTTCTTTAGACAGAAAGGAAATGATCCCAGCTGGAAAGACAGAATTGCAGAGAGGAATGAGGAGCAACAGAGAGGTAAATATGAGTATAAATATAAATGGCTATTGACTACAAAGTAATAATAATATTTTATGGAGTTTAAAATACATGTATCATTAAAATGTATGACAGCAATAACTCAAACAGACAAAGGAAATACATGAAGTTAATATGTTCTTAAATCCTAGCATTGTCTGAGAAGTGATAAAACTATTAATTTATATTAGACTCTATTAAGTAAAGAATGCTTGTTGTTATAGCCAATAAATATAATTCCAAATATATCAGTAATTAAATTAAATGTAATGGACTAAATGCTTCAATTGAAAGACAAAGTTTATCCAACTCAAAGAAAAAATAAAAATTCAACCATATGTTGCCTAAATAAGCATATCTTAAGTATAAGGACACAGAAAGGTTGACAGTAAAAGAATGGAAGGAGAGATATGTAAACACTACTATCAAAAATTAAAAAGGAGATTTGATAATGGTGTTTAAAAATTAATCTACCAGAAAGATAATTTCAGATTTGTATTCTCCCAAAAAACGTGCAGCAAATATTGACATCTAAAAGTACGAAGAGATAAATCCACAATGATAGTGGATACTTTAACACATTTTTCTCAGTTACTTATTAAATGATCAACTAGAAGGTATCATTAATAAACTTGACTTAGTTAATATATAAAAAATTATGCATCTAATAAGGGAACATGGGACACTTGTCAGGACTGACCATATGCTGGGCCATAAAACAAGTCCCCAAGTTCAAACAAATTTCAAAATATTGAAACCATTAATGTATTCTCTGACCTCAGTAGAATTAAGCTAGAAACCAGTAACAAAAATGATAACTAGAACATCCCACAAATATTTGGAAATTGGTCAAAGAAGAAATCACAATGGAAATTAGAAAATATTTTGAACTGAATGATAATAACATAACATATCAAAACTTGTGGATATAGGCCACGTTGTCTTAGTGGGAAAAGCTAGTGGCAGTGGTTACTTGGGAAAAGAGGGATGATGACCAGGAGGCAACATAGGCAGGGCCGCTTGGGAGCTGGCAATGTTCTATGTCTTGCAGGAGGAGGTGATTACATGAGTGTTTTACCTTTATGAAAAATTCCCGGAGGAGCCAAGATGGCCGAATAGAAACAGCTCCGGTCTACAGCTCCCAGCGTGAGCGACGCAGAAGACGGGTGATTTCTGCATTTCCATCTGAGGTACCGGGTTCATCTCACTAGGGAGTGCCAGACAGTGGGCGCAGGTCAGTGGGTGCGCGCACCGTGCGCGAGCCGAAGCAGGGCGAGGCATTGCCCCACTTGGGAAGCGCAAGGGGTCAGGGAGTTCCCTTTCTGAGTCAAAGAAAGGGGTGACGGACGGCACCTGGAAAATCAGGTCACTCCCACCCTAATACTGCGCTTTTCCGACGGGCTTAAAAAACGGTGCACCACGAGATTATATCCCACACCTGGCTCGGAGGGTCCTACGCCCACGGAGTCTCGCTGATTGCTAGCACAGCAGTCTGAGATCAAACTGCAAGGCGGCAGCGAGGCTGGGGGAGGGGCGCCCGCCATTGCCCAGGCTTGATTAGGTAAACAAAGCAGCCGGGAAGCTCGAGCTGGGTGGAGCCCACCACAGCTCAAGGAGGCCTGCCTGCCTCTGTAGGCTCCACCTCTGGGGGCAGGGCACAGACAAACAAAAAGACAGCAGTAACCTCTGCAGACTTAAATGTCCCTGTCTGACAGCTTTGAAGAGAGCAGTGGTTCTCCCAGCACGCAGCTGGAGATCTGAGAATGGGCAGACTGCCTCCTCAAGTGGGTCCCTGACCCCTGACCCCCGAGCAGCCTAACTGGGAGGCACCCCCCAGCAGGGGCACACTGACACCTCACACGGCAGGGCAGCGTACTCCAACAGAACTGCAGCTGAGGGTCCTGTCTGTTAGAAGGAAAACTAACAAACAGAAAGGACATCCACACCAAAAACCCATCTGTACATCACCATCATCAAAGACCAAAAGTAGATAAAACCACAAAGATGGGGAAAAAACAGAACAGAAAAACTGGAAACTCTAAAAAGCAGAGCGCCTCTCCTCCTCCAAAGGAACGCAGTTCCTCACCAGCAATGGAACAAAGCTGGATGGAGAATGACTTTGACGAGCTGAGAAAAGAAGGCTTCAGACGATCAAATTACTCTGAGCTATGGGAGGACATTCAAACCAAAGGCAAAGAAGTTGAAAACTTTGAAAAAAATTTAGAAGAATGTATAACTAGAATAACCAATACAGAGAAGTGCTTAAAGGAGCTGATGGAGCTGAAAACCAAGGCTCGAGAATTGCATGAAGAATGCAGAAGCCTCAGGAGCCGATGCGATCAACTGGAAGAAAGGGTATCAGCGATGGAAGATGAAATGAATGAAATGAAGCGAGAAGGGAAGTTTAGAGAAAAAAGAATAAAAAGAAATGAGCAAAGCCTCCAAGAAATATGGGACTATGTGAAAAGACCAAATCTGCGTCTGATTGGTGTACCTGAAAGTGACGGGGAGAATGGAACCAACTTGGAAAACACTCTGCAGGATATTATCCAGGAGAACTTCCCCAATCTAGCAAGGCAGGCCAACGTTCAGATTCAGGAAATACAGAGAACGCCACAAAGATACTCCTCGAGAAGAGCAACTCCAAGACACATAATTGTCAGATTCACCAAAGTTGAAATGAAGGAAAAAATGTTAAGGGCAGCCAGAGAGAAAGGTCGGGTTACCCACAAAGGGAAGCCCATCAGACTAACAGTGGATCTCTCGGCAGAAACCCAACAAGCCAGAAGAGAGTGGGGGCCAATATTCAACATTCTTAAAGAAAAGAATTTTCAACCCAGAATTTCATATCCAGCCAAACTAAGCTTCATAAGTGAAGGAGAAATAAAATCCTTTACAGACAAGCAAATGCTGAGAGATTTTGTGACCAACAGGCCTGCCCTAAAAGAGCTCCTGAAGAAAGCGCTAAACATGGAAAGGAACAACCAGTACCAGCTGCTGCAAAATCATGCCAAAATGTAAAGACCATCGAGACTAGGAAGAAATTGCATCAACTAACGAGCAAAATAACCAGCTAACATCATCATGACAGGATCAAATTCACACATAACAATATTAACTTTAAATGTAAATGGACTAAATGCTCCAATTAAAAGACACAGATTGGCAAATTGGATAAAGAGTCAAGTCCCATCAGTGTGCTGTATTCAGGAAACCCATCTCACATGCAGAGACACACATAGGCTCAAAATAAAAGGATGGAGGAAGATCTACCAAGCAAATGGAAAACAAAAAAAGGCAGGGGTTGCAATCCTAGTCTCTGATAAAACAGACTTTAAACCAACAAAGATCAAAAAAGACAAAGAAGGCCATTACATAATGGTAAGGGATCAATTCAACAAGAAGAGCTAACTATCCTAAATATGTATGCACCCAATACAGTAGCACCCAGATTCATAAAGCAAATCCTGAGTGACCTACAAAGAGACTTAGACTCCCACACATTAATAATGGGAGACTTTAATACCCCACTGTCAACATTAGACAGATCAACAAGACAGAAAGTCAACAAGGATACCCAGGAATTAAACTCAGCTCTGCACCAAGCAGACCTAATAGACATCTACAGAACTCTCCACCCCAAATCAACAGAATATACATTTTTTTCAGCACCACACCACATCTATTCCAAAATTGACCACATACTTGGAAGTAAAGCTCTCCTCAGCAAATGTAAAAGAACAGAGATTATAACAAACTATCTCTCAGACCACAGTGCAATCAAACTAGAACTCAGGATTAAGAATCTCACTCAAAACCGCTCAACTACATGGAAACAGAACAACCTGCTCCTGAATGACTACTGGGTACATAACAAAATGAAGGCAGAAATACAGATGTTCTTTGAAACCAACAAGAACAAAGACACAACATACCAGAATCTCTGGGACACATTCAAAGCAGTGTGTAGAGCGAAATTTATAGCACTAAATGCCCACAAGAGAAAGCAGGAAAGATCCAAAATTGACACCCTAACATCACAATTAAAAGAACTAGAAAAGCAAGAGCAAACACATTCAAAAGCTAGCAGAAGGCAAGAAATAACTAAAATCAGAGCAGAACTGAAGGAAATAGAGACACAAAAAACCCTTCAAAAAATTAATGAATCCAGGAGCTGGTTTTCTGAAAGGATCAACAAAATAGATAGACCACTAGCAAGACTAATAAAGAAAAAAAGGGAGAAAAATCAAATAGACGCAATAAAAAATGATAAAGGGGATATTACCACCAATCCCACAGAAATACAAACTACCATCAGAGAATACTACAAACACCTCTATGCAAATAAACTAGAAAATCTAGAAGAAATGGATAAATTCCTTGACACATACACTCTCCCAAGACTAAACCAGGAAGAAGTTGAATCTCTGAATAGACCAATAACAGGATCTGAAATTGTGGCAATAATCAATAGCTTACCAACCAAAAAGAGTCCAGGACAAGATGGATTCACAGCCAAATTCTACCAGAGGTACAAGGAGGAACTGGTACCATTCCTTCTGAAACTATTCCAATCAATAGAAAAAGAGGGAATCCTCCCTAACTCATTTTATGAGGCCAGCATCATTCTGATACCAAAGCCGGGTAGAGACACAACCAAAAAAGAGAATTTTAGACCAATACCCTTGATGAACATTGATGCAAAAATCCTCAATAAAATACTGGCAAAACAAATCCAGCAGCACATCAAAAAGCTTATCCACCATGATCAAGTGGGCTTCATCCCTGGGATGCAAGGCTGGTTCAATATATGCAAATCAATAAATGTAATCCAGCATATAAACAGAGCCAAAGACAAAAACCACATGATTATCTCAATAGATGCAGAAAAGGCCTTTGACAAAATTCAACAACCCTTCATGGTAAAAACTCTCAATAAATTAGGTATTGATGGGATGTATTTCAAAATAATAAGAGCTATCTATGACAAACCCACAGCCAATATCATACTGAATGGGCAAAAACTGGAAGCATTCCCTTTGAAAACTGGCACAAGACAGGGATGCCCTCTCTCACCACTCCTATTCAACATAGTGTTGGAAGTTCTGGCCAGGGCAATTAGGCAGGAGAAGGAAATAAAGGGTATTCAATTAGGAAAAGAGGAAGTCAAATTGTCCCTGTTTGCAGATGACGTGATTGTATATCTAGAAAACCCCATTGTCTCAGCCCAAAATCTCCTTAAGCTGATAAGCAACTTCAGCAAAGTCTCAGGATACAAAATCAATGTACAAAAATCACAAGCATTCTTATACACCAACAACAGACAAACAGAGAGCCAAATCATGAGTGAACTCCCATTCACAATTGCTTCAAAGAGAATAAAATACCTAGGAATCCAACTTACAAGGGATGTGAAGGACCTCTTCAAGGAGAACTACAAACCACTGCTCAAGGAAATAAAAGAGGATACAAACAAATGGAAGAACATTCCGTGCTCATGTGTAGGAAGAATCAGTATCGTGAAAATGGCCATACTGCCCAAGGTAATTTACAGATTCAATGCCATCCCCATCAAGCTACCAATGCCTTTCTTCACAGAATTGGAAAAAACTACTTTAAAGTTCATATGGAACCAAAAAAGAGCCCGCATCGCCAAGTCAATCCTAAGCCAAAAGAACAAAGCTGGAGGCATCACACTACCTGACTTCAAACTATACTACAAGACTACAGTAAACAAAACAGCATGGTACTGGTACCAAAACAGAGATATAGATCAATGGAACAGAACAGAGCCCTCAGAAATAACGCTGCATATCTACAACTATCTGATCTTTGACAAACCTGAGAGAAACAAGAAATGGGGAAAGGATTCCCTATTTAATAAATGGTGCTGGGAAAACTGGCTAGCCATATGTGGAAAGCTGAAACTGGATCCCTTCCTTACACCTTATACAAAAAACAATTCAAGATGGATTAAAGACTTAAACGTTAGACCTAAAACCATAAAAACCCTAGAAGAAAACCTAGGCAATACCATTCAGGACATAGGCATGGGCAAGGACTTCATGTCTAAAACACCAAAAGCAATGGCAACAAAAGACAAAATTGACAAATGGGATCTAATTAAACTAAAGAGCTTCTGCACAGCAAAAGAAACTACCATCAGAGTGAACAGGCAACCTACAAAATGGGAGAAAATTTTTGCAACCTACTCATCTGACAAAGGGCTAATATCCAGAATCTACAATGAACTCAAACAAATTTACAAGAAAAAACAAACAACCCCATCAAAAAGCGGGCAAAGGACATGAACAGACACTTCTCAAAAGAAGACATTTATGCAGCCAAAAAACACATGAAAAAATGCTCATCATCACTGGCCATCAGAGAAATGCAAATCAAAACCACAATGAGATACCATCTCACACCAGTTAGAATGGCAATCATTAAAAAGTCAGGAAACAACAGGTGCTGGAGAGGATGTGGAGAAATAGGAACACTTTTACACTGTTGGTGGGACTGTAAACTAGTTCAACCATTGTGGAAGTCAGTGTGGGGATTCCTCAGGGATCTAGAACTAGAAATACCATTTGACCCAGCCATCCCATTACTGGGTATATACCCAAAGGACTATAAATCATGCTGCTATAAAGACACATGCACACGTATGTTTATTGCGGCACTATTCACAATAGCAAAGACTTGGAACCAACCCAAATGTCCAACAATGATAGACTGGATTAAGAAAATGTGGCTCATATACACCGTGGAATACTATGCAGCCATAAAAAATGATGAGTTCATGTCCTTTGTAGGGACATGGATGAAATTGGAAATCATCATTTTCAGTAAACTATCGCAAGAACAAAAAACCAAACACCGCATATTCTCACTCATAGGTGGGAATTGAACAATGAGATCACATGGACACAGGAAGGGGAACATCACACTCTCAGGACTGTTGTGGGGTGGGGGGAGGGGGGAGGGATAGCACTGGGAGATATACCTAATGCTAGATGACGAGTTAGTGGGTGCAGCTCACCAGCGTGGCACATGTATACATATGTAACTAACCTGCACAATGTGCACATGTACCCTAAAACTTAAAGTATAATAATAAAAGAAAAAAAAAAGAAAAATTCCCCAAGCTACATATTTATGCTTTGGGCATTTTTCTGCATGCATGCTATATTTGAATAAAAAGTTTACTTAAAAACAAACTATAAATTATTCCTGACTCCTGTTTTTCTCACATCCCACATTCAGTTCATCAACATTTCCTGTTGGCTTTAATTCAAAGTACATCCAGAATCTGGCCATTTCTTGCTACCTCCCCAGCTACTAATCTTGTCTGAACCAACAGCATCTCTCTGTCTTCATTTCAGTTTCATGACTGCTCTCCCTGCTTCGGCCCTTGTTTCCTATAGTCTTTGGTCAACACAGTGACCGGGTGAACTGTTAATGCTGAATCAGATCCAGCTCAAGTCACCAATCTCCATCCACCAAATTGTCCAATTGGATTCTTATTTTGTGCACAATAAAATCCAAAGGATTCTTACGATCTTTGCTCTACATAATTTGAAACACCATCCCCTCTCCTATACCACCTCCTACCACTACCTTGTTTGCTCTGCTCTAGCCCTACTGCCTCATCACTCTTCCCAGGCAGGCCAGGCACATTCCTGCCCCATGACATTTGCACTCACCATTCCCTCTCCCTGTTTCTTCCCCTAGATTCACAAAGCAGGTTCTCTCCAATATCACCTTCTTCTGTGACCATTATCTATCATTTTAATTCCCTCCACCCCAAACAACCTCCAATCCCTCTTCAGTTTAATTCACCAAATATTAATTCAGCACCCGTATGAGGCAAGTACTGTCCTAGGTGCTCAGGACAAAACAGCAAACCAAACAAGATTCCTGCATTGATGGGGCTTGCAGTCTAGCATGGGGAAACAAACAAATAATAAACATAAATGCATTAATAATTATACAGTGTGTTAGACGTATATAAATGCTATGCATAGAAAACTAGAACAGGGTAAGAGATATTAGTGACACTGTTCAGAGGGGATGAGAAAAGAGTTGTAACTGGAAATAGCATGTTCAGGGCAAGCTTTAGTGAGAATAACATCAGAACAAAATTTTGAAGGTAGTAAGGAAATTAGCCATGCAGATGCAAGGGGAAGAGCTTTCCAAATGGGCAGAACAAATGCCAAGGCCAAAGGTAGGAGTGAGTGTGTCTGACATGCCTGAGGATCAGTAAAAAGGCATTCATGGCTACAGTGGTTTGTAGGGTGAGCAACTGTCCAAGTTTGCCAGGGACTCAGGGGTGTCCTTAGATGTGTGACTTTCAGTGGTAAAGCAGGAGCATCCGTGGCAAACCAAGATAGTT
This sequence comes from Pan troglodytes, assembly GCF_028858775.2. Taxonomy (NCBI): domain Eukaryota; kingdom Metazoa; phylum Chordata; class Mammalia; order Primates; family Hominidae; genus Pan; species Pan troglodytes. The sequence continues at coordinate 135,884,750 of NC_072398.2, forward strand.
ACTTGGTCATCTTAGATCGATATAGTTTTTGGAGGAGAGGTCAGAGAAGTAACAGAAGGAGGATGGGGAATAGGGGTTGGAATTAGGATTCTCATGAAGAACCATGATAACTATTTTAAGGAGCTTGTCTTTTAGAATGAAAAAAGTGGGGACCCACAGGAGAGTTTTAAAGAGAAAAATGGTATGATCTGACTTACATTTTAAAAGACTTGGTCTGATTGCAGTGTTGAAAATGGGATATAAAAGGACAAGAGCAGAAGAAAAGCCACCATCTTGAATACTATTGTAATAACCCAGGAAAGAGATGATGCTGGCTTGGAACAAGGAGCTACCAGCAGAGGTAGTGATGAATGGTCAGATTCTGGATATATTTTGAAGGTTAAAAAAAATTTCCTAACAGGTTGGATGAGGGATAGAAGAGAAAGAGGAAGGATGACTTCCAGAGTTTTGATCCAAGCAACTGGAAAAATAGAATTGCCATCAGCTGAGATGAGAACAAATGAACATAGAGCAAGTTTGAAGAGAAAAAAAATTAGTTCCATATTATGTCCTTTTTTCTCCTTTATTTTCCTCCATACCTCTTACCAACATTGACATACTATATATTTTACTTACTTATTTATCATCTGTATTCACCCACTAGAATGTAATCTCCAAGAAGGCAAAGACTTTTGTTTTCATTCACTGCTATGACACCAGCATCTAGAATAAATTTATTCATTCCATAAACATTTATGGAGTACTTCCTAGATGATTAGAACTGTGCTAGGCTCCAGGAATACAATAAGCACAATATATGTTCGTAGGATTGCCAGATAAAATATAGAATAACCAGTTAAATTTGAATGGCATAATGAATAATTTTTAGTGTAAGTATTTTCTATACTCAAATATTCAAATATGTATGTTCCATATTCAAATATCCAATTATGGGACTACTTATACTAAAAATTATTTGTTGTTTGTCTGGAAAATACATTTAGGAGTCCTGTATTTTTATTTGCTAAATCTGACAACCCTATGTGCTTTCTGCCTTCAAGGAACTTAGAGTATGATAGGATATATAGACAAAGAAACAATCTGTATATAATAACGTAGGAATCCAGGACGCCTTCAGAGCACACAGGAGGAATAACAAATAAAGATTCTAAAGGGGCATCCAAGAAGCTTCCTGAAAGAAGTGATATGGCAACCGAGAGTAGCATTATCTACTGGAAAAAGAGAAGAAAGAGCATGCCAGGAAGATGGAACAACATGAGCCAAGCTTGAAGGGAGGAGAGACTATGGGGCACCCAGGAAGCTGAAACTTGACCTGATATCCTGAATGCACCTAGAGAACATGGCGGTGTGAGATGGGAGTTGAAGGAGTTATATCACCACAAAATATTGCTGCAATACACACTTGGCTGAGCAATTACTTTACCAGATATCTAGACCGAGGCCAGAAAACATAAGCACCTACAGCCAAGAGCAAAAGCAGCAATAGTGACTGTCTTCCCCACCCCACCAGGCAGTTGTGGCAGCAACCACAGAGGGTTCTGAGATTCACTGCCCACCAGTGGCACTTTGTCAGCTTGAACCATCATGACCAAGGCCAAAATGGGGGACAGCTTTTGTACAGCTCATTCTGAACAGTAATGTTGTGTCCCCAGCTCCCAGGCAGACAGAACAAAGACTGATTTCTTAAAAACAGATAAACACCATGAGGAGTTTGGGGAGGGAGGAAATCCCATGGAAAAGACTAGAATTTACTTAGCAAAATGGGCAAAGTTTGGAGCCCTTTGTGATCCTATTTTGAATCCACAGGACGGGGAAACTCTTGTGACATTTGGGTTCTACTGGAGCACATGTTCTCAACAAGGGTGATCTCACCCAAAGGAGGAGAAATTGGTTCTTGAGGGGGAAAAAATCTTTGATATTATAGTGGTTTGTTGCCTTCCAAAAGGTCACAATGCATAAAAAGATACACAAGTCTATCTGCGGTATTAAAATTTCACCAGAGAATGGAGTAAGGGGAAAAGTGAGGGGAATTAAGATGGAAAAATGTCTAAATAGGCTATCTGGGGGAAATAATGAGAAAAACTGAGAAACATTAAACTAAAACAAAGTTCTACTTGAGGGCTGGAGACCAGGACAACTTAAAAGATGTGTTGTCCTGGGAGAAGAGTAGGGGGCAAGGATAGGAAGGAGTGGAATGGATGGCATTCTGAGTGGCAGAAACAGCATACGCACAGGCTTAGAGAAGGTAAACAACATAAAATGCAATAGCATGGTCAAATAAGATAAGGTCTGAGAAAGGTTTATTGGATTTAGCAATTAGGAGGTCACTGGCCATTTAACCTCCTTGTGCTTCAGTTTCAATACTTGTTAAATTAAATTGAAAAATAATCTCTAAGGCAACTTACAGCTCTAAAGACTCTTTTGCCAGGTTGGATCTCTTTACACACAGAGACACACAAACATATCCACACACTTACACGCACTCCCAACACACATGCTTATCTTTTTTCTTAATTTGATTTTCCTAACTCTCTAAAACTATATATGTCTTTGGAGAATTCCAGTTCTCTTCGCTTAATTATAACAATGCTTTGAAAAAAAATCAGCTATGAGAATCTACAGTGTCCTGATAAAGAGAATTGCTGAACAATAAACTGGTGAATATTATTTCCTATAAACATTTCTAATGCCTTGTAAATACCTTTTATAATGTAATAAGCTCTTTAGAATGTGGATATCAAATTTTATTTCATTTAAAAAAATGATTTTAAAACTCAGATTTACTCAAACAAGGCAAAAAAATACTTTCTCTTAAAGCTATCACTCCTTTATTAAATATTTACGAAGTGCCTAGTATGTGTCAAATAAGATATGAGTTGGGGAAATACCAGTGAGTAAAACAAACAGTTCATAGCTTCCAGAGATTAGGAGGAGGAAAGTGATGAGGAGAAGAATTGAAAAGTTGATGATGTTTGCACAACTTAGTCATTGCTATCATGGCCGCATTGGTAACGTATCTGAAGCTTGCATGTTCCTGAAAATAGAGCCCTGAGGAACAGGTAAAGTATCACTAAGGGGCAGCACAGACAACAGTCACTCAGAAAAGGGCATTCTTAACCATTTTGGAGCCATAAACCCCTTCTTGGATTCCTGGTTTTGATATCTAAAATAAAATTACAAATGAAACCAATTATATTGAATACAGTCATTTTTAAAAAAATGAACAAGATAGTAAAATATGTACTTCTTTATTACATTAAATAACAAGTCAGGCAGCTGTCCTCATACTTACTATAATTCTGAGGTAGTGACAAGCCCAAATGACATAGTGAGGTACTTGCATCTCTATAACATGTTCTGGAAATATTTGTGATTTCTAGAGATGACAAAGTCACAGATACAGCTAAGAATACTATGGTTGTCACCTACATTCATAATTGAACAATGTTAAATTTCAGTTGGAGATTAATTAAAGATTTTTTTCCTATTGAAATTCACCGATTCCCCTGAATTCCATCCAGAGACCTGTGGAGTTGGAGGTCTGCGGCCCCCTGTTCTAGGGCATTAAGCTAAATCAGGATTTTTTTCTTTCAATAACGTAGCTCCATGGTCACTTCTAGAGCTACAGCTCTATCATTGGGACTGCTCAAATGTGTAACTTGTTCATTACTTGGGACACACTGCCATCCCATGGCTCCTCTTGAAGAGTTGAGCATTAATAACCAGCAACAAAGCAGCCTTTTAGGGCATTAGACCAAACCTGCAAATTAATGCACCGGTTCATCACAATTCATTAATCAAACTCAGACTGGGTTTAACAACAGATTATTAAAGACTCAAAATTATATCCACAGAAAAAAAAAAAAAGCAGCTCCCAGAGGGTCAAATGTAATGTGAATGGCTTTGCATAAAACCATAAACCTGCTATTAAATTAAAAACAGAAAAAATTATGTCCACTCCTTATCTCCAGGCATTTTTTTTTTAAAGGAATGCTACACTAATTTATTTCTTCGCTGTTCCTGGTTACACGGTAAAAGACTAAAAGGTTAAAATGCAATGGTTCTTTGATGTTTGGTTGAGCAACTTTCACTAACATGTTCTGATTGAGGTGAAGAAATTAATAAAATTATTTCCATAATTCATTACTAATGGGAAGCTGTCGATGCTTTCAGCTGACAGTTCACACAAATTCTCCTCAGACACTGAGACACCTCATGGTGACTGGCTGCTGGACTCACTCTTTCCAACTGTGTTCAGCAAAGCAGAGCCTGGCTCCCTGGGCCCGCCGTTTCCTGATCTCTCACCTCTGTATGTTTGTTCTTGACAAACAAGCCTGTTCTCTCTGTGAACAAAAGCAGAAGGGGAAAACAATGATTTTAATTTTTCTTTCCCTTCAGGGAATTTAGGTAGCCCCTCTGGGGAACCTCGATGACTTGTAAACATTCAGAATGCTATAATTTGGCAGATCGCAGTGCTGCAACCAAATGTGCAATGAATTTTCTTAAAAGGTTAATATTTTAGTGCAGTAATCATAGATAAAGAGCATAACAATAATAAGATGTGTGGAACAAACAAATTTCAAGAACTGTATGGTTTTGCAACATCTTTGCTCTTTTCCCATTAGAATTGAAACATTAGTTCTGGTTTTGCAGAAACAGATGCAAAAATTACTAGCACACATGTTGATTAAGGTAGGTAAGTGACATTTCTGGAAACACAAAAATTTTTATTCAAATTATGTACCTGTTTGATATTTATAGGGTGTTTTTGTCTTAGAACTGCGTGTTTTAAACTCCAAACTCCTAAAGAGCAAAGACTACATCTCTGTTACGTATCTGAAGATAATTAATACCTTCTCTTTGAAGATAAGCTCCTATACATTGGTCATACCAAGACGGCATCAAATAATATTATGGATGAGGCAAAATATACCAGAAATCACATAATATTTGATTAACATATTATTCTATTATATATGTGTGTGTATTTACATAAACATAAAATAGAATAGAAACAATCTAAAATCAACATCTTCAAAGCACTTTGTAAAAACAGTGAGATTCTAATACAACATGACTCAGGTTGAGATTTGGGCTATATTGTTGTGGTTACATCATGAACAGCAAATGCAGAGTTCAATTTTGTCACCTCCTCTCCCAACCCCCCACAGTCTTTCCTGCTGGCTCAGAATCATAATCCATTTTAACACAACATAACAGACAGCCTTGCCTAATTGCTTAGTGATCACTTAAAATGAAATGTATTCACTCTATCCAGATACAGAACCTGGAACATAGTAGCTACTCCATAAAGATTTATTGAAATGAAAAAATGAAACTCCCTCCCCTCTTTCCAAATGAAAACATACTATGTTACCATTATTCTTCCAAAATTAACTTAATCACTACTGATTCCCACAAAGCGTTATCATAGAGATTAACTGCAAGTAAGTTCTTCATTAAAATATTTTGGATTAATGCACTGAGCCCTGAATTTCATGCAGATGTTTATGACTCTATCATGAGGGAGAATGTATATACCAGAAGAGAAAAATTATACTTACTTGAAAACACGACTATAAAACTCATATCATAGAAACTAGGGACATTGCAGGCCACCAAGATATCAAAAATGAAGTAAACCTTAACTTTTGAATGATGGCACTCTGTGCAAAAGAGTACTATTGAGATTCCTTACCTCTCTAAGGTGACATAAGTGGACAAATAATAGTAATAGCTACAGTGTATAAAGCTCTTACTCTGGAACAGAAATCTGCTACATACGTGACATGAAACAGAAGCCCATGATGCAGATGGTGTGGGTATTAGCATGACCCTTCACAGAGCAGGAACTTCAGAGAGCTCAGCAGCTCACCTAAGGTCATACAAGGGAGTTGCAGAGCCAACACGCAGTTACATCTGGCTGACTCCAATTACTCCCTTCTCCTCTCCGATCTTTTCCCATACATGTCCTTCACTAGAGCTACCTCAAATGGAAAAAATAAATACTGAAGGAAAGATCTGGGCCCCATACATATATTTGTGTCAGTTTTCCTTAGCCTACAAAATGGAAGTGCCAAAATAGCAAAGTGCTCAACAGCTTGGGCCATGGCATCAGATTGTCTGGATCAGCTTCCCAGTTCCAGGACTTCCTTGTGCAGACGATTTTCTTATCTTCTTTATGCCTCAGTTTCCTCATAAGTAAAATGGTTATGGTAATAATAGCAACACTGTGGGATTGTTGTGATAATTAAATGAATTAATAAAGAGCAAGCGCTCAGTCCTGGACACACAGAAAGTGCTGAGTAAGTGTTTAAGTGTTGGGTGCTATTTTTAGCTCTTATGGCTATATTAGAAGACAGATTTGGTCACCCACAAGTCAGCTTGTTAGTTGATCAGCTTCCAATCATCAAGTTTTACTGAGCATCTAAAATATTGCAATATAAACAACAAAATAGCCTGAAAGTAGTCCTAATCTAAGATATCGGGTCATAAATTCTTTGACATAACAGACAATTTGGCAATTCCTCACTAAGTAACCAAGAAGGGGCCATTAATGACCTTGGAAAAGAATTTCTTTTAAATATGATTGGGAAAAGAATAGCTTATTACGGGGGTAAGAAAACAGAATAATAAGGAAATTGAAATAGCAGTATAGGTGATTCTTCTTGGCATTTTGGTAGTGAGTGCAAGGAGGGAATTTACTCAAGGGCTTGAAAGTACACAGCAAACAAGAAAGTAACATGAGGGATATGTGACAGTTGTAAGAGAGAGTAAGGAGTTGGGGATTATGGCAAAACTTGATGCATTCCCATGACTGAGTGACCCAGATGAGTTGATCTTTGCTACCCATTTTTATTTTTTAATTAATTAGGGTTTTATCCCAAATCAATCATTTTATCTTTCTGGGCTTTAGTTTTTCAACTCTTAAATAATAATGAGGGGTAAGGGTGAGTGAATAGTTAACAAAAACACAACAGGGAAGGAAGAGTTGCCATACATTTTGTCCATGAAATCACTAGAGCTTCCAAATTAATATATTATTTGATAGTGTAGGAAAGAAGGAACCAAGATTTACCCTTGCAATGTGATTTCCAATGCTCAAATGTAGAAATTAAGGCCCAAGATCACCCAGCCAGGAATCACAATATTGAGATTTGAACCCACAACGGAGTGAGTCTCTTCAGAAGCCTGTTATTTCCACAACTTCAACTTGCCCTTCTAATGATAAGAGAATTCAAATAACATTTTATTACTAATATCTCTTAGATGTAACTAGTTTTTATACATTACAACTATTAGACACTTTTAGCCAATTATATATAAGAATAGTAAATATATTGATAACGTTTCTTATTTGTAAAAACAGCTTGAAATAACACCTTCTATACTGGCTCCAACATATGATAAAACTAAGTATCTGAATATTTTAGCATTCTTATTAGAACTGATGCAACGCTTAATTAAAAATGACCACATATAGAGCACCCACACCCATATAACCTGAATTAGTTCTTTGAAACATCACTCTAATTGAGTGAATATTAAACGTTTGCACTCCCTGCTGTGGGGAATCTTTTAAACTACTACAAGCAAGGGGAGCCAATGAACTCTCTAGATACTGGGGGCAAACACTTTCTAGACCTTTTCCTCTTGGTTGGAAAGGCAAAGGGATTTTGTTAGTTTATGGGAGAAGATAATGAGAAGAAAGAACACACGGAAGTCTAAGGTAAGCCGAACAAGGTATAAATTCCTTCTTTGTAGGAAAGGAATCTTGCCCTTCATACCCTACCTAAGTTACTCCCAGGTAAAGATGTCTAAGTGACAGAGGTCTTCACCACAAGTCAAATCTACGTGACCACAGGTAAACACAGCTGTTGAGCCTTATTTCTAAGCTATATTTCATAAAATCATTCTCTCTGGATCAATAAAATGCAAATGCTAAAATTATCCTGTTAACTATCAAAATAAAAAGGACCTTGAGAATAAAGTTGTCATTCTTAATTAAAATGGTCTCTTTAATTCCTTTACTCTAACTAACTAAAGTAGATACTAATACTGTAAACACTTAATTGACTAAAGAAAGATTCTATCCATACCCCCAGTTAGAGAACACTTAATTTATATATGATGCAGCTCATAACTATTTAGCAGTATGGTTGAGATAAGTCTCTTTGGCCTACTTTTTAAATGATTAAATACTCTCCATCCAACTGAATGGATGTCTTCCAAGTTGCATTTTGCATGCTAAAACATTCTTTAAATACATAGGCCATCACTCAGATTTAAGAGGAAAAAAACCTTAGTGACAGTACATTCGTTATGTCTTTATTAACACAGGACTTTTCCATAGGGTTATGTACAGCTGAAAATGAGGTTCAGTTTAATAACAAAGCAAGCGTTCCTAGCACTACAGAAATTATAAAATTTTAATGTTTAATGTGTTGCTTAATTGTAGAAAACTCTGAAAAGAATAATATCCTTGAAATTTACTCTGCAAATACTCTTACTTTATGACAAATAGCTCCTCAAAACATAAGTATTAAATCTCTATTAGATTTGTTGAGGTAATGTACTAATATGCATCACTAAGGTCTTAAATTTCTAAGTAGCAATGCTGCTTGTTAGATGCAAATAAGGATTACCTTAATTAAAATACACTATCCACAGCCTCTCAGCAGATTTAGCTCAGTCTTTATATAGGACAGGTTCATTATCTACCTCAAGTTAATAAAAGTATGACCTACTGTGGTTATTTCTTTTAAAATTTAATTTTAATTACTATTTTGTTAATGGAAATAAAGCATGAAAGAATTGTATGATCCAAAAGCAATTTTGAAAACTCAATTAAAATACCTCTTGAAAGCTTCAAAAAGAATTTAGCACTTACATGGTTTGATAACTGATGGCCTTACAAATACAGCGTTAGATACCAACTCTCTATAAAAATGTTGAATGAAGCTTACTTTAGAACTATAGAGCTTCCTTAGTCTGCATCTTGAACTAATGGTCCAGCTAAATAGGTGTAAACATAAAACTTTTAATTCAAAATTTCAACATTAGACAAAGGCTCTTAACAAAGAAATGAAATGAATAACCATTACACAATGTCTTTATAATACATAAACCTTAAGTGCATTCAGAGTTTTTACATAAAACTATAATCGTTTAATCCAGAAAATCGCAGATGTGTTCAGTTTGTCTTCTAGTCCTTCGGGACCTGAATATAAAATTAAAAGACTGGTATATGTTGTATAAAATTCAGTACCAGAGTTTTATTAGGCAGCTTCCACTTCCATCAAAATTTCAAAGGTTTACACATATATTATTGATCTTATCTGTGAACATATTAGTTCAGTTAGGAGCCTTTAAACATAACACAATCCATAGATTTTATTGAGATTCACTACTCCTCATGAAAAAGATAAGAATATGAGACGGAGGGTATAACAAAGAGCATGCTCCAGGCAAGAAATACAGTCTTTGTGATATTCAAAATATATTTAGCAGCTCTTATATTACAAACCTAGCAATGTTATGGTTCATACTGCAATGTGTATTTTTGTATCAGACTACTTGACTACTTCCAGTAAGCAAAATCCCTGAATTCATTAGCAATAATAAATTTTTCTTTTTATGATTATTTAATGGAAAAGGCATTTTGCCAGACACCACTCCCAACCATGTCCAAAAGAAAAACAAATCCAGTATGCCTTTCTATTTAGCATAGAGTCATGAATCTAATCTTTAAAACATTGGAATCCTAACTTCAGAAATAAAAGAAATTGAATTTAAAATGAAAAATGAGAACATATGACTAAAATAATAAGATATCAATTAAATTGAGATGCTACTGAATTTCTGTAATTCTATATTAAGCTAGAAATGTGATTTAAATTCACACCCACAAATTTGACCTAATCTAACTAAAGAAAGTCTGTAAATATAGAAGAGTATATCTTCTGGTATTTCTTTTTATTCACCACACAGAAAATTGCCAATTTATAAGTGAGTTGTTTTCTCAGAGTTTATTTACATGTCATATTTTTGAAACTTAAGATGAATATTACCCTAGAAGTAATAAATGAAGATTAGGTTTATCCTGAAAAAAAGAATCTATAAAAGCTCAGTTTAGGTTTATAGCATATCTGAAATATTTGCAATGAAATACAGCAGGAAGCAAGACTGTTTCATCCTAGTAATTAAAGAAAATGGAAAGTCAAATAGAATAAAAAGAATAATAGTTTATTTTTCTTAAATGCTCTAGGAACAATAGATTTAATTGGATGACAAACCAACATGACATGAGATGTTTGTGAGCATTCTGAAAAGGACTTCTGAGTTTTTTCAAGGTCTTTGGAAGTGGTTACCACCAGTTCTCTATTAGGGCCTAATTTCACATGACTACATAACAACATGTATTAGCCATACAGTTATGGTAAATTTTAAAACTACTGTCTTTCCCTTCCCTTATTACTGGTGATCCCTAATATTAATGTTGTTTTCATCAATAATGATAAAATGATAAGAATAATTTTTAACTTATAGTTAGGGTGGAAAATGAGCAATAACAGAAAGATTTTTCTGGAGGTAATTAAGCATGCATTGGAAGAGAGGAAAGGGGGAAGGAAGAAATAATGGAAAGGAAAAGAAGGGAGAAGGGGATTAAGAAGAAAGTGTGTACATGTGAGAAAATAGTAACTTGAGGTCCATTGGTGTATGGAGTTTTTTGTTTGGCTTTTATGTTTTTGTTTGTGTGTGTGTGTGTGTGTGTGTGTGCTGTGTGTGTGTAAAACAGACAAGAAAAGGAAGGAGCAAGAATAGTATGGTTTCCTAACACTATCCTTATGGTTTCCTAACACTATCCTTCCATTTAAGTTAGTTTTTTCATTTCAATTGTTTCTTTTGAAGGCAAACATGCCAAAATAGTGAATGATCCATCTGATCCCTTAAATACAAAATATAGTGGCTTATGTTTCTAGAGTAAAAAGCATTGAGAAGGGGCATAATAAATAAACCTTAGAATAATTCAGCAGAATTTTTGCATAAAACCACAGTGGTTTAGCTATATTATTGCAAAACATTTTGTTTGTATTTTGGCCCTCCAGGACCCATGCAAATTATTAAGCTGATAATGTACTGCATAAAATTCATTACCAGAGCTATATTAGGCAAGGACAAAAAAAAGTCTCAGAGCCTTTAACATGCTTATGTGCATTGAGACTCCTTAAGAGTGTGAAGTGCTTCTGCACGAGTCTGAACTTCTCTCAAGGGGTTAACTCTCTGTGGTAGTATTCTGTGAAACACATTCTGGGAAGAGCTGAGTTACAGTCAAGAATGAGACAAAGATTCCCACTAGCACCCCTATTGCCCAATGATCCCCACTAACACCCCTACTGCCCAGTGATTCCCACTAACACTCCTATTGCCCAGTGATTCCCATTAACACCACTATTGTCCAACAGTGTTTTGGAGGATCTAGCCAATGCAGTAAAACGAGATAAAGAAATGTGGCATAAATTGCAAGGAAGAGACAGTATTATCATTCTTTGCAAATGATATTAGAAAATCCAAGAAAATCAACTAAAACTATTAAAACTTATAAAAGAGTTCAGAAAAATACAGAAAAACACAAAATCAATAATTTTCACTTATGCTAACAGCAATCAGTTGGAAAACATAATAGAAAAAATATTCCACTCATAATAGGAATTTAAAAGAGAGAGAGATCACCCAAAAGAAAAATGGGCAAAGAATATTAATAAGCAATTAACAAGAATATGCAAATAGCCAATTAACATATGAACAGATGTTCAAACTCAATAATAATCAAAAAAATATAAATTAAAACAAGATGCCATTTTCCCCTTATGAGAACTGAAATGATTTAAAACGTGGGTAATACCATATCTTGACATGAAATGTGGAGGGAAAAGATATTCATACGAGTAGTATTACTCAGAGTCCAGACAGGAAACAAAGATCACATTAAAATAGGGTAATTTGAAGAGCGTTTAACAAAAGGATTATTAATATGTGTGTGGGTAGGGTGGAGAGAACCTATAAAGGACCGTGCAGTCCCCAGGGCTACAAGCAGAAGGACAAAGCTGAGCAGACAGGCTCAACTACCAGGAACTGTGACACTGGGTCAAGGGAGGCAGCCACGGCTCATCAACCCTGCAGAGAAAGCCAGGAGAAGCAACACCTCACCTTAACTCTCCTCTTTCCTTCTCATCTCCTGCCAGTATCTCTCATTAATCCAGCACTACCATAAAGCAGAAGCCAAAGGACCTTTACTCCCAGGCCAGCCTCCCAGAGCACAAAACAGGCTGGAGCTGGTAAGGATGGAAAGGAGTATGGGGTGCACCTGGAGAGGCAACAGAAGATATACAGTGTGACAGTGCTGGGGCAAGCATAAATTTAAATTAGTGACAAATTTAAATATTCATGTATACCACAATATTTGCATAGTCATTTTAAAAACCAAAAGTCAGTCATGAGAAAAATATCAAACCACTAGCAGTGGTTGTCTCTGAAGAGGAAAGGGAGAGAAGCTCAAGGCTCTAGGGTCAGCCATATATGGGCTTACATCCTGATTCTAGCTGCTCAGTCCATAATCTTGACTGAAAACATACACACACACACAGGAAAAACAAAATAAAACCAACCCAAGGAAAAAGTTTTGGTCAAGGCTTGCACCATCAAGCCATAGGGAATCCAGGGGCAGATCTGCCTTCAGAAATGCCTGGATCTGGGGAGTCAAACGTCATCAGGTTTTTTCTCTCTCCCTTCCCAGAGCCTACCAGCACCGCTTCCTCATACTGGCTTCATTCTCCCAGGCCAGCTGTTCCCACAAGTTCAATCCATGGCTTCAGGTAATACTAAACTTATGTTCTCCAAGACTCGTGGCTAAAGAGAAAAGAGGTTCCCGGGTGCTTCAATTAAAATTACTTCAGGAAATGCTGCTGATTGGGCATGCCCGGATCACATGGTCAACAGTGGACAAATAATACAGCAGGCCAGGGCAGCAGGGCATGGTGTTAGACCCTTTCCGACACACATGTCTACCCTGGAGCCACAGGGGGTGAGAATCTGATTGACCCCCCACCACAGCCACATTTGGGATGGAAAAAGCACAATTCCCCCAAGAGAGACATTTTTTTCTGGGCAGGAAAAAGTAAATAAACATTATATAAATGGTAACCTTAGGCAATACCTAACATCTCTGAGACTCAGTCTCCTTATATATAAAATGAAGGAGATGGTCATATCTATATACTAGGGTTGTTATGGGATTAACCCTGTGGGTTAATCTTATTCTTATCATCTTATTATTCTTTTTTTTTTAACCTCTGCCTCCCGGGTTCAAGCGATTCTCCTGCCTCAGCCTCCCGAGTAGCTGGGATTACAGGCGCCTGCCACCACGCCTGGCTAATTTTGTATTTTTAGTAGAGATGGGTTTTCTCCATGTTGGTCAGGCTGGTCTCGAACTCCTGACCTCAGGTGATCCGCCCGCCTTGGCTTCCCAAAGTGCCGGGATTACAAGCGTGAGCCACCGTGCCTGGCTATCATCTTATTATTCTTATCCTTCTATTTCACATTATTTTTAAAAGAATATATATTATTTTAAACATTAATAAGAAAGATGTTTCCATTTGAGAAAAAAGAAGTTAACAGCATTAATTGAGGAAGAGTCATCAAGTAAGTTCATCATTTATGATTCAAACTATTGCCCTTCTATTTGCTATTTACAAATTACTTACTATTAACAATTACTGCAGTATGTGTTTTACATACATTATCTAATTTAATCCTTACAAATACTTCATACACAAATTCCGATTTTACTGACAAAACTGAAACTCAGAAAAGTAAACTAATGTACCCAAGAACATAAAGCCAATAATTAATGGAGCTGCTATGTAAAGCTAGGTCTGTCTAAAGCAAGGAGGGATCTGCAAACTACAACCCACATGCCAAATGCCACTCACCATTTTTCCACAGCCTGTGAGCTAAGAATGACTTTTACCATTTTTTTTTTTTTTTTTTTTGAGACAGGGTTTCAGTCTGTCACCCAGGCTGAAGTGCAGCGGCGTGATCTCAGCTCACTGCAACTTCTGCCTCCAGGTTCAAGTGATTCTCCTGCCTCAGCCTCCCAAGTAGCTGTGATTACAGGCGCCCACCACCACACCCGGCTAATTTTTGTTTTTTTAGTGGAGATGGGATTTCACCATGTTGGCCAGGCTGGTCTCCAACTCCTGACCTCTAGTGATCCACCCGCCTCGGCCTCCCGAAGTGCTGGAATTACAGGCGTGGGCCACCGGGCACCCAGCTGACTGTTACATTTTTTTAGTTGTTGAAAAAACTAAAAAAAAAAAACTTTGTGACACATGAAAATTGTATGAAATTCAAGTTTCAGTGTTCATAAATAGCATTTATTGGAACACAGTCGTGCTTAGTTGTTTAAATATTTTTTTATACCTGCTTTAATGCTGCAGTCGCAGAGTGAAGTAGTTGTGACAGAGATCATATGGACCACAGTAACTAAAATATTTACTACCTGGTCTTTTGCAGAAAGTTTGCCAACACCTGGTCTAAATAAAAAACACATCATCTTTCAAATACATCTCACTGTCTCTCCAGGTACTGCCTAAAAATCATACATCGGATGCTACCATTGAGAGATCTCTGGGGGCCCTAGCAAGAGTATTTCAGTGCAAAAAAGATAAAAGGGTTGAGCAAATTCAACTTGTAAGAATGAAGAGACTTAGATGATAATGTCTGCTCAGGACAAGGTAGAAGGAAACAGGGTTATTGGTTCTTACACGACATATGGACTGACCATTCAGTTACATGAAATGTTATCAAGTTGAATACCTGAACTCAGTATCACACAACATTCACAAAACCTAATGAGTCAAGAAAACTTTAAGAAAAGAAAGTTTAAAAGTAAACCCTACCTTACATTCTAAATTTATTCAATTCAAAAGCAACAAATAAAAGAGATAGAAGTAATGGCTTATGCAAATTCTTATAATGGAAAAAAGAAATTTGAATTGGTTTGTAAATTTTAGAAATAGTCTGCTTTTTCACTATACACAAAAAATATGAACTTCCAGATTCAAAGCAATCCTAGAGGTTTTTTAAATGTATCCCCTGTTTTATTATACCATTACTACCTTAAAACACCCTTGGAAATTATCTACTATTGTCTCAAAAATCTCTTTAAGACTGAAAAATCACATGTGTTCACACAATCTTTTCTTATAACCTTAATACCTAAGCAATGTTTTTGATATAATCAAAACATTAAAAACAATTTTTCATCAGACAGACTAGTAAATTCATGACTTCCTTTTATTTTATTACCGATTTATTGTGTAGCTTAGATGTATATGGATTTTAGTAGGTTTTAATTGACACATAACATATTTATGGGGTACATAGTGATGTTTTGATACATACAATTAGAGTGATCGATTTAGGGTAATTAGTGTATCTATCATCTCAAACATTTATTATTTCTTTGTGTTGGGAACATTCAATATTCTCCTTCTAGCTATTTGAAACTATACATTATTATTAATAATAGTTATTCTACAGTGGTATAGAATACTAGAACTTATTCCTCCTATCTAGCTATAATTTTGTATCCTTTAATACATCTCTCCCTATTCCTCCCTTTCCCCTCCCCTTCCGAACCACTAGTATCTTTCATTCTACTTTTTACTTTTATGAGATCTACTTTGTTTTTTATCTTCTACATATGTGTGAAGGCATGCAGTGTTGAATGTTCTATTTCTGGCTTATTTCACTTAACAAAATGTCCTCCAGTTCCATCCATGTTTCCATGAATGACAGGATTTTATTTTTTTATGGCTGAATAGTATTTCATTGTGTATATATACCACATTTTCTTTACCCATTCATGGATACCTAGGTTGATTCCATATCTTGGCTATTATAAATAGTGCTGCAATAAACATGGGGGTGCAGATGTCTCTTCAATATACTGATTTCCTTTCTTTTGAATAAATGCCCAGTAGCAGGATTGCTGGATCATATGGTACTTCTGTTTGTGTTTTTTTGGTACTGTTCTCCATAGTAGCTTCCCTAGTTTACATTCCCACCAACAGTGTGTAAGAGTTCCCTTTCTCTGTATCCTCACCAGCATTTAATTTTTGTTTTTTTGATAATAGACATCCAAACCATGGTGAGATATCTTACTGTTGTTTTTTATTTGCATGCCCTGATTATTAGTGATGTTGAGCATCTTTTTATACCTTTGTTGTCTGTTCGTATTTCTTCTTTTGAGAAATGTCTGTTCAGATCCTTTGCTCACTTTTTAATCAGATTTTTTTGCCTTTTTGCTATTGAGATGTTTGAGTTCCTTGTATATTCTAGATATAAATCTCCTGTCAGATGAACAGTTTGCAAATATTTTCTCCCATTCTGTAGGTTGTCTTTTCACTCTATTGGTTGTTTCCTTTGCTGTGCAAAAGCTTTTTGATTTGACATAATCCCATTTGCTTATTTTTGCTTTTGCTCTCTGTGCTTTTGAAGTCTCATTCATAATAAGTCTCTTCCCAAGCCAATGTCCTGAAGTGTTTCCACTATGTTTTCTTCTAGTAATTTTATAGTTTTGGGTCTTATATTTAGATCTTTGCCCCTTTTACAGTTGATTTTTGTATAGAATGAGAGGTAGGGGTCTAGTTTCCTTCTTCTGTATATGGATATCCAGTTTCCCTAGCATCATTTATTAAAGAGATTGCTCTTTCCACAATAAGTGTTCTTGGCATCTTTGTCAAAAATCAGTTGACTGTAAATACGTGGATTAGTTTATGGGTTCTCTATTTTGTTCCATTGGTCTATGTGTCTGTTATTGTGCCAGTACCATGCTGTTTTTGTTACTACAGCATTGTATTATATTTCAAAGCCTGGTAATGTGATGTCTTTAGCTTTGTTTTTTTTTTTTTTTTTTTTTAGCTTAGGATTGTTTTGGCTCTTTGGGATTTTTTTTTTGTGTGTGTGTGTGGTTCTGCACACATTTTAGGTTTTATTTTTCTATGTCTGTGAAGAATGTCATTGGTATTTTGATAGGGATTGCATTGAATCTGCAGATTGCTTTGATTGATATGGTCTTTTTAACAATATTTTTAATTCTTCTGATATGTGATCATAGGATGTCTTCCATTTGTTTATACCCTCTTCAATTTCTTTCACCCATGTTTTGTAGTTTTCCTTGTAGACGTCTTTCACCTCCTTGGTTAAATTTATTCCTAAGAATTTTATTTCATTTGTAGCTACTGTAAATAGGATTAATTTCTTGGTTTCTTTTTCAGATTGTTCACTCTTGGCATATAGAAATGTTACTAATTTTTGTATGTTGATTTTGTATCTGGCAACTTTACTGAATTTGTTTATTAGTTCAAAAATTGCATGGTAGAATCTTTAGGTTTTTCTATATATAAGATCACATCATCTGCAAATAGGGACAATTTGACTTCCTCTTTTCCAAACTGGATGCCCTTTATTTCTTTCTCTTGCCTAATTGCTCAAGGTAGAACTGCAGTACTATATTGAATAAGAATGGTAGAGCAGGTATCTTTGTCTTATTCCAGTTCTTAGAGAAAAAGCTTTCAGCTTTCTTTCATTCAGTAAGATGTTAGCTGCAGGTTTCTCATACATGGCATTTATTATGTTGAGGTACTTTATACTTAATTTACTGAGAGTTTTAATCATGAAGGGAGGTTTAATTTTCTCAAATGCTTTTTCTTCAACACTTAAGACAATTATATAATTATATGGTCTTTTGACCTTCATTCTACTGTTGTGATCCATGACATTTTGTTGATTTGCCTGTGTTGCACTATCCTTGCATTCCTAGAATAAATTCCACTTGATCATAGTGTGTTATCTTCTTGATGTGTTGTTGGATTTGCTTTGCTAGTATTTTCTTGAGAATTATTGCGTCTATATTCATCAGGGATGTTATTAGCCTGTAGTTCTCTCTCTGTCTCTCTCTCTCTCTTTCTCTCTCTCTCTCTCTTTCTCTGTCTCTCTCTTTCTCTCTCTCTCTCTTTCTCTCTCTCTCTTCTTTCTCTCTCTCTCTCTCTCTTCTTTCTCTCTCTCTCTCTCTCTCTCTCTGTTATGTCCATATATGACTTTTGCATCAGGGTTATGCTGGCCTCACAGAATGAGTTATCAAAAAGAATTCCCTTTGCTTTAATTTTTTTGAATAGTTTGAAAGAATTGTTATTCATTTTTCTTTAAAGGTTTGATAGAATGTAGTAGTGAAGCCATTCAGTCCTGAACTTTTCTTTGTTAGGAGACTTTTTATTATTGATTCACTCTTGTTATATGTTTTTAGTCTGTTCAGGTTTTCTATTTCTTGATTCAATCTTTTTAGGTTGTCTGTGTCCAGTAATTTATTTATTTTCTTTGTGTTTTCAAATTTATTGGCATATAGTTGTTCATAGTACTCTCTAGTGATTTTTTTACTTATGTGGTATTCATTGTGATGTCTCCTTTTTCATCTATGATTTTATTTATTTGGGTCTTCTCTCTTGTTTTTCTTAGTCTGTCAATTTTTTATCATTTTCAAAAAAATATTTTTGTTCATTGATTTTGTGTGTGTATTTTTAGTCTCAATTTCCTTTATTTGTGCTCTAATCTTTATTATTTCTTTCCATCTACTAATTTTGGGTTTAGTTTATTTTTGCTTTTCTAGTTCCTTCAGATGCATCATTAGGGTGTTTTAAATATATCTAGTTTTTATGTAGGCATTTATTACTATAAACTTGCCTCTTAATACTGCTTTTCTAAACTTGTACAAAGTTAATAATTTTTTTAAATATTGCTTTTGCTGTGTCTCAAATGTTTTGGTATGTTATATTTCTATTTTCATTTGTTTCAAGAAAGTTTGTAGATTTTATTCTTAATTTCTTTCTTCACTCATTGGTTATTCAAGAGTATGTTGATTAATTGTCATGTATTTGTATATTTTCAAAAGTTCTTCTTATTACTGATGTCTAGTATTATTCTGTCATGGTTCAAATAAGATACTTGACGTGATTTCAATTCTTAAAAAATTTTTGAGACTTGCTTTATGTCCTAACATATGGTCAGTCCTGGAGAATGTCCCACATGCTGATGAAAAAAATGTATATTCTGCATCAGTTGGGTGAAATGTTCTATAAATGTCTGTTAGGTCTATTTGGTCTGCGGCATGATTTAAATCCAAAGTTTCTTTGTTGATTTTCTGTCTAGATGATCTGTCCAATGCTGAGAGTGGGGTGTTGAAGTCCCCAGCTATTATTGTATTTCAGTCTGTCTCTTTCTTTGGATCTAATAATATTTGCTTTACATATCTGAGTGCTCTGATGTTTTGTGCATATACATTTACAGTTGTAATATTCTCTTGCTGAATTAATCAGTTTATTATCATATAATGTCCATCTTTGACTGTATAGCTTTTGACTTGGAGTCTGTTTTGTCTGATATATATATATAGCTATTCCTGCTCATTTTTGGTTTCTAATTGCATGGAGTATCTTTTTCCATCCCTTCTCTTTTGGTGTATGTGTGTTTTTGCTGGTGAGATGAGTTTTATGTAGGCAGCATATAGTTGGGTCTTAGGGTTTTTTTTTTAACCCATTTAGCCAATCTATATATTTTAAATAAGAAATTTAATCCATTTACATTCAAGGTTATGCTTAAGATGTACATAAATTTTATCTAAGCTTTAAGTTATTTATTTATGAATCTAAGATAATATGGAATATTTTAAGATTTTGACTAGAAACTTTATAAATTCCCTTATTTATAAGGGAATGAAGTTTCTGACACACTTCAAGTAAATACAAGGCATTCTCCTCATGATGTCTGCTATGTACTGAATGTTTGTGTCTCTTCCAAATTCATGTTGAAACTTAATCTCCATTGTGTAGTCTAACAGGTGGGGTCTTTTGGGGAGTGATTAAAGGTTTTGCCCTTATTAATGGTATTAATACTATTATAAAAGAGGCTTCAGAGAGCTGCCTTTTTTTTTTCAATTCCTTCTACCATGTGAGGATACCGCATTTGTCCCTTCTAGAAAATGCATCAACAAAGCACCGTCTGTGAAACAGAAAGCAAGCCCTCACCAGGCACCAAATATGCCAGCCCCTTAATCTTGGGATTCCCAGCCTCCAAAACTGTAAGAAATAAACTTCTATTACTTATAAATTTCCTAGTTAAGATATTTTATTATAACATTAGGAACAAACTAAGATGGTATCATTGACTCTATTTCTCAAAGTTAAAAATATGAGGTCCCCCAAAAGAACTAAGGAGTGAGCCACTGGGCTACAGGAAAAGGTGTATTAGCTTGAAGACAGAATGTTAGCACTAAGCACCACTTGTTAGCTTCATCATCTTGAGCAAGTCACTTAATCTTTTAGCTTCTGCTTTCTCTATTATCTAAGCACTTGTGCATATCATGTGTATTAAAGCCCTCTGTAGATGGTGAAGTGTTATAAGAGATGTAAGTTTGTATTATTGTCCTCAATAATTTTCCTTAGAGGCTCAAAGGAAACTGATTTAGAAACACAATACATTGCATATGTAGAGCCAGATCATTTTTCAGCAAGTTTCCAATAACTACCTACAGTTAAAAAATTATGGCATATATGTCACATGCAGCGTTACAAGTAAGAATTAAATAGGAAAATGTTCATGGGTTGAGGGAAATAGAGTACATATTGCTCTAACTCACTAATATTTTCTTTGTCTCATTGGGCTTGATAAAACCACTACTCTTGATTGGAGATTGCATATTACCTGGCAGGTTAACCTTTCCATACTACAGGATTTGAGTTCAAAAGCTGATGACAAAACCATCATGGGTCTAAAAACTCTTCTCAGTTTTACTTGGTAAGGCTGCTGAAGTTGCTATGCCTGTTAATTAACCCCTGAATCCCATCAAGGTAATTGAAGTATAAACTTAAGATGAAGACAGATAAAGTGAAGAATTTCAGAGCGTGCATCTTCTTGCCCTATGCCCTGTTCCTATATTGGTTCAACAAAAAGCAGATTCCATAGCATTAGTCTAGATCCACTAAAAGGAGTAAAGTATGCACTTTGAAATCAAACAAAAACATAACACCTCAGACAATATTGTCAATTATACATTTTACACATGTCTGATCTTACAGAAGTTTCTTCTTCTCCTTGTAAGTGTGTATTTTTCATATAGGAAAAGGATAAACAGAATTCACTGTTGTCTTTTCTTATTTGGTTAAATATTGTAGTATTAGACCAATGATAAGATATCAACTACTGTTATTTAGAAATTATTTTAGTTATAGACAATGATCTGTTTGGCTTTGTTGAAAATCAGCTCCAGGATCATCCTTCTTATATTTCCATTAACTATGAAATTAAATAGAGGAGGCAATTTTTAAAAAGAGAAATATTGCTTTTAGCCTGAAACTCTAAGTGTTGAATTTCTGCCTGCAGTGAGTTTTTTCAATTAAATTATAAACCATGGGTAATAGAGATTTATAATAGGAGAGCTGATACAATCTTAACTACAGGGAAACCATCCGACACGCTCTATGCAGTATATGGATGGATTATTTGCATTAAATTATCTTTAGAAAATGCAAACAAAACAAAGAAATGTAAAGCTTGTCACATTATTAGCATAAAATTAAAGTCCTTGAATGTATAATTGTTCCATACCCAAAGCATTAATGGATTTTATTCTTAGAGTTCAAAGACCTCCTGATTAATATGCAAAATGGCCTCATTTTATAAGCAAAAATTTTCTTCTTACTCAGAAAAGAGCCAGTTCTTTGCTGGAGGAAAATACTATGAAGTTTAAAAAACACTAACTAATATTGATATAAAAGCCCACACATCATATTGCCAAAAACAATAACCACTAGAAGCTATTAGAATATTTATAGCTCTTCAGCCTATTATGAGTATAAATTGTATGATTAGCCAAATAATACCTAGCTTAAGAAGATTTAAGTTCACAAACTCTAAAAAGAAAACACAGTCTTTCTCTGGAAATGTTTACTTATTTGAATAATAATTTTTTAAACTATTAAAAGGAAAGTAAATTTAATAGAAAGGGAAATTCTGGACCTACTAGTATAAATTTAAATTACATGACTTCAAATCTAATTTTACAAAGCAATTACCCTCTAATTTACATTGCTCTAGTTGCCAAGATTTGTAACAGGAAAAAAAATTTAAATTGCACAATTTTTTTAAGTGTGCAAAAAAAGGATGATTCTCCAGAATTCTAATTTTCTCTTATATTTCTAAATAAATTTTAGAATACTATATCCTTAAAAGTGATTTACTAGGTTTTTCTTAAATTTCTTTCCAATGTAGCTAGTACTAAATGACTGATTTTATTCTGAGTATTTATGTATTTTTAAACAATTTATGCTTTTTAGAGTTTGACACATTACAAATCAAACTACAACCACCACAATATTGTCATGTTTGAGAAAATACAGTAATTTCTTTCAACCAAGAAATAATGTTCCTCCAAAAGAGATATGAGGTCTTAAAATATAGTGCAGTCCCAAAGTGTCTCACTCATTTGAACAATGGCACAGAAATCTACAGGACTCAATCTCCCATTGTAATTACAGGTTCACTGCCAAGACTAGGAATAATATTCCCCTAACATGTAATATTCATATGGCAAATATGAATATTAAGTAGTTAAGAATCTACTATGTGCCAGGGAGTGTGCTGGGTGCTCATGATTATGATTATCCCATTGGGGCCACATATTTATATTTCACAATTTTATTTATGCACATTCATATTCACATTTGTATTTGCCAACTATAACCTGCTGTTAGAATGTTAGAATCCTTAATCAGAATGTTCGCGTACAAATATATGCCAAACACCTTAGAAAAAAGTTATTCTTTTACAAAACTTTTCTAGAGTTAATAATGAAAGGAAAAATAACAATTTATTAATTTTTTCAAGTCCTTAACATGTAATCAATACTAAGTAAGCAATTGAGAATGAATGAATGGTTAGATGACAATATTAAACCATATTCAGGTAAGATTCCCATTCTACTCTAAATTAGCTAAAATCAGAGAAGTTTAAATTTACTTTAAAATTGAAGTAATATAGGTTACATATTTAAAACTACTTCAAATGTAAAAGTGGTTCTACTTATTAAAAGGTCTTGTCAATAGAAGATTCTGCTATTACCTCATTAAATAAGTATGTACAGGTAAAAAAAAATGACATTTATCATTTGTTTCAAAAAATCATGTCCTAAAAAAGACTATAAAATTTGTTCAACTCCAGAAAGGGCCCAGTAACCCAGAATAATGGCTGAGATTTAAAGTGTTTTTCTACTTTTCCACAGGGAAAAAAAAAAAAAAAACCAGCCCTATGCAGACAACGGTTGAAATCAGCCCTGTGTAAAATGCTATAAAGAATGTGTAAAAAAATTACATTCTTTGATTATTTGTTGTATTTTAAAGTCTTAAGTGGGACATAACAAATTATTTCATTTATAAAGCACTCTACAATTTACCAAGTGTTTTCCTACAAGTCCCTTTCTTTTAAGAGTCTTAGTCTATCTCAAGGATGAGGCTCCCTTGAGAAATTGCTACCCACAGATCACTATCTGTGACAGTTATATTGTATTTCTGGCTAGTTAAACCATGTCTATAACATAGAATTCAATTCTGGATGCCACATTTTAAGAGGGACATTGACCAATTAGAATGTAATGAAAGGCAAATGTCCAGGTGAGTGGGAGAAGCTGTAATTTTTGATAAATTATTCAAGCAACTTGGGAGGTGAAGAATAAGAAAAGGCATAATAACTACTTTCAAATATTTGAAGAGCTGTCATACAGAGAAGAGTATACTAATTCTGTGTTGCTCCAGAGGCCAGAACTAGAATAAAAAGCCGTAGGTTAAGAAATGTAGATTTTGATTGAATGCAAGAAATAACTTTTTGTCTACTGTGCTGTCCAGTAACAACAGCTGCTTCATGAGGGTGATACTAATCTCTGGAGTTTTTCAAGCAGGAAGTGGATGGCTATCACAGTTACAATTTTTAACAATTACTGCACTGGTTGGAAAGTTGAACCAGAAATCGCTAAGCTTCTTTCCAGGTTTCAAATTCTATTTGTCTATATAAAATGAAATGCATAAATGTAGCTCCAAAGGAGATTTTTATTATATGCTCATTTATCTGACAGCAAAATATTTAGTTTTTTTAAAGTAAATTTAAGATTTTGTGACACATGGAATGCTTACTCCCTAACAAAAAATCATCTGGTTATTTGAAACTCCTAATATGTATGAAACAAGAAGTATAGCAAGTTTCAGGCACCAGGTACTATATGTTCTATTCATACATAAATCGCAATGTTAAGAAAATAGCTTTTATTTGTGAAGAAACTCTATGAATTCACTGTGAGTTTAAGTGTAAGGATAATTTTACAATTCAAGAATAAAGGAAATTGGCCTGGAGCAGTGGCTCATGCCTGTAATCCCAGCACTTTGGGAGGCTGAGGCAGGTGGATCACTTAAGGTCAGGAGTTCAAGACCATCCTGACCAACATGGTGAAACCCCGTCTCTACTAAAAATACAAAATTAGCTGGGCGTGGTGGCGCATGCTTGTAGTTCCAGCTACTCCGGAGGCTGAGGCATGAGAATCACTTGAACCTAGAAGGTGGAGGTTGCAGTGAGCCAAGATCACACCACAGCACTCCAGCCTGGGTGACAGAGGGAGACTCTGTCCCAAAAAAAAAAAAGAATGAAGGAAATCATCTCACCTCTCTAAAGTGCCAGAACAGAATGGAGCAGATATTTTCCCTAAAAGGCTATAACTATTGGACGACAATTGTTCATTGGTTCCTTGAGTTCTCTTTGCATTATACATAGGACTAAAGAGCTAATGTAATTATCTCCCAAGTATTGCTATCAGATATATGAGAGGCCTTGGGTAAGTAACTTACCCCAGTAGCCCCACTTTTTCAAAAAAGCAGATTAGATGATCTTTTTAGTTCTTTCTAGTTCTCAGGTCTGTGACTTCTACACATACAACACCCCACTTATGCAGTCAAGCACTATCAACCTTCAGGAGCAAACCATGAACTTAAAACCAATTTCTAAAACCTGTAATTGTACCAAGGGAAATTTGTTGTGATCAGTTGTTGTACTGACTAAAAGAAGATCCACTCTTATTAATGATGATGGCTATAAAACTAACCCCTGCTACCATAAAATAAAACCATAAAATTTGGAAGAAGTGGCAAAAAAGGGAAAGAGAAGACAGCAAAGAAGAAAAAAGACAAAAAAGAGAGAAGAGGAAAGAAATCAGCAAGCAGCCAATCTCTACAATGGCAGAGATTAAAAGAAACACCAAGAATGGCAAGTAGGGAAAAACAGAGAGAGAAATGAAACAGAGGTAGCAAAAGGAAAAGAGTGTCAAACACCTGCTGGAACCTGAAGGCAATAGGACCATTCAGAAAATGTGGAAGCTGAGGTTCCTCTCCCTCAATAGAACTGGAGAGAGCTTCCTCATATCACAACAGGATGGAATTGGGGCCATTAGTGCCAACCCCCAGGTGCATTGCACTTAGTAAATTCAATCTACTCTGCTTATCAGATGACTGCAAAACATGGAAGCTGAGGTTCTTCTACTTCAGTAGAACTGCAGAGAGAGCTCCTTCATATCACAACAGGGTGTAATCAAAGCTGTTAGTACCAACCCCAGTTGTACCGTCCTTAGTATATTCAATCTACTTTGCTTATCAGATGAATGATATGGTTTGGCTCTGTGTCCCCACCCAAATCTCATGTCAAATTGTAATCCCAGTGTTGGAGTAGGGGCCTGGTGGGAGCTGATTGAATCATGGAGGGCGGACTCACCGCTTGCTGTTCTTGTGATAGTGAATAAATTCTCACGAGATCTGGTTGTTATAAAGAGCATAGAACTTCCTCTCTCTCTGTCTCTCTCTCTCTCTCTCTCTCTCTGTCTCTGTCTCTCATGCTGGCCATGTAAGACATGCCTGCTTCCTCTTCACCTTCCACTATGACTGTAAGTTTCCTGAGGCCTCCCCAGAAGTAGAAGCCTATGTAGCCCACATAACTCAGAGCTGATTAAACCTCTTTTCTCTGTAAATTACCCAGTCTCAGATAGTTCTTTATAGTAATGTGAGAACAGACTAATACACATGACTAAAACATTTTAAAATATTTCATCTCCAAAATGTTTCCAAAAAGGCCTTGCTAATTAAGGAACTGACCTTTGGATCATGGGGAACCTCATTCATTCAAAGTTAACTGAGATGCTCCCTTGCACGTGAAGTTGGTTTATGAATATAGAAACATAGATGATTTATAAATAGATCTAAATAACTTCATACTTGAGGGCCTAGGACAAAGCTCTAACTTTAAAGAAATCAAATGTATTCTGCCCTTCTCTCTATTCTCTTTCTACTTGGATTTCTTGGGAATTCACATTTTTGTGGCCTGATAAGGTAAATCCAGCAGTGGGCCTAATGAAAACCAAGAAGTGACCATAAATTAAATTCACAGCAGATTTTTCTCCTTTTTGCCCCCTCTGTGTGTTATTTTCATAGGAATCTGTGTCTTCAGGAGAAATAAGAGCAAAAAGTTTAGCGCCATTCTGAGTATACTATCTTAACACCACAGAAATTATGAATAATTATTAGTAATAATTCTAGGAAACAGATTATAATAACAAAAAAGCATGCCAAATTGCCTTGTACTTTATTAGTAACATGGGAACATAAACTGAGAATGTGCTAAGGTGATATTTTGCTACAAATAGTCGAAGAAATATTTATTTAATATGATATGGGATGGTATTTTAAAATATTAACTTATTTGTCTTTTCCCCTTGTGTTTTTTTGTTTGTTTGTTTGTTTGTTTGTTTTGTATCTTTTCTTCAGCCCAAACCATAAGGTCCATCTCACCTTCACTGCAACAAAGAACGGTTGTTAAAGCTGGACACAGGTAAAGAAAAATTAAATTCTTGGATATTATGTTTCAAAAGCTTACTTTAAGAAAATCTAGGTTTCTAAGAACTCTAGACAAAAAGTTTAAGCCATAAATAATAGATTTGGAATGACTCAGAGTCAGTCACATTTTATACTCTGTTACTTGTAGTAGGTTCCAAATTTCATATATGTACATCAGGACTAGATTTGATGACATGTGATAGAAAACTTAAAATGTGGCTTAAAGCCGCAAAGTTATATTCTTTCACATAAAAAAACATTCAGAGGGTAATTCCTATTGTCTGCTCCACTTTCACCCTCAAGCTCACCTCATCATCCCAGATGCCTTTGGAATGTCTGGGACTGTGTCCACATGCCGGGGGCGGGGGAAGGGGCAGAGCAAAAGAGACAGCGCCCAGTGAGCCAGCACCTTCAAGAAGCCTTCCTGGAAGTCACGTTCAAGACCCAGAATTTGGTCTTATGGCCCCGCCTAGTTTAAAGGAAATCTAAAAAATATGGATTTTATTCTAAATGGCACTGTGCCTAGGTAGAAATTGGGGCTCATTACTATAAAGGAAGGTTAAAATGGAAACTATGTAAACACCTAATGATCTCTACCACCACTAGCTTTTCTCCCACCAGAGAACATAATTTTCTCTGGGTTGTGGGTTAAGAGCCTTTAGAGGAATTGTTTTGAGAGGGTGATACAGTAGAGCCTGAAGATAAGGGGAACCAATCTGAAAGGACCAGGCGGACAAAGGCGAGGTGGTATTCATAGACCACCTAGAGTGAGTCCCAGGGAATGATCTAGGAAGAAAGTCAGTGCTCTGCCACTACCCAGGTTCCATTCAAGTGAACACCTTATCTCACTGTGCAGAAGGCCTTCGTCAATCATCCTGACTGCTAGTTTCCGGAAAGGGACCCCCAAAAGCACAGTGGCCTGTTACTGCACCAGAAGTATTATAATATGTTCTGCTATGCTCTGAGACTTGGCATGGCCTGCATAGGCAATCCCCCTTACAGTGGCTCTGGACATTCAGAAGACCACTGAAACAGAAATTATGACACCAACCATCAAGATGCATCCTGATTTTATAAAAAAAAAAAAGCACTAGCACACTTCACACCAGCACTGGACTAGCTCAAGATTGCTCAGAACCAAAACTGGTGAACAATATCCTCTTTATAAGATGTAATCCTGCCAGCATTGGTTCCTAAAATATTTTATTCTGAGGTAATTACTTGTTTCAGACCATTTAAGAAAACCTACAGATAACTAAACATAAACCTTGGTGTAATATCCCACCGACTAGAGTGATTAAAATGAAAAAGAATAGCAATACCAATTTTTGGTGAAGGAATGGAGCGCCTGGAACATAGGTAGGTGGGTGCAAAAGTAATCGTGGTTTTTGGCTGGGCGCAGTGGCTCATGTCTGTAATCTCAGCACTTTGGGAGGCCGTGGCAGGCAGATCACCTGAGGTCAGGAGCTCGAGACCAGCCTGGCCAACATGGCGAAACCCTGTCTCTACTAAAAATGCAAAAATTAGCCACGCCTGGTGGCGGGCGCCTGTAATCCCAGCCACTTGGGAAGTTGAGACAGGAGAATCGTTTGAACCCGAGAGGCAGAGGTTGCAGTAAGCTGAGACTGCGCCATTGCACTCCAGCCTGGGTGACAAGAGCAAAATTCATTCTCAAAAAAAAAAAAAAAGGAATTGCAGTTTTTGCATTGGAAGTAATGACTAAAACCACAATTACTTTTGCACCAACCTAATACATTGCAAATGGAAGCGTAAAATGGTGCAACCACTTTGGAAACAATTTGGCTATTTCTTATAAAAAGTTAAACAGACATAGAAATTCCACTCCTAGATATTTACCAAAAGATGTGAAAATCTGTATCTATAAAAAGGCTTATACCTAAATATTTATGCAGTTTTATTCATAATATCCATCAAAGGTGAATGGCCAAATAAATTTATATGGTGGACTACTGGCCACCAATAGAAGGGAACAAACCACAATACACAACATAATGTAGATGAAATCACAGACAGTGAAAGAAGCTGGACACAGAAGAGTATACATTATTCAATAACACCTTTATTCTAGAACAGGCAAAGCTAATCTACAGTGATAGAAATCAGAACAGTGATTACCTAAGAAGAGGAGGGGAGGAGACTGCAATGGGGCTGAGGGAACTTTCTGGAGAGGTGGAAAGGTTCTGGGGATGTGGAAAGGTGGAAAGGTTGTACGTGTAGATTGGTTTTCTCTCTGGCCAAACTCAGCAGCTGGAGTCACCCCAAGAATGGTGGCAGGGGAACTCCTTCAAGGGACCGTCCCAAACCTTCCTGAGATTGGGCCGGCTTGGGTTTCAGAGAAGGAAGCACTAAACTCCAGAGTGACCAATCTGAAGCATTTATTAGGGGAACTTAACAAGTTACACAGGAGGAGGCTGCAGCAGGTCCGCCTGAGCGACAGTGAGGGGGAGATGTTCTTCCTATGTCCGCAATGAGGGGTCAGGTTATGGAGTTTATGTGAGAGCTTAAAGAATTTTTCTGAAGGTGTCCGCCTTCTACATGTATAGTAACATAATCAGTCTCTGTGTTTCCAGCAACAACCTAAACAGCTTTATCAGTAGTGGGGAATGTTCAACGCCCTAGCTTGGATTCAAGGATGCAGGAAAAACATGTAGCTGGCCAGGTCACAGAGTAGTCAAGGCATTCTGTTTTCCTTGGTCAGGACACAGGAAGAAAGCAGAGATGATATTGGGGGACCCAACAATTGGAGTAGTGGTTGATGATTACGGATGTGTACTTGAGTCAAAAGTCATCAAATTGTAACCTAAAAATGAATTTTATTTTTACAGTCATATTACTAAAAAAAAAGAACTTCCGTTCATCAAAAGACAAACCGCATCAAAAAGCAAACCGTTCATCAAAAAGCAAACCACAGAGTGAGAGAAGCTACTTGCAATACATATATCCAACAAAGGGCTCATATCCAGAATTCATAATGAATTCTACACCCAATAAGAAAACAACAGACTGCCCAGTAGAATAATGAATGAAGGATTTGAAGATACAATTCACAAAAGAGGATGTCCAAATGGCTAACATATATTAGAATGTGCTCAATATTATTAATATCCAGCACCACAAGACACACACTGTAATGACTAAAATTAAAAAGACTGTCAGTACCAAGTATTGCCAGGAGTGTAAATTGCCCCAACCACTTAGGAACACAGTTTAGCATCATCCAGTAAAGTTGAAAATATGCGAACACTAAAACCTTGTAATCACACTGCTAGTTATATACTCAACAATAATGCATATTTACATGTACCAGGAGATATCTACAACAACATTTATTGCACTACCATTTGTGATAGCAAAAAATTTAAATATTTAGACAAATAATCTATAGTAGACTCGATAAATAAATTGGGCTATATGAATATTTCATACAACAATGAAAATGAATGCCTCATAGCTATAAACAATAAAATAGATGAATCTCACAAATACAAGACTGAGCAGAAGAGATCAGACTTTATTATAAAGAATTTAAAAACAAATTTAAAAAACTAAATTATACTGTTAGCTTACTTAGGTAGTAAAATTTAAAAAAGAACCAGGAAATGATTGCCATAAACATCCAAATAGTGGTCAATTCAGGGGGTTGAGACTGGGAAGTGTAAAGATGCTAGCAAAGTTCTATTTCTTGAACAGATGGTATTTATACAGATTTTACTTCATAATAATTTCTTTAGCTGCACAATTATATCTTATTCATTTGTGTATGAGTGTTATATTTCACAACACAAACAATTTTTTAAAGAGGCATGGGAGGCGATGACATAATAACATAATAGATATCAGTTCAATGAACAAAACAAAGTGGGAATCAAAGAGAGGATGCTATTTATAAGAGGAAATATTTGAGCATTTTTATTATTGAAGATTAAAAATGCAAGAGAGAATTAATGTTATGAAATCTCATAGAAGACAGAGGATGGAATCAAGTATGTATAGGCAAGTGGTCTTGCCTTAAAAAAGACAACCGTTCTGTCTCCAGATTAGGAAGGAGAAGGAAATAATAATACAAAGAATATTTGAAACAGAGGAAGTATATGGAAGGTCATATTGGGTGATCTCTGGCAGTTAGAATGTTATTGATGGAGATTTTGAAGACTTATATTTGTCATCATAGGTTTTGTTTTGTTTGAAGTTTCAATGTACATTCATATATAGACAAACCAATGTCTTTCCAGAATCCAGAAGAGGAATTTAACTTTCTCTAGTAACACCATTTGTATTCATTTCACATAACTCAATATTTGCTGTGCCTCCAATAAGTAAGGTCCTACCCTCGAAAACTTCGAATCTAGTAATGGGAAGAACAAAGTACATTTAAAATGATAACATAAAGTACAGCATATACTAAGAAAAGGAGAGGAAGGAGGAAGAGAGGAAAAGGGAATAATCAATGTCAATTGAGTTCCTACTACATGTCAGACACTGTGCTAGAGGCATTTGTACATTATTTAGTGTAATGACAAGTCTAAGAGGTAAGAAAGGGGTATTATTCTGATTGATTGTACGTATGTCAAAACTGAAGCTTGCTGCAAGAATTCAGACCAGGGAACAATTATTGATCCCAAAATAGGAATCAAGCATTTTATACAGGAAACAGCTCTGCAAATATAGAAAAGATGTCAACAGACAGTTTGTAGAGGAATGGACAAGAAAAAAATAACATTTCAAGAAGAAGGACAAATTTGATTATATGCAGAGGAAAGAAAAATAAGCAATATTTATACAGTTTGGCTGAGGCAAAAAGGCTACATAGAGAATGAGTGGAAAATAAACCCAGAAAATAATGATGTGGGGTCAAATTGAGAAGGCATTTGAAGATACCAGATTGAAGAGTTTACAACTAATTCAGTAGGAAACGGGAGTGATACTACTACTTGAGGAAGATTTATCTAGTCCAGGTCTGCCATCCCTAATTCACAATTCCAAAATCCAAAAAGATCTAAAAAACCAAAAATATTAAGGTTTTTTTCTGAAACCTTAAAAAGCCAGCCTAATCTGAATTCATTTAGCATCCAAGTTTAACCTGAATCAAAGTGAGAACATTTATACTCTTTATTTCTCTTAATGTGAATATTCATGTGTTTCACTGAAGAAATAACTGTGTTTGATTACAGAATGTTGCCCTAGCCCCATTGGGTAGATTTTAAAATATATGGTACAACCATATTACCTTTCTAAAAATGCAAAAATTAAAAAGAAAAATCTTCATTCTAAAAACAGATTTAATTCCAACAGTTTTAGATGAGGGATTATCAACTGTAACAATGTATAGAATGGGATAAGTGGAAGAACAGAGGTGAGAAGGCCAGTTTGGTGACCTCCAATAGTCCTGGCCACTTACATACAGTGGTGGCCATGAGAATGGAAAAGATGGGTGAATATAAGAATCACTACACACTATACTTGGAAGCTAACTGGATGTAAGAGAGTAAGGAAGATGTCAAAGGAAAATCCAAGATTAATCCTGGAAGCCTAATAGTAATTTCAACAGTCAACAATAACAAAAATGAGATCATTAATGGGTTTACTTTAATCATAACGGATTTAAGATGTTGGCAGGACATCTAGGTTGTAATGCGAGGCAGAGAGTTAGAAATGAGTGTTTAGAGGTCAGGTGAGAGGTCAGGACCTGAGATGTAAATTTGAGACTCAACTACATAGAGGGAAATAATGACAGTTATGAAAATGGATGGAATTCTCAAAGAATCAAGAGATTCATGCATGGAATTTTGGTAAATCACTAGCACTTTACAGCATAGCTCTCTTGGTTGCATGAAAGTTCTATTACTAAAGATTAACAGAGGCTAACCATGCCTTAGTAATGAAGGAGCAGCATTATCAGAAGCACCAGAAATGCACCAGGTGAAGGATCACACAGATAAAAGTGCAATTCCTGAATTCCTTCCTAATAACTACTTCAGGGTGTCTTGCCAACAGTGAACTGAGCAAACACAAGTTTACAGCTTTGGAGCGATATCCCAAAGCAGATGAGCTCACTTTTTAAAAAAAATCAATATATGTCCTTCAGTCAACATTTGTTATACTCCTAGGCTAGCAGAAATGTAGCTTTTTGTGGAATCTGTTATCATGGTTAGTTGTGACCCAAGAGGAGTCACTCAAGCCAAAAGAAACTACAGTTTGTCAAGTTGTTAACTTATTTTGTAAAAGGTATCTGTCTTACCAATGCTACTACAAATTCATATCAGTATTTAATGTTTTATAGCAATGAAAACATGGTAGGGAAGAGATGGCAATGAGTTAAGCAGATATGAACTGAAAGCCACATTCCTCACCTCTAAAAGCAAAGCAACTGACAGGATATTTCTTGAGAGGTGTGATAGTTAATTTTATGTGGCAACTTGAATGGGCCTGGTTCTTGGTCAAACATTATTCTGGTTGTTTCTGTGAGGGTATTTTGGATGAGATTTACATTTAAATTGGTGGACTCTGAGTAAAACAGATTCACCTCTATAATGTGATCGGGCCTCTTCCAATCAGTGGAAAGCGCGAATCAAATAAACGGCTGACCCCACCCTCCAACTCCACCCCAAAGTAAAAGGGAATTCTGCCAGCAGACTATCTTCAGACATCAACTGCAACATTAGCTTTTCCCTGGATATCCATCTTCAGAGTCTTCAAACTTGAACTGCAACAGGGCTCTTTCTGAGTCTGCAGCCTATCAGCTCACTCTGTAGATTTTGAACTTGCCAGCCTCCACAAATGCATGAGCCAATTCTTTGAAATAAATCTCTCTCTCTCTCCCTTTCTGTCACACACACACACACACACACACACACACACACACACTGGTTCTGTTTCTCTGGAGAACCCTGACTAATACAAAAGGGATGGAAGGAATAAAGCAACATAACCAAGTGATCTGAAGAAATTGAAACCTATGATCCAGGTTACTTAGAAAAAAGCAATCTTCTCAAAAACAAAATGGTGGAAAGCAAACTGATTGAGATATTAAATTAGTTGAAATAATTAACTTATCAAAAATGAAGATTCCATTCCCCAATTTTTTTCACTTATTGGTAATTTTTATGCATCACTGGCAGTTTTGCAAACTTTAGGTATTTCTGTCTGTTTTTCATAGTATGGAGATTGCTCCTACTTTGAATCTTTTAATTTCAAATTCATTTTCTTGCCCTATGCATTTTATCATAGTGAATACCTTAAAACTTTTTTTTATTGCTCATAGTTAGACTTTTGTGCATCAACTGACAAACAAATTAAGCTACTTTGTGAAGGTTCCAAAATTTCAACAGCATCTTCATCTTACATAGCTGTATTTGTACTATTATTTGAATAGTATGTGTTCCCTTTTGTATAAAAATAAGTGAAAAACAACAAATTGAAAGGTCAAAAATAGTGCTAACAAGAAAAGTTCTCATAAAGTTAGCATAATTAAGATAAGACAGAGCTCAGTTGTCATGCTAAGAAAGGTGGATGTACAACTTCTATCATACAATCATTAACCTTTACTCACTTGAGTGTTCAATCATGAGACAAAGAACAAAATTTAATGCTAAAGCAATATGATCAAATATTGTTTGATTGATAGACAAAGGGTAATTATGAATTTTATATATTTTTTGCTTTCTGGGACTGGAATGCCCTTTACAATATGGATGTCTATTGTTCAACTTTTCACATTCAATCTCCTCATATCTGCTTACGAACATATAATTATAGGATAATGCTTCTCAAACTTTAATATGCACACAAACCACCTGAGAATCTTATTAAATTGTAGATTCAAATTTAGTGGGTCTGGGATAGTGCATGGGATTCTGTATTTCTAACAATAGATGATGCTGGTCCATGAGCCACAGCTTGAGTAGCAAGGTTACAGGAGACTCAAAAGTGCAAACATTGCAAAATTACTTAGTCCATGATTCGCCTAAATTACCAGTAGGTAACAGTGACTGATACTCCTCAATTTCTACGAGTTGATTTTAAACCAAATTGTCTTCAACTTTGCTCATCTTCCTGTGGTTGGTCCCTTTTCATTCAGGTATTGGTTCAAATGCCATCCCCTTGGAGATTTCTCTAACCACTCTACTTATAATAGCCTACCCTTCAGCATCTACCTTACAATTCTGTCTGTGGCTAAGCCAAATTTTAGGATTGAAATATCATTATTAATTACAAAGATTCAAGAATTATCTTTAATATTTTTATTTACTAAAAATATTGTAATAATTGGCACTTTTAAGCCAAGCTTACTTTTATTGGGGAAGACATACAGAACTATATCTTAAAGTCATTGTATAGCTTAATGAA
The DNA here is from genome assembly GCF_028858775.2 of Pan troglodytes. Taxonomy (NCBI): domain Eukaryota; kingdom Metazoa; phylum Chordata; class Mammalia; order Primates; family Hominidae; genus Pan; species Pan troglodytes. Next base: position 135,920,152 of record NC_072398.2, read on the forward strand.
TTATTATAACCAAAATGTCTGATAAACCAGCACCCTGGTCAGGAAACAGGACATAGCCATCTGCCAAAAAATGTCTTTGCATGCCTCTCTCCAGTCACAACCCCTTCCATGCCCCGATTTGTAACTGCCATCCTGACTTTTATTATAACAACTTCCTTGCTCGTCTTTTAGTTTTAGCACTTAAGTATGTGTCCCTCATTATAATTAAGCATCGTTTGCCTATTTTTGAATGTTTGGAATCAGATAGTATATATTCTTTTGTGTTTACTTCACTTGATTCAATGTTGATTTTTTAAAGATGGATCCATGTTGCCCTATGAGGCTGTAATTTGCTCATATAGTTTGCTATATAGTATTCCACTGTATGAATATACCACAATTTACTTGTCCATTTTATGCTGATAAATGCTTGGGTTGCTTCATTTGGGCTATTAAAAATGATGTCATGAACATGTTTGTACATGTAACTTCCTACACATATGTACACATTTTTGTAAGGTATGTACCTGGAAGTAGAATTGCTGGGTTTTGGGTATAGAATCTTGAGTTTTTATGGATAATACCCAACTGTTTGTTCAAAGCAGTTGGGTCAATATACTCCCACCAATGGTATATCAGCATTGGCATTGCTCCACTTCTTTGCCAACTCTTGCTATTATCCATCTTTTTAAAAATTTTTTTTTAATTTTTATTTCTGTACTTCAGTGGATGCAAATATTCATCTTTTAAATTTTAATTGTTCTAGTGGGTGACTAGTGGTGTCTCACTATAGTTTTATCTCTGCATTTCCCCTGATTACTAATGAAGTTGAGCACTTTTATGTATGTTTTTTGGCTATTTGTATATTCTCAGTTGTGAAATACTTGTTCAATATTCTTGTGCCCATTTTTCTATTAGATTGTCTATTTCTTATTAATGTTCTAAATATTTGAACAATAGCAATTAAATGTGTTCAAATAGCTTCTCCCATTCTGAGTTTTGTTTTTCTATTATCTTTTTTTTTTTTCGAGACAGTTTCACTCTGTCGCCCAGGCTAAAGTGCAGTGGCGCCATCTCGGCTCACTGCAAGCTCCGCCTCTCGGGTTCGCGCCATTCTCCTGCCTCAGCCTCCCGAGTAGCTGAGACTACAGGCACCCGCCAACACACTCGGCTAACTTTTTGTATTTTTAGTACAGATGGCGTTTCATCGTGTTAGCCAGGATGGTCTCGATCTCCTGACCTCGTGATCCACCTGCCTCAGCCTCCCAAAGTTCTGGGATTGCAGGCATGAGCCACCATGCCTGGCCTGTTTTTCTATTATCTTTCATGGTATCTTTTGATGAGCAGTTGTTCCTAGTTTTGATGTAGTACAATCTATCAGTCTTTTCTGTAAGGATTATTGCTTTGTGTCCTGTTTAAGACTAGGATCCAAAAGTCAAGAAAATATTCTATGTTCACACAGGCTTGTAATCTATCTGAAATTAACCTAGAGTATATGAGATAGGGGCAAAATTTAATTGTGCCAGGACCATGTGTTGAAAAGACTGTTCTTGCCCAGTGTGATTCCTATAACATCCCCATTTAACTCACCTTTTGGGCTTGTCCAGAATCAAGTTGGTCTTAGAGGTAAGTGCAGATTATCAAATTTAAATAGCTGGTGGCTCTAATTACAGCTGTTCTTCCAAATGTAGTCTTATACTGAAGCAAATCAACATACCTCTGGGTACTTGATATCTAGCTCTTGATTTGGCAAATGCTTTTTACTCTATATTAATTTGCAAAGGCCACTGGAAGCAACCACAGCCACAAACTTCCACTTTAGGACTGTATCTTACTTTAGGACTCTATCAACTTTCTGAATCTGTGTCATAAACCAGTATTCAAGGACTTCATTCATTTTAACATCTCACCAAACATGCTGATTGAACCTGCTGAAAATAATGTAGCAAACACCCTAAATGCCTTAGAAGACACTTATCAGAGGGAGGGAGATAAACTCCAAGAAAATTTAGAAGCCAATTACCTAAGTGAAGTTTTTAGGGATCTAGTGTTTTAAGGTACATCCTGGAATATTCCAATGTGAAAGGTTACTTACCGTACCTTGTACTCCTACCATTAAGGTATGATGTTTCCTAGGTATCTTTGGATTTTAGTGGCAATATATCCCATGTTTGAATGTATACTCCGACCTATGTACTGACTAATTCTTGGAGTTGCCTGTTTTGAGTGGGGCCCAGAGCAAAATAATAGGCTACACATCCAGACTGTGATGAAACTGCCCTGCTACTTAGGCTTTATGATCCTTAAGATCCAATGGTGCTCAATATAGTTATGGCCAATAATGATGCTATATTAGAGAACTCACAAGCCCAACAGAGCCTTAAGATTTTAATCAAAGCCATGCCCTCTTCTGCAAATAATTATCCTTTCTTTTTTTTTTTTTTTTTTTTTTTGAGACAGTCTCACTCTGTTGCCCAGGCTGGAGTACAGTGGTGCGATCTCGGCTCACTACAAGCTCCGCCTCTTGGGTTCAAGCCATTCTCCTGGCTCAGCCTCCCAAGTAGCTGGGACTACAGGCACCCACCACCACTCCCAATTAATTTTTTGTATTTTTAGTAGAGACGGGGTTTCACCGTGTTAGCCAGGATGGTCTCGATTTCCTGACCTCGTGATCCACCTGCCTCGGCCTCCCAAAGTGCTGGGATTACAGGTGTGAGCCACGGCGCCTGGCCCCCTCTTTCAAAAAAGAGCTCCTAGCTTGGTACTGGGTCTTAGATAAAATTGAACAATTGACCATGAGACATCAATTGAACATGGAGCTACATATCACGAACTGGGAATTACTTTATTCATGAAATTGTAACGTTGGGCATGTGCAGATGAAGTAATATATATGAGATCAGGCACAAGTGGGTCCCAAAGGTACAACTAAGCTGCATGATCAAGTGGCTCAGTTATCTATAGTAGCTACTCCTTCTGCACAGCTTCCTCTTTCTCAGTCCACACTGAGGATCTTGTGGGGAGTTCTGATAACTTGGTAACCACGGAAGAAATATTTCAGGCCTGATTTATGGGTGGTTCTTCACAATATTCTTCACTTTAGCAATTTTGACTCAAATGTGGAGTGTCTCTGAAAGATAGAAGTCAAGAGAAACTTACGCAGTGGGTAGAACTTTGAGCAGTAATTCTGATTGTGTACCTTCTCTAGGTAAAGAGATGCCCTGAGGTATAGATTGACAGTATTTCATGAGCAGCAGCTAACAGGTTGACCAGGAGGTCACAGACTTTGAAGAACAAAATAAAAGGACTAATGAAAAGGAGATCTGGGACAGAGGTATAGGAATGGAGTTCTCAGGCTGAGCACAAAATGTGAGGATATTTGTTTCCCATGTGATGTTTTTCAAAGGGCAATCACCGCAGAGAAGGCCTCCATTAATCAAATAGATGAGTTGAATCCTCCAGTGGATGTTAGTCAGCCTCTTTCCCTAGCACGCCAGTGCTTGCTTAGTGGGCTCAGGTACAAAGTAAATATGGCAGCAGGGACGGAGGTTATTCATGGATTCAACAACATGAAATTCCCCTCACCAAGGGGGATCTTGCTAACCTGCTGAGTACCTAACCTGCTAAAAACAAAGACCCACAGTAAGCCACGAAAAAGGCCTCCCCTCCTAAAAAACACCAGCTACCTGGTGGCTGATTAATTACATTGGACCCCTTCCCTAATGGAAGGGCCAGCAAATTGTCCTTACTAAACTGATACTTCTGGATATGAATCTGAAGTCCCTTCCTATTATACAACCAACTATGATCCTATAGACATGATATCCCTCACAATATAACTTCTGAATCAGAAACTCATTTCACAACAAAATAAATGTAGCAATGGATGAAATTAATAGGACTTTCCATGTACCTAATCATCCAGAAGTGGCTGGCTTGGTAGAATAATATAATGACCTGTTAAGACTCAGTTATGCTGGGTGTGGTGGCTCACGTCTATAATCGCAGCACTTTGGGAGGCTGAGGCAGGCAGATCACTTGAGGTCAGGAGTTCGAGACCAGCCTGAACAACATAGTGAAACCCCATCTCTACTAAAAATACAAAAAAATAGCTGGGTATGGTGACATGCATCTGTAATCCCAGCTACTCAGGAGGCTGAGGCATGAGAATCACTTGAACCCAGGAAGTGGAGGTTGCAGTGAGCTGAGATCGCACCACTGCATTCCAGCCTGGGTGGCAAGCGAGACTGTCTAAAAAAAAAAAAAAAAAAAAAAAAAAACTCAGTTATTGTCCTGGTGGGAGACAAGCCCCTGAGAGACTTCAGTGCTATTATACAAAATGTAGCATATAGTTTGAACCAGTGATCAGCATAGTTGTATTTCTCCCATTGCCAGAATACATGGGTCCAGGAATCAAGGGATAAAAATAAGACTGATTCCTCTCAGTAGTATACTTAATAACCCTCTCACAGAATTTCTAATTCTCATCCCTGTAAACTTGGACTATGCTAGTTTACAGGTCTTAGTTCACAAGGAAAGAATGCTTCTACCAAGGCACATAAAATGGTTCAAATGAATTGGAAATCGAGACTGATGCCTAGATATATTAGGTTTCTTATCACACTAAACTAAAAAACAAAGAAAGAGACCCCTGTATTGGCTGGGGTGACTGATCTAGATTATTATTATGGATATTGGGTTGCTGCTACACAATGAGGTCAAGGACCCCAGGGGAATCTCTGGATTGCCTCTTAAGACTTATTTAATAGTGAAAATTAATAAGCACCCCAACTACTAAAGACTCAGACCCATCCAGAATGAAGATTCAGCTACCCTACTAGGTAAAGAACACTTGCCAGCTGAAGTGCTGGCCAGGAGCAATGAAAAATTAAGTAGAGGAAGAAGTTACAAATATCAACTACAGCTTCATGACCAGTCAGAAACAAGTACCAAAGTAGTTATGTAAATGTGCTTCATTGCTTGTTCTAAATATCTTTGTATATAGTAACTATTTTTTTCCTTCCCCCTCTCAAGCCGTAGGAGTACAAGGAATGCCACTAATACTAGTGATAGTGAACTTTACAGTTTAATCTTCAAGCTACAGAATATCTAGGTGGGATTGTGACTAAACTAGAAGAATTAACACCAATAAGAACAGTAGTAACTGGTGGGGCTGTTTCTCCCCTTTCTGAGGGAATGGTGAGTTTCATAAAGAACAGAGTTAAATCTACAAAGACAGAAGCATAAAACTGTTATTGCTGCATAGAAGTTTAAATATGGGTAGAAGGATGTGTGTGTGGATGCTTAATAGCTGAAAATAAGCGTCCTGGTTGGTTATTTTCTGTGGGCACTCAGCCCTCTCCCCATTTCACACACAGTCATCCTTCTATAGTCAGCTCTGTTCTCCTGAGGCTGAAATTCTGCAATCTACTTTCCCCAGACTTCCTTGCCAGCTTGGTTCCTGTTAGGCTTGTCAATAGAAGGCACTTCTGGGAGATCAGAAGGTAGCACAGATAGCACTGTGATCCTTGTTGGCAGTTGGTATAGCGGCAACAGGGGTGGAGTGATTCCAGATTCAAACAGACCAGAGACAGTGCCTATTAGCAATTTTAGCTCTGGTCTAGGCAGCATTTGAGCAGACTCCAACAGTGCAATAGCAGATATAGGCTATTACAACGTCTCCAATAGTGCAATAGCAAATGTAGGCTCTTAGCAGTTTCTAAACTCTGAGTGTCTCACCCTCCTCCTTTTCTTCTCTTTTATCCAGCCCCACTCCCTCTCCTTTTAACTCTTACGGCCTTTTTAATTTGTAATCAGTCTGTTTTAAATTTACTGTTTGAAATGCCTAGTTTCTGATTTCCTAACTGGACCTTAACTGATTAACCATCCCTTGAACTCTTACATTTTTCAGTTTCAGAATTTTTCTTTTTTTGAGATAGAGTCTCACTCTGTCACCCAGGCTGGAGTGCAGTGGCACGATCTCAGCTCAGCTCACTGCAACCTCGACCTCCCCAGCTCAAGCAATCCTCCCACCTCAGCCTGCCGAGTAGCTGGGATTACAGGTGCATGCCACCACACCCAGCTAATAGTTTATGTATTTTTTGTAGAGACGTGTTTCATCACATTACCCAAGCTGGTTTCGAACTCCTGAGCTCAAGCGATCTACGCACCTCAGGCTCCCAAGTTCCTGGGATTACAGATGTGAGCAACCACAACCAGCCGATTTCTATTGCATTTTTTCTGCTGTTTCTATCTTGTCTCTTCGTGTATCCAGTTACCTCTGATCATTTGCGAGATACTGAATTTTAAAATTATTCACAGATATAATCTGAGGCCTTAGGAGGATGTTAGCTTTCTTCAAAGAAGAGGATTTGAGAGTATTAGAATCATCCAAGTTGAAGATTTAAGATTTTCTGGACCCACCAGAATTCTCAAACCTTACCTATAGTCTAGGACAATTGGTTTATGTACAGTTCACCTTTATTAACACAGTGTAGTCCTTTGGGGGTCCTAGCTCTTGGCCCCACCTACTTTATCCTTCAGACCCCAAATTTACTCCCTACATCTTCAAGCTGACAAAAATGAACTCGGCCCTTCAGCTAACTATTGCAGGGTGGCCAATGTACCCATAGGAAAAAATAGCCCTAAGTGCTGGGTTTACTTCTCTGGATTCCTCTCCCCTCCAAGATTTAGCCCAGCAATTTTCACTGTCTTATTTACTTTGATTATTTTAAGAGGATGTGTTTTATATTTTGTTTTTAGTTTTCTTCAGTGAAAAGCTGGTCCACCATCACTGAAGCAGAAGTCTTAATTATCTTTTCATAAGTATCTCAAGCTGAAGAAAGCAGCAGAGTTTGAGGCAAAAATATAAAGGCAAATAATTAAGAGTCTCTTCCTCTAATACTAAAGAAATACCAAAGAGACTCATAGCTTTTTGGTATATAATTTAAAATTTTCTTTTATCCAGAGGTCAAATTACATTTATATAAATCGCTAACTCTGTCAAGGTTTAGTTTTCTATTCTGATGTGTATGTATCTGTGAAAGACTTAGATGTAAACATCTAAGAAAGTAATAATAACCAATATTTTTAAAAATAATTTTAGCAGATAAAAATATCATTAATTTGGAAAAAGTCATTACAGCAAACATTCAAGTTGATCTGATTCAAGCTCTTCTGTAAAGAGTCAGATTTGAAGATGAAAGGCTAAAAGGGCACCAGAAAGCATAAGCAGGAATATATTTTTGCAGAGAAGAGTCAAGGTAAAATATTATTATATCATGATCCCCTCAATCCATCTCAACCATATGGCCAATATTCTCAACTCTATTCTTTTTCATTATTTTAATTTTCACTGAAACTACAGTAAATCAAATGAAGAGGTAATAATGAGCATTCCCAAATTTTCAAGCCTATTTTCTCAGTTCTGCATACCAGAAGGGTAGCTTCTCCTTGCTATACATGCTGTTGCCACAGAACAATCTAACTACATTTACCAGTTCTCCAAAAAAAAAAAAAAAAAAAAAAAATCAACACACTAGAATGAGAGTAAACTGAACATCTCCTCATTAAAGAAACCCCATAAAATAATCAACAGATAGGTATAATTAAATTACAAAGGTACCTGAAAATAAGACAATCAGATTGAACTGACATCATCACAGAGCATTACTGTCAGGAAACACTGCTCAGCATGCCACATTCTCCTCACTTCCCTCCCCCATCAGTTATAATTATATAATGATATCACTATACTTCATAGGTGGCAGCCAAAGGGATTCACTTGGCCTTTCTTCCATGACTCACCCCCTTATTTTAGCAGCCCAAGTGGCTTCATGTGTACAAATATCCTTTCCGAGATACAAATGTCTACTTACATTTTTATTACAGATTTTAATACAAGTTTTATCTTACGGCTTCTCTCATTAGGTCATGATAAATATGTTTCACCATGTTTTGACAGATTTCATAAGAAATAAAAAATAGTATTTTTATATAATTTCCTTGATCTTGCAAGCCAGGTTCATTCTGTATGAACATTTCTCTTCTTATAAAACAAGAAGTTCAATTTTTCAAAGAAGAATTTTAATTGGAATCAAATCTCTAGTCCTAAGGCTAGCAAGTATCATGCTATTCTAGAACACCCTCAAAAAGCAACTATAAATCTTGTTCTATAGAACTTTGCATTTAAACAATTTATGCAATTCCATTAAAAAAAATCAGTGTTATATTTTTCTTAACATTTATTAAAACATTAGACATAAGCTGGATGGGGGAAAATGGCGATCAAATGCTAAAAATATAAACATAAGAAAAGTAAACATGAAAACAAATCTTTTTTAAAAAATCATTTAATTACAAGAAAATTAGCCAGAAAATTACATAGTTCCAAACAAATATTGTCTATAAAAACAAGTGTTCATTTACCATCTTTTTAAATTTATCTTTTAAATAATGTCTCATCTACTGAACCTAGCCTTTCCTGGCAAACATTAGAATATACAAGTTTTCTTATGTTTAATATTTCATAGAACAGAACTGGCTTTTGTTCCTGAAGTTAGAATGATGCCTATCATTTTGCTTCAGAAAAACTTTAAAATTGACTATTTCAATTAACCACTCCCCAAATCCAATGCAAAAACAACAAAAAACACTGCTATTTTACTAAAAGATTCCTGTCTTCCATTTCATTTTACCAGAGCAAGTACAAATTCGGAGAAAAGCTTCTTAAGTCCTGCAGTTTCAAATTCCTTTTGTAATTCATCCAACGCTGAATACTCTTTGACTTCAAATGCCAGAAACCTGCATTATACAAAAGAAACTCATGAATATGCCTAGATTTGTCAGAGTATAATTATCGATTCAGTTGCTTTTCCATCTGCAATAGTACTAAATTATACCTTTTGTGTTCTGTCTGTACTTTTGTTTCAAACAGTACACTAATCATTTTCTCTTTGCATTTCTTTCCACTTGAGTCCACATCTACTTTGGAGGTTTTCTGAAGAATCAAGTACTCCTAAATAATAAATCAGTACATTAAATACATATCTTACTCTGAGTCTCAAAGTCCCAGTTTTAAAGGAGCTATAAACCTGTAGGCTTATTTTCATGCTTAAATACCCCCTTTTTAAATCAAGCGGTAAGAATTTTTATATACTTGTTTTAACATACTTGGCAGAATAATGTAGTGGTGGATACAGGAGTAAAGAACAATATAATCCAACTCCTCAAGTTTAAATCTGGATTGAACTGCCTACTAGTTCTTACTCTGGGCTGGTTACTTAAATCCTCTGTGGCTCAGTTGCCTTTTCCATAAAATGGAATTAATAGCAGGATCTACCTCATGGGGAAGTTGTACTGATTAAATGAGATAATACATGCAAAGCACTAGAGGAGTACCTAGATATAGCACCATGAGAGCACAAGCCACTGTTCTTACTATTACAAATTCAGCAGCTAAATGACATTACCAGGCACACAGTACTTACCATTCCAAATTGATAGCATCTATAAATATGTACCTATACATCCTCAATCCTAGTATACAATCTTATAAAAATATAAGAGAAATTTATCTAAAATGACTTTTTAGAGAGAACTGAAAAAAGATCTCCTAAAAAAAGTATTATTTCTCTACATTAGCAGGGTTCTAGTAAATATGGATACCTGTTAATTAATTGATGTTTCAATCTGAGTAAGAACATCTGCAAAACAGCTGTGTTTAGCCTAATATTCCTGAGCTGGCTTAAAGAGAAATCTGAGCCTTTCAGGTAAAGATGAGCATGAAAATTAATTTGTATTTATTTTTTGTCAGCTACTATTTTACCCAAAAGGATCAAACGTTATAGATATACTACAAATCACTTTAAAACAAGAGGTTCCTCAGTCAGTCCCAATCCAAGATATGCATTAAATCTGAATTACTGTTATATCTATATACTTTAACCCAGCATGAGTCTGGTTAACCAAATGCCAAAGCAGTTTTGTGGTAAGAGCCCATCATGAAAAAACTAAGTCATTATTCTACAAATCTTTAAGATTATAGGCTGTTCACACTAAATTTGTCTTAAATAAATTCAAATGTAATTATTCATGACCTAACCTATCTGAAAGTATAAAACCTATTGATTTGTAGCTCTTCTAATATTTAAAATATAAAAAACAGTTTTCCTCATCTTGTCCCACCTAAAACAGGTTAGATGAGTTTAGAATAAGAACTTGAAAAATCTGAAGAAGATTATGATTTTGAAAGCAACTGCTGAGACAAGTCAGGTGGAAAGCAAAAGTTATGTAGGAGGTGACAAGTTGACAGCCCTAATGATTCTACTTCTACTAACATGAAATCTTGGTTATAACAGACAAGCTCCTCTTTCCAGGTATTATAGATACCAAATTAAAGTGTCAGAATGTATTTTTAACAGCCAGAAAGTTACAAATCTTGCAGACTATCCATAAATACACACCTTGCTGTGCCTAACTATGGGAAGAAATATTAATATGCACAAACTTTTAGTGCACATTTATAAAATTCAAGCTCATAGCTAATTACAGAAACAAACACTCATGTGCCACAGAGCTTTTAAAATAACCTGTCACTTTATTAAGTGACATGATTTTTAAAATGTAATCTTATTCTTCAAGCTTTGCAAGTTTGTACTTGTAATTAGCAGTCAGACATTCTTTAAAAAGAAAAGGAAGATCCATTAAGATTGTAATAATGAAAGCAGAAACATCTTAATAATTAATCTATCCCATTGTTATAAAACACACTTAAAGACACACCATTTAAAGCAGAAAATAGCCAGATTCATACTCAACATTTAACTTTTTGGCACCTTGAGGTTGTTTCTGTCTCCCTGTAGTAAAATCAGTATTATTTTACCCATGAACATCAGTCTTCCTGTCAGCCTTAAATCTGAAGCCCACTTCTCCACAGTTTTGACATATTTAGTCTTTGCTCTCATGTGATCTAAATGCAAAAGAGTTATCCACAATCCATCATCCATGGTCGTGCTTGTTGAAAAAGTACACTTTTCACTGCCACTGCCAGTTTCTGGTTGGCTGAGGATATGCCTGAGATTCTGCTGAATCCAGAGAACAAGCTCATGAACCATAGGCTCCAACAAAAGGCTCTCTGCTTGCTCAAGTAACTTCTCTTTCACAGTCACACACTGGGCCCTGGTCAACTGTTCAGAGTTAATCGAGATACCAGGTAGACATGAAGGATAATTGACTGGCAAATGGAACACCAATTCCAGAGGTATATCCGCATCCATAAATCCTTCAGCTTTTGTGTGAATTCTGAACACGGTCCCATCTGTCTCTGGAAGGCATCCAAAAATAATCATTAGCTGTACATTATTCAATTTGAATGGAACACCAGCAAGTTCAAACTTTTGTCTCAAATGTCAATTTATTTTTCATGAGAAAACTCTGCGCTATTTTATGAAGGGACACGTAATACTAGGAAAGCTATGATTTACAAATTATTTCCTTCAACCATACACATGTATTCATGTATTCACACACACCAGCATCCAGGATTTAACTGGCATTTACACTTGCTATCACCCCATTTTTATTAAGTTACCAGAAAGGTTTTTCATCAGATAATTTTTTTTCTAGCCAGATTTAGTTGATAATTCTGAAAATCCCTAATAAACTCACATGAGCTTTCAAAGATACAATACCACGTATATACAAAATCAGTAATTAACTTAAAAATTGTACACTAAATCCAACGAAAGTCATTTTATGAGAAGTCCAAGTCAAAGCAAGCAATGGAATCCCCTGTGGTTGTAGGGTTGCAGAGAAACTGATGACTGCATGTGACACAGTAACTGCCTGGAATGTTCTCTTCTTATTTCAAATATATTAGTATCAGTGTAATATGAAGGTGGCAAGATGAACTGAAATTGAGTGGACATCAATTCTGCCTCTTCCAGCTCCTAAGAAGGAAGGGGAAAGCACACATAGGATATCATATGAAATCCTCTGCTCTCTTTCAGATTTGCTCGGCTTCACCCTCTGATGTGTTCCACACCACTTCACGCCACTTTTCAAAAAGATGATAAAACGTCAGGCTGAGTAGAACAGAACTGGGTGCAAATAAATCTCTCTGAAGCTAACTTGCCTCTCTCTACCCCTACTTCCCTCTGCACGTGCCTTTGCTTTATTCCCCTGCATGACAGAAGCAGTCAAATCTTTCCCATTTTCATACCTGGATTGCTGCTCAACAGCCTCAACAACTGAGACCTGAATGTATTCCCATTTTAAAGAACCTAACAGAACATTAAAATTGTTTCCTGAGCCTTCTGATTCCACATATATAAAAGCCATTGCTACAGACATTGATTCATACAGGACCAGACACATCTGTTACAGAGTTTTTCTTTCATACACTCTTCAGTACCAGCTGCAAGGAATGACTATTTTAGGACATCATCTGGAAACATAGACAGTTAACCGTTACGAAGACCATATTAAAATGATATAATTTATATGTGTATTTCATAAGAAAAATTTTCCAAATCTAACTTTGTACATTCCTCCAAAACCCATCATGTTTCTCAAAACCCTTCTTCTTCTATCTAGTTACTTATTCTTTTTTTTTTTCTTTTTTTTTTTGAGACACAGTCTCACTCTGTCGCCCAGGCTGGAGTGCAGTGGCATGATCTCGGCTCACTGCAACCTCCGCCTCCCAGGTTCAAGCAATTCTCCTGCCTCAGCCTCCCGAGTAGCTGGGATTACAGTCATATGCCACCATGCCCAGCTAATTTTTGTATTTTTAGTAGAGACAGGGTTTCTCCATGTTAGCCAGGCTGGTCTCAAACTCCTGACCTCGGGTGAACCGCCCACCTTGGCCTCCCAAAGTGCTGGGATTACAGGCATGAGCCACTGCACCCGGCCTAACTACTTACCCTTTTAAAAAAAAATACTTTATTGTTAAAGTAGGCTGCCTATGTTAAAATAGTACATTTCAATATGTAAAACAGACATTACAAATAGAACTGCAGACAACACACAACCATTTAGGCTGAATAAACTTTCTAATAATCATCTAGGGAGTTGACATTCTCTCTTCAAGAGGGAGGAGAACTTTTAAAGATCTTCAATCATTCATCATTGAACAAGCATTCACTGAACACCTACTAAGCTCAAGGCACTGTACTAGTCTCTGAGGGAAAATGACAGGTAAGACACAGATCCCATCATGTTGACTCAATCCAGTGTTTCAGAACACGAGAGCAGGGATATATCCCAAGTGATCTTCCTTGACTTCTCTTCTACACCTAAACATTTCTTTATTCATAAATATGCGTACATATACATGTACATATAATTTATATAAACATAAATGTCTGTGTTGGTAGATAATTCTCCAGGGATCTGGTGTGGGAGTTCAGTCAGGGTGGTGGGAAAAACTGCAGAGGAAAAATTGTAAAGATAGTTATAGGAAATAGTCACAAACCTTCTTGGAAGGCTGGGGGGTGGTGGTGCATAGCTTCAGTAAAAGATTTGGCTGAAAGCAGCCTAATCCTCTTTACCTTGAGTTGATAGCAAAAGAGCAAATAACAAGGGAATGTGGGAGAGTTTACCTAAATAGCTTGTTTACTCATGTGGTCCTAAGAGCAACCTTTGATTATCTGTGGGTGCATGACTGCTCTCCCCTGGGGGGAGGTGGGGAGGGGTGGCAATGTTAATTACCTTCTAGTGGTGTTTACTCATGACCCTTGTCATTTAATCTGTACTAAATAAATGTGAACTTCACCGGCTTATCATGGCCTACACTGCAGATTCAGGAGCAGAACCCCTTTAGCCACACTGACAAGCAAAATGTCTGTGTCAGTGTACGTCTCTCATCCATCACTAGGTCAGTGTCTGCGGGTTGGATGCCCACAATCTGGCATTTCTGAATGCCTTCTGAGCAAAGGGCATTAATATCTTTGTTCAAGGACATTTGCATAACCGACAGCCTTGGAAGCTAGAGTTTATCCCTCCAGGTCAGGGGGCAGATTTGTTTCCTAAGCAATATAAGGTAACATATTCCTTCAGGACAAAGATTGAGCAGGATCACTAGCAGCCCCCTCGTAAGACCGGAGGGTTCCTAAGCTCACTGCCCCTCAGCTATAACAAAGACCCACTGAGTGCATAGTATGCACCTCAGCCTACCTCCACATCACCCCATTGAACTTGGGGGACAAGGAGAATCAATGTGAACATGAAGCTAATGCTGCCTGCTGTGCATTAAGCAGTAACTGTCCAAATCCATCTGGGTTCACTGTCTCCTTACTGGCTGAATCCATGGAAGTGTGTCAGTGACCAAGGAACTGCAGTTGTCATTGCTGCCTAGGAACTGCTGGGCCACTTGATTATACTTTTTTTTTAAATCATCTTGCCCTTTTTCACTGTTTTATCTGAGAAAGAAGTGTCTTCCTCCCTTCCACAGGAAACCCTATCACTGGTCTTGTGCTTGTTTTTTGTTTTTGTTTGCTTTTTGAGATTGAGTCTCACTCTGTCACCCATGCTAGAGTGCAGCAGGGTGATCATGGCTCACTGCAGTGTTCAAGCTGGTCTCAAACTCTTGACCTCAGGTGATCCACCCGCCTCGGCCTCCCAAAGTGCTGGGATTACAGGTGTAAGCCACCACACCTAGCCTAGGCATAAAATCTTAAAGCTGCCTTCAACTTTTTTTTTCCCTCCTTCTTTCATACTTAGCATTCAACTGCCAAATCCCACAAGTCCTCCAGAATTTCTCTCCCTTCCACCCTCCTAATTCAGGCCTTTCTCTGGCTTCTGCAATAGTGGTCTCCTCGCCACCTGCCTCTCCCCACACCAAATTATCCCAATACCACTCTCCCAGACTGAAATGAATCACAAATTCCTCCATGCAACGCCTAGGGCCAGCCTACCACTCTGACTTCCTCTCTCCTCACTTTTTGCTTCAACTACCCATTTTATACCATGTCCTCAGTCTTGGGTGTCCCATCTCTGCCTCTTGCTCCCACTATCTCCAAGAAGGCCCTTAACTTTCTGTCTACTAAAATTTTGTCCAGTTCCACAGTTCCTCCCTAAGTCCCACCTAATGACTTCCATGGTATTTCAAACTTATTTTATGGTATTTTCATGCCCAGAATTATTGTGGTTAAACTAAATTAACATTTTTTCCAGCACTGAAATATCTTGATTTTCTTTTTAAACAACAACCAAAATGGGGGGATACAAAAAACTTTTAAATTGTACAGTCATACAGCTCTTGGAATTGTGCTAGTAGCTTGTAATCACGGATCTCACAGGTGCAGAAATCCCTGGTACCTGTGGTAAATAATGGGCCCAAAGATGTGTACATTCTGTTCCCCAGAAGCTGTGAATACGCTCCCTCACATGGCAAGAGGGCCTCTGCAGACATGATTAAGTTAACGATTTCGAGAGGGGAGTATTATCCTGGATTACCCAGGTGAGCCCTGAATGTAATCACAAGGGTCCTTATAAGGAGGAGACAGAGATTTTACTACAAAAGAAGGCAATGTATCCGCACTGAAGCAAGATGCTGTGCTGCAAACTTTGAAGAATCCCTTTCTGATCAAAACCCTGAGACCCACAGTGTTCTCCAACCTGTGCCATATAAACACCTACCAGGTCCTCTCTGGTGCAGGGAACCACAGGAAAGAAACATGTTGGTAGTCCAGGGGGAAAGTCTTGAAAAGCTATTGAGCCGGCCATGTCAGTCCTTACCAATTTTCATTTTTCTCTGTGTTATTTTCTGGTCCTAGTCAGCAAACAGAATAGCAATGGGTGAAACTCCTGACTTTCACCTTAGAAAACTGTGACCGTCATACTAGTTATATGTTCGGAAGAAAACTGCCTTAGTTCTTTTAAGAATTGGAAAGGATTAGCATTCTTCCTAATTGGTCTTGGTAAATCCCCCTGCCCACCCACACATACACTGTAGCTGCAAAATAAGATTATACAAAATGATACTGTCATCTCTACAAGAAACTGAAAAGCCCAATAACATACTCCATTCTTCTGGTATTTAATGTGGCAATAAAATTACACACTTTTAAAAACTCATTTTCTCCCAAAAACTCTAGAAGTATGTATTGTACTCTTCCATATCTCATCTGCTTGACATTGTACAAGCAATTAAACTGGCTCCTTTCTGCCTCAGAATTTTTCATATGACACATGCACTGTAAGTCTGATTTTTTGTTTTCTTTTTTTGCCATAATAAAAAAGAAAACAAAGTTGCCCCTATCTGCTTTAAGGTTATTAACAGCTTAGAAACAGTGATTAGCAGAAAAATAATTATGCTCTAAATCTAATACTAATCTCTGCCCCTCCTTAGCCCCCCAGAACCTTAGTTAATAAGCTTAATTCACAAACTGATCATTCTCAACAAACATCTATGCCCTAGAAAACTTAAGGCTTGCCCCAGAAAACTAAAATCTCCGTAAGTCCAAGGGTGTTTTCATGTATTCTAAAGACCCTACCAAAAGGGTCTTGCCCTCTGGTTCAAGTTGATACAAATTGACTACTTGTTGTTTCTAACCAAATCATTCTGTCTTATAGTAAGTGTATCATTTTCATACCTAAAACACAAACTGAAACAGGTTTCAAACCTTATGCTTCCTTACAAACATCAGAAAGTAAGCTCCTAAACACATTCCAAACAGAAATTCAAACTAGAGAAACTAAACTTTTAGAACTCCAAATTCACACTAATGCTATTTTTAAGGTTTCATTCTACTTAATAAAATACAACACACAACAGAAACTCTATAAATGCAGTCAAATAACAGAAGACATTTTTTAAAAAAGGTAAAATTTAAGAGAATGGGTTTTTCAGGATTCACTAAGAGCCCATTAAGAAATTGTTTACATACCATATACATCTGACCTTCCCTACACTTGTGTTTTTTTTTTCTTTGCAATTGTTATATATCCTCAACATACAACTTTGAAGAAAACCACCAAGAAACCTCCAGCACCCTCTCATACTTGGTAAGACAAGACTGTCTCCTCTTGCTCCCAGGCAGCTCCCAGGCAAGCATACACCAGTGCTTGTTTTATGCTTCAGTTGGATTTTTACATAAGTTTCAATGTAGCTTCAGAAGAAAAAAAAAAAAACTAAAAATAAATGAAGCTAAAAGTAGCAATCTCATCGGTTTTATAGAAGTCAGCTCAATACTGACAATCAGCATAAAACCGAGCTGAGCAGATTTAGAGGGGTCAATGTGTGACAGTCATGATTCATTTTATAAGAAGGCGCAAACTAATTTGAACATTAGTGTTGCTAAAATACAAAAATTCACTCTGCAGCTTCTGTGAAAACCTATTACATGATATTGGGTTCTCCCATCTTACAACTTTTTTATCTGTAAGATTCTTTCCAGAAGCACAACTCCCACATATAACGAACATTGACTATGGCCACATAATCTGTGTCACTCAATTTCCTCATCAGGAAAATGGTGATACAATACCAATCTCACGCCTCTCATAGATCCACACATACATGCACAAACACTCCCCTTTGGGATTGTTCTGAACATAAGTTGGCTCACACTCATATCTTTTCTCTGGGTGCTCATTATCGCTCTCTCTGGACAAGTATTTCCTTGCTTTCCAAGAACTATTTTCCTGATGCAACAGCCCCATCTCTCTATTAAGGAGCATGATGCAGTGCAAAGGCCCATACACCTGGAGCCTGGTGGTTATTTAACCAGTCTGAGTATCAGTTATCTTCTCTGTGAAGTAAGACCAATAGTACCCCTCATCAAGTAAGATGCATTTCAAGTATCACGTACATGGCAGGTCACCCCATCAAATCTGGCACCTGGACTGACTACAATGCATACAGAAAAACAGAATATCCCTAATGTGGTCTATCCACAGCCCTCCCTTGTAGATGGGAGTGTAGGGACTTACTTAATTTGCACCCCTAAGAGATGGTTATGCCTCTTACTAGAAGCTTACTATAACCATTGTAAAGAGATCAAAAGGCAGATAAAATCCCCTGAAATTCTCAGCATAAAATTAGTCCAGCTAAATGGAATCCAATTATTTAGCTTCTTCAATCTTATGGCCTTAATAGTTGATCCTTGGGTTAGCAGTCTGAGTCTTGCTGGGTTATCTTGTTACCAGGAATGCAATTCCTCTGCAACATTCTCCTGATTCCAGTGGCAAAAGGGAGAACCTTATTTGGGGGAGGCCAGAAAAGAACTGGTGTTTAGAGTGTTCTGGTATCAAGTGTGTATCCTCCAACCCAAACTGACAGTGACGGTGAGTGGTAGCCAGCAGTCTGCTGCATGTTTACTGTGGTCTGTTAAAGAAGTCCTTACTTTGTAAAAAGATGTTACGAAAATCATGGGGAAAAAAAAAAAGGCCTTTACCTTACCCTTAATTCCCAGTTGTGAACATCAAACATCCCCATTTCAATCACTGAATTATTCTACCTCTCAGCAACAAAATGTCCTAAGTTGTTACACTGAATTCTTTTATAATTCAATTACTTATTGATGCCAGAACATGGAATTAAACTAATTAGGAGGCATGGCTTGAAAGTCATGCTCAATTTAACAGCAGATAAAGGGTTCACAGTGTTCTCAAGATTAAGAAACTGTTTTCTTTCTATGCTTACATTTTTGGGTTTTCTCTGACCCTTCAGCAGTGTTTTATGCTCAGCTGTGTACTAATGACCCAGACCATTACCAGTTCTTTAAGGTGTGATGGGAAATTGCAGGTTCATTTTTCCAGGATATTCCCAACTGAGCCATAATAAAGGAATTTAGGAAAACTGATGATCTCTTCAAATAGCTGCCTCAGGCAGAAGTAATTATCAATAAAGAGAACAGTGGAGACAGAGAGGGAGATGGTGAAGAATTATCCAATCAGAAGAGGGATGACAAGAAAACACTAAGAGTGAGTAAACCCCTTCATATGGATTTTAAACAATTGTTTCAAAAGATACAAGTCAGGCTGGGCACTAAAAAGAAAGCAACTCCATTACACTAATAGGTGCATAGTGCCTGGAACATAACAGTGCCCAATGAGTGGATGTGAGTGGATGAATGCAAGAAGGAATAAATGGAAGTCAACTCCCTGTCCTTCAGTGAATAACACACCCAATGGATATCATGAAGGATCTTAATCTTAAATGGTTTTCTCACAACATCCAGCCCATTTTTAGACTACTTTTTTTTTTTTCTGAGACAGAGTTTCACTCTTGTTACCCAGGCTGCAGTGCAATGGTGAGATCTTGGCTCACTGCAACCTCCGCCTCCCGGGTTCAAGTGATTCTCCTGCCTCAGCCTCCCGAGTAGCAAGGATCACAGGCGTGTGCCACCATGCCCAGCTAATTTTTGTATTTTTAGTAGAGATGGGGTTTCGCCATGTTGGCCAGGCTGGTCTCGAACTCCTGACCTCAGGTGATCTGCCCGCCTCGGCCTCCCAAAGTGCTGGGATTACAGGCATGAGCCACGTGCCAGGCCTAGACTACCTTCTTAAAGGTTAACCAATTTATGGTCAGAAAGCCAATTTTAAGGGTAACTACAATATAACATTAGAACGATAAATCTCATGCCCCAAACATGTACATAATGTATCTGAAAGCTAAGTGAAAACTGAGTCACTTTCTCATACATGGCAGTGTTTTTTCTTTTTTTTTTATTCAACAGAAGCCACATACAGGGACAGTAAGTTTCACCTATCATCAAAAAATAGTCAAAAGAACCTCTCTACACTGTAAGCTCCTAGAGGCCATGGGTAGCGGTGTCTCTGAAACCCTGACAAAGTCTGTAGGCAGCAGGGATTCAATAAATGTGGGCTAAATGACTAATAAAGCCCTCAAGAGCTTGTTTAAAAAAAAGTATCAGAAGGCCAGGCACCTGTGGCTCACGCCTGTAATCCCAGCACCTTGGGAGGCCGAGACGCGCGGATCACGAGGTCAGGAGATTGAGACCAGCCTGGCCAACATGGTGAAACCCCGTCTCTACTAAAAATACAAAAAATTAGCCAGTCATGGTGGCAGGCGACTGTAGTCCCAGCTACTCGGGAGGCTGAGGCAGGAGAATGGTGTGAACCCAGGAGGTGGAGCTTGCAGTGAGCCGAGATCACGCCACTGCACTCCAGCCTGGGGGACAGAACGAGACTCTGTCTCAAAAAAAAAAAAAAAAAAAAAAAAAAAAAGGCCGGGCACGGTGGCTCACGCCTGTAATCCCAGCACTTTCAGAGGCTGAGGCGGGCGGACCACGAGGTCAGGAGATCGAGACCATCCTGGCTAACACGGTGAAACCCGGTCTCTACTAAAAAAAAAAATACAAAAACTTAGCCGGGCGTGGTGGTGGGCGCCTGTAGTCCCAGCTACTCGGGAGGCTGAGGCAGGAGAATGGCGTGAACTCGGGAGGCGGAGGTTGCAGTGACCCGAGATCGCGCCACTGCACTCCAGCCTAGGCGACAAAGCGAGACTCCGTCTTAAAAAATAAAAAATAAATAAAATAAAATAAATAAAATTCAGCCAGGCATGGTGGCACGCGCCTGTGATCCCAGCTACTCGGGAGACGGAGGCTGCAGTGAGTCCAGATGGATCCACTGCACTCCAGCCAGGGCAACAGAGCGAGACTCCACCTAAAAAAAAAAAGTATCAGAAAAGCAATCAACTTGGAAATAGAATGCAGATAAAGTTGAGGTTGAGCACTGGATAAATTAAAAAGTTCAGTCAACAAACATTTACCTACTACCTACCATGTGCCTGGCCGGCACCGTTCCAGGTGCCTGGAGTTATTACCAAACAGACCCTGCCCTCCTGCAACTTAAGACGTACAAATACCCGTGTAGAGTTAGAACCGGGGAGTGCTCTCGGGGGGGCCTAGGGCATAGTGCTTAGGAAGGACACAGAACAACGAGGGGGCGTCAGCACAGGCTTCTTTATAGGGTGAGATCTGAGGGGTGGGAGGCTGGGGGAGGGCCTGGGGGTGCGCACGCAGGGGCCCCCGGCTCCGGGAGCGGGACTGGCGGCAGAGGCCCCAGTGGGCCGCGCCGCTCTCTTAGTGTTTCTGGGGTCGCCTCACACTCCCGCCCGCTGCGACACCACTCCGGCCTCCGGGCGTGTCATTCCATCATTCAACTAACCCGGTCCCCATACGTGGGTCCAGGCGGGGTGCCCAGGCTCCGTGGTGGGGAGGAGACGCAAAGCGAACGCGGGTGGCCCCTGAGGGCGCCCTGTCCCTCCCGCGCGGGGGTAGTCACCTGAGCGGCTCAGCACCTCCCACTCGTGGGGCCTGCAGAAAATCGCGGCCAGGACCGAGAGCTCCTCCTGCACAGATTCCGCCATGGCTGTGGGCCCCACCGCCTCAGCGCTTCCCCTTCCGCGGCCGCGCCGCCGCCTCCACCGGCCAGGAGCAGCACTGCCCGCGGCCACCCGGGGGCGCCCCGCGCCTCCGCAACCGGGCGGGAGGGGGGCGGGGCGAGACGGAGCTGGGGCGAAGCGAAACGGGACGTGGGCGAGGCGAGTCGGGGCGAGGGCCAGGGTAGACGGGGCGGGCGGGGCCCTTAGAAGTTCCGCCCAGAAGCTCCTGCTCAGTAACTACAGACGCGAAGCTCAGCCTCTCGGTTTGGGAATTTTCTTGGAGGCCGAGGCCCTGCGCCTCTGTCTGCACCCAAGGCGACCGCCCAGCTTACCCCCGGCTCTTCTGAGCACAGAGAGGCCTCCCAGCAAAGCCTGAACCCTCTAAGTTTAGCTGCAGGCTTCGAACCCCGATCGTCCCCGCCGAGCCTTGGGCTGCTGAGGTGGGGATGAACTGGGCGAAAGACACTTGGGAGTTAGGAAGAAACAAACAAGCAGGGAAGTGACCAGGAGACAAGGTGAGACTTTGCCCGGCTCAGGTTTGAACTGAGTGTTGGAGATAACCACAGTTAACAAAATAAACAAAATTCTTCGCCCCCGTGGAGCTGTTAGCAACCCTGGTGTCTGGGAAGCCCGGAAGAGGCTCGGGTTAGTAACAACCTCCAGGATGCCCTCCGAACTGGTACTGGCGCCGGGACTCTAGACAAGGTCCAGATTCCCGGGCCCTTCCCCTTACGGGTGCAAAAAGTCAGGACCTGCCAGTCCTGGCTTCAGGATGTTGACTGGACGGACCTGGACTCATGGGAACTGTGCGCCAAAGTCCTGGGAGCAAAGTGTCATAACGCTCCTCGTTTGTCTCTTGCCTTCACAGGAGACAGCCCTGCTGCAAGCGGCCAGTGGGAATCCTTGGCCTTTGGGGGTATGATCCAAGAATGTAAACGCTAGCTTTTCAGTGTTTTCGATTTCGTGATATTCAATGCATACAATACAATGTGACTCTTGAAGCTTAATAATAAAATTATCATTCTTGAGCCCAGCACCTAAATTTTAAAATGTGAGCAATACCAATAGGGTAACAGAATAAGCAATCCATTCTGTTTTGATTATAGTGAACAAGATTACAAGACTTATCTGCAGTTAGGTCTGTCTCTCGGATGTTTGCCTGGTCTTTTTGCTGTTCAAATAACAGTTTAAAATTTGGCAGTCCCCACAAGCAGCTGGTCTTGCTCATGGAGTTCTCACAACTTTTGTTTGTATGAGAAATCACATTTCATGAGATAAATCTGGGAATTTAGGTTGTTAGGCAGTGACTCCAGTCACTGACCTACGGAAGTCAGAACAAAGTTGGCTGATTTTAAAACCCTGCATCCATTCACCATTACCATTCCCGCTGTTGGTAAAAAAGGAATCTGATAAAGGAAAAGATACTGGCTTCCCGGAACAGAAAGGAAACCTAACAAGATGGACTGCAGGGAAAATGCTTTTCAGAAGATGCCATGGGATTTCAGTGACCCCGAGTAATTAGGAGCACATAATTGGGAAGATGAAGGCTTATTTAAACGCAGTTATCTCTGATATGGCCAATTGGCTTAAAGAAAAAAAAAAAACTCCTTTATTTCCAAAATAACAGACGTTCCAGCAGTTCAGTAGGTTCATAATTAACTGCTAAAGAGATTGAACAAAAGAATACGTTTTTAATTTAAAATATTACTAAGTTATTTTAATTCGAAATCCAGTGTTACTATTAAAAGTCAAACAATTTGGTTTTTGACTTATTTATTGAAAATAATCTATAAAATAGGCTGGGCGCAGTGGCTCATGCCTGTAAGCCCAGCACTTTGGGAGGCCGAGGTGGGTGGATCACCTGAGGTCAGGAGTTTGGGACCAGCCTGACCAACATGGTGAAATGCTGTCTCTACTAAAAATACAAAATTTAGCTGGGCGTGGTGGCAAGCACCTATCATCCCAGCTACTCAGGAGGCTGAGGCAGGAGAATCGCTTGAACCCGGGAGGCGGAGGTTGCAGTGAGCCGAGATCGCACCTTTGCACCACTCCAGCCTAGGCAACCAAGCGAGACTCCGTCTCAAGAGCAAAAAAAAATCTATAAAATATTCAAATAGTTTTTACTTATTTTTAATTTTCCAAATTCACTATAAGTGAGATGAGTGAAATAACATGAAGAGCAAAATTACAGCTGTAGGAAGGATTAGGAGGCAGTTGCTAAAGCCCGCTGTCAGCAAGAGGTCCATGAAAATTGATTAAAGAGTACATCAATCTATTATTTAAATTTTTCTTGTCAATAGGTTTCTTCTTTGCTCTTCCTTTCTCAGTTGATTTCTTAATCTGCTTTTCATACCTCATTTAGCATGTTTAAATAAAAAAGAAGTCAATGTGAATGTCTTTTAAATTGACACTATCCTAAGGCACTGAAGTCCCATGAATAAGTTTCTGCACTCTGACATTTGGAAATAATCATCTCAGAGACTGCATAATGTCAGCTTGATATTTCTTGCACTGTGAAAATATCAGCTACATGTCAAATCTCTAAAGTCTACCTTAATGTAATAAGTTTCCTCGTATTCACAGGCTACTGAAAATTCAAAATATTTAAATGTAGGATGAATGTCTACAGTTAGAGCATTTTCTACCTCCATCTCTATCTCTCCCTTCTCACCCTTGCACACACAAAGGTGTATGATTTGCTAGAACAATTATTATTTTTAGAAGTATTATTTTTACAAGCAAATTTTCTAAATAGTTGCTTCCCCAAGACCATAAGGGGAAAAGGTTTAAAACCTTTCACCTTCAGTTAAAACCAATAACCCAGAAGATAGTTCTTTTCATTTTGGGGGGAAACAGTTCTACTCACTTTCTCATGAGTAGTATGTAGACTTACTCAACTCTGAGTTTGAAATCTTAAGTCAAAACTCACATGAGCATAGAAATGAGAATGCACAATTTCAAGAGTATTAGGAGAGTTAAGTGTTATGTCAAAAAAAGGTGAGGATCCCAATACTGGAGTGGAGTGTGATAAGAAAAAATATCAAATCAAAACTGAGAAAGGTAAAAGTACTTTCACGAACCACCAAAACAACCAAAAGAGGACTTAAATGCCAACTTCCTAAATAAATCTGAACTCCAAGAACCTGTGCTACTGGTTTTGTCTAAAGAGTTTCTGCATTCGCATACTCATTTCACAAAATGTTCTTAGACACTCACTGATTGTTGGCCGGGCTCTGCAGGCTGAGTGTGGAGAGGTGGAGAGTTAGAGATGAAAACAAGTCCATGTTTCCAGTGACTATAGCCTTTGGTCTAGACAAGTAAACACAATATGAAACAATTACAAATTCTTTCACCAAGCTGAGCATACAAGAATTATCACATTTCCTTAGCGGTGTAAAGTTCAATATTATGATGTAGGTTAAAGTAACAGAGTAGGAGTAGCATATACCTCCCACAATTTCCGAGGGGAGAAATAATTTGGAAATGCTCAGGAACACAGTAGCCCTCCAAAAGTACACAAAGTCTGGGATGTTAACTAGTCATAGTTGTTTTGTTTTGTTACAGTATACAGATCGTAAATTTATTTTTCATAATGATAAAATAAAAGCAAATAAAATCTATGAGAATTTGCCACTGGCTCTGTGATCATACCCTTGTGTGGAAAGATCTGCCTCCATCATGTCCAAGTAATCTGCACTCCCTCCAAAATATCGGCTGCACTCTGCCATGCTTGATTTCTATGCATGAATGGTATCAAGACAGTTCCAGCTTGCTTTATGGGAACCCATCCATATGGCCCAAATCCACCAATATAAAAGCTCAATGCCTTCTCAATGTTATAAAAACAAGTCACTGGTATCATTGGGGTTTTTGAGTTTTTCTAGTTAAAATAGTATCCAATATTTAATTTTGGTGACTACTATAAATGGATTCTTCTTATTCATTATATTTTCCCACTGTATTACTAGTGTAGCCAGTTTTTATTATCTAAAAGAGGGCTGAGGATTGTGTGACTTAAATATCCTTTTCTCCAAACTCATAAAGGGACTATCCATGAGTAAACTCTGCCATTTTAGCAAAAGTGATTGAAAATGGAAAGATAGATGTATATCAAGGAACCACAGGTAAAACTGGGAAAATTAGACCTGGATTTCCTTTTTAAAAATTATAGTGGAAGGAGGGAAGAAGGTAGGAAGGGAAAGAGAAAGAGAAAAAAAAGAGGTAGGAGGAAGAGGGGAAGGGGGAAAAGGAGGAGAAATAGGGAAAGAAAAGATTGATTTTTATGAGGCAAAAGAAGTCATGAGTTAGGAATTTGTCTTTATGTAAGGAAAAAGTAAAAAAGATTGACTTGCCTGCTTCTTAAATAAAGAAGTCTGAAACTTGATTCAGTAACAATATGAGGTCTGAAATTTGATTCAAAATAATATAGGAGGGGGGAAGAGGCTATAGTGTGAGTGGGGCAGAAGCTGATCATAGGTTAATGATTGGTGGGGTGGAGTGATGGGTACATGAAGATTCAGTATTTCATTCCCTCTACATTTGTGTATTTCATATTCTTTTTAATAAATGTTAATTTTTAAAATGTGTTCAGTAGATAATACATCAGGATATTTGAGTTTTGCCTAATGCTCAATTAAGGGAAAAAGGACAAAAATAAAGCAGGAAAACAGGGAAGAAAAAGGAAAACCGGGGCCAAATGGAGTGAATAGAGTTGGTGGATGATATTAAGAGACAGAAGATGACAGGTTCTAAAGTGATGTGTTTAACAGATGTATGATTTACGATTAGTTCAGGTGAAAAAAAGCACAGAGCCTAACAGTGCAGTGGCTTTAACAAGATACAATTGGTTTTCTCTTAAACGTTCAAGTGTGGAGGTAGGCAGAGCTTTGGTGCTCCCCAATGTCAGGATATAAGTTCCATCTATTTTGTGGCTCTGCTCTGCACAGATTTGATTCCCATGGTCATGCCGTGGTTCAGGGTGGCTTTTGGAGCTCCGGCCACGAGTCAGAAGAATGGGATTCAGTCCAATTTCATTGGCTAGGACTCAGTCCCCATGACTGCTGCCAGTTAAAAGGGAGCTTGAAAATGTTGGTTTTAATCTGACAGGCCCTGTACTCATTAAGATGAGTTTGGGTCAGATGGATAGCTTGCAAATTTTTTTTTCCCATTCTGTAGGTTGCCTCTTCACTCTGTTGATTGCTTCCTTTGCTGTGCAGAGGCTTTTTAGTTTGATGTAATCCCATTTGTCTATTGTTTATGTTGCCTCTGCTTTTGAGGTCTTACCCGAAAAATCTTTGCCTAGACCAATGTCCTGATCCATTTCCCCTATGTTTGCTTCTAGTAGTTTCATAGTTTCTGGTCTTAAATTTAAGTCTTTAATCTATTTTGAATTGATTTTTGTATATGGTGACAGATAGGGATCTAGTTTGTCTCTACTAGAATTTAAAGTTCCAGTAAGCTTCCAGGGGCCTTATCATGCTTGTTCACCTCTGTATCTTCCACACCTAAAACAGTGCCTGGCAGATTAGGAATTCGATACATATTTATTGATACAAATAAACTCATCATAAAGTTCATAAATTCTTGATAAAATAACTTAGACTTAACAAGCACCTACTATATGCTAGTCATTTTGTAAAATTTCAGGTGTTTTTGTGAGTGAATGAGACATAGTCACTGCCCTCCAGGCACTTGGAATCTAATCCCAGAGGGGCACCAGCATTTCCTGGGATAAAGTGATGAAGGTCCTGCCAAAGAAGTAAAAAACCATTGGAGAAGGCCTAGGATGCCTGGTTTGGCCATTGTGATAGAGGTTCCCCATCATAGGGTAAGCGGGGGAAGAAGAAAGCTTAAGGAAATGTGGCTGGAAAGATAGATCTCTGCCTTTATTCTTCAACAAGCATTTATTGAGCACCTTACTATGTGCCAAGTATTGCACCAGGTCCCAGGGAAACTGGTTTGCAACAGGATCTCTTAGAAGTTGTAGTATAGTGGGAGAGACAGGTCTTAAAAGATCATACATGGCCGGGCGCGATGGCTCACGCCATCGAGTGATTGCTGTAATCCCAGCACTTTGGGAGGCCGAGACGGGAGGATCACGAGGTCAGGAGATCGAGACCATCCTGGCTAACACAGTGAAACCCCGTCTCTACTAAAAAAACAAAAACATTAGCCGGGCGTGGTGGTGGGCGCCTGTAGTCCCAGCTACTTGGGAGGCTGAGGCAGGAGAATGGCGTGAACCCGGGAGGCGGAGCTTGCAGTGTGCCTAGATCGCGCCACTGCACTCCAGCCTGGGGCGACAGAGCGAGACTCCGTCTCAAAAAAAACAAAAACAAAACAAAACATCATACATGTGGTCATCTGCAGCCTGTTGAAATCATGGGAGTAGATGATTGCCGGTCTGAATCTCAAGAATTTCACAATGACGGTGATGTACTTCCTGGCAATGAAACAAAGAAGCACTATTTCGCTCGTGTTTCTAACACAATCTGGATCAAAACAATAACCCCTTTGTGGGAGTGTTTCTGCATTTCCCTGTTGTTTTTCACTTTTTAACATTATTTCCTTCTGTTTTTAGTGGGGAAAAAAAGTCAATAGAAAAAATCTCCCTTGTAGCACAATTGCCACCTGCTAATACCACATTGGCTTTTGTTTCTGTCTGTCTGACTGCCTCTCTTTCTCTCTCTCTCTCTCTCCGTCTCTCTGTGTGTGTTTCTGTCTCTCTGCCTTAATGATATAAAAGCTATCTAAGAATAAAAGGCTAGGCTATAATACTTTGTCATTTGTTGTTTTAGGTAAAATCCTTGTATATTTACGTGATTCTCATTGCTGTTCAAAACATTAATTAGCCAGACATTTTTTCACTGATAGCTTCATTAGTTTCAAATGAACATTATACTTCCAGATGAAACACAGCCAGAGCTTCTACTCTTGGGATCATATTACCACATACTTTGTCATTACCTCTTTCCCCTTTTTCCTAAGATAATTCCTTACTTCTCCCTCTGGTGAACTCTTATTCATTCTTCAGGTCTGAATTCCACTCATCCTATACTTCCCCATCACTTATCATAGGGAACTGTATTTGCTTATATGTCTATAATCCCAGTAGATTATGATTTTCATGAGATGAGGGTGCATTTCTATGTCATCTTTGGTTGTATCTCCAACTTTTAGCACAGGGCCTGGCATATAAAAGGCATTCAATATTTGTGGAATGAGTCAAGAATGAATTAATGCATGGTTATAGTGTATAAGTAAATAGGTTATGGTTCACTTTTCTTATTACCTCCACTCTGATTTCTACCAGATTTTATCATACCTT
This sequence comes from Pan troglodytes, assembly GCF_028858775.2. Taxonomy (NCBI): domain Eukaryota; kingdom Metazoa; phylum Chordata; class Mammalia; order Primates; family Hominidae; genus Pan; species Pan troglodytes. Next base: position 135,948,804 of record NC_072398.2, read on the forward strand.
GAACATGTTGACACACATCAGTGTTAAGCAGGCAGATTAATACTGATGTCTTTAGTTGATTCACATTGAGAGTAGTGAAGAAAATACAAATGGGCAAATGCAACAATGGATTAATCCTAACGAAGCCCCACAGCTTCATACGGGGAGCTGAAAAGAGGAGTGCATGTCACCTTTACAGTAACTTTTCACATTTGACTAATAGTTGCTCACAGTTACCACTTCACTTGATTGTATTATGCGCAAATAAAAATGGCTTTTAAAGTAATTTAAAGCTACTATGCAATATAAAGTTTTGACATTACTGGGTTGAGTCTGGAAGTCATGTGGTAGGTAAATCTATATAGTGTTTATGTCCCAAACTGTAATGAGATACCCCATGGTACCTGATCCAGGCTAGCTAGAAATCTATCCTATTTCCACCTGAATAAGTGAGTAGGGTATAATGTTCTGTTACTATACAAGTTACTACTAATTATTTTTAAAATAAGTCACTCAAGGCAAGTGATGTATAACAATATAACCACAGTAATTAAAATTAAGAAGAGGCACTTAGATATCTTAGTCTGTAAGTCATGATCTCTTAAGAAGCTTCTTTTTCTTTTCTATTCTTTTTTTATTTTTCTGATGCTTCTCCTTTTATTTTTCTGATACTTCAATATGTTGTTGACCATGGCTTAAATTAACAGATCAGATTATGTTGAAGGGGGCAGGGGATTCACTGGAGAGGGACCCAAGGGAACTTTTTATTGTTGATGAAAATGTTCTGTTTCTTAATTGGGGTAGTAGTTACATGAGTTTAAGCCATTTAACTGTATCTTTAAGAGCTGTGCATTTTATTTTATGTACATCTCAATTTTTAGAAGTATTGGGGGAAAATAGACAGGTAAGCAAGTTCATAATATTTTCATAAGATTCCTGTTTTTTTCTGAATTTGAGCTGAATATGCTCTCAGCTTAAAAATTGAAGGGAATTTATTCTTTTAAAAAATATGTAAGCTTTGCTACTGCTTGATTTTTATGTTATAACAACAAATCTTGGCAAGAAAAAATACAGGTTTCAAGTGTCTTCAAATGGCACCAATCTGTCTCTGTGAATGAAATGCTAATAGAACTGAAGAAAACCAAATCTTCACTTAGGGAAAATTGTTTTTAGCCTAAAAGCTCAGCCTACCATTGTCTGTTAATATTAACCAAAAGAAAAAAAAATGATTGATTCAAATACACCTCATTTTACACAGACTGAGTAGTTACTCAAATTTTTTTTTTTTTTTTTTTGAGACCAAGTCTTGCTGTCACCAAGGCTGGAGTGCAGTGGCACAATCTCAGCTCACTGCAACCTCCACCTCCTGGGTTCAAGTGATTCTCTTGCCTTAGCCTCCTGAGTAGCTGGGACTACAGGCATGAGCCACCACGCCTGCCTAATTTTTTGTATTTTTAGTAGAGACAGGGTTTCACCATGTTGGCCAGGCTGGTCTTGAACTCCTGACCTCAAGTGATCCACTCACATCAGCCTTCCAAAGTGCTGGGATTACACACAGGAGCCACTGCAGCCAGCCATTATTCAAATAATGTTTAATGCACTAAACAAACTCGCTATTTCAAATAATTTTATAATTATATTTATTTTTGACAAAGTGAGGTACCTGTAGTGACATGGGCAGTCTAGTATTCTTTATATATCACTTTTTATTTTATTATTATTATTTGTAGAAACAGGGTCTTGCTGTGTTGTCCAGGCTGTTCTCAAACTCCTGGCCTCAAATGATCCTTCTGCCTCAGCATCCCAAAGTGCTGGGATTACAGGTGTGAGCTACCATGCCCAGACTGTATATCACTTTTTAGATGCATTTTTTATATATATTTTAACATCTCTGAAATCAAGAAGCTCCAAAACATCAATGGCCTCTCGCCTTGGCATTAGCCAGGCAGCAGACAAGATGGCTTGTACATGCATTATTTTGTCATTTCCTTGATGACTTGATTTCTGAGATCATGAAATCTTATAGAATGGCAGAATGACTATTAACATCTTGGAAAGAAGTCCTGGAGGTATTAGTGGAGTTTTGGGAGGGATTGTTTGTTTGTTTGTTTCTTAAGAAATGCAGTTTCACCAATGCTATCAAAGAAACAAAGGATAATACATATGGAAGAATACAGACACCAATGCCTCTGAGTTGAAATGTGGTTCACAGACAGAATGTTAACAAGTTTTGGGAATACTTTAGCCAAGTTTTGACTGATATGTTCCTTTCTATGTATGAATAATAGTGATATTTGATCATATACATCTAACTGAATCTAAAAGAGCTTTTTAAGAAGTATAAAATAAAAATTTCAAATGGTAAATAACCCAGAGTATAATTGGCAGCTATTTTCTTTTGTAGAGCTACATAAAATAGTGGTCCATCTCACAATTGATGGCATCTTAGGTTCTATGAAAACTGATCTTTGTCAGTTGGCTTTGTGTCTGTTGGCTTTTCAGCCAGGGTTATGGTGGAAGAGTAGGGACGAAAGACCTATAATCAAATAATATCTTAAATGTATAACAATAACTACCATTTATTGAGTAGCTACTATAGGCCAACAGTTATGCTAATTGTATTATGTACATTATTGCATGTTATTCTTCTCAAAAACCCTGAAAGGCAGTTATTATTGAACTTTTATTCCTTCAGAGACATTAAATAACATGTCCAAGGTAAAATTGCAAAGCAGAATTTGAACCTAGTTTTGAGTGACCCCCCCGCCAAAAGCTCTCAATTTCTGTACAGTAACTACCCTCACCCCACTCCCAACATCCCTAGGAGTTCAAAGTAAAAGCTTAAAGAAGGTGCTGAGAGCTAGAAAGAGATAGAGAGAATGAGAATCCCAGCAACATTCAGTCACTGTTCAGGTTGTTCTCAAAGCCAGCTTTATCCTTGATTTGGTGGTGCAGCTCTTTCTTCAGTTATGCTTTTTATTAGAATCCTAATATCAAAGCATCCTCTTTTTTTGCCTTAGCTAGTTCTATTTGGGATTTTATTCCTTGCAACCAAAAGCATACCATTGTAATCATTCACAGTTTTAATACATTTATACATTTTACTAGTAATAATAAAGTATTACTTTTCACACACCTCTAACAGCCAGATTTGAGCCCTGCTGTCTCACTTCTTTAAAAGTGCAATGAATGAAGCTGGCTGTTTCAGTTACAAGTCTGTGGCTCTGGAAGCACTGATTCTCTGTAGGATTAAACTATGCCCTAATCAGCACTGGGTAAGAAGCAGTAAAATAAGCACAAAGAACTCAGACCATGAGTCAGCTCAGTTTTCCTCAGCAGCTCTGTTTTAGTGCAAGTTGCTTAACTTTGATGGAACTCAGTTTCCTCCACTGTAAAAAGATGCAAATTACACCATGATTTCTGAGAACCTTTCTGGTTTTTGAATTATTTACTCTTGCACAGATTAAAGTCATCCAGACATTGCATGGGTTACAGGTGAGTATATCCAGTGGATTTCATGGCCCATTTCACTCCCAGCTTCTTTGATCATATGTATTTTATTCTTAATAGAATTCAAATTCAGTATTATCAAGTGATATGCTTAACAAAGTTAAGTGAAGACAATATCATTTTGCTCAGTAGTGAGAATTTCTAAGAACTATGAAATACCTATGGGTGAAATAAAAGAACAAACTGATGTTATAAACCTTATCTCCAGAACTACCTCATGGTAGTTTTTATACTATAAGACTTGTGACTGGGGAAAGGAAAAATCACTAAGTTCTGAAACAGTACAGAGAGTTCCATTCTCCCTGCAGTTGAAGTCAGGTCTTCAAAGCTAGACAATGAGAAGGAAACGGAAATGTTCTTGTTTTTCCTTATGGACTATTGATTTTATTTATTTATTTTTTTTTTTGAGACAGAGTCTTGTTCTGTTGCCCAGGCTGGAGTGCAGTGGCACAATCTAGGCTCACTGCAACCTTAGACTTCCAGGTTCAAGCGAGTCTCATCTCTCAGCCACCTGAGTAGCTGGGATTACAGGAGTACACCACCATGCCCAACTAATTTTTGTGTTTTTTGTAGAGACAGGGTTTCGCCATGTTGGCCAGGCTGGCCTCGTATTCCTGGCCTCAAGTGATCCACCTGCCTTGGCCTCCCAAAGTGCTGGGATTACAGGTGTGAGCCACAGCACCTAGCTTGATTTTAACTTTTATTACCAAAATCAAATGGGTGATTGCTTTTGTCACCAAAATAATGACCTTTAAAAGCCCACCTTAATAAGTAACTTGCAATTACAAAAAAAGTTTGTGTACTCAATCTTAGCCAGCTGATACAATTTTACGAATCAAAAACTAAACTCCTTAGCCAAAATATTGACTTGGAAAAACAAAGCATAGGATGCAATTTGGAAATTATTATATTACTGTTTCTCTCAAAAGCACAAATCATTTTTTTCCAATAAAAGTAGAATTGATTCAATAAAGAGCATTAAAGTTATAATGTATTTGAGGGGATGCAACTCAATATATTTTTATATTTAATGGTGTCATATGATTCACTGAAAGAACCATCTCCAAAGTCAGTAATAAATATGGCTTGGAATTTTTGATAGCTTTGTATTGATGCCTAACCTACTTATACTTAAGCAATTATTCAGGGGTATGATTTCCGTCATGTGTTCATTACTTTGGGTAACATTTTAAGAAAGGGAAAGCAAGGAAAGGAACAAAACTATATCCACTGTTTTAATTGTTTGCACCAGCAGATGGGCGTCCACAGAATGAATACAGGAATGTCTGTCTGCCTGTCTGTGTATACTCTGTGAAGGAATACACCAATATTACATGCTGACCCAAGGATAGCCAGTACGCCTTCTGCAAGAGGAAAGTTTGTGTTTCAAAATTCATCAAGGTAAATCTTTGGCTGCCCACACTCGTGTCCCCAGACATCAGGGAATCTTAATCATCCACATGTAGTGAGGCCCAGCTATGGTGCTAGTTCCAACAGTACGTAAATGGCTGTGACTGCCAGGAGGAAGCTGACTCAGTATGGTTCCCCAGTCGCTAGCAGTGGTGATATTCGCAATATTTAACAGCGAATGCAGCTTGAGGCCTGGCCAATCTAACAAACACTAGGTATAAACATCTCTGCTGGCTGGTGCAGTGCACCCTGGCTGAGTGTCAGCCCCAGCAATTGAGTGTCAGCTTGAGCAACCAGTGCAACTTTAGAGTTTACAAATACACTTAAAAGTATATTATCTCATTTAGTCCCCCAAAATTATGTTATGTAGGTATTATTACTTTTCTCAATTTATGGGTGAGAACATTGAGGCTTACAGAGGTCAAGTAATTTTCCCTAGGTCACACAACTAGTAAGTGGTAGAACTTAGGTGAACTATGGCTGACCAGCACAACCAGTTTGCTTTCTTCTGCGGTTTCTCTTCCATTCCCAATGCTAATTATACAGACAAGAAACTCTCTAATTTTTTACGCTATGCTACCTACTCAGAAGTCAGAAAATAAAAGTGACAATTAGGCCAGGTGCAGTGGCTCATGCCTATAATCCCAGCATTTTGGGAGGCTGATGCAGGACCATCACTTGAGCCCAGGAGTTCAAGACCAGCCTGAGCAACATAGCAAGACCTTGTCTCTACAAAAAAAAAAAAAAATTAAAAATACACATATACCTGTGGTCCCAGCTATTCAAGAGACTGAGGTGCGAGAATGACTTGAGCCCAGAAGGTTGAGACTACAGTGAACTGTAATCATACCACTGCACTCCAGCTTGGCTGACAGAGCAAGACCCTGTTTCAAAAAATAAATATTAAAAAAATTAAAATAAAATGTTGATCCAGTACTTCAGCGTTGTGTTATTCAAATCACTCAGTTACAAGTAGTTTCCACTATATGACTTTTTACTTGGCCTGTGGAAATGTTAATGACTGTGCAAAGAAATATGTGAATAAGACACACTGAATATTATTTTCGTGAGGCTCTTCTTCACTACTCTCAACTTCTGCTACCATCAGCATGTTAATCTGTATTGAAAAAAATGAACCAAATAGCTAGCTTCCTGGATAAAATTTATCCTGTGAGTTTAATCTTAGTAAGCAAGGCATGAAGTCATTCAGTCTTTTTTTTTTTTTTTTTTTTGAGATGGAGTCTCACTCTGTCATCCAGGCTGGAGTGCAGTGGTGTGATCTTGGCTCACTGCAACCTCCGCCTCCCAGGCTCAAGCGATTCTCCTGCCTCAGCCTCCCAAGTAGCTGGGACTACAGGTGCACACCACCATGCCCAGCTAACATTTTGTATTGTTAGTAGAGGCAGGGTTTCACTGTGTTCACCAGGATGGTCTCAATCTCCTGACCTCATGATCTGCCCACCTCAGCCTCCCAAAGTGCTGGGGTTACAGGCGTGAGCCACCATACCCAGCCATCATTCAGTCTTTTTAAGGATTAAAAATCCATTTATCCTGGGGAGATGAGACAAAACTCTGATGCATAAAAATTCCAAATAATTTATGTAGAACCTCACCCTCAAGGAGGTGGAGTACAAATGCCCACTCCTTGAGTACAGGCTTCACATGGTGACTTCCATCAGTGAGGATGGTACAAAAGGAGAGTGGGGAAGGGAGAGTAACTTCACAGTGGAGAAACCTGACAAACACTATGTTGGCCATGTGATCAAGGTCAACATCAACAGCGATAAGTAATGTCGGCAGTCTGTACCCTTGATGTGAGGGGATTAAAGTGATACTTTACTTCTGTGGTCTTCCTCGCCCAAACCCACAACCCCAGTTTCATAGTGAGAAAAGCGTCAGACAAATTCCAGTTGAGGTACATTCTACAAAGTACCTGACCAGTACGCCTCCAAGCTATCAAGGTCATCAAAAACAGGAAAAATCAGAGAAACTGTCACAGTCAAGATGAGACCATGAAAAGATAAACTTTGGCAAATGAAACTTTTAGAGTTTATCTGAGCAGTCAGCAATTCATGAATCAGGCAGCACCAAACCACGTGTGGTTTGGGCTCCATAGAGGGGATATGAGGGGAACGCTTTTATGAAGTGTTCACAGAAGCAACACAAAGAAAATGTTTGACTGGTTAAAGTGAGACAGTATCCTTAAAGTCTCTAGCTGGCAGTTTCTGATGAGTAAAGTTACTTTGAGTTGGGTTGCAAGGTTTGCTTACGTAGAAACCCAGAACACAGATCCCTCTCAGCCTAATGGCTTCCCAGAGCCCTCTCAGCCTAATGGCTTCCCAGTTACTTTTTTTTTTTTAAACATAACTAAATGTTATGTATCCTGGATGGGATCCTGTAATAAGGAAAGGATATTAGGTAAAAACTAAGAAAATCTGAATACAGTATAGATTTTAGTTAATAATAATGTATAAATATTGATTCATTATAACAAATGTATCATATTAATGTTAATAGGAGGAGAAGTTGGGTGCAAGTTGTATTAGAATTGTCTGTACTGACTGCAACTTTTCTGTAAATCTAAAATTGTTTTGACATATGAAGGGTTTATTTTTAAAATAATTCACTTAGCATTTTGGCATTTCAATGGTTGATCATGATATACCAGTCCCTTGGTTAACTTAAAATTCCTAAAGAGACAGATAATAAAAGTGAGGCTGGAAATCCTCAAAGCCACACTTTCTTCTGAGGAAGCCTACCTGCAACATCGTCACTCCCCACCCTCCACCCTCCCCCAAAGCTCCCCAACACACACACACACACACACACACACACACACACACACAGAGTATCCCCTCACAGTATCCTTTCACGGCCAAGGTTCCTGCAAGACAAGGACAGCTGTCCCTCCCTATCCCTGGAAGACTGGTTCCAAGACCTTCCTGTGATACCAAACTCCAAGGGTGCTCAAATTCCTGATATAAAATGGCATAGTATTTGCATATAACCCATGCACATTCTCCAATATACTTTAAATCATTCTAGATTACTTATAATGCCTAATACAATGTAAATGCTCTGTAAATAGTTGTTATACTGCATTGGTTAGGGTATAATGAAAGAAAAAAGCTATACATGTTCAATATAGGCACAATTTTTAAAATATTTTCAATCTGAGGTTGGTTGAATACATGGATGCATAGTGTATGGATACTGAGGGCCAAGTGCAGCCTCTACTTCACCTCTCACTCACTCTTCCAACCACTGCAGTCATGTGTCTACCCAACAGTGACTCAAAGTCCAAATCCAGTGGCTTCTCCTCAGTCTTCATCTTACTTAACCTGAGGAAGATTGAAAGTACTGATCACTCACTACTTTAAAACTTCCAGTTTCCTTACCACAGTCTCCTTGGTTCTCCTTTTCTCTCTCCTTCTCGTTTACTAATATAGCAAGATACTCACCTTTCACCATTTTTTATTTTTGCCTTTTAAAAGGTGATAGAACTTGAGCTTCTTGTTCAGAAGGGTTATATGAATAAACTTCTAAGTTATGCAAATGTAGGGTGAGTGGCAGCCAGCATAAGAGGATGTTCCCCATGGAATGCCTTCTTCCTTACTGCCAGAGTAATAGATCCAACTTGTTCAATAACAAGTGTGTTCCTGGTAGTCTTTGGCTAGAGAGCATTGGCAATTTTTGTCTTATATATAAGTAAAATACTAAACACATTTATATTATTGCTTATGTGATTAAGTGACTTTAAGTAATGTAAAGAATGGGAGGAAGTCACACACACACACACACCTGATAGTTGATCTCTACATTGGCACACAGCCAGTACTTACCAAGTAATTAAACATTGCTTTATGTTGTCTATTATCCTGTCTAATTATTTCAGCATGTTTTTTAATGTTACTTATATGATTACCTATTAAACATTTACACTAAACAAGAGATTTCTCCAGACAGAAGGAAGATTTTGCCTTACTTGTTTTAAAAGAGAGTTCAAATAGGGATCTGATTAGATGTAGCTCAGGTGCTGCTCTCTTGCACACATTTGGGAAGCCCGAGCTTATGGATGGCAATTACAGTGTGTACTGCAGGATGGATACAGCACAGCAGACAGTGAGAAGATCAAGATACTGAGCTAATCTGTGGAAGCAAGAGCCCACAGTTCCTTTCAGAGGGGTTTGCCCTGTTTACATCATCTCTTCCTTTATCTTCGTCTACAACAGTAAGTCTACAAATAGATATAGACAGCATCTCTGTGCAGGTGGTTTTCTGTGAAAATTAGAGAAGGACCAAGTTTTACCTCTGGGTTCTTTCAATAAACTATGGGAAAGTCTGGATTTTTATAGGCTATCAAACTAGGGTTGTGTTTCTATCCAATTCTGTCTAGATCTTAAAAGAAGGGAGAAACTCCAGCTTGGCATCTGGTTGTACATGTCATCTGAAAAATCAACTGAAACTTTTTGAATTCAAGTGGAGAGTGGAAGTGGCTGCAAGTAGACTATGAACTCTTTGAGGAGGAACTCTTCTGATATGGTTTGGCTCTATGTCCCCACCCAAATCTCATGTGGAATTGTAATCCCCATGTGTCAGGGGAGGCACCTGGTGGGAGGTAATTGGATCATGGGGGCAGATTTCCCCCATGCCGTTCTCATGATAGTAACTTCTCACAATATCTGATGGTTTAAAAGTCTGTGGCAGGGGGACTCTTCCAAGATAGCCGAACAGGAACAGCTCTGGTCTGCAGCTCCCAGTGAGACTGACACAGAAGATGGGTGATTTCTGCATTTCCCACTGAGGTACCTGGTTCATCTCATTGAGACTGGTTGGACAGTGGGTGCAACCCACAGAGGGCAAGCCGAAGCAGGGCCGGGCACCGCCTCACCCGGGAAGTGCAAGGGGTCAGGGGATTTCCCTTACCTAGCCAAGGGAAGCCGTGAGAGACACTGTAGCGGGAGGAACAGTACACTCCTGCCCAAATACAGCACTTTTCCCACAGTCTTCGCAACCAGCAGACCAGAAGATTCCCTCCAGTGCCTGGCTCAGTGGGCCCCATGCCCACCGAGCCCAGCAAGCAAAGATTCATTGGCTTGAAATTCTCGCTGCTAGTGCAGCAGTCTGAGATCGACCTGGGATGCTGGAGCTTGGCAGGCGGAGGGGCGTCTGCCATGGTGAGGTGTGAGTAGGCAGCTGCTATGCTCACAGTGTAAACAGAGCTGCCAGGAAGCTCCAACTGGGTGGAGCCCACTACAGTTCAGCAAGGCAGACGGCCTCTTTAGGTTCCACCTCTGTAGGCAGGGCATATCTGAACAAAAGGCAGCTGCCCCACTCAGGGACTTATACGTAAAACCCCCATCCCCCTGGGACAGAGCACCTGGGGGAAGGGGCAGTGGTGGGCACAGCTTCTCCAGACTTAAACGTCCCTGACTGACAGCGCTGAAGACAGCAGTGGTTCTCCCAGCATGGTGTTCAAGCTCTGATAACAGACAGACTGCCTCCTCAAGTGGGTCCCTGACCCCCGGGTAGCCTTACTGGGAGACACCTCCCAGTAGGGGCCGACAGACACCTCATACAATAGAGTTCTGGCTGGCATCTGGCGGGTGCCCCTCTGAGATGAAGCTTCCAGAGGAAGGATCAGGCAGCAACATTTGCCATTCTGCAATATTTGCTGTTCTGCAGCCTCCGCTGGTGACACCCAGGCAAACAGGGTCTGGAGTGGACCTCCAGCAAACTCCAACAGACCTGCAGCTGAGGGGCCTGACTGTTAGAAGGAAAACTAACAAACAGAAGAAGCATCAGCATCAACAAAAAGGACATCCACACCAAAACCCCATCCATAGGTCACCAACATCAAAGACCAAAGGTAGATAAAACCACAAAGATGGGGAGAAACCAGAGCAGAAAGGCTGAAAATTCCAAAAACCAGAATGCCTGTTCTCCTCCAAAGAATCACAACTCCTCGCCAGCAAGGGAACAAAACTGGAGGGAGAATGAGTTTGATGAGGTGAAAGAAGTAGGCTTCAGAAGGTGGGTAATAACAAACTTCTCCGAGCTAAAGGAGCATGTTCTAAGCCATTGAAAGGAAGATAAAAACCTTGAAAAAAAGATTAGAGGAATGGCTAACTAGAACAACCAGTGTAGAGAAGAACATAAATGACCTGATGGAGCTGAAAAACACAACACGAGAAGTTCATGAAGCATACACAAGCTTCAATAGCCGATTTGATCAAGCGGAGGAAAGGATATCAGTGATTGAAGATCAAATTAATGAAATAAAGCAAGAAGACAAGACTAGAGAAAAAAGAGTGAAAATAAACGAACAAAGTCTCCAAGAAATATGGGACTGTGTGAAAAGACAAGTCTACGTTTGACTGGTATACCTGAAAGTGATGGGGAGAATGGAACCAAGTTAGAAAACACTCTTTGGGATATTATCCAGGAGAACTTTCCCAACCTAGCAAGGCAGGCCAACATTCAAATTCAGGAAATACAGAGAACACCACAAAGATATTCCTTGAGAAGAGCAACCCCAAGACACATAATCATCAGATTCACCGAGGTGGAAATGAAGGAAAAAATGTTAAGGGCAGCCAGAGAGAAAGGTCAGGTTACCCACAAAGGGAAGCCCATCAGACTAACAGCAGACTTCTCAGCAGAAACCCTACAAGCCAGAACAGAGTGGGGGTCAATATTCAATATTCTTAAAGAAAAGAATATTCAACCCAGAATTTCATATCCAGCCAAACTAAGCTTCATAAGTGAAGGAGAAATAAAATCCTTTACAGACAAGCAAATGCTGAGAGATTCTGTCACCACCAGGCCTGCCTTACAAGAGCTCCTGAAGGAAGCACTAAACATGGAAAGGAACAACTGGTACCAGCCACTGCAAAAACATGCCAAATTGTAAAGACCATCATTGCTATGAAGAAACTGTATTAATTAGCGGGCAAAATAACCAGCTAACATCATAATGGCAGGATCAAATTCACACATAACAATATTAACCTTAAATATACCTGTGCTAAATGACCCAATTAAAAGACACAGACTGGCAAATTGGATAAAGAGTCAAGTCCCATCAGTGTGCTGTATTCAGGAAACCCATCTCACATGCAAAGACACACATACACTCAAAATAAAGAAATGGAGGAAGATCTACCAGCAAATGGAAAGCAAAAAAAAAGCAGGGGTTGCAATCCTAGTCTCTGATAAAATAGACTTTAAACCAATAAAGATCAAAAGAGACAAAGAAGGACATTACATAATGGTAAAGGAATCAATTCAACAAGAAGAGCTAACTATCCTAAATATATATGCACCCAATACAGGAGCACCCAGATTCATAAAGCAAGTCCTTAGAGACCTACAAAGAGACTTAAGACTCCCACACAATAATAACGGGAGACTTTTAACACCCCACTGTCAACATTAGACAGATCAACGAGACAGAAAGTTAACAAGGATATCCAGGAACTGAACTCAGCTCTACACCAAGCAGACCTAATAGACATCTACAGAACTGTCCACCCCAAATCAACAGAATATACATTCTTCTCAGCACCACATCGCACTATTCCAAAATTGACCACACAGTTGGAAGTAAAGCACTCCTCAGCAAATGTAAAAGAACAGAAATTATAACAAACTGTCTCTCAGACCACAGTGCAATCAAACTAGAACTCAGGATTAGGAAACTCACTCAAAACTGCTCAATTACATGCAAACTGAACAACCTGCTCCTGAATGACTACTAGGTACATAACAAAATGAAGGCAGAAATAAAGATGTTCTTTGAAACCAATGAGAACAAAGACACAACATACCAGAATCTCTGGGACACATTTAAAGCAGGGTGTAGAGGGAAATTTATAGCACTAAATGCCCACAAGAGAAAGCAGGAAAGATCTAAAATTGACACCCTAACATCACAATTAAAAGAACTAGAGAAGCAAGAGCAAACACATTCAAAAGCTAGCAGAAGGCAAGAAATAATTAAGATCAGAGAAGAACTGAAGGAGATAGAGACACAAAAAAACCTTCAAAAAATCAATGAATCCAGGAGCTGGTTTTCTGAAAAGATCAACAAAATTGATAGACCGCTAGCAAGACTAATAAAGAAGAAAAGAGAGAAGAATCCAATAGATGCAATAAACAATGATAAAGGGGATATCACTACTGATCCCACAGAAATACAAACTACCATCAGAGAATACTATAAACATCTCTATGCAAATAAACTAGAAAATCTAGAAGAAATGGATAAATTCCTGGACACATACACCCTCCCAAGACTAAACTAGGAAGAAGTCGAATCTCTGAATACACCAATAACAGGTTCTGAAATTAAGGCAATAATTAATAGCCTACCAACCAAAAAAAGTCCAGGACCAGGAAGATTCACAGCCAAATTCTACCAGAGGTACAAAGAGTAGCTGATACCATTCCTTCTGAAACTATTCCAATCAACAGAAAAAGAGGGAATCCTCTCTAACTCATTTTATGAGGCCAGCATCATCCTGATACCAAATCCTGGCAGAGACACAACAAAAAAAGAGAATTTTAGGCCAATATCCCTAATGAACATCGATGTGAAAATCCTCAATAAAATACTGGCAAACCGAATCCAGCAGCACATCAAAAAGCTTATCCACCACAATCAAGTCGGCTTCATCCCTGGGATGCAAGGCTGGTTCAACATATGCAAATCAATAAACATAATCCATCACATAAACAGAACCAAAGACAAAAACCACATGACTCTCTCAATAGATGCAGAAAAGGCCTTTGACAAAATTCAGCAGCGCTTCATGCTAAAAACTCTCAATAAACTAAGTATTGATGGAATGTATCTCAAAATAATAAGAGCTATTTATGACAAACCCACAGCCAATGTCATACTGAATGGGCAAAAACTGGAAGCATTCCCTTTGAAAACTGGCACAAGACAAAGATGCCCTCTCCCACCACTCCTATTCAACATAGTATTGGAAGTTCTGGCCAGGGCAATCAGGCAAGAGAAAGAAATAAAGCATATTCAATTAGGAAAAGAGGAAGTCAAATTGTCCCTATTTGCAGATGACATGATTGTATATTTAGAAAACCCCATCGTCCCAGCCCAAAATCTCCTTAAGCTGATAAGCAACTTCAGCAAAGTCTCAGGATACAAAATCAATGTGCAAAAATCACAAGCATCCCTATACACCAATAACAGACAAACAGAGAGCCAAATCATGAGTGAACTCCATTCACAATTGCTACAAAGAGAATAAAATACCTAGGAATCCAACTTACAAGGGATGTGAAGGACCTCTTCAAGGAGAACTACAAACCACTACTCAATGAAGTAAAAGAGGACACAAACAAATGGAAGAACATTCCATGCTCATGGATAGGAAGAATCAATATTGTGAAAATGCCATACTACCCAAAGTAGTTTATAGATTCAAAGCTATCCCCATCAAGCTACCACTGACTTTCTTCACAGAACTGGAAAAAACTACTTTAAAGTTTATATGGAACCAAAAAAGAGCCTGCATAGCCAAGACAATCCTAAACCAAAAGAACAAAGCTGGAGGCATCACGCTACCTGACTTCAAACTATACTACAAGTCTACAGTAACCAAAACAGCATGGTACTGGTACCAAAACAGAGATATAGACCAATGGAACAGAACAAAGGCCTCAGAAATAACACCACACATCTAAAATCATCTGATCTTTGACAAAACTGACAAAAACAAACAATGGGGAAAGGATTCCCTATTTTATAAACGGTGCTGGGAAAACTGGCTAGCCACATGTAGAAAGCTGAAAGTGGATCCCTTCCTTACACCTTATACAAAAATTAATTCAAGATGTATTAAAGACTTAAATATAAGACCCAAAATCATAAAAACCCTAGAAGAAAACCTGGGCAATACCATTCAGGACATAGGCATGGGCAAAGACTTCATGACTAAAACACTAAAAGCAATGGCAACAAAAGCCAAAAGAGACAAATGGGATCTAATTAAACTAAAGAGCTTTTGCACAGCAAAAAAAAAAAAACTATCAGCAGAGTGAACAGACAACCTACAGAATGGGATAAAATTTTTGCAATCTACCCATCTGACAAAGGGCTAATATCCAGAATCTACAAAGAACTTAAACAAATTTACAAGAAAAGATCAAACAACCCCATCAAAAAGTGGGCAAAAGATAGGAACAGACACTTCTCAAAAGAAGACATTTGTGCAGCCAACAGACATATGAAAAAATGCTCATCATCACTGGTCATTAGAGAAATGCAAATCAAAACCACAATGAGATATCATCTCATGCCAGTTAGAATGGAGATCATTAAAAAGTCAGGAAACAACAGGTGCTGGAGAGGATGTGGAGAAATAGGAACACTTTTACACATTGGGAGTGTAAATTAGTTCAACCATTTTGGAAGACAGTGTGGTCATTCCTCAAGGATCTAGAACTAGAAATGCCATTTGACCCAGCAATCCCATTACTGGGTATATATCCAAAGGATTATAAATCATGCTGCTATAAAGACACATGCACACGTATGTTTACTGTGGCACTATTCACAATAGCAAAGACTTGGAACCAACCCAAATGTCCATCAATAATAGACTGGATTAAGAAAATGTGGCACATATATACCATGGAATACTATGCAGCCTAAAAAAAGGATGAGTTCATGTCCTTTGCAGGGACATGGATGAAGCTGGAAACCACCATTCTCAGCAAATTATCACAGGACAGAAAACCAAACACCACATGTTCTCACTCATAAGAGGGAGTTGAACAATGAGAACACATGGACACGGGGAGGGGAACATCACACATTGGGGCCTGTCAGGGGTGGGGGGCTGGGGGAGGGATAGCATTGGGAGAAATACCTAATGTAAACGACAAGTTGATGGGTGCAGCAAAGCAACATGGCACATGTATACCTATGTAACAAACCTGCACATTGTGCACATGTACCCCAGAACTTAAAGTATAATTTAAAAAAAAAAAAGCGTGTGGCAGTTCGCCCCTCACTCTCTCTCTCTCCTGATCCTCCATGGTAAGATGTGCCAGCTTCCCCTTTGCCTTCCGCCATGATTGTAAGTCACCTGAGGCCTCCTAGCCATGCTTCCTGTACAGCCTGTGGAACTGTGAGTCAATCAAACCTCTTTTCTTCATAAATTACTTGGTCTCAGGTAGTTCTTTATAGCAGTTTGAGAATGGACTAATACATCTTATTTCCAATCCTTGCTATTCAAATCCTAGTCCAAGGTCCAACAGCATTGGCATCCCCTGGCAGTGTATTAGAAACACAGATTTCCAGGATCAACCACAGACCTACTGAATGAGAACCTACATTGAATAAAATCCTCAACGCACATTGAGAAGCACTGGAAGTCTGTCACTGCACCTTAATCACTGATGGAGAGAAAGGACAAGTAAGGAGAGAAGAAAGGAGGCAATCTTATTTTAAAAACTCTTACATTACAGTTGTAAATAAGTATTTTAAGTATTATTATTTTAGTAAATACTGATTTTAATAAGCAGTCTAAGACTTCATAAACAAGAAAATATTTTAAAACTAAATTTTAAAAATTTTAGGTAGTACATGATATGTTCCTTTTCTGTTCATTTGTTCTTTAATATATCATTGTCCCAAAATTTCTCCCAACCAATTTTGTAACCTAAGTACTAGTATGGCTAAAGTAGCATATAAAATTATTCTTTTTTATTACTTTAATTAAGTTGATATAAAAATCCTGTCAGCTTTGACCTAAAGAGCATTCATATTTTCTCTTGACTAGCTACTCAGATAGCACTGCAGTGTTTATATATTATTTTCCTTTGATTTATGTTTTCAGGGTGTTTCTGTTGTTTGTTATCACTGTTGCTGTTTTTAATATTCTCTACCAGAGCTGAGCACTAACTTTAATCCATTTTATTTGGTAGGAAGTAAGTTGTCAAAAATCAAACTGTGTCAAGTTAATATCCAACTTCATAATTTGAGCTCCCTTAAAGTTGTAAAAAAACTTTTTAAGAATCCTTCAAAACTTTTTCAGCCTTAGGTAAGCTTAAAGAAAAACTAGAGGTCAGAATTATATGTGATAAGGAACCTTGTGAGGAAATAATCTGGTTGATATAAGTACTTTGGGAATTCTAAGTACTGTGTTGGCCCTTATCCTTCTTAGCAAAGATAAGTTAATGTTTGTAGTGCTCACATGCTTGTGGCCTCAAAAACACAGTAAACACAGAGCACAAGCCTGGAAGGGTAGAGAACTTACTTAAATTTAATTGAAGTTCTCCTTAATGTTTGCTGAAGAACAAGAATTTCTCCAAGTTATTCAACTATTATCTACACATTTTTACTTTCAGGAAATCAAAAATGATGTGAGGACTGCACAGCTTATAAAATACATTTGTCACAGAAAATTCTATTTTTCATTGAAACTGTTGAATATTTTTATTTAAATACATATTATATAAATCACTTAATCTAGACACTTTTTAATATATAAATTGTTCAGCATTCTATAAATGAATTCATCCGCCTTGTACAAATTATCCTGCCATAATAGTTGGTGTGAAGGGTCTCATTAGTTAGGCTTTGCGCTTAGCTTTCCACTTGAAGCCTGCTTAAAATAAAGAGTGCCCTTAGTAGAGACAATTCCAAACACACCAGAAAGCCTTGTTCTTCCACAGAAACATCACTAGGCAACTGTTATTTATCCTTAACTTGGAAAGACTTCCTTTCCAACCTAGATTACTTACCCACAATTAAATAATATTTTTAAACACCAGCTTGAAAAATAATGTGTCCCAGAGGCAGAGAGGTTAATAAGTCGACACATAAAGCAAGTGTTTCAAATGGATTTTCGGACAAAATTGTATATTCAATATTCTAAAGTCACGGAGGATTGTTGGCTCTCCTTTTGGGCAATGGATCCAGGAAGGACCCAGCAGGGGATTCTGCTCATTGCTTTCCTTCTAAAAGTTCACATTCTTTAGGTCAAGCTATTGTTAGAACCACCATTCAGATCAAACACATTCATACAGTTTTATTTTAAGCCACCTTTTTTATTACCATATAACATGCACAAGTTTGTACAATTAATATGAATTTTCACAAAGTGAACTCACCCATATATCCAGCACAGACCAAGAAATACAACATTGCCAGTGTCCCAAAGGTCTCCGTTCTGCCCTCTCCCAGTCCTTACTCAGTCCCACCCCTGTTAACATCGTAGATTAGTTTTGCCTATTTTTATGTATGTAAATGGAACTTTATGTAAATGGAATCATAGGGTATTAACTCTTTTGTATCCAGTTTCTTTCCAGCAACAATGACATGAGTTCAAGCGATTCATCAACATTACTGCATGTAACTGTAGTTCATACATTCTCGTTGCTGTGTAATATTGAAGAAATATATAACAATTTCTTTTTCTACTCTATTATTGATGATATTTGGGCTGTTTCCAGTTTGGGGCTATCATGAATCATGCTGCTACATATATAGTTTCAAAACAAAAGTAATCTAATCAGTTTAAATAAGAAAAAGTTTGGCAGATACTTTTTTCATCATTAATTTCAACTAAAAAAATGAAGCTATTGGATTAGAGCAGAGATGAACCTTTAAATCTAACATTCTGTACTACAATATCTAAATAGCTTGTCTTTCTTTTCATAAAAACTAGTCTCTACAGAGCCAGCTCACTAGTTTCCTATTTCTGCTGTAACAAATTACCACAAATTTAGTGGCTTCAAACAACACAAATTTGTTCTCTCATCATTCTGGAGGTCTGAGGTCCAGAATAGGTCTTACAGACCAAAATCAAAGCATTGGCAGGGCTGCATTCCTTCTCGAAGCTCTCGCAGAGAATATGTGTCTTGCCTTTCCCAGGTTGTAGAGGCTGCCCACATTTCTTGTTCCCTGGCCTGGCCTCCAGCCAACAATCCCATCACACTGCCAGCTGCATCTCCAGTCACATCTCTTCTGACTCTCCTGCCTCCCTCTTTCCCTTATAAGGACTCTTGTGATTACACTGGGCCAGCCTCGATAGTCCAAGATCAAGAAGATCCTTAATCACATCTTCAAGGTCCTTTTTGCCATGTAAAGTAACATAACCACAGATTCCAGGGATTAGGACATGGACATCTTTGGGCCATTATTCAGCCCACCACTCCAACCCTCTGAAATTATTCCGCTCCCATTCCCCAGTACACTCTGTCCTTGACACCTCACCAAAGTAAAACGGTAACTCAATGTCCTTTTATTCTGTGATCTCAACTCCCAGACATTTACAATGTAAGCTCCTTGAGGAGAGGGACTGGCCAGGCTCTGTGCTCTTTCCCCACCACCAGCACAATCGCTGATCCTCAGTGTGTACCCAGTAAATGTTGGTTGGTTGAGTGGAGAGGTAGCAGTCCCTACATCCTCACATCTTCTCCCTGGTAAATGAGAAGCAGCAGCATATGACATTCAGGGACCTGGGACAGCTGACTGCAAGTACAGTTTTATTCCATATTCTGATTTTAACCAAAACACTTAAGAGCTCTCTGTGCTTCAGTTTCCTCATCTGAAAAATGAGGTGGCTGGCAAAGGTAGTATCTAGAGTATCTGGCCAGCATTAATATTCATTTTAAATGGAAACAATGCTTATGATACATTGTAAAGTGAAAAGGTCAGAATTCAAAATTCTGTAAGTTGTATGATTTAAACTGACTATAATGTTATACACCAAACAAACCTAAGATGTTAACCAAAGGAGAAACTGAGGGTATATGGGGTATACTGGCACTCTGTACTAGCTTCACAGTTTTTCTGTAACTTTAAAACTGCTCTAAAATAAAAAGGTTATCTTTTTAAAGTTGCTTGGCAACAAGTCTAGATTATAAACTCCTTGAGGGCAGGCCTCATGTTCTCCCTCATATTTGTTTACATAGAACCTACAACAATACTTCATACAAAGTGCCCAATAAGCATTGAAATATAAAAAAAAACTGTTTATGTGGATTTCAGATTAGTACAGACACAGTCTCTAACACTCTTCTCAGAACTGTGAAATAAGCTTCGCTGTATGTAAAGGTAAAGGCCAACTGGGCTTGATGAAATCACTGGTCATCAAGGAATGAGATCATGGAGTAGGTTGTAAAAAGATGAATCAGAAGAGGCGTGAAAGGGACCAGAAAGGAGACATGTAGTTTGGACAGGCATATTTCATCATTTTTTATGTATTTGAAAAATGAAAAAAAAAATGTATTCATGATTCTCAGTGGGGATAAGGATGGATGTTGAAGGAGTGTGTATGGTGTTCATATGTACAAGTATGGGCACATATCCAAAACTGGTTGAAAATTTTGATGTTATAATTTGCATGGATTTTTAAAGTTTGAAAAACATTAAATTATTTGGTTCCCCGTTAAAACCACTTTATTATTTAAAAAATTAAGCTACCTATTAAGCATCAATGATTATGAATGTCACTGTCTCCAGATCCACTGATCATCTCTAAACTGCTTGCTATGGTCTGAATGTCAGTGTCCCCAACAAAAATTCCTATGTTGAAATCCTACCCCACAAGGTTGGTAGGATGGGATTAAGAAATAGGGCCTTTGGGAAGTGATGAGAGAGAAGACCTCATGAATAAGATTACTGCTCTTATAAAATGGGCCCAAGGAGGCTCATTCAACCCTTCTGCCATATGAGGATGCAATAAGAAGACATCATCAATAAACCAGGATGTGAAACCTGGAAGCAGGTCTTCACCAGACAGTGAATCCGCCAGGCCCTAATCTTGGACTTCCCAACCTCCAGAACTGGATAAGTAAATTTCTGTGGTTTATAAACTACTCAGTAGAAGGTATTTTGTTATAGAAGTCCAAACAAACAGACTAGGACAGTGTTTATATGATCCCAGTCCTAATGAATTACCTTTATAAATGCTTAGGTAGTGATTAAAGAATTATGCATAGAAAAGGTTACATTAAGAAGACATTAAACAACTAAGCATTGTCATATTTGTGTGGCAAGACCACGGATCACATTTCTTTCTCTTTTATTTCAGTAGGCAAGTTGTATCTCTTTGATGAAAATACAAATAACATTTAAGATATATTTAAGAGTCTATATAAAAAGATTTTTTTATAGTTGGCTTGTAATTTGAGCAATTAATATTACAAATCTGTATGAATAACATATATAATCAGATTTTTAAAAAGTGTTTAGAAAAGATTTCTTGATTTCTCCTCCATCTCTCCTTCAAACCTGCTTCTTCTTTAGTCTTCCCTATCTTAGGACCACCATTCTCCCATTTGTTCAAGCCAAAATCATACAAAATCATCATTTATCGAGGCTTTTCCCTCACTTTCCTGTAAGCAGTCCATCAACAACTACTGTCAACTCTACCTGTAAAATATATCCTGAATCCATCCATTTCTCTTCATCTCCACTGTCACCACTTCAGTTTGAACCAATGTTTTACAAACTGTAAATTGCCACTCATTGCTGAGTTATCAAATCAGTTTTGTGGGTGACAACCAGCATTTCTTCTTTTACAGTGAAAGAGAACAGAAAAATTCAGAGGGCGTCATTCACGGTAAGGGTATTGTCTCATTAAATTTTGCTTATGTATCTGTGTTTATGTGTGGAGTCACCACACAAAATATGTTTCCTCCTGTGGATTGTGGAACAAAATGTTTGAAACCCTAGATTTAGGTCCACATCATTTCTCACTTGGACTGCTTAAAACCCAGAATGCTTATTCTTGGCACAGTAGAAGCCAAACACTTTACAATGGCCTAACGACCCAGCATAATCTTATGCCTCCTTCCTCTCTGACCACATCTTCATCTCTCATCCTCCTCCCTCATGCTCCAGTCACACTGCCTCCTTTTCAATGAACACACCAGTCTCCCCACCTCCAGGACTCTGTACTTGCTACTTCCTCTGCACAGATTGTTCTTCACAATACTTGCAGATGCCTCCTGCCTGGTCTTAGCACAAGTGCCATCTCCACAAAGTGACCTGTTTAAACTGTCCCCAATTTCCATTTTCTTCTATTTATTTCATGTTACTTATTATCTGGAATTGTATTATTTCTTTTTTCAGACTTCTTTACTGCCCATCTCTCTTTGCTAGAATATTTAAGTTCTAAGAGAGCTAAGTCTTCCTTGTCTGCCTCCTTCACTGATAAATATTCAGAGCCTAAAATAAAGCCTGGTACATAATGCATACTGAATAAATATTTACTTTTTCTTTTTTATTACTGAATCAATTTTTTTTATTGACTTCCTGACTGGTCACTTACTAAATGTGAAACACTATGCCAGACTTAGGAGTTGAAGATGAAAGACACACTCTACACAGAATCACTTGATTTGCTTTCCCTTGTTCCTTATCTCTGTCTTAGTCCGTTTGGGCTGCTATCACAAACTGTCATCAAGTGGGTGCTCATAAATAATAGAAATAAGTAACAGAAATTTTTTGCAGTTCTGGAGGTTGACAAGTCCAACATCAAACCTCCAGCCAATCTGTTGTCTGAGGACTCACTTCCTGGTTCACAGACAGCTGTCTTCTCACTGTAACCTCACAGGGCAGAGGGGTGAGGGATCTCTCTAAGGTCTCTAAGGGCACTAATCCCATTCATGAGCACTCCATCCTCCTGACCTAATCACCTCCCCAAAGCCCTGCCTCTTAATATCATTACCTTGAAGGTTAGAATTTCAATATATGAATTTGGGGGGGATACAAACATTCAGTTAATTGCAACCTCTATTCCCTTCCAGACTCTAAGCTCCCTGTGGGCAAAGACCCTGACAGTTTTGTTCACCGTTTATACCCTTTCCCTTGCATGGTGCCTAGAGTGTTAATTTTTTTTTTAAGTGAATGAGATCTTGAATTTGTGGTGGCCCCAATACACAGAGTTGAATAATGTTCCAGCAGGTCTCTGTTACCTGGGTTAAGCATAGAAAATGTAAACATTTGGTTTGATCTAGGGTAAGGATATTTAGGAGTTGAAGCTAATGGCTAGAAAGTCATGAAAGGGGTAGACAATAGAATGTAGACTTCTGGCTTTACTTTTTAAATAAACAGCTTAGATTCCTTTTTTAAAAAATAATGGTTCAGCCAGGTGCGGTTGCTCATGCCTGTAATCCCAGCACTTTGGGAGGCCAACGCAGGTGGATCACCTGAGGTCAGGAGTTCAACACCAGCCTGGCCAACATGGTGAAACCCTGTCTCTACCAAAAATACAAAAATTAGTCGAGCATGGTGGTGGATGCCTGTAATCCCAGCTACTCGGGAGGCTGAGGCAGGAGAATCACTTGAAACTGGGAGGCAGAGGCTGCAGGGAGCCAAGATCATGCCACTGTACTCCAGCCTGGGCGACAGAGTAAGACTCCGTTTAAAAAAAAAAGAAAAAGAAAAATAGTGGTTCAAAGTCATATGTTTTCATTTAGAGTAGTAATTTTTAAAGAAAAAAATTACAGTACTATTACATCTATTTTCTCACTCCATTCTTTAGAATATAAATCCTAATTAGTATTTAGTTTTGCTTATTACAAAGCTAAGGAATCATCTACATTTTTCCCTACAGCATGCAGACGTCTTACTTTCCTTCATGATATGGTGCCTTAGAACAGGGGTTCCCAAACACCAGGCCAAGTTTGTGGCCTGTTAGGAACTGGCCCACACAAGAGGAGATGAGCGGTGGGCTAATGAGCATTACCACTTAAGCTCCGACTCCTGTCAGATCAGCAGGGCATTAGATTCTCATGGGAGCACCAACCCTACTGTGAACTGCGCATGCGAGGGATCTAGGCTGCATGCTTCTTGTGAGAATCTAATGCCTGATGATCTGAGGTGGAACAGTTTCATCCTGAAACCATCCTCCCTACTACCCTGTCACATGGAAAAATTGTCTTCCATGAAATTGGTCCCTGGTGCCAAAAAAGGTTGGGAACTGCCACCTCAGAGAGTCAATTGTAAAAATCAGGAATGGATCTACTATGGATAATTATCTCCAATCAGCTAAAGATCAATAATGTTGCAGGAAACAAGTATACCAGCAAAGTCACAGACAATAAACATTGTCATAATAATGTCCCCATCTAATTTCATCCTGGCCTTGACTCTCCACAAAGCCCATCAAATAATCCCAGCAGTGTACATATAGAGTCACAAAGAACACAGAAATCTTATAGAAAGTCCTGATCTCACAGCAAGTCCTAACACTGAGTCAATCAAGGTAAATGACCCATTAGTGATGGACTGGCTTCTCAAGATAGAGGATTCAGATTGGTTTTGGTGAGAGGGGACTAAATAACTTACCATTTACATTTCTGTTAATCATCTATTTTCCTTTCTGATGATTATATTTAATTGTGGGAAACAAAATGAGTTCTATATTTAGATACTATGATGAAAATGTTTACATCTTTTAAATGTTAACACTAGGAAGAATATGACAAAATTCAACTTGGCTGCAAGTACAGTGGGAAAGTACATCATTAAAACTTTATCTATTTCCCCTAAGAATGTTGAAGCATTCAGCAAATATTTATAGTTAGCCTTTTTGGCTAGGTTCATTGATTGCAACTGATACTGTCTCCTCTTACAAGTGAGGCAGATGGAGTCATAAACAAGTGGCCTCATTCAAGAGCATACAGTCACAATCAAAACTGAAATTTAGACCACCTCCAAAAACTTACACACTTGAAACTAGTATTCTGGAATTGCTGTCTGATAGGAATTTGCTCATACCCTACCATACCCTGGGCTACATGTCCCTAACCTTGATTCTAATTACCGTGTTTTCTTTGTTGTTGTTGTTTTTTGAGATGCAGTCTCACTCTGTTGCCCAGGCTGGAATGCAGTGGCGTGATCTCAGCTCACTGCAACCTCTGCCTCCCGGGTTCAAGCAATTCTCCTGCCTCAGCCTCCCGAATAGCTGGGATTCCAAGTACACACTGCCACACCCGGCTAATTTCTTGTGTTTTAGTAGAGACAGGGTTTCCACCTTGTTGCCCAGGCTGGTCGCAAACTCCTGAGCTCAGGCAATCTGCCCACCTCAGCCTCCCAAAGTGCTGGGATTACAGGCATGAGCCACCGTGCCCAGCCCATAATTACTGAATGATGGAATCTGAAAGAAAAGTGGCCTTTAATTCAACCAGTTCAACTCCTCACTTTCCAGATCAAAAAACAAAAGCCAGTAAGGTGGCCGGGCGCGGTGGCTCACGCCTGTAATCCCAGCACTTTGGGAGGCCGAGGCGGGCGGATCACGAGGTCAGGAGATCGAGACCATCCTGGCTAACACGGTGAAACCCCGTCTCTACTAAAAATACAAAAAATTAGCCGGGCGTGGTAGCGGGCGCCTGTAGTCCCAGCTACTCGGGAGGCTGAGGCAGGAGAATGGCGTGAACCCGGGAGGCGGAGCTTGCAGTGAGCCGAGATCGCGCCACTGCACTCCAGCCTGGGCGACAGAGCGAGACTCCGTCTCAAAAAAAAAAAAAAAAAAAAAAAAAAAAAAAAAAAAGCCAGTAAGGTGAAAGCACTTGCCTAAAATGCTTACTAGAAGGTATTAGGGCCAGAACTGGAATCCAGGTTTCTGGAGTCCCAGATGAAAAGACTTTCTATGGTGTTATTCAAAATATCAAAGTCTGTTCTAAAGCCTGTAGTGGGCTCTGCACCCACTAGTTGCCCCATTCAATGGGGGTGGGAGGAACTAATTTCTTTGACCTCTCAGCTAAGAGAAAACACAGCAGCTTGGCCGTGGCCCCGCTTATACAGGACAGGAGGTTCTGAGATCCAGCTTGCCAATCAAGAATGAGTTTATTTATCCTGGTTGTTCCAGGAATTCATGTGACAATTTAACAAGTAAGTACTCAATAAATGTTAAAACAATTTAATGAGGCTTTTTTCTCTCAACTCTTATCTGAACATTTTTGTTTAATTTTTAGTGAAAAAAATAAGAACCAATTCCCTTACTATATGGTCTTGAGGATGAATAGAATGCAGATCAGAAAGAAAGGGCCTCTAGGCCACATCACAGCCAACGTTTAAGTGCCTGGAGCTGGATGAGCATGGGGGCGGCAGTGGCACCCTTCTGGGAGAACTTTCAGGGGTACCATGAGGTTGGATAGGGTAGGGCTATAGCTATCATCGAGAACCTTAGATCTGGCTTAAGGAATTTAGACTTGGGAGTGGAGTACTGGAAGTTTTGAGCAGGACTGTGACAAAAATTTCAGATGTATTCTAAATGATGACTCCATCGGTAGCATGTATGATGGAGGTGACAGTGTGGAGTTGAAGACCAATTAAAAGACTGCATGGGGCCAGGCGCAGTGGCTCACGCCTGTAATCCCAGCATTTTGGGAGGCCAAGGCCAGCAGATCACTTGAGGGCAGGAGTTTGAGACCAGATTGGCCAACATGGCGAAGCCCCGTCTCTACTAAAAATAACAAAAATTAGCCGGGTGCGGTGGCGCGCGCCTGTAGTTCCAGCTACTTGTTGGCTGAGGCAGGAGAATCGCATGAACCCAGGAAGCGGAGATTGCAGTGAGCTGAGACTGCGCCAGTGCACTCCAGCCTGGGAGACGGAGTGAGACCCTGACTCAAAAAACAAAAACAAACAAACAAAAAATGGCATGGTTGTCCAAGAGAGAATGTTTCAAAGTGCCTCTCCATTTCCCCTCTGAATTCATAAACTGAAACTGGGAGCCTAACACTGTCCCTGCAGCCTCCACCCCTGCTCCAGGATCCACAGCTGCTTCTGCTCCACCCTTTGAGCTTCTGCCCTTTCTTGCACCATCCAAAGACCACCTCACGCAGGGAACCAATCCCACTGCAAGGCTGGGGTCTCCCCACTCCACAGTAGCCTCTAGCTAGTGGACTTCAGAGAAGGGCCTTATTCTTTAGGCCTCTTACTATCATCTCTAGACCTTTCTCAAGCTCCTTGACTTGACAGGGCTGAGCTGACCCTATGGGGAACAATGAATCATGGGGTCAGCTCATTGGAACCTGAAAGGGTGTTGAGGAAACCATGGGTCAGTGACCAGTCAGGAACCTGAAATATCCAGATACAAGGGGTCAAGGCAAGACATTGCGTCAGAAATCCGAAAAGTCATGAAAACCACAACAGTGTGGTACTTGGACAGAGCTTTTTCTTTCTTCCAGATGCTCTCTGGGAGAAACTCTGCACAACACTGGCATTATGTTAAAAGTCTGTCACAGGCTCCACCACTCTTCCAATTACTATGCCTTCTCTTTTATCATTCATGGCAAATGACTGCAGCTCCCCACATTCTGACATCACAACCCAGTGGCATCTGTCCCCTCTCCATTCCACAGCCTTATTCCTGAGTTTCCTGAATTAGGTTGTTTTTCTAAATCCCCTTACCTCTCTCTCTGATATTTATCAGGTCAGCCCCTTTATTTATCTTCCTTGTCCCAGGCCAGCCATCAGGCTTAACTACATTGCAGGTCCTTGGCCAGTTTCTCCATCACTAAACCTCTTCTGTATTCTCATTCATCTAATTTGACACTGAGAATCTTCCTTGAATGTCATTTAAATCATATCACTAAGCCTTCAAAGCTACACTTGTTCCTTCCTGATTGCCTCGTTTCAAACTAAAGCTCTTACTAATAGGATGGGAGAGTTGGAAGGAACATCAGAGATTATTTTACAGATAACAAAACTAAGACTCAGATTAAGATGCTTCTTCATGGTTACTGTAGGATTTTAGGCACCTCACTCTTTCCAAATTGCTCTAATTGACAATTCAAACAAAATTCTACCCTCTTGTGCCTCATCCATTCATACATCCTTTCTGTCCACAACAGTGTACTTTATACATGTATATACACCCACCTACATACATATAGGGAAGCATATATGATGAATATGTACGTATTCAACACAGAAAAGTCACAAAACTTTTTTTTTTTCCTTAGAGACAGGGTCTTGCTATGTAGCTCAGGCTGAACTGAAACTCCTGGGCTCAAGTGGTCCTCCCACCTCAGCCTCCCCAAGTAACAGGGCTACCATGCCTGGTTCTGAGAAAAGCTGTAACTTCTTATACTCTTGATACCATGTATAGGAATTTTACTATATTCATTTTTTCCCTGATAGGTTCCTGTCACCCAAAATGCAATGTATATATACATAACATTTTCTTATTTTTTCTGTTCTCTGAAGTCCCTTCCTCTTTCCTTGGTGTCATTCTTTCCAAATATCCACCTTTCCATCTTTTATCCTCAACAGAACTACAGCCAATCATCCAGCCTATCATCCCTATTGCCTTTCCTTTTCTGTACAAGTCCCTTTCAAAAGTTCTCCACAGGTAATTTCTGCTGGTATAATCCATGATCTGGTAAGACGACAAGACTAGATATGGTAATTGAATTTAGCTGGAGGTAGATGAAAAGAGAAAGGGACTAGGCAGCAATGGCAGGGAGGATCTAGGAGCACTGTGCCAAAAATGACAATGGGCACAGCTACTCAAGCAGAGGGTGGTGTGCACCACCCTTAGATGAAGAGTCCAATTTTTTGCGGGGGGGGGGGGGGCATCTAGGAACGTCTGTCAGAAGACCAGTTACTAGCATAGGGAACAGTTACAAATTTGTCAAATCACTTATTTTATGCATGCTGAAGGACCATCAAAAGGGAGGGAAAGCAGTAAGCAGACTTTTAGAAAAAGACTAGATAGAAGAACAAAACATGGATCATGTCTGAAACAGCCTGAGGTGTGGCAGAGACCCCATTTACACTTGCTTCAAGTAGCTCTGAATACTTGTAATATCACCTGTGGCCTATCTCCACTGACAGCTGTGACTGCCATTTTCATTCTGAAATTCAGCTGTTCCTTTGCCAGTCTGGACACAACATTTTAGGCATGTTCTGAAGCATGACTCATGGTACTCTCCATAGGCAAACCTCTTCAGTATTCAATTAGTGCTCTGCTTCCTGACCTACTGGATATTCTCAGACCAAGATGCAGGATTTAAGACCACAGGCAATTTGAGAAGGTAGGAATTCCAGCCAAGACATTCAGCAAAAAGCACTAGAGACCACATGAGAGGCCTAGGGACAAAGGTAAGGAGATTAAAAACACAACTGCCAAAGTTTTACTTAATCTAAAAGAACATATCAATTAGACAGCACCATTCCTTTCATTAACAAGCATGACTGAAATGGTTGCAGCTCCTGCTGGTTTGCTACCAAGCTGGTGACCTCAGTGGGCAGAAAGGGAGGGAAGGAAATAAGCAAGCTCTACAAGCATCCTGAGGAATAAAAATTTACCTTTAGGATTAAGGTGCTAGAAGAGATTATTTGATTTGCAGAACATAATTTTATCATTAATCTATTCATTAATTACTATTAAAGTATACACCTTGCAGACAAACTTTTGCACTAAATAATTGTGATTTTATTGTTTTTTTCCACAAAATACAAAGCTTTGCACCACATTGTGGTAGTGTTCTAGCACAAGAAAATCCCAAGGTTTTCATGGAGGGGAGGGGGAGAAGGGTAATTTACAGGGTGTTCATTTTATCATTCTTGAAATGTTAACTAAAAATTTCAGGACAAAATATGTCAACCTTGTATAACATGCAGATTATTGCTTAGAACTTGCATATACTTTAAAATGGCACACATAAAGTATACAAACATTTCAGAATTTTAATGGAAATAACTTAGACATTTATTATCCCTCCAAATAAAACAACCAGGAAACAAAATAAAGAATGCCAAGTTGCTATTTTAAGTACTGATAAGTCCTAGTAACACTGATTCATACATTATCTAGTCTTACATTTTGTAAATAAAAGTTCTTCAGCCTTATGGAAATAAATTAGAAGGTATGTTCTCAAAATGGTATTAAGTATATTTTGAAAGACTTCCAAAAATCTTTGACAATTATATATTATACATTCTCAGAAAAAAGTATATATCTATGTATCTATATATATCACTATAGTTCTATTTACTGCTTTCCAAGTAGCTTTTTCAAATAAAATCTAAAAGTCATTATTATTACAAATTCTAATACCAAAAAATCTCATAACTTATCCTATTTACAAGTTAGTGAGAGTATTATCTACACAAAATTCCTTAAATAAAAAGTAGACATAGTCATACCAGAAACAAACCAAGCAGGAAACAGAAAAACACAGAGCACATTCTATATACAGCTATACCTTTAGGCTTGTTAAGTAGCAAATAACCCTAATGTACACTTAATTACAGAAATAATTACATAAAGATATAAAGAAAAAATATCCAAAGGATGTTTAACGAGTTTTCAGCCAGAGGTACTGTACTTATAAATCTTTGAGATTTAGAAATATTTCTGGTTTTGGTCTTATGTATAGGGCCTGATATCAAAATGGTCCACTGCTTAGAGTGAATAAGTGTAAACATTTTCAAAGCAAACAAACCAATCTTTAGGAGCTGCTTTCAATTCTTCACTGCTATCCAAAATATATTCCAATAAAGGTATGAATTATTATCAAAACTAGAGGCTGGCCTAGTCTGGCCTAGAAAGGGGTAAGGTTCAAGTCCTTGGATGTTGTACTTTGGAAAACACCAAGTAACGCAGTTGCTGGTAAATTTTTTTTTCAATGAAACATTACCATAGCAAAGTTTTCCCTAAAGAGCAGAACTCTAAAATAATTTTGCCACAAGCCAGCATCCACCCTCTCATAACACAGAGTTATCTCAGTTCCTCTGTGCTCCTGTCATGGGGTCTAAAAAGAACATTTAGATAATTTACAAGCCTATAATAAATCTTCAGCTGAAACACATTACAAAGCTCTGTTAAACCAGTTTAAGAAAAACAGAGATGACAGATGTCTCTTAATAAAACCATAATATTATTAGCTTTGCCTCATGTTGTAAACAGGTATTATTAAATGCTGAATGGCTTCCTGTAGTCTCTTAATAAGTCATGATTTGTCTGAGCTCCACTTTAAACTTTACTACAATGCTTTTTTTCAATGAGAGAACCTATTTGTAAACTTTTAAATTTGCCATAAGAGACTGGGAAGCTTATAGATACATGGGGAGGTCTCAAAAGTTGACAGCGAAAGGTGTTAGCATAAAAGAGGGAGATGCTGATGAAGTCATCTGGCGTACCAGGAGGAAGAGATGGAAGGATTCAAAGAGAATACTTCTAGATCAAGGGAGGACTATCACGGCGTTTAAGGGAAAAGCACTCTCAATGCCTCCTCTAACTCCAGATCCTCTAGCTTTTCATTGTTCCTACACACCTCACATGTGTTTTGCATCAGAACTCACTTTCAGTAGCTTTAATGTATTTCAATGAGCTGTGTTTAAGGTTGGGAAGATATATGTGCATCCAGAGACACATGAAGGGTCTCGCTGTATGCCAGCTCGCACCTGAGAAACACTGTGCTACTCTTGATAAAATTATCTAAGTTCAACTTCTTATGGAATCCAAACACATAAAAATACATAAACCTTTATGAAGTATTATTGATGATGTCAATACATGAATTTTTCCATTTCAGCTAATAGTCTAAACCACTTAAAGCTATTCAAATGCACATTTATTTAAATGTTTGGAATTAAGAGCAACCTAGAAACAGAAAACGTGTTCAAATATTTATTTTAACAGCATCTTTTGGAACATGTTTATTTCCCTTAAAAATGACACAGAGGAAACATGTACACTGTAACAACACCTTCCCCTCTGTTTCTCCAGAAGAAAAATGTTTCTGCATGCCTGATAACAGATGGTACAACCAACAGTAAACCTGGCTCTCTACACCGGTGAAGAACCATTCTCCAAATGCCCGGTGTGCCTCAGAGGAAATATACAATTTAAAAGTTGACCCTGTAGCAAAAATTTTGAGTCAAATTATTAAAATTTAGAAAAGAACTGGAATCAAATACTTACAAACTAGGCAGTTTTTAAAACTAGACCTTTAAGACCGTCCTGGGTCATCCATAATATATCAGAGTCACTCTTAGGGGTGGTAACAACATAAATATTATTTCACTTAACGTAAGGCTAGTCCATGAAATAACAAAATCAAACAGTTGGGATAAAAATTTAATTCAATTCACTGTAGAGTATCAACACATATTTGAGCAGAAGTCAATTTCTTTGCACTCATATATAACTTCATTTCGAGTTTTACATAAATGCAAATAATCCTTTAAAAGATTTTAGACATAAGAAGGCAAACTTTATAAGTTATAGCTCATAATTTTCAAATATTCACAAATAAAAATTTAATGCAGGATCTATGATCTTGCATGCTATTAGTTGGTTTTCATTCATTTTTTAAGTTTCACAAGAACTTTTATTTTCTAGGATACTACACATTCAAAAAACATCTTTATAATTACAGGTTGTCATCTTTTTTCTACAAAAATAGAATTGCTCAAAAATTTATATCAATTTGCTTTTATTTTTCTATAAATATTTTAATAGAGTTGTTAAATATCAGAATGCCTGATAGAATCATTTAAATTAATCCGTGTAGTCAAAATACTTAATATTTAAAATGTCTAGCAAACGTTTTTCATTTAATAAATGAAAAATTCATCGTGCAGTAAATGATATGTTCTGTCTTCATTTGTATTTTAGGTAGGTGAATACAATCATAGAACAGCAAAGTGTACCTCCTGCAAAGGTCAGACTTAAAAGTAGCAGGGCAGTTTCTAGTGGCATTTCCATTCCATGTCTGTTGTATGAGGAAATATATAGAACCTACTTTAGGATATTTAATCTGGATGTTGAATTAACTCATGCAGCCAGCATAAGATAAGGATTGCTGAATAAGGGAATCACAAACTTTAGTTCAAAATTTTGATGTTTTAAATATACTTATTTAGTGAGTGGCTATACCAGTGAAGGGTAACATTAATGAAAGTAAGAATGAAGTTTTAAGCATGAAACAGTAACTATAAAAACAAACTGCTACATGGAGACTCACTAATATTATAGCTTTATATTGTTTTCATTTTGATAGTGGGTTTAAAATCTGTGTTCAGAACTATAGAAATATCCAGAGTCAAAAAATATTTATCTCAAGGTCTCTTTCTAAAAGAATGAATTTCCAAAATAGTTTTATTATATAAATTTTTTTAAAGCCACTTTTCCTGCAAAAAGGTAAGAACAAGATAAAACCGCTTGCTTTCCTACCCCCCTCTAGTTAACCAGTACATATTTAAGCACCTATGATGTGGACAGCACTAAATTTAGCAACAAATTATCAGTGTAATATTAGCTGCTTTAAAAATAACTATTATTTTACATTAATTCTTTCAAAAATAAATGTACCTAATATAAGCCAATCAATCTCATTTTATCATTTAGTTACTGACTGAGATTTCAATCTTCTTTAAATGTTCTAAAACTTATCAGGCTCTATCTGCATTGAATAATAAAAGCAAATCAAATCAAAAGTCTTGATTATATTCAGCTAGCATGAACAATGAAAGTGAGTCAAACATTCTCCTTCAAACTGAGAAACTGGATTACATCTTTTGGTATGAGTTCAATTAATTTCAAGTATTCATCACTGGTAGAATTAAATTTCTTCCTTTCTCAGGTAAGAATAATCATTAAACTCAAGTGCTTAAAGAATAAATAAAGGCAATAATAGATAAATATATAATTCTATATTTGGATTGCAAGAATTAAAGTAAAAGCAAAACACATACACACACAACCAGAGTCGCCAGTCATTTATCTTCATATAATCAGACAATAATTTTGATGATAGAATACTTGGATTAAATTACCTTTTTTTTCTGTGCTTTAAGATAGAAATTCGAAGCACTAAAATGCTGACTAAGTAAGCACGGGTATGAATTGTGAGTAAAATATGAATACTGATATTTTTGTAATAGTTTGGGTCTCATCAAGAAGAGGCCTATTTCAGGAGCATAATAAATACATATTGCATAAGACTTTGGTACTGATGGTGCTGGGTTCAGAACTTAGGGAAGATTTTGCAAACAGAAAATATTTTTCACAGAAAAAGTGCAAGGAAAGCAGATAGGGATAAATAGTGTTAAAACTTTCTTTCTTAGTGATTCCTCCGATTAGCCTAAATAGTCCTCTATCAACATGCATTTTTAGAAGAAGAAACTCATCTCTTAGGGAGGTCTATAATCTGTCTTAAGCCTTACTACAAAATAAAAAAGCAATAATTTGATAAAATGCTAAAATAGAAATGACAGTGATATTTGAAAAATCTTAAAATGTGGGAAGTATTCTCCATGACTAAACTAATTAAATATTCCCAAAGTGGTAAAATATTTCATCATTAATAGGTGATTGCATGTCTGAAATGAAAAATGTTGTTACTTCTGAATAGCCTGAGAAAAAGAACATGCCAACAATTTAGAAATTAAACCCTACACAAGTGTTGACAGCCATAGTAAGAAAAGAGTGCATACAACAAATGTTAAGAGCTATTTACAGATTTAAAAGCAGTTCCCATTCTTGCAGCAAAATTGGTGACATAAAACCATTTGTACCAGATTATCATAGTCATCTTTCACAGAGAAAAAATACCAATGCAGTTAAGAGATTTCTCAAAAGATTCACCATTATACTGATCATTTTTATTTAAACCTTTAAGATTTTTATCCATGCTTGTAAATAAGGCAAAAGAAAGGCAGAAAAGACATCTTGGGATGAAAACTAAATTTTAATTTTAGTTTCTCTTTTCTTTTGTTTTTTTTTTTTTTTTTTTTTTTGAGATGGAGTCTTGCTCTGTTGCCCAGGCTGGAGTGCAGTGGCACAATATCAGCTCACTGCAACCTCTGTCTCTCGGGTTCAAGCGATTCTCCTGCCTCAGCCTCCCGAGTAGCTGGGATTACAGGCGCCAACCACCACGCCCAGCTACTTTTTTTGTATTTTTAGTAGAGATGGGGTTTCACCATGTTGGCCAAGCTAGTCTCGAACTCCTGACCTCAGCGATCCACCCACCTTGGCCTCCCAAAGTGCTGGGATTACAGGCATGAGCCACCACGCCCGGCCTTCTCTTTTCTAAGGTTTAAAAAAAAAGACACTGAAATCCTGAATAACAATTATAATTAATAAAGATACACAAGAACATGCCAAGAATTCATCCTATCAGCAGATATGCTGGGTAGTAATGAAGTTTGCTTATCGGTAGCACTCCTTTAATCAAGTTTTCCATTCTGAAGACTATTTTTGGCTTTCTCTTGTCTGATGTGAGAGATGACTTTGATGCAACCTTTTGAAATTTTGATCATCCACATGACATTCATCACATCCAAAACAACACAACTAATGACCCAGGATAACTGGATTAAAACTCCAAGCCTTATGTAGGGTTCTGTTCCATACACGGAATACATGAAGCCATAATGAGGAAGCATTGAGGCAATCCGCACGATGAAGAATACTACTGTCATGAGTATTCCATTGATAACGATAGCTTTAGAAAACTTGGGATACTTCAGAGCTTCAAAGAACCACCTGAAAAATGAATTAAAGAAACATCACATTTATAGTGCATCTCTGAGGATTAACCATTTTTATTTTAGTTTTTAAATTTTAAAATTCAGTGAAGGAGGAGCAAAGGGCCTAGAATAGCATATGCAATGCTGAAAAAGAACAAAATTGGAGGACTCACACTACCCATTTCCAAGACTTACTATAAAGCGACAGTAATCAAGTCAGCATGGTGTTAGTGAAATAATCAATAAACCAATGGAAGAGAAAAGAGAGCTCAGAAATAGACCCACACAAATATACTCAACTGATTTGTGACAAAAGCATAAAGGTAATTCAGTGGAGAAAAAAAGTCTTTTCAACAAGGTGTGCAAAATTGTATATCAACATCAAGAAAAATGAAGTTAAGCAGAGATCTCACACCTTACACAAAAATTAACTCAAAATGGATCATAGACCTAAATGTAAAATGCAAAACTATAAAACTTCCATAAGAAAAAAGGAAAAAAACCTGTATGATCTTGCATTTGGTGGTGGTATTTTAGATACAACACCAAAAGTGTCATCCATGGAAGAAAAAGTTGGTTAAGTTGGACTTCATTAAAATTAAAACTTGCTCTGTGAAAGACACTGTTAAAGAAAAGACAACCACACACTAGGAAAAAATATTTAAAATATACATGTATGGTAAAGTACATGTATACAAAGTACACAAAGAATTCTTGAAAGTCAACAATAAGAAAACAACCCAATTAAAACACTGGTAAAAGAGCATAACAAACACCTCATCAGAAAATATATATAGATGAAAACTAAGCATATAAAAAGATGTTCACTATTGTCATTAGGAAGTGCAAATTGCAGTGGCTCATGCCTGTAATCCCAGCACTTTAGGAGGCTGAGGCAGGTGGATCACCTGAGGTCAGGGGTTTGAAACCAGCCTGGCCAGCCAGGCGCAGTGGCTGACCCCTGTAATCCCAGCACTTTGGGAGGCTGAGGAGCGTGGATCATCAGGTCAGGAGTTCAAGACCAGCCTGGCCAAGATAGTGAAACCCCGTCTCTACTAAAAATACAAAAATTAGCCAGGCATGGCGGCGGGCACCTGTAATCCCAGCTACTCAGAGGCTGAGGCAGAGAATTGCTTGAACCCAGGAGGCAGAGGTTGCAATGAGCCGAGATCACACCACCACACTCCAGCCTGGGCGATAGAGCGAGATTCCATCTCAAAAAAGAAAAGAAAAGAAAAGAAACCAATGTGGCCAAAATGGCGAAACCCCATCTCTACTAAAAATACAAAATTATCTGGGTGTGGTGGTGCATTCTTGTAATCCCAGCTACTTGGGAGGCTGAGGCAGGAGAATCTCTTGAACCTGGGAGGCAGAGGTTGCAGTGAGCCGAAATCGTGCTATTGCACTCCAGCCTAGGCAACAAGAGTGAGACTCTGTCTCAAAAAAAAAGAAAAAAAAAAAAAGAAAGTGCAAATTTTAGCAACAAGATACTATGCACACCTATTAAAATAGCTAAAATCCCAAAAAATGGACAATAACAATTGCTGGCAAGGGTGTGGAACAAGAGGAACACACATTCATTGCTGCTAGGAATGCAAAATGGTACAACCACTTTAGAAGACAGTTTAACAGGCATAAAAGTAAACATATTCATAGCACACAAACCAGCAATCACATTCCTAGGTATTTTTCCAACTGATTAAAAAATGTATGTCCACACAAAAGCTGCATACATGTTTACACCAGCTTTATTCATAACTGCCAACAACTACAAGCCATCAAGATGGACAAACATTGTAGTACATCCATACAGTGGAATACTACTTAGCAATAAAAATAAACTATCAATCAATGTAACAACAGCAAGAATGAATCTAAAGTGCTAAGTAAATGAAATCAGTCTGAAAATCCTGTACACTGTATGATTCCATTTATAGACATTCTAGAAAAAGCAAAAGTATCAAGACAGAAAACAGAACAGTGGTTACCAGAGTTTCGGAAAGAGTGGAAAGGGATTGAGTAAGTAAAACAAGGGATATTTTAGGGTGGTGAAACTGTTCTGCATAATACTACAGTGGTGGATACTTGACATTATGCAATTATCAAAACCCACAGAAGTGCACAAAAAGTGAACCTGATGTATGCAAAATTTTAAACAATCAGGAGGTTGGGGGATACGAGGATGCAATGCAAACAGTGACAAAAGAATCTTAACTGTTACAAATGCATGATATAACATCCCTGAAAGGAGTAAGGTAGAAAGAGGTGCTGACCTAAGTGACTTCAAAGATGGAGACTATAAGACAAAGGCAAAAGAAACTGTATACAGGCAATGTACTCTAGTTCACGCAAAAACAATTAACAATTCTGAAACCATTATACATGTATATCAGGACTGAACAAATAAATAGATTTGTCTGATGAAAAATAGTGGGAACCAGGTTTCTCATTGTTGGAGTGAAAGGTTTCAGACAAGCAAGAAGAAGCTAGATTTTTTCCATGAGATACTGGATTAGATTTGGAAACAGTGAACTATTTTAGCTTGATATAGCTATAAATGCATACATACAGAAATAATTATAGATAGGTGTATACACACAGGTCAGCATATTTCCAGGTTCTGTCAGCTAGGAGCCCATAGAAACAATGATGCCTCAGTAACCATGAGCATACATGGCATCCACATGTTGGCTTCTAATACCACTCTCCAATTAAAGAAACTAGGGTTCCTTGAGAAATACCTGATTTGAGGGCTAGGAACAGAGAATACACAATATACAATATGAACCTGTTAGAGTATCATTTAGGGCCAGAGAGCAAGAAAGTGCTCAAAAAACAAAATGACGTTTCTTTATGTCAAAGGAACACAGAAACCAACCAAATGAGCTCTCCAGGTCCAAAACTCACAATGTGAGCAACAAAATAAATAATGTTGTATTGGATTATAACCTAAAGTATAAAATAAATATCCAGAAATCAATATTGATATAAATGAATGAATGAATGAATGAATAGGGGAGAAGAAACAAATCTGTTCCGAATAACTGCAAATAATTTATGTAGAAATCACACCTTCAACAAGGTAAAGCATAAACCCCTACTCCTCAAGTGTGGGCTATGTATAGTGTAATGTATTGAACTGTCTCCCACTAAATTCTTTTTTTTTTTTTTTTTTTTCTGAGACGGAGTCTCGCTCTGTCACCCAGGCTGGAGTGCAGTGGCGCGATCTTGGCTCACTGCAAGCTCCGCCTCCCGGGATCACGCCATTTTCCTGCCTCAGCCTCCTGAGTAGCTGGGACTACAGGTGCCCGCCACCATGCCCGGCTAATTTTTTGTATTTTTTAGTAGAGACGGGGTTTCACCGTGTTAGCCAGGATGGTCTTGATCTCCTGACCTTGTGTTCCACCCGCCTCAGCCTCCCAAAGTGCTGGGATTACAGGCGTGAGCTACCGCGCCCGGCTAAATTCTTATGTTGAAGCCCTGAAGCCCCAAAGTGACTGTATTTCAAGATAGGTCCTTTAAGAAGGCAATTAAGGTTAAATAAAGTAACAAGGGTCAGGCCCCAATCCAATAGGACCAGTGCCCTTAAAAGAAAGGAGAGACCAAAGTTCTCCCTCTCTTCCTCCATGCACACACGGAGAAGAGGCCATGTGAGGACACAGAGAGAAGTTGCCTTCTGCAAGAAGAGGAGAGGCGCCTCACCGGGAACCAACCCTGCAGGCACCTTGGTCTTGGACTTCCGGCTTCCAGCACTGTGCAAAAACACATTTCTGTTATTTAAGCCACCCAGACTGTGGCATTTTTTATGGCAGCCCCCAACAAACTAATACACACAGTGACTTCCTTCCAAAGTGTACAGTATAGAAGGGGCAGGGGGAGGGCAAGTGTAAGGAATAACTTTAAAATGGAGAAACCGGACAAACAGTACCTCAGGTGAACAAGCTTAACATCAACAATGATTAAGTCATGTTCACAGCATGCAGTCCTAATATGTGTGATGAGAATGGTACTGTCCCTCGGTGGTCTTCCTCCCAAAACCCCATATCCCCAGTGTAATCATGAGAAAAACATCAGACAAACCCAAATTGAGGGACAGTCTACAAAACACCTGATCAGTACTCCTCAAAACCGTCAAGGTCACCAGAGACAGGGGACATCTGAGAAACGATCACAGCCAACAGTAGCCTAAGCAGACATGAAACTAAATGTAGTGTGGCATTCTGGAAGGGATCCTGGGACAGAAAAGGGGCACTGGGCAAAAACGAAAGAAATCCACACAAAGTATGGACTTTAGTTAACAATAAGATATTAACACTGGCTCGCTAATTGTAACAACTGCACCCACTGATCTATGACGCTAACAATAGGGGAAGCTGGGTGTGGGGTACACAGGGACCCTCTGTATCAGCCTTCTGATTTTTCTGTAAATGTAAAACTATTCTAAAGATAAAAAGGTTTTTAAAAAGTCAGTGAACATTCGCTCTATTCCACTTTTTCTTCCTTAAAAAAACTGCCTTGCCTAATTTTACATCATTTTAGAGATCAAATTGCAAAGGCAGTAAAACATATCTGTGTATCTTAATATTCAATTTAACTGAATTAGTCCTGATTAAGCTAAAATTGTTCAACATAAGAAACTAAAAATTAACAGTTAAAAAGCTTGAAAATATCTTATTGAGTGATTAAAATATCAAATAATTTATATAGGATGAGAGATGTATTACATTTTATAAGTTTATGTAGGATAAAATGGCTAAATTATCTAAGACAATTAAGAAAGACTATTTAGATAGCAATGGCTAAATTAATGAAATAATACTGCAAATAGGAAAAACATCACTAAAGCAATGACATCCACATTCTAATCCAGGTCTCTGATCCTCAAGCCTTCTCTTCTCCAAAGACTTCCCTTCTCCTTCAGCCATTCATTTCTTTGACTACATGGCAACTTTGGAATTACTCAAGAAATATTATACCTCAGTGAACCCATTCCTCTCTAATCATAAGCCTTCCATATTTCTCTTTACCCAATCTCACCTAAACTACTTCTTTGACCTTCAAATCCTCAAATCCCTCTCTATCACCTCCACGCTTTCACTTCCTTTCCTACCTAATCCAAACTCCAAGTTAACTTCAGAACACACATCAGCACCCTCCATTCTCTTGCCACTTCATCTATCTCACCCACTCTGCTGATCTCCAGTGTTTCATCAAGCCAGCTTTCCTTAGGCAATACAGAATGATGTGAAGAGTAGGTAGGGTGCTCTGCAGTCAGGCCGCCTGGGTTGAAAGCCTGGTTCTGCCATGGAGCAACTGTGTGGTCTTAGCTCTCTCTGCTATTGACCTCTATGTTTGTTCTATCTCTATAAATGGGGATAAATGATAGTACCTCCTTTGTACTATGAAGCTGCCATGACACAGAGTAACAACTCCCCCATACTGTAAATTCAATAAATATCATTACCCACCAATCTTTATTAAGATAAATGGCACAAATATAATTTTAAAAGACTTGAACTTCAGCAGAATTCTCAAACTGGCTCGACAGTCCTTTCATTTAACTCCATAGTTCCCATATAATTGCTTCCAAACCTGTCCTGCCATTCAAGTCAATTCCCTTCCTCATTCACTTTTGTCTCTCAATCCTATCAGAGCATCTGGTTTCTTACTGATATACAGTTAATTCTTGAGCAACGCCAGGGTTAGGGGTGCTGACTCCCCACACAGTTGAAAATTGCTTGACTTCTGACTTGCCCAAACACCTGATTGTTGACCAGAAGCCTTACCAATAACATAAAGTCAATTAACATTATTTTATGTTATTTGCATTATATACTATATTCTTATAATAAAGTAAGCTAGAGAAAAATGTTATTTTCTAGAGAAAAGAAAATCATAAAGAAAAGAAAATATATGTACTATTAAGTGAAAGTGGATCTTTGTAAAGGTCTTCATTCTCGTCGTCTTCACGTTAACTAGCCTTGAGTAAGAGGAGGAGTTGGACTTGCTGTCGCAAGGGTGGCAGAGGTGGAAGAGGTGACGAAGTTGGAAGGAAAGGCAGGCACACTTAGTGCAAATTTTATTGAAAAAAATAGATGTGTCAGTGGACTCACACAGTTCAAACCCATGTTGTTCGGGAGTCAACTGCATTAGAGTCCATCAACCATGAATTCCTTCCACTCTGACCCCAAGATCTCAAAACTTCTTCTCAGGCACCTTTACCTTTCAACTCAGAGAAGAGTCCTCATCTTCCAGGATTTATTCAATAAACTACCCTGCCTTCCCTTGTTCTATCAAGTTCCCCTTCTATAAATTGATTATTCTTTTACCAACGTGCTCAATTCCTGCTAATCCAAAAACCTCCCCTCCACTGCTTCTCTTCTTTGCCAGTTTTTTGAAAGGAGAGTCAGACATATTCACAGACATTCTTACTACACTCCCAAACCCAAGACGATATGACTGCAACTCTACAAAAGAAATTAGTCAGTTACATATGTGCACATGTACCCTAAAACTTAAAGTATAATTTAAAAAAAAAAAAAGAAAAAAAAAAGAAATTGGTCACCCATAGCTTCCTCATAACCATAGTGTTAGCTTCTGCCAATTTTTCCATCTAACCAGTGCCTGGTCTTTAAACCAGTGTCTTTCAAAGGAAAGAACCCAAATGTTAATTCAAGGTGAAATAATATTTACATAACTGTCCTCCTTACCTCCCTCTTCCATGGCAGAAAGATCACTTATTTTGTTGGAATCCACCTCTTCTTACCTAATTAGAACATTCTTTCATTCTAGCAAATAAAGGCTAACAGTTTGTGAAGGTATGTACTGAATCTGAGAGGAAAGAGGGGAAGGGAGGAAAACATGCATGTGGGAAGGAAGGAAAGAAGAAGAACAACACTTTCTTTTACCCACCATTTACTGTTATTACTAAGACAGGCATAAAAGACAGCAAATTGTATGTATTTATTAATACAATCCTCCCTTCACTCCAGAGAGAAAATCCTAACTTTGGTCATTTAGCAATTATTCCTCCTCCTACCCTTCTAAAGGAACTTGAACCTTCCCATTAAGTTTACTGGGAGTTAATTGTGTAGAGGTATCGTACTCACTAAAAATTGTGTAAAAACTAGAAAAAGTGTAAAAACTAGGAATTATTTGCTCTAATTCACATTTACATTTGGAAAGAGGATGGAGGGCTATTTGCAGGCACAGAAAAAAAAAGTGAGAAAAGAGGACAGGGACAAATAATTGATCCTTGATGGCACTGGTTTGTTGAGTTTTAGAGGAGTTGAGAGTCAGAAGTTTGAGAGAGCCTTAGGAAAGCTGTGGGGTCGAGATATTGTGAGTCCAAGAGGAATGAAGAGAATTTTAAGAAGTGCTGTTGTGAGTAACAAACTGGATCTTTGTTGACATCCTTGGAAAAACTCCAATAAGGATTTGGATGCTGTACTGTTTCTGGAACTCTGTGAAGGGACTGGGCTGTAAGCTGACTCTACTTACATCTTAGTTGCAAATGTAATTTCTTCAGTCATGTAAACATTTGTATTTAATAAATATTAACCCTGGAAGGTTAGGAATTTAAGAACTGAATTTTAGACAAGTTTCCCTCCAGTTTCATATTATTTTGGTTCCCCTACTACTCCTAAATTATTCCTTCATTATATCTACTCTTCTTTCTCTGATTCTCCAATCTTGTTTTTTTGTTTTGTTTTTGTTTTTGTTTTTTATGTTGTTGTTTTTTGAGACAGTCTTGCTCTGTTGCCAGGCTGGAGTGCAGTGGTGCGATCTCGGCTCACTGCAATCTCCGCATCCCAGATTCAAGCGATTCTCCTGCCTCAGCCTCCTGAGTAGCCGGGACTAGGCGCCACCACACCCAGCTAATTCTTTTTTGTACTTTTAGTAGAGACGGGGTTTCACCATGTTGGCCAGAATGGTCTCGATCTCCTCCTGACCTTGTGATCTGCTTGCCTCGGCCTCCCAAAGTGCTGGGATTACAGGCATGAGACACCACACCTGGCTGATTTTCCAGTCTTAAACATTTAACTCTAATCTTCTAAATATATCTTTTCTCACAGGTTAA
Organism: Pan troglodytes; assembly: GCF_028858775.2. NCBI lineage: Eukaryota > Metazoa > Chordata > Mammalia > Primates > Hominidae > Pan > Pan troglodytes. The sequence continues at coordinate 135,992,258 of NC_072398.2, forward strand.
AATATCACCTTATTCTGATCATCCAAACATTCCTCTCTCGAGCTCTCACTAAATTTCCACTCAGATGCTCTGTTTGTCCTCTTATCCAATATCTCCGCACTAAATTCATCACCTTCCCTCTGAGTCTTCCTAATTCTCTGTCACTTTTGATGGGCACATTTCTCTGGGTCCAATATAAGATTTGTCTTAAACTTGTCCGTATTCTCTAATTTTTTATCCATTCATTGCCAATTTCATTTCATTTCTTCAAAATCTCTATTTTGTCATCTCTCTAGTCCCACAGCTTAATATGGACTCTTATTTACTTTCTGAACTAATAAAATTACACTGTCCATTCACACAACTAAGAACTGGGTAACCTAACCCAAACTTTTGTCTCCAGTGTTACAATCTATCCTACAAATATCAAAAGTTATAACCACTCAGTGGTCTTTCCAGAATGTCTTTCTCCACTATAATCTCACTGTCTACTGGGTCAAGTTCAGTCAGCTCTCCCAGACACTCAACATCATCTACATCTATCCACCCTACTCCTAAGACATACTCTTTGATCCTATACTTTCTCTTTCCCATAGCATGTTTATTTCACTTTTCAAAATCCTATGTTGATTCTTTTCTTCTTGAATGCAGGCCCTTCCCTCTCCATCCACTTCTTAAAAAAAAAAAGTCCTAAAACATTTTAAGAGTGTATGCCACGTTCTCTGTGAAGCCTTACGTGACAAGTATCTATCAATGATAGGTCTTAAAATGTGGCTTATGGACCCCTGAGTCCTTTTTGGGAGGTCTTCAAGATATAATTATTTTAATAATAGTATTAAAACATTATTTGCCTTTTTCATTGTGCTGACTTCTATACTGATAGTGTAAAGTGCTAGTAAATAAAACTGTTGGCATCTTAGCACAAATAAAGAAATGGTATTAGTAGCCACTGTATCTTTTTCCACCACATGCTTGCTTGCAGTTAAAAACAAAACCAGAAAAAGGAAAAGTTTCAGTTAGAAATGCCCTTAATGAAGCAGTAAGAATTATTTTTATTTTTATTAAATGACTTCTATGTGTCTTTTTAATATTCTGTATGATAAAATGGGAAGTACACATAAGGCATTTCTGCTACAAAGTAAAATGGTTTTCTTGAGGAAAAACCCTCAACTGATGGTTTAAATTGTAAGCTAAACTACCAGGTTCTTCCACAGACTGCCATTTTTACTTGAAAAAAAAAAAAAAAAACAATAAACTATGATTGCTTGAGCCATCTGGCAGGCACTCTCTCAAAAATAAAAAAAAAAAAGTGGGCTTGTCACATAAAGAAAAGCAACTGACAGTTTTGATACCAACAACAAAATCTGAACTTTCAAATGAAAATCAGAATATTGGAAAATTTGTTATCTGCAACTGTGAGCTTGACAGCCTCTCAATACTTAAAGACTTTTCTAATGAGATCTGCGGTGATATCTTAAATGTCATCTAATAAATGTTCAACATTTAGAAGACCTACATAACTCAGTGAGCCAATATTTTCCCAATGACCAAGACATGATGAATCAAAATTATGCATATGTAAAAGATTGAAGGCCTGCCAGGTGCGGTGGCTCACACCTGTAATCCCAGCACTTGGGGAGGCCGAGGCGGGTGGATCACGAGGTCAGGAGTTCAAGACCAGCCTGGCCAACATAGTGAAACGCAGTCTGTACTAAACATACAAAAAATTAGCCGGGCGTGGTGGCGTAGTAATCCCAGCTACTCAGGGAGTAGTAGTAATCCCAGCTACTCAGGGAGGCTGAGGCAGGAGAATTGCTTGAACCTGGGAGGCGGAGGTTGCAGTGAGCCAAGATCGCACCACGGCACTCCAGCCCAGGTGACAATGCGAGACTCCATCTCAAAAAAATAAATAAATAAATAAATAAATAAATAAATAAACAAATTTAAAAAAGGTTAAAGCCCAAGAAAGGCCAATGAATTTGAATATAACAGAGTATGAAAAGTTCATTGATATGGTTTCGGATTTCACATTTACTTACCCTTTAAGAAACTACCTATTGGTATATTCTGATGACATATTAAGGAATATCCACAATTATTAGTATTTGAAAAGGCCACTAAAATACTTTTTTTCTATTGCATAATTAACTCTGAGAGGCCAGATATTTTTCATGTGCTTCAAACACTACTTATCACAACAGACTGAAAACAGAAGCCAATCTGAGAATCCAGCTGAATTCTATCATTCCAGATATTAAAGAGATTTGCAAAAATGTAAAACAATGACAGTGTTCCTACTGTTTTTTTGTTTTGTTTGTTTTGGCAATGCAGTTATTTTTCATACACACACAAATATTGTGTTAACATGGAACATTACTGTTAATATTCAATGAGGTAATAATTTCTTGTTTTTTTCTGAGACAGAGTCTCACTCTATCACCCAGGCTGGAGTACAGTAGCGTGATCTTGGCTCACTGCAACCTCCACCAACTGGGTTCAAGTAATTCTACTGCCTCAGCATCCCGAGTAGTTGGGACTACAGGCATGTGCCACCATGCCCAGCTAATTTTTGTATTTTTAGTAGAAAAAAGAAAAAATTGTATTTTATATTTTTAGGTACTATTTTCTCAAACACAGACATGAAGCCAGATGCTATATTTAAAGCTCCTTGAAGTCACAGAATGGGACATTTAAGTACTGAAGAGGTATTTAATAAATATTGAATGAACATATTAAGAAACACAGGTGCAAAGCTTTTACAAGGTATTCAATTTCAATATCAATTCATAAAATATGTCCTCAAAAACAATTAAGAGCATTTAGGCAAGAAAGAAGTTAGCACCATTAAATTACTTTATATAAAAGAAACCTGCGTGTGGGCATAACTCAGCAGCAGAAATTTCACTGAAGCCCAGGTGTCTAAACTAATTCAGTATTTTTTCACTCTATACCCCAGCACATGTATGCCATGTGCCTTCTTATATACAAAGCTCTAAAATGGAGAGAAAATAAAAATATCTCAAACTAAAAAAGAAAACAACTAAACTATGGAAACTCTGACAGAAGCTGTGCTCAATATTGTTACAATCTCCTTACTGCCCAATGATACCATTTCTTATTCATATTCTAACGCCAGTTCTCATTTTCTTAACAGGAAGGATTCAAAGCTTTTAGATAAAGGTACAGTATAACTTTTTATTATAAAATTATAAAATTAAACTATCTCTAATTTTATAATTTCTCTAAAAGAGTTTTAAACAAAAACAAATGGAGGTGCCTATTAGTGTCAAAGGTAGCTTTATCCTGCTTCAAAATCTCATAATCAGAATCATTTTCAAGAGACAGAATTAGCTAAAGCTTAACTTATCACCTCTTGGGAGTCATTCATTCAAAAAGCAATCAAATGGCTACTACATGCCAGATAATGTGTGGACACTGGACCATGCAAAGTTTAACAAAATTTGGCCCTTGATCTAATGAAATGTAAAGATAAATAGGAAACATAAAAAAGAGAGAACTTTGCAATAAAATACATTAAGTATAGTAATATACACATATGTTGCTATTGTGAAAGGATATGTAAGACGCACCCAATTCAGCCTGGAAAGAGATGGGTTTTAGTGATGGAAATTATCCCTGGGTTGAGTTCTAAATAACAAGTAAGAAGACAGGAGGCATTGTCAGTAGATGGACAAGCTGGTGTGAGATGAGAGTTTGAGGGGCCATGTGGCAGAAGGAGATAAGACAGCTCTTCTTGCAGAGCTTTCTGTGTCACACTGAAGAGCTCATATTTTATCCTGTAAGCAGCCAGAGCCACTGAGAGGTTTTAACCAAGGAAGCTGCATATTTTTTTCTTCTTAAGCTATGTTGTAGGCTCCTACAAAGCCATATATTTCTTTATTGTGAAAGATAATAATATAGAAGAGAGATGAAAGGGGAACAGGATAGGAGACAGGAGATGGTCTATGACAAGGGCTGGAAAACTATTTCCATAAAGAGCCAAATAGTGAACATTAAAGCAGTAGCTGTTGGAGGCCATCTGTTCTCTGTCAGAACTATGCAATTCTGCCATGGTAGAGTTAAAGCAATCATGGCAGAAAAGTGAACATGGCTGTGCTCCAGTATAACTTTGTTTACAAAAACAGGCAGCGGGTCTGGCCCATGAGCCATGCATGGTTTGCCAACCTGGCCTAGAGCCCCACTGACCAAAAGAACTTTCCACAATAATGAAAATGTTCTACTAAAGGTATGTTGCTCACACATACCTGTAGGTTCCGTGTATGGCCACATGGAGCCATAAAGCACTAGAAATGCCAAAAGTTAGACTAAGGAATTGAATTTTTAATTTTATTTCCTTTAAATGATTTAAATGTAAATATTCATACGTGGCTTGTGGTTACCCTACCAAACAGTACAGAGTTAGAAACTGGTAAGGTAGCCAGCAAGAGATGGTGAACTAGGGCACTGAAGGTAGAGACAGAGAAGAGGTGGTAAAGGTGAGAAATATTAGGAGGTGATATGGTAGAACCTAATGCTGGATCAAATATAGTGAGGGAGAAATAGTCAAAAACACTTCACCCATGTTGAGCAGCAGTAACCAAGTGGACAGCTGGGCCATGCACTGAGTATAGAGGGAAATATGTTGTGTTACTTTACACATGTTGATTCAACGTGCCACCTAAGAGAAGAAAACACTTGACTATAATACAAAGAAGTAGGTAATATTAAATATGTTCTTTTCATAGATAAAATGACTATAATACAGGAATATTAAGTAACTTGTCCAAGGTCATTGCAACTTGAGTTTATCCGATTCCAAGACTAAGGCATAGTCCCTTACACCAAGATGAGTAAATAGTTAAGAGCTGACACCTTGGGAGGAAAGAACTCACCCAGAGAGAAGCAGGGAGAATATTAGTGAGACTGTCTCAAAAAAAAAAAAAAAAAAAAAAAAAGGGCTGGGCATGGTGGCTCACGCCTGTAATCCCAGCATTTTGGGAGGCCGAGGTGGGTGGATCACCTGAGGTCAGGAGTTCGAGACCAGCCTGGCCAACATGGCCAAACCCCGTCTCTACTAAAAATACAAAAATTAGCCAGGTGAGGTGGCAGCGAATGCCTGTAATCCCAGCTACTCAGGAGGCTGAGGCAGGAGAACCGTTTGAACCTGGGAGGTTGGGGTTGCAGAGAGCCAAGATCACACTACCGTACTTCAGCCAGGGTGACAGAGTAAGACTCCATCTCAAAAACAAATAAATAATAAAAATTAAAAAGAGGCCGGGTGCAGTGGCTCACACCTGTAATCCTAGCACTTTGGGAGGCCGAGGTGGGCAGACTGCCTGAGCTCAGGAGTTCAAGACCAGCTTGGGGAACACTGTGAAACTCCATCTCTACTAAAATACAAAAAGTTAGCCGGGTGTGGTGGCATGCGCCTGAAGTCCCAGCTACTCGGGAAGCTGAGGCAGGAGAATTGCTTGAACCCGGGAGGTGTAGGTTGCAGTGAGCCAAGATCACGCCACTGCACTCTAGCCTGGACAACGGAGTGAGACTCTATCTCCAAAAAACAAAAAAAAAAAAGAAAGAAAAGAAAAAAAGACAGTTGATCCAGGCTAATCACCTGGTAAACACACTAATGCCAAACCTCTTGATAAAGAGACTAATAAAATTTGTAGCAAGAGAGGCTTCATCTATGGGATGCTTTTAGAAGAACATACTTAGTCTAGGATTGCTTATGGTAAGTGACCCAGGAATTAATGGATTTATGAGATCTGACCCCCTTGAGAATGTCACATAAGCTATGTAACTCAAGATTAACTGGAGGTGTTTTATCACCAAGAGAGCTCCTTCTATGTAAATGATATGAACTGCATACATCACTTAGAGACCTCACAGGTTCCCAGGTGGTCTGGTGGTTAAACAAAAATTTTAATAAAAAATAAAATTATTTTTAAAAAGAGACCTCACAAGTAATCTTGTTCCAGAGTACACCCTAGGCACACAGACCTAGGGAGCCCTGTCAATTGTCCTGAACATCTTCCTGCTTTGCTTGTGCCTCCAATGGCCAGTATCTTCGAAATTATTCATGAGGCTTCATTGAGGGTAAGTGCTCTAACTTATGTGTCTCTGATGTGGAATACTCCCAACTTTCTGTGTTATCCCTGTACTAAATAACAAAAGACATATAATCATAGAAGCCTTCCCTGGGTTTTAGATTTTGACTAAGACTTGAAGGATAAGTAAATTTTTCAAAGATGGGGAGAAAACAGAGGATATGAATAAAGGAAGAAATATGAGAAAAACCCAAAGGAACCTAAGACAGTAAGGATAGAAAACTGATTCTAATGAATAATTTAAAAAAAGAGGCTGAAGGCATATGGAGCACATCACAGAGAACTTCAGAAGTCAGAGAGAGAAGTGTAAACAGGATGCAGCTTTTAGGGAAAAAATAAGGTAGTGAAAGTGGAATGTAAGAAAGATGATTCTGGTAACACTGTGAGGAAAGGACTGAGAGAGGGTGTATCTGGAATTAGGAAGTCAGTTAGAAGCTACTGTAGAAATTAAACCCTTGCATGTATGGCCAAATGACTTGACAAGGGTACCAAGACTACACAATGGGGAAAAGATAGTCTCTTGAACAAATGTGCTGGAAAAACTACATATCCACATTCTAAGAATGAAGTTGGACCCCTATACCATATATAAAAATTAATTCAAAATGAATTAAAGACCTACACATAAGCCCAAACTATAAAACTCCTAGAAAGAAATATAGGGGGAAGGCTTCAGGATATAAGACTTGGCAATGATTTTTTGGATATGATACCAAAAGCACAGGCAACAAAAACAAAAACAGACAAATGGGACTTCATCAACTTTAAAATCTTCTGCACATCAAAGGAAACAATCAGCAGAGTGAAAAAGCAACCTATGGAATAGATGAAAATATTTCCAAATCATGTATTTGATAAAGTATCAATATTCAGTACTACTACAACAAAATAAATAACCCAATTTAAAAATGGGCAAAGGGCTGGGCTCAGTGGCTCATGCCTGTAATCCCAGTACTTTGGGAGGCTGAGGTGGGAGGATTACTTGAGGTCAAGAGTTCGAGACCAGCCTGGCCAACATGGCAAAACCCCATTTCTACTAAAAATACAAAATTAGCTGGGCATGGTGGTGTATGCCTGTAATTCTAGCTACTCAAGAGACTGAGGCACAAGAATCACTGGAACCCAAGAGGTAGAGGTTGCAGTGAGCCAAGATCACGCCACTGTACTCCAGACTGGGCAACAGAGCAAAACTGCATCAAAAAAAAAAAAAAAAAAAAGGAAAAAATTGGCAAAGAACTTGAACAGGCAATTCTTTAAAGATATACAAATGGCCAAGAAATGCATGAAAAGATGCTCCACACCATGAATCAAAGTAAAATGTAGATCAAAACCGCATGACCAGCCAGGCGCAGTGGCTCAAACCTGTAATCCCAGAATTTTGGGAGGCCAAAGTGGGAGGATTGCTTGAGCCCAGGAGTTGGAGACCAGCCTGGGCAACATGGTGAAACTCCTTCTCTACAAAAAATACAAAAATTAGCCAGGTGTGGTGGCACATGCCTATAGCCCCAGCTACTTAGAAAGCTGAGGTGGGAGGATCCTTTGAGCCTGAGAGGTCAAGGCTGCAGTGAGCCAAGATCATGCCACTGCACTCCAGCCTGGGAACCAGAGTGAGACCCTGTATCAAAAAAAAAAAAAGAAAAGAAAAGAAAAAGAAAAAGAAAAACACATGACATACCACCTCCACCCATTAGAATGGCTACTATCAGAAGAACAGAAAACAGCAAGTGTTGATGAGGATGTGAAGAAATCAGAACCCTTGTGCACTGTTAGTGGGAATGTAAAAAGATGTATGCATTATGGAAAACTGTCTGAAGGTTCATCAAAAAATTAAAGGACCATCATATGATCCAGCAATCCCACTTCTAGAAATATATCCAAAAGAATTTGAAACAGGGTCTCAAAAATATATTTGTATGCCCATGTCCATTTCAGCATTATTCACAATAGCCAGGGGTGCAAGTAATCTCAATGTCCATGGACGGATGAATGCATAAGGAAAATGTGTTACACATACAACAGGAATATTATGCAGCCTTTAAAAAGAAGAAAATCCTGTCATATGCTACAACATGATGCATTTCAAGGACATTATAGTAAGCAAAATAAGCCAGGCACAAAAGGATAAACACTGTATGATTCCATTCATATGAATTATTTAGTCAAAATCATAGAAACAGAAAGTAGAAAGGTGGTTGTCTAGGGCTTGCAGGAGAGGGAAATTAGTGTTTAATGGGCGTAGAGTTTCAATTTTGCAAAATGAAAAAGTTCTAACGGTCTGTTGCACAATAATGTGAATATACTTAACACAACTGAACTGTATTCTTAAAAATGGTTGAGATGGGCCAGGCGCAGTGGCTCATGCCTGTAACCCCAGCACTTCAGGAGGCCAAAGCGGGTGGATCACTTGAGGTCAGGAGTTTGAGACCAGCCTGGCCAACATGGCAAAATCTCGTTTCTACTAAAAATACAAAAATTAGCCAGGCATGGTGGTGGGCACCTGTAATCCCTGCTACTTGGGAGGCTGAGGCAGGAGAATCACCTGAACCTAGGAGGTGGAGGTTGCAGTGAGCAGAGATGGCGCCATTGCACTCTAGCCTGGGCAACAAAGCGAGACTCCATCTCAAAAATAATAATAATTCACTAGTGATGACTATCAATATTACAAATTGTTAGTTTAGTTATTTACATTGTATGTATTTAAAATAAAAGTAGTCTTTTAAAAAAAATAAATTTTTTACAGACAGGGTTTCTCTGTTTTGCCCAGGCTGGATCTCAGCTCACTGGACACACTGCTTAAACTCTTGGACTCATGCGATCCTTCCGCCTTAGCCTCCCAAACAGCTAGAACTACAGGCAAGCACCATCGTGCCCAGCTAATTTTCTTTTTCCTTTTTTTTTTTTTTTTGTAGGGTTGGGATCTCACAATGTTACTCAGGCTGGTCTCAAACTCCTGGCCTCAAGCAATCCTCCTGCCTCAACCTCCCAAAGTGCTGGGATTTATAGACGTGAGCCCCTGAGCCCAGCCAAAAGTAGCCTTTTAAATTTAAAAAATAAAAAGATTATGTATTTCAATGAGGCACTAAGATAATGTCAATATAAGAATTTGGGGACAGGAGGAAGTTAGTGTCAGGAATATGAGCTAGACTCAAAATGAGCCACAGTGATATTTGTCCTTTTCCATAAAGAGCCCCACTCAATTCTAAGATTCAGTGAATACCATTCATCTTGCAGTGTACAACATGGAGGGTGAAAGAATGAGCTGGAAGCAGGCATCATAAAGCACCATCGTACTGCAAAGAGCAGGATTTAAAACCTAGCACCACCACTTGCTAGCTAGGGAAACTTGGGTAAGTTACTCTAACCTTTCCAAAACTCACTTTCCTCATTTGTATGATGGTGATAACAATTCATATCACAGATCCGTATCTTTTATATAGTAACTTGAGGATCACGGGAAAAGGATTTGCCCAAACTAAAAATAAACAGCATGACTTTAAAATAATCAATGATATCAGTAACATACCGCTGATTCACAAACGGGCTGGAAAGCTCTGCAAGCAGGCGAAAATTCCCAATGTATGCCAGCACTCCATTTTTCTGAATGATAAACATAAAACACAATGTCAAGGATAACATTCTTAACAAAATTCCCAAATACCGTAGAAATATCCAATAGCTTCTCAGCATAATATAACAATCAATACCAAAACAGATCAAGAAGTTTTCAACCTTTTACTGTTAAACTGATTTTCTTCGTGAGAATATAGAAAGATCCTTGGAATTCTACAGTATTTTTAAAAAACAGTAAATTATACACTTATGTTCACTTACGTATACAGTGTCCACTTAATGAAAATAGGCTTCAAGCAGTTGTGTCACGTTAAACAAATTAACTCTGTAAATAACCATTAGTAATGGCATTTTCAAATTACTGTAGAAAAGAATGATCACGTGGCACGCGCCTGTAGTCCCAGCTACTCGGGAGGCTGAGGCGGGAGAATGGCGTGAACCCGGGAGGCGGAGCTTGCAGTGAGCCGAGGTCGCACCACTGCACTTCAGCCTGGGCAACAGAGCGAGACTCCGTCTCAAAAAAAAAAAAAAAGAATGATCACAAAGTACTGTGAATTTCAGAAGATGAGGAGTTTTATAACAATTTAACACCTGATAGTAACTCACTTTATATCCATTACTAACTGGAAGCACCTTAAAAATCTCAAAAAAGCACTTATCCTCAATAACAATACACAAGCCTGTGAGTACAGGTATATTTGCCCAGTATGACAACATATGCCACCATGTTTGTTCTGAAAAATATATTTGTGAATCAGAAGATCCTGGAGCTAAATTTAGGATCTTTGAGACCTTTCTAAATTTAAACACAATACCTAGTACATTCTACCAATTAAATAATATAAGTTTAGCAGAGTTAGTAAACATTGGAAGGAAAACCAAAAGTATACATTCTAAAAATTTTACTTAATATACTTTAAAAATTGCTACTAAGTAAATGGAGTCACTCCAGCACTTCCAATTAAATCAGAATTATGATTACATGCCAAAGAAAACAGTCCTCCCTACCCCAATACATTAGATGTAAACAAAAGTTTGGAAACTATTTTTCTACTGGCTATACCATGCTGCCTTCCAAATGAGAACAATATGAAGCATTAAAAAAATAATAGGTGGACTTTTTATTTGATGATTTTTAGTATTTATTCATGAAAATTATTTTAGGGATTCAAAATTCTAAGCTAGATTATAAGAACTACCTTTAACAAGGTTAATCTAAAACTTTTTATAATCACAAATTAATTACCCTTAGCAATACTGGAATTTGTGATGAGGAAGAAGGAAGGAGGGATGGCCAAAGACACAGAAACAGCAGGCAAGAGGAGCACTGAATGCACAGGGGGTGACCAACTTTTCAGAGAGTCAACCAGGGCACAGCCATACCAGTCCAGAGACATAACAATGGAGGAGAAAGAAGTATGCACAGGTTTTATTACTTTAACACACAAATATGAAGAATAGGTATTTATGTGAAATTATTATTCTATGCTAGTTTTCTGTTATACTAAATGCTTTTATTTAAACAAGATGGAAGAAGTGCAGATTAATTTAGATGTGCTTGCCTGTCTTATCCCAGACTTGAGAGACACAGTCTCCTTAGGTGCTTGCACATCTCCTTCACCAAGCCTGTATTAGTTTGTTAGCGCTGTCATAACAAAGTACCAAAAACTGGGTGGTTTAAGCAACAGAAATGTATTGTCTCACAGTTACGGAAGCTAGAAGTCCAAGATCAAGGGGTTAACAGGGTCATGAGCTCTCTGCAGGCACTAGGGAAGAATCTGTTCTAGGACTCTCTGCCAGCTTCCTGCAGTTCCTTGGCTTGTGGCAGCCTAACTCCAGTCTCCACGTGGCATTATCCCTGTGTGCATGTCTGTCCAAATTTCCCCTTTTCACAAGGAGACCAGTCATAGTGGATTAGGGGCCCACCATATTTTAATACAAACTCATCTTAACTAACTACATCTACAATGACCCTATTTCCAACTGAGGTTACATTCTAAGGTACCGGGAGTTATGACTTCAACCTATGAATTTTGGAGGGGACACAATTCAAACTGTAACAATGCCCAATCCCAAATTCTTTCCTGCCTATTGTGCAATATGTTCTGTTTTATCTCCCTAATTAAATTTTATGTGTCTTTCCCTCTGTCTATAACATATCATTATATACTAATATATATAAAATAACATAGATTTCCATATACAATAATAACTTTCCTTCTCAGTGATGTCTGGGACACTCTGGGTGTTGATATCATAACTGTTCTCATTTTCATTATCTGAAATCTCAGAAAATACAGTCACAGTATTCACAGTGTGGTAGGTTAAACTAACACTATGTCAATACAAATCAAAACAGTTAATCCAATGGGCAATGTCAATGATAGACTGTTACTGCTCACAATTACAACACACTTAAGTTGCATCAGTGGATGATCCATTATTGTGAACTGCAAATCATAGCTGCCGTGATTTTTTTTTTTGTATCAGAGGAAGGGGTTTCCCGGGCTGCAGGATTTTCAGTGGTAAAATGGTACGACTAGGATAGCTCTGAACAGGCCACTCTCATCTTTGTTTTATTATAAATGCATTTAGGCTGGGCATGGTGGCTCACAAAAGTAATCCCAGCACATTGGGAGGCCAAGGCAAGAGGATCACTTGAGCCTAGAGGTTCGAGACCAGCTTGGGCAAACATCGCAAAACCCCATCTCCATACAAAAATTTAAAATAACAAATAAATAATTCATTTTAATACATATTTGAAATCACATTTGCAGCTAAAAAAAAGGGGGGGGGGGATGAGAAAAGCACAAATGTCTGAGCCCTCTAATTTATTCAGCATAAAGAACCACTTTAAAGATAATAAGGAACAAATTGCCATTTGCATTTCAAACTCCTTAGGTATTTTGTGTGCTTTTTTTAATGAAAAAATTTGGTGGCTTGTTCAAAGTTTAGGTGAGTTTTCTCAAAAGAATTGCTTGGAATATTTAAGAAGAAGTTAAAATAACAAGTAAAGTAAAATAAGAGAAATGTTCTGTTTGTTTGCTATCTCTATAGTTAAATTCTGTACCAAATTAGGGAAAAGGACAACTTTGGAAACAGTACACAACTAAAATATGACTCTTGAGGGGACAAAAAAATGAAAGGAAAAAGTTATTTTAATGAGATTCTTACTTGAGCCAGACACCAGACATAAACATCTTAGAAAGATTTGCATTATGGCTGGGCACAGTGGCTCACACCTGTAATCCCAATACTTTGGGAGGCCAAAGCGAACGGATCACGAGGTCAGGAGATCGAGACCATCCTGGCTAATACAGTGAAACCCTGTCTCTACTAAAAATACAAAAAATTAGCCAGGCGTGGTGGCGGGTGCCTATAGTCCCAGCTACTCGGGAGACTGAGGCAGGAGAATGGCGTGAACCTGGGAGGCGGAGCTTGCAGTGAGCCGAAATCGCGCCACTGCACTCCAGCCTAGGGGACAGAGCGAGACTTTTCTCAAAAAAAAAAAAAAAGAATGATTTGTATTATTATAACCCCTCACTAAGACAAATTCATGTATGTAATAAACATGAAGCATTAAAAAAATTATAGGTGAACTTTTTATTCCTTAAGGATAATTTCTCTCATTCATAACACTGACTTTCTCCCATCAAAGGTGATTTTTCTTCTGATCTATTTTTCCTAACAATTCTCTTTAGTTGTTCTAAGTCTATGGCATTCTACGTAACTACATTCAATGTTTAGAGAAGATGACAGACCAGACTGCTGCAAAATGTTACGAGTTAATGTGTTCCTAAGGTCAGCCAAAATTCTTGCTAAATTTCTTACTGTATCCTTCAAATAAATAGTTTTTCCAAAGATAAGATCAAATACCAAAATTTATTTTTATTCAACTTATAAAGTATTTTAAAGCAGACTCCCCAAAGTCATGTAAAATATCAAAATACTATAGCAGCAACAGCCTAAGCCTTAATTAAATTTTAAAAACCATTTTAGGCTGGGCACAATGGTGCACAGCTGTAGTCTGACTCAGCTACTCAGAAGGCTAAGGCAGGAAGATCACCTGAACCCAGAAGTTTGAGGGTGTGGCTGTGAGCTGTGATCACACTACTGCATACCAGCCTAGGTGACACAGCAAAACCGTTTCTTTAAAAAAATTCTAAAAATTTCTCTCTAGTTAATATTAACTTTAAAAACAAAAAAAATCATGAAGTATACTATATTTAAGACCTTTTTTGAGAATTTAAAGATTACTTTTTCCGACTCCTTTCATACTGGTAAAGAATTAAAAGTATTAACCAAAGTACCAAATTAATATCAGATAAAACCTGACTTCATGATTTTCATTAAGTATTAAAAGAGTCAGTGTAAAAATGGTAAATTTGATGTTATGTTCATCTAAACAACTTTGGCCAAAGTGCAAATTTTCCATGCTTTGAGGAAACTGTCTCTTGAATTTGAAAAAAGTTGGGCATAACATCTTGGCTCTTCTAAGTCCTCTCTCCTCTTCCCAAAGAGAATGGTTAGTTCTAGTACTTCTAGCCCAATGGTTCTCGTGTAGTTCCCAGATAAGCAGCATCAGCATGACCTGGGAACTTGCTAGATATGCATATTCCAGGGCCCCATCCAAGACATACTGAATGGGAAACCATGAGGGGTGGGAACAGCAGCTGTGTTTTGCAGGCCCTCCAGGTGAGTCCAAGGTACATTAAAGTGAGAGAAGTGCTTTCCTAGTCTAGAAATAGCCAGCGATCTATAAGCCCCAAGGAGCTAGCTCCCTACTTCTCAGAAACCGCGCTGAGCAAAGGTTTACAAACACCCACCCCAGACTGCACAGCTCTTAAGGTGGACCTGCTACATTCCTCTAGAAAAGTTTTTCCTGACCCCTTAACTCTTAGCTGGGAGAACCCCCAGTCAATTGCCTCCGCAGATCTCTCTGCTTATCTGTGAGAGTACTTAGCTCCTTGCAAATATCTACATTTCCTGTTCCTTATTCACTGTTATATCCATAAAGCCTTACACAGTGCCTGGCCCATGTTTCCTGAGTTGAACCTGGCCTTCTCAGTGCTGTTAAACAAGCACATCACCTCTAAAGTCAAAATCCCAAGAGTCCTTCAGGCCTATTTCTGAGTGGGAGAGAGGATTATCAGAATATTAGCCTTTGGCTGGACGTGGTGGTTCATGCCTATAATGCCAGCAGAGGCAGGAGGATCATTTGAGCCCAGCCAAGGCAACATTAGTGAGACCCTGTCTCTTAAAAAAAAAAAAAAAAAAAAAGCTCACTCACATTTCATTCCAAAAGAAAAGGAGAAAACCATCCAGATTTTAATCTCATAAAGATATCAGCGGAACAGAATTAGAAGTTATCAAATTTGTTATGAGAAAATAAAAATGTCTGAATCTCCAAACACTGATACATTTAGAGTTAGTGAAGCAAGGCTGGTAAAAGTGGGTAAGCAAGTAGAAGAGGTAGGGGAATGTGGGACCACTGTAACAGAAGTAAAACATCTAGAAGCAGACAGTGAGCACACTTGCAAACTAAGGAGCAATAGGATGTAGTCTAAAAGAAAGACAAACCAGGATTATAGCTCTGACCTTACTAGCCGTGTAACCTTGTGCCTATTACTGAACTCCTCTGATCCTATTCCAAGAAATCTATAACAAAGGGTTAATACTTTTAAACAGGGCTGTTGTTAGGACTATATGGCTGCCATTACTACCATCATTGTCCTCATCACTTTATAAAACATAAAACGAGAGAGTTAAAATTAACGACAGATGGAAGTGTCTAAGAATGCCATTTGATACTGTTGGGGTGATGGTCCCAACACCAGGTCGTGGGGGTGACGAAGTCTGGCGGAGTCAAAGGAATGAAAAAAGACAGTTTACGAGAGAAAGTGGGTCCAGGGGGCCAACACTAAGTATGGAGGCTGCGAAGGCCCCAAGCTCTGGAAGCCCAGACTATTTATTGGTGATCAAACAAAGAAACAGGTGGTGAGAATGTGGGGGTCGAAAGGGAGCATTATATTAAGCACATGATTTACAGCTGTGATGGTTTAGCATATGCTCTGCTACTTGAGATAATGGAGAGCAGGTTCTTTTAACTCAAGATACAATCGATCCTGGGAGAGCAAGGAGCAAGGAGCCAGCAAGTCTAGACACATTCCAGAGCCAGGAGCCTTGGATTCTATCCAAGCCATGAGCGGTTTTATGCCCTGGGCTTAGATTACGGTGCGTCAGGGTAGCCTTCCACCCTTTGGCACAGAGCTTGGTGTTCCAAAGGCCACAAGGGGTTTTAGACCCTGGACCCCGCACATGTTCCAAGACTCTCTTACATTATGTCAGTCATGGAAGCCCTGCCTCAGCTTCTCTCCCAACACTCAGCTTTTCCCAACAGATACCACCACTATATCCCAATGCTGACAGAATTTCCAGAAATATTTATTGGCAAACTTTTTAAAACTTCCTCTATTTGAGCAAATTATTATTATAATTAAGCAATTACATTTTGGGAGGCAGGGATAGTTAAAAGCAATTAAGTTTTGGGAGGCGGAGACAGTTAATGACAACATGCCTGTGGTATGGAGGGCAGGATTTGAATCCTAGCTCTGGTGGCAACTTGGGGCAAAGCTAATCTAAATTTCGGTTTCTCCTTTTGTAAAATGGGCACAATGCCATCTTTATAGCAAGACTGACATGAGAATAAAATGAGACGCATACTGATCGCCATCAGTATGCGGCGCTCAAAAGAGAAGGCACTCAAAAGAGGAAAAAGGACTAGGTACAGTGGCTCATGCATGTAATCCCAACACTTTAGGAGGTTGAGGCAGGAGGATCGCTTGAGATCAGGAATTCTGGGCCAGCCTGGTCAACATAGTAAGACCCCACGTCTACAAAAAAAAAATTTTTTTTTTAATTAGCCAGGCATGGTGGCGTGTGCCTATAGTCCCAGCTACTCAGGAGGCTGAGGCAGGAGGATCACTTGAGCTCAGGAGTTAAGGCCACAGCAAGCTATGACTGCACCACTGTACTCCAGCGTGGGTGACAGAGTGAGACTTTGTCTCTAAAAAAACAACTGAACAAGGTAAATTTTCTTATTATAAAGACAAGGCCTAAAAGGGCCTATTCCTTCCTGCCTAGGTGCAATCATTCACACCTAGTTACTGATGCAAGGGTGACCACACAGGTCTAAGGTTCAGGCCTGGATGATGGGGAGGAATGGATGATTAGACAGATCATTACAGTCAGGAAGGACTGGATGCACTACTAATGAACACTGCTATTTTACTATAAAAGATAACCTTACGTGAACAAATCACCCTCCAAAAGTAGTTGTTACTTTCTACTTGTTGCAGAAAAGCATCCAGGATGAAAAGGAAAATTAATACTTCTAAGGGTAAACTAAACTGTTTTATTGATCCTATGGTTTTTGTCAGCTTTTCATCTCACTTTGCACAACTATAATATATTTCATCCAACCTAAACTTAACTGTGTTCATGATGACTTTATGTTCATCATACCACAGTGTGGCATGGTTGAAATGGCCTCTGAAAATTACCTACTTTCCATTACCCACAGATTTTTAAATCCCACCCACAAAAGCTCTTCCAGTTTACCCTCAGCTTAGGGTGGACTACTCCATAGTGAGGAGTGTAAGCAGCTCACTGCAACCTGGGACTGCTATTCAAAAGTTCCAAAATTATACTGCTCTCTCAGATTTCCACCTGCCTGTCCTACTTCTGATCCTCACAACCCAAAAAACTTAATTGAATCCAATCTCTTTTTCATATAAACCTTCTGATATTTACAGACAGTATATGTTTATTTTCTTTCCCAGTATCATTTCCACATTGCTCAGGTAAAGACTCTTCTAGCCAACCCTTTTCAGAGTTCTTGATCCCTGTTAACTGCAGTCTTCACAAAACAAAAATAAAACAAACAACAGAAACCAAGCAGCCTCTTGATGAAAAGAACCAGTTACACAATGATTCTCTGAAGAGAATTTTGGCAGAATGAATCAATATCCTTAAAACATACATATACTAGGCCGGGCGCAGTGGCTCATGCCTGTAATCCCAGCACTCTGGGAGGCCGAGGCGGGTGGATCACCTGAGGTCAGGAGTTCGAGACCAGCCTGCCAACATAGTGAAACCCCATCTCTACTAAAAAATACAAAAATTAGCCAGGCATGGTGGCAGGTGCCGGTAATCCCAACTACTTGGGAGGCTGAGGCAGGAGAATCGCTTGAACCTGGGAAGTGGAGGTTGCAGTGAGCCAAGATCACGCTATTGCACTCCACCCTGGGGGACAAGAGCGAGACTTTGTCTGAAAAAAAAAAAAAAAAAAAAAACACATACTATTTGCCCAAGAATTCCACTCAACAAAATTATTCTTTGAAAATAATTATTCATGTGCACAAATGAGAAGATATATGGATATTCACTCAAAGTTACCTATGACACTGAAACACATAACAATAGGTCATTGGTTAAATGTTATTACATATCCATATGCCACCAGTAGAGATAATGATACCACCAGATAGTCTGAGAATAAAAACATCTTCGGAACTTGCAACAGACTCAGAGTTTACCTCCTTCGCTTTCTTAGGTATCATTTGAGGATATGCTGCAGCAAAATGAGTGAATAAACAAGAAAGTCAAAGACATGGGATTGAGGAAACAGTGACTTCAGCCCAAGATTGGAATGACAGGGAGCCCCAGGCCACTGGGCAGCAGCACAGACAGCAATCTGTTCAGACTGCAGCAGAACAGCAAACTCCTGGAGCAGGTATGTGGGAGCTGGGAAAAGATGGTTGCAGAGATGGAGTAGTATCCTTGAGGATATGAAGCTACTCAAATATGTAGTAAAGGCAAATGATGGGGGGAAAAAAGGAAGGCAATTAGAAACTCCAAAAAAATTACACAGAAAATGTAATCTGGGTCCTGCAATCAACTATTTTAATACAATCATAATAAATATTTTACTGATTTTCTGTGTGTAGATCAACTGACTACAAAGAAAAACTTACTATGATTACAGAATACAAAGTAGATATTTTTAATTCTCAGCAATATAAAAGTACAAGTGATAAAAACTGAGAAGCAAAGTAGGAGTTAGAGAAGTAGAAGAAAAAATTGGGGCACTAATATCTTCATTTTTAAAAGTATCAAGAGGTGGCGGGGGTTCCAAGACGGCCGAATAGGACCAGCTCCAGTCTATAGCTCCCAGTATGAGCAACGCAGAAGACGGGTGACTTCTGCATTTCCAACTGAGGTACCGCATTCATCTCACTGGGGCTTATCAGACACTGGGTGCAGCCCACAGAGCCGAAGCAGGGCAGGGCATCGCCTCACCTGGGAAGCACAAGGGGTCAGGAATTCCCTTTACTAGCCAAGGGAAGCCGTGGCAGATGGTACCTGGAAAATCAGGACACTCCCACCCTAATATTGTGCTTTTCCAACAGCCTTAACAAACAGCACACCAAGAGATTATATCCCGCGCCTGGCTCGGAGGGTCCCATGCCCACGGAGCCTCGCTCATTGCTAGCACAGCAGTCTGAGATCAAACTGCAAGGCGGCAGTGAGGCTGGGGGAGGGGCATCCACCATTGCTGAGGTTTGAGTAGGTAAACAAAACGGCCTGGAAGCTCGAACTGGGTGGAGCCCACCACAGCTCAAGGAGGCCTGCCTGCCTCTGTAGACTCCACCTCTGGGGGCAGGGCATAGCTGAACAAAAGGCAGCAGAAACTTCCACAGAATTAAACATCCCTGTCTGACAGCTTTGAAGACAGTAGTGGTTCTCCCAGCACAGTTTGAGATCTGAGAACAGACAGACTACCTCCTCAAGTGGACCCCTGACCCCTGAGTAGCCTAACTGGGAGGCACCTCCCAGTAGGGGCCGACTGACACCTCATATGGCTGGGTGCCCCTCTGAGACAAAGCTTCCAGAGGAAGGATCAGGCAGCAACATTGGCCATTCTGCAATATTTGCTGTTCTGCAGCCTCCACTGGTGATACTCAGGCAAACAAGGTCTGGAGTGGACCTCCAGCAAACTCCAACAGACCTGCAGCTGAAGGTCCTGTTAGAAGGAAAACTAACAAACAGAAAGGACATCCACACCAAAACCCCATCTGTATGTCACCATCATCAAAGACCAAAGGTAGATAAAACCATAAAGATGGGGAGAAACTAGAGCAGAAAAGCTGAAAATTCTAAAAATCAGAGCGCCTATTCTCCTCCAAAGTAACGCAGCTCCTCGCCAGCAACAGAACAAAGCTGGACAGAGAATGACTTTGACAAGTTGAGAGAAGAAGGCTTCAAACGATCAGTAATAACAAACCTCTCCGAGCTAAAGGAGGATGTTCGAACCCATCGCAAAAAAGCTAAAAACATTCAAAAAAGAGTAGACGAATGGCTAACTACAATAAACAGCATACAGAAGACCTCAGGTACCCAATGGAGCTGAAAACCATGGCACGAGAACTATATGACACATGCACAAGCTTCAGTAGCCGATTTGATCAAGTGGAAGAAAGGGTATCAGTGATTGTAGATCAAATGAATGAAATGAAGTGAGAAGAGTTTAGAGAAAAAAGAGTAAAAAGAAATGAACGAAGCCTCTGAGAAACATGAGACTATGTGAAGAGACCAAATCTACGTTTGACTGGTATACCTGAAAGTGATGGGGAGAATGGAACCAAGTTGGAAAACACTCTTCAGGGTATAATCGAGGAGAACTTCCCCAACCTAGCAAGGCAGGCCAACATTCAAATTCAGGAAATACAGAGAACGCCACAAAGATACTCCTCGAGAAGAGCAACTCCAAGACACATAATTGTCAGATTCACCAAAGGTGAAATGAAGGAAAAAATGTTAAGGGCAGCCAGAGAGAAAGGTCGGGTTACCCACAAAGGGAAGCCCAACAGACTAACAGCGGATCTCTCGGCAGAAACTCTACAAGCCAGAACAGAGTGGGGGCCAATGTTCAACATTCTTAAAGTAAAGAACTTTCAATCCAGAATTTCATATCCAGCCAAACTAAGCATCATAAGTGAAGGAGAAATAAAATCCTTTACAGACAAGCAAATGCGGAGAGATTCTGTCACCACCAGGCCTGCCTTACAAGAGCTCCTGAAGGAAGCACTAAACATGGAAAGGAACAACCAGTACTAACCACTGCAAAAACATGCCAAATTGTAAAGACCATCATTGCTATGAAGAAACTGTACTGATTAGCGGGCAAAATAACCAGCTAACATCATAATGACAGGATCAAATTCACATATAACAATATTAACCTTAAAGGTACATGTGCTAAATGACCCAATTAAAAGACACAGACTGGCAAATTGGATAAAGAGTCAAGTCCCATCAGTGTGCTGTAGTCAGGAAACCCATCTCACATGCAAAGACACACATACACTCAAAATAAAGAAATGGAGGAAGATCTACCAGGCAAATGGAAAGCAAAAAAAAGCAGGGGTTGCAATCCTAGTCTCTGATAAAACAGACTTTAAACCAATAAAGATCAAAAGAGACAAAGAAGGACATTACATAATGGTAAAGGAATCAATTCAACAAGAAGAGCTAACTATCCTAAATATATATGCACCCAATACAGGAGCACCCAGATTCATAAAGCAAGTCCTTAGAGACCTACAAAGAGACTTAGACTTCCACACAATAATAATGGGAGACTTTTAACACCCCACTGTCAACATTAGACAGATCAACGAGACAGAAAGTTAACCAGGATATCCAGGAATTGAACTCAGCTCTGCACCAAGCAGACCTAATAGACATCTACAGAACTCTCCACCCCAAATCAACAGAATATACATTCTTCTCAGCACCACATCGCACTATTCCAAAATTGACCACACAGTTGGAAGTAAAGCACTCCTCAGCAAATGTAAAAGAACAGAAATTATAACAAACTATCTCAGACCACAGTGCAATCAAACTAGAACTCAGGATTAAGAAACTCACTCAAAACCACTCAACTACATGCAAACTGAACAACCTGCTCCTGAATGACTACTGGGTACATAAAAAAATGAAGGCAGAAATAAAGATGTTCTTTGAAACCAATGAGAACACAGACACAACATACCAGAATCTCTGGGACACATTTAAAGCAGGGTGTAGAGGGAAATTTGTAGCACTAAATGCCCATAAGAGAAAGCAGGAAAGATCTAAAATTGACACCCTAACATCACAATTAAAAGAACTAGAAGAGCAAGAGCAAACACTTCAAAAGCCAGCAGAAGGCAAGAAATAACTAAGATCAGAGCAGAACTGAAGGAGATAGAGACACAAAAACCCTTCAAAAAATCAATGAATCCAAGAGCTGGTTTCTTGAAAAGATCAACAAAATTGACGGACTGCTAGCAAGACTAATAAAGAAGAAAAGAGAGAAGAATCCACTAGATGCAATAAAAAATGATAAAGGGGATATCACTACTGATCCCACAGAAATGCAAACTACCATCAGAGAATACTATAAACACCTCTACGCAAATAAACTAGAAAATCTAGAAGAAATGGATAAATTCCTGGACACATACACTCTCCCAAGACTAAACCAGGAAGAAGTTGAATCCCTGAATAGACCAATAACAGGCTCTGAAATTGAGGCAATAATTAATAGCGTACCAACCAAAAAAAGTCCAGGACCAGACGGATCCACAGCTGAATTCTACCAGAGGTACAAAGAGGAGCTGGTACCATTCCTTCTGAAACTATTCCAATCAACAGAAAAAGAGGGAACCCTCTCTAACTTATTTTATGAGGCCAGCATCATCCTGATACCAAAGCCTGGCAGAGACACAACAAAAAAAGAGAATTTTAGACCAATATCCTTCATGAACATTGATGCAAAAATCCTCAATAAAATACTGGCAAACCAAATCCAGCAGCACATCAAGAAGCTTATCCACCATGATCAAGTTGGCTTCATCGGTGGGATGCAAGGCTGGTTCAACATACGTAAACCAATAAACATAATCCATCATATAAACAGAACCAAAGACGAAAACCACATGATTATCTCAATAGATGCAGAAAAGGCCTTTGACAAAATTCAACAGCCTTCATGCAAAAAACTCTCAATAAACTAGGTATTGATGGGATGTATCTCAAAATAATAAAAACTGTGACAAACCCACAGCCAATATCATACCGAATGGGCAAAAACTGGAAGCATTCCCTTTGAAAACTGGCACAAGACAGGGATGCCCTCTCTCACCACTCCTATTCAACATAGTATTGGAAGTTCTGGCCAGGGCAATCAGGCAGGAGAAAGAAATAAAGTGTATTCAATTAGGAAAAGAGGAAGTCAAACTGTCCCTGTTTGCAGATAACATGACTGTATATTTAGAAAACCCCATCGTCTCAGCCCAAAATCTCCTTAAGCTGATAAGCAACTTCAGCAAAGTCTCAGGATACAAAATCAATGTGCAAAAATCACAAGCATTCCTATATACCAATAACAGACAAACAGAGAGCCAAATCATGAGTGAACTCCCATTCACTATTGCTACAAAGATAATAAAATACCTAGGAATCCAACTTACAAGGGATGTGAACGACCTCTTCAAGGAGAACTACAAACCACTGCTCAAGGAAATAAAAGAGGACACAAACAAATGGAAGAACATTCCATGCTCATGTGTAGGAAGAATCAATATCGTGAAAATGGCCATACTGCCCAAGGTAATTTATACATTCAATGCCATCCCCATCAAGCTACCAATGACTTTCTTCACAGAATGGGAAAAAACTACTTTAAAGTTCATATGGAATGAAAAAAGAGCCCGCATTGCCAAGACAATCCTAAACCAAAAGAACAAAGCTGGAGGCATCATGCTACCTGACTTCAAACTATACTACAAGGCTACAGTAACCAAAACAGCATGGTACTGGTACCAAAACAGAGATGTTGACCAATGGAACAGAGCAGAGGCCTCAGAAATAATACCACACATCTACAACCATCTGATCTTTGACAAACCTGACAAAAACAAGAAATGGGGAAAGGATTCCCTATTTAATAAATGATGCTGGGAAAACTGGCTAGCCACATGTAGAAAGCTGAAACTGCATCCCTTCCTTACACCTTAAACAAAAATTAATTCAAGATGGATTAAAGACTTAAATGTTAGACCTAAAATACATAAAAACCCTAGAAGAAAACCTAGGCAATACCATTCAGGACATAGGCATGGGCAAAGACTTCACGACTAAAACACCAAAAACAATGGCAACAAAAGCCAAAAGTGACAAATGGGATCTAATTAAACTAAAGAGCTTCTGCACAGCAAAAGAAACTCCATCAGAGTGAATATGCAACCTACAGAATGAGAGAAAATTTTTGCAATCTACCCATCTGACAAAGGGCTAATATCCAGAATCTACAAAGAACTTAAACAAATTTACAAGAAAAAATCAAACAACCCAATCAAAAAGTGGCCAAAGGATATGAACAGATACTTCTCAAAAGAAGACATCTATGCAGCCAACAGACACGTGAAAAAATGCTCATCATCACTGGCCATCAGAGAAATGCAAATCAAAACCACAATGAGATACCATCTCATACCAGTTAGAATGGCAATCATTAAAAAGTCAGGAAACAACAGGTGCTGGAGAAGATGTGGAGAAATAGGTACACTTTTAAACCGTTGGTGGGAGTGTAAACTAGTTCAACTATTGTGGAAGACAGTGTGGCAATTCCTCAAGGATCTAGAAGTAGACATACCATTTGACCCAGCCATCCCATTACTGGGTCAAAACCCAAAGGATTATAATTCATGCTGCTATAAAGACACACGCACATGTATGTTTACTGTGGCACTATTCACAATAGCAAAGACTTGGAACCAACCCAAATGTCTGTCAATGATAGACTGGATTAAGAAAATGTGGCACATATACACCATGGAATACTATGCAGCCATAAAAAAGAATGAGTTCATGTCCTCTGTAGGGACATGGATGAAGCTGGAAACCATCATTCTGAGCAAACTATCGCAAGGACAGAAAACCAAACACTGCATGTTCTCACTCATAGGTGGGAAGTGACCAATAAGAACACTTGGACACAGGATGGGGAACAGCACACACCGGGGCCTGTCATGGGGTGGGGGCAGGGGGGGACGGATAGCATTAGGAGATATACCTAATGTAAATGACGAGTTAATGGGTGCAGCACACCAACATGACACATGTATACATATGTAACAAACCTGCATGTTGTGCACATGTACCCTAGAACTTAAAGTATAATAAAAATAAATAAATAAATAAATAAATAAATGAAGTATCAAGAGACCAGGGATGGTGAATCATGCCTGTAATCCTAGCACTTTGGGAGGCTGAGGCAGGAGGATCACTTGAGCCCAGCAGTTTGATACCAGCCTGGGCAACATAGGCTGACCCCATCTCTATAGAAAATTTTTAAAAATTAGCCAGGTATAGTGGTGAATGTCTCAGCTACTCAGGAGGCTGAGGCAGGCAGATCGCTTGGCCCTGGGAGGTCAAGGCTGCAGTGAGCCCTGACAGTGCCACTGCACTCCAGCCTGGGCAACAGAATGAGACTCTGTCTCAAAAAAAGAAAAAATTAAGTATATAGGACCAGAAATAAGAATACTTACAGTTTTAAAAGGAACTGAGTGACAACTAGCATTCCCTAACTACATTGGGAGGAAGAAGGGAAGGCAAATAGAGGTATGAACATTAAATTCTTGTCCACCACAGCAAGAAAATACTATCTAACATTATTACCCAACATTGACAAATCAAGATATGGATAGTGTCTGAACAGGGCCACATCAATTCCTTCCCTCCCTGTATGTGCAA
The DNA here is from genome assembly GCF_028858775.2 of Pan troglodytes. NCBI lineage: Eukaryota > Metazoa > Chordata > Mammalia > Primates > Hominidae > Pan > Pan troglodytes. Next base: position 136,017,778 of record NC_072398.2, read on the forward strand.
AATGTTCCTCGTATCAAGAGGTGGTCTTATTTCCTACCTCTCAAGTCTGAACTGCCCTTAGCAACTCACTTGATAAATAGAATATACTGGAATTACCTATGTAGTAAGTCTTCTGAAGCCAGGTCCTAAGAAGTCTTGCGGCTTCCTCCTGGGTCTCTTGGAACAATTACTCTTGAAATGTTCTTCAGAACGCAATTATGAGGCTGTGAGAAGCCCAAGCTACATGGAAGGACCACATATAGATACTCTCCCACTGAACTCCTACCAATGAGCCTTTAGATAATTCCAGCCTCAACTGCCATTTAACAGCACCCACATGAGACGTCAAGCAAGACTGCCCAACTGGCTTGCTTTCTCCTTTCATTTTTTAAAAATATAATTAAGAACTTACGAGTCAATGGATTTCAATCAACCACAGTCATTATTCTAACTGATGATCAAAATGTCACATTTTAAGCCAACAGAAGAGCCTTCATATTGGATCTTGTGTCCTTCTGACATAGTCCCATTAGTCTTTGATAGGTTCCTTGCTTTCTGACCCAAGATTTCCAGAACCACTTCAATATGTAAAATGAAAACTTAAATTTTAGTTTTGATCACATTTTTATAATATACATATTATATATTTATATGAGAAATGCTGTTTTTGACATACGCATAAACACATATGTATATAGGAAAAAAGTACATTCCTAAATGTAAATATTAAGTAAGTAAATAATATAGTTATATAGGTTGTGAGATTGGGGCATCATTTTTTCTTTTTGCTTGTCAATGTTTCCTAATCCTCAAATAAAAATGAATTACCTAAAATAGCTTTTTTAAATGGCCTCTGCTAAAACATTATTTATCTCAGCTTTTTATTTACAATATTGCTTTTAGGGAATATTGCTTCCAATATTGCTTTTGGAAACCACTGATTTCCAAATGCATTCTTTTATGGTTCTCTTTCTACCTTCTGAGTTATCCTTTGCCTGATCATCCTTCTTCTGGTCCCTGACCCTGACTGCACTGCCCTTTACACAAACCTTCATTTCTAATGGCATATGGGCCACTTTCCCCTGGGATAGCCATACATCTCCAAAAACCTCTTAACATCTCACAGTATCTCTCCAAACTGCTTCTCCCATTTCCTTCCATGGTGTCATCTTCCTCTAGTGCTCTGGATCATTTCGGTCTTTTCTTTCCCTTCCTTCTCTGAAATCCAAATTAGATACTGTGCTCTACTCACTGCAAAATGACTCAGATTTGTTTCTTCCTCATTAATATAACCACCACTATAACCATCAAAATTAGCTTCTTTGTAATCTGTCACCTATATTACTTCAAGCACCTCCTAAAAGATATCCTCTTCCCCAATCAGATTTTTTTCTGCATATCATCATCAGCTTTATTTTTCTAACATGCCAACTGTATCAAGTTATTTTCTGGCTAAAGATCCTACAACCATTCCGTGAAAAGCAAAAATGCAGGGCTGGTGAGTCTGAATTTTCACTCCACCTATCAGCTGGCCCTATCTTACTCATCCATATGTACAACCATCACCCATGTCTACACAAATTCCATACCCTGACACCCCAAGTCCTCAGTATCACCCATGAAGATCTGACATCTCCTCAGTGACTTTCCTCAAAATGTTTTCTAACCTAGAAAGCCTTCCCTACTTTTTTTTCCAACCTAAATATGCATATTTTTTAAGGCTGGGTTTAAATCCCATCTATCTCAAAAGCTCTCTTAGAAAATTCAAAAAGGCATAAATATACATATGAACATTTATGTAAAACTTATATAAACTGCAAGAATATACATCAAGTACTATCAGTAGTTATCTCTGGAGAATCAGACCTAGAAAACATTATACTTACTAAGCCCAGTATTTCTACAAACTCAATTTTTTTTTACAAACATCTATATTCAGAAGAAAAATTAACAGAAATTAACACAAAGATCTTTCCATTCCTTAAATTACTACGGTATTACTGATTGATCCCTGGATGACATTTTAATTTTTAAATAGTATCTTATATTTAAATCTTACATCCCTAATTGAAACCACTCATTCTATCCTATTGCTATCCCCTATCCCCCACCCTCCTTAGCTCAAAATCTCTGTAATACCTGGTTGATCCTGCCAGTAGGAAAAAAAGAAAAATAAAAAAATCTTAAAAAAAAAAAACCTCTGTGAGTCACACTGGGGTGCAGAACTATGCTTCAGTAATCTTGAGTCTATATTTTCTGATCCTGTACCCGTCAATATATCAATGACTCTGGGCCCATTTAATCCAATGACAGATAGCATCACATGTGACACATACATCCATCAGCATAGGTGGCCATTAGGTAAGATTCAGGTTATGCATAATTCCTTGTTACTTTATCCTTTTCTCTCCTATTCAAGAAAACCTACTCTAAAATACAAATGAGATAGATGCTATTAAAGGGATAGGATTAAATCTTCCTATAATATTTTTAAATAATTACAAATTCTGATACTTTATTGTTGGTAAATTATGGCAAAACTCACAAGTTATTTATGGTTAGTGTGGTGTCTCCACTCTGTCATCTACCTTTAAGGAGCTTTGCATAGAGTAAAATCTACATTTGCCATGGCCTCTGCATGACTGTGAGGGGAAACAAAACAGGATTTTTCTGATCCCTTCCGCAGCTTAAAAGAAAATTCTCCTTTTAGCAAGCGATTATGGAAGTCTGGATTTTCTTACTATGGGAAATTTTTCTACCAGCTAAGAGTGGCTAAGACCAGAGGTTTAGAAGGTAGGGGGGAAAAGAGAACTAAATTATGCACCTACTACTGCTAGTATGGTACTAAATACTGACTGTTCTACCACCAAAGGCCTGGACAGAAATGGGCACCCTTTCCCTACTATACTACACTGCACTGCACTGCACTGCACTACACTACACTACACTACGACTATATGTTGGTAGGAAATAAGTTCTGGGCATCCCAAATTGGAATCCTGTGTAAAAACGTGACTGTGTTCTATAGTGACAATGATGGGGCATTTTTTAACAGGTAATAGACTGACCCAGAGTCTCAAGCACATTTCAATTGTGCTTGAGACTCTGGGTCAGTCTATTACCTATTAATGGAAACCGTTTCAGGGTACCATCAACCTAGAATTGAGGTTTGGAAACAAAATCTATTACTATGTTTAATAATTATTTGCTTAATTGTAATCATTCAAGGTTTTTGATTATCTGCTTATAAGACAGAGATGAAGGTTTGAGCTAACACACAGGATTGGACTGCCAAATGAGACTCATGTGAAACAGTGTTCCTACCTAGCATGAAGCTCTACTAAATGTTACAAAGATAGAGACCATCAAATAATTCAAATGAAGCAGAGAGAGGTCTGGGACATCAAGGGCCACTGGCAACCCAGTTATTTATTTCTTTGCTGTGTGCCTACATGACATTCTCCAATGAGCTGTGCCTTATAGATACTGGGTTCTCTTTACTATAGGTAATCCTTACCCAGGGACACACTGCTAAGGGCATTTCAGAGTTAATGTTTCTTCTTCCTAACAAACATCAGTACTCTATTTATCCTAAGTCCTGTTGACAAGGAGATTAGACTGGGCCACGTGCCTTCTTTTTCTCCCCTCCTGTCCCCCAAGGAAGTGAATGGATTGGCAGGTCAGCTGCTTTCACCTCTTCCTCCTAGGGTTACTTAAGAACTTGGTGACATAACTTAGCTTATTGTTAATTCCCCCATTGTCTAGTTCTCTTGCATTAGAACTAAATCAAATCATTTCAACAAAACAGGTGCATCACAGAATCTCAGAATTAGAATAGAACCTTAAAGATTATTTAGTGCAAGCTCCTACCTAAAGCTTCTGCTGATTGTATCTACTTTTATATCTATCTGATTAAAGCTATCTTATGGTAGAATAGCCACTTTAAAAGGCCTTTCCATTGTGATAATCTTCCAATCACTGAGGATGTCTTTCTTCCACAAAATAGAAGTCTCCCCTACCTCTCTTTACCACCCCATTGGTCCTAGTCCCAACATCAGAATCAATCCAGAATAAGTCTATTCCCCCTTCCACTTAGTAGTCCTTTCACATTTCCAGGGACATTTCAAGGCCATCATGTCCTTCTAGTTCTTAGCTTTTCTAGGCTGACATCTCCAGGTCCTTCAATTGTTTGTTATAAGACAATAGCTACCTAATCTAATATCTCCTCTCTACAATTAACTAGCAGCTCTCTTCCAGATACATGCAAGTTTAGGGACTTCAGATGATGATGGTCTTGGATGTGGTCTGACCAGGCAAACTACGTGTGAATTGGATACCATGCCTCCTCTAATAGAATCTAAATTTGAAAAAGCTTTCTGTTTTAGCAGATGTGATAAATTGGCATAACTGAGATGCAGTCATCTACCACCTCCAGGTCATTCTTTATCCTTATGCATCGTTGAACCTAAATGCAAAACTTAACATTTATCACTATTAAGTTCCACCCATTTGTTTCAGTTTATAGTTACGATGAAGCCTTTCTAAAAATGTAATAACATTGTCCAATATGTTATTAGTTCTCCTTCCTAACTTTGTTTCAGTTATCTCATAAGCTTGCTTTAACTTTTTTATTATGGTAAAATATATATGACATAAAATTTACCCTTTTGACAACTTTTAAGTGTACAATTCAGTGGCATTAAGTACATTCATTTTGTTATACAACCATCACAACCATCCATCTCCAGAACTTTCCATATTCCCAAATGGAAACTCTGTACCATTAAACAATAATTCCCCATTATCCCTTCTGCCCAGCCAGGATCACATCACTGCACTCCAGCCTGGTGACAGAGCAAGACTCCATCTCAAAAAAAAAAAAGAAAATAAATAATAATAATATGGTGGGCTTGGAAATTGATGCATATTGAATGATTTTCAAGTTTAAATGTTTTCCAAATATATTCTAACTCATTATCTAAAGGCATGGTTTAATTGGAGATAGAAGGTGATTCACAAGGAACACATACACAAAAAAATGAAGGCTATCAATGTAGTCAGAAAGGGTGTACAAAGGAGGGTAGTTTGTCCTTAAAAATTGGGGATTAAAGCATAAATGTGTTCATTTCTCTTAGAATAAGAGATCGGCTTGTCAGGTTTTCCTTGATAATTAGTATCCTGCTCCAGGGGTGAAAGATGAGTATCAGGAAAAAAGGCTGTAGGATTTGTACCTCTCTATATAGACAGAAGAGGATTCATTAAGCTCTAAATTACTCTGCCAGAGAATTTTAAAATGACAGTAAATATAGTAGAAAGATACAAAAATAGCAATCAAGACATTATATAACCCATAATACCTTAAATTCCAAAGAATCTTACTTTTCAACTATTTCTTCAGTAAGGATACATTTTAAAACTACAGGGAACTTGCTTCTATTCATCACTTTAAGTTTTACTTTGTTTTAATAACAAAATCATTTAAGAAAAAAAGCTTACTGCAAACAGCTTAAATGGTTACATAAGTATTAAGTGAAAGTGCTTTCCAAATACAAGTTCTCATTATTGCATAAGTGATAAGAATTTCATGATCATTTACCCCCCCCAAAATTATAATTATTATTATTTTTGTTAGCTTTACTTGGAATAACAAAATGCACAAAATGACCTGGGAATTCACTGCATAGAAAAAAACCTTCCTATAGTCAATGAGTAACTACTGTAAGATTGGTAAATAACATAGGATCCTTATAGCATCTGTTAACATTCATCATTTGATCTAACTTTTCCTATTTTGTTTCCCTATGAATAGATTCACTTTAAAAGACAAATTTTAAACTATAACAATAGAACACAGACATATCAAAAAAGCAACCATCTTTATGGAAAAAATTGCAGTTGCAATATCTACCTTGAGCTTGTTGGTATATTTATGTTGAAAAACAACTGATTCTAGAGAAACCTAACAAACACACAAGGAATATAAAGTTGCTAGTTTACATATGTATATGTAGAAATTTTAGATATATAATTTAATATGCTTTACTGCCTGAGATCTGTTGGAAGAATCCTCTATTAACCTTGGTCTTGGAATTCTGAAAAAGTCTGAGCAAGATTTCTCCACTGCTCCAACCTACTTAAATGTAATTATGTATATGTAATTGCACATGGAATTAAACAGAAAAGAAATATTTTCGCTGGCTCATACTCTTTGCTGTTAAATCATAAATGCATCTAGAAATACACACAAATATCTATAGCTACACAATCCTGAAGGTTTTAAATGGAAATTCAAAGAATTAGGGTCATTTGTCTGTCTCAAAATCTATGAATACAAACAGACACACCAACACCAACACAGACACACATAAAGGTATTATTTTAGTTAATACACAAGATAGCATATCACAAAAGCAATCCCTGAATGCATCTGGAGATGGTCTTTAAAAACTAAGAATTGTATGTTTAGATTTATGTTCACCTTTACATCGCTATTCCCAATCTTGTCTGCTAGTTAGGCTACAAAAAATCCTGGAACTCACCAGTACAAGGTAGTATGCATACAGGGACGCACAATGATGCATTATAAAAAATTTGTCACCAATCACTTTCCAATACAAAATTATAATGGACAAATCTGTAAGAAAGAAAAGTGAGTAAGGTATTACATAAGAAGAAAGTTGCACTGTTTTTCAAATCTATTGAACTCTTTCTCCTGCCAACTCATCACTGTCCACTCTGAGCCCACGGCACTTTGTTCATCCCTCAGTTACTCTGATTATCTACTTTACCATAAAATCTCTGCTCCTATATGCCTGTCTCATCCACTGTGGCTCCTCTAAGACAAGGGCCAGGTTGTGAGCATCTTTAAACCCTCAGAATCTAGCACAAGGCCTGGCATGTAGGTTGGTGCAAAAGTAACTGTGATTTTTGCCATTATTTTTAATCACAAAAACTGCAATTACTTTTGTACCAACCTAATCATACGTAATATAATATTTGTTGAAAGCATAAATGAATAACTTGTTTCCAGAGTTAAAATAAACAAAAAATATTATTGAATAGAAATAATTTTAAATAAGCTTAAGTGACTGATTTTTGTCACTACAATAATTCAAACAGAGATAAGATGGTCATAGGGAAGGTACAAAATGACCAACTCATTTATAAAACAAATCGTACAAAAAATATTTTAAAAATAAAAAAGAATGCAATTAAATACTAATTCAAAATAGTGACGCCACCAAAAACTATAACTATTAAAAAGAAAAACAAAGAAAAAAGCTTACTTCTGCAAATTTTACAAAAACAACACAAAACCATGACTACTGGAACACATTTCAAGAACTCTTGCAAGTGAGGGACCCTAAAAGTTAAACTTCGTTAGTTTCACAGTCATTACACTTAAGAGCCTCATTAGGACAAAGAGGGACCATATCCTTGCTGATAAAAAATGTCCAGGCCTCAGTTGTTTGAGGCATCACTCTGTAACTCTGATCTTCAGTGAGAAACAGAAAACCATTTCATGAAAAGACGTTTCATGTTCTACCATCATGGGAGGTATTTTTTTCCTCTGTATGCTTCCTAAATGCTATCTCTCAAATAAACCAAAAGCATAGACTATGTATTCTTTGTATAATTCCGTGAGTAGTTTACAAAGAATTAGACAATAAAACAACATCTCACATACCAGAAATGAGGTAGCCTGAGGCAATAGCAATATTCACGTTTGCAAGTGATGGACCACCCCTGAAAAAAAAAAAAAAGGTTCCTTTTTAAAGTATATAGATTGTAGATGACCGCTACTTCTTTTTTCTATAGAGATTTAAATATAATGAAATTGCTTTCTATAGATTCTCAAATGGTAAGCTGTCATCTTCAAATAAAATTGCAAAACACACAATGACAGTTTAGCCAAACTGTGACGCATCATGTGGTACTGGTGTTAGCAGTAAGGTAACTACTGCTGTTATCTTACATAGTAAGATAGTTACAAAGTGAACTACTAGTGAAAGTAACACTAACTAAAATAGCTGGACTACAAATATTTAATAGAAAGATTTAGCACAAGTTGTGCCTTCTTTACAAATTTTGATCTGTAAATATAACTGGGAAAATTTGACCTGGAGTAAATCATGACATAAAATTCAAATCAAAAATTATGTTAAAGTTTGATAAGGCAAAACTTGAACAATTAATCAAATCTTTGTTACGAAATTTACTTCCCAAAAGAACTGGTTTTATTTTGCTGATGGTCATGTTAGTAAAATGAAAATGAAAATTTTTAAAAAGCTAGAAATTTTGTAGGTAGACTATTTAAAAACCTAGTCATGGAATTAAATTCAATAAATTAATTCTCTTTGAAAAACAGCATCCCAATGAAAATGTATCAATACTGATATTATCCTTATGGGAATAATTTTATATTTATGAATAGAAAAACATCCTTGCAGTCAAATGGTGGTGGTCAAAAGAAAAGGCTAAATTGCCCTACATCCCCCGGAGCCCACAACTACCTCATCTCAGTGCAGTGCTTCTTCAAACATGCCTGCTCTCTCAAACTAAGCTGAACTAAGCCTTCTCATATAACACCAGGAAACAGTTTGCAAAATTTCTGCCATTGGAATGACATTTAAATTTTTCTAAAAGGACCATCTTACATGTTATCCTATTACTGCTGAACACAGTTATTATTAGTGCATTAGTGCTTCAAATCCTGTGGTACTAAATTCCTATCACATGGCCATCTGTAACTCTCATTTCATCGCTTTGATATCAAATGAGTCAAACATAAATTGGAGACAAAAAAGTCTTAAGTAGATATTATCCAAGTTGACCACCCTACCTCAATAATGATTTATTTTTCTTCAGAACTGTGACTACAATAACTTGGCTTTACTCATTAACACAGTAAAAATGTTTAAATTATCATCATATTCTCCTTGTTTGGGATAACAATTGCTACACTAAGGCAAAATGGCCTTCATTTGTGCTCAAATCTAAAATAAATCATTTAAATGCACTTTGCTAGAATGTCTGAGCACAAGCATTTTAATAAGGCATATACGATCAATATGTTTTCTGTTTTAAAGTAAGTGATGTTCTTATAAATAATTAATATCAAAACATAAATGAAATTGGCAATCTCAGAAAAAGAAACAGCTTACCAAAGTGGATCAGCTTTAGTAGCCTCATCGAATAAGAAAATGTACAGGCCAAAAATACCAACCACCAAAGAATGGCATGTGGATACTACCCTGAAATTAAACAAAATACACACAAAGATTTTAGATTCTTTGCAATAAAATTTAATTCTGACAAGACACAGAACATTCTGAACAAGTTATACCTGGAAGCATTTATATACAGGGGTGGAGTATAACGGAGAGTATAATGCAAAATTGCCATTTCTTGCCATTTAGAAATCCAAAGGCCACAGCTTTACTTTGGAATAAAGAAGGAGGAAGATACCAAGGCCTACAATTTCCTGCTAGAGAACTGGTGAATCACTTATTGGTTAAAAGTTCTAAGACAGATAGATGCATACATGATGATGCAGCTGACAGACTTTTGTGCAGACAGATGGCAACTGGCAAGGCCACTACCCTTGGCTCCAAGCTCCAGCCCCAACAGCATCAATGCAGGATAAGTTTCCTGCTCCAATCAGCTGGGAATGACTTCCAGATCTACTGGCTTTAACAAACTCCATATCCTTAAAACAATTCGAATGGATCATGATATGAAGATTTATTATCCTGGGAGGCTTCAGTTTGTAAAGTACGTTGACATGCACTATTGCACTTGATTCTTGTAACACATTTGTAAGAAAACAAGGGTAGCTATTATTAGTCCCTCTTTATCATTATTATGAAAACATTTCTAAATAGAAAAATTGAGGACATAAATTTATACAGAAAATTTGTTTTTAAAAGAAACACCCAAGTGAAAGCACAATGTTCTCAAGATCCAGGTCAAGTTTTCTTGTATATAAGGAATAAGTTTAACATAAAAACCATAAGTTTCTATGAATATACCTTGTTAATAAATTTAATGATGTGACTAATTCCCAAGCTCTATGTTACTTAGAGAACTATACTTAGGATACTGTGTATTCATCCATACAATAAAGTTTTTTTACCCAACAATTTCAGATTTCTCACATCTTTATTGAGAAGTTCACAAGTAATGAAACTTCTTTTCATTAGGATAAAAAATGAGAGGTACAGCAAAGTTTTCTCTCTAAAAATTACTGGTGTGCAATAAATTTTTCTCTACAGTATGATCCCAAATCTTTAGAAGTAAGTAAAATATATCAACTAATATTAGGTTTGGTATCAGAAAATTTCATTGTAACTTTAGAAACCAATATACTTGACCTAATAGTGTGTTACAAAATAGATGTATCATGCTAAATCAAGCCATATTTTAAATAAGCAAAGATTCTCACCAATTTAAAGGCATTGACCAAGTATCATTTATAATACCTAAGAATCATTTTGAAATGTGAATAATTAATCCAATTTATCTGGTTTACAAGTCTATAATTTTCATGCCAAGCACACCTTGAGCACAGGATAAAAATGTAAATTCCTTGGCCGGGCATGGTGGCTCACACTTGTAATCCCAGCACTTTGGGAGGCCAAGGTGGGCGGGTCACCTGAGGTCAGGAGTTTGAGAGCAGCCTGGTCAACATGGTGAAATTCCATCTCTACCAAAAATACAAAAATTAGCTGGGTATGGTGGTACACACCTGTAATCCCAGCTACTCGGGAGGCTGAGGCACAAGAATCACTTGAACCTGGGAGGCAAAGGTTTCAGTGAGCGGAGATTGCACCACTGTACTCCAGCCTGGGCAACAGAGCGACACTCTGTCTCAAAAAAAAAAAAAAAATTAAATTCCTTGATATAAAATAAAATACTCCATTTAAATGGTCATACAGCCCACTCTCTATTGCTATTCAAAAATTATATAAAATTAAAAAATATATAATCTCTCTTACAAACTTGTTTTACTGTTTGGTAACCATAGTCAGAAAGCTCCCTTTTGAAAAACCTAACTTTTTATTTCTGACACTCAGGCCTCAGATTCACTTCTCTTTTGAGATGTTATGTGGTAAATGGAAAGCATTCTAAGCCCTCAGCTGATGGAAATGGTGTATGATTCAGTACAGAAAAGTTAAATATTACTTGGTCCAATCAAATATCTCCCTCTGTAATGAGGAGGAAAAACAAATACCCTGCCCTCACTCATACACTATTCTGTATTAAAAGTCTATACTATAAGTTTCAGAAACTTCTGTTAATAAAAATTTTATATTTTATTATTTAAAATCAGATTCCTAGCAAAGGAAAATTTAGATTCCTTAGTATCTAAAAAGAAATTCCAAGATATTACCCAAGATAAAATATTTCAATTTTTTTTCAAAGAGGGTGGAAAAGAAATGTTTGTGCATATAAAGGGATAGCACTCTAAGGAAATGATTAATGACCATTTTAGAATAGCAATTTTAAGTTACTAATCACAAGTAGTGTAAATATTGCCAACAGAAATTATATAACTCAGCTAAATTTTAGAGAAACATTTAAAAATTAGTAGTATTTCAACACAATAAGACTTTCGATGTGATAGGTAAGAAAGTGAATATAAGTAATTAAGAAAATTTTTTTACATTATAAGATGTAGCACCTGTAAGTATACACGTTTTCAGAAAAAGTAACAATTCAGTACAACAATTTTTCACTTTTAATTAAACTGTTGTCTCTCAAGTGAGCATTTCCAGTGATTTTTTTTTCCTCTATTTCTTTTTATACTAGATGGCTCAGACCACTCTCAACTCATGTTTAGAGACTCTTTCCTGATCACTAGAAAGAATTATGTGTGTTTACCTGTATGTTTCAAACTGGAGGCTGAATTTTAAGACATTTATACATATTTTACTCAAAATACAGCCTCCTTGTCCTACTTTGCACTCTCCACCTTACAGCTTAAGTCCTTTGTAAAAAAAGCTGGAGTGAGAAGCAGGAGCAAACTTGAGAAAAAAAGAAAACACCACTGAATACCTAAATGAATTTTATATAATCCCAGACTCCTTTTTCAAATAGAAACTCAGTTTCCCAAATGGTATTTCCTGTGTCATAGAATGGCAGTGATAAGACTAGATAATGCAAAATATTTTTCAATTTCATTTCATTTTCATCTTGGCTTCCATCTCTCTGTACCCTTTCCTATTTCTCTGACTTGCAGCTACCTAACATTCAAATGCCTTTACCTATCCTAACCACAGGAAAGAGGAAATGAAAATAGTTCAACATTTAATCAGAGAACGTATGTACCCCCTTCTCTTTCCTACCATTCCATCTATCTTCATATGTTAGAAAAGATTTTTTAAAGTAATGGTATCTCTAGTATAACGCATTTGAACAATATTTTTGTGCTAGTCTTAAGACAAAATAATCATACTGCTTATTTTTTGAAAATATGTGGAGAAATAATTCTTGCTTTTTGGGTGAAAAGAACTTTGACATGTATGAACCGGATACATCACTGTAAAGTACAAAAAAAAAACAACTAGAGTCTTATTAAATTCACAGTCTGAATCATAAAAGTAGATGCCTGCAAAACAATTTGGTTCAAAGGGAATTTCAAATCAAATATGACCATTCTCAAATAAATACTCAGACACTGACAGAATTTCTTGAATTTTAAAAGGAAATTTCAATGAAAGATAATTATAGCAAACTTTAGAGACTTGCTGAATCCATTTTATGGTTAGTATTAACTTCAACTAAATAGCAACAACAAAAAATACGGCCACGGCTGCTCTGACTCACTGAGGTTTACAAATGCACGGCGATGTTTGGGGACATAAAATGCTCTAAAGCACGTGAAGAAGTCATCAGAGCCATTTTGTGTTTGAAATGTTGTGAGATTAATAAGTTGTACACACACAAAAAAATTGCAACCAACTTTTTAAAACTCTGGCAGGGTGCAGTGGCTCACGCCTGTAATCCCAGCACTTTGGGAGGGCAAGGTGGGTGGATCACCTGAGGTCAGGAGTTCGAGACCAGCCTGGCCAACCTAGTGAAACCCTGTCTCTACTAAAAACACAAAAATTAGCTTGGCATGGTGGCGCATGCCTGTAATCCCAGCTACTCAGGAAGCTGAGGCAGGAGAATCACTGGAACCTGGGAGGCAGAGGTTGCAGCGAGCCAAGATTTCACCACTGCACTCCAGCCTGGGTGACAGAACGAGACTCTGTCTCAAAAAAAAAATAAACAAATAAAATAAAAATAAAAATAAAAAATAAAACTCCAGCAGATTTCTATATCAATAGATGTCTAATTCTTTCTCCATTTACTTTTCTGTTTAAAAAAAAAAACTAAAAAGAAATTTTTACTTTAAAATTATATAACAAAATAATAAATGCTGGAGGGCTCTAAATTATAATGCAAAGTTCATTATAAGATTCATATGCACTGACTGTACACTTTGTTCCCTGATGTGTAGAGTCTAACTGCCCCAGGTCTGGCTAAGTTGGCCAATACTGTATGGTATAAGCTACTCAAAAGTACAACTAATCTTTTCTTCCATCTTTGTTTCCAAAGAATATGTTTGTTATAAATATTTCAAAGAAGAACACGAAAGTACTAGTATTCATCCACAGTCAGCTGGAGTCTACTTCATCTTCACACACTTCCTCAGAAACTTAAGTAAATTTCTCCTAACATCTTTCAATATATGAATTCTTAAACTTTTTTTTGCATGAGATCATCTACTTGTTTTTCCTTTTATTTCTAAGATCAAATAAAAATTTGGCCTTACATTAGATCCTAAATGAAATACTTTTTTGAAATATTTTAAATAATTTTATCTCATAAACTAGTTTCTTGTCATCAATTACATTTTCATATGCTTTACCTTGAGTTCCATTCAATCTTCTTTTTGAAGCTGAGACTATTGAAACCTGGAGAAACTTTTGCTGAAAACCAGTAACTTACAAAGTAGAAAAGAAGCTGAAAGGTGAAAAAGCTGGTACAGGTAACACTGATGAGCAGTTTTGTGTTGATCTCCATATTTCTTCAACCTGTTAAGATAAATGACAGCTATAAATTGTTGTCTCATAATAAACCTAGAGTAATTTTTTAAAGAAATATGTCTTGTAATTTTAGTAATTTTTAAAATTTAGAACAAATGTAATATAAACTATAAGAATTTTTGACCTTTTGTATATTTCTTCACCTTTACCATCTATTTGTCATGTATCTTATGTCTGTTTTATCTTAAAGATCTCAATATTAGAGGTGTCATTTATAATTTTAACATCATGATATTCAAAATTATCTAAGTCTTAACATTAACAGAGAATTTCAAGTACTATAAGTAAAAACTATTCTTCTAATAATATTTCAATTAAATTTAGGACAAATCACTTGATTTCTTTATCCCTTAATTTCTCATCTATGATATGAAAGAGTTGGTTACATAATTTCTAAGAAACAATCAAGCCAAAAACCATAGAACTAACACTGCCTGTAATAACAAAACAAAAAATAATTCCATAATTAAAAAACTAATTTTGCAGCAGGACAAACAACATTTAAAACAAAATTAAAATCTTAAGAAGAACACAGTCTTAGCAAAGAGCCATTGCACTGTTGAGGCAAGACAATAGGGTCTGGAGGCAGGGAACCTAAGGCTGATTCATACTGACTTCCTAGAACTAAATCAAACAGAAAAGCCCAACTTTACACACCTAACTAACAAAATAACTGGAGGTTACTCACTTTGAAAACCCCTCCCTCACTTTTCTGAGTGGCAAATGGAAAACTGAAAGTACCTCTGATTGGTTGCTTTCCGCAACCAATCAGACATTTACATAGGAGTATAACTTTATAACTTAGTTTCAGCCTCTGACTGGTTGCTTTCCCCAACCAATCTGACTGACTGCCAGCCAAGTCTTCCTTTGCACAGAAGTGTAACTTCCCCTCCCCCCCGCCACGCCCCCAACCCCGCCTCCAGATGGAGTCTTGCTGTGTCCCCCAGGCTAGAGTGCAGTGGTGCGATAGATCTCAGCTCACTGCAACCTCCGCCTCCCGGGTTCAAGCAATTCTGCTGCCTCATCATCCCGAGTGGCTGGGATTACAGGCACGCACCACCACACTCGGCTAATTTTTGTATTTTTAGTAGAGACGGGGTTTCACCATGTTGGCCAGACTGGTCTTGAACTCCTGACCTCGTGATCTGCCCACCTCAGCCTCCTAAAGTGCTGGGATTACAGGCGTGAGGCATCACAACTGGCCTAGATTGTGGGCCACTACTTCATTTGCATGGGGTGTACAACAAGTGGCCAGTGGGAAACCTGTAGCAGGTATTTAAGCCCTAGAAAATTCTGTAACCGGGCTCTTGAGCCCCTATGGTAGGACCAACTTCCACCCTGTGGAGTGTACTTTCATTTTTAATAAATCGCTACTTTCGTTGCTTCATTCCTTCCTTGCTTTGTTTGTGCATTTTGTCTAATTCTTTGTTCAAAATGCCAAGAACCTGAACACCCTCCACCGCTAACACCGTCACTGCACAAATGAGAATTTAACTTTTAAAACATGCTGTTCAATCACACACATTCTTGGAGCAAAAGGCCTGCAGGGCTTTGTATCCCTTATTAAAAAAAAAAAAAAAAAAGATTTTTATAAAAGAGCTTCAGGTCTTAACTATCGAGTTAGCAGAAAGAATAGTACTATGCATATATGCACACTCAAAGTGTGTTTTCTATCTAATTGAGCTGAACTTTATTTGGCTCCTAAAAATCTCAGGAACATTCAGAGCAAAAAAAAAAAAAAGGCACTAAAGCATTTGCTCATATCCAGCAAATATAGCACTTCTATGGCTCCATCTTTGATAAAGCTGATTCTCAAATGAAAAAGAAATAAATCAATACACATTTCCAGCTGCCTAATGCAAAGAAATAAAGTCACCTACTGAAGTCAATTCACCAGAGAAAAGCCAAGTCATTGACTGCACTAGCAATAACCCCACTTCATTCCCTTCCGACCAGGATATCGTAATAAGAATCAATCTCCCACAGGGCCCCTTCCGTCAGAATTCATGTCTATAATGAATTCTTTCCTCATTCTTTGTGTGTATGTGTGTGTGTACTTGGTAAAAATATTGATATTACAATTCTTCTCTATGAGACTCCATTAACTTTACTGCTCTTTTACTTCTTTTTAATTCAACATATGTTTATTGGGTATTAAAATTTTAATTTGTGGTCTTTTAGCCTAGGTTTAATATTAACCAAACAATACATAAAAGTTTTGTACATAAATTAAGCATTACCATAATTTGCTAAGTGGGATGTAAGGAGAATAATGTTTTTCTAAGATTAAAGCAAATAGATATCTGGAGGCCAGATGGACACAAAATTGGAAAAAAAAATATAATCAGTAATCAGAAGAGAATGGAGAGTCTAATCTTAAATGTGAGGAGGTTTCCCCTGAAGACTTTCGTATGCTCTCTGCTGATCCTAGAGCAGAAGGTGGGCATGGGCTGCTCATTTAGTTTGTTAAAATTCAATGTATACAAAGCATTTATTTCATGAATGTTAAAAGGTGCCATAAAACATATCATACCTTATCCATTTTATGAATTTTTCATTTAACTAATGTATTTAAAAGCACTCAAAACAATTCACCGTTAAAAAATGTATCATCCCACCCTCGCCCAAAAATCGAGTTTTTAAGTCTTTGTTATACTGGATGAATATTATATTTTGAACAGAATTATTATCAGGTAAGACTTTGGGATATATGTTTAGAGTCTCCCTTTGGAAAAATGTTTCATTTAAAACTAAATAAAGAGCTCCATATATTCAAGCTGTGACTTCCATTAAAAGCTCAACAGATAGAAGCCAATTAAATTGCTCTACTCTCAGCTTTGCCTCTTAGTAAACAGCTGCTTGCTTAATCAGTCATGCCAAATCAAGAACTAATCTAGAGATCTTTACAAATTTCCCCAGAAAACCAAGGCTTCTGGTAGGAAGCAGCTACCCCTGTTCATTCACTTTAATGCATGAATCAGGCAAGAAAAATGGTAAAAAGTGATAAAACCAAAGGATGCTCATTACTAACATATATAAAGGGCCTGCAAGAGTTTGGTGATTATTAAGTACAGGAATATACAGTAAAACTGGAAAAGCAGACCTACTTCATATACCTCTACAGGTAGCTAGTAGCTGGCAGAAAGCTGGGATACTATTTGGCCT
Organism: Pan troglodytes; assembly: GCF_028858775.2. NCBI lineage: Eukaryota > Metazoa > Chordata > Mammalia > Primates > Hominidae > Pan > Pan troglodytes. The sequence continues at coordinate 136,035,015 of NC_072398.2, forward strand.
AGCGAAGAGCAGCTGAAACAGATAAGGGAAATACTTCTGTAGCAATTTACAAGAGCGTCTAGACATGAACTCTACATTATAATTAGTCCATCTTGATTCACAGGAATTGTGGACATCAAAGAAACTTTTCCAGAGACCTGTTGAATGAAATAATGTTTATACTTTTCATTCAAGGTGGTTTACATAAACTTTAATTGACATTGATTTCTTAGTAGGGAAAAACATGAAAAGGTCTGAAGTACAGTCATGCACTGCATAACGATGTTTCAGTCAATGACAGACCACATATACAATGGTGGTCTCATAAGATTACAATGGAGCTGAAAATTCCTATCACCTAGAGACGCTGTAGCCATCATAACACCGCAGCACAACACATTACTCATGTGTTTGGGGTGATGCTGGTGTAAATAAACCTACTGCACTGACAGTCATATAAAAGTCTAGCACATACAATTATGTGCAGTACATAATAGTTGACAATGATAATAAATGACTATGTTACTGGCTTAAGCATTTACTACACTATACTTTTTATCATGATTATACAGTGTATTCCTTCTATTTATTAAAAAACACACACACACACAATTAACTGTAAAACAGCCTCAGGAAAGTCCTTCAGGAGGCAGTCCAGAAGGAGGCATTGTTCTCATAGGAGATGACAGCTCCATGTGTGTTATTACCCCTGAAGACCTTCCAGTGGGACAAGATGTGGAGGACGACAATGATATTGATGGTTCTGACAGACCTAGGCTAATGTGTGTGTCTGAGTCTTCGTTTTTAACAAAAAAGTAATAAAATAATAATAACAATTGTAAAAATAGAAGAAAGCTTATAAAATAAGGATATAAAGAAAATCTTTTTCTACAGCCATACAATGGGTTTGTTTTCAGATAAGTGTTATTAAAAAGAATCAAAGGCTGGGTGCAGTGGCTCACGCCTGTAATCCCAGCACTTTGGCAGACCGAGGCTGGTGGATCACCTGAGGTCAAGTGTTCGAGACCAGCCTGGTCAACATGGTGAAACCCCATCTCTACTAAATATACAAAAAATTAGCTGGGCATGGTGGCACACGCCTGTAGTCTCAACAACTCAGGAGGCTGAGGCAGGAGAATCACTTGAACCTGGGAGACGGAGGCTGGAGTGAGCCAAGATCACGCCACTGCACTCCAGCCTAGGTGACAAGAGTGAAACTGTCTCAAAAAAAAAAAAAAAATCAAAGGTTTAAATCAAAAAGTTTATAAAATAAAAAAGAAACTAAGCTAAGGTTAATTTATTGAAAAAAGAAATTTTTAAAATCAATTTAGTGTTGCCTAAGTGTACAGTGTTTATAAAGCCTACAGTAGTGTTCAGTAATGTCCTAGCCCTCCACTTTCACTCACCACTCACTCACTGATTCACCTAGAGCAACTTCTAGTCCTGCAGGCTCCATTCACAGTAATTGCTCCACAGAGGTGGTGTAACATTTTTTATCTTTTTTTTTTTTTTTTTTTTGACACAGGTTCTCACTCTGTCATCCAGGCTGAAGTGCAGTGGCACAATCATAGCTCACTATAACCTCAAACTTCTAGGCTCAAGTGATCCTCCCGCCTCAGCCTCCCACATAGCCACCACACCCAGCTCATTTTTTTTTTTTTTTTTGTAGAGACTGGGTCTCACTATGTTGCCCAGGATGGTCTCAAAGTCCTGGCCTCAAGTGATCCTCCCACCTCAGCCTCCCAGACCACTGGGATTACAGGTATGAGCCACCTTGCCTAGTCCAATTTTTAATTTTTTTACTACATTTTTTAACTGTACCTTTTCTAGGTTTAGATACACAAATACTTGGCATTGTGTAGCATCTGTCTACACCATGTATTCAGTACAGTAAATACTATACAATGTAGTATTTAGATACACAAATACTTGGCATTGTGTAGCATCTGTCTACACAATGTATTCAGTACAGTACTGTACTGTATTCAGTACAGTAAATGCTGTACAGGTTTGTAGCCTAGGAGCAACAGGTTATGTCATATAGCCTAGGTGTGTGGTAGGCTATTCCATCTAGGTTTGTGTTAAGTGCACTCTATGATGTTCACACAATGATAAAATTGTGTTAAGGACACATTTCTTAGAATGTATCCCCATTGTTAAGCAATGCATGACTGTACATGTCTTAACTATCAGCTATGAGAGCCCTTCCCTTCCAGCAGGAGGACTCCCAGAGACAGGGCCCTGGGAAACAGCACTGCCAGGGCTAATTCAGTCTTCACATCAAAAAACAGTCCATCCATCTGTCTCTGGTCCACCATGAGCCAGGCACTGTGCTGGAATACAAAATAGGGAGACATGCTTATAGCCAGTAGGGATACAAAGAAATTGATCCTCACCACACAAAGTGGTAAGTGTAGGGTGCTAAGAGAATGCTCCCTGCTTTCCAAGGAATAAATACCCAGGAGAGGTAACACATAACAGTGAGGAGGTATCCAAAAGTAAACCAAGAGGACATCTTCTCTTCTATTAAAATCCCAATAAGATGCTTTTAGGCTGGAGCCCAAAAGACTCAGTTCTCAGTCGGGCTCATGCCTGTAATTCCAGCACTTTAGGAGGCCCAGGTAGGAGGACTGCTTCAGGCCAGGAGTTCAAGACCAGCCTGGACAACATTAACAAGACCCCGTCTCTACAAAAAATAGAAAAATTAGCTGGGTGTAGTAGCACATTCCTGTAGTCCCCACTACTCAGGAGGCAGAGATGGGAGGATCACTTGAGCCCAGGAGATGGAGGCTACAGTGAGTTATGATTGTGTACCAGGGCACTCAGGCCTGGGTGACCGTGCAAGACCCTGTTTCAGAAAAAAAGAGAAGGAAGAAAGGGAGGGAGGGAGGGAAAGAGAAAAGAAGAGGAGGAGGAAAGAAGGACAGAGAGGAAGAAGGAAGAGGGGATGAGGGGAAGAAGGGGCAATTTTAAAGGAAATTGACTTTAGAAAAAACAGACTCAGTTCTAGTAGGTGAGGTTAGGATTACCAGCCCCTCCCCACCAAAACACGATCACTCACTCATTTCCCCCATTTGTGATTCCTTTGCAAATACAGGGATTCCTTAGAGAATATATCAAATACCAGTGCCACTTCCATGCACATACATAACCCCTCTCCTTCATTTTCTGATATAATCCCTCAGTGAGAACCACTGCTGGAGTGTTTTGCAGTAAAAATCCCTAAAAAGAAGGGGATGGGTCTGTGTGTTTGTCTTTAAGGGCAGCAAAGAAGGGGGAAGCTGGGAAGAATGCCCCAATTATGCTTAGCATTCCTTTTCCCATCCCTGGCAAGCTCCCTTTCCTATTTCCCACATTGATTCCAAATATTCACCGCTCTCAAATCTCTAGTTCTCCCTCTTAAAATAGATGAGGTTTCTTCCCATTTGACCAAGAAAATGAAGGCGATCAGGCATAAACACCTTTAACTTGGCAATGTTTACTACCTCTCCCCAACCCCCACTACCTGAACCTCTTCTCTGCATACTATAGGTTCTGCCTGGCTAGGCGCCCTGCACCTTCAACACAGCTTATACTGTGTGCAACTAGATTTCACCACCCACCATGTACCAGCCCTGAATGGTCAGCCACCCTCTGGATGGGCTCCATTTGTGCATCCGGAGGCCCCGCAGGTTCTACTTCACCCAAGTTGAACTTAACCCCAACCAGCCCTTCTCTGTGGTGCCATACCTCAATGAATGACATGGACATCCACAACACTGCCCCATCTTCCAACCTGGAACAGCTCAGTCATCCTTGATTCCTTCCTATACCTTACCTCCACAAATAACTGACCAACAAATCCTGGTAGATTGGAGAATACCAAATGAAGGATACCTTGATTCCAGCAAAGTTCTGAAAGTTTCTCATGATAGCCTTATGAAAAATACCAAAAAAAGTGGCTAGATCAACAAAGTTAGTGAGCCCAAGAGCTAGCTGAAAACTAGAAGCAGCATGTAAATTAATGATCCAAAGTAGAATTGAGAAATATCTCCTGATATTTTATACTATTTTCTCTTTTTTGGTCCTGTTTCAGCAAATATTTTTTGTAAATATTTGTATGTTTACTTAAGCTGCATACAACACAGAGGTGGGAAAGACAGCTAATACATTAAGTTAACAGAATCAGGTTTTGAAATTATCTTGATTAGCTGAAATAATGAATCCCAATCATAAAGGCAAAATATAATAAAATTTTTAAAGGCAATACCAAAGTATAGGACTTGGCATAATAGCCATACACACAAGACCTTAGCATTGTAAGTGACACAAATCAATGAAAGACAACAGTATAACAATGATACTAAACACACACACACAAAACAAATTTCAGGCTCATTTATACTCAGAAAGAGTGGAAGTGCATTTTTTGATCAAGCATCAGTCCCATATACTCCCAATTAATTACATAGCAAAGTACCTTTAGAGTGGTGTAAAGATGGTAATCTTATCATGTCATAAAGAGCTAAGAGGCTGAGTAATGTTAGCTTGGGAACAAGATTTCTTAAAAAAAAAAAAAAAAAAAACTTGAAAACTTGAGAGCAGGCGGGGCTCAGTGGGTCATGCCTGTAATCCCAGCACTTTGGGAGATCAAGGCCAGCAGATCACCTGAGCCCAAGAGTTCAAGACCAGCCTTTTGCAACATGGTGAAACCCCATCTCTACAAACAAAATACAAAAATTAACCAGGTATGGTGGTGCACACCTGTAATCCCAGCTACCAGGAGGCTGAGGTGGGAGAATCACTTGAGCCCAGGAGGCGGAGATCACATTACTGCATTCCAGCCTGGGTGACAGAATGAGACCCTGTCTCAAAAACAAAACAAAATGAACTTGAGAGCATTCCTTGAATATTTAAAGAAGCGTTGTGGCTGGGCATGGTAGCTCACACCTGTAATCTCAGCACTTTCAGAGGCCAAGGCGGGTGGATCACTTGAGGTCAGGAGTTCAAGACCAACCTAGCCAACATGGTGAAATCCCATCTCTACTAAAAATACAAAAATTAGCCGGGCGTGGTGGTATGCGGCTGTTGTCCCAGCTACTTGGGGGGGCTAAGGCACAAGAATCACCTGAACCTGAAAGACAGAGGTTGCAATAAGCCGAGATCATGTCACTGCACTCCAGCCTGGCGACAGAGGAAGACTCTGTCTCAAAAAAAAAAAAAAAAAAAAAAAAAAAAGTTTACAAAAAAATGAGACCAGGAACTTATTCTGCATTACTCAAAATGACACAAGTGGGCAGTTTAACTTAACCACCCTCTAGCCCTTTAGAAGTGTCCAAGTGTCTATCATGGAAGTGGTAAAAGAAGAGCTGGGAGGGTTGTCTGCAGAAGGCAGGGGCCCTAGTCTAACTTTCAGAGGACTCTGCAAACAAGATTTGGAGTCTAAAATTGAACTTAATTTTGGTATTCAGAAAGACAATTCCTATTACATTAACTTCTCAACAGTCTATCAGATATGTTAAAAATAATAATTTCACAGGGAAGGAAATGTTAAGTAGATACACCATCATGGGAAGTACACAGGAACAAAGTCTTGATTTTGAGTCTCAGTTCTACCATTTGCTAGCTGTGTAGCCTTAGAAAAATTACTAAACTTGCCTTAACAGAACCTCAGTTTCCTCATCTGTAAGACAGAAATATCAACAGTACTAGCCTGGCATGGTTGTAATAGGAAATAAATGATATAATGTTTCTTGGGCACTTAGAACAGTACTCAGCATATGGTGTGTGCCTAGTCTCTGCTTCTACCATCATCTACCTCCAGCAGCACACAGGACATACAATAACTCATGCCTGTTTTCATCAGGCAACACTTAAAATGTAGGCAGTGCCCACCGCAGAGATCTATCCTCTACCACTTGAGTACCGCTATTTTGCTTCCAAGTTCCTTCCCAGCCCATCACCCTCTCCACCTCCCACAACCTTCCTCTAGGTCCCTTGGAACTGCTGCTCTACACCCAGAAAGTAGTGTCATATCCTTGGCCTCTCCTCTGAGCATGCTGAAGACACCCCTCTTCTCCTGCAACCCTCTCAAGTAGCAGCTGCCCAGCCTCTCACACTCTGGAGTCAGGAGATGGCCTTGGCACCTCTGCCCCTTCAGGCCTTATTTCTCCATTCCCCTGCCCACTGCAAACACCCATATCCTTTTTAGGGTCCTGCCATTCAGTTACACCACCCTCCTCCTTTCCTCACTGTTATATTCTAATCGCCCAATCACTTTTGCTTACTCAAAGACATTAGCCCTGGCTCACTGATGTCGTCAAGCCCTGCCATATTCCTGCCCATTTGTTGGCTCCGCATCTCCTAGACGACTCAGTCCATTATCTTCACCTGGAATGGCATGTCTTCCATGCCACCTTACCCACCCATGAACCTTTATTGTCCCCTATGCATCGTTTTCTGCCTCGAAAATAACACTTCAAGTATTCCCTTTGTTGACCAGGGCCTTCTTTCCTTCAAGCTGTGCAGTATTACAACATTATCAGTCCACTGACCTCTCAGCTTTTTCCCAACCCATTAGCCCTATTCTGCTTGTACATCCCTCTTTAATCAGCTTACATCCCAAAGTCCATCATTTCCACAGCACTCTAACACCCAAATTCCCTTTCCATTGCCAAGAGTTGACAAAATCCTAATCCTGGATATGCCCAACTATTTACTCAGCAGTGAGTCCAGAACAATCAGAGCTCTGTTGCAGAAAGCCACACATGAGAAGGTTGAAGCCAGTGTGTGAGAATTACAGAGGGATCAGACAGCCCTCAACGCTGCCCTCCACTCCAACCATTTGCCACTCCAACCATTTGCCACTCCAACCAACCCTCTCAGAGTCCACAATAAAATTCCCAAATTGTCCCTATTCTTTTCAAAACACCATCCATCTACCCCATTCTCAGCAGATGACCCCCATCCTACTTCACAAAAAAGTAGAAGCCAACATATGAAAACATTCAATATCCCACACTACCGACTATACAAACTACCTCCATCTGTAACTATCTGTCTTCCCACCTAAGGTCAACCTCTCTAACTTGTTCACTTTAGATCCATCCTTTCTGGCCTTCTTGGGAATCTTTTGCTCCACATTATCCTTTACTCTCTCCCTCTCAAATGGCTCTTTCTATTGGCTTTTTTTTTTTTTAATTATACTTTAAGTTTTAGGGTACATGTGCACAACGTGCAGGTTTGTTACATATGTATACATGTGCCATGTTGGTGTGCTGCACCCATTAACTCATCATTTAACATTAGGTATATCTGCTAATGCTATCCCTCCCCCGTCCCCCCACCCCACAACACATGGACACAGGAACGGGAACATCACACACCAGGGTCTATTGGCTCTTAAACAGGCTCAAGTTCTTAGCAAAAACAAAAATCAACAGATTTACAACCTCTTCTTCAATCCTCTTTTTCCATAAAGTTTCTCTCTCTTGCTTGAATTTTTACACTTGCGCTCTCTCTCTCTCTCTCCACTCCTTTACAGACAAAGTTCTAGAAATATTTGCCTGTATTCTGTCATCATTTCTCATCTGACACTTCACCACACTCCACTGTTGTCCCCATCCACATCACTCTCCTGGAACAGCTGTTGCTAAGGTTAACAATGACTTGCACCATACATTCAGATCTGACAGCCAGAAACCCAGGAGTCACCCTTGATAACCTGCTTTCTGCACCTTCCAACTCTGCCACTGTATTCAATCTACCACCAAGTCCAATGGATTATACTTCTTAAATAACTATCAAAAAGATGCATTTTCTTCTCAAGCTACTATCATCACATTTCTGGACTGTCTCCAAACTGGTCTCCTTAGAGTGAAGAACAAACTGGAGGGCTCCAGGAGAATCTTTTCTAAAAGCCATCTCTGATCATGTCACTTCCTTACCCACCCTCATCTTAAAACCTTCATTTGTTTCTCAATGCTCTTACGAGGACTCCATCTTCTCCAGCCTCAGTTGGCACCTGCCCTCACTTACTGCATTCCAGCTAACATGGCCTTCTTTCTCTTCCTTAAAGATGCCATGTTCCCTTCTTCCACAAGGCCTGTGCACATCCTATTCCCTAACTCCCTTCCATACCCCTCCACTCCCAAGTTCACATCCATGCTTCTTCAGCTGTCTTCTCTGAGCTCTGTCAACAGGTTAATTCCCCCATTACCTGCCCTCATGCTGCATGTCCCTCTCCTTTACAGCTGCAACTTAAACAGACATTTCCTTCTCACAGTGGAATGTATGCCCCATAAGGGTGGGAAATACGGCATTTTTCCCCTCACCATTAAATCTCCATGCACAACACAATGTCTTCCATGTAATTTATGCTCAATAAATATGTTAAATAAAACAGTTATAATAACAGACATACTCTTACATGTGCTTTCCATTCTGCTAGTGTTATAGATTCCTTGTTTTACCAGGGTAATCACAATACTAGAAAAGAAATTTTCTGAACTGACAACCATAGTATTACAGCATGAAAGTATACTGACTTCAAAAGTATTCTCACCTCCAAATATGTCCAACAGCAAAAAGTACCATTATAAATGAAGTATATTTATCTACTGTAAACTCCTTTTAACATGATATACATTCAAAAGTTTCATGTATAACCTGTAATTGTACTTTAACATTCTTATCAACTGCAGAAGTACTGATTTGTTGACTTATTTACCACCACCAGTAGTCCTAACACTCTAGGATGTAAAAGTCTCTATCTGCAAACTCTAAGTCTTTTGTAAATAAGCACATCACTGCAGAAGATGAGCTGTTTACCAAGCCAAAGAAACAAATAAAAAACCCTGGCCAAAAAAGGCATACCATCCTACACCCATTCTGAGTTTTGTTTGCATTTTCATATAGGTGGTACACTGTAATTATCTATCTCAACATTGACAAAATGTCAAAAAATGACCAAAGACATTGAAATCTTAGTAAAGAATAACTGTTGGGCCAGGCACTGTGGCTCACGCCTGTAATCTCAGCACTTTGGGAGGCCGAGGCCGGTGGATCACAACATCAGGAGTTTGAAACCAGCCTGGCCAATATGGTAAAACCCCGTCTCTACCAAAAATACAAAAAATTAGCTGGGTATGGAGGCACGTGCCTGTAGTCCCAGCTGCTCGGAAGGCTGAGACAGGAGAATCGCTTGAACCTGGGAGGCGGAGGCTGCAGTGAGCCGAGATCGCACCACTGAACTCCAGCCTGGCAACAGAGCAAGATTCTGTCTCAAAAAAAAATAAATTAAATTAAATAAAGAAAAAGAATGTCAACTACTCATTTTCGACTTTTCCATCATGTAAAAATTGTTAAGCATCTAAAAGAATGTATATAAAGCTCTCAGCTAACTGCAGTTATAGTTTTTGCTTTTTGTTGTTTTAATTGTATGTGAAGAGACATATAGGGAAAAAGACTTAGGAGGATAATATGAAGAAAATGTTCCACCTCTTTTTCTTTTCTGAGCATCAAGTTAAAGAACCATTATCGTGAGTGTAAAAGTCTACAGGAAGCCAGCTGCATAAAAGTCAACCCAATTTCTATAAATCCTCTAATATTCATGGTACTGCTTTTTAAATTGAACCAAATGGGAGGAAAAGAAGACCAAGCTAGGAAAGGTGAAGAAGCCCTATGTTCATATAATTAAGTTACACTCCCTTTCTTGAGACAGAATCTCACTCTGTTGCCCAGGCTGGAGTGCAATGGCACGATCTCGGTTCACTGCAACCTCTGCCTCCCAGGTTCAAGCTATTCTCGTGTCTCAGCCTCCTGAGTAGCTGGGATTACAGGCGCCCACCACCACACCCAGCTAATTTTTGTATTTTTAGTAGAGGCAGGGTTTCAACATGTTGGTCAGGTTGGTCTCGAACTCTTGACCTCAGATGACCCACTGGCCTTGGCCTCCCAAAGTGCTGGAATTACAGGCGTGAGCCACCGCGCCTGGCCTGTTACACTCCTTTCAAAGATAAATGATATTACTTAAGGTTTAACAAGGAATTGCTCATGGCTATAGAAAAGATTTCTCTATGGTTCCTCCCTGTCGACTAAAATACTGAACTTTGAAAAAGGGTATCCTTTATATTTTTATTCTCTATTTCCTATTTCTTCAGCCCTTACTCCTCCAAGAGTACATAACAGAGTTCAAGTTACAGAGAAACTGATCGATTCTGCCTGCTACAGACCCTGGCAACTGACACCTCCTTGAAACAATCTTTTTGGATTACAGATTGTTTTGATTATAACAAAGAACAAAATATTTAAGCTTAACTTTTCACACATTTCTAACAGACCTTTATTTTTCTCATAATGGTATATAATAATTACAACCACAGACATTAGATTAGGAAGGAGGCTAACCCCTGTTCTCTAAACTAAGCTCTGTGTCATCCACTCTCAGCAAAAAAGTATCCATACTCAAAGGCTGGGGGTGGCCCCACCTTGCTACCAAAGCTCAAAAAACCGATCTGACAGTTGAGTCACAACTCTGCTACACATTTCTTTAATCTAAGACTTTTCTTTACCTGTCATAATCCTATCTTTCCTTGTACATCCTATACTAAATGCCTTCCAGGAATCTTTCTCTGATCCAATTAAGTGCCTTTAAAATGTTCATATCCCAGGCTCCCCTGCCACCCCCACCACACACACACATACAATTCTGCTTATTCCTACAAGTAGAGAAGACTTTGTAGTCTTTCTATAGTTTGTTTTGCGGGAGCAAAAGAGTTCTGTTGATATAGATTTTTCAAACAACCCAGAGTCCCTACACCAAGATATTCTGACACAGCAAGGGTAGGAGGCTATCCCACCTCTTTAACCCCTCCCTGAAAATTCCTGCTGTTCCAAGAAATCATTTCTCCTACTGGTATCCACAACACCTAACTAGTTCTCCCTTCCATTATAGGTACAGTAATTTTAACTGGATTTTAACAAAACTTTTATTCCTATTTTCTTAGCTTACCTTTACATGTTCTAGCTTTTAATTTAAAAATAAATTAAATCTGATATAATTCATCCATTTTACATCAACTTTTTATCTTTTGTCTCATTTTAAATTTTTTATTTCATTTACATTTATTCCTTTACTTGGGGTTTGTTTTTATAATGCTTAACAAGCAGAATGAAGCCAAAAAGAAAAAGGCCTTCTCCATCTCTCCCTTCAGCTCCTCTGCTTCTCAACTCCAAACTTATTGAAGAATTCTACCCTTAGGAAATTCAGGTCATTTTCTAGGCCTTATGCCTCAGAGTACACATGTGATTTACGTGACAAATGTTGCTCCCTAGCATCTCACTCCACCGAAAACTTTTTTCGGTGTTACTCTTTCGCCCAGGCTAGAAAGTGGCACCATCTCGGCTCACTACAACCTCCATTTCCCAGGTTCAAGCAATTCTCTTGCCTCAGCCTCCCTAGTATCTGGGACTACAGACTCACTTAAAACTTTTATAAAGAAATCTTTGTTTTTCAACCTATGAGTTACAATCACAGCCACTGGATTTTGGATAAATCAGAATGCCTTCAGCCAGGAGACAATAGTAATTGGGAGGTCAAATTAATATAGTAGCTGGCACAAATAAAAAGTAATGGTTTTGAAGCTTATACAACTTGAGAGCCCACCTTCAAGGAAATCAACATTTCAAACAAAACACTGGACTCCAGCCTTGGAAGAAGTCTATGCTAGGAAGAGTCCCTGAAGCTGAAGCAGAGACCAGGTGGCTCTCTACTGTCTGGGGAAACTCTTGGGAAAAAAGAGAGAGGTTCTACAGACTGCCTTTTCCACCTGGCATCTAATGTACTTATTTCCATATCACTGCTCTTCCCTTCCTGGAGGGATCACAAAAGGAGCTCTTGGCTTGGAACATCTCTTGGCTTTTTGCCAACTCTGTGAACTCAAGGAAAACCTGGACAAAGCATGATTTTCCCCAAATATATTTTGTTCTTTTTTTAAAGGGATCACTCAGTCACCGCCAAGCTACCTAGGAAGTCAGAACCTATGGAGTCAGGGAAGTTCTTCTCACCTCCAAATCATGGATCTCATTACCCCTGGAAAGTCCTTAGGATAAGGGAAGTGGCTAAGGTAGGGCTTTGCCTGCTGCCTTCTTTTTTTCTTCTTGTGGCTGTTCCCCACAGGAAAGGAAGTGGTATTAAATGAGTTAGAGGGGCTGAAGAACAAGTTAGCATATGTCTCCCACTTGTTGGGTTCTTAAGATGAATTCCGCTCAGCTAGAGAGATACCTAGAATCAAAGCCTAGTTCCAATACTTATCAAGTAGCCTTAGGCAAGAACAACACAACCTCTGTGACCTGCAGGTTCTTTAAAATGGGGATGAGAATGTCTAATGGCAAGATAGTTATGTGGCTTAAGTGAGATAATCTGTTAAATGCACCAAGCACAGTTCCTAGTACATGTAGTCACCTGTGGTAAACCATTTAGTGGCCATAAATTCTTTGCAACAATGACACTGCCACTCCAGTCCCCCAATCCCGAGGTGGAGTCTATGTCTCTGCCCTGTGAACCTGGGCTGGCCTTGCCAACTGCTGACAAAGAGAATACAACAGAAGAGAGGCTTTGAGGGTTCTAGAGCCTAGGTAGGACTTAAAAAACACTATCTTGGAAAATTGCCCTGAGACCATCATGTCAGGAGCCTGTCTAGTCTACCAGAGGATGGTAGATAGAGGCCACAATGAGAAAACTGAGGTTGCCCAGCTGACAGCCAACGCTCAGTATCAACTACCAGCCATGCTGGCAAGCCATCTTGGATCCTTCAGCCCAGCTAACCCTTTAGCTGAAGGCACCCACTTGAGTGAACCTGTAACCAACACAGTAACTACCTAGCCAACCCACAGAATCACAGGAAATAATAAATCACTGTTTCAAGCTACTAGGGTCTATGGATGGTTTATTTGGCAACAGATTAAAAGACGACTCAATAAAGAATAGTTCTTGATATTACCAGCCTTTTTTTTTTTTTTCTCCTGAGACAGAGTCTCGTTCTGTCACCTAGGCTGGAGTGCAGTGGAGCGACCTCGGCTCACTGCAACCTCTGCCTCCTAAGTTCAAGCAACTCTGCTGCCTCAGCCTCCCAAGCAGCTGGAACTACAGGCACACACCACCATGCCTGGCTAATTTTTGTATTTTTTGGTGGAGATGGGGTTTTGTCATGTTGGCCAGGCTGGTCTTAAACTCCTGACCTCAAGTGATCCACCCACCTCGGCCTCCCAAAGTGCTGGGATTAGAGGCATGAGCCACTGCGCTTGGCCTCTTTTAATAGTGATGGCATCTCGCTATGTTGTCCAGGCTGGTCTCAAACTACTGAACACAAGTGATCCTCCTGCCTTGGACTCCCAAAGTGCTAGGATTAGAGGCATGAGCCACTGCACCTGGCCTCTTTTCCTTTTTTTTTTTTTTTTTAATAGAGATGGGGTCTCATTATGTTGTCCAGGCTTGTCTCAAACTACTGAACTCAAGTGACCCTCCTGCGTCAGCCTCCCAAAGTGCTGGGATTGCAGGTCTGAGCCACTATGGCCGGAATACCAGCCCTTTCTTAAGCAAGAAATGTTACACCTATTTAATATTTCTCCAGTCATGCCAAATCATACAGGAATATTATATTCTATATTTGAAGGAATGTGATCATTTCCCTCTTGATTTAACCCTTGGCCTAAGGGCCCTGCAGCTTGTTTATACCTATGATCTGACCGGATAATTTGGTGGCCAAAATGAGAAGACAGCCAAGGAGTTTCTAAATTCTCTAGGTGGCCTTTTGTTACCTAAGGTCCACTCTACCCGAGGGCTAGTGTGAAGGTAGTGAGTTGTCTCCATTGATTGTTCACAGTTACAAATGGAACTCCTTGATCTACTCTTTCTCTCCTCCTCTTGACTAGTCTTAAAAGATAAAAATTCTACTCGAGCTACTTTGACAGTGGTTTCCTTTCTAAGCTCTTCCCATAAGATTGCCATTGCCTAAAACTGGTCCCAACTGCACTGTTTCCCAATAAACATGATACTTATCTACCTGATTCAGGTTTGATACTGCCAGATAGTCAAAAAATCTAGATATGGTGACATGTTTCCTTGAACTACTTCACAGCTTAGTAAGGTGATGTGCAAAACGAATCAGATGTGCCTTCATCACATCACAAACTTCAGGTAGCCTCAACCTCATGTTTAAATTCAGGTGTAGTAAGTCACATTAAAAAAACCTAAGCTTGGCCCACAGACTTGATAATGAAGAACTGTTTTAGGGCAACGTTCCCAAGGCAAGAATTTGGTGAATGTGGTCATGGAAGTTCAGATCCAGATAACTCATGGGAAGTGAATTCTTCCTGGCTTTATGAAACAGGGTCAAGCTGACCCACCTGGTAGACCTCTAAGCCCTGATGACATTCTCACACTGTATAACCTATTAAAAAGTTTAATCTTGAAGATGCTATCAAGACTTCTTAGCATGGTGGCTCTAATCCTTTCTAACTTATGGGATTGATTAAGTACCATCCTTGTTGTGTGGACCAAGTACAGGGTGGTGGTGTCTGTTGTTTTGTTTTTTTAGAAAAATATTTTGCCCAGCCAGTGCTATAGTTCTATTAAGTTAATGCCATCTAAAACTTCCTCATTTCTGATTTCAAAAGTTACAGGCTTAGTATTCTGTAGGTTTTACTCATAGCAATTCCGCTGAAATTGTATATTCTATACTACTTTGTGGAAAAATTATCCAGAAACAAGATCACATTGCTATTTTTCATTGCTCATGTGTCCCTTTAGGTCCTCTTAAAGCTATTTCTGGATTAAACCCATGAACCTACACCTCACCCTACTGACCTTTCACTGAGCAGTGCCATGGCATGATACCCCTGGCTAGCACTGGGCAACATGATATGAGGTGGCATCATAAGGCAAAGTCACTAGGTTTTACTGTAAGATACTGGGAAGGTTGTTCAGGATGTGGCCATTGCAAATATAGTGTTTTCTTAATGAAAACCCAAAGGAGAAAATTTTTCTCGCCTTCTGGAATCAGGAATAGGTGTGCTTCTCTGATTTGGTTTCTCTTCTGGACACCCTGAAGCTTGTTATAGATCATTTGCCTCTTCTCTTTGCTGCTGGAAAGCTTATAGCCAGAACTTTTAGTAAGGAAAGAACAGGACTTCGAAATACACTAACCAGCCTCACTTATACTTCCATCTTCTTTTCCTTCTTTAAACTAAATATACTTTATCTTGTCATATCATATGTATCTTTGTAAAAAATCCCAAATCCTGTTTGAAACAAAGGGGAATATAAATAAAACTAAAGATACTATAGTCAATGTGCATGCCTAATCCCCCTATCAGAGAGTGACCTCTTGTAGGTAAGGAGGATGCATTGCCCCACCTTGAAATCCCCATAACATCTAACGCTGCGCTTTCACTGCTGAGTGAATATTTGGGGAATTAAATAGCAGAATATGTAAATGTTGATAACACTGTGTTACCCGAATTATAAAATAAGCAGTATGCCAATGAATTGGTCTTTTACTCTCAAAAATTCACATAAGTTTGAAAAGATATACAGTATTTATAAGAGTGTTTATCAAAACATTATTAGAAGTTCAAGGTCCACCAATAGAAATATGGTTATATGTATACTATCACATGTTATTGACATTTAAATGAAAAAGGTGATAAAAGAAGCAAGCTGCAAAATAATAAATTTTTCAAAACTAAATAACTCTGGGCACATTTTGCCATTTGTAGAGAAGACGTCTGGAGGGCCTTACCCCCAAAACTGATAACTAGGTGTGTTTAGAAGTGAAACTAGCCAGGGTGGGAGCTGGAAGAGGAAGCAGAGGTGAATTTTCATTCTCTTAAATATTGCTTGTTTATAATTTTTTTGTAATGAGCTAGTTTTACTTTTGCAATTTAAAAAAACACTAAACATTTAGAGGCCTGTGACTATAAAGTGTTCTCAAATCTTCAAAATGCTAAATATGTCTTAAAGGCTTGGTTCTTTCTTCTGGCTCCAGGTGATCAAGCCTTCCTCTTGGCCTCACCCTTTCATCCTTATGTTGCCCTGGATTTCTCCACTTTTCCATAGGGCATGTAAGAAATTGATCTGTTTGGGAGCACTCACACAGGTTTAAAAAATATTAAAAGGGAAGGAAACCTCATTCTAAACAAAGCTGTAGTCTTTATAAGTCCTTACATGTAACAAACTATAAAGCATTTAATTAAATTCCTGTCTCAATATTTTTACATGTAATGGAGCAAAACATGTTAATTGAGCAAGACTAGTTTTAAGAATCATGTCCCGGGTTAGGCGCAGTGGCTCAGGGCTGTAATCCCAGCACTTTGGGATACCAAGGCAGGAGACTCACTTAAGCCCAGGAGTTCAAGACCAGCCTGGGGCAACACAGTGAGACCCTATTTCTCTTTTAAAAAAAAAAAAAAATCATGTCCATAAAGTAACACTTTATAAAAAGAACTTGTACATTTTTCAAACTTTTTCATCAAATGAAAATTCCTTCTTCCTCCCATTCCACTAAATACAGATATAGAGAGAAGTTTAATTTTTCAAAGATTTTTTCAGCCTATTTGGAGAAAACTAATTAAAATTAATTTGACCAAGAAAGTTTCTCCAGGTCCCCAAAATTTTAAAGTTAAATTAATAAATGCATAAACTCATCAATGTGCCGTTTTTCCTATGGTTTGCCATGGCAGAATTCAATGAATAGTAACATGTCACAAGCCAGGACCCAGAATTGAGCTCCATGGAGTCAGGTGGACACCACAAGGCAGTTGGTGGGGGATCGGGGGAGAGTTGTCAGAGATAACAGAGAAACCACAGTTGAAAGCATTAGATAAATACCAGACAGCTGAGGAAGGGTGAAGTCAAACACTGAAAACATCAACTAAGGTAAGAAAATCTGATAAGGCAGGGTCAGGTCAAGGGGAGGCTCCAACTAGGTCGGAATATCAATGATAAAAGCAAGCAGTCACTAAGCAACGTGCTGGGGTGAACTCTGATACCCGTGTACTTTTGTTTTGTTGTGTTTGTTTTGTTTTAGACAGAGTCCCACTCTATTGCCCAGGCTGGAGTGCAGTGGCACAATCTCGGCTCACTACAACCTCTGCCCCCAGGTTCAAGCGATTCTCTGGCCTCAGCCTCCCGAATAGCTGGGACTACAGGCACATGCCACCATGTGTGGCTAATTTTTGTATTTTTTTTCAGTAGAGACAGCGTTTCACCATGTGGGTGGGCCAGGCTGGTCGCAAACTCTTCACCTCAGGTGATCTGCCCACCTCCACGCTGGGATTATAGGCGTGAGCCACCACGCCAGCCACCTGTGTACTTTTCCTCCAGGCTTTTCTTGCTGCTAGGAGTGTTCGGTGTTGTAACCAGACGTTGATAGTCATGAAAAGGAAATCAAAAGCCTACAGATTAACTACAGATTAAGACTCTGCCCTTGATTAACTCCGGGGCAAATACTGGAATTAACTCAGAATTGCTGGTTGCCTCATCAGTTTCTCCAAGAAGCTGTTTAGATGACCCCCAAAGGCTACAAACAATGATTGGAATTTGATCACAGATCTATACTTCTAAGGAAGTCCTGACAGCCTAGCCCTTTTATAAAATGTAATAAGAATACTTTTCAGGCTGAGCACGGAGGCTCACGCCTGTAATCCCAACACTTTGGGAGGCTGAGTTGGGCGGATCACTTGAGGCCAGGAGTTGAGACCAGCCTGGCCAACACGGTGAAACTCCGTCTCTACCAAAAATACAAAAATTAGCCCGGGGTGGTGGCGGGTGCCTGTAATCCCAGCTACTTGGGAGGCTGAGGCAGGAGAATCACTTGAAGCCGGGAGGCGGGAGTTGCAGTGAGCCAAGACTGTGCCACTACACGCCAGCCTGGGTGACAAAGCGAGACCCTGTCTCAAAAAGAAAAAAAGAATACTTTTCAAATTCTCTGTGAGGCAAGCAGCCAACGAGTTTGATCAGCAAATGGGGTTTCAAAACACATTCCATCCGCTGCTTCTGCTCCAACTTCTCAAAACTGTGAGGGGAGGTGTGAGCCTCCTACTCACCCTCCCCCTGCACTACTAGCCCCTCTGCTCCCTATCCGGCCATGAAAGTGGACATGACCTGAATTCATCAGCCAATTTGTTCTAGGTCCTTTTGTCTCCTCATTAAGCGTACAGACGAAAATCTTACTGCTCTAAAGAAATCTGCTTACATATCCAAGTTCACTCCTTGCACGTTTCCTTTTCCTTAAAGCCAATCATTTTGCTTTGAAGTGAGTAGAACTGGTTGAAAGTCCCCTCTTCTGCATCTGTCCCATCATTTCATCTATGTGAGTTCTGCACCTGTCAGACACAAGATGAGTCTCTACACTCCCTTCTCTCCCACCGACAGGGGTCCAGGTAGTGCTCAATCAATTCTATGCTCCCCACACCTCCTCCAGTATCTCCAATCCCCCTCCGCCCAGCCTGCTCCACTGCAGCCTGTTTTTCTACCCATTGGACAAATGGTTTCCAAATAGTGGACTGTGATCCACTAACACGTTATGAGTTTTTAAGAACACAGACTAGAAACAGAAATACAATAGAAATAGAAACTAGTTTCACATACACATATACTTGCTATGCCCTGGGTCTCAGTGTAAAAATGCATTTTGTACTGTTGTAGTCTGAAAATGTTTGAAACACTGCTTTAGACAAGCCTTTGTCCACCTAGTCAAACTCCACGCATGATATTGGTCCCGCTGTCTGGGACTCCCTTCCTCCAGTGCTGGCTCAAGCTCTGAACAGCCTTCCACGTGTCTTCCTCGTTGGCTGTTTTCAAAAGCTTTGGCCTTTTACACCAGTTCAGAAGCTCCTTCTTATATATCCACAGGATTGCCTTCTCCATGAACAGACCAATGTTCTGAACAAAGAAACACCTTTTGCTATTCCTGCCTTATCCTGCCTGATCAGGTCTGGGATCTGCTTGCAGCACATCCAACTGTCTCACCAGGAATAACAAGCCTCAGAGCAGTAGGCCTCCATTTCTTTGTGTGCAACCTTTCATCCTCAACAAGAAAAAATACCACCAAAGTCACTCTGGAAATACCTAGACTTTCTTACAAAATTAGCCTTACTTTCCTGATGTAATGTGTTCTCTGGTGTAATCCATCCAGCGCCTGATACCAATGCCAGGTGAATACAGCTCATTCCTAATGTTCAGTTAAAGTCTGTTTCCCATCCTTGAGAACAGATGGTGACTCCACCTCCATACTGCTATCTTCTTCTTCTCTCAAGGCAAATGGAAGAAGAAAAAGCACAACAAGGTGACTGCACTAGTTTGGTGGTATCCTTTCCTCTCTCAAGGACGAGGGCACAAGTTGTCCAGCACAACTCCACCCCCAGTCTGGCCCTCCTTTGTCCAAATGCCCATAATTCTCACCCAGACAATTAATTCATTATCTTCCTTAACAGAAAAGCTAGCTTTTCATATCTTAGTGTAGACTGTTCAGTTTACTCTTCTCAGCCAAACTGAGTATCCCAGTTTGAGATATTGAAGCCTAAACAAATCCTTAATCTGTAGGATGTGGGACTAATTTGGAAAGAAGGGTGGGGAGAGACACTGAGGTCTAAAGAGTTTCTTACAAACTAAACTGCCCATTTTCCTCTAATACATGCAAGACCAGCTTTGAGAGAGGAACATGAACGCTGGGCCTCCTTTAGAGCACCGAAGAGGAGAGTAAACAGGTCTGAAAAGTGTTAAGACAGCTGTGCTTGACTCTGAGGAGCCAGAAACACTCTCAAAGAGAAAGAGGGAGAAGGGCCCATCAAACCTCAGGTACATTCCCAAACCTGCCTAGGAGCTGTGCCACTTCCCTTTTGAAACCCAGCCCCTTTCCCATTTCTCAATTGGGAATCTAGGGATCCTTTACTTCCTACTAGTTATCTGGTTACAGGGAGGACTCTCCAACACCTACAAAGCCACTACTTCTTTCTCCCCAGTCTTTTGCAGGGAAGGCTCTTAATCACTCTAACACTCAGATTTCTGATAGCTCCCTGCTCATAAGACTTCCCTTGGCGATCAGATGAATTTACCCAGTGGAGATTTCAGAAAATCAAGGAAAAGACAGGCCAACTCTTGCATCTGTACTCCAGGACCTATTCAGAAGACTCCAGTGAGGACCTAGCTTCCCTGGGGTTTGCATTAGTCTCAGCACCTTGAGCATGCCATTCCTAGTCACCCCCAAGTATAAAGCATTAGTAGCAAAGACCCATTATTCTTTCCACCAGGGTAAAGAAGGCTTAGAGTGAAATGAATATAAATGGAAATCTAATACTGTAAATAAATAATGACTGATTGGGCAGCTGGGTCAGAGGCATCCAGCCTAAACAGATAAAATTCATCTCAAGGATGAGGACAGTAAAGATTCAAACTCCAGAGGGAGGTAATGGGACAAAAGGAGTTGCAGGCGTAGAAAAAAAAAAGAAGCACCCTCAAAATATTCTCTGGGTTATCAGATGGCACAGGAGGGGCGTGGCAAATAAACTAAAATCCATGGTTCTTCACCCATTCTTTCATATTTTCTAACACGGCGGGAATACACTTTTCTAATTTCGTTTCGCCCAATTTAAGGAAAAGATAAGCAAGGATAAAAATTCCTCATATATAGCACAATTAAAAGGGAGCTGGGATTCTCTAACTTATTACCTTAATCGGCTACACAAAGATGAAGCTACATTTCAATCGACACCATGCGCTGGCACGGGAGTAACTCACTTAAAACACCACAATCCAAGGTCAATTTTTCTCAACTCCATTTATGACTGCGTAAAGATTTTATTAAATCTTTTTTCCTATTTCACACATCAATTCCTAGGGTCCACACAAACTCTTCCATCTTCTCCAAACTGGTATTTGGATTAAACATTATCCAAGATCAGTCTTTAATTTCATAATTTCATATAAAAGTGTGCACCACATTAACACTCAAATGTGTGTACAATTAAAAATATACAGACCAGCAACAGCGACTCTTAAATGAACTTAGACTCAAAGTGTTTTCACAGAGGTTTTTCTGCCGTCTTGGAGGGGTAGGAAACTGCTGGCATTACGAATCCCATTTCATGGCTGGGTAAACCGAGGCACTTAGGGGTTACAGAGGTAAAGATGGAAATAGAAACCAATTTCTCCCTCCGACTCTCCGCCTGGTCCCTTCCCACTAGACTTTTCAGCACTCAGTGGCTAAAAATGGGACCCACTTGAGAACTGCAAGGGTAAATAAGAGCTACTTGTTTCAGAAGGTGGCGGCGGGGGAGGGGGACTTACCCACTTGATGCGCCCGATTGTGTGTGGGCTCTAACAAGAAAGCTCTCCCTGGATGCCCAAAGGTTTGCACCCACCCGCTTTAAGCTCAGATCCGAGAGGCACCGCCAGGCAGACAGGGCAGCCAGAATCGTGCAGCCCGAGAAACGCGAGAGGAATGCGGGGCGCCCGGGCGGCGCGGGGGCCGCGGGCCCCGGGACACCATTTGCTCCCGGAGCGACGCCGTGGCCCGCCGGGCGGGGACGATGCTGAGCCTGCCGCACACACCTGCCGGAGCCCGCCCGGGAGCCCCGGGCCGCCTCCCGCGCGCCGGACGCCCACCCAGCCTCCAGGCGCAGGAGCTCTCGGCCGCGCTAGGCCAGGGGCGGGAAGCCGCGGCACCCCTCTCCGCGGGCTGCGCTTGGCGGCTGGCGCGGGGGAGCCGCGGGGCGAGGCAAGCCCGCCTTCCTCCCCAACCCCCCCTCCAAACGGCGTCACCTGTGCCGGGTCCCGGGGCGAGTCGCGCGCGGGCGGCGGCTGCGCCGAGCCGGGAGAGGGCGGCGGGTGTCTACAGGCGTCTGGTCATCCGGGCCGGCCCGAGGGCTGGCGCTGGCCAGTGCCGCCCGGTGAGATGCTCACGGGAGCCAGGGAAGCCGCGGGTTCCGGGCCGCTCGGAGGTGCAGTCGCGGAGGCTCCAGCTACCGCGGCGGCCGTCGCGCCCGCCCGGACTGCGGGCTCGGGTTACCGCAGAGCTGCTCCTTAAAGGGGCCGCGGCCGCTCGGGCTCCGGCTCCCGCTCCGGGCGGCTCCGACCCTGGCCAAAGTGGGCGGGGCCCCGAGGCGGGCCCCCGAGCAGACCTTCTTGCGCTGGAACTTGGGTCCCGGAAAGAGCCCAAAAACCCTAACACCCGAAGTCGCAGCGGAGAGATCCTGGAAGCTCACACCTTGCCAAGGGCAGAGGGTGCAATTCCCGGGTTTTCCAAAGCAAGTCACAAAACTTGCCAGCGGGGGAACTGTGTGAGCCCGCCCCCGCAGCGGTCAGTACCTGGGCTAGCCACGTAACAAAAAATCTTCTTAAATTATGAATTTACATTCTGCCTTAAATGCTCAAATACTGGGGACTTCATGGTTAGATCATCAGAAAAGAGATGAAAAGGCAACTGCTGGTTTTTCTTGCCACGTCTGACATGGCCACACTCGAGTCCCGCCAGTTCTTCTTTGGGGCTGCAGGTGCATACCAAACTGGTAGGGGGCGCGTGTAGAAGAAGCGTGTTCTCTCCAGCACCACCTCCAGAATTCCTGAAAAACACCCTCATGGGTGCACCAGCACTACACCTACACCCGGAACCCCTCTGTTGTCGGGGTGTGGAAGTTGGATTTGAATATTTGGTGCTGGCTGAGAATTCCAAGTTGCCTAGTAGATAAAGTTTGACATTAAATAGATGTTCTGACCTGTTATATACAGCCCCAAAAGCCTCCAAGTGATCTGCATCAACCAGAGATAATTGTCTGAAACAAAACAAAATAACAAAAAGGTATACTCATGCATTATAATTCGCAGAGAGCAATCACAAGGCCTTTTCTTGAAAAGAGGTAAGTTCTAAATAAATAATTTGTAAACACTATCATTGATAACAGGATATTTATTTCTAAGAAATGTCAATAGAGCTAACATATTTGATCTACTATATACATGCGCAGAAAGACACACATATCTGCCGCAGATTTAGACCGGAAAATATATACACAAAAGCTCATATAAGCTGTCCATGTTTATTTTCAAGAGAGGGCAATAGAATTTAAATCAGAACCTGGAATTCTGTCAGTTTATTAGAGTTGTGTGCCTTTAGCTAACTGAACCTCACTGAGGCTCAATTTCTTCATCTATAAAATGGTAATAATAATTCATAGTGACTCTGAAGACCTGGACTGATGTGGAAAAGACAAAATCTATACCACGGAACAGGGAGGGACAGAAACCTGCCCTGCAGTCAAGCAGAGAGAAAGATCCTTCAGGCCCCCAAATGCGTGTTCCCCTTTTTCTCCCCAAGACTCTCAGGACGTACCAGGGCACCGGTGCTCTTTGAACCACACGGTGTCCCATCATAGTCCCTTCACAATATGTGCAGTACCTGACAACTTTGGTTTGCGCAATAGCTACCTTGTGCACTCACATAGCTATTTCATAACTCTCTGTGGGCAGGATGGTTATATGTGAACATCTGTGAAGTCAGCCCAGAAAATACCAATTTCACAGTGTCCTCTCAAGAGTCTGTATCAACACTACCTCCTACAGAAACTCTCCCATGCTAGTCTCTGGTGGCCGATAGTAGCTCTGTTCTTTCCTGATAAATGCACCATCATTATCTTTGATATGCATAATTCTCTAACACCAACAGCAGTAACCAAGGCCAGGTAAACCCACAGAAATCCACTATACTCTATGTCCCACTATATTTCTTCATATTAGGCCTCTACAAATGCCTCATGAAATCTGCAAGATTGTTTTTGAGATTGTACAGAACATGTAAGTTAATATATCAAGGGCAAGGCGTGAGCTATGAGAGGAATTCAGTAAATAGTAGCTGAATGTTGCAAGTTTTAAGCTTATTAAAACTCAGTGACCTTAGGAGGTAGAAGAATACATCAACTGTATTTTTTCCTGAAAAATTCAGGGTAGCTTAATCTCTTTAAAAATATCCAGTTCATGGCTGGGTGCAGTGGCTCACGCCTGTAATCCCAGCACTTTGGGAGGCTGAGACGGGAAGATCACCTGAGGTTGGGAGTTCGAGACCAGCCTGACCAACATGGAGAAACCCTGTCTCTACTAAAAATATAAAAAATTAGCCAGGCATGGTGGTGCTTGCCTATAATCTCAGCTACTCGAGAGGCTGAGGTAGGAAAATCGCTTGAACCTGGGAGGCAGAGGTTGTGTGAGCCGAGCTCACGCCATAGCACTCCAGCTTGGGCAATAAGAGCGAAACTCTGTCTCAAAAACAAACATATATATTATGTGTGTATATATATATATATATATATAATGTGTGTGTATATATATATATAATGTGTGTATATATATAATGTGTATATATATATATCCAGTTCATTAAATCTGTATTATTAATTGTTTCACCAATATTCCCTTTCCAAGGATACTTTCTCAGAATTCTGTATTTACCATATGAAGTTTTTCTGCATTTTAAATGGGATGTATAAAGACTGAATTGCACTTTTTATATTGTTATTCACTGAAACAGTTCAAGCAAACAGATCAGAGAAATGAAAGTATTTATCCACACTTGAAATGGGCAACAAATACAAAAACTCTTTTTTTTTTTCTTTGAGACAGAGTCTTGCTCTGTTGCCCAGGCTGGAGTGCAGTGGTGCCATCTCGGATCACTGCAACCTCCGCCTTCCAGTTTCAGATCTCGTGCTTCAGCCTCCCGAATACCTGGGATTACAGGCATGCACCACCATGCTTGGCTAATTTTTGTATTTCTAATAGAGACGGGGTTTCACCATGTTGGCTAGGCTGGTCCCGAACTGCTGACCTCAAGTGATGCACCCACCTCGACTTCCCAAAGTGCTGGGATTACAGGCTACCATGTCCAGCCAAAAACTGTTTTAAATGAAGTAAGTTTTCCTGATGAATTTATTTTCCAAAATTCTTAATCTTCTGAATAGAACCAATTGTTTGAAAAACTAAGACCAAAAGCTGTTTTTTTTCTAAAAATTATAATTAAAGCAAAAATATTTTGAGAAGTTGCCTTAATTCTCCACTCTGCTCTGTTAGTGAAGATACAAACTAAATGACGCCAAACATTTTGATCAGAAAGGCTGAATTACTAAAAAATGAATAACCCCAAGCACTACTTTTTCCTGTGTTGGTAGTTTTAGTGTATTAAGAGTGTTTGTAGTTTTATAAGTGTTTAAAAATACTTTCACCAGGCACACTGGCTTATGTCTGTAATCCCAAGTGCTTTGGGAGACTGAGGCAGGAGGATTGCTTGAGACCAGGAGTTGGAGGCTGCAGTGAGCTGATATTGCACCACTGCACTCCAGCCTGGGTAACAGAGTGAGACCCTGTCTCTAAACAAACAAACAAACAAACCAAAAGGTTTTTTTAAAAGTACTTTCATTTGTTTTCAGATGAAACTATTTCAAGATATTACCAGTGGTTATCTCTGGGTGGGTGAGACTTTTTTTTTTAAGAGATAGGGTCTGCTATGCTGCCCATGCTGGGGTACAGGAGTACAGTGGCCAGTCACAGATACCACATCACATGACAGCCTCTAACTCTCAGGCATCTATGGAGGCAGCCCATAAAATACAGAAACAATCCTCCCCATTTAGCCTCTTAAATAGCTGAGACTACAGGCACACTCAGTTTTATGGATGGATGAGATTCTGGCCATCTTTTTATGTTCTTTTTGCGCATTTTATTATATGTGATATATTTTCTACAATGTATGTGTATTGTTTTGTTTGCATTTTTATTTTTAGTGAAAGTAGCACACATAAGTGAAAAATCAAATAATTCTTAAAGGCTTATAACAAAAAACATCAATGAGTACCATCAGCCCCCTGCCCTGCTTCTCCCCACCTGTCTTCACCCTACATTCCACACAACCCTACCATGTTCTTCATCTCCTAAATGATAACCTTGTAACAGAATTTCTTGATTTTCAGTTTTACATATTCTTTATTGACATCTTATGGTATTTGAGGATTTAGCTCTTTTACCCACCACCACAACAACTTTGCCCTCATGCTTCCTTGCAACATAACCATATTACAATGTTCTCTCAAATCAACAATTAGGGGCCAGGTGTGGTGGTTCATGCCTGTAATCCCAGCACTTTGGGAGGCCTAGACAGGCAGATCACCCGAGGTTAGGAGGTTGAGACCAGCCTGGCCAACATGGCGAAACCCCGTATCTACTAAAAATAAGAAAAGTAGCTGGGCGTAGTGGCGCACGCCTGTAATCCCAGCTACTCAGGAGGCTGAGACAGGAGAATCGCTTGAACCCAGGAGGCAGAGGTTGCAGTGAGCCGAGATCGCGCCACTGCACTCCAGCCTGGGCGACAGAGCAAGACTCTGTCTCAAAAAAAAAAAAAGAAATAAAAGAAAAAGAAATGTAGCTAAGGTTGGATGCAGTGGCTCACAACTGTAATTCCAACACTTTGGGAGGCCAAGGCAGGAGGATTGCTTGAGGTCAGGAGTTTAAGACCAGCCTGGGCAACCTAGTAAGACTATGTCTCTACAAGAATAAATAAATAAATAAAATAAAAATGTATCTAACCTAAATTTTAGATACAAATGCTTCAACATATCTATCAAATGCCCATCAATAATATCTTCCAATGCCCAAACACACAACTTTCAGTTTACTCTTTTATTTTGCCAGATCACAGACTCCAGTAGCTTACTCAGAAGAAGTACTAGAGGGTAAATTTTTAGAGTACTTGCCTGTCTGAAAATGTCTTCATTCTACTCTTATTCCTGACTGATAATTTAGATGGATTGAAAATCATTTTCCCTCAGCATTTTGAAAGCATTTTTCCAGTGTTGCCATTGAAATGTCTAATGCCTTTCTAGTTCCCACTCCTCTGTATCTGACCTATTTTTCTTTCTAGAATCTTCCATTTTCCCTAGTAGTCTGAAATGTCATATTGATGCACCTTACAAATAGGTCTTTTTTCAGTGGTTGTGCTGGATACCAAGCGGTCTTTTTTATCTCATTTGCAAATTTTTTCTTTTATTTATTTGCTGTTTTCCTCCCTTCCATTTTCTCTATTCTTTTTGTGAATTCTTGTTAGTAGGTTATTGGAACATCTATATTATTCTCTAAATGTATTGTCCTTTTATCCTATTGATCATCTCTGTATCTTTCTTATCTATTGTCTGAGATAGAGGTTCTCAAACGGGGCAGAAGGAGGAGAAGGTTGATTCCCCTGCCCCAGGAGACACGTGGCAATGTCTGGAGATATTCTTGGTTGTCGCCACAGGAAAGAGGGGGATGGTCTGGCATCTAGTGAGTAGAAGCCATGGATGCTGCTAACCATCATACAATACACAGAGCAAACTTCCACACAAAGAATTTCCAGCACCAGATGGCAACTGTGCCAAGATTGAGACATCCTTGACCAAAATAATTCCTTAACCTTATCTTCCACCGAACTTTCTATTTCAAACACATTTGTCATTTCCAAGGGCTCTTTCCCATTCTCTGGTTAGACATTTTGTTTATGAGAACGCTTCACCAAAGGATAAACCCCTTTCTCCAGAGGAGAAACTTCTAACCTCATAGAGGGATTGCATTGATAGTGGCAATGTTAGGGTGGAGGGCATGAGTGCAGGCTGCCTGAATGAGGTGGAGAAGGGACCCAGGGGTCCAAGAGCCTAGTGAACCATTATACAGCAATCTTCCTTTTTCAGCCTGTGCCCTGCCCCTGCCTTCCACAGTCCACTGCACCATCAAGTGCTAAGTTTCCTCCAAGCACTGAGGTTAGCCTCTCTTCCATTTTGCCAAGCCAGTTATCACTTCTCTGTCCAATTTCTGGCTTTTACAATTTATTGAAATCTCTTATCTGTTGTAGACTTTTCTCCTATTCCCTTTTTCCTTGTGGCTTATATCTTGTAAACATCTTTCTACACTATCATTTTCATGTCATTTTGCAAAGAATACATGATAAACACCTCTGGTCATTCCATAATTAAACAGGAGAGGCTTATTTTTTCATTATGAAAATAATTAATAACAGAAAGGGATCCAGAACAAAGAACACAGTTCTTATTTTGTAAATTTCTTTCATTTCTTTTCTTTTCTTTTTTTGTTTTGTTTTGTTTTGTTTTGTTTTAAGAGACACAATCTGTCTGTCTTCCAGGCTGGAGTGCAGTGGAATGAGCATAGCTCACCGTAATCTTGAGCTGCAGGGCTCAAGCAATCCTCCCACCTCAGCCTCCTGAGTAGCTGGGTAGGTGCACGCTACCACACCCAGATAATTTTTTTTTTATTTTATGTGGAGATAGTCTTGCTCTGTTGCCTAGGCTGGTCTCAAATACCTTGCCTCAAGCAATCCTCCTGCTTTGGCCTCCCAAAGCACTGGGATTACAGGAATGAGCCACCACACCTGGCCAATTTTTCATAACTCTCTAACGTTTTTAAATTATGCTAAAATGTTATGGATATTTTTAGATTTTATAAATTAGTTGAAATTTATGTTATCAATCACCAGTTTATATGATTATAACTTTTAGATCCTTTTTTTTTTTTTTTACTTTTCTTTTGAGACAGAGTCTTGCCGTGTTGCCCAGGCTAGAGTGCATGGGGCAATCTCAGCTCACTGCAACCTCCACCTGTAGGAGGCATGCACTACAGGCATGCACCACCACACCTGGCTACTTTTTAAAATTTTTTGTAGAGACAGAGTGTTGCCATGTTGTGCAGGTTGGTCTTGAACTCCTGGACTCAAGTAATCTGCCCATCTTGGCCTCCCAAAGTGCTGGGATTACAGGCGTGAGCCACCGCACCTGGCCTAGATCCATTTATTGAATGTCCTCCTCGATATTTTTCCATGCATACTTGCATATACTTTCGGTTTTATTTCAATGACAAAAAGCTTACATATTTTGTAAGTGCTCTGTTACATTCAATGAATTTAACATAATGTATTTAACCAATCCCTTATTGTTGGACATTTAGGGATCTTGTTGTTGGATGAAAATTTCCATTTCTCACATAAAGCAAAGTAGTAATGTCTGACTAAAAATTAATTTTAAAATTCAAACCCAGCTTCAAATTTAATAGGGAAATTTGGAGGATTCCTGCTCAGGTCAACAGGACAAAAGGGTTGCTCGTTCTTCCCCTACTAATTAATGTGGGGCTGAAAGTATCAGTCAAAGGAACTAGAGGAAAGACAGAAAGTAAAGATATAACTATTGGCAAAAAAAGTGTAAAACTGTCATTTCTATATTATATGATTTTATACCTATAAATCAAGTGAAATATATATATTTTTTAAATATACATTTTTTCAGTTGATGTTTTTGGTATACATATGTATATCCTCACATGTACGTGTATATGTATACCCAAAATATCAACTAAAAAATATATAAACAATAAAAAATTTAAGTGTGGGAGCAGGAAAAAAATTAATTTACCAAAATTGTTTGTGTGTGTCTATATATATATATATATATATATATATATATGCATACACACATTATGTGTATGTAGTACAAACACACAGATAAACAATACTCTTACAAAATAAAAGAAGAAAAAGACCTACATAATCGCAACAAAAAGTGTGTAGGGGTAATTAACAAAAAATATGCAAAACTGGCTGGGCATGGTGACTCACGCTTGTAATACCAACACTTTGGGAGGCTGAGGCAGGTGAATCACTTGAGATCAGGAGTTCAAGACCAGCCTGGCCAACATGGTGAAACCCCGTCTCTACTAAAAATACAAAAAATTAGCCAGGTATGGTTGCACACGCCTGTAGTCCCACCTACTTGGGAGACTGAGGTGGGAGAATCCCTTGAACCCAGGAGGCGGAGGTTGCAGTAAGCAGAGATCATACCACTGAACTCCAGCCTGGGCGACAGAGCAAGATTCCATCTCAAAAAAAAAAAAAATGCAAAACTTACATGAGAAAAACATTAAAACACTCCTGCAGGACACAAGAGTAGACTTGAACAAATGAAAATCAGACCAGGTTTTTTGGAGAGAAAAAGTCAATGTATGTAAATGCTCTCTAAGTTTTAATTTTATTTATTTATTTATTTATTTAAAGGCAGGGTCTCACTCTGTCGCCCAGGCTGGAGGGCAGTGACACAATTTTGGCTCAAATGAGATCTCCCTCCCTGTAGCATCAACCTCCTGGGCCCAAACAGTCTTCCCACCTCAGCCTCCTGGATAGCTGGGACTGTAGGCACACCCACCAGGCCTGGCTAATTTTTGTATTTTTTGCAGAGACGGGGTTTTGCCTTCTTGCCCAGGCTGGTCTCAAACTCCTAAGCTCAATCTATCTGCCCACCTCAGCCTCTCAAAGTCCTGGGATTACAGGTGTGAGCCACTGCATGTGCCCCTAATTTTTAAATGTATTACAATATCAATGAAAACACTAATTGGCAATTTTCTGGAATAGGACAAAATGATTCCAAAGTCCACATGGGAAAATAAACAAACAAGTTTACCAGAAGAACAATTTTTAAAAGATCAGTGAGGAAGGAATAACCTTCTGTATATTAAAAAATACTATAGAATCTCAATAATTAATACTTTGGGATTTCCAATGGAATAGATAGGCTAATGGAATTAAATAGAAAGCCCAGAAATAGACCCAAATAAGCAGCATCTCAAGTCAGTGGGGTAAGATGGACACTTGAATAAATGGATAGCACCTGGAAAAAATAAAGTTAAATCTATGTCTCATTCTGTATGCTAGTAAATATTCCAAATGGGCCAAAGACTTAAATGCAAAATACGAATATACAAATGTATTACAAAGGCCAGGGATGGTGGCTCACACCTATAATGCCAGCATTTTGGGAGGCCAAGATGGGAGGATTGCTTAAGCCCAGGAGTTTGATACCAGCCTGGGCAACATAGTGAGACCTCCTCTCTAGAAAAAATCAAAAAATGAGGTGGGAGAATGGCTGAGCCCAGAAGGTCAAAACCAGAGTGAGCCATGATTGCACCACTGCACTCCCACCTGGATGACAGAGCAAAACAGAAACAAAAACAAAAAAATGCATTCCATGAAAATATGGATGAAGTCTCTCCTTACCTTGGAATTCGTAAAAAGGAATGGGAAGGCCTAACTGTGACTCAAAATCTAAAAGCCATAAAAGATTAATAAATCTAACTAATTAAAAAATCAGAAACTACTACCTGGCAAAAATAACAATAATAGCATAAGCAAGGATGAGACACAAATTACAAACTGGAAAAAATATCTGATATTCAAATCACAGATAAATATATAAGAAGCTTATATATCAAAGAAGAAAAAGACCAGACACTCGAGAGAAAATTAGAAAACATGAACAGATATCACAGAAAAAGAAAAATAAAGGACCTTTACACATTGTAAATGGTCTTCATTTGTAAAACTATATGCAAATTAAAACCAACCAACCTCATCCCATAAACATATTGTTATTCTACTTCCTCACTACTCTCTGACTTAGGAGCATTCATCTCTCACGACAGCCTCTTCAGATTGGTCTCCCCACCATCATTTTTGAAAAAGAGGGAAATTTACAAAGCTATATCTTTTTTTGTTTAATTCTAGATCTAAAATGCCTTGTTAACAGACGTTGCTTGGATAATACTAGAGTATCACTGTTTATCAGCATATAAAAATTCCTGCTTACTGTTTTGAAACATGAAGAACCCATACATCAATATGATTAAAATCAGAACTAACATGTTCCCTATCCTGTTCCTATGTACGATTTTTAAAAATAAAGTTGATAAACTATTCATAAGTGGTTTTCATAGACCTTATAGCTAAATACAACTTTAGAGTTTAGAAATATTCCTTAGTATAAAGAGCCCCTGCTCTACTGCCATCCCCTGCTAAAATATTCAATTCCAAAAGAATCATATTTTTGTAGTGATATAAACCAACCACTTCATAGAGACAAAAAACTACCCTAAAAATAATTAAAAATTAAAAGAGCAAATTTTTTTTGTTTGTTTGTTTAAGACAGAGTCTCGCTTTGTCGCCCAGGCTGAAGTGCAGTGGCGCAATCTTGGCTCACTGCAAGCTCCGCCTCCTGGGTTCACGCCATTCTCCTGCCTCAGCCTCCCAAGTAGGTGGGACTACAGGCGCCCACCACCACGCCCGGCTAATTTTTTGTATTTTTAGTAGAGACAGGGTTTCACCGTGTTAGCCAGGATGGTCTCGATCTCCTGACCTCATGATCCGCATGCCTTGGCCACCCAAAGTGCTGGGATTACAGGCGTGAGCCACCGCGGCCGGCCTAAAAGAACTATTTTTATGAATGTTGTTAAATATGCAAACATATTATCTCCCTTACAAATTTCTTATCTCCCAATAAAATTTACCTCATGTTATTACAACTATCATTCCTGCAATGGTGTTACTATAAGCAGCTCAACCCATACATATGAATCATGTGTATCACTAACCGAAGTTCCTGTTTTAGACATTCTATATGAGAAGTCAGAAGCATCGAAAATGACAGTTATTATTTTTATGGAAAACGCATATGCTGCATTCAGATCTCCCACTTAATCTTGACCTGCATGCTGTGCATTTTAATTAAAAAGCATTTTTTGTCCTCCAGCAAGTAACGGTTTTGGAAATTACCCATTGCCATCCCTTTTCAAAATATTTTTGTTATACTTTGCAATATATTAAGAATTTTTTATTTGGTTTTGTTGTTGTTGTTTTGTCTGTTTGTTTTGAGATGGGTCACACTCTGTCACTGAGGTTGGCGTGTAGTGGTGCCATCTCGGCTCCCTGCAACTTCCACATCCCACGTTCAAGCAATCCTCCCACCTCAGCCTCCCGAGTAGCTTGGACCACAGGCATACACTACTACGCCCAGCCAATTTTTGGTAGAGACAAAATTTCACCATGTCGCCCAGGCTGGTCTCGGACTCCTGAGCTCAAGCAATCCACCCGCCTCGGCCTGCCAAAGTGGTAGGATTACAGGCGCGAGCCACCACACCTGGCCCTTTTTTTATTTTAAAAAGAAAACAATCTAGTTTTAGGGGAAAGGATATTTTACGGGGATTTATTTTCAATAAGGAAAATTATGTTTAAAGTCTCAGATTTTAAAATTCTCTGTGGTAAGTAGAAAATACAAGATAATTTCACAAACATATCAAATTGAAATGAAGTTGAAGTAAATGTCGGGATTTTTTAGCATTGAAATTGTTTCTTTTGTTACAGGTAAGAAACTCACTTTACCTCTTAACATGTATAGATAGAAATTGAGGTCTTCAGAATTTGAGCCTTTCTCAATAACAAGTTCTTAAATGGAATATTATCTACAGTGATTCTCTATCTCTCCATATGGCTATGGCTACAGGATCCACTAAGCCATCAGGAAGACCTGGGGGTCATCATTGACTTCCTCCTCGTCCCACAGAAGCATTCAGTGTCTGCATTAGAACAACTGCCTCCAAACTAGTCCTTTTTGCAGTAGTCTTCTTTCTGCACTCGTCCTTTCTTTTTTCTTTTCTTTTCTTTTTTTTTTTTTTTTTTTTTTTTTTTTTTTTTTTTTTTTGAGACGGAGTCTCGCTCTGTCACCCAGGCTGGAGTGCAGTGGTGCAATCTCGGCTCACTGCAAACTCCGCCTCGCGGGTTCACGCCATTCTCCTGTCTCAGCCTCGCGAGTAGCTGGGACTACAGGCACCCGCCACCACGTCTGGCTAATTTTTTGTATTTTTAGTAGAGACAGGGTTTCACCGTGTTAGCCAGGATGGTCTCGATCTCCTGGCCTCGTGATCCGCCCGCCTAGGCCTCCCAAAGTGCTGGGATTACAGGCGTGAGCCACCGCGCCCGGCCATGCACTCATCCTTTCTAATTAGTCTCTATTGCTGCCACCAATAAAAATAAATAAATATTTTCTGAATTTAGAAACAAATGAAGTAATATATTCATCCAAAATCCAGCTTTTCTGGACAAGTGCCTAATTATCAAAACCCACCACCCATGGAGGAGGCAAGATTATGGTACATTAAAGTCCAAAGTACAATTCTAAGTCTCACAACTGTTCTGAGAGTGAAATCACTGAATACACCTGGATTATCAATTACCTGAAGACAATCTAGTTTCAGGGAAAAGGATATTTCAGGGAATTTATTTTCAATAAATCTGTCTTATGCAGATAGTCCCTGACTTAAAATAGTCCAGCTTAACATTTTTCGACTTTACAATGCAGTGAAATGCATTCCTTCAAGATTCTTCTACTGAATGCGTTTCATTGCATTGTCAAGTTGATCTTTTCCCAGGCTGGTGATATGTGGTACAATTATACTCTCTCCTGATGCTAGGCGAAATCATCTAACACAAAGCCTATTTTATAATAAAGTACTGAATATCTTGTATAATTTATTGAATACTGTACTGAAAGTATTATTTTTGTTTATTGTTATTGAGTCAGAGTCTCACTCTGCCACCCAGGCTGGAGTGCAGTGGTGTGATCAGGGCGCACGGCAGCCTTGACTATCTGGGATCAATCAATCCACGCCTGCCTCAACCTCCCAAGTAGCTATGACTACACGTGCACCCCACCATGCCCAGCTAATTTTTTGTAGAGATGGGGTTTCGCCATGTTGGCCAGGCTGGTCTTGAACTTCTGAGCTCAAGCAATTCACCCACCTCAGCTTCCCAAAGTGCTGGGATTTCTGGTGTGAGCCATGCTAAAAATGTTCTGAGCATGTTTAAAGTAGGCTGGGCTAAGCTATGATGTTCAGTAGATTAGGCATGTTAAACGCTTTTTTTTTTTTTTTTTTTTTTTTTTGAGACGGAGTCTCGCTGTCCCCCAGGCTGGAGTGCAGTGGCGCGATCTCAGCTCACTGCAGGCTCCGCCCCCCGGAGTTCATGCCACTCGTCTGCCTCAGCCTCCCGAGTAGCTGGGACTACAGGCACCCGCCACCTCGCCCAGCTAATTTTTTTGTATTTTTAGTAGAGATGGGGTTTCATTGTGTTAGCCAGCAGGGTCTCGATCTCCTGACCTCCTGATCCGCCCGCCTCGGCCTCCCAAAGTGCTGGGATTACAGGCGTGAGCCACCGCGCCTGGCCCGTTAAACGCATTTTTGACTTAGTGTATTTTCCATTTATGATGGGTTTGTCAGTACACAACACCACCCTAAGTAAAGGAGCATCTGTACACCTTTGCAACTTACATTGCACCCTGCAAGGTGGGTGCTATCTAAGTGTTCCCATTGTTCTCAGCTTGTCAAGGAACTCACTTAGGAAGCTCAAAGTTCTGTGGCTGAGGGAGAGTCTTACCTGATAATCTACATTCTAGAGAGAATGATGTGTTTCTCCTCCTTCTTTATCCTAAGCAATTACCTAAAGTTAATAAAATACAGCTAAGTGATGTAAAGGGCTGCTTTGCCTCCCCTTTTATGGCTCCTACAAAGCCCTCTGGTTTGTTGATAAAATCCTCTACCAGATATTTAAAAATCTATCAGCATTTGGCTTTTAAACACTGTTTTAGGCACACAGTGTTCTGTTAGTACAGAAAGAGAAAGTCATCCTCTTAATGTATCAACATAGAGGTGAAATGAACTTGATTTCAGTTCACTTTGTCTTAATCCAAATTATTAATTCGTTTAACAAATAATGCACATTGTAAGAGTATCATGGGAAACTTTGAAAACAATTGTGTAAATTCTGATTGCTAGTCGTACAAGACATTCTTGGGAAATAAAAAACCATAACCAATAGCTAAATACACCACTGTCGAATTTCAACACTTGTCAAATTGATTTGTAGGGGATGGGATGAACAAACAGAGCTGAAATTCAAAATCATGTCTCCTAAATAATTTAGATGTGGTTTTAATAATTTTAGTCTTCTTTGGCTTGTACCATTACAACAGTAAAGCCCAATCATTCTATAAGAATGTCAATATAAAAATAACTCACTGACATCCTTCTTATTCCTTCATCTCTCTGAACCAGAATTCAGCCCTTCCTCTAGTTTCTACAGGAAATTATCTCTAAACATTTCATGATTCTCCCCAACTTAACATAAGAGTAGGGGGTTCCTGAGAAGTTGAGTAGAACTTCTACCAGCTCTATCTTCCAATCTCTCTTCTTTCCTACATAGGAGTTGAAGAAACATCTTCTGTTGATTAAATCCAATGGAGTTTCACTGCCTACCTAAAGTAGTTCTTCTGGCCAGGTTCAGTGGCTCACGTCTGTAATCCCAGCACTTTGGGTGGCTGAGGCAGGTGCATCACCTGAGGTCAGCAGCTCAAAACCAGCCCAGCCAACGTGGTGAAACCCTGTCTCTACTAAAAATATAAAAATTAGACGGGCATGGTGGCACATGCCTGTAATCTCAGCTACTCAGGAGGCTGAGGCAGGAGAATCACTTGAACCTGGGAGGCGGAGGTTGCAGTGAGCCAAGATCGTGCCATTGCACTCCAGCCTGGGCAACGAAGCAAGATTCAGTCTCAAAAAAAAAATTTTTTTTTTAAAGTAGTTCTTCCAAACAAGTACACTACTCTTGCTAAAGGAAGTTCTGCAAATATATACATATATAGTACTTTATCCACTGCTTTTGCTCTCATTTCTCAATTAGCTCTTGCTGCATTCCCCTAGCCCTTGAGCTTTCCATCTCAAAGTTTTGATAATTCCTTGAACCTGAGAACATAACGGTCTTTTCTGCTTTGATTCTTAGCTCTAAATTTTGCAATTAACCTTTTGCTCAGTTCACTTCTGCCCACTCCAGGTTCTTACCTACCTTGAAATCCATCTTAGCTTTGGCTTAACCCTGTCCTCCCTGTTCCCCCAATCCACTAAGGTGTATCTGGTATCAATTCCACGTATGCCGTCTAAAACTCATTCTTGAGCTTCAGACCTATATTCCCAAGACTCTACTATGTTTTCCCAGGTTCTTCAAATGCAATAAAATATATAACTCATGATCCCTCCTCCTTTCCATACTCTTCTTTCTCTGAGTTCACGAAGTCATCATGCTTCTAATCACCCAATCTAGAGACTTCAATTTTCCTAGACTCCTCCCTCATGCTCAGCTCTCTCTATCCAAGTACACAGCAAATTCTGTCAGTCGGACTCCCTATGTATTTTTCATTTACTTACTTCCTCTACCCTTACTCTCACTCACCAAATTTAGACCTGTATACCACCCTTTTCCTCTTATGTCTCCCT
Organism: Pan troglodytes; assembly: GCF_028858775.2. Taxonomy (NCBI): domain Eukaryota; kingdom Metazoa; phylum Chordata; class Mammalia; order Primates; family Hominidae; genus Pan; species Pan troglodytes. The sequence continues at coordinate 136,072,192 of NC_072398.2, forward strand.
GGCATCATACCAAGTTAATAATTTCCTTTCCATCTTCTCCCATTGCTCAGTACCACGTTTCACACAAAATAGACCCTCAATAAATATTCATTGGTTATAGAAGAGTCCTCAAATCCTTGTGATCTCATATCTTTTCTTTTCTTGTCATTCATAAGTTGTCTGTCTCTCTCCGCAACTTCATGCCTCTTCAGAATTCTTCTGACCTGCTGTTGGTTATCTTCTTTTCACCTCAAATCAAAATCATTCTGTTACTCTTTATTGCCTATTAACTAAATGTGTTAATGTCCACCGTTTGAGCTCAAACCTACATTTCCATTTTTACTGTTCATACTCTTTACTCATTCTCACCAAATCCAACTACTAGTCATTCTCCATTTTCCTGCATCTCTACCTTTGCTCATGTTGCCCCCAACACACACACTGTCTTTTCCTCCCATCTTTTCTTGTCAAAACTCTCCTAGTTAAGGCTGAGAATTTCTCTCTCCCTCTTTTCTCGTTTGAGAGTTTAAGCAAATGTATATCTTGCTTTGTACAGGTACTTTATTTCTCCTACCAGGAAAGCAGTATCATAGAGTTGTTCAAAGCAGTGTTTTTCAGACCACCTGCAACAGAATAACTGGAGTCATGTTAAAAAGACAAAAACAAACAAAAAACCTTGTAAATCAGAGTTTCTTGAGGTAGAACACAGAGCTCTGCCCTTTAAAAAGAAGCTCCTGGCTGGGCACTGTGGCTCCCAACACCTTGGGAGGCTCAGGTGGGAGGATCTCTTAAGGTCAGGAGTTTGAGACCAGCCTGAGTGACATAGCAAGACTCCATCTCTACAAAATACACACACACACACACACACACACACACACACACACTTTAATTAGTCAGGCACAATGGCACGCACCTGTAGTCCCAGCTACTTGGGAGGCTGAGACTGCAGTGAGTTTCAGACTGCAGTGAACTATGATCACGCCACTGTACTCTAGCGTGGGTGACAGAGCAAGACCCTTTCTCTAAATAAATAAAACAAAAATAAAAAGAAGCTCCCCAGTAAGGTGTACAGTAAAGTTGGAGACCTAGGCCAGGCACGGTGGCTCACGCCTATAATCCTAGCACTTTGGGAGGCTGAGGCGGGTGGATCACAAGGTCAGAAGTTCAAGACCAGCCTGGCCAAGATGGTGAAACCGCCATCTCTACTAAAAATACAAAAGTTAGCCGGGCACATTGGCGGGCGCCTGTAATCCCAGCTACTTGGGAGGCTGAGGCAGGAGAATCACTTGAACCCAGGAGGCAGAGGTTGCAGTGAGCTGAGATTGCGCCACTGCACTCTAGCCTGGGCAAAGAGCAAGACTCTGTCTCAAAAAAAAAAAAAAAAGTTGGAGACCTTTGAGTTGCATAAATGGGCCTTGAAGTCAGAATTGGGGTTGCATTCCAGTTATATCTTTCTTAAAAGATAATTTTCAGAAAAAGCTAAAATCATGACTGACACAGATAGAAAAGGAAATAATGTCAAAGATTTTATTTAACTAACTCAGTGAGGGAACCAGGCAGATGTTACAACCTGTTTTTAAGCAAATCTGAAAAAGACATATTTATACTGAGTTGTAAAATGGCTCAAAGACAATTAAAGGCAGGAATCAGATGATCTGGAAGGTGTCCTCTAAACAATGTAGAATTTTCTTTTTCTTTTTTATTATTATTATTATTTTTTGAGACAGAGTCTCACTTTGTTGTCCAGGCTGGTGTGCAGTGGCGCAATCTCAGCTCACTGAAACCTCTGCCTCCTGGGTTCAAGTGATTCTCATGCCTTAGCCTCTGGAGTAGCTGGGATTACAGGCATGCACCATCATGCCCAGCTAATTTTTGTATTTTTAGTAGAGACGAGGTTTTACCATGTTGGCCAGGCTAGTCTCAAACTCCTGACCTCAGGTGATCTGCCTGCCTCAGCCTCCCAAAGTGCTGGGATTACAGGCGTGAGCCACCGCACCCAGCCAGCAATGCAGGATTTTCTATTGAAACATAAATTTTTTGTACACCTTTTCATAGCTATATGACTTTGAGTGTGTTACTTAACTTCTCTGAGCCTGTTATTTTATCTGTAAAATAGTGACAATAAGATTTTTTTACGTTTGTGAATTTCTTTATTCTATATGTATATATATGCATATACATATTTTTTTTGAGATGGGGTCTCACTCTGTTCTCCAGGTCTCTACCTCCTAGGCTCAAGCGATCCTCCCACCCCAGCCTCCCAAGTAGTGGGGACCACGGCCTGCGCCACCATGCCCAGCTAATTTTTGTATTTTTTGTGTTTTTAGTAGAGGGGGGTTTCACCAAGTTGCCCAGGCTGGTCTCGAACTCCTGGACTCAAGTGATTTGCCTGCCTCAGCCTCCCAAAGTGCTGGGATTATAGACGTGAGCCACCGTACCTGACCAAATAGTGATAATAAGATTTTATAATTAAAAAAAAAAACTTTCATGGGGATAATACCTAATAGAGTTGGTGAGAATTGAATGAGTTAATGAGTACCAAGAGTTTAGGACAGTGTAGAGCAAATTATACTCAATAAACATTACATCATTGTTGTCATCATCATCATTGTTGTAGTAACTATAAGTTCCTTGAGGATCATTCTTGTTTATTAATGAATGTATATATATGCAATCAATTAATCAAAGTATATTAAATACCTACTTATGCTAGGTTTGGATGAATAATAAAATAGTTCCTGTCCTCAAGGAGTCCAGACTAGCAGAGGAAATGAGGACTTAAACAAATAACTACACGTGATATAATAAATAAAAATAGAGTTTTTTAGCACAATTGACAAAATGACTAACCATGTGTAGAATGTACAGAGTGCATACAGAAAGTCATTGTAAATGTGAATTTGAGCTGAATCTTAAAAGATGAGCAGGTAATCACTAAGGAAGCACAATGTGGTAATAACTATTATCCTAGATCATGTTGTTCTTATTTAGTTTGTGCAAGATCCGTATAATAATGATTCATTTCTAACTGAGTAGAGAGGGGGTTTCACCATGTCGCCCAGGCTGGTCTTGAACTTCTGGACTCAAGTGATTTGCCCGCCTCACCCTCCCAAAGTGCTGGAATTATAGGCGTGAGCCACCGTGCCTGACCAAATAGTGATGATAAGATAATACTTACTATGTGTCAGGCACTATTCTAAAGAAACATCATTACCCTGTTCTTTTTTTTTTTTTTTTTTTTGAGACAGAGTTTCATTCTTGTTGCCCAGGCTGGAGTGCAATGGCACGATCTCGGCTCACCACAACCTCCGCTTCAAGTGATTCTCCTGCCTCAGCCTCCCGAGCAGCTGGGATTACAGGCATGCGCCACCACACCCGGCTAATTTTGTATTTAGAGAGACTGGGTTTCTCCATGTTGGTCAGGCTGGTCTTGAACTCCTGACCTCAGGTGATCCACCCGCCTCGGCCTCCCAAAGTGCTGGGATTACAGGTGTGAGCCACCGCACCCAGCCTATCCCGTTCTAGAAAAAACCTGAGGCTTACAGAAGCCTAGCAACTTTCCCAAGATGATACAGCCACTGAGACGCAAGACCACAATTCATTACAGATAACCTGTTTCCAAACTGAGGAAAGATCATCTCAATTTTTCTAACAGGAGAATCAAAATCCAGAGAGATTAGGAGATCTCAAAAAAGAGATTTATCAGAACTTGGGTCTCTGGTTTTGAAGCCTAGGCAGATGGGGAGGAAGAATACCACAGAATGAGAGAGAACATGCAAAACCACGGAAGCACAGAGGAGCTGGGCATGTCCCCAGGAACCACAAATGTTTGGAACTCAATATGCGTTTATGGAAACAGCAGGAGAAGCTAAGGCCACTAAAGTGGTCAAGGATTATGAAAAATAAACTATGCCACACCGAATTACATAGACTCTGCCCTGGAAGAGATGAGGAAACAATGAAGGATTTTAAGCAAGAGAATAAGGAGAACAAAGGTTTAGAAATGGGGCAGGGCAACCAGTTATGAGGCAGCGAGGACTAGTGTTATTGAGATCAAGAGTATTGAAGTCAAAAAAACCACCAGTTATTATGACTTTAGGAAAGAGAACCTCTTTGAGCCAGAATCTTCTCATCTGTAAAATGAATATAATAAAGGGCTATTATGAGGCCTAAATGAGAGTACACAGATCATTGTGCTATATAGATCTGATACTGTATATCGGATCTAGTCAGCATTCAATAAATGATGGTGGTAACTGTTTTTTGTTATTAATGTTGTTATGATACAAATATATTGAGAGCTAGTTTCCATCTATTTGAAGGAAGAATATATGAAATACACTTACTGATGCTCTTTTGCTTAGGTTGTTTAGAAATAAAACTAATGCTGCTTGATTTGTTCAGGAGCAGTAAATTGATCTATATCAAAACAGCAAAGCCCCAGGAGCACAAAGAGAACTAGATTTCAGGACTGGCATGAAGTTAAGAGTTCCGTTTATCAACTAGTTCTTGTGTCCCTACGGTGTGTCTAATACTCTATTAAGTGGAACATATATAAAAGTTACGACACCATCTCCTTTCAAAAGGGGGCAAGAGTCTACAATACAGTTCCTTTGGTTGATTTCCTCTGTTCCTGATTCCTGGTGTCCTCTCTCATTTACAACCTCACACACACCTCTTAGGTATTTACACTACTCCTGTGGAAGTGATCTGGGTTTCCCTACTTCGTTACTCCCATCTTGGACTACCTCCTTTTCCTGGCTCCTCCAGCTGGATGAGTTGGATTACACATTTTTTGATACAAACCAGTATCTCACTGTGGTCCAAGAAACCCTGCTACTAGAGTGAAGTTTAACCATTTCTCTCACAGCTGGCAGTAGAATTCTTCTCAGAGGAAAACATCTTGAGTCATTATATATAGATGGTGTGCCTAGAGAACTTGGGTTAATAAGAGATAGGAATAACAAGAAGGACTGTTCTATATCAGAAATTAATTTGGAATCAGTAGTGTCACTACAGTTTACAATAATCTATTGTATATTCTAAAATAGCTATAAGAGAATAATTTGAATTTTTAGCATAAAGGCAAATATTTAAGGTGATGGATATCCTAATTACATTGATTTGATATTTACAAAGTATATAAAGGTATTAAATTATCACATGTACCCTGAAAATATGTACATCTATTATGTATCAAGAAAAAAAACATTTTTAAGGGGAAGAAAAAGAAATTAACTTGGAGATGTGGAAGGAGTTGGGGACAAGACAGAAGAGATGAGAAAGAGTGAAAAGAAAGGGATGGCAGAGTAACTTCATGGTATGCCTAAAATACTTTTTTAAAATGTGTAATATTCTAAGTTACTTGTATTTCTTTAACTCCCCTCATTTCTTCCAAATTTCCAGTAGGCTTTCCACTACCCCTAAATTCTCATACCTCTGCAAGACGCACACATGGTGTGAGGGGAGGTGCTGGTGAGGTAAATGAAGAAACCACAGGATGGGGCCGAGTTGCACTGCTAGATCAAAAAGGAGCAGAAAGGAGATAGCACACCTAGAGTCCAGTGAAATAGTCCATAAACTGAACCCATTAGCAGGGGCCAGAGGTAGTGCTGAAATCACGTCTGGAAAATTGGCAGGATACTTCATGAAACACTATATAATATAAGAGTTGTGTAATAGGGGCTTGAGTCAATATTATCTAGTTTAAAAACAAAACAGATGATCCCAACTGATATCTGGGTCATGATTTCCTCAGAGACATTGACTATTTTGGCACAATCTATAGGTTTGCCTTTCCAAAGTTCTTACTGTCCCTTCCGCAAAGCTATCCACCCTTGTCTTACCCCAGGTTACTGCAACAGTCTCCCTGGGATCAGCAAATAACTTCTTAAAGAATCATACAGTAAATAGGTCACGCTTTGTGGGCCAGATGGTCATAGTTACTCATCTCTACACCTAAGGCCGGAAAACAGCAATAGCCAATACATAAATGGTTCAATACAAAGGTTATGTTCCAATAAACCTTTATTTACAAAAACAGGCAGTGGACCTTCTGTCCTGCTCTTTCTGTTCTCCAGTTGTTGTCAAGGTACTCTTTCAAAATGTCACTCCTCTACTTAAAATTTGAATGGCTAATTGGTAGAGAATAACCTCGGATTGCTTGAACTGTTACCTACAATCCAAAGCCTGCTGTTAGTGTACCTTCTGCTTTGCAGCTGTAGCTTGCAGAGATTGAGGAAACACAACTCCGATACTTTCTGATGCAATGACTAAAGTCTTGAATGGTTTCACATCTGCCTTCCTCTCTAAACTTAATTTGTTTATCTTCCCTTTGGCTCCTGATCGCTTACCTCATATCTTGTTTGCAGTCTTGTATACAGTGTACTTTATATGTTGTAATTTTTCTCTTAAAGCAATTTTGGTTTGCCTTTCTGACCAATACTCACTTTTCAAATATCATGTGGTGTGAATATTCCATGTGGCAAGCCTACATGACTTAATCATTTAGTCCTTACTTAATTCTCACAATAATACTATGAGGGATTTCTTTTTATTATTCTCATTTTACAGTATACATAATTAAGACCTAAAGAGGTGCCGGCGCGGTGGCTCACGCCTGTAATCCCAGCACTTTGGGAGGCTGAGGCGGGCGGATCACAAGGTCAGGAGATTGAAACCATCCTGGCTAACACGGTGAAACCCTGTCTCTACTAAAAATACAAAAGATTAGCTGGGCTTGGTGGCAGGCACCTGTAATCCCAGCTACTTGGGAGGCTGAGGCAGGAGAATCACTTGAACCCAGGAGGTGGAAGTTGCAGTGAGCCGAGATCACGCCACTGCACTCCAGCCTGGGAGACAGAGCAACTCTGTCTCAAAAATAAAAATAAAAATAAAAATAAAAATAAAAACCCTAAAGAGGTTAAGTAATGTGCCAAGAAACAGAACAAGTGGCAGAGCTGATATATGAAGGTAGAAAGTCTGACTCCAGAGCACAAGTTTGTCACTTTACACTAATTTGTAGTTTCTCTAGGACCATGTCTGTTTTTGACCTCCTTGAAAACTGCTCCTGTGTGACCCCAGCAGTCTTCTGTAGTACTCCTGCAAGTTTCATTCTGAATCTTAGGTACAGTATGATTGGATCCAAGGCAATCATGACATTTATTAAGCATAGCCACCGTGCTAAGTGCTGTTCATTTGTTATGTCATTTAACCTTCACAGATCCTAGTAAGAAAGATAAGGTTATCTTCATTTTACAGATGAAGAAATACAGGCACAAATAATGTGTTCAAGGTCACATTAGAAGAGGAGCTAGAATTTAAACTCATGTAGTCTGACTCCACAACTCATACTCATGGATGCACAAGTAAGTAGAAAGCCTGAAGAATTCCTCAGGTCTCATACTGTGGGTGAAGTTAAATTATTCAGGCTTTAATTATCCAGGATAGGCGATAAGGGAGTAAGTATGTTTTAGTTATTTATTGCTGCCTAACATATGATCACAAAACTTAGTGGCTTAAAACAACAATCATTTATGGGTTAACAATTCTGTGGGTCAGTATTTGGGCTGGATTTAGCTGGGAGGTTCTTCTGCTGGTTTCACCTGAGCTCATTCATGTGGTGACAGTCACCTGGAAGGTTGGTGGGTTCTTGATGGTCCAGATAAACTCTCTGGTGATCAAGACCAGTTCACAGATGTTTAACCTGTGCAGTGGCATACAGCACTCACTTAGAAGGGTTTATCACTCTGTTGTTGCCGTTTAAAAATTATTAATAATTATGGTACAAGAGATCTCACTGGGCCTTGCAAGTTGGTGCTGGATGTCAGCTGGGCATCTTTCTCCATGTAGACTCTTATCCTCAAAGAGGCTAGCCAGCCAGGCATGGTGTAATCCCAACACCTTGGGAGGCCAAGGTAGGAGGATCACTTGAGCCCAGAAGTTAAAGACCGGCCTGGGAAACAGTGAGACTCCATCTCTACCAAAAAAAAAAAAAAAATGTAATTAGCCAGATGTGAGGGCAGGCACTTTTAGTCCCAGCTACTTGGGAGGCTGAGGTGGGAGGATTGCTTGAGCCACAGAGGTTGAGGCTGCAGTGAGCCATGATGGCACCAATGCACTCCAACCTGGGTGACAGAGTGAGACCTTGTATCAGAAAAAAGGGAGGTGCTTAGCCCAAGTTTCTTCACATGATGACAGGAACTTTCCAAGAGACTGAGAGCAAGGCTTCTTAAGGTCCAGGCTCAAAATTCCCATATCATTATTTTTTATGCGTTTTTTTGGTCAAAACAAGTCATAGGCCAACCCGGACACAATGAAGTAAGGGTCTGGAGTCCATCTCTTAATGAGAAAAACAGAAAAGTCACATTGCACAGGGTCATATATAAAGGGATGGGACAAGATTATGACTATTTATTGCAATCTACCACAGAAGAGATATGTGGTTAAGGTAAAAGGAAATAATTTCAGTTTGGGACATGTTATAGTTGAAGTCTCTCCTGTGGTAAATTCATGCAAAGGTATCCAGTATTTGGATAACATATATGTGTCTAGAACATAGAAGAGAATCCTGGTTGGACATACGAATTTCGGAATTGTCAATATGCAGGTAATAGGTTTCTGAATAAACAGATCAGTACTCCCAAAAAGACTGCATTACATGAAGGTGAAGGCTAACAAAGAGATATAGTCAATCCCTTGGGACACCCAAACATCTGAGTGGACTCTTCTTCACATACAGCTCAATCTCCCTCTCTACCTGTGGTCCTATCTACTTTCTGCAGCCAGCTCAAGGTCAGTACCTCTGGGGGAAGTACAGCCTGCTCTGATACATCCAGATATGACTGCTTACAGTCCGATGACCCATAACATAAAAGAAAGATACTCAATCCCCACTTTCAACCCAATATGCAAGGTTAGAACAGAAACAGAATTAACCACAATAAAAACTTCCATTTGAAAAATAAAAGAATGGAAACCTGATACAATCAGTAGTCCTTAATTGCTTGTTCGTTTGTTTTCTTTCCAAGCAGAAATCTCTCCACTGGCCATGAAAGAAATTCCTTGATTAACCTCATCTGGGCCCCTGGGTTCACCCTCTGGGAGGTTCTTCCTTGTGCATTATTCTTCAGGTTAAAAATTGAAGTGGATGTTGGAGAATATGTTTTCCTAGCGACTGCCTTAGGATATGAACAATGACTGGCATTTCCAAGTCAGATTTATGGTTTCTTTAGCAATAGAATTTCTTCAAAAACTTAGTACAAGGTCAAGTGTGGTGACTCACACCCGTAATCCCAGCACTCTGGGAGGCCGAGGTGGGCAGATCACCTGAGGTCAGGAGTTCAAGACCAGCCTGTCCAACATGGGGAAACCCTGTCTCTACTAAAAATACAAAAAGTAGCTGGGCATGGTGGCACTCACTTGTAATCCCAGCTACTCGGGAGGCTGAGGCACAAGACTCACTTGAACCCAGGAGACAGAAGTTGCCGTGAGCCAAGGTAGTGTGTCTGGAATTGGTGGGTTCTTGGTCTTACTGACTTGAAGAATGAAGCCGCGGACCTTCGTGGTGAGTGTTACAGCTCTTAAGGTGGCGCGTCTGGAGTTTGTTCCTTCTGATGTTCAGATGTGTTCAGAGTTTCTTCCTTCTGGTAGGTTCGTGGTCTTGCTGGCTTCAGGAGTGAAGCTGCAGACCTTCGCGGTGAGTGTTACAGCTCATAAAAGCAGCGTAGACCTAAAGAGTGAGCAGTAGCAAGATTTATTGCAAAGAGCGAAAGAACAAAGCTTCCGCAGTGTGGAAGGGGACCCGAGCAGGTTGCCACTGCTGGCTCGGGCAGCCTGCTTTTATTCTCTTATCTGGCCTCACCCACATCCTGCTGATTGGTAGAGCCCAGTGGTCTGTTTTGACAAGGGGCTGATTGGTGCGTTTACAATCCCTGAGCTAGACACAAAGGTTCTTTACGTCCTTACTAGATTAGCTAGATACAGAGTGTGGACACAAAGGTTCTCTAAGTCCCCACCAGAGTGGCTAGATACAGAGTGTCGATTGGTGCATTCACAAACCTTGAGCTAGACACAGGGTGCTGATTGGTGTATTTACAATCCCTGAGCTAGACATAAAGGTTCTCCACCTCTCCACTAGATTAACTAGATACAGAGTGTCCACACAAAGGTTCTCCAAGGCCTTACCAGAGTAGCCAGATACAGAGTGTCGATTGGTGCATTCACAAACCCTGAGCTAGACACAAGGTGCTGACTGGTGTGTTTACAAACCTTGAGCTAGATACAGAGTGCTGATTGGTGTATTTACAATCCCTGAGCTAGACATAAGCGTTCTCCAAGGCCCCACCAGAGTAGCTAGATACAGAGTGTCGATTGGTGCATTCACAGACCCTGAGCTAGACACAGGGTGCTAATTGGTGTTATTTACAATCTCTGAGCTAGACATAAAGGTTCTCCACGTCTCCACTAGACTCAGGAGCCCAGCTGGCTTCACCTAGTAGATCCTGCACCGAGGCTGCAGGTGGAGCTGCCTGCCAGTCCTGTGCCGTGCACCTGCACTCCTCAGCCCTTAGGTGGTCGATAGGACTAGGCGCCGTGGAGCAAGAGGCGGCGCTCATCCGAGAGGCACAGGCCGCACAGGAGCCCACGGAGGAGGTAGGAGGCTCAGGCATGGCGGGCTGCAGGTCCCAAGCCCTGCCCCGCAGGGAGGCAGCTAAGGCCCGGTGAGAAATCAAGAGCAGCGCCGGCGGGCTGGCACTGCTAGGGGACCCAGTACACCCTCCGCAGCCGCTGGCTCAGGTGCTAAGCCCTTCATTGCCCGGGGCCGGCAGGGCCGGCCGGCTGCTCGAGTGCGGGGTCCGCCAAGCCTACGCCCACCCGGAACTCCAGCTGGCCCGCAAGCGCCCCGCGCAGCCCCGGTTCCCGCTCGCGCCTCTCCCTCCACACCTCCCTGCAAGCTGAAAGAGCCGGCTCTGGCCTTGGCCAGCCCAGGAAAAGGGTCCCACAGTGCAGTGGTAGGCTGAAAGGCTCCTCAAGTGCCGCCAAAGTAGGAGCCCAGGCAGACGAGGGGCCGAGAGCGAGCGAGGGCTGTGAGGACTTCCAGCACGCTGTCACCGTTCAGTAGCGCCACTGCACTCTAGCCTGGGCGACAGTGCAAGACTCCATCTCAAAAACAAACAAACAAAAATGTAGTACAGTAGTCCCCCTTATTGGCAGACGATATGTCTCAAGACAATGGATTCCTGAAACCACAATGGTACTGAACCCCATTGCCATGAACCAGAACATGTTTAGATGTCTGCCACCCACAAATTTAATGCCTTTTTCATTATAACAAGACACTAATCACACACTGTGGCTGTAACTTTTGCAATTTGAGGTGCCATAACAAAACTAACATGAATTTTTTTCCTTCTTCACAATCTCATGGACAGAAGATTCGTTCTTACTGTAGATCTTTCTTAATAGTCTCAGCATACAATTTTTTTCTTGCCTTATTAAATTGAGAAATTTTGCCTTTTTATTAAAAGGAAGCACTTTATGGCTTCTCTGTGCTATCTGAATAGCCAGCATCACTAATCTTGTGCTTTGGGGCTATTATTAAGTAAAATAAGGGTTACTTGAACACAAGCACTGCCATACCACAACAGTGGATCATAACTGGGAGGGCTACTAAATGACAAATAGTTGGGTAGCATATACAATATGGACATGCTGTACAAAGGCAGGATTCACCTTCCAGGAGGGATGGCTGGGATAGCATAAAATTTCATCATGCTAGTTATAAGGGTGTACAATTAAAAACTTATGAATTGTCTATTCCTATAACTTTTCATTTAATATTTTTGGAAATCATGAAAAATGAAACCATGTGGGGACTTGTAGGCTTCTATGCCGTTTGTCACCCGTCCATTACATGTGCCAGTGATAGGGACAGGAGGCAGGAAAATTCTGGGCAGAAGAGGGCAGGTCCCCGGTGAGGGTCCCACCTCCAAGCCTGGAACCATGGCCCAAAGAGGGAACGTGCATTCCTGTTTTCCCACTCAAATGTTGCCTTTTCAAAAACTACCCATGGCCTGCCCCACCGTCATCCTGTACCCATAAAAACCCCAGTCTCCACCAGCAGAGAGAAGAGAAAAGGAGAAGCAGCTGGATGTCAGAGAGAAGCAGCTTGACTTCAAAGGGACAGCTTGATGGTGTGGCTTTGGTGAGGAGTCTGACAGGGGATGGCTGGACTCCAGGGGAAGATCACCTTCCCATTCCATCCCTTTTCCAGCTCCCCTTCCCTCTGAGAGCCACTTTCATTGGCAATAAAATTCTCCACATTCACCACCCTTCAATTCGTTCATGAAACCTGATTTTTCCTGCATGCCAAATAAGAGGCATCACTCCAAAGGCTGTCACACTGACCCTCTGCCCTTGCTGGTGAAGAGCAACTGCCTCATGCAAAACAGCAGAGGGCCCACTGAGCTGTTTAACACTTAAGCCATCCACGGACAGCACAGCTAAAAGCGCACTGTAACACACACCCTCTGGGGTTTTAGGGGTCACAGGTACTCCCCATTAGACACTGCCACGGGGCCTGCACAGAGTTTTGCTTCTGCCGGCACCCAAAAGCACTCACCCCAGCTCCTGCACCTGCTCACCTGCATGCTCCCTCCCATGAGGGGCTGAGCATAATGGGTTCAAGTGAGTGGAGTTTACCCCTGCTAGTGGAGAAATGGCTGGCTAGCCCCAGTGCCCACACTCCGGGTCCTACTCATGAAGCAGTCAGGGAAAATTTCCTGCTTCACCAGGAACTACAATGCAAGTTATTTTTTCAATCTACCTCTTAAATTTGCTTATTCACTAGTTCCTATCATCTACTCATTCATCTTTTCATTGTTTTAATGGTGGCTATTTTAAGATAATCTTAAAAAATAAGTGAGGGCAACTCCCTTAATCTGATCTTTGCTGCAAGGCTAGATCTCTTTCTTTGGCTGAAGAATCTTAATGGGAGGACTTGGAGAAAGTCTCTGAGCAACATTCCAATATCCTGTTTGGACTATAGAAATAATTGAACTTTCCAATACTGGGAGGCCCCAATATTCTGTAAATTCTTCCAAAACCAGACAAGATCAGGCGCATTCAGGGTGGTGTGGCCATAGAGTGTACATTCTTTACTTTCTTCCATCCTGCGTGCAAACCCATCATTTCTTATGTGAGCTCATTGCTTTCTTGAAAAACCTTGCTAAATGCAGCAAAGAGAAACCTTTATATATCTATATTCTGGTCTCTTCCAAATGCTTCCCCTAGAATTCAACTACAGAAGGAACATGATCAGCCTTCCAAGTTAAATAGGTAACATTTTTACCAAATGTTTTATCACATCCTAACAAGGATCAACACTTTCCCAGCCTGAGAGGTCTGTTTCCTCACTGCCAATTTTCTGACTGCTTAGGCAGTACTATGTTTTTGGATTTTAGAAGTTTTCCATTTCCAAGTATCAATTTCTGTATTAGTTAGAGTAAAGGCTAAGAGATCCCAGAATCCAGTGACATAAAGAAAACAGATGTTTCTCTTCCTCTCACCTAACAGCCAGGCCTAGACTAAAAGAGCAGCTCTGTTCTAGGTTTGCCTTTCTAAAATTCAGGTCATAGAGGATCCAGGTTCCTTCCATCTTGTTGTTCCACCCTCTTCTAGGATGTCTTCCCCATCTTCATCATCACAGCTGGTCACAGACATGTCCATGAAAGAGAAAGAAAGCAGTCCAAGGCAAGCCATCTTCCTTTAACAAAGTAAGGCAAAAGTTGTATTCATTGCTCCTAGTTATATTTAATTGGCAAGCACTTACTGACAAAACCACTCCTCACTGCAGAGGAGGATAAGAAATGTAGTTGCCAGCTGAGTGAACACGTGACCAGCAAGAAGGGGAGAACAGTTTTCTGGGGACAACTATTAATCTGCCACAAAAAGTAAAAAGGAAAGATATCCATAGCTAAGAATCCTTAGAAATGCAAAGACCAAAAGGGGATAAATAAGCTTCTTAGACGAAAATAAAGTGAGAGCCTGAAAAAAACATACAGCAAAATCTAGCTGATGGGTACCCACGTTTCCATTTTATGATTTCAAGTACTTTTCTGAATATATTTTATAAATAAAAGTTTTATTTATTTATTTTTTTAAGAGACAGGGTGTGCCTCTGTCACCCAGGCTAGAGTACAGTGGAACCACCATAGCTCACCGCAGCCTTGAACTCCTGGGCTCAAGTGATCCTCCCACCTCAGCCTCCTGAGTAGCTAGGACTACAGGGATGTGCCACCATGCCTAGCTATAATTTTTTAAAAATTTTATTGTAGAGATGGTGTCTCACTATGTTGCCCAGACTGGTCTCAAACTCCTGGCCTTCAGCAATCCTCCTGCCTCTGCCTCCCAAAGTGTTGGGATTACAGGTGTGAGCTACTGTGCTCAGCCAACAGTTTTGTTTTGTTTTTGTAATTTTTAGGAAAGTAGATAGAAAAAGAGAGACCTAAGAAGAATATAAAGATAGAACAATAGTGGTATGAGGAGAATCAGAGAAAATGGTATATTATGTCAATGTCAACATGCTTGTCTAAAAGAAAAGAAAAAAGTCAACAGAAGAAAATAATTTCATAAAAAAGGTTTTTTTCAGTTGGCTAAGAGAAGACAAGAAAGATAAGAAAAGGAAATATTCTTGCTTTCAGATGTCTTATTGTGGAAAGAAAAAAATAATAATATATTTTTTAAAAAGGCAATATTCTTTGGACTTGAAAATACAGATGTTATTAGAGAATAATTATGGCAGAAGTTATATTTCAGTGAATTGGGAAATGAAAATGAACGAGGGAAAATGAGACAGCAAGTATAGCCTGGTCTTTTTTAAGAACACTGGCTTTCACAGAAAGAATCCGACAGTTAAGATGACAACTAGCAATGACTAATTCCATTGGCATGAGTACCACTCTCAGGGGACTGAGCTGGGGTAGCAGTAGTAGGTTGTAAGGTCAAACAGGGAACTCTTCTTTGCCCTCTGAAGGTTTGCTGAAAACTGAACTGACAACAGGCAGATTAATAGGAGAAAAGGGCATACACAGTTTATTTAACCAGCTGGGGGCTGGAGGTGGGGGAAATCACAGGAATGTGGTTACCCGATAACTCAATGAAGTCCAGATGCTTATATACTCTTCTTCCTAGGGGAAGAGGAGATGGGGAGCAGGGGTGTAGGGGAAATGAATGAGGTCAAAAAACAATGGCCTGGAATAAAGTTCCTCTGAACTCTGGAAGAGGTGGCCAGAAGATAAGGGGCAGAACGTCACTGTGAACAAAGGTTGTCTTATACAGAAAAATTCTGCCAGAAAATCTCTTGGAGCTGCCCTCAGAAGAATAAATGAAAAGTCTGTGTGAGCATGGCAAAGATTCCCAGTCTCTTTTTTTATCCGGTGGTAATCTTTCCTGGTTATTTTTTAATTTTTAATTTTTTTTTTTTGAGACGGAGTTTCAGTCTTTGTTGCCCAGGCTGGAGTGCATTGGTGCAATCTTGGCTCACCAACACCTCCGCCTCCTGGGTTCAAGGGATTCTCCTGCCTCAGCCTCCCAAGTACCTGGGAATACAGGCATGCGCCACCACGCCTGGCTAATTTTGTATTTTTAGTAGGCACGGGGTTTCTCCATGTTGGTCAGGCTGGTCTAGAACTCCCGACCTCAGATGATCCACCCGCCTCAGCCTCCCAAAGTGCTGGGATTACAGGCGTGAGCCACGGCGCCCAGCCTCTTTCCTGGTTATTTGATAAAATTCCTAGGGAGGGGGTCTTAAGACAATTGCATTTCTTTTGTAAAAAAACTTCACTAGTCAGATAAGGAAATTCCAGAGACAGAGTCCCTCCCTGTGCTTCAGAAAGAAAGAGGATCCCAGAGACAAAGGGCAGGGAAAGGTCAGAGAGAGACCTTGGTTCTGAGTCTTTTTTCCGAAGCCTTTCAATTTTCTTTAATTCAAGGTACTAGGCATGTCAAAGTACCATATTCCAGGGCATTGTTTTCTAAGCCCCAACAGAGTCCAAAAGACTAGGGTTGTTCACAGTTCTACTGCCCAGGGTTGTCCACAGTTCTTCTACTGCCCAGCATACATATAGTGCACATCTTGGCTGGACACAGTGGCTCATGCCTGTAATCCAGACCTTTGGGAGGCCGAGGTGGGAGGATCTCTTGAGGTCAGGAGTTTGAGACCAGCCTGGGCAACATGGTGAGACCCTGTCTCTACAAAAAAATTTTTTTTAAAGATTAGCCAGGCTGGGCAACATGGTGAGACCATGTCTCTACAAAAAAATAAAATAAAATAAAATAAAATAAAATAAAATAAAATAAAATAAAATATTAGCAAAGCATGGTGGCATGCACATGTAGTCACAGCTACTCAGAGGGCTGAAGTGGGAGGATCACTTGAGCCCAGGAGTTCAAGGCTGCAGTGAGCTACAATCATGCTACTGCTCTCCAACCTGGGTAAGAGAGAAGAAGAACCGCCTCAAAAAAGAAAAGAAAAGAAAATAAATGCATCTTGAACAGCTGGAAAAACAGAGTGCTCTGTATCTTAGGTTGGAAAAGTTTTCTCAAAGTTCAGAACTTCTCTTGAATGTGTTGGTTAAAACTTAGAATAACGAGATCTTGGAGCCTCCAGAGATAGTACCCTCTATCTCCACTCTCACAGTCAGTAACTGCCACTGTTGCATGAGATAGATAGCTTGTTCCCTGGAGAGTCAGGGGTCCAAATTGGGTGTAGAGATGAAGAAGGACCAGAAAACACCTTAGCCACAGCTGGAGTTTGGGCAAAGCCCTACCCTTTCAGAACTCAACTGAGGTGGAAGGGGTCAATAAACAAATACATCTGAAGAAGCATATGAATCAGCAACAGTAAATCTTATAAACTTCAGGCACCTTTGTTTGGCAGACTAAACTCAAATATTCAACCGCCCCCTCCCCCACCTTCCATTCTAAACTTCCGTAAGAGACTCAGAGTCAACAAATTCTAAAGTTGGCTCTAATTCTTCAAAGTAGTAGAGAAAGCAGGAATCTCTTGTTCTTATATAATAAAGCCAAAATTCATTTAAAAAATATTATTTCACAGAGAAAGGATTAGATTTTGTTGTCTCTGAGGAAATTGAATGCTTTTTATTACAACGAGTGCTTACATTCTAAGTGACACAGCTCACTTCTCACATTGGTATGAGAATTCAACCACCATTGGCAGATTCACCGTCAACCTTATTCATGGGGCTTGAGCTCACAGTCCTCTGAAACCCCCAGTTACTGATATACTCACTCAGATGAAGTCTTAGGCATTGTGATACAGAAGAATAAACCGAGATGAAACGTCTACATTTTTTGGTGGGAAGTGCTTGAATATTTCTGAAGGAGGTAGACAAGGCCACCAGACTGAGGTCTGGAAGAAAGAAATTCAAGGATGAGAGAAGGCATCAGGGGAGTAAAGAGAATGGTTCTCCTTGTGAGACCTAAGTCTGGAAGATCCCCCCTCTTGAGTGGTTCCTCAACCCTTTTAGAAAGATCAGTGGAGAGCCACCTAGTGGTAGCTGACAGGGAAGGTTGGCCAAGATAAGACAAACCTTATATGCCCCATTTATTTGCAAGCTTTATCAGAGAAAGGATCTGTTCCTGTTAGTTTTCAACCAAGCTCTCAGACACTCTTTAGGTCAGTATATTATAGAGGTACCCAGCATGCACAGGACAGTGTCATTCTAGGGCACGTCTGTGTCAATATATGACTTCTGAGTCATTGGGAGGGCCATGCTTCCTCCATATGCTGACAGGAACATCCATATAATTCACCAAGAATAGGCTGCCTGACTGCATGTTCAGAATGATCACCTCTCAACATCTGAAATATAACTTTGCTCTGTGCTCAGTAGAAGGCTTCAGTTCCAAGACATAGTCCAACTGCGTAAAAATAGAATGGGAGTGGAAAGGCACTCTGGCGAAGAGATAAAAGGTGTGGTTTAAAGACTGGAGTGCCATTTTAATGTGGCTGGACTGTCTGGCAGTTTAAAGGAGCTTTGCTGAGCCAGACTGATTGAGGAAGGGTTTTATTGATTTTTGCTTTTATTTTTTAATGGGAAAGACTTGAGCTAGTTTTATAGGCTAAGGGTAAAGACACAGTGAGACAGAGTCAGTGGTTCAAGATTCAGGAAAAGATAAATGATGTAAGAAACTGACCATAAAAGGGTTTGTTTAGATTATTAGCATCTTTTCAGAAAGGGAAATTAGAGATTCTTCTACATTTCTAGGTTAAGACACAGTTATTCCACAGTTCCATATGCAAATATTAATCCAGTATTACAAAGTGTGAATACTTTCTCAGGTTCATTTAGGTTATATTTCAACTTATCCCAAACAAATATAATCAGTAAAGAGCCCACTGGAGTGATGGTTTAGAGGAGATGGGAATCTTAGGCTTGCAAAATAGCTAAGTCACTTGAGATTTATATCAAAAAAGTCTGTCAGTAAATTAACAAACCTGTTTTGTTAACAAATTGAGAAGGTATTCATGAAGATTCATCAGCCTAATGTTGATGAAAGATGAACAGGATATTAAATAAGTCATGGAAATGCTGAAAAGAAACCAGGTTAAGAGACATAGCTAGAGCTGTCTGTCTACTGTTGTAACGTGTTATTGGTTATTTGCACAAAAATTCCAAGAGAAAATAATAATAACCTTTAAGTAGCATATCCGTAACTTTCATTTTGCTGTCTCCTCCTTCTTACTGTGAAATGTGTGTTGTTAAATACATTCCCTTAAGCAACATCACTATATTCCTGAAGTCACTAGATGGCCACGGTACATCCACAGGAAATTAAGTCAAAGCACCAGCAGTGTTCATTTAACATGGTAAAACCTCCATTTCCTCACCTACAGAATGGGGATAATAACAGTACTTAAGACCATAGGATGGTTGTGAGAGGTGGTTGAGAAAGTACGTACATGCTTACTAAATGGTAGGCAGTGTGTGTTATTATGCATATGATTTTCACAGTAGGTATGCCATGCTTTTTCTTCATATAAAGTTAAGGAATAATGAATACATAAAAAATGAAGAGACACAATTTGTGTGTTTCTATTAAAAACAAAAAGCTCTGTGGCGGCAGAAAATAATTCGAGAAAAAAGGGCAATGTACACAATGAAGGAGAAAATAAAAACGTAATGAGGATGCCAGACACAGGCTTTGTGGGGAGGGAGGACTCGGCTGAGGAGAAAATTAATTTAGTAGATTTCAAAGATAAGCAATGTTTAGTGCAGAAACATAATTGCCTTTACTTTACTTATAGGTCAAAAACTGAAAAAATGGTCACTTGGAAAATTAAAGAAGCTGCTATTATTGTGGTTGTCATTAATAAACATTATAATGTGGTATGAATGATGCTTCCCATGCTAGTCTGGGAATGTACTTTTAAATAATATTTTCATGTTTTGTTAAATTTGGAACTGATGGAGCATTTGGGGTGTACAAGGTTAGGGCAAGGGATTTATAAACATGTCTGAAAAGATGTATCTGGGATAAATCAACATAAAGTGAAAAAGAGAAAGAATACAATTGTTGTGTCTTAGTAATTTCACTAAATTCATCTTAAACAAGGCTTGAGTCAATCTATCTATCTATCTATCTATCTATCTATCTATCTATCTATCTATCGAGAGAGAATCCTTTTTGAATGTACTTGAAGAAAAAGCAAGAAAAAGGAAAAGCAATCCTTGACAGAAATGTTAAAAAAACCACTTAAAAAATCATTGTCCTTCTGTATAAATGAAAAATCAGACATAGTAAATAATATTTCTATCTTGTTTTGTTTAATATATAGCACAGTAGCTAGTATAAATATAAATTTTTTTTCTTTCATTCTTTTATTTTTTTTTTTTTTGAGACGGAGTCTCACTCTGTGGCCCAGGCTGGAGTGCAGTGGCGCAATCTCGGCTCACTGCAACCTCCGCCTCCCGGGTTCATGCCACTCTCCTGTCTCAGCCTCCTGAGTAGCTGGGACTGCAGGCACCCGCCACCACGCCCAACTAATTTTTTGTATTTTTAGTAGAGATGAGGTTTCACCATGTTAGCCAGGATGGTCTTGATCTCCTGACCTCGTGATCCACCCACCTCGGCCTCCCAAAGTGCTGGAATTACAGCAGTAAGCCACCACGCCCAGCTGTTTTTGTTGTTGTTGTTGTTGTTTTTGTTTGTTTTGTTTTGTTTTAAGACAGAGTCGTGCTCTGTCACCCAGGCTGGAGGGCAATGGTGCCATCTCTGATCAGTGCAACCTCTGCCTCCCGGGTTCAAGTGATTCTAATGCCTCAGCCACCCTAGTAGCTGGGACTACAGGCATGCAGTACCACACCCAGCTAATTTTTGTATTTTTAGTAGAGACAGGGTTTCACTATGTTGGCCAGCTGGTCTTGAACTCCTGGCCTCAAGTGATGCCCGCCTTGGCCTCACAAAGTGCTGGGATTACAGACATGAGCCACTGCACCCAGCCTACAATAAATAGTTTTAATGATAATGGAGAAGATTCAAGTGTGGGCTATAGAGTCAGACTGACTATGATTAAACCCTGACTCTACCAATTCCTGGCTTTGTAACCCAGAGCAAATGATATGATCTCTCTGTACCTCAATGTCCTCGTTTGTCAAATGGGTATCAGAAGTGTCTAATTAGCTAATCCATGTTTGGAGTACCTGGCATATAATAAATACACAATGAATGCCCATTATGGTAAGTATTAAATAGTTGCCTTAGCCTTCAAGGGCTAGCATTTGAAGAGTCCTAGGTAGTGGCTTCATCCAGGAAAAGGTTGTGACTCAAATATACATTAGTATATTTAAAAAGGAAAAAAAATCTTGACTATAACTAAGATTATTTGGGTTGTGCTAGGACAATTTTTATCACCCATCCTGCCCAATCTTCTAGATGATCTTTAACAGCAAAGTGTATAACCATCACTTCTGGTGGTCACATGGTCCCAGTTCTGTCTCTGACCCAGACTAAGAAATCCCTTCCAGCTTTATCCTACCTTGTCATGGACAGGCATGATGCTGACCAAAGTGGTGTCCCTGGTTGTTGCATAAAAGCTTCAATCTTTTTTATCTATACTTTTCTACCCTTATTAAGATTGACGATGGTTGAACTCTGCTGGGAAGGGACCTAGCTGCCAGGATCCCTAGCAGCCCACACTCCCAGGCAACCCATAAAAGAACTGGTTGAATGACTTTTCTCCAGGAGGCCCTGTGAAGAGGCATGCAGTTTATACAGTCAGGCTCATTGTTAAGTCACTGCTTGGGTGTTAACTGTTATTACCTTACCACTGTACCCCTCAGTGCCTAGCTTAGTGTGCAGCATTTAATAGATATGAACTGAACTAAAATGAATTGAAAGCCTGCCTACATTCCTATTTACTTAAATCCTCAGAAGCCTCTCAGATCATCCATTATCATTCTAATTCCTATCTCTATAGTTCCCCCAATCTGACCCAACCTCTGTTCCACACCACCCTTCAAAGCCTTTCACAGCACCTTTTGGGCATCCTGCTATAACCTGCAAATTTTCCCTCTATCTTAAGCTTCTCTTTGAATGTCTTCTTCACTTCCCTTCTTAAGCTGAAGGCTTGCTCTCTCACACTTCCCCAGTATGTCTCTCAAATAGAAGCCTTTTGTTTCTCACTCCCACAGGAGGCGGGGAGGGCATCCCTCTTTCTCTCTATTGTTGCTTCCACACCATTCTCCTCCTTCTTTCAAACTCCAGTTCCTTTAAAGTACTTGCCATGTAGTTGTATCACCTTGTATCAGTCAGTATCTGTATCCCCAATAGCATACAGGTGGCACACTTGTATCAGGTTAATTTGAGGATGAGTTATAAAGGGGTTATTTACAAAGGTGTGAATGTGGTAGGGAAAGCACAAGGGATGGTGCAGTAACCTAGGGCTAGTAACAGTGGAGCTGGTACCACCCCCTAGATCTGAAGGAACAAAGAAAGGAAATGCGGGGACCCTGAAGAAAATACATGTATAGAAAAGGCCATATCGAAAATAGCAGAAACCTTCAGTTCAGGGACACAGCCTTCCCTCCATCAGATCTTCTGCTGAAGATCATCACTGGCCAAACTCAACAAGAATCAGAGGGCAAGGAAACCGGTTGATTTAGTCCCTAAGTCTCAGCTAACATGGAACTGAGTGAAGTGGGAAAGCATGGAGAATGAATCTGGAGAGACAGATGGAAGATATCCAGCTCATACCCAATGATCTTTTTAATTGCTACCACTCTCCAATTTTTTACTCTTTGAACACATGAGCTCCTAGCTAATTATTTTCCTCTCTACCCCTCAGTGATTTCAGGATCCAGTGATATTTTTCATCCATTCCCAGTGATACTCTAAATACTACTACTGGTAATAACACAACATTCACTTCAAGCATTCCACTCTCTGACCATCTCTTATGTCTACAGTTCACTTACTCTAGTTCTTTCATTGCAATTTTTCAATCTTCTGGGGGCCTCCGATCCACAGATCTTACTACCATGCTACTATTCCTCCACTCCCCCACCCCCACCCTCCTGTCTTCATTTTCCACTAGGATTACATGAAATTCCACAGACCTCACTCCCTTGAAGAGCGTCTTCTCTCTCCTTTGTATTCACCCATCAATGCTCCAATTCTAGTCAACTGCCTTGGTATGTTTTGTGCTACTATAACAGAATACCTGAGACTGGGTAATTTATAATGAACAGAAATTTATTCCTCATGGTTCTGGAGGCTGGGAAGTACAAAATCCAAGGCTGGCAGAAGGCAGAAGGGCAAAAGAACACAAAGAGAGCAAGAGATGGAACTTGCAGCATCAAGCCCTTTCATAATGGCACTATTCCATTCATAAGGGTGGAGCCCTCGTGAACTAAACACCTCCCATTAGGCCCTACCGCCCAACAAAGTTCCACTGGAGGTTACATTTCAAACACATGCTTTTTGGAGGACACAGTCAAACCATAGCACCAACTATCTGCCTTTTCCACTGGGGGGAAAATATATAAAATTATGCTGACTAGTTTCTCATTATATTTGCTATCAGACGCCTCAAATGGGCATTATAATCTGCCCAGAAATCCTACACTGGTCCTGGTGAGTGTGCCAATTACTCTTTAAGATGATTATTTCATACCTTGTCTTCCTTCAAGCTTCCCACACTGTACACT
Source organism: Pan troglodytes (assembly GCF_028858775.2). Lineage (NCBI taxonomy): Eukaryota > Metazoa > Chordata > Mammalia > Primates > Hominidae > Pan > Pan troglodytes. Next base: position 136,095,402 of record NC_072398.2, read on the forward strand.
CTCCACACTCTCATTGACTCACCACAAATTCTACAAACATCCCTATATCTACATTCATCCCTGTTCTCCATTCTGTTACGACAGAATGAGGGTCGTTCCTCCTATCAAAGTCCAACTTCCCCACTTGTGCTCCAGGTTCCAAACCATTCCATCTTTTGAAGATATTTATTCCTGTGCTCATTCTTTTTCCCTCCCACAGCAATTTTCCTCTACCACCTCTTTTTAACATCAATATGTCAATTAACTCCCATCTTAAAAAAATAAGGTTCCTCAATTCCAAATGCTCCTCCATCTCCCACCCAATTTATCCATTCCCCTCAAAGAAAAACCTGCAATAACTGGAGACTGTTTTTTTTTTCTTTTTCATGTCCCATTCTTTCTTCTCATTTCCATCTGCCTTCCATCACTACCTTATTTAGATCTCCAGTGACTAACCTGTTCCCAAAATGTCTGATCCCACCTGTCAACAGCATGTGACATAGCTGACTGCACTCTCATTCTTCAATTATTTTCCTTTTTTGGTTTTTGGGGACACCATTCTTTGCTAATTTTCCTCTTATCACCCCTTTTCTTTTCCATCTTCTTTGCTGGCTCAATTTCCTCTACTAGACCTCTGAATGTTAGTGACTCCAGACTCTTCTCTATCCTGCACTGTCCAATACAGTAGCCACTAGCCACATGTGTCTATTTAAATTTAAAATAATTTAAATGAAATAAAACTCATTTCCTCAATCACACTAGCCATATTTCAATTGCTTAAAAGGTACATGTGGATAGTATACAACATGGATACAAAACACTTATATCATTGTAGAAAGTTCTATTTGACAGGACTGACCTCAACTCTTCTTTGGTGATCTCACCCAGTCCGATAGCTTCAAATACCATCTATACGCTAATGAATTCTAAATTTATACCACTAGATCTGACCCAAGCTTCAGGTCTGTACATAAAACTGCCTATCTGACATAACCACTTGGATGTCTAGCAGGTTATTCAAACTAAAGTCAAAAACAGACCACTTCACTTTCATCCTCTCCTCCCCTTCCCCTACCCACAAAAGCTTGTTTCTCCTTCAGTCTGTCTATTCTTTGCATATAATACCACCTAACCAGTTTTGAATCAAAAAATCTAGGAGTCATCTGGATTCCTCCTTGTTTTTTAATCCCCAATATCTAATCCCTTAACAAGTTTTATTGACTCTACCCATAAAATGTATATCAAATCTGACCTCTTCTCCCTCCACTGTTATCTCCCTAGTCCAAAGTTTTTGCCTGGACCACTGTCTTATTTATATGACATCCCCTGCACCTAAAACAGTGTCTGGCACATAGCAGATGCTTATTAAATATGTTGAATAAATTAACATGTACAATCCTACAGAAAAGTACAAAATTATCTGAACTTCTAAAATAACTTTAAAAATGTGCATGAGTAATATTTGCTGTAGAAACTTTGGGAAATAGATTTAAGAGGAGAATAAAAATTGTCCAGGTGTGGTGGCTCATGCCTGTAATCCCAGCACTTTGGGAGGCCGAGGCGGGCAGATAATGAGGTCAGGAGTTCGAGCCCAGCCTGGCCAACATAGTGAAACCCCGTCTCTACTAAAAATACGAAAAATTTGCCGGATGTGGTGGCAGGCGCCTATAATCCCAGCTACTAAGGAGGCTGAGTGAGGAGAATGGCTTGAACCCTGGAGACGGAGGTTGCAGTGAGCTGAGATCGCGCCATTGCACTCCAGCCTGGGCGATAGAGTGAGACTCTGTCTCAAAAAAAAAAAAAAAGAAGAGAATAAAAATCACCTCCCAGGCTGAGCTACGTGGCTCACACCTGTACTCCCAGCACTTTGGGAAGCTGAAGCGGGTGGATTGCCTGAGTTCAGGAGTTTGAGACCAGCCTGGGCAACGTGGTAAAACCCTGACTCTACAAAAAATACAAAAATTAGCCGTGCATGGTGGCAAACGCCTGTAGTCCCAGTTACTTGGGACACTGAGGTGAGAGCATCTCCTGAGCCCAGGGAGGTTGAGGCTGCAGTGAGCTGAGAGCGCACCACCGCATGCCAACCTGGGTGACAGAGTGAGACCCTGTCTCAGAAAAAAAAAAAAAAAAATCACCTCCCAGACATGCTTTACTTATGACTGGTTATAGACCACATATCGTTATTCATTTTGTCAACTATTAACATAGTTTTCATGCTTTTTGCAGCACTATAATTTACTTCCATGAATCTGTTAAATGCACTGTCAGCACAACTCATCTTCCCAAGAGAAATTTTAATTGTTGCTTCTTCTCGCTCAGTCTTAACTTTCCTGATTAATCCACTATAGCTTTTTTTTTTTTTTTTTTTTTTTGAGACAGAGTTTCGATCTTGTTGCCCAGGCTGGAGTGCAATGGCACGATCTCAGCTCACTGCAACCTCCCCCTCCCGGGTTCAAGCAATTCTCCTGCCTCAGCCTCCTGAGTAGCTGGGATTACAGGCATGTGACACCATGCCCGGCTAATTTTGTATTTTTAGTAGAGACGGGGTTTCTCCATGTTGGTCAGGCTGGTCTCAAACTCCCGATCTCAGGTGATCACCCTCCTCAGCCTCCCAAAGTGCTGAGATTACAGGCATGAGCCACCGCACCCGGCCCTTTTTTATTTTTATTTTTTTTGAGACAGGGTCTCTGTCACCCAGGCTGGAGTGCAGTAGTGCAAATATGGCTCACTGCAGCCTTGATCTCTTGGGTTTAAGCAAACCTCCCACCCCAGCCTCCTGAGTAGCTGGGACTACAGGTACACACCACCATCATGCCTGGCTAATTTTTTATAGAGATAGGGTCTCACTCTGTTGCCTTGGCTGGTCTCAAACTCTGAGGTTCAAGTGATCCTCCTGCCTTGGCCTCCTAGATTGCTGAGATTACAGGCATGAGCCACCATGCCTGGCCCACTACAGCTTCTTGACTTCTTGATTATCTATACATTCTGTCTCTGTCACAGCCCAGGACTTGGCTTGCCCAGGTGACATTTTTGGCAGGAATTCTCAGCTATGTTCCTGTCCCTGCCTGCTACCTAGCTGCTCCCTGCAGTTCTCAACTTTCTTGGCAGGAAAACTGAAGAGTTTTATGATCACCTTAATTCAGAATAATTCAACCAATAAGTCCAAACAATGTCTGGTACCCCACCCTCTTTGATTCTCTGCATTTCCTGGCAAGCCCCCAATGTTTGATTGCTTCCATTCATTCCAGCTACATGCCAAGTGTGGTCAAACTAATATTTCCTACAGATATAGGTAATTATAATAGTGAGGGGATGAAGTAATGGGAAATGCAAGGGTGTCCTCCAAGTATTAAATCTACCTTAATATAGAGCGTGGGGCCTGCAGCTAAGTAATTATCATATGCCTGACATTTTCATTGCATGTGTCAGTTTACAAAGCTGTTTCAGACACATCATCATCACAGCAATCTAGATGCTATTGTTTGCCTACCCAACAACCCTCCCTGCAGCTTCCTCCTCACTGAGAGGATGCCTATTTTGTTCAGTACCCACCCTCCATCCAACAGCCATATATTACAGGTGAGTTGTAGATCATCCTCCTCCCACCTCCACCAGCTTTGAAGTCGCTTTCCTTTTATGCCTGGGAAAGTGATGTAAGTATGGCCAAAAGGAGTGAAAGAAAGTCGGCTGTGAAGGGTTCTAGAATAAGTTTCCTTGCCTTAAAAAAATAAAAAATAAAGCAGGCCGGGCGTCATGGCTCACCCGTATAATCCCAGCACTTTGGGAGGCTGAGGTGGGCGGATCATGAGGTCAGGTTCAAGACCAACCTGACCAACATGGTGAAACCCCGTCTCTACTAAAAATACAAAAATTAGCTGGGTGTGGTGGCGCATACCTGTAGTCCCAGTTACTTGGGAGGCTAAGCCAGGCGAATCGCTTGAATCCGGGAGGTGGAGGTTGCAGTGAGCCAAGACCGTGCCACAGAGCAAGACTAGGGGGGAGGGGCAAAAAAGACCCGACAAGATAACCTCTTTTTTGGCTATGGAGATTGCCCTGTTGGATGTAACCATCCACACATCCCATTCTGGGACCACTAGTGTCTTAAGTATCAGGTAAGACTGTTTCAGGTTGAAGACATTATTAGGAATGGCAGAGCGGGCATATACAAGTAAATGATATTCTTTGTATTATCCTTGAGCTGTTTTTCTTACTACACCAAAGACCCTACCTCTGGACTTCCAACTATGTATTTGTAAGCCCAGAGAATTCTGATTCCATTAAAATTTGAGAGACACTGACTTCTAAGTCCACAACTATGAACTTTCTCCACCCTTACTAGCTAAGTAGCCTTAGGCAAATTATTTAACTTTTATGGAATCTACTTCTTTGTCTGTAAAAAGGGAAATAATATCCACTTTAAGGTCTTACTGCGAGAATGTATAGTTAAGAAGATTTGATGGAGCCGGGCGCGGTGGCTCATGCCTGTAATCCCAGCACTTTGGGAGGTAGAGGCGGGCAGATCACCTGAGGTTAGGAGTTCGAGACCAGCCTGGCCAACATGGTGAAACTCTGTCTCTACTAAAAAAAAAAAAAAAAAAAAAAATAGCCAGGCATGGTGGTGCATGCCTGTAGTCCCAGCTACTTGGGAGGCTGAGGCAGGAGAATCGCTTGAACCTGGGAGGTGGGGGTTGCAGTGAGCCGAGATTGTGCCACTGCATTCCAGCCAAGCGACAGAGTGAGACTCTATCTCAAAAAAAAAAAAAAAAGAAAAAAGAAAAAAGAAAAGAAAGAAGATTTGATGGAAGACAATTTGGAAAGTGTTGTAAGGTCCACGGACTCTACTCACAAAGTCTCCCAAACTTGCTTGCTGATAGGAATGGACACGCTGGTTACATAAGCTAATCCCAGGTGCCCGATCCCCGGAAATTCTGATTCAGTGTTTCCTAATGGACCCTGGGAGTCTGCACTTTTAATAACATATTCTAGGCTCCAGGTAAGTGTGGTGATCAGGCAAGTTTGAATTTAGCAAAGGAATACAGGATGCAGTACTCCTGTCCAGCAGGACTCAGATTTCTGGTTTCTGATTCTAGATCTGACGCTATTCCACTTGGGCAAGCAGTTGCACCTTTCTGAACCTTTTTACTCATCTGTATACCTGTTCAATATAACCTACAGGTAGGTCTATGGTGGACTGAAGGCAAATTATATTTGGGGTGAAGGGGCTCCTGATCTTAGTATTTTATGTTGTCGTAATGTGGATTAATTAGACATAATTAATTTATTAACAATTAATTAATTAGACATAATAAGCAAAATTGGGATTGAAGGGGGTGTTGGCAGATCATCATTTTGGCTGAGGACATGAGAAACACACTGGAATTGCTTTGTGATAAAATTAACTGAATATTAATTGTAGGACTGTGCCTTGTCTATCCTGCTACCTAGAGCCACTGAGCTTTGCAATCCTCTTAGGAGTGTGGCTTACCTTTAGGTGGTCACCCTCAACTACTCTGGTCACACTGAGAGCTGTGAAAACCTCGAGAAAAGTTAAAAACATACATGTTGGGAGACAGGGGGTTTGAATGAGGGCCCTAAATTCGATGTTTAAGCCTAGGGTCCTTACTGGCGAACACTTTCAGTAATATCTATGTGCAACAGAAACATTTCTCTTGGCATTAAAAAAAAAAAGAAGAAAAAGAAAGGATGTATTCCCTTAGCTTCAGGTGGCATTCACGAAGTTGACAGAGCCAGAACACCTCCTAACTGGGGAGTTTCGGGACCTTTAGGGCGCAGAGACTGCCTGACCTCGTTGTGGGCGTAAATCAAGCTTCCCCAGCGCTTAACTTAACGATTTTCAGCTTACGCTTGGCGGCAGCTGCGCAGAATCCGCGCAGAAGCAGGGGTTCCGCTGACAAACGTGAACGTACAGAACGTAGAAGCCTTTTAACGCTAATATGCAGTTTCCCTGTATGGCTGTTGTGCATTATTAATCTAGGTATTGCGTATTTAGTTTAGGAAACACGAATACTACATGATAAATGAGGTAAAATGGATTGTGACTGGGACCCCAGTTTCTCCCTCGCCTCCACTCCTCCCAGCTCAGGAAAGACCAGCCCACCAGGACGTGCGTCCTCCGCGTTTGAGTCGCTTCGGCACCCGTAATTGTGAACTTTGACAGCGGCTGGTCCCCGGAAGTTGGACGCATGCGCCGTTTCTCTGCATGGTGTGCGTTGTTATTCTAGCTGCGGCAGCAGGAGCTGTGGCGGTTTTCCTAATCCTGCGAATATGGGTAGTGCTTCGTTCCAGGGACGTTACGCCCCGGGAGTCTCTCAGTATCTTGGTAGTGGCTGGGTCCGGTAAGTATCGAGGAGGCGACTGTCGGACTTGGGTTGGTCACTACAAACCCCAGAGTGCACCGCGACGCTCTTCCCTGGTACCCTTAGCACTTCTTGGAGTGTTGCATGCAGAGATTTGTAGTTTCTCTGCCTTGCCGGAACCGGGCAGTCCAGCCAGGGTAGGGGCTGGTTTGCTGACGCGGCCCAGAGGTTTTTTTTATGACAAGTAATTTACACTTGTCTGTAATTAAGACTCTCTGTAGCGTATATTTTTCAAACAATTAGTGAACAGAGAACGTAGAAGCCTTTTGATGCAAACATGCAGTTTCCCCGTATAGCTGTTGTGCATTATTAATCTAGGTATTGCGTATTTAGTTTAGGAAACACGAATGCTACATGACAAATGAGGCAAAATGAATTGTCACATTTATAAATATACAAAGTCCAAGAGGATAAAAACAATGATCTACGGGCTGTAGAACAATATACACGCGGTGGCAGAGTGTGAGCAACACACTGACCTGTCAGGTAATACAATCTAAATCCACCAACTCTGTAGGTGCTTACAATTTTAAATACACATATTTGACAGGGACAGACAGACACACACAGACACAATGTAAACATTTGGGTATGGCAGGAGATTGCATCCAGATAGAACATGTATAGTATGAGTAAATGTACTAAGTTTATGTTCAAGTATAACGCATTACTTTATTCACTTAATCTGTTTTGAGCTGTTAGAAAGACCAAACACTAAACTAACCTCTGGAAATAACAAAACTAACATTACTTGCCACGGAGTGCTGACTCCGTGCTAAGTCCTGTGAGAGATGCAAAGATACAGCAGTAAATGAAACAGAGAATACAAAAAAACTAACAGAAAATAAATCAAAATGAGTATTTGCCACAATGAGATAAATGCTATAATCTTGTAATAATTGTGTAAGAAGTACAAATTGCTATGGCAGTCTTCAGGAAGGGCACTACTTTATCAGGTCTTAAAAAACAGACAGCTTCCTGGAAGAAATGATGCTAAACTGAAACTTGAAAGATGACCCAGAATTAGTCAGATGAGGGACAGCCAGGGTTTCGAGGGCTGGGAGGATGTGAAAAGAAGGTGATAGCACTTGGAATGACCAGAGTTGAGAGAACACTATCGTGTAGAGTTCAATGTAGGGAGGTAAACTGAGTCCAGATTGTAAAGGGTATTTAAAATCTTGCTTTTTTTCTTTTTTATACAGAGTCTCACGCTGTTGCCCAGGCTGGAGGGCAGTGGCGCAGTCTCAGCTCACTGCAACTCCACCTCCCAAATTCAAGCCATTCTCCTGCCTCAGCCTCCCGAGTAGCTGGGATTACAGGCGCACCACCACACTCAGCTAATTTTTGTATTTTTAGTACAGACAGTGTTTCACCGTGTTGACCAAGGCTGGTCTTGAACTTCCGACCTCAAGTGATCCTCCTGCCTCAGCATCCCAAAGTGCTGGGGTTGCAGACGTGAGCCACCCCTGGCCTAAAATCCTGCTTTATAAAGCAATTGCTGCTACTCCACTGTTGATATCATGTAGGGGTTAAGACCACAGGCCTCTAGGTTGTCATAACACCACACATGAATCACATCTCTGCCACTTACTACCTTGGGGATCTCAGGCAATTAGTTAACCTCGCTGAACCTTCTGTTTCTACATGGGTTGAGAGAGGACAGGAGAGATTAAATATGATCATATTTAAAGTGTTTAGGCCGGGCGTGGTGGTTCACACCTGTAATCTCAGCAATTTGGGAGGCCGATACAGGCGGATTGCTTGAGCTTAGGAGTTGGAGACCAGCCTGAGCAACATAGTGAAACCCTGTCTCTACATTAAAATAAATAAATAAATTAGGTGGATGTGGTGGCATGCACCTATAGTCCCAGCTATTTGGGAGGCTGAGGTAGGAGGATCACTTGAGTCTGGGAGGTGGAGGTTGCAGTGAGCTGAGATTGTGCCACTGCACTCCAGCCTGGTTGACAGAGTGAGACCCTGTCTCAAAATGAAATAAAATAAAATGATATAATCAAAAGCTTAAATTAAAAAATAAAGTGTTCAATAAAGTGCTTGACATATAGTGTCAACCTAAAATAATCAAAGGGCTCAATATCCAGTTAGAAGAGTTTATTCAAGCACAAAGCGTGAGATTGGGTGTCTGGGGAGCAAACCTATACCAAAGAATGTAATCAGTACTCCCCATGTGGGGAAGAATGAAGGTAGTTTGTATAGGCAAGAACAGAGATGCTGAACAAAATTACAATATTTTCCATACAAAGGCCAACATACAGATACAAGATTTGGTTGGCTACTGTAAAGGCCAAGGGGAAACTTCCCTTTTGCCCTCTGAAGTTTCACTGAAAATCACTGATGAGGCAAAAATAATAGGAGAAAAGGCATACAAATTTATGAAGCATATATGAAAGTGTTCTGAATGAAGACCCAGAGATATAAGGGAAATGGTCTGTTTTTATGCTTAGGTTCAGCAAAGTATGGACAGCCATGTAGAATTATGACTGGACAAAAGGGTATAATTTAATGCTAATAGACAGTAGGGAAGCCCAGCAAGGCCTGTCTGTCTAGATTTTTCTTGGTCTCTCTGAGCATGCATTCCTTTCCTTCTGGTTATGGGGTAGGGCCCTCTCTGGAATGGGGGTCTTATGACCTACCGTCAAACAAGGTAGATCAGATAATTTTTTTAATTTAATTAATTAATTTTAAAAATAGAGATGGTGTCTTGCTATGTGTGCCAGACTGGTCTTGAACTCCTGGCCTCAAGCAATTCTCCTGCCTTCCAAAGCGCTGGGATTAAAGGTGTGAGCCACCTCGCCCAGCTCCCCAGCTCGGATAATTTCTTTATGGCCAGTTTTTACACAGAAAGGTGGAGTAAAATTAGAGTAGTATTTTTAGGTTTTATGACCAGCTTTTGGGAGAAGGAGTTCTTGGTTTCTGTGACCCGCCCTGGGGAAGAGAGATTCTAGTTTCTATGGCAAGCCTCAGGGGAGTATGGGACTGAGAGACAGAGGACAGGAGAAGGCCAGAGAAAAATTTTTACTTCTAAGGCCTTCATTTTGGGATATTATTTTCTAAGTCCCAACACTACTATTGATTACACACTAAGGGATTTGTTTAACATTCTGGTATAAGGAGGTAACAATCACAAAGGCCTCTATCTCCAATGTCATTTAGTCTAGGTTTGAATAAAGACTAGGGAATCTGGTTAATGTATAACATCTCAACACAAAGGTCAGGAAGCAACAGACATACACCAAAGAGAAAAAGCCATGTTTCATGAGTCAGTTTCCAGGGCTTAGCTTTTCCCCTTGGCATAATAAATTTGGAAGGTCTTGACATTTTCTTCTCTTTTTACATAAGCATTTAATAAATGTTATTAGTCTTGGTGGCAAAAGGAGCTTTTGAAGTTTTGTTTTGGTTTTTGTTTTTAAGACAGACTCTTGTTATGTACCCAGGCTTGCCTCTAAATCCTGGGATCAAGCGATTCTGAGACAGCCTCCCGAGTAGCTGGTACCACAGGCACGTGCCACCGCACATGGCTTATCTTTTTCAGTGGAGAGTCACCCACTTCAAGCCTGCATTGTCAAAAGAATGTCTTGACAAAGACCGAAGTAGAGAAACAAATAGGAGCCTTTTGAATATTTCAGATAAGGATGTGAAAAGAAGGTGATAGCACTTGGAATGGCCAGAGTTGAGAGACTGGAGTCTGACTGGAGTGATAGGTGTGGGGCTGGAGAAAAGCAATCGCATTCAGATGAGATTGGAAGATTTTAGGAGTTAAATCCACAACTGTGGATTGAAAGTAGAGGATGTGGGAGGGAAGGACTGAAGGGTGATTTCCAGGTTTCTGACTTGAACAAATGGATGGATGTTAGAACCATTCACTTGATAGTGTTACATTTGGTGGACTAGAAACCAAAATTAAGGTTGATAATTCACCTGGCAAATGGTGCCTTCATTCAGATTATTGAGGGTAGGAAGGTATCAAGGGCCTGAAAGAACCATGCCAATTAAAGGAAGACTTGTAATCAAATAAGCAGTTTAATAGTTCATGCCCAAAATTTTGGAGGAGGCAGAAGGCATTTTCAATATTTACCTTGAAGACCAAGCGACATTTACTCTTTAGATATCATAAAATATTATTAGTAGGCCAGGCACTGTGGTGCACGCTTGTAATCCCAGCAATTTGGGAGGCTGAGGTAGGTGGATCACCTGAGGTCAGGAGTTCAAGACCAGCCTGGCCAACATGGCAAAACCCCATCTCTACTAAAAAATACAAAAAAATTAGCTGGGCGTGGTCGCAGGTGCCTGTAATCCCAGCTACTCAGGAGGCTGAGGCAGGAGAATCGCTTGAACCCAGGAGGCAGAGGTTGCAGTGAGCCGAGATCACCCCTGGGCAACAGAGCAAGACTCCATCTCAAAAAAATAAAAAATTATTAGTAGATCACTTCTGTTCAGAGAACATTTGCCAAAACTACTTTTCTTTGAAACATAATACAGCCTTCTTAGGCAAATGTTAGATTTAATATCAAACTTTCATTCATTCTTTCATTCAATAGGACAGCCTGCTATTTCTAGGAATAGGAGGTACAGCAGTAACAAACACAAATCCCTGCCCTCATAGTATGGTGCTTGCCTTCTAGTGAGGCATGGATAGAGGGAGATAAAAAGCAAAACAAATAAATAGACTACATAGTAAGTTATGCAGTGATAAACACTACGATTTGGGGAAGGGGCATTGCTTTTTTATGAAGATTGTCAGGGAAAGCCTTCTTGGGGAGATGACAGCCAACAGCAAGGAGGCTAGAGTGATTAGAGTAGACTGAGTAAGCGGGGAGGAACAGGAGATGAGCTCCAAGAGGGAACATAGTTGAGGTCAGAGTATAAGAAGCCTTTTATTTCACATGAGACATGAAGCCACTGGAGGATTTTGAGCAGAAGTAAATAATTTGATCAACTCGAATAGGGTCACATGGGATGTTATGTTGCGATAGACTGAAGGGGAAGTGGGTCAGGGAACAGATCAAGAAACTGTTCATAATCCGTATGAGAGGTGATAGTGGCCTGGAGCAGGGGAGTAGCAAAAGAAATGGTGAGAAATGATTGGATGCTGGATGTATTTTAAGGTAGAACTTAGAGATTCTTATTCTCAAAAAAATGTATCTTAATAGAAGAGTAAAATGGAAGACAAAATCCATCATTTTAATGACTTTATTCAGTAACAAGTTTAAATTTTCAGTGAATATACTGTCAAGCTAAATAACAGAGAGAGATTCTCCAAAGATAATAAGTGTATTCAAGAGTAAGCATTGTAGTGAGGAATACACATGCCGAGTAAACTATGGGCACATTCAAAGAGGCAAGGGAAGACAGCAATTTTTAAAGCTAAAATGGGGAGGGTTACATAAGTTGTTTTGAAACAATTATCCTTGCTTACAGGGATCAATAATAAGGGTGGCATCAGTCCAAGGTTAGGCAGGCAACTGCTGGGCCGATGTCCTTGCAGAAGTTTTTTTTTTGCATAAGGTTGCAGTGGCCTTTGTACAAGGTTGTGGTTTTGGTATAGTCTTTTGTAACAGTTCTTGTTTTCAGGCGATTGAGCATTAAGAACCCTTCCTTCATGGCCTTTCCCAGCTCCATTTTGTCACAAGTGACTCTATTTTTATCCTGACAACTTTCACAGTATTCAATGAGGGTTTCCTTAAAAAATAAAAATAAAAATAAAAAATTTAAAAAAGGAAATAAAAGACTATTAAAGCAGGTATAATGAAGTTTTAATTGTAGTGGAAGATGTTGTGGATATTAGGTTTTATCCTTAATTATTCCAGCTGTGAAAACAAATACCTACTTGGAGTACCACCACTTGTTTTTTTTTTTCTTTTTTGAGACAGAGTCTCGCTCTGTTGTACAGGCTGGAGTGCAGTCTCAGGTGATTCTCCTGCCTCAGCCTCCTGAATAGCTGGGATTACAGGCATGAGCCACCGCACCTGGCCTAACTTTTTTGTTTTTTTTCGAGGCTAAACCAAAGATACTAAAATGAGTATAAACCAGATGTGTAAATTATATGCCCCAGTCAAGAAGATGGGTGACAGGTTATAAAGCTAATGTATGATTTTAATTCCTGAAATTCACACTAAATCTATGCCAAATTTGTTTCTATATATAATTCCTTCTGGAATCTAGAACGAAATCCTGTCCTTTCTACTATTAAAAAAAAAATTTGGGCCTGGCATGGTGGCTCACGCCTGTAATCCCAGTACTTTGGGAGGCCGGGTGGGTGGATCACCTGAGGTCAGGAGTTCAAGACCAGTCTGACTAACGTGGTGAAACTCTGTCTCTACTAAAAATACAAAAATTAGCCGGGCGTGGTGGCGCATGCATGTAATTGCAGCTACTCGGGGGGCTGAGGCAGGAGAGTCGCCTGAACCCGGGAGGTGGAGGTTGCAATGAGCCGAGATCACACAATTGTATTCCAGCCTGGGCAACAAGCGTGAAACTCCACCTGGGGGGAGGTGAGGGGGTGGAGGGAATTTGTGTTGGGGGAAAACTCATGTTTAATTTATCTTTGTTTGTGTTCTTGTATCACTATATACTCTTTCTTACAACAATAAGGGAGGTGGGGTGGAGGAAGCCTTGTAGGTAGGGGGAGCAGCATGACCAGAGGCAAGGAGTGAGTAACGAATAAGGTGAATGCAGAGAATGTTGAAGACATCAACCTGACTGAGGCAGAGAGCTTGTGAAACGAGACTGAAATGGGTGTGATGGGGCCCCTTGATAAGGAGTTTGACTGTTTTGCTTAAATGGTTTATAGATAGGTAGATATTCTATTGTTGTTTTCATAAACAATGTTTTCATTGTCTCAATGAACATAGTTGATTTTTAAATTTATGCTTTTGAAATTAATGTATTAAAATTTTGGAGATTATATGACTTCAGAAACTGAACATTACTTATTTGGTGAAGCTGATAAATATTTGAGGACCTGCAGTGTGCTGAGACCTCTGATAGGAGCTGGGGTTACAGTGGTGAACAAAAGATGTTTCTTAGGAAGGCCCAAGCCCTGCTGATCAGCGCTTATGCCCCCTTCACCTTACTTCTCTACATAGAACCTTCAGTGACTGGCTTCCCTTTTCCCATCCTGCTTTCGTGCCTTATTTCACCTGTACCCTTCTTCCCAGTATTCCTATCACTCTTTGAACACATGTTTCAGATCTTGTCATCTCATGCCCTAACAATCCCCATCTCCACCCAGTGGCCTCCCTACTCCTATCTCTCCATTATCTTCACCTTTCAAGTCATCTCAGCCTTTTCCGGGGTTCTTCCTTATTTTTAAGGCATTGATTTTTCATAACCATTTGCTTACCCTTCACATTTTAGTTTTTCTTACTGTCTTGCATCTTCTTTGTCTTCATGTATGTGTCTTGCCCCTTTCTCACCAGTCTTCTTGATAGCAAGAGCTATGTCTTATACTGTTTTGTGCCTTCCTTAGTACCTACTGCTAGTGCTGATTTTATTTTTATACATGTATTATCTGCTTTTGATATAAAAGTTGTATTTATACGAGGGCATAGATTTATTGTTTTCAAATGTTCCTTGTGTCTTCTGAGAAATATACAATTACAGTGCCCCCCCAACCCCAACCTGAAACCATGATATTGGTATAACATGGTCAAATGGATATGTCCATTGTGGGTTTCTTAATCTTAGGACTTCTGATATTTTTTCCAGGTGGGCATACCACTGAGATCCTGAGGCTGCTTGGGAGCTTGTCCAATGCCTACTCACCTAGACATTATGTCATTGCTGACACTGATGAAATGAGTGCCAACAAAATAAATTGTTTTGAACTAGATCGAGCTGATAGAGACCCTAGTAACATGGTAAGTGACAATTTCTATTTCTAAGAAAATTACAAGTTGCACATTGAGTTTAATTGTCTCTGGTAATAATCTCATGGCACTTCAGTGCCCTACCCACAATGGGCAGTCAAATGTTTGCTGGTGATGAAATACATTTCCTTTGCTACCAAAATATATGAATTTCTATAAAATAAATCTTCAAATTAAAAAATGGTTGCTTAGCACATCAAAAAGTTTATCCACCATGATCAAGTTGGCTTCATACCCGGGATGCAAGGTTGATTCAACATACGCAAATCAATAAATGTAATTCATCACATAAACAGAACTAAAGACAAATAGACACAGAAAAGGCCTTTGATAAAATTCAACATCCTTTCGTGTTAAAAACTGTCAATAAACTAGGTATTGAAGGAACATACCTCAAAATAATAAGAGCCATATATGACAAACCCAGAGCCAATATCATACTGAATGGACAAAAGCTGGAAGCATTCCCCTTGAAAATTGGCACGAGACAAAGATGCCCTCTCTCACCACTCCTATTCAACATAGTATTGGAAGTTCTGGCCAGGGCAATCAGGAAAGAGAAAGAAATGAAGTGTATTCAGATAGGGAGAGAGGAAGTCAAATTATCCTTGCTTGCAGATGACATGATCCTGTATCTAGAAAATCCCATTGTCTCAGCCCAAAAACTTCTTAAGCTGATAAGCAACTTTAGCCAAGTCTCAGGAAACAAAATCAATGTGCAGAATCACTAGCATTCCTATACACCAACAACAGGCAAGACAAAACCCAAATCATGAATGAACTCCCATTCACAATCACTGCAAAAAGAATAAAATACCTAAGAATATAGCTAACAAGGGAAGTGAAGGACCTCTTCAAGGAGAGCTACAAACCACTGCTCAGTGAAATCAGAGAGGACACAAACAAATGGAAATACATTCCATGCTCATGGATAGGAAGAATCAATATTGTGAAATGGCTATACTGCCCAAAGTAATTTATAGATTCAATGCTATTCCCATTAAACCACCATTTACATTCTTCACAGAATTATAAGAAACTATTTTAAAATTCATATGGAACCAAAAAGGAGCCCAAATAGCCAAGACAATCCTAAGCAAAAAGAACAAAGCTGGAGGCATCATGCTACCTGACTTCAAACTATACTACAAGGCTACAGTAACCAAAACAGCATGATACTTGTACAAAAACAGATACAGACCAATGGAACAGAATAGAGAACTCAGAAATAAGACCACACATTTACAACCATCTGATCTACAAACCTGACAAAAACGAACAATGGGGAAAGAATTTTCTATTTTGCAAGGAGTTGAACTGGCTAGCCATATGCAGAAAATTGAAGCTGGATTCCTTCCTTACACTTTACACAGAAACTAACTCAAGGTGGATTAAAGACATAAATGTAAAACCCAAAATTATAAAAACCCTAGAAGAAAATCTAAGCAGTAGTATTCAGTACACAGGCATGGGCAAAGATTTTATGATGAAAATGCCAAAAGCAATTGCAACAAAAGTAAAAATTGAAAAATGTGATCTAATTAAACTAAAGAGCTTGTGCACAGCAAAAGAAACTCATCAGAGTGAACAGACAACCTACAGGATTGGAGAAAATTTTTGCAATATGTCCATCTGACAAAGGTCTAATATACAGAGTCTACAAGGAACTTAAACAAATTTACAAGAAAAAAACTGTTATTAAAAAGTGGGCAAAGGACATGAACAGACACTTCTCAAAAGAAGACATTCATGCAGCCAACAAACATATGGAAGAAAGCTCAACATCATTGATCATTAGAGAAACGCAAATCAAAACCACAATGAGATACCATCTCACACCACTCAGAATGGCAATTATTAAAAAGTCCAGAAACAACAGATGTTGGTGAGGTTGTGGAGAAAAAGGAATGCTTTTACAGTATTGGTGGGAATGTAAATTAGTTCAACCATTGTGGAAGATAGTGTGGCGATTCCTCAGAAATCTAGAGGCAGAAATACCACTTGACCTAGCAATCCCATTGCTGGGTATATACCCAAAGGAATGTAAATCATTCTGTTGTAAAGATACATGCACACATATGTTCACTGCAGCACTATTCACAATAGCAAAGACATGGAATCAACCCAAATGCCCATCAATGATAGAATGGATAAAGAAAATGTGGTACATATACACTATGAAATACTATGCAGCAATAAAAAGGAACAAGATCATGTCCTTTGCAGGGATATGGATGGAGCCAGAAGCCGTTATCCTCAGCAAACTAATGCAGGAACAGAAAACTAAATACCACACGTTTTCACTTATAAGTAGGAGCTGAACGATGAGAATACATGGGTACATATGGGGGAACAACACACATTGGGGCCTGTTGAAGGGAGGGGTTGGGGGAGGTAGAGCATCAGGAAGAATAGTTAGTGGATGCTGGGCTTAATACCTAGGTAATGGATTAATTTGTGCAGCAAACCACAATGGCACACGTTTACCTGTGTAATAAACCTGCACATCCTGCACACATACCCTGGAACTTAAAAGTTGAAGGAAAAAAAATGGTTGCTTAATTTTTTGCATATTTTTTATTCTTTTAAATAGAGAAAGCAGTTTTTCATTGAATTCCAGTAGTGAAAATTATTTTATTTATACTTACATACACGAAGCATCCTGTTCATGTGCTTATTGGCTCTTCATTAAAGCTCTCTATCAATGTGTTACATTTATTGATAATTTGATTTATCTATGACTGCTGTTTCTTCTCCAAATCATACTTGTGTCTGCCTTTGAAATTATTAGTACTTCTTTACCCCTGGTTGCTCACTTCATTATAGCATTTTAGTCAGTGTTTAGAGATTTTTTTTTTTTTAAGTGAAACTACTTCTTAATTAAGGAAGGAAACTAGAGCTGTTCCTTATGTAGAGTGAGTGCCTTTATCCATCCCTCTCTCTGGGAACGGCCCAGCTGCAGGGCTGCTCTGGATAGTTCAGGGGTGGACAGCTGGCCTAACTCAGACCAATCGAAGTCTTTCTCTGAGCTTTCTGGGCTTGGAGACCTAGAGAATGGAATCAGTCTGTCTTCAGACAAGCTCTGTAAATGATAAAGCTTGAAAGCTGCTGACAGTCATGTTTTCACTTAGAAGATAAAGGTAGTCTATAGATACAAGAATGAAGATAATGTACAGGAAGAGAGGAGAAGCCAGTGTCTGGTGCTGCCTTCAGTGGCTCAAGAGGCCCTGCTATAGCTGTGTTGGTCCTGGATTGGTGGTTCTTTTCTTGGGAAATCAGGACCCACTCCTAGAACCCTACCCCACTCCCTTTGTTCCCACCTTTGTGACATACGCACACACGCACACTCTCTCTCTCTCTCTCTCTCTCTCTCTCAAGGCTGTTTGTGTTAACTTTTGGTCATTTGTAAACCTTATCCCCAACTAACATACTACTAAAATGTATTCTCAAAAAATCCACGTCAAACAAGATCGGTATATAAATCTGCTTGCTATCATTCAGCTATAGCAAAATGTGTGGTACTTTTTTTCCTCTGTGGAAAATAAGCCAAAGTGATTTCGTTTTTGTTTTAGGAATCAATACTGTATTAGTTTCTTAGGGTTGCTGTAACAGAACTGGGTTTTTGCCACCCATAAACTGGGTGGCTTAAAACAACAGAAATGTATTTTCTCATAGCTCTGAAGGGTAGAAGTCTGAAATCAAGGTGTCATGGGGCCATACTCCCTCCGGAGGTTCTGAAGAAGAATCCCTCCTTGCTTCCTCCTGGCTTCTAGTGGTGGCCAGCAATGCTTGGCCTTCCTTAGCTTGCAGCTACGTCACTCTAATCTCGGCTTCCACCATCGTATGACCTTTTCTGTATCTCTGTCTTCACATGCCTTTTTTATGAGGATACCAGTTGGATTTAGGGCCCACTCTAATTCAGAAGGACCTCATCTTAACTTGATCATATATGCAGTGCTCTTATTTCTAAATAAGGTCACATTCATAGATTCCAGGTGGACATGAATTTTAGGGGGGCAGTAGTTATATACTGTGCATCACAACACTTAGAACCAAGTAAGTTGGGTTTGCTTCACATTAATAGTCTTAACTATAAAAATATTTTGGATTTTTATTTTTATTTATTTGTTGTTTTTTTTTAAACAGAGTCTCACTTTGTCACCCAGGCTGGAGTGCAGTCGTGTGATCTCAGCTCACTGTAGTCTCCACCTCCCAGGTTCAAGCGATTCTCCTGCCTCAGCCTCCTGAGTAGCTGGGAGTACAGGTGCCTACTATCATGTCTGGCTAATTTTTTTTTTTTTAAATAGAGACAGGGTTTCACCATGTTGGCCAGGATGGTCTCGATCTCCTGACCTCGTGATCTGCCCACCTCAGCCTTCCAAAGTGCTGGGATTACAGGCGTGAGCCACTGTGCCCAGCCAGATTTTGGATTTTTATAGTGCCATTATTTTGTATTTTCGAAGTGCAATGTAGGACTAAGCATCTCTGTTCAACTTCCTTTTACTAACACTTGCCTACTGGGGCAATGCAGCCACTGTTAGAGAGAAAATTCTGCTCCATTCCTAAAAGAGCCTCTACTCATGAATCTGAAGCTGGGAAGAGCTCTGTAGAGATGCAAATGAGCTGTTGAGGGAGATAGCGTGAACATTTCTGCTGGCCACCTCTGGGTACCACCACGTGTGTGTGTGTGTGTGTGTGTGTGTGTGTGTGTGTGTTTGTGTGTGTATGTATAGGAGGGTGGTGAAGGACAGAAAGACAAAGAGGCAGAGACAGACACCTTCCTGCCAAGCCTTACTAAGGTTGGGGGGTTTCCCTACTGATCTTTTTCTTCGCTTCAGCTCAGCCATCTTTTGTACCTTCCATGGAGCTCACCAGACTAGGAAAAGGTGGGGTCTTGCTGAAGAAATCAATAGTGATCAATACATTTGCTGGAAGAACCCATATTAGCCAAGTATAATTAACAATCTAGACCTGCACTGTCCAGTATAGTAGCCACTAGCCATATGTGGCTACGTGTATTTCAATTTAAATTAATTAAAACTAAGTAAAATTTAAAATTTGGTCTCTCGGTTGCACTAGCCTCATTTGTAATGCTTAGTAGCCACATGTGGCTAGTAGCTACCATTTTGGATCATATAGAATAGAACATTTTTATCATTGCAGAAAGTTCTATCAGATGACACTAATCTAGACTTTCATTTATAATAAGCTGAAAATGAAATATGATTAGATATTGTGAAGATAATTAACGGATTCAAAACAAAGGGCCCCTCCCAAAAGTTAACATAGAAACAAAATAACTTTTTAGCTCCTGGGTGATCACAAGAAACTTAAAAAGAGGAAGAAAAAAAGAAAATAACTTTTTAAATTTCATATTATCATTGAAATTCAAGGAGATATTCCAAATAAACAAGAATAATATGTTTTTTTGTTTTTTGTTTTTTTTGAGACAGAGTCTCACCCTGTCACCCAGGCTAGAGTGCAATGATGTGATCTCAGCTCACTGCAACCTCTAACGCCCAGGTTCAAATGATTCTCCTGCCTCAGCCCCCCTAGTAGTTTGGATTACAGGTGCCCGCCACCACGCCCAACTAATTTTTGTATTTTTAGTAGAGACGGGGTTTCCCCATGTTAGCCAGGCTGGTCTCGAACTCCTGACCTCGTCATCCGCTTGCCTCAGCCTCTTAAAGCGCTGAGATTACAGGCGTCAGCCACTGTGCCCAGCCAAGAATAATCTGTTTTATAAGGGAAGCAATGTTAAAACAAGAAAGATTCCTTGGAAATTAAAACAAAGTGCTTATCAAAATTAAAAGTGCTGAGTCAGTAATTATCAGGTTAAATATAGCCGAAAACCTTATTTGTGAATTGAAAGTCAGGCTAAAGGAATTCTCCAGGCAATAAGGCAAATATGAGGGAAAAGAATCATGAAATGTCAAGAATGAGAGGAAAAAAAATAAAATTTTAAAAACTGTAGAGTAGATTTTCATTAGCTTTCTCCTAGCTCAAGTATCACTTTTTAATTAAATCTCATCATAACATCAACAGTTATATAGTCTTAACTCACCGCTGTTTCTTGTATACCATGTCTTCTTCTGATTTCATTTTGTTTTCTATTTGGCTCAAGTGTTTCCTTCAGTGTTTTTTTTTTTTTTTTTGAGAAAGGTTATATGGACAGTATATTTCCAGAGTCTTTTCAGCTCTGAAAGTATCTATTTTTTTTTTTTTTAGAATGAATCTCACTCTATTGTCCAGGCTGGAGTGCAGTGGTGCTATCTCGGCTCACCACAACCTCCACTTCCTGGGTTCAAGTGAGTCTCCTGACTCAGCCTCCCAAGTAGTCGGGATTACAGGCATGTGCCATGGCGCCCAGCTAATTTTTTTGGTATTATTAGTAAAGTTGGGGTTTTGCCATGTTGGCCAGGCTGGTCTCAAACTTCTGACCTCAAGTGATCCCACCTCCTCGGCCTCCCAAAATGCTGGGATTACAAGCATGAGCCACTACGCCTGGCTATCATCTCTGAAAATATCTTTTTTTTTTCTTTTTTTTTTTTTTTTTTCAGATGGAGTCTCGCTTTGTTGCCAGGCTAGAGTGCAGTGGCGTGATCTTGGCTCATGGCAACTTCCGATTCCCTGGTTCAAGCAATTCTCCTGCCTCAGCCTCCCAAGTAGCTGGGATTACAGGCATGCGCCACCATGCCCAGCTAATTTTTGTATTTTTAGTAGAGACGGGTTTTCACCATGTTGGCCAGGATGGTCTCAATCTCCTGACCTCATGATCCGCCCACCTCGGCCTCCCAAAGTGCTGGGATTACAGGGTTGATCCCACCATGCCCAGCCTGAAGATACCTTTGTTGTGACATAATATCCCTACAGTTGTTTGGCTTGATGTACAATACTAATTGTAATGCCATAATTTTTTCCTCTCAGAGTGTGTAAATACTATTCCATTCTCTTCCAGCAGTCAGAGTTCCAGAAAAGATGTTTGATCCTAGTTTGATTCTCTTTCCTTAGAATTCTGAAATTTAATCAGTCCATGTCTACATGTCTGTTTTCTTATTAATTCTTTCTTGAATTCAGTGGACTCTTACGATCTTTCTTCAATTTAGGACCATTTTCTTCTCTTTTTTCTACTTGTCTATTCTGTAAACTAATCCTTTTTCATATTATATATAGGTCATATGTATATATCTACACACACACACACACACACAGATGGTCATCTAAGGAGAAATGACCATCTGTGTGTGCGTGCGCGTGTGCATGTATTTTCACGACCTTGCACGGATGCCAAAATCCGCAGATGCTCAAGTCCCTTTTATAAGATGATGTAGTATTTGCACATTGCTCATCCTCCCATATACTTTAAATAACCTTCAGATTATTTATAATACCTAATACAGTGTAAATACTATGTAAATAGTTGTTATACTGTATTATTTAGGAAATAATGACAAGGGGAAAAAGGCCTGTACATGTCCAGTACAGATACAGTTATCCATTTTTTTCCCCAAATATTTTCGATCCATGGTTGATTGAATCCACGGATGCAGAACCCATAGATCTGGAGGACTAACTGTGTGTGCATGTGCATATATATATTTCTTGGAAGGTTACATTGACAATATATTTCCATATCCATACAACAGAGTTGTGTGTGTGTATGTGTGTGTATATATGTATTTATTTATATATATATAAAACGGTATACATTTTCTTCCTGCTTATCCTTTCACTGTTTTATATGAAGAGAAGTTTTAGATTTTTTTTTTTTTTTTGAGCCAGAATCTTGCTCTGTTGCCCAGGCTGGAGTGCAGTGGCCTGATCTCAGCTCACTGCAACCTCCACCTCCTGGGTTCAAGCAATTCTCCAGCCTTAGCCTCCTAGTAGCTGGGACTACAGGTGTGCACCACCATGCCTAGCTAATTTTTGTATTTTTAGTAGAGACAGGGTTTCACTATGTTGGCCAGGCTGGTCTCGAACTCCTGACCACGTGATCCGCCCGCCTTGGCCTCCCAAAGTGCTGGGATTACAGGCGTGAACCACCACGCCGGCCAGAAGTTTTAGATTTTAATGTTTATATTTTCCTTTAGGAATCCAAATTTATATTTTCCCTTAGGACTTAAAGGTCATAGAGTTATACTCAAGTGTTATTTTCTAGAAGTTTTAATATTTTTCTTTTCTTTTTTTGAGACAATGTCTCACTCTCACCCAGGCTGGAGTGCAGTGGTGTGATCACAGCTCAGTGCAGCCTCGATCTTCCCAGCTGAGGCAATCCTCCCACCTCAGCCTTCCAAGTCGCTGGGACTATGGGAGCGCACCACCACACCTGGCTAATTTTTGTATTTTTTGTAGAGACAGAATTTCTCCATGTTGCCCAGGCTGGTCTCGAACTCCTGGACTCAAGCAGTCTGCCCACCTTGGCCTCCCAAAGTGCTAGGATTACAAACATGAGCCGCCGTGCCTGGCCACATTTTGCTTTTCACACTTGTCTTTAATTCATCTGGAATTGATTTCTTTCTGTATAATGTTTGAAAGAGATCTAATTTCCATATGGCAAAATAGGGGCCCAGCCCAGCACCATTTATTCAGCAGTCCATTTCTGCAGTGCCGCCACTGATACGTGAAGTTTTTGTGTATGTGTAGGTCTGTATCTTAGCTCTCTATTCTTTTTTTTTCTGCTTCTAATATATAGCTGTTCAGCCTAGCTCTCTATTCTGTTAACTGGTTTGTTTGTCTATCCCTCACCCAGTACCAAACTCCCTTAGCTTTATCCTTCAGAAGTTTTTTTTTTTTTTTTTTTTTAATGAGACAGAGTCTCACTCTGTAGCCCAGGCTGGAGTGCAGTGGTGCATCTCCGCTCACTGCAAGCTCTGCCTCCCGGGTTCACGCCATTCTCCTGCCTCAGCCTCCCAAGTAGCTGGGACTACAGGCACCCGCCACCACGCCTGGCTAATTTTTTTTTTTTTTTTTTTTTTTAGTAGAGACGGGATTTCACCATGTTAACCAGGATGGTCTCAATCTGCTGACCTCGTGATCCGCCCGCCTGGGCCTCCCACAGTGCTGGGATTACAGGTGTGAGCCACCACACCCGGCTGAGGTGTTTTAATTTTTCTTTCTTTCTTACATAGGTTTTTAAATTAGTTTTGACAAGTTCACAAAAGAATCTTGTTGATATCTTTATTTGCATTAAATTGAATATATCAGTTTGGGGAGAACTTATATCTATATGATGATGTCTTCCTATCCAGAAACTTCATCTCTCTCTCTTTTCATTGTTTAGATCTCCTTAATGCTTTTCAGTAACATTTCTAATTGTCTTTGTAAGAGTCTTGCATATCTTTGGTGTGTTTATTTCTAAGTGTCTTGTATTTTTTTTTTTACTTTTGGAAGTAATATATCTTTTAGTGACATTTTCCGTGTTGGTGGTGTGTAGAGATACACTTGATTTTTGTATAGCAATCTTAGAAGAACTACTTGCTACATTCTAATTAAAGCTGATAATTTGCTATGAATCTTTGTTATCTGTGAAGATAATCTAATCATCTGCAAATAGTGGTAGTTCTAATTCTTTCTAATCCTTACACCTTTTGTTTTTCTCATTTTATTTTGTCAGAACTTCCAGAACAGCAACAAATAGAGAATAATGTAGTGGACATCCTTGTATTCTTTCTGATTTTAAAAATGTGCCAAGAGTTTTACCTTAAATCACACTTGGTTGTTGATTTTTATCAAATGTCTTTTCTGCATGTGAGATAATATGGTTGTTCCCATTTTATTTGTTTATAGGGCCAAGTACGTGGTATGAACTATTCTTGAATTCCTGGAATAAATTCAGTTTGTTTATGGTGTGTTATATTTTAATACATTGCTAGATTTGGTTTGCAAACATATTGTTTTGGATTTTTAAATGTATGTTCATGTGTGAGATTGTACTTTTCCTTTCTCATTCTTTTCTTTGGTATTGGTATCAAGGTTACAGTACTCTCATCAAATGAGCTGTGGAGTATAGACAACTTTTTATTCTCAGGAGGAATTTGTGTAAGCATGGAATTGATTATTTTTAAGTTTTGCAGAACTTGTCTAAGACAAAACCACCTGGGCCTGATGTGTTCTTTTTGTAATGGTTATAGGACTCTTCAAGATTTGTGTTTCTTTTTAAATCAGTGTTGTTAAGACATTTTTCTAGGAATGTGTCTATTTTATGTAAATTTGCTAATGTATTGACATAAGTATTTTCATAATTGTATTAGTCGTTCTTGCATTGCTATAAAGAAATACCCAAGACTGGGTAATTTAAAAAGAAGAGAGGTTTAATTGGCTCACAGTTCTGCAGGCTATACAAGAAGCATAGCAGCTTTTGCTTCTGGGGAGGCCTCAGGAAGCTTACAATCATGGCAGAAGGCAAAGGAGCCAGCACTTCACATGGGCAGAGCAGGAGGAAGGGATGGAGGGAAGTGCTACATACTTTTTTTTTTTTTTTTTTAATTTATTTATTTATTTTTTTAATTATACTTTAAGTTTTAGGGTACATGTGCACATTGTGCAGGTTAGTTACATATGTATACATGTGCCATGCTGGTGCGCTGCACCCACTAACTCGTCATCTAGCATTAGGTATATCTCCCAATGCTATCCCTCCCCCCTCCCCCCTCCCCACCACAGTCCCCAGAGTATGATATTCCCCTTCCTGTGTCCATGTGATCTCATTGTTCAATTCCCACCTATGAGTGAGAATATGCGGTGTTTGGTTTTTTGTTCTTGCGATAGTTTACTGAGAATGATGGTTTCCAATTTCATCCATGTCCCTACAAAGGATATGAACTCATCATTTTTTATGGCTGCATAGTATTCCATGGTGTATATGTGCCACATTTTCTTAATCCAGTCTATCATTGTTGGACATTTGGGTTGGTTCCAAGTCTTTGCTATTGTGAATAATGCTACAGTAACCAAAACAGCACGGTACTGGTACCAAAACAGAAATATAGATCAATGGAACAGAACAGAGCCCTCAGAAATAACGCCGCTTACCTACAACTATCTGATCTTTGACAAACCTGAGAAAAACAAGCAATGGGGAAAGGATTCCCTATTTAATAAATGGTGCTGGGAAAACTGGCTAGCCATATGTAGAAAGCTGAAACTGGATCCCTTCCTTACACCTTATACAAAAATCAATTCAAGATGGATTAAAGATTTAAACGTTAGACCTAAAACCATAAAAACCCTAGAAGAAAACCTAGGCATTACCATTCAGGACATAGGCGTGGGCAAGGACTTCATGTCCAAAACACCAAAAGCAATGGCAACAAAAGCCAAAATTGACAAATGGGATCTAATTAAACTAAAGAGCTTCTGCACAGCAAAAGAAACTACCATCAGAGTGAATAGGCAACCTACAACATGGGAGAAAATTTTTGCAACCTACTCATCTGACAAAGGGCTAATCTCCAGAATCTACAGTGCTACATACTTTTAAACAAACAGATCCTGTGAGAACTCACTCACTATACTGTACCAAGGAGATCATGACCAACCATTCATGAGAACTCTACCCCCATGATCCAGTCATCTCCCACCAGGCCCCTCCTTCCACACTGAGGATTACAATTCGACATGAGATTTGGTGGGGACACAGATCTAAACCCTATCAATAATATTCTCTTGTTAATTTTGTAATTTGTGCTGTAGGTGTAGTTTGTGCCCTCTTCCATTCCTAATTTTGCTTGTTTGAAGCCAGACATTTGTCAATTTTAATATTCATTTTTTTGTTGTTTGAGGCAAGGTTGGATGTATTGTCTGTAACATGTAACTGGACTTTTTGTAAAACTCTAATCTGACATTGTGGGCAGAGAATGTGTTCTGGTAAAAGAAGTTCTTTGGTATTTGTTGAGACTTACTTTGTAGCCTAGTATGTTTGAGTTTGAGTACATTTTCTGTGCTTAAAAAGAAATTATATTCCCCATTGTTTGTTGCAGAGTTCTGTGTATGTCCATAATGTTTACTGCATTGTTCAAGTCATCTTCTATATCTTTATAAATTGTTTTGACTTCTTGATCTATTCAGTAAGAGAGAGGCATGGGCTGAGTGCTGTGGCTCATACCTATAATCCTAACACTGTGGGAGGCCAAGGCAGGAGGATTGCTTGAACCCAGGAGTTTGAGGTTACAGTGAGCTATGATCATGCCACTGCACTCAAGCCTGGGTGACAGAGTGAGACTCCATCTCTAAAAACAAACAAAAAAACCAAAAATCCCAAAAAACAGAGACAGGTATGTAAAAATTGTGATTGTGAATTGGTCTTTTTTCTTTGTATTTGTTAGCTTTCTGTACATATTTTTGCATTCTAGTTCAAATTTGATTCTACGTAGTGAATTATTTTTAATCATTATGAAGCTCAAATTTGATTCTACATAGTGAATTATTTTTAATCATTATGAAGCTCAAATTTGATTCTATGTAGTGAATTATTTTTAATCATTATGAAGTGACCCATTTTATCCCTAATAATGCTTTTTTTAAAAAAAAATCTATTTTATCTAACGTTAACATAGAAATACCAGCTTCCTTTTGGTTAGTGTTTGCATGGTATGTATTTTCCCACCTCTTTATTTTCACTTTTTTGTGTGTGTTATTGCATTTTTTATGTGTCTTTTATAAATGACATATAGCAGAATTTTAAAAATTCAAAACTGGGAATTGTCTTCTAACTAGCGTGTTTGGTACATATACATTTGTTGTGATTACTGATGCATTAGATTTCTTTCTCCTATTTTATTTTGTCCTTTTTACTTAGACCTTTTTCTTGGAATCTTTTTGTTTTTCCTCCTTGGGCTGCTTTCTGTTTGTGTTAATGAAGATGTCTTTATTCCCCCCTTCTCCTTTCATTTGGAAATGGAAATTATACTATTCTCTTAGACATTACCCTTTTTTTTTTTTTTTTTTTCGAGATGCAGTCTTGCTCTGGTGCCCAAGCAGGAGTGCAGTGGTGCAATCTTGTCTCAGTACAACCTGTGTCTCCCGGGTTCAGCTGATTCTCCTGCTTCAGCCTCTGAGTAGCTGAGATTACAGGCACGTGCCACCACACCTGAGTCATTTTTGTATATTTAGTAGAGACAGGGTCTCATCATGTTGCCCAGGCTGGTCTCAAACTCCTGACCTCAAATGATCCACCTGCCTCGGCCTCCCAAAGTGGTGGGATTACAGGTGTGAGCCACTGCGCCTGGCCCCTTACACATTATTCTTAAATTGTTAACTTGAGTAACTAGTTAAAGGAAAAAATATAATATCTCCATCCTCCTCCTGAAAAACAAACCTTTTATTTTTATTTTATTTTTTTCTCATTCTTGCTGTCATCTTAAACAAGGTGTTGAGAATTTTTTAACTGTGAGCACTCCTTCTCCTCTTACATATTATTGTGTAGTATTTTGGTTCTAATTTGTGTTTATACCACCTAAATTAGTTATCATTATTATTGCTTTATACAGTTGTGCTTATTTAGATGTATATTTATATAGCATTTTCTTTCTTACCCTTGCTTCTTGTATCCTACTTGTTTTTTTGGATTCAGTGTGTTTCTTTCAGAGGTATGTATTTCATTCGTTCCTTCATGGAAGTTCTGCAAGTGATGACTTTTCATGTTTTTGTTTGTTTACCTGAAAATATGTCTTGGTTTTGTCCTTCCTTTGATTAGAATTCTAGTTTTCCTTCATGACAAAGTTTAGCATTCACAAACTTATTTAACAAATATTTATTGAATACCTACTAAGTGTTAGGAATACAGTAGTAAATAAAACAGAAAAATCTCTGCCCTTATGGAGGCTACATTCTAGTGGCGGGATAATAAACCAGATAATTAGGTAAAATTTATAATGCGTTAGTGAAAACTTGTTAAGAAGAGGAATAAAGCAAGGCAAGGGAATAGGAAGATTCAGAGGGTTAAAGGGGGGTTGTAATTTTAGGTAGTGACCAGGAAAGGTGGTGTTTAGATGAAGACCTGAAGGAGGTGAGATGTTAAGCCATCTGGGGAAAGAGAATTCTGGGAGAGGAAGCAGTAACTGCAAAGAAGGCCCTGAGGTGGGGCCGTGCCTGGCATGTTTGTAAAATAGCGAGAAAGTCCATGTAGCCAAAGCGAAGGAAGCAGGTGAGTAGGATCTGAGGTCATAGAGGTTAAGGTAAGGATGTTAGGCTTAGGTCTTTTAAGACCTTGTTGTTCATTTTTTGGCTTGGATGGCTCTTTCCAGTGAGTGAAATGGGGAGCCATTGGGAGGCTTTAGGTAGAGGAGGGACATGATCTGACAGAATCACTTTAGTCGCTGACTAAACTGAAGGGGAGAAGGGCAAAAGCAGGGAGAGGGGTTTAGAGGCTATTGCAGTGCTCCAAATGAGAGATCAGCATGGCTTAGACTGGGAGTGGATGCGGGAGAAGGAAGTCAGATTCTCAATATATTTTGAAGTCAGAGCTGATAGGATTTACTGGCAGATAAGATGTAGGGTGTGAGAGAATGAGGAGGAGTGGAAGATGGCACCCAGGTTTTTGGCCTGAGCCACTGGAAGAATGGAGTTGCCACTTACACAGAGAAGGTTAGAGGGGTCATCAGGAGGGGTAATTGTGGGTTATCTGTAAACATACGAGAGAAGATGTAGATAATACAATGGGATCTATGAGTCTGAGGTTCAGAAGGGAAGTCTGGTCTATAATATAGATTTTGGAGTCTTCTGTGTATAGGAAATGGTAGGTAAAACAAGAAACTAGATAAGATTACCCAGGGAGTAGGCCAGGCACAGTGGCTGATGCCTGTAATCCCAACTACTAAGGAGGCTGAGGCAGGAGAATTGCTTGAACCCAGGAGGCGGAGGTTGCAGGAAGTGGAGATCACACCACTGCACTTCAGCCTGGATGACACAGTGAGACCCTGTCTCCAAAAAAAAAAAAAAAAAAATTACCCAGGGATTGATTGATAGAAAATAGAAGAAGACTAACAACTGGGCCTTAGGGCCTTCTATTAATAAATTTCAGATATAGGGGAGCTGTTATTGTCTTGGAAATATCAGCTATCAATTTGTTTCTTTGTAGGCTTTTCTCCTCCCTATCCTTTAGAGGCCCTGAAATCCCAGCCCTTAGGTGTCTGGAATAATTATGTCATCCTCCTCAAACC
The DNA here is from genome assembly GCF_028858775.2 of Pan troglodytes. Taxonomy (NCBI): domain Eukaryota; kingdom Metazoa; phylum Chordata; class Mammalia; order Primates; family Hominidae; genus Pan; species Pan troglodytes. The sequence continues at coordinate 136,124,802 of NC_072398.2, forward strand.
TTCATGTCACAGGCTGCCTGTTCCCTTTTCATTTTCTTCTTGTTTGTGGCAATTAGGGACTTCCGTTTCCTTCTTTCTGGTTCAGATAAAATTGTATTTTGTTATATTTCTGACAGCATTTAAAACTGTTTATAGAAGGAGGGTTATAAAGCTAGTTTATATTGCTATTCTATCAGAACCAAAGTCAAATTCATTTTCTAATGAAAGTCAGAGTTTTGAGGTACCCTTGGTGTGGATGCCTATTCTGCACCATTTGTGTAAATAGCACCCCTCTCTCCCCCAATTTTCCTCACTTTTTAAATAATGTACTATAATTGTGTAAGTTGCAATTTCCTGGCTATAGAAAACACTCCTGTGGTTACAGGCCTTGAACTATCTCTCTATAATTTAATTTTTTTCAGACTTCTTAAGTGAACCAGAAAATCTGGATCATTTTAAAGCATTAATAGTAACTGCACTTTGTGCTTTGACAGAAGATCTCATCCATCTCGCGCGGAACGCTTCAGGAATAAAAGGGCATCGATTCACACTTGGTTCTGGTGAGAAGCCAAAATCCACATTTTCAACACAGGCGTGCTCCTCCAAAAACACAAAGAGCTTCCCAGAAATCAGAAGATACAAATTAGAAATGTTAATCACTTATAGTTATATAAGTAACAGGAAATTTCTGTCATTTGGTTAATAACTTATTCTGATATGGAATTATCCAATAAATTTCTAAATGTTTTTGCTAGTTTGTAGAAAAAAATTTTATTTTTATTTTATTTTAATTTTTTGGGACGGGATCTCTCTTTGTCACCCAGGCTGGAGTGCAGTGGCTCAATCATGGCTCACTGCAGCCTCCACCTCCTGGGTTCAAGTGATCCTCCTGCCTCAGCCCCCCCAAGTAGCTGGGACTATAGACGTGCACCACCACACTGGGCTAATTTTTGATATTTTGTAGTAACAGGGTCTCATTATGTTGCCCAGGCTGGTCTCAAACTCTTGAGCTCAAATGATCTGCCTGCTTCAGCTTCCCAAAAGTGCTGGAATTACAGGCATGAGCCTGTATTTTTTACCTTGCCCTTATTTTTTGCCTGGCCCTTATTTTTTTTTTTTTTTAATAATTTTTTTTTGAGGCAGGGTCTCACTCTGTCACCCAGATTGGAGTGCAGTGGTGCGATCTCGACTCACTGCAACCTCTGGCTCCTAAGCTCAAGCAATTCTCCCACCTCAGCCTCCTGAGTAGCTGGGACTACAGGTGCACACCACTCACACCAGGCTAATTTCTTGTATTTTTGGTAGAGACGGGGTTTTGCCATGTGGCCCAGACTGGTCGCGAACTCCTGAACTCAAGCAATCTGCCCATTTTCACCTCCCAACATGCTGGGATTACAGATGTGAGCCACTGTGCTTGCCCCCATATTTTTTAAATGTTTATTTATTTTTTTGTAATTATAACCTTTCATAGCCCTCATGCAAGAAAAAAATTAATGTTGGTATTTACCTATTTATGCTAGATATTAATATACAGCAGATTTTAAGCTAAATTTTAAACTAGTATAATTTTATTAATTGAATGTTAGAGGTGGCCTACATTTCTTGCACAAATTCTTCATTCAAATTTCTTCTGATTCTTCTGAATCAGTGTATATTTTAATGGTGTATAATATTTTAGGTGCCTAATTCACCTTATTTATAATTACACAAGAGTAAAGGCAAATAATACTCCTGGTTTAATAACTTTTTAACTCTACTCTTCAGCCTGTCTTTCTCTGAGTAGTTTAAGTAGCTTTTTAATAAGAAACAGGCTTCCTTGACTAACAACTGAAATTAGAAAGGCAAAGAGTGGAGAGCTAAGAAAAAAAAAAAAGGATATTTGACTGTGAAATTACTTATATGAAAAAAAAATACCTTGAAAAGCCTACCAAAGAAAAAGTAATTTCCACTGGGATTAGTTCTAAAGTAAAGAGTAGTAAAGTAATATCTTCCAGCAAAAATTGGAGAGTAACCTTTCCAAATAGAGCCAATTACCAGAGCCCTATGAAGGTAAATGAAAACTCAAATCAGAACGTTCTTCCTGGAGAGCAATAGGCCATGTTTCAGCAGGGACATCCACCCCTCCAAGGCGTGGAAGGAAATGAGGCTCAGGGCATTGCAGTGTGGATTTTGGTTCATTCTTTTATTTGCTTCTGAATCTGAGCCTTGTTTCTTAACTGCCTCCCTTGGCAACCAACTATTACTCCTTGTAACTTCTGTTACAGCATGAGTTGGCCCCTTTTCACATTACTGAAGAAAAAAGCTCGGTGACATATGAATAAAACATTTTTTAACCTGCATTTAAAAAAATATAGAGTAGAGTTTTTCATATATAAAACAACAATAGAAGTTGCTGAAAACTGATTTGAAGGGTTAAAAGTCAGAGCCAACTTTCAGGCCACTTAATTAGATTTCCCACTATTCTGTAAGTAGGCTTATGTTTTCCCAATAAACATTATTTATTTGCTAATTCAATCAAAAAATACAAAATGAGTGCTGATTCTATACAAGACACTGTGTTTAGTGGAAATTTCAGCAAATCTTTATTGAATATGCCCCATAATTAACTGTGGCAGGACTGTGAGTGGTTATTTTTCTGTTGCTTTGCCCTTTTCTGTTCATTCCAAATTTTATTTATTGTTTATGTTTTCTCTTAAAGAGTCAGGATCTTGCTGTGTTGCCCAGGCAGGAATATAGTGGTATGATCATAGCTCACTGCAACCTCGAACTCCTGGGCTCAAGTGATTCTCCTGCCTCAGCTTCCCAAGTAGCTAGAACTATAGGAATGCACCACCACACCTGGCTTTTTTATTTTTTGTAGAGATGGGGTCTTGCTATGTTGCCCAGGCTGGTCTTGAACTCCTGGTCTCAAGCAATTCTCCTACCTGAGCTTCCCAAAGCTCTGGGATTACAGGCGTGACTCACCATGCCTGGCCTGTTGGTTTCTTAATTTTAAAACTTTGGACAATACAGAAATATGCAAAAAAACAGGCCAGGCACTGTGGCTCACACCTGTAATCCCAGCACTTTGGGAGGCCAAGGCGGGCAGATCACCTGAGGTCAGGAGTTCAAAACCAGCCTGGCCAACATGGTGAAACCCCATGTCTACCAAAAATACAAAAATTAGCTGGGTGTGGTGGTGGGCGCCTGTAATCCCAGTTACTTGGGAGGCTGAGGCCAGGAGAATCACTTGAACCAGGAGGCAGAGGTTACAGTGAGCTGAGATCACGCCACTGCACTCCAACCTGGGTGACAAGAGCGAAACTCCATCTAAAAAAAAATAAATAAATATACAAAGTAAACAGTGAAAGTTTCCTGTCACTATCCCAGTTCCACTCTCTAGAAGTAACCACTGTACCAGTTTGAGTTATATCCTGCCAGTGCTTTTTTTCCCCTTCTGTTACATGTATACATATAACAAAGTATGAATTATATATACACACATACATATAACCCTAGAGACAGTGTTGGGTGTTTTTTGGAAGGAGCAGGTTATGGCTAGTTTATAAATCACATCCTATATATTGTCTGCAACTTTTAAAAAAAATTTAATTCTGTACCTTGCTAACTTTCCATGTTGGTTCATACAGGCATGTCGTTATGTTATGTTATGTTATGTTATGTTATGTTATGTTATGTTTTTTTGTGAGACAGGGTTTCACTCTGTCGCCCAGGCTGGAGTGCAGTGCAGCAATCTCAGGTTGCCCAGGCTGGTCTCGAACTTCTGGGCTCAAGCTATCCACCCACCTCAGCCTCCCAAAGTGCTGAGATTACAGGCGTAAGCCACTGCGCCTAGACTGCTTTTTACTTTAAAATGATTGTAAACTATAGTATTGTTGTACCATTTCCTATCATTTTCAGTTTTTCACTAAATGCTGTAGTATTATTTTATTCTGTAAGTTATTTTTAAAAGTACATTTTATACACATTCTGCAAGCACTTTTATAACTTTCCAATTTTACTGCAATAAATATGGGAAATAAAGAAGCCCAAATTAAATAACTTGCTGACATTAAAGGGCTTGTCAACCCTTGCCCACTCTAGCATTCTGCTAGATCAGCAGTCCTCAACCTTTTTGGCACCAGGGACCAGGTTCATGGAAGACGGTTTTTCCACAGATGGTGGAGGATGGTTTCAGGATGAAACTGTTTCACCTCAGATCATCAGGCGTTAGTTAGATTCTCTTAAGGAGTGCACAGCCTAGATCCCTTGCATGCGCAGTTCACAATAGGGTTTGCACTTCTAAGAGAATCTGATGCTGCTGCTGATCTGATAGGAGGCAGAGCTCAGGTGGTAATGCTGGCTCACCTGCCACTCACCTGCTGCTGTGCAGCCCGGTTCCTAACAGGCCACAGGCTGCTACTGATTCACAGCCTGATGGTTGGAGACTCCTGTGCTAGATTGTTGATTGAATTCCTATTCTGAAGTACACCTAGAAGTTAGGAGTATAAATATATGGTGTAGAAACCAGTGTAATAGATATTCCAAACTATTTTTGTTGTGGCCACTATGCCCTCTATTCATATTTTTCAATAATTTACTCAAGCCAGCAATACTGAGTATACTGAGTATATACTAATAGAATTAGTATAATAATATAATACTAATTAGTATAATAATATAATACTAATTCTATTAGTATACTATTCTATTAGTATACTAATTATTAGTATACCATTCTATAGTATACTAATTATTAGTATACCATTCTATTAGTATATTAATTCTATTACTATGCCATTCTATTAGTATACTAATTCTATTAGTATACCATTCTATTAGTATACTAATTCTATTAGTATACCATTGTATTAGTATACTAATTCTATTAGTATACCATTCTATTAGTGTACTAATTCTATTAGTATACCATTCTATTAGTATACTAATTCTATTAGTATACCATTCTATTAGTATACTAATTCTATTAGTATACCATTCTATTAGTATACCATTCTATTAGTATACTAATTCTATTAGTATACCATTCTATTAGTATATAGTATGCTAATTCTATTAGTATATAGTATGCTAATTCTATTAGTATATAGTATGCTAATTCTATTAGTATATAGTATGCTAATTCTATTAGTATATAGTATGCTAATTCTATTAGTATACCATTCTGTTAGTATACTATTATACTAATTCTATTAATATACTAATACAGTATGCTAATACTATACAATTAGTATACTAATACAATGTATACATTGCAATACATTTGCAATGTATATGCAAACTCTACACATACTACTGATTTGGACTCTAGTCTTCTTTAAATCACATTGATATCCCTGGCTGTCCACATTTAGCTTCCTAAAACACTGCTTTGCACAAATAACCCATTATTCCAACATTGTCAATGTTTCCTTAAAATGAAAAAGTATACTTGGAGCCAAAAGCCAATGTCCATTACATTCTTTCTCTCTAAAATCAGAACCAAAAGAAGAGTATCTGCCATTAGTCATACTGTGTTTTGTTTTGGCCCTCCACCTAAGTCGAAATAAGAGGTATAAACATTGAAAAAGAAGAAATAAAGTAATATATGCTATAAATAATTATATCTAGAAACAAAATCAACAAAAGACTATCAAGTAATACAAGTTCAGAAAAGTATCAGATTCAAGCCAAATATGCAAAACTCAATCACTTCCTTATATGCTAGCTTTAACTGTTAGAAAAATAATGAAGAAAGAGACCTAAAATATTAAACACTGGGAAAGGAGCTTGAATAAAAGGAAATGATCAATATGGGCCCAATAGTGAAATCTTATTGAGACATTAAATATGGTAAAAATAAATACAGAAGCATGTTCCTGATGTTTAAAAACTTAACAAAGATTTTCAGTTTTCCCAAATTTATAATGCAGTAGGTGTCAGAATCCTAATGCTTTTAAAAAAAAAAAAAAACTTTGTTTATTCAGCAATAAATATTTGCTTTCCATTTGCCAGGCAATATTATAGATAGTTGGGATACACAAGTGAACAAAAAACACAAAAAAAGTCTGCCATCATGGAGCTCACTCCACTTGACCTGGATGAGAAGACAGTAATACCAGACATAGTGAAGAAGAAAATAGTAAAGTCTGTTAGAAGGTGATCAGTGCTGTGGGGGCAGATTGCACAGGGATGGGGAACTGGGAATTTTGATGGGGTGGAAAAGTTGTGATTGCTCTTAGGACCTTGGAAGTGATGGGGACTCCTGAGAGAAGAGTGTTTCAAGCAGAGGGAAAAGTCTCTGGAAAAGCCATAGAGAAGAATATTCCTGGATGTTGGTGCAATAGCAGGTAATCCTGGTCCCTGGAGGAGAGTGAGTGGAAGGAGAGACACTGAAGAGGAGATGGGAGGAGCGGGCAAAGACCAGATAATTTAGGGCCTTGTAAGCCCTTTTAAAAACTACCTCTCTTAATCTGAGGAAAATAGAGACCTGTTGGAAAGTTTTGCTTGGAGGAGTGACACAATCATACTGTTTTACACAGGTCACTCGTGTGGCTGTGTTACAAATACAACAAAAGCAAAACCAAGGAAATCAGTTAGGAGGTTGTTGCAGAAATCCCAGCAAGAGATAATGTGGCTTGCATCAGGAGGGCCAGGAGTAAGGGAAAATAGTTGGATTCTGGATGTTTTTGAAAGTGGAGTTAACAGAATTTCATGGCAGAAAACAGAGGAATCAAACATGACTACAAAGCTGTTCTAAGCAATTGTAAGAATGGGATTGCCGTCACCAACCCTGGGATGTCTGAAAGGGGAGCATCCCGATCTCCAAGGGTCTTTAAAGTGTTGCCTAGAGGAACCTGGAAACTCCCTGGGATTTAGAGGGACTTCCCAGAACCACTTTGCACAGATTCAAAACCGTTTCCTAAACTCTACACACTTGTGCACTCTCTCTCCCTCCTTCCCTGTCTCCCTTCCTCCCTCATTCCCTTCTCCCTCTCCCCTCCTTCTCTCTCTTCTTCCTCTCCTCTCTCTTCAACCCTCTCTTTCTCTCTCCTCTCTCCCCCTCCTCGCTCCTTCTCCTTTCCTTCTACTTCTCTTCCTTCTCCTCTCTACCTTCCTCCTTCCTCTCCTTCCCCTAAAAGGTCCTTGAAGCTTCAGAAATGGACCAGGCGGGCCCCTCCAAGTGTTGAAGGACTTATATTTTCTTTCCTCTGCAATGTCACTCCCTCATCCTGCCACCAGGTGGCAGTGCACTGCTGATCATTTAGCCGCTGACCTGCATCAGTTCTCAGTAGAGGCGGTAGAGAGCTGAACATAGAGCCTGCAGTCGGCCTTTTAATGCCTCATTCTTTAATGTGAAGTAGGGCTTCTCATCCTCGTCACTATTGACATTTTGGGACAGACAAATCTTCATTGTAGGGGAATGTCCTGTGTGTTACAGGATGTTAGCAGCATCCCTGGCCTTTATCCACCAGATGCCAAGAGTGCTCCCCCAACCCCCACCACCAGTTATGGCAACCCAAAATGTCTCCAGACCTTATAACGTGTGTATGGGGGGCCTCCCCTCCCATCGCCCTTGAGAATCAGTAGTTGAATCAACATCCACAGACTATCAGACATTTGAGGAAAGCCTCTAAAGAGAAAACTAACGAAAGGAACTAGAGAAAAGGGCATTTCAGTGGCAGTGGGGAGTTTAAACGAAAACAATTATGTTCGAAGAAATGAGAGGGCATTATTTCATTAAAACAAGAATAAGACCTATTTTTTAAAAAACTAAGAACAAAAAAAACCCCTTGGCTATTAAAATTTTGATTGCAGCAATAAAAATTCAATGAAAGATTGGAAGATCACATTGAAGAACTCAAGAAAAAGATTAAAAGCCAAAGGAAAACGTAAAAAACAGTAGAGAAAGGCAAGAAAATTAGACAACCAAACTGGATGTTGGAAGTCCATTATTCAGAAGGAACAAGGAAATGGGAAAAGTTCAAAATGAAACAAAATTATGACCCAGGGAAATTTCCAAAACAGAAGGACCCGACTTTTAAAATAAAAGGACTATCCTGAGTCCAGTGAAACTGTAGACACGTCATCTACAGTTTCAGAACTAACGATGAAGAGAAGATACTAAAAACTTCCAGAAAGAACAAGAAAAGGAATCACATTTGAGGTTTCAGAAGTACAGTGGAGCAGTGTCTCAAATGGATTCCTCATGTACCCTCCCACAGAGGGTGTGCCCCACCAAAACAGGGGGCACCCAAAAGGGAGACTCAGTTCCAGGGATCTGGGCCTCAGTCCAGGAGAGAAGGGAAGGGAATTCTCAGGACAGCAGTGAAGGGAGTTCCAGTGTGAAGACTTCATAGGTGGTCCTAGAGAACAAACAGTTGGGAACAGAGCAAAGTGACAGAGAACTCCAGAAGACATGGTGCCAAGAAAGTAACGGGAATGATAAATAACGCGAAGAGTCTGACGAAACTGAGAAGACCAGAAGAACTTTAAAACTGTGTGTATGTGTGTGTGTGTGTGTGTGTGTGTGTATGTTTAAATCAAAGATAAGCAAAGGACAATGAGTGCTTTGAATGCAGAGGAGGGAGAGATCTCTGTGAGCTAGAGTGTTAGGTGGGGTGGGGGCTTCTTCAAAAGAGTAGGGAGATATTGGTTGATTTTTGGTTTTGTCTTTGAATATTTTTCTGTATTTTCTAAAGTTACAATTAGAAAACAGCTATTTTTTAGAAACAAAACTAAGAAGAGATACAAGCCCCAGTGGGAGTAAAAACCTACTAATATGAAATATTTATTTTTTTATGAATATCTAAATAAATATTTTCTACAGAAATAATCCAAACACATACCACAAGCACCAATATTTTGAGGCTCATATCCTTTTATTTTGGAAGTACAAAAGTTTCGCTGCTAGTGTAATAAATAGGGATTCTTTTGGTTTGCATTCTTTTTTTGGTTTTGCATTTTCTGTTTATATAAGAATCAGTGGCAGTTTGGTGGTTGCAGGATTTATCAACCAGCTCTTCTGAAATTAACATGACATTCTTCCACTGAACACCACCTACTGTTTTCCACAAGGTGGGGCGCTAACTTCACACAGTGGACTGAGACTGTGTACAGCTTGCTGAGATGTCTACATTGAGTGTATTTGTTGTTACTTTCCACAGTTCCTAAGCAGTTCTTTTTTCCCTTTCTTTTTTTTTCTTTTTTTTCTTTCTTTCTTTCTTTTTTTTTTTTTTAAAGAGACGGGGTCTCACTGTCTGCCCAGGCTGGGGTGCAGTGGTGCAATCATAGCTCACTGCATCTTTGAATTCCTGGGCTCAAGCAGTCCTGCCGCAGCCTCCCAAGTAACTGGGACTACAGGTAAGGCCCATCACACCCAGCTAATTTTTTAATTTTTGTTTTTGTAAAGATGGGGTCTTGCTGTGTTGCCTACGCTAGTCTCCTTCTGCCTTGGCCTCCCAATCAGTTCTGAAAGAAATGTTTGTAACTGTATAGTTTAAACTGTGGGGTTTTATTTCAGTTTGTCAACTGTAATGTATATTACAACTGGTGGCTTAACATAGTTATGGTTTTGAGTGTGTATAATGTATATGTGCACTTTTCCTCATTCATATGGACCTTAACTTACTGAATTATAGGTAAAGGTAAAAAAAAATCTCTAATTTGAAAGGAGGCCAGTCTAAATGAGCAAAATATTTGAATAAGAAAATATTTGTAATTTACTGCAAATAGAGATTCTGATGTGGCCATTTCAGTGAATAGATTCTTATTTTTGAAATAGTATATCAGGTAGATATATACATGCTTTTAAAGTATTTTAAACAGCTTAATCTCTTAAATTCCTCCCCAAATCTCAATTATTCCTTCCTCTATCTCTAGACCTAAAGCCAGTCAGGTTAAACTTTCTTTAAATCATGTTCTGAACAGATGAAATTAAAATAGCTGTGAATAACATAGTGCAGTTATTTCAACCTTGTGGTAATTTAACCAATTTCCCAGTGCCAGTTAAATTTGTATTCTATGGGATTCTTACAACATGAAGAGCAGTAACATTTTATAATATAGTACTGTTGTTTCTCCATTTCAAAGCAAATTTATGGCATTCTAATCACCAATGTTTGGTTTTAAAAACACAAATAGCACAATTAAAAAAAAATCTATACCATTGAGTACAAACATACAATTTATTTTGTGCTGTTATAAAATCAGGACATGGCCTGTTTTGGAATTCCCTATGTCCTTCCTTTTGTACAAATGGAGGCTGTTAGATCCTTCCAGCCTTTAGGCCCAAGGAAATAATTCTGGTAGTTGCAGTCACACCACGGACAGCATAATTCTAAGCTCTGCATGTGGCCAGGCTGTGACTAGAGATGTACTTACAGTTTTAGTCAGGTTTGACCAAGCAGGTGAGCATGGCAAGGAAGTAAAAGGGAAACAATGGGTGCCGAGGGATACTCCCTTGTCCTTCAAATACCTGGTAGATGCTCACTTTATGGTGCTTATGAAATGTCATGAAGCAACATATGAGTAAAGGAGCTGTGGGTCCTGCTAATAACCAGCTCTGTCATCTTGCGTGAATCAACCCCTCTGGGCCTTAGTCTTCTACTGTGAAATAAGGAGGCCTGGCTGTGATTAGGAATCTTATTTATTTATTTATTTATTTTGAGACAGGGTCTCACTCTGTCACCCAGGCTGGAGTGCAGTGGTTCAATCTTGGCTCACTACAACCTCTGCCTCCCAGGCTTAAGCGATCCACCCACCTCAGCCTCCCCAGTAGTTGGGACCACAGGTGCGAGCCACCACACCTGGCTAATTTTGTATTTTTTGTAGAGATAGGGTTTTGCCGTGTTGCCCAGCCTGGTCTTGAACTCCTGAGGTCAAGTGATCCGCCCACCTCGGCCTCCCAAAGTGTTGAGATTACAGGCGTGAGTCACTGCACCCGGCAGAGATCTCACACCTGGCTTTCAAGTCTGACTTGTCAACGTCAAGCGAGGCTTCTGCTCCAGGCCGTGTTTCTCCAGGGCCTGTCAGCATCAGTCCAGCATCCAGATTCCTGAATATTATCTTCCTAGATTCCCAGTTGTCTTCCTCCGTCCACTTGCCTGCTAGGTCTACCCATTGCTTCAGTTATAGTACAAACTCCTGTCTGTCCCATTTCAACCTAAAATACCTGTGTATGTTTTCTAATATTGATATATTTTATACTTAAAGAGTATTTTACCAACTCAAAATTATGCTCCAAACAAGACCACAGTGAATCATGATGTGCTGTCAGCCTGTTTCCGCTCTTGCTATTTGCTCCCTAGGTCATGACAGTACCGTTCACCCTAGGTAAAAACCTGAGAGTTATCCCAAACTCTCCAGCGTCCTAAATCTCCCTTCTCACTGCTTGTCATCTCCATTCCTCTACCTTAGTGCTGCTGCTGGCCGTCAGGCCTTCAGCATCATTCTTCTGATGTATTTCAGTGATCTCCCCAATGATTGCCCTTCTCTGGTCGTGCCCTCTCCCCTTCTGTCCATTCTCTTCATAATTACTAGACTGGTATTTCTTGAATGCATTTCTGCTCCCATTATTCCGCTCCAACTCCATTTTCTGTTGTTCTCTTTGTTGCTTCTTACGTACCAAAATACAGTTCCCCAGATATTCCATGCTATTTCATGTCTCTCAGCTCTGAACACGCTGCTTCCTCTGGCAAGAAGACCCTTCACCAACCACACCCACACTATTATACTTAGAAAATTTTATATCCTGCACAAGTTAGATCAGGAATCTCTTCATGAAGCCTGATTTACCTTATCAAAGAATAATGTATTGGCTGAGCGTGGTGGCTCACGCCTGTAATCCCAACAATTTGGGAGGCCAAGGTGGGAAGATCATTTGAACCCAGGAATTCCAGACCAGCCTGGGCAACATAGGAAGACCCTGTCTTTAGAAAAAGTTCTTTTTTAAATCAGCAAGATGTGATGGGGCATGCCTGTAGTCCTGGCTACCCAGAAGGCCAAGGTGGGAGAATCGCTTGAGCCCAGGAGGTCAAGGATGCAGTGAGTCATGATCATGTCGCTGCTCTCCAGCCTGGGCAAGAGAGGGAGACCCTGTCTCAAAAAACAAAAAAACTTATAGTTTATCACTTTGTTTTTTTTTTTTTTTGAGGTGAAGTTTTGTTCTTGTTGCCCAGGCTGGAGTGCAGTGGTGCAATCTTGGCTCACTGCAACCTCCACCTCCCAGGTTCAAACAATTATTTTGCCTCAGCCTCCCAGGTAGCTGGGATAACAAGTGCCCATGACCACACCTGGCTAATTTGTTTTTTGGGGTTTTTGTTTGTTTGTTTGTTTGTTGTTTTTGAGATGGAGTCTCACTCTGTCACCAGACTAGAGTGCAGTGTCACGATCTTGGCTCACTGCAACTTCCTCCTCCTGGGTTTAAGCAATTCTCCTGCCTCAGCCTCCCAAGTAGCTGGGACTACAGGCACGTGCTACCATACCCAGCTAATTTTTGTATTTTTAGTAGAGACAAGGTTTTACTATGTTGGCCAGGATGGTCTCAAAACTCCTGACCTCAGGTGATCCAAACACCTCGGCCTCCCAAAGTGCTGGGATTACAGGCATTATAGGCGTAAGCCACCGCGTGTAGCCAATTTTTTGTATTTTTAGTAGAGACAGGGTTTCACCATGTTGGCCAAGCTGGTTTCAAACTCTTGATTCAGGCGATCCATGTATCTTGGCCTCCCAAAGTGCTGGGATTACAGGTGTGAACCACCGCACCTGGTCCAGTTTATTACTTCTTACTTGGTGCTAACATTATGTTTAATAATTGTTTCATATTATAGTTATCCCTTTGACTGCAATTATCACTTTTCCTGTGCTGTCCTGATAGACTGCAGTGAGTTCCTTGTGAATGTCTTATTCACCTCTGTTTCCCTAGCCCAGTTCCTGTCACCTGGCAGGTGCTTGTTGAAAGTTTAATGAAGAAACAAGTGAATGAATCCATGCTTAGAGAGTACAGCTCTGAAATTCAATGTCGTAAACAATTGTTTCATACATGATTTTAATATATATATTTTATTTTAAGAAAAGGAATGCAATTTTCATACCATTTTAAGGACAAAGGAAGGGTGCTTCAACTTCAAGTGACATAAACCTACGCTTAAAATTGGCTTGTACAATAAAGGGAATTTGTCAACTTACAAAACAGGAAAAATTCAGTCTTATTTCTGGCGAGGCTTGGTCCGGTTGCCCAGGGATATCCCTATAGCAAGAGTTGTCTCTCTGCTCTGTCTTCTGCAGTGGCAGCTCCACTGGGCTTCCCACAGTGCTGCCTCCAGCAGCTCCAAGCTCTCTCATTAGGGTAACAAAAACCTGTAGCACCTCCTGGCCTCATGTCTCTTCCTCTTCATGAGGAAGAAGAGGATCTCTTACAGCATATGGGAGAGAGAGCTCCAGCAAACATCTCCTGCCGCATGGTACTCCAGTGGGGTTATACTCCCATCTTTCAGCTAATCATTGTAGCCAGGAATGATTCCTCCATGTTGCTTCAGCCATTCCAGGCCTACTCTTAGAGGCAGGGTTAGGGGTGAAGGGGACAGGCGGCAAATACCACCAAACCGTCCGGCTGAGAATATGAGAGGAATGAGTTACCCAAAGGAAAATTGCGATATTGTCAAAAGAAGGAGTCAATAAAGGCTGAGAGAGAATAAATGTGCATTATAAAAGGCTTTAAAAATCTTTTGAGCCGGAATCTCATAATTTTTTCAGAAACAAACTACTTTGTTTTTCCCTGAAGTCTCAGACCACCAGGCAAGGAGAGGCTTCTGGAGGTTAAGTGAAGGGTGGTTTCAGTCCCTGGGGCAGAGCTGGAGTGCAGCCTCGTTTCTCTTTGACAAGCCAGTCTTGGAGCCAGCTGTGGGATCATGGTGGCTAGTTAAGGATCCCTGATCTCAGCCAGCCCTCCTTGCTTCACAGTGGGACACTGAGGTCCAGAGAGCTTGATTCATGCAAAGTAAGTGGTTATCAGCAGGACCCATCTTGGGACTGTATTAGTCTGTTCTCATGCTGCTATAAAGAACTGCCCGAGACTGGGTAATTTATAAAGAAAAGAAGCTTGGGCCAGGCGCGGTGGCTCACGCCTGTAATCCCAGCACTTTGGGAGTTCGAGGTGGGCGGATCACCTGAAATCAGGAGTTTGAGACCATCCTGGCCAACAGGGTGAAACCCCGTCTCTACTAAAACTACAAAAATTAGCCAGGTATGGTGGCGCATACCTGTAATCCCAACTACTTGAGAGGCTGAGGCCGGAGAATTGCTTGAACTTGGGTTGTAGAGGTTGCAGTGAGCCGAGATCGCACCACTGCACCCCAACCTGGGCGACAGAGTGAGACTCCATCTCAAAAAAAAAAAAAAAAAAAAAGAGGTTTAATTGACTCACAGTTCCACATGGCTGGGGAGGCCTCAGGAAACTTGGAATCATGGAGGAAGGCATCTCTTCACAGGGTGACAGGAGGGAGAATAAGTGCCCAGCAAAGGGGGAAGCCCCTTATAAAACCATCAGAACTCATGAGAACTAACGCACTATCACAGGGGAACTGCCCCCATGATTCAATTATCTCCACCTGGTCCTTCCCATGGGGGTTATGGGAACTACAATTCAAGATGAGACTTGGGTGGGGACACAACCAAACTATATCAGGGGCCCACAGCACCCTCACTCATATGACACTTCATGGCATTTCATCAGCACCATAAAGTATCTACCAAGTACTTGAAGGACATATAAAAAAAATTTTGTGGTAAATTATGGTCATCTTGATTTCATAATGATTAGTTGAACCATCCAACATACATTTAAAAATATACATTGCATTATTTTTAAATAGTTATGAAAGAAAGCTGAAACCATTTTTGGTTGAATGAAATTTTACCATTTTAACTTTGTCTTGTTTCCAGGACTTTTCAGTCGTGTGGCATTCACTAAATAATAAATGTATTGTATGTTTCAGTGTGTGGTAACAGCAAAGAATGACTTCATCAACCACTTGATCTCCTCTGTTGTGGTTTATGATGCCATCTGGATTCTTTGGTGGAATTATTTCCATCTAAATCACTATAAACTCCTATTTAGTTTTCACAAATCTAAAGCCAGATATGTTTGTGGTTTTTAACAGTGATGTAATTCTGGAACATACTTTGAAAGTTACAAGTTGTCATATACTGTTAGTATTTAACTCAGTGTTTCATATACTATCAGACACTAGAAGCCTGAACAAAATCCATTTCTCTGTTTTTTCACTCTTCAGCATCCTACTTTTCTTATCTCTCTTGCCACCATACATTTGATTATACATCAGTCAAGTTCATATAGGGAGCGTTGGGAGGCCTTGTGGGCATACAGAGTACTATGGGACATGGCCCTGTTCTACAGAAATTAGGAAGCTGAGATGGAAAGGTTGTTTCACTGTTTCACTAAAATATGTCTTCTTCTATATGATAGAGAATAAAAAAGAGTCTTACTTCTTTGGCCAATAGTGTGAAAGAGACTGGATTATATTGAAGACAGGTAAATTTTGCAGGATATACACATTGAACTACAAAGAAAGAAGAGAGAAAGAGACAGAGACGAAAGAAAGAGAGAAAACAAAACAAAACAAAACAAAAACATCCTTTCTAGGAACATATAACCCAGCTGACTGCCAGGTAGGAGCAATAGCAGGACAGCAGAACTTGCCATAAGGGCCTTGAGGCCTAAAGTTCAACAGGAAAGTCTCAAAATTTCTGAGGTCCTGTTGTGTTCTTATTTTGATTTTTCCCCTAAAAGGCTTAGGGAATGTGTGGGGGTAGGTGGCGGGCGGTCACTGGTAACAGTGGTAGGTGGGTTTGGTAACCCAAGCCTACAGTGCAAAACAGGGCACAGAGGGCAAAGAGAGAGGAGGAGGCAGGGAGCTTAGTTCCTGTAGAGGCAGGGAAAGAGACAACAAACTCTATGGGTTTGAGAGTGGGTGATTTGAAAAATCAAGGAAGAAAAAGGAAATGGATCAGGATGAGTAGTTGGCTATACATAAGAGTAGCAGGAGGCAGGGAATAAACTTTGTGGTTCAGCTCCTTATATGTTGGGGAAGTCAGCTCCTCAGCAGTGAGACACAGAGATCCAAGCAAGGTCTAGAGAAGGAGGTGAGTCAGCAGCATATTTCAGAACACATGGAAGACCTGGGTTCAGGTCCTGGTGCTGTCACTTTAGGAAAGTCCAGATTCCTCATCTGCAAAGTGAGAAAGTTGGAATAGTATGTCCCTTAAAACCCTGAGATGTCATGAGGTTAAGAGCCAGCATCTTTCCCATCACCATCCAGCATGGACTAGACTTCTAGAAATTATAATGATAGTCATTTGTCTGTTCAGCAAGTTATTTACCAAGTACCCATGATGTGCAAAACATCAGGCAGTGGGATTGTAGCAGTGAGCAAGATGAAATCCTTTTCTCTCATGGAGCTTGCATCACTGGAAGAGGGGCAGACTACATACAATCACATATACACATAAATGAACAAGTTAATTGGAGGTAGTGGTGATTGCTATGAAGATGGTAAAACAAGACAGTGTGGTGGAGAGAGACCACATATTTGGAGAAGAACTGTCTCCCCTCTGAGTGGGTAATGTTTAGACAAGATCTGATGTGCAGGAAGGAGCTAGCTGTGAGACAGTCTGGGAGCAAATCAAACTTGTTAGAATGAGCATACAAGGCCCTCAGGAAGGAGTGAGTCTGACACATTCAAAGAACAGACAGAAGACCAGTGTGGCTCAAGTGAATGAACAAGGAGGAATTAGAGATGTGAGCCAGCACCAGATTACATGGGACCTTGGGAGCAACTGTAAGGCATTTGGACTTGGTGCAGTGGAAAGCCTTTGTGGGATTTTAAGCAGGAGAATGAAAGGATCTGCTTTACGTTATAAACAGATGGGTCTGGCAATTCTATAAAGAATAGATTGTAGGGGAGCAAGAGGAGAAGCAAAGAGACTAGTTAAGAGGCTGTTGAAGTAGTCAAGGTGAGAGATGGTAATGACTTGAATTGTGGGAGTAGCCGAGACATGTGGAATAAGTGGTTAGCTATGGAATGTGTATAGAAGTTTTGGGAGAAGGAAACATGGGGGCAGCCTCCTCTCTCCTTTCGGTCCCTGGCAACCTCATAGGTCTTCATATCTAGAAGGAAATCTATGATAGATTTTACTGTTGATTTGTTGATTTCTACCTTGGGAATACAGAAGGAGTAGCCCATTGTGGTGGCAAATATAATAGTTTTAAGTCACTGTAGAAAGGCCTAGTGGATAGAGGAATACAAATATATATATATATTTGTGTATATATATGTGTGTGTGTGTGTGTATATATATATGTGTGTGTGTGTATATATATATGTATGTATGTATGTATGTATTTCTCAGCCCCCGTAGGATGGATTGAGATCCAGTTTAGCAGCCTACAGTGTCCCTCAAAGGAAGAACTACTTTCCTTGGTCTATAGGAATCCAGGAAAAGACTGGCCCTGCTAGGGTTATGTGGCCACTCCTGAACCAAATGGTAGTTCTGGGAGTGGGAGGTAGGGGTGGTAAAATGATGGAGCAGGCATCTTTTATGTCTTGCATCCCATTATAGGACATGAAGCTGGGTCAGGAACAGTTCCCTTAGAGCAAAGGTACAGACTAACAAAAACAACGTCTATAAAGATGCCTTCATTTGGATTTCTCCAGATGTCAGAACCCCTAGGTAATTCCTGGCCAAAGGTCATAGCAGGCCTGAATTGTAGCTGTCTGAACCTCTGTCTCATTCCCTTGTCTTCAAAGGAAACTTTAAGACCAGAATATAAGCCTTGTATTGATTATTTTTCATTGACTTCTTTATATAGTTGATTTTATTTTCTAAAGCTATGTAAAATAATAAAAACTCTCTTAAGATTTTGCCACAGCCTGGCTCTCAGTGTTTCCTTTAAATGACACAGGACATCAAGTAACCCAGCACCCAATTTCTGTGTCAAGTATAGGTAATCTGAGGGCACTGTCCCTGTCAGGATGGCCTGGGTTCCCATCTACTTGACTGCCTGGCAGCATAGCAGGTATCATAGAAAAACAGTGGGGCAGAGAGTTTTTGAAGCAGTGTTAGATGCAGAAGGGGATGCCCTGCTGCTCTAATTGGCAGGCTCCTTTCCCCTTTGTGTGCATACCTCAAAGCCTCAGCACACTCCTCTCTCATGGTCCTATTTTCTGGAAAGAGGACCCACAGAGGCTTTTCACCTAGAACATGTTAGGGAAGGGGGGCATTTGTCTTTGATTCCTTTGTGTCCCTCCTTCCTGTTTCCCCAACCTTTGGGGTTTGGTGCCTTCTAGCTTTGGCTGTTTATAAATCCACAATTCCCTGCGCTACCCCAGCCTCTCTCCTCTAGCTTCATGAATTCCATTCAGTTCAACCCATTTAAAGAGTGGCCCTTGCAAATAAGGCTTTAAGTATGCACTCTCAAATTACCCCCCTTGTGTCCTTTCTATATTCTAAATACATCTCAGCTAGGTGATAGGAAGATGGAATTGATTTATATTACTGTGTAATGACATATTGAATTATTTATTCAATAATTTTTTTTTTTTTTTACTACAAACTATAACCAAGTACTCTTACAAGCACTGAGATTGCAGTGATTAAAGTTCCTGGCCCAGGGCCAGGCGCAGTGGATCACGCCTGTAATCCCAGCACTTTGGGAGGCCGAGGTGGGCAGATCACCTGAGGTCCGGAGTTGGAAACCAGCCTGACCAACATGGTGAAACCCTGTCTCTACTAAAAATGCAAAAATTAGGTGGGTGTGGTGGTGCGTGCCTGTAGTCCCACCTACCCGGGAGGCTGAGGCAGGAGAGTCTCTTGAACCCAGAAGATGGAGGTTGCAGTGAGCTGAGATCGTGCCACTGCACTCCAGCCTGGATGACAAGAGCTAAACTCCGTCTAAAAAGTAAGTTCCTGGCCTCCTTGTGTAAGTTATGTTCTAATGGAGGAGACAGCAATACATAAATAAATAAGTATATAATATGCCAGTATAGTAGATGTTATTTTAAAGCACACAGAAAGTTTGGTGATGGAGGAGGGAAGAATATGTGTACGTGGGGATGGGGAGAGGGGAGGATGGGGATATTTTAGAAAGGCTAGTCAGGAAAGATATCTCTGAGGAGAACTGATATGCTACAATGGTGGGGGGATGTGTAGGTGGAGACTTGGATTTATAGAGCAGTCTTTTTAGTAGGATTTTCAGTTACCTGAACTTACTGTCAAAAAATAATGTGAGAAAGATCGGATAGGATTTGGAAGTGGAGGCTTCTCTAGTTTAGAGCTGTAAGCCAGAGAGTGGCACCAGATGGACTCTCCTGTCCCGTGCCAGTCATTGTTAATGTCACAGTTAGGGCTTCCACCTTGGCTTTCTTTCCAGCCACCACTTCAACTTTCATCCCTGACTTTGATGCAGATTCTCCCATCATATTGACTCTTCAGGCTGTGCTGAACAAGTATCCTGCCCTCTGACTTGGAAGAGGCTCCTCATTGCCCTACCCTGTGGATAACCATGTGCTTTATTATTTAAATTGATACTTCTGAGAGCATGGGGCACTATCAATAATTATGCTGAGACAACAGGTGTAGGCTGAGATCCACCTCTGCAGTCTAGATGATTGGTCACTGTAGGCATGTGGTCATTGGCTGAGCTAGCTCCAGCACACAAATGGAACCAAGACTCCCCTCCCAGCTAAACTTCTGGTCTGGAGACTGGGAGGTTGGCTCCTCGTATGGTACATCCACAAGTAAAAAGAGAGGTCATCAAACTTTAGTTACTGGTCTTGTTGCCTTACCCTCAGGCCTGATTTTCTATTTTATATCTTGGAGGTCCCTCAGTTCCCACCCCAGAACATGCTTGCACTAGTTTCTATTCTTCTGAAAATGGACTGAGACTTCCTAAACCCATTTTCTTAACTGCTCCAGGCTGCTGCCAGGGATGAGATGTAGACTTTCTTCCACGTCCAGGTCTAGGAAAGCTATCTCCAGCCCCAGACGCTCTTGCATAGGCTTTACCAGGCTTGGATGTTTACGTCCTTGGAGCCAAGGTGTAATCAGGGGAGCCAGAATCAAACTGATCATCCTTCCAGTCCTGGTGACACTGTCTGGATATAATCCAGAAATGTTGTTCATTGCTGCTGCTTCGTAAAGTTGTATGCTCACAGCCTTAACAAAATTAAAGGAACATGATAAACACCCATGCTTTTTTAAATAAAATATTATAGGTATTGAGATTAGGCCACACAATTTGGTGGAAGTAACAGCCAAAAAAACTTCTATGATGGAATTCTACTGAATTATTTTTATCACAATAATAACAATGACATGACATCTTACTGGATTCAAATGTAGTTTGTAGTATAGGTCCACAGTCCCTTAGTCTGAAATCCTAAAGAGCTCTGAAAACTGGAAAAAAAAAAAAATCCAGTTTGTCACAAGCTTATTTAACGGCAAAACCTGATTTGAATCAGCATGAAGCTTATAGTCTTTATTTATCCTGTTTAGTGTGAATATTCATGTATTGTTGCAGAGATATTAATGTTTTATTTCTTTCCCAAACTTCAAAAAAGGATATTATATAATATGTGATATATAAACCATATTACCTGTCCAAACACTTCTGACCCAAAAGGTTTCTGAGAAGGGATTTTGACTCTACAGTACTGCTTGGCCTATTACTTGTTTTTCAATTAGTAATCTCCACAACTTAGATGAGCATAAACCTCAAACAATTTGCTATTGCTTCTGAGTGGTTTATAGTTTGGGAACTACTCAGTATTAGTTTCTAGTTCAATATTTAGTACCTTAGCTTCTGGAAGGAAAAACATTGATTTGATAAAAGATTGATAAATAAATAAAAATAGTGGATACATATTGAGCCCAGGTCTCCCATTCTACACTGGTATACCATGGAGAGATGAGAAAATATTCTTTGCCATCATATGAAGAAGCAGAGTGGTCACACATTTCCATTTTCACTTTGTGCTGAGTCTGTAAGAACTGCACTCATGTTCTCTTGGAGCATAATAGAAGCCTCCAAACACAATTTCACACCTTTTTCTGAGTGCAAGAATGTAGTTATATGCTTTTCACTGGTTTAGAAAAAGGCTTTTCTATCTTCTTTTCTCAAGGAACATATTGTTTCTCAAGGCCAAGGGGAAAGGAAGAATGTATTAATTATTCTGTTCTTTTCTTTCTGACTTAACTGTGTGGTAGCCAGGCTCCAAGAAAGCCCTCAATGATTCTCACTTCCTGGTGTTCACATTCCAGTGTAGCCCCTTCCATATCAAATAGGGTTGATCTGTGTAACTAATATCAAAATATCAGAAATATCAAAATGTGACTTCTGAGGTCAGGTTATAAAAGATGTGACAATTTCTGCCTTGCCTCCTCTTGGAGCACTTACTTTTAAGAGGCTAGCTGTTGCATAATGAGAACACTTAATTAAGGAGCCCTATGGAAAGATCCATTTGGCAAGGAACTAAGGACACCAACCAGCAATCAGCACTAAATGGCCAGCCATATGAGTGAGCCACCTTGGAAGTGGATTCTCCTGCCCCAGTCAAACCTTCAGATGACTACAACCCCAGCCACCCACTTGATTTCAAGTTCATGAGTCACTGCAAGCCACTAAGCCACTCTTCGTTCCTGACCCACAGAAACTGTGAAAAACAGAATATACTTATTGTTTTAAGCTGGTAAATTTGGAGATAATTTGTTACACAGAAATAGGTAACCAATATATCTGGAATTTTGATTCAAGGAAAATATGTTGGTTTCTCTTGATTATGAAAATATCACTTTCTTGTTGCAAATTTTAAACATATTCAAAGTTATTCTGACCTGAAAAATGAAAATATCCTGTAATATCATCTTCTCTGTAATTTCTGGCATGTAGTTCCAGTTCCAGATTTTTTTTCTTTTTCTTTTTTTTGAGGCAGACTCTTGCTCTATCGCCCAAGCTGGAGTGCAGTGGCATGATCTCTGATCATTGCAAACTCTGCCTCCAAGGTTCAAGCAATTCTCCTACCTCAGCCTCCCAAATAGCTGAGACTACAGGCACCCAACTAATTTTTGTATTTTTTGTAGAGAATAGGGTTTCACCATGTTGGCCAGGCTGGTCTCAAACTCCTGACCTCAGAAGATCCACCTGCCTGGGTCTCCCAGAGTGCTCTCATTACAGGTGTGAGCCACTGTGCCCAGCCCAGTTCCAGATTTTTTTTAATGAAAATACTCATGCATGGCCGAGTATAGTGACTCAACCCTATAATTCTAGCACTTTGGGAGGCCAAGGTGGGTAGATCACTTGAGCCCAGAAGTTCAGGACCAGACTGGGCAACATGGCGAGAACCTGTCTATACAAAAAAATTAGCTGGACATGGTGGCCCACACCTGTGGTCCCAGCTACTGGAGGCTGAGGTGGGAAGATCTGGGTATGGTGGCATGTGCCTGTGGTTCCAGCTACTTGGGAGTCTAAGGTGGGAGGATCACCTGAGCCCAGGGAGGTCAAGGCTGCAGTGAGCTGTGATTGCACCATGCACTCCAGCCTGAGCAACAGAGTGAGACCTTGTCTCAAAAAAAACCAAACTAACAAATACTGATGTGTGTATGTATGCATGTGAGTATTTTGTTAATTGATGCTGGATTATATTAAACATGCTGTCTTCCAACTTGCATGATTCACTTAACGTGTCTTGGGATATCTTCCATACGAGTTCATATAGTTCTATGTCATTTGTTAATATATCTCCATATATTTTACTGTATGCACTTCTCCATTCCCTACTGGAGAATATTTGGTCTAATTTCAGTTTCCACAAATACAAACAATGATACAGTGGGGTAATCTGTGGGATATATTTCCAGAAGCAGAAATGCTGGATCGAAGGAAGACACATTTAAAGTTCTGATAGATATTTCCAGATTGCCCTCCCAAAAAGTTGTACCCATGTATTTACCCAGTGAATGTAAATGTCTATTTCCCCATACTCTCAACAACACTGGTTATCCACTGTCGTTGCCAATCAGGTAGGCGAAAATGACTTGTTTTCTGTTGTGCTTGTTAGCCATCTTTTTACATGTTTATCATTATTTGTATTTCTTCTGTTTGGAGTTATCTGTCTGTCTTTGCCCATCTTGATACTAGGTTACTTGTCTTACATATTGACTGGTAAGAATTCTTTGTATATCAGCAGGTTAAATTCTTTGCCTGAAACATAGTTTATAGAAACTTCCCCCAACTTATTGTTCAAACTGACTTTAACATTTTTTGAATCATAGGAACTTTTTTGTCATATGTGATCCCATCTGATGTGTTATATAAAGCATGAGATAGGCATTACAACTCTAATTTAAAAGTGGTTAGAATGAAAATTTAAAATAAGAAAGCATTTCTGTTTCTACAGCTGTTAATTGTTACTATGTTTAACTTTGATATCAGTGACTCAGTTGATTTGGATTCCATTTGTTTCCTTCTAGTATACCAAATACTACATTCACCGAATTCCAAGAAGCCGGGAGGTTCAGCAGTCCTGGCCCTCCACCGTTTTCACCACCTTGCACTCCATGTGGCTCTCCTTTCCCCTAATTCACCGGGTGAAGCCAGATTTGGTAAGTAAGACCATCACTAAGGAGAGGGAAAGTAACTCCCTGTAGATCTTTCGTTAGTAACAGGACATACTGTTTTCTTAAACAGCTACCATTTATTAGTGTGCCAGGTAGTATGCAAGACCCTGAACTGGCTGGTGCCTTGATCTTGGACTTCCCAGGCTCCAGAACTGTAAGAAATAAATATCAGTTCTTTATAAGCCACCCAGTTTATCGTATCTCATTATAGCACCTGAAATAGACTAAGATATCATCCTTGGATTTTTGTGACTTTTATCACAAAGCACTCTTTCTCCTGCCTCAGCCTCCTGAGTAGCTGGGACTACAGGTGCATGCCACCAAGCCTTGCTAATATTTGTATTTTTAAGAGAGATGGGGTTTCACCATGTTTTCCAGGCTGGTCTTGAACTCCTGACCTCAAGTAATCTGCCCGCCTCGGCCTCCCAAAGTGCTGGGATTACAGGCATGAGCCACTGCGCCTGGCCTGTGACCAGTAATCTTTGATGTTATTGTTGTAATTGTTTGGGGACAGTGTGAATCATGCTTACATAAGACAGTGAACTTAATCAATAAATGTATGTGATCTGACTGCTCCAACAGCCTGCTGTCCTCTCTCTGTCTCACACACACATACACACACACACACACACACACACACACACATTCCTTGGGCTTCTCTGTCTATGAGACACAACAATATTGAAATTAGGCCAATTAATAACCCTGCAGTGGCCTCTCAGTGTTCAAGTGAAAGGTAGTATTTCTTATGTTTCACATTTTAAATCACAAGCTAGAAATGATTAAGCTTAGTGAGGAAGGCATTTGCAACAGGCAGTTAGTCAAGTTGTGAATGCAAAGTAAAAGTTCTTGAAGGAAATTAAAAGTGCTACTCCAGGCTGGGTGCGGTGGCTCACACCTGTAATCCCAGCCCTTTGGGAGGCCGAGGCAGGCGGATCACAAGGTTAGGAGATCAAGGCCATCCTGGCTAACACAGTGAAACCCTGTCTCTACTAAAAATACAAAAGATTTGCCAGCCGTGGTGGTGGGCGCCTGTAGTCCCAGCTACTCGGGAGGCTGAGGCAGGAGAATGGTGTGAACCCCGGAGGCAGAGCTTGCAGTGAGCTGAGATCACACCACTGCACTCCAGCCTGGGCGACAGAGCGAGACTCCATCTCAAAAAAAAAAGTGCTACTCCTGTGAACACACTGGTTTCACGATAAGTACATGACATAGCCTCATTGCCGATATGGAGAAAGTTTGAGTGGTCTGGATAGACTATCAAACCAGTCACATTCCCTTAAGCCAAACCTAATTCAGGACAAGGTCCTAATTCTCTTTAATTCTGTAAAGACTGAGAGAGGTCAGGAAGCTGCAGAAGAAAAGTTTGAAGGTAGCAAAGATTGGTTGAGACTTAAGGAGAGAAGCCATCTCCATAGCATAAAAGTGCAAGGTGAAGCAGCAGGTACTGATGTAGAAGCTGCAGCAATTTATCCAGAAAATCTAGTTAAGATAATTGATTAAGGTGGCTACACTAATCAACATGTTTTCCATATAAACAAAACTGCCTTATATTCGACGATGTCATTCAGGACTCTCATGGCTAAAGAGAAGTCAATACCTGGCTTCAAAGCTTCAAGGGACAGGCTGATTCTATGTAGCTGTTGACTTTAAGTTGAAGCCAGTGCTCATTTACCATTCTGAAAATCCTCAGGCCCTTAAGAATTATGCTAAATCTATTCTGCCTGTGCTCTGTAAGTGGAACAACAAAGCCTAGATGACAGCACATCTGTTTACAGGATGGTTTGCTGAATATTTTAAACCCACTGTTGAGACCTACTACTCAAGAGACAAAGCTTCCTTTCAAAATATTACTGCTCTTGATATATTGGGCTGGATGTTTTTATTTAAAAAAATACAAAATATACTGCTCATTGACAATGCACCTAATTACCCAAGAGCTCTGATGGAGATATACAAGGAGATTAATATCTTTATGCCTGCTAACACAGCATCTATTCTGCAGCCCATAAATCAAGGCATAATTTTGACTTGCAAGTTTTATTATTTAAGAAAACATTTGTAAGGCTGTAGCTGCCATAGATAGTGATTCCTCTGATGGATCTGGACAAAGTCAATTGAAAACCTTCTGGAAAAGATTCACCATTCTAGATGCCATTAAGAACATTCTTGATTTATGGGAAGATGTCCATAAACAGGAGTTTGGGAGAAGTATATTCCAGCCCTCCTGCATGACTTTGAGAGGTTCAAGACTCAAGTGGAAGAAGTAATTGCAGAGGTGATGGAAGTAGCAACAGAGCTAGAATTAGAAGTAGAGCCTGAAGATGTGACTGAATTCCTAAAATCTCATGATGAAACTTGACTAGGACCCTATTCTGTGACAGGATTTATACTGTGCACTCGAGGTATAAAAGTAAACACAGCTCTACCCCTGAGTGGACTGAGGTGATCTGTGAAAATGGCTCGCTATTCACTTGACCCAGAAAAATCCCACAAGTCATGCAAACCAAGTTGTTCAAGTCTTCATGTTCACTTTAAGAACATCCATGAAATTGCCCATGCCAGAGAGACCTAAGTAACCAAGATGTTATGTAACTCCAATTTTCTTTAGACATGTATTAGATTCTGCCAATATTAGCTAACTTGCTCAATTGAAAAGTTATCCAGTATTTTAAAAAATATCTTTAATGCAGCAGGTACTAAAAGGGATGAATAAAACAGCTCTTCAGGAAGCTTATACTTTGGCTTCAGGGAAAATGGAGTAAAGAAACAACAGGTAGACTTGAAATACAGATTAATTCAGTTGAAAATAGAGACCCTATTTAAAAGGCTGCGCGCGGTGGCTCATGCCTGTAATCCCAGCACTTTGGGAGGCTGAGGCGGGCGGATCACGAGGTCAGGAGATCGAGACCATCCTGGCTAACACAGTGAAATCCCATCTCTACTAAAAATACAAAAAAATTAGCCAGATCGAATGAGTAGGCTGATCTCATATTCTCTTGAAAATATACTCCTAAAGAGGAATTTGTTTCAAGGAGAAGAATAGAAAAGTTAATTTGTGAGATTGCTGATTATTAAAGTAAGAGGACTGCTTATGTTGGGGGAAAAAGATCTATAAAGTTCTTGAGGGTAAAGGCCAAGTATTTTTGCGTTTTCCATGGTCCTTTCTAGAAAAGCTTCCACATATTTGAGGAATGACTTAAAAATAAATGAATGAATACTGGATTAAGTGAGTCATCACAAAAACAAAGACACCCACTCCCTACACTGGTGCTCTTCTCAGGCTTTATTAAGAGTCTGAAAAACCAGGAGGGTTTCCAAAGTCTGCAGTGTTTGATTACTGGCTTCATTCCACCCTGGCCATTACCAAATGAAATACTCAAGGAAAGAGCTCTGCATACAAAAATGAAACCTAATTTAATTTTTAATCAAGTAAAAAATAAATTTCAGATTCTCCATATTAACAAATTGAAAGGAAATGGACCATTTCAACCTAATACTCTGCCTCTTTGCCTGAAGCTGGTTTAATTCACCATGACAAATTTAGATGTACTTATTACATCTACACTCACTCACGCTTTGTATGAAAGAAGTCCATTATTTTATTTAGTCATTTTTTTCCATGTTTCATACCCAGTTTGAGCTGTGAAATGTCTAAGTTCATAGCAGTAGAAAGTTGATGGCTGGGTGCGGAGGCTCACGCCTGTAATTCCAGCACTTTGGGAGGCCAAAGCGGGCGGATCATTTGAAGTCAGGAGTTCGAGACCAGGCTGGCCAACATGGTGAAACCCTGTCTCTACTAAAAATACAAAAATTAGCCAAGCATGATGGTGGGTGCCTGTAATCCCAGCTACTCAGGGGGATGAGGCAGGAGAATTGCTTGATCCCAGGAGGCAGAGTTTACAGTGAGCTGAGATCATTGCACCCCAGCCTGGGGGATAGAGTAAGACTCCGTCTCAAAAAAAAAAGTTGATGACATGGATGGTGGGTTATTATCTATAAGTAGGATACTGTGATTTTTTTTTTTTTGATTAGGTGTTTTCTGTGGTGAGCCACAAACTAGGTGGCACCAAGATTATCACTGTTTGTATAGTATATAAAATTTTTATTGGCCTACTAATTAACATGTGTTTGAAATATTAAGAAGAGGCAATTAACTCTTGTTAATTGTTGACATGCCAGAACCCTTACAGGAACTTTTTCTCCTTAACTGTTGTTAATTTGATTCTCTTTGTATAATGACTTTCATCTGGTATTATATTTGGTGGTGATCAAAAAACTTTATAACATGTTCAAAGGAAACTTGGCTAGACAAAGAAAAGGTCAGCTGTCCCAAGATGCTTATCTGTCAATGGAATTAAGTGAGAGTAAGGTTTTCCAAGCCAAGTCAGATGAGAAACAATTAGACCACACTTGTCTACTGCTTCATGTTTTCCAAGATTAATGAAATCATAATTGGGAGCCATTTGTTTAGGTTTCCTCAGTTCCTGCTCCTCTGTTGCCCAGTCCTCTATAATGTGTTAAAATAATGCCAGTGTTACCCCTTCCCACTGTGTGTTTCCTCTCCATATATGCGCTGTAAATTTGGCAGCCTCCTTAAAGATACAGAAGGACTGGCCCTGCACTGTATGTGCATTTAGCAAGTCTGATGATGGTCAGAGTCCACTGCGAGAAGTGGTTTGATGTGAAAATCCCCCCAAATATCTGGTTTCTTGTGACTGACAAACTGCTTTTCCCAGTTGCATGGTGAAATTACCAGCTGTGCCACTGACACATTGGCTGAGTGACAACCTGTAGCTGCTTCCATCCATAAATGAGGTATTTAGTTTAAATGTTATAGCTTCTGTTTCACATTGAGTGAGTTCAGAACAACATCTGTGTCAAAATTAGGCTGCATATTAGCAGTTAGATTGCTTTGAGTTGTTTTGATTCGTCTCCATTTTGGGGGACTCTCAGCAGCTTGAAAATGATTTTTCTTTCTAAGTCGATGCTTTTTCCACTTGGCAAACATTACGTTTTTCCTGTCTGCAGAAGCCAGCGTGGCTTTGCCTGTGATTTTTGCTCTCTTGTTTTGCTTTGCCTGCATCACTCTTGAGTTGTCACTGTTCCAGCCCATCACAGGCTCATTTTGGATCTGAGGCTGGTGGGGACTCTTCCTTTCAAGGTGAAAGCCAATGTGTTTTCCCAAGGATAGCTGTGAGGTCACAGTTAAAACAAAAATGAAAGTTGAATCAAAAGGAATTCAGTTGTGAGAGGATAAGAAAAAGGAAAACATGAGGAAAACAAAACTGTTTTTGAAGAAGGGACTGATGTGGTCACAGGCAGTGAGCTCCAGAGACCTGGCCTTATAGATGAGGGTAATGGGAGATGCTGGTGACGAGGTGAGAACAGAGGGTGGGGTGAAGAGAAGGGAAGCCTTTGAAATGACCTTAGATGCATGAATAATTTCTAGAACCAGTCCCAGCTTCACAGACTTTCAGTGCTTATTTTAAAGGATCATGTGAAGCAGGAGCTCTATTTGTATAGCACTTGAAAATCAAGAAAGTGATGTTTCTGTTTAGAATCTTTAAAATCGCTCTTTGACCTGAGGAAAAAATAAAAGAAGGGGGCACAGACAGCACCGATAATTGAATATGTAATGGAGAGCCTCAGAAGGGTGCTGCTCTCCAAGTTAAGTGGGATCATTAAAGTTTTAGAGTTTGTGTAACTAGAGTCAGTAGGGAAGTGTCATGGGAAGTTTTAAAAATTTGAATACAGACTGTGAACTCCTTGAGGAACGGTGAGGTGTATTACTCATCTTGGCAGTGCTAGCACCTATTCTAGAGCGTGGGGCATGTAGGAGTTCAATAAATTTTGAAAGAGTAAATCTAGGTAGGAGAGAGATTAGGAAAGGAGAAGTCAGAGAAGCTATTAAAACCTGATGATGACCATTTACAGCTTTTAGGTGGGCTGGAAAAAGTAGAATAGGAAAAAAAACATTGCATAACTGCTCCTTGGTTAACTTTTGCTCCCTCTGAATTAATCGCTGAATTCGTCTAAGGATTTTTTTGATAACATGTTTCTAAAGTGTTAAATATTCTCTTTATCAAAGCACCATAAGAAAATGGCGAAAGTTTCTCATTCACCTTAACCAGAGTACACTTGCTTTATTTCTTTAATTGAAGTGAAATTCACATAACATAAAATTAGCCATTTTACAGTGTACAATTCAGTGGCATTTTAGTGCATTCAGTATGCTGTGCAACCACCACACACCTTTACAGCATCGAGTTCCAAAACATTTTCATCAATAGTTGCTTTACTTTAATTTCTTGGTGTTGTAGAACCACTTAGAGTTTTGTGGGTTTTTTTTTTTTTTTTTTTTTTTTTTTTTTTTTTTTGAGACGGAGTTTTGCTCTTGTTGCCCAGGCTGGAGTGCAATGGTGTGATCTTGGCTTACCGTGACCTCTGGATCCTGGGTTCAAGCAATTCTCCTGCCTCAGCCTCCCAAGTAGCTGGGATTACAGGCGTGCACAACCATGCTTGGCTAATTTTGTATCTTTAGTAGAGACAGGGTTTCTCCATGTTGGTCAGGCTGGTCTCAAACTCCTGACCTCAGGCGATCCGCCCGCCTCGGCCTCCCAAAGTGCTGGGATTACAGGAGTGAGCCACTGCGCCTGGCCACCACTTAGCATTTTTTACTTCATTTGGGGGAGAAAAAAAAAAAAGATTAAAACACAGATAGTGTTTTCTAACAGCCTCTGGAGATCAAAGGCCCTCTCCTTCATGGTCTTTCTAATTCCTTGTTTACCCTGCCCAGAAGTCATTGAGTAGATGTATCTTTTTCAGTTAGCGCTTACTCTTTGATACTTTGCAATTTGATGACTTATTTTTCTCCTTGTATAATTTTTTATCTTTTTTTTTTGAGACTCAGTCTCACTCTGTTGCCCAGGCTGGAGTGCAGTGATATGAACTCGGCTCACTGCAACCTCCGCCTCCCAAGTTCAAGCGATTCTCCTGCCTCAGCCTCCTGAGTAGCTGGGATTATAGACGCATGACACCACACCCGGCTAACTTTTGTATTTTTAGTAGAGATGGGATTTTACCATGTTGGCCAGGCTGGTCTTGAACTCCTGACCTCAGGTGATCCACCCGCCTCGGTCTCAAAAAATGCTAGGATTATAGGCATGAGCCACCACACCCGGCCATGTATCATGGATTTCTTTTTCTAGTGTAAAACATATATGAAGTTAAATCAGCTGTAGAAAGCTTATCGCTGGGATTACAGGCATGCACCACTATGCCCGGCTAATTTTGTATTTTTAGTAGAGGCAGGGTTTCTCCATGTTGGTCAGGCTGGTCTCAAACTCCCGACATCAGGTGATCCACCCACCTTGGCCTCCCAAAGTGCTGGGATTACAAGCGTGAGCCACTGTGCCCAGCCAGGTTATCGCTTCTTTACCTGTTAGCATGCAATTTGAAATTCCACTCATACCAGGACAGCATTTTACAGCAGATATAAGCCAAGCTGCTTCTCAACTTCAGTGGTGCCTTTTCCACATAGTCAAAAGGGTTAACTGATTTTCCCTAAGATACATGGGCAAATAATTATTAAAATGTTCTTCAAAAGGACCTTACAATCAAGAATGAGGGTAAGTGGAATGAGTAAACACCTTACAAATTTCAAATACTATTATGGCTTACTGCAAAAGCTGTGTTAGCATTATTGGGTGAGGAATGTAAAAGATCCAATCAGAAACAGGTTAGAGAGCTTGAACTGGTATTATACATGCTTAAAAATAGCAAGAAGGTCCCTGCTGATAAGACCTTCAAATTACAGAAAGAACATATTGTGACTGATAATTCTTTTAAGAAATGTGAATACCAGATTTATAAGTTTCACGTGTTTGCAATGTCAAAACTTCCATATTCTGCCATAAAAAGTGAAATCCTGCAGTGGAATCAGCTGTAGAATTGCAAAGGGCAGCAAATTCCATTTGTTAGCAAAATACCATTTTGCATTCTTGGTCTTCCTGAATTCACATTTAAGCCACTTATACAAATCTTTGACACAAGCAATTTTTAAAATATGTTTATGGCTGACAGTTTGTGAAAACAGGTTTGCTTTTGTGGGCTAATCACTTTTCTCTAAAGACAGGTGTCACATGCTTAAATCAGTTGTGTCCACATCTTAAAGTTCCAGATGTTATTTTTCACAAGATTTACTTACACAGTACAGTATTTTGTAGATAAGCCTTGTTAGTGGAGGCAGTGCCTGGATTCAGGGAACTTGGTCTGTTGCTGTTTAATTATTCCTAAGCCAATTTGCCTGTTTCAGTTTTTCAAGGAGCCATGATTCATCTCTGTGAAGTCACACAGGGAGAGAAAAATTCCCCACTGGTCACTTCCATGAAAGAACAGAATTGGGAGGGGCTGGAGGTTGGGAGAAGGTAGGGGGTGAATTTCCTGCTCTCTGTGGAAACCAGGTGCAGCTTATATAAGGCAAACTTTCATGCTTAAGGTCATAAAAGAATTCCCCATATTTACCCTTCCTTCCTTCCTTCCGTCCCTTTTTTCTTTTGTCTTTTTTTCTACTAATTGAGACAGAATCTTGCTCTGTCACCCAGGCTGGAGTGCATTGACATGAGCTCGGCTTACTGCAACATCTGCCTCCTGGGTTCAAGCTATTCTCCTGCCTCAACCTCCCGAGTAGCGGGGATTACAGGAGTGTGCCACCACACCCAGCTAATTTTTTTATTTTCAGTAGAGGCGGGGTTTCACCATGTTGGCCAGGCTGGTCTGAAACTCCTGACCTCAAGTGATCTGCCCTCCTCAGCCTCCCAAAGTGCTGGGATTACAGACCTGAACCACCGCGCCTGGCCACCTCATATTTTCTTTATAGGTTTCATTGAGAATTCATCCTGAATATTTGCTTCCCATTTGATTTCCTATAATTTCCAATCTACTTTTTTCTCTGGTTTGCATCCATTTTACCTCAGTTGTGATACACAAGAAAAAATACCATCCTACAAATCAGGAGGTTTTGGCTTTACTCTCATCTTTGTCAGTAGTTAGGTGTGGTGACTCAAAGCTAATCAGTTAGCTTCTCTGACTTAGCTTCTCCTTCCTATCAAATAGGAGTAATGAGAAGCTCCAATAGAAGGATCACAGTTGGCAGATGCACTTGCTTTTAACCAAGCCACTCCCTCTGCTGGGAAAGTGATTCCCTGCCATTCAAAACCACTTACTTCTGCTCACCTCCTGCCAGGACATATGATCCTTGGAGCTCCAGTGCCTCATTGGATTTTAGATATTGTAGATCTCAAATATATATATATATGTGCTTGAATTATGATGTCGATGTGGCTATTAGAGTCATTCTGGGGTTCCCCAGGGTTTCCTTAGGGAGCACCTGTCACCCATACACATCCCAAGGGGCCTTCGAGAAGGTGGTTGCCCTTCTATGGCCCTCCCTGATACATGCTCGTGGCCGTCCTCTCTCTTCTGTCTCTTTCCATGCTTTAACTGTTCTTTCTCTTTCTTCCTCTCATCTACACCTCTCCCCTCCATTGGGATCATGTTGAAGCCCCTGTTTCATCTTATCCTTGACATTCTCTCCCACCTGTTTTTGTCACAAAGACCCTAGAGGTTGGCCTGTTTACCTGCACTCCTTTCCAACTGCCCCGATCAGATTATACCGCAGGAATTCTTCTCCTAGGTCTCCCTTAGGTCTACTGGGAAATGAACTTTAATTTTCACCAGTTTTGCCATTTTTTTTCCCTAGCACAGTGACTCTTTGTTTTAAGGGCTTTTCCTGCAGTTGACTGTAGGAAGCAGATAGGTGTTAAAAACAGTTAAGCATTGCAGGAGTTAGATGTGTAGGAACTTAGGGATTACTGATGGACTTTATTCAGATGTGAATTGGACAAGGTCTTTCTCAATGCCTTTTGTCTGCTTCAATTATCCCCTTTTTATTTCTAAGACCAGCACTCATCAGGGCCTCCTGCCTTGTCTTTTTTATCAGCCAGTTCTGAAGCAAACTGATGATCCTCCTTGGGCCATTGCAGACACACACATCTTGTCTGATTCACATAGTTGGTCAGTATTTGGACCACATATTTGGTCAAGGTATTTCACACCACACTACACACACACACACACACACACATACACACACACACACACACACACCTTTTGCAAAATTGCAAGGGCTGGTGACTGCAGGATGGATGTTAAGCAGCCCTAAATAGTGACTACCTGTCTGGGCTATCCTCTCTGTGGTCTCTTACCTCTGGTGGTTTCATTTTTGTAGGTTCCCTGACTGGATTGTATTTGTGTGCAGCCTTCAAGCCTTTTTCTGAGGATTTGAGTGGGCAGTAGCGGTGCTGAGGGGTGGCTTGGAGGCCTAATAGATGTTCTTGGGGACTAAATGCATGCCATATAAATGAAGGCAGTGGGCTTATTGTACAGAGTTGTGAGATAAACCTGCTGTCACTGAACCTTCTTCTTTAAAGTCCTGGAGCTGCCATTGCTGTTGTGGCAGAACAGTTCATATTTATCAGATTTAGATCTTGGCAGATTTCTAAATTTATATTTATATCTTGGTGGGTTTCTAAATATAAAAATCAGCATGTGTCTGCATATTCCCTTTCCTCTTTTTATTAGAGCAGTCATATTATTCAATGGTCATTCTCTGATGGAGAAGGCATTTGTACACTTAGAATTACAAACTTACACAGATGATACCTTACCAACAATTTAATTATATACCCTATTTTTAAAGTTTAGATAATAGAACCAAAAGAAGGAAGTGCCTTGTCCAAAGTCTTAGAACTAATAGGAAAGCATGAATACAAAAAAACAGTTCTTGTCACTCCCAGCTCCAGGTTCAGCTCTCTGACCACACAACAAATGAGACATCATAGACTTTTCTCTCGAAGGGTATCAGGTGCTGTCTACATGGATAGAGAAAATGGGCTTGGGCAACATGCATACCAGGGTTTAAAATCTAGGTCTGCCACTCTACCATTTGGACAAATTTAGGTGAGCTGTTTATTCTCCATAAACTTCCTTTTCCTCATCTGTAGAACAGGGACCATGATATCTACTTCATAGTCTTGTGTGAACATTCATGCATAAGAAGCCCCCATGGTAGGTTGCTGGATCTTTCTCCTCTTTTGTCATTAAGTTAAATATTCTCTTCCAGAAATCAAGAGGCTAATAAGGAGTTAATAAATGTTTTAAAACTTAGACCACGGAATGTCTACACAATGCCCAGTTTGGATGCTATGGTATTCTGACTGTTTTCATGTTGATTTTCATGCCACAGTGAGCCTCTTCAGGCATGGAAACAACCAAGGATTATTTGCTTCTGTCTTCTTTGTTTTCCAGCCCTCTTATATTTTCATCACAGACTCCATCGCTTCCAAAAACAGTGTGTCAGGATTTACTAATGAATTTCAGCTCTGTCCTGCTGGACCACCATTCAAGGACATCCGTCCAAACCTGCCCCTCTCAAGAAGGGCTTATCCACATGCACCTGATTTACAAACAACCTTAGTTCCCCAGTTTGGTTCCTCATTTTCTCGAGGCTTCTTCTGAGGCTTTTTGTCTTGCACCTTTACTCCATCCAGATCTTGCCCTCCTGTGAACTCCTCTTGAACTTAGAGCTTAGCATTTAATTGTTCTCTAGTCATTTAACTTCTGCTGAATTTTCTCCCTCCCCAAATTAGATTGTGAGTACTTTAAGAGCCAAAAACCAAGCTTTCTGGCTTTATTATCCCTGTGGAGCTTAGCAGTGTGTCAGGTGCTTGGAGAGGTCTTTGATTAATAACTGAATAGTAAGGAACTGGAACACGCTAGTTCTACCAGATGGAAATTAGCAGCACCCAGTCCCAGCTCCCTGCAGATCTCCATCTCTCTCGGTTAAATATCTCGTCCTCAGCTAACACCCTCTGATCCCTCCTGGATCCCACTGAGAGGTGAACGGCATTCACAAGCCCCTTGAACTGCTTCTTGGCTCACCTTTATTACCCTGACTTGCTCCCAACCCACTATCAGGTGTGTTCTGCCCTCTTTGTTATCAAAGAAGGGGGACTTAGGCCTCCCCTGTTCTGAGTGCCGTGGCAAGTTTAAAACTGTATAGCGCTCTCTTCAGATTGCAAAGGGTTAGGAATCATAACGAAGCCTTAGGAACTCGAGTCTTTTTCTGCTGCCATTCCATCAACATGCTCACTTAATTCTTAAAGAAAATGCTATTCATTGAATTACTTTTTATTTCTTAAGATAGCCTGAAACTATTAATATGGTACAAGACTTTCTGATATCATTGCTCTGGGATCATAAAACCTACTTGTCAAAGCTATTCTTTGAAGTTATTTAGCCATAATTTTGTTATAAGCTTTTTATTA
The DNA here is from genome assembly GCF_028858775.2 of Pan troglodytes. NCBI lineage: Eukaryota > Metazoa > Chordata > Mammalia > Primates > Hominidae > Pan > Pan troglodytes. The sequence continues at coordinate 136,160,843 of NC_072398.2, forward strand.
ACAAATAAAAATTATTTATAAATCAATTTGTAAATAATTGTAATTATAAGTTTACATGTAATTTTAACTATTTGTAGATAATTCAAAAAAATTATTTACAAATTTGTTTTTATTTTGTATTGAGTAACTGCTGTGAGCTGAGACTAGAGCTAGGCACCATGGGAAATGGAGATGGCAATTTGTGCTCAGAAGAGTTTGTAATCTAGAATCCAGCCATGGCCCCAAGTCTGAGGCTAAGAAGGAAGGATGATCTGGACTGGGAACAGAATTGACCTGCCTCAGGGTTCCAGACTGAAGCATCAGTGTGATTTTTTAGAGGTGTTTTAAATCACAGGCCCTATTTTGGAGGTGAGAACAGGTTAATTAGCCACTATTCCATTATTCCAGGCTGCACAAACTACATAGTAAAGATTATGGCCTAAGGCTTCAGGATGTCCAACGAATAGTTCTGAAAGTCAGGGGAAGCAAACGCTCTTCAAAGCGCCCAGAACAAATAGCCCTTTAGGTCAGTTCTTAAATCAATAACAGATCAGTCACCAGAGGAGGAAGTCTGTTTCACAGCCAAACAGTGAACAATGCTGTACTGAAACCCTAAGCTCCCACGGTCTCTGGGGAGTAATTAGAACTTGTTCAGTAATCAGCTAATTTGTATTTCTGAGAATGATTCTAAATAAAAAATGATAAAAGTTGGATAAAGGGTAAACTATAGACCATTGCTTCATAATGGAATTGCATAATTCAAGTGGGGAATCATAAATTTGGAAATGCTGGAAGGGTTTTTTTTTTTTTTAAGAAAAAAGTGATTTAAAGGCAATGCTAATAAAATAAAAATAACCCATGACTAAAAATATATGCTGAAGCATTTTATCTCACTGGAACCTGAGAACAGTAAAATATCCAAGCTGGAGTCTAGTCTACTAGACTAGTCTAGTTTTCTCACTAGGCCTATAAATTAATTTTGAGACTCTGAAGTAATTGTTTGACCTCTTTTGTCTGCAGAGTCAGTACAGATTTGGGGTGTTGTTTGTTTTAGTTGTTGGCAAAACATTGTAGATATCCAGATCCTGGTTGCTGTATTTTTATTAAAAAGAACAGGAAACTGGCCAGGCACGTTGGCTCACGCCTGTAATCCCAACACTTTGGGAGGCTGAGGAGGGTGGGTCACAAGGTCAGGAGTTTGAGACCAGCCTGGCCAATATGGTGAAACCCCATCTCTACTAAAAATACAAAAAATTAGCCGGGCGTGGTGGTTGGCACCTGTAGTCCCAGCTACTCAGGAGGCTGAGGCAGGAGAATCAGAGGTTGCAGTGAGCCGAGATTGCACCACTGCACTCCAGCCTGGGCGACGGAGCAAGACTCTGTCTCAAAAAAAAAATAAAAAATAAATCAAAACAAGAGCAGGAAACTTATTTCCATCAAAAGAGTTGGAGGGCTAGGATAAGTGAATAAACAATAGCTTATGGTTAATTTCAAATACAGCTTGTTACCCTGCACTAGAAAAATGAGACAATTCTATATTTAATTATATATAGCAACTCTAACATTTGTGATGAGAGGAAAAGATTCTTCTGGGGTTTTTTTTATTGTTTCTTTTTTTTTTTTTTAATTGAGACAGTGTCACTGTGGCACAATCTCGGCTCACTGCAACCTCTGCCTCACAGGTTCAAGCAATTCTCCTGCCTCGGCCTCCTGAGTAGCTGGGATTATAGGTGCCTGCCACCACACCCAGCTAACTTTTTTTGTTATTATTAGTAGAGAAGGGGTTTCACCTTGTTGGCTAGGCTGGTCTTGAACTCCCAACCTCAGGTGATTCACCCTCATCAGCCTCCCAAAGTGCTGTGATTACAGGCATGAGCCACCGTGCCTGACCTGTTTTTCATTGTTTCAACAGGACAAATACAAGAAAGACTTGACTGGTATCTCATCAGATTATACTTTTCCTGTGATATCAGTTTTGAACTTATAATTTCTTTCCAGCTCCAAGAGTCTCTGATTCACTGATTCTAACATGACATACTAGGAAATTCTATCAAAGCAGGGGCTCCTGGAACAGGTCCCGTTGACCGTGGACCACAGATGTTCTCAAGGAGAAACCCACATATGGTGATAGGGTATATGACTAAACTGCCTGTTTGAGATACACAGCTTTCGTGACTACCAAATCTGGCATTTGTGTTTCTCAGTAGCAGATGTGAAGAATGAGTTATTACTTAATGAGCTGCAAAATCTTATTGGACTCCACTGCAGTGCACAGTAGCTCACTCTAATAAGACGAAACAACTGTAAAATAGTTTGTGTGAGTTCAGTTCCGAGTCTACTTCTGACCCAGTTGGATGGTATTATTTCCCCAACCTAGAGATTTCAGGTTACTGTGACATCCATGAAAAGATCCAAATCTTATTTAGTAGAAGTTCATATGATGAAATGAGAATTAAACTAAATTTAGTTAAATGTTTTGAGTTTTACTTTTGTATTAGTCCATTTTCATGCTGCCAATAAGGACATATCTGAGACTGGGTAATTTATAAAGAAAAAGAGGTTTAATGGACTCACAGTTCCATGTAGCTGGGGAGGCCTCTCAATCATGGTAGAAGGCAAAAGGCACGTTTCACATGGCAGCAGACAAGAGAGAATGAGAGTCAAGCCAAAGGGGAAACCCCTTATAAAATCATCAGATCTTGTGAGACTTACTACCACGAGAACAATATGGGGGAAACCACCCCCTTGATTCAATTATCTCCCACTGGGTCCCTCCCACAACACATGGGAATTATAGGAGCTACAATTCAAGATGAGATTTGGGTCGGGACATAGCCAAGCCATATCAACTTTTCATCACTTTAAGTCATTAAAAATACAAATTAAAACACTTAGTCACATATAGTTTTTAGATTCCAATAATAAAGAATAATGAATCTTAATCCTGTTCTATATGGAAGTCTCTGCAGGCTGCTATAACACAGTACCATAAACTGGGTGCTTATTAACAATAGAAATTTATTTTTCGGCTGGGCACGGTGGCTCACACCTGTAATCCCAGCACTTTGGGAGGCCGAGGTGGGCAGATCACAAGGTCAGGAGATCGAGACCACGGTGAAACCCCATCTCTACTAAAAATACAAGAAAAATTAGCCAGGTGCTGTGGCGGGCACCTGTAGTCCCAGCTACTCAGGAGGCTGAGGCAGGAGAATGGCGTGAACCCAGGAGGTGGAGCTTGCAGTGAGCTGAGATCACACCACTATACTCCAGCCTGGGCGACAGAGTGAGACTCTGTCTCAAAAAAAAAAAAAAAAAGAAAGAAATTTATTTCTCACAGTCCTGGAGGCTGGGAAGTCCACAGTTAAGGCGTCATCCCATTTGGTGTCTGGTGAGAGTCCACTCTCTGGTTCATAGACAGTGGTCTTCTCACTGTACTCTTAAATGGTAGAAGGGATGAGGGAACATTCTAGGGTCTCTTTTATAAGGCACTAATCCTATTCCATGAGGGTCCCACCCTTATGACCTAATCATCTCCCAAAAGCCCATCTGCTAATATCATCACCGTGGAGGTGAGGATTTCAAGGATGAATTTTGGGAGGTCACAGATATTCAGTCCATAGCAGGAAGTAATTGGGATCTTCAGGTTTCTAGGCTAATCTAGATGCCTTCCTATTTATCATTCTGTTCTTGAGTTGACTTTCTGATTATAGTGAGGCCAGGTCAACACACAGTATTCTAAATATATGGTCAGGATGGTTTCTTCTGACTTTATTCAATATCTTTATCTGTGTAATGAAGAACTTTGGTTGTTCTTATTTCTGCTATGCTCTGTTAGAATTGGAATTTTATCTTCCAAATCTTTAGAACTTTTTACTAAATATGGAATGATATTCTGGCTTTTTTTCCTCTTCTAATCAAGAACTATCTTTTCTTTGTAGAATTTAGGAATGGCAAAAGGAACTAATTCATTTTTGTGGTATTTTCTAAATCCATAATACACAAATGAGTAGGCACATGGCTGATAGAAATATCAGTATACAATAGCTTATAGCTTCTTTCTTTTTTAATACAAAATATAAAGGGCATTTTCACCATCAAAAATTTCCTGAATTCACCTATAACCAATTTCTACAATCTCTTTTGCCATTTAAGCCAAAGTGAGGTTTTATCTTTATCATTGATAGACAACTTGATTGTGTCTATATCAATGATAAAGATGGCTGAATTTCAGCTTTATACTTTAGTGAGTGGAATATATTGGATTTTATACTACAAAACAGACTAAGATACTTGGGAGCAGAGAATGGAGGTGGTTGAGGACAAATCTAGGCTGAGTCCTATGTTTCTAACTTGGGCAAATGAATCAAACTTCAGCTGCATTTGGAAGTAGGGATGTCCATTGGATGTACTGTCAGAACTCAGAGAGCAATCTGAGCTATAAACATTGATTTGGCAATAGTTGAAGAGGAAAATTATTTGAGAAGCTATAAATGTTAGGAGGAGCTTTCTTATGTAAAGTTTGTTCCAGAAGATAAAGTTGAAAGGTTTGGGAGGATGGATCTAGGAGGAAGAAACACAGGACCAGTATGACAATGAGGGGACATGAGAGAATTGTTTATTAGAGGCACTAACTATAAAAAGTCTAATATTTTTTCCTCTGTGAATGTTGGAGGCTCATTCATGGATCATACTTAAAACCCCAAATTTATCATTGCTATCTGTAATTATTTGGGTTAATAATTTCAAATGCCTGTTAAAGTCTAGAAACTATAATACCTCTTAGCTTTTAATTTTGAAATCATGTTAAACTTACACAAAAGTTGCAAAAATAGTAGAGAATTCTTATGTGCTTTTTACTCAGCTCCCACTAATGTTAACATATTATATAATCATAGGTACAGTTATCAAAGCCAAGATATTAATGCTGGTATAATACTATTAACTAAATTACAGACTTTATTACCAGTCTTTCCACCATTGTTCTTTTTCTGTTCCACATCCAATCCAGAATCCACATTATATTTAGTTGTTAGATCTCCTTAGTCTCCTCCAACCTGTGATAGTTCCTCAGTCTTGCCTTATCTTTCATGACTGTTACATGTTTGATGAATACTGATCAATTATTTTGCATACAGAGAATACAACTGTATGATCAAATAATGGGATTTATTCTTTCTCTATTTCTGAATGGAACTTTGGGTTTTATAAGAGTGTATTTTGTGTTTGTCAAAACCCTGGTGACTGGTCAAAATCCATTTCAGCACAACACAATTATTGTGACTTCTTTGTGTTGCTTGGAAATTCCTCCTTCCTTCACTACAAGGAAATGATATATTCTCTGCTCTACTTACTATAGTAATCACTCCATCTTTAATAATGATAAGTGAAATAGAGAGTGAAGAGTAAAAATTTTCACAATGTATGGTTCCTAAATTAATAAATTTTTGTCTTGTAAGTCATTTTAAAAAACCTTTTGCAAATTCCTCAAAAAATAAAACATGATTATAAATAAAATATATAATATTTTATAAATATAAAAATTAAAAAAATTACCATATGATCCAGCAAATTTACTCCTAGACATATACTCAAAAGAACTGAAAGCAGAGACTCAAACAGATACTTGTACACCAGTATTCATAGCAGCATTATTCACAAGTCAAAAGGTAGAAACAAGTGTCCATCAACAGATGTGGAGAAACAAAATGTAGTATATATACACAATGGAATATTAATCAGCCATAAAAAATGCAATTCTGATACATGCCACAACATGGATGAACCCTGAAAACATCATGGTAATAAGCCAGCACAAAAGGACTAATACTGTCTGAGTCCACTTCTTTGGGGTAGCCAGAATAGACAAATTCACAGAGACAGAAAGCAGAATAGACATTACCAGGGGCTGAAGAAGGGGGGAAATGGGAAATTATTGGTTAAGGGATACACGGTATCTGTTTGTAATCATAAAAATGTTCTAGAAATGGATAGTGGTGATATTTACACAACCTTGTAAATGTGCTTACCATCACTGAATTGTACATGTAGAAAGTGGTTAAGAGGGTAAATTTTATATATATTTTACCACAATTTTTAAAAATCCTTATACAACCATAGCTCTCCTGCTACCCACTTACTGGATCATTTAAATCCAATATATAGGGTTTTTTTTATTCTACAGATTACATTTTTTCTGAAAAACCTATTTTTCTAAATAGTATTATCATACTAAAGCTAACCTTATAAAAATTGTATTTCATCTAACAGAAATTTGAAAAAGTTTCATCTTAAATTTATTTGAATAATTTAATTTCTGATATTTGTATTTGATTAGTTATGAAAGTCAGTAATAGAAACATAAGCTTATCTCACTAGAGGTTTATTTTACCCTGTTGGCTTGGATTTTGTGATAAGTGTTCACATAAAATTTAGCCTCTGAATAAATCTACCTGCAGCATGTACCACCCACATTCATCACTGCTCCTGATTGTATGCCTCAAATTCTCTAGAAGTAGGAGGCACTACAGATACCTGCTTACTGTGGGGAATCTAGGAGTTAGGGACTTGTATTTCCGCGAGCCCCTAGACTCATGACACCATTTGTTAGCTTGTTCTGTTTCATGACTGACAGCTCCACCAGAATAACATGGAATGGGAAAGAAGCGATTCTCAGAAGAAAGAAATACTGAGAAAAACAAAAATAGATGTCTAGCATACCAGATCATTTTATTAGTTAATTCCACTAAGGTTTGTTGAGCACCTCTTATGTGCTTGGCACTATTCTAAGGGTGAGGGATACATCAGCTAACAAAACAGACAAATATGCCTGCTCTCATTTAGTTTACCTTGGAACTGGTCTGTTCAGCTGTAAGGGCATGTTGAAACTTGGGCAGCTGGCAGATATAACATAAAGTGCTTAGACTTCCATGGCTAACCTGTCTCCCACTTCTTGAAGTCATTGCATTCAAGGAGGATAGCAAGCTAGTATTCATGTCAGATTGGCTTCCTTATGCAGAGGTCTGCTATAGTTTCCATAAGTTCAAACCAGTGGGTGGTATTGCTGTGGTTTATGGGGCCCCTAGCATCTAGAATGAGATAAACTGGTACTGTTTTAGCTTGTGTAGACAACATGTTGGCAATAGCCAGTCAAGTTGCTGCAGGATTTCAGTCTCAGACCAAAATGGGATGAAAAATGAGGGGCCTTGATGGAACTTTGCATTTTGGGGCTAAAGCCGAGGTTCACTAGACGTGCAGGAATGCAGAGGTTTTCCAGATACATACCAGATTCAAGCTTAAGGCAGCAATACTAATTCCATTTATAGACCAAGCCCCTGGAAAGGGTGGTGTTCCCGCCAGTCTTGGTTAGATGACTTGGGACATGGGCAGGGCACAGTCTGTTAAGGGAAAAATGTCTTCAGACGGGAAATGACCATAGGATGCTGGTAGATGAATGCTATCAGCAAATAAAAATAATTGTTAGTATTTGTTAGCCAGACCTACATTTTTTCATTTATACCTCACAACAAAAACGAACAAAGGGGGAAAACCCCTCTTTGAGATCAGAAGTCTACTTGCAAGTATTAAAAATTCATATAGAACTTGCTCAAACAAAAAAGGAAATTTTTCAATACTGGCAGTACGGTGATTGTTAAGACAGACCATCCCCACCCCCCTCCTCTGTCCTGATCTCACTGCCTGTGCAGAGGGATAACATTTTTGCCTTTTGGAAATATTAGGAAATACAGTTATATATTTCAGCTCTGGAAGCCACATTCGGTTCTAGGCATCACACTTTTAAAGGGCCACTGACAAATTGCAGCATGTTCAGAGGAAAATGATCCAGATGGTGAGGAAATATGAAACCGAGTTATATAAGAAACAGTTGGAGGAAGTGGGGAGATTTAGCCTAAAGAAGAGGAGATTAACCAGAAAGTATTACAGAGACCACAGTTTTCAGATTCCAGAAGAGACACCACAGAGGTTAGGGATTCATCATGCTCTGCCCATTGGAGCCTTCCAGAACAAAGGCCTTTGTCGGGAAGATACGGGTAAAGCATGGAAAAGAAATTGATAACAAAGCCATGCCAGAATGACTGGGCCTCACTGGAGGCAGGTTCTAAGGTGGGTACTAAGCCTCACATTTCTGGAGTTATTCTAACGGAGGATATCAGTCAGCACTTGCTCATTTCATACTTCCTCCATGAGTCTTCCCAGATCTCCCATGGCCAATAATCTCTCTTCCTGGTTCTCCCTTTTACTTTTTACCTCTCTGAAGTGTTTCCATGGATTCCTTTGTATTCAATTCAATTTATATATGTCCATCTCTCACTAGTGATTCTCAAACCTATTGTAATCCTTTTTATATCATGCCCTTTCCTATCCTAAAATGAAAGTCATAGTTAATGGAACCTACCTATATATAATTCCAAAAGTGCAATAAAATGCTCTAATTTTAATAAAAAGGAAAAAATAAAAGGAAAGGAATTTGTAATCAAATTACGTGTTTTGCAATATGTACATACCCAGGCATGACCAACCAGGAGGCATAATCAAGTGCATAGATTCTGAATATAGAATTACCATGAGTAGGACAGCTACAATTCAGACCAGTCCGGGTTCATCGTATTGATAACTCAAAACCTGTGAGCAGCTTTGCTGCCCATGATGTAATTTTTTAAAATGGTGAACAGCTTTTGTAAAGTTCCAAACAAACCAAGTACAGTCTTCCCTCAGTTTCCATGGAGGTTCTATTTAGGGCAATTCAGTATAAAACCTGCAAAAAAAATTTTGCCTTTCTATATAAAACAGAGTTAGGTTTTAGGCTCAAACAGTTCTAAACAGATTTTCACTACGTAGATGTCCAATGGGACATTTGAAAGTCAAGAGGGATGTAAGACAGTCCCAAGTATTGCAGAATGTCCATATCCCTGGCACCTGTCCAATAAGTGCAAATAGCACCCCTTAGTCACCATAACAAACAGAAATCCCCCTATAAGCTCCCCTTATCTACTGCTCCATGAAGAACCAGACTATACAGTGAACTCTAGGAGGATGGGGTCCAGTTTTGTTCCTCTTTTAATTTTCTTTTTACTTGATACAAGAGATACTCAATGTTTCTTCAAGTAAAGAATGCAGTAAAGAGGATGCTTAACTGCTTCCCAAGTATCTCAAACTCAGTTTTTCCAAATTGAACTAAGATACCATCTTTCTGATCCCTGTCCCCACTCCCAATCTGTCTTACCTCCTTAATTTTGAGGCCTAAATGATATAACATTATACAAATCCAGCAACTATGGATTCCTCTCTCTTACTGCCTGTGACCAGTAGGTCATAGACCATTTCGTTTCTGGCTTAGAAACATGTCCTGACTCTGGCCTCCTCCATTACCTTGCTCCTGCCTCCCTTTTCATGTTCACCTGGCTGTTGTAACTGCCTGTGTCTCTGCTTCCAGGCTCCCCATCTTCAAATACACACTGAACTCTGAACATTCCATGGATGTGTCAAGCCCTCTAAATTTTGGTACATGCAGTTCCTTATTTCTAGAGTAACGATTGCCTTTTTCGCCTGAAAGACTTATCCTCATGCATCAAGACCTGGCTTCAATGTCTTTTCCTCTGTGAGGTCTTCCAAGATCGGAATTACTCTGTGTGTCTCTCTCTTCATATTCTTGTTGTGGCATTGCTTGAGTTAAACTGTATTTGTTCACATCTCTGTGGTCACTGCTAGATGGAGAGTTCCTGCCAACATGGTGAAACCCAGTCTCCACTAAAAATACAAAAATTAGCCAGGCATGGTGGCATGCACCTGTAATCCCAGCTACTCAGGAGGCTGAGGCAGGAGAATTGCTTGAACACATGAGGTGGAGGTTGCAGTGAGTTGAGATCATGCTACTGCACTCCAGCCTGGGCAACAGAGCGAGATTCTGTCTCAAAAAATAAAAATAAAAAGGCGGGGGCGGGGGCAGGCGCGGTGGCTCATGCCTGTAATCCCAGCACGTTGGGAGGCAGGTAGATCACGAGGTCAGGAGATCGAGACCATCCTGGCTAATGCGGTGAAACCCCATCTCTACTAAAAATACAGAAAAAATTAGCCAGGCGTGGTGGCTGGCGCTTGTAGTCCCAGCTACTCGGGAGGCTGAGGCAGGAGAATGGCATGAACCCAGGAGGCAGAGCTTTCAGTGAGCCGAGATTGCACCACTGCACTCTAGCCTGGGCAATAGAGCGAGACTCTGGGCCAGGCACAGTGGCTCACACCTGTAATCCCAGCATTTTGGGAGACCAAGGCGGGCAGATCACCTGAGGTCAGGAGTTCGAGACCATCCTGGCCAAAATGGCAAAACTTTGTCTCTGCTAAAAATACGAAAATTAGCCAGGCATGGTGGCAGGCACCTGTACTCCCAGCTACTGGGGAGGCTGAGTCATGAGAATCACGTGAAGCCAGGAGGCAGAGGTTGCAGTGAGCCAAGATTGTGTCACTGCACTCCATCCTGGGGGATAGAGCGAGACGCTGTCTCAAAAAAAAAAAAAAAAAAAAAAAAGTTAATTACCCATGCTTTGGAGTCAGCGGCTGGAGTTTCAGTTCTACATAATTTAGTAGTCCTCTGGTCTTGGGCAAAGTCCTTAATCTTTCAAAGCCCCAGGTTTCTTATCTGTAAAATGAGGATAATCGTGGCCACCTCATAAAGATATTGGGAATTGAATACAATGCTTACAAGATGTTTAAAACAAAGTTTGAAATATCCATTATCACTGGCTTTGTATCTATCCAACACCTCATAGTAAGCATAATAGAAAAGACACTTACTAGCTGACTTTGAATGAAAGGACTGCTGATATCAAATTCTGAGGTTTTGTGATTGAATCAAAAAATGGATGTTATATTTAGAAATTATAGCTAATTTTGTCATAAATTTATCCATGGAAAATAATCTTAAAAGAAAACAAAAGTGCTATATTTTCCTCTCTAACTTTTTTGGTGCATTAAAAGGCATTCAGGTTGGGCATGGTGGCTCATCCCTATAATCCCAACACTTTGAGGGGCCGAGGCAGGAGGATTGTTTGAGGCCAAGAGTTCAAGACCACCCTAGGCAACATAGCAAGACCTCATCTCTACAAAATATTTAAAAATTTTTTAAAAATTAGCCAGGCATGATGACACACACTGTAGTCCCAGCTACTCAGGAGGTGGAGGCAGGAGGCTCACTTGACCCCAGGAGGTCAAGGCTGTGGTGAGTCATTATGGTGCCACCGTACTCCAGCCCGGGCAGTAAAGCAAGACCCTGTCTCAAAAAAAAAAAAAAAAAAAAAAAAAGAATGAGGGCATTCGTTCTAGAACAATAATATAAAAACTCTTGAACTTTTAAAGTCCACAACCACTGTGGAATATTATGTGCCTGCAAACCCCTGTGTTTTGGACTTTGACTTGTATCTTCCAAAACATGAAGTGTGAGGAATGTCACCCTTCTCTTATTAATCTGGGATGATGAAGGACAGTGAGCACCTCTGGTATTGTTGCACTGAGCTCAGTAACTGCCCTGCAGTTCATTCACTTTCCATTGAAAATAAATATGTTTATTCAGCCTATGGACCACTTGTTTCCTTGCTTTAAGTGCTGTTTGCAATATAAAACCGAATCCTAAATTTTAAAACTTCCATAGTTAATACTCTGCTAAATGTTTAAAGCCTGACATTTAATCTCCATGAACTGGAACGCTCTGATTTCACTGTTTTCAGCTAGTAAATGTCACTCTCAACATTGTTGCTTTCACTCACACTTAAGCGCTTTCATCTGCAGTGGGTGCAGTGTGTCAGAGAATTCTTTGTTTGCCACTTTAGTAAGGGGGAAAAAGACTAAGCTGGGCCTTGAAACAGGGTGAAAAACACTTCGTGGAAGGCAAAGATGACCCTGTTTTTATATGGAGTTTGTGAACACACAATCTTGAGTTCTACCGGATACTCTTAAAAAGCAATTACAGAGTCCTGCTGAGCTCATATGTGCTTGCCAGCCAAACAGTGGGAGTGGGGAAGGAGCAGTAGATACTATCGTTGCTTTAATTCACTTTTGCCTGCAGGAGGAATCTTGTCATCTACTGGCTCCCCAAACTATTTTCAAATGGGATATTTTATTTCTGAGTTTCTGAAGGCTACTGGCACACAGGCCAGCTCTCACTTTTCATCATTTTGACATGAAATGGAAAATCCGTTTGTGGCTGTTTTCGTAGCATGTGATTTACTCCTGTTCTTTTATCTGTCTCCCCTTTATATTTTTTGTTTGGACATATTTTTCTCTTCAGGCTTTTGCTGTCCTGGCGTTTTTATGTTCATCCTCCTTCCCCTGCCTTCTCCCCATCCCCAACCCGCTCAGCCTCCTTCCCCTGGTCCTCAGTCCCTTGCCCCGCCCCTCTTGTGCTCATCCAACTTCAGGCGAGGCTGCCTGTCTTTCTCCTCCCTGATCTGTTCCATGCTGCTGCTGGGGCCGCTTGCGCTACTTCTCCCACCTTCCAGGTTCCCCCGCCCCAGGTACTTACAGGGCTTTATCAATATTGGCCCATGAGATAGCTGACAACAAGCAGTCATTGCTGAACTCATCCCTCATCACTGTTGTAGAAAAATAGATTATCAGCAATATTCTTAGGCATACCTGCGTCTTTAAGGTAGGTGCCTGCATACTTTGTGCCTGCAACAACCAGTGTTTCCAGTTTCCTGGCAACCATATTGAAGCATGAATTTAAGCCTGGAAATAGAACATCATATGAGAAGCACCAAAGTGGAAGTTTAGAAAATCATGCCTTTCTGTCAGACACAGATTCAGGTCTCTACTCTATAGTTTATTAGCTATGTGGCCTTGGACAAATCCATTCATTCATTTAATTGAATGCCTATATTTATGCCTTGTATTTGGCTTTTAGGAAGCTAGTTAATAGCCCTCTGTCTTCTCCACTTATATTCATAACCAGTTGAGAAATAAGACATAGAAATGGCTGGGTTTGGTAGCTCACACCTATAATCCCAGCACTTTGGGAGGCCAAGGCGGGTGGATCACTTGAGGTCAGGAGTTCGAGATCAGCCAAGCCAACATGGTGGAACCCCATCTCTACTAAAAATACAAAAATTAGCCAGACATGGTGGTGCACACCTGTAATCCCAGCTACTCGGGAGGCTGAGACATGAAAATTGCTCGAGCCCGGGAGGCGGAGGTTGCAGTGAGCAGAGGTGGCACCACTGCACTCCAGCCTGGGCTACAGAGTGAGACTCTGTCTTTAAAATTAAAAATTAAAAAAAGAGCCATAGAAATAAAATTATTCACTTTATCAACAATAAAAGCCATGTTGGAAGATGCTTATATATGCAGCCACCCTAGGTTTACTAATACTTCTCTCCTAAATTAGACGGCAGGCCTGCCTCTGTTTTTCCCTATCCAGCACACCAGTCGGGGTGTAGAGCATGGTCACATGTTGACAACCGATAAGCTGAAAAGAATTTAAAAAGTGAAAAAACCCATGGGGGCTGGCTGAGCATCCTCAATCTGTCCTCCTAAACTCACTGATCAGGCAAGCTGCTCTTTCTCCTTAGGGAAGGATAGAGTGAGAAGGCTGAAAAGAAGAGACTGTACTCTTCCCACCTGGGACTTGGAAATTCCCTTCCCTCCACGGAAACAGGAGGGTTGAGTATTACCCCCTAACCTTAAGCATTGTATTTAACCAGTGATTACCATGGTAAGCAAAATAAATATTGCAAGCCTGTTTTCTCACCTTAAAATATGGATAATCATAGCTACCTCCTATTGTGGCTGTGGAGACTAAAATGAAATTACAAATTCTTTACAAAGAATATGAGTGTGTGTTAACTGCCATTTTTTGATCAGGCGCAGCCTGAGGTGGAATTGGTCATTCGGTAGGTATGTGTCTTTGTGCCCTCTCTTCTTCTCTTTCTGAACCTTCAATTTGGTGATTTTCTCCTTCTTCATTCCTTTTTTTTCTTTTTTTTTCTTTTTTTTGTTTTAGTGTGGCATATTGGTCCTAAAGCTTTTGATTTCCAGTAAGCATAGGTTGAATTAACTCACACTGGCCAAATCTTTGCTAATCCTGGTTTATGTATTACAGAACTGATTAATTTGAACAAAGAAAGCATTTGGAACAATTAAGTCTGCTTTAGAACTGCACAACTGGTTGTACCTAAATGATCACCAAATGTATGGCTACCAACAGGAAATATATTTCTTTTTTTTTTTTTTTAGGACAGGGTCTTGCTCTGTTACGCAGGCTGGAGTATAGTGCCATGAACACAGCTCACTGCAACTTCTGCCTCTCAGGCCCAAGTAATCCTCCTGCCTCAGCCTCCTGAGTGTAGCTGAGACCACAGGTGCATGCCACCCAGCTAATTTTTTTTTTATTTTTTATGGAGACAAGATCTCACCCTGTTGCCCAGGCTGATCTTGAACTCCTGGGCTCAAGTGATCTTCCCACCTTGCCCTCCCAAAGTGCTGGTATTACAAGCATGAGCCACTGCGCCTGGCCAGAAATACATTTCTTGATTCCTCACATTTATTGTTGTTTTAGTAACTGGAACAATATTATGCAGCTTCTCTATTACTGTAGAAAATAATTCAGGTGAGCCTTCAAACCACAATAATGAAGAATAACAGTATAGGCAGTGAGTTTAGGAAGGAACTTTTAATCCAGGATATTTGGACTTTATTTTGAAGGCAGGAATAAGCCATTGACGATAAGTGATGACATAAACTAGATTTGCATTTTAGGAAAAAGGCATGTAGCAGCACTGTAAAGAGTGAAATGGAGCAGGAGGGGTTGGGGCTGGGAATGTGGGTGGGAGGGTTGTGGGAACCAGGTGGGAGGAGAGATGGCCTGCGCCAGGCAGGGATGGTGGAGATCAAGAGCAAGGCCCAGATTTGAGAGGCTTTCTGAGTAAAATTAGCAGGATTTGGGCGAGAAAAGGAAAAGAGAGAAATGTATCATAGTAGGAGAGCTGTTTCCTAAAGTTAAAATAATAAGATTGTAAATGGCAGTGCTGCCAGAGGTCCTTTCCCAGCAGGATAAGAGGGTTTCCATGAGGAATCCAGCGTGGGAAAGACAGCTGGAGCCAAAGGAGAGATGGACTTGGCCAGTAAGAGAACTGGACCAGTCCCTCAGGAGGGAGCTGGAGAGGGAATCCCCTGGCAGGTTAAAACTGCAAGGAATGGGATAACACAGAGATTTGCCTTTCACTGACTGAAGACAGAGTGAGAGAGGAGGGAAAAGGAAGAGTGGAAAAGGAGTAAGTTGGTGTGTTGGGGACATTTGGGGGCTGCATGCTTTCAAGAATGCCAGGATTAGTTATAGATACTCCTGCCTCATAATTACGTCTAACCATTCAGATAAGCACTTGAAGCCTCATTTCAGGTTTTCCAAAAAAAAAAAAAAAATGGGTCTAATGAAAATATTTAATTGGATACTTAGCTAGAGGACTTTTTTTTTTTTTTAACTTTGTGGACTATGTCTTTTTTGGTGGGGGTGGAGGGATTTAAATTGCATTTTTCTTTTGCCTTAAATTGCCTGAATGGAGGGAATTTGACCTCTGGGACAAGCTCTCTCTTTGTAGTCTGCTTTTTATAAGGATGTTTCATAGTTTTTAAAGACTCTCAGGACTGGAGCATGGAGTTTTTAACTAATGACATGTTTCAAAAGTTTTTGTTCATATTTGTACAGGTATTATATAAAACCTGTGTTTGTTCTGAGAGATTTTGTGATATTAAACTTGCCAGCACCTCTAGACACCCAACAATGTATGAGTAATTTCTGCAGGCTTCCCATGAGATTTTTTTGTGTGTACCTGCTTTGTGCAAAGCATGCGATAGGGGCTGAATACAATACCATTTCTTGATTGTAAGCTCTCTGATGGCTTACTCATCTTCCCAAGCCCAACTGCCAGGTAAAATGCCAGTACCACTATAATACCTTATACGTATTTAATCCTCACAGTAACCCTATGAGTTAGTTACCTGCCATGTCTATCCTCATTTTGTGAATAAGAAAACTGAGGCATTAGAAAGAAAATTGGCTTACCCAAAGTCTGAAGGCCAAGTGGCAGACAGGATTCAAACCCAGACAGCCTGAGACTACAGCATCTGTACTTTATTGTTATACTGTGCTGCCCTTCTGCTCAGGTTGTAACTATTTAATTCATAAATACATTTTTTAATAAAGTCATATAGATGAGACAACACACAATGATAAGCTGGTGGTAGTTATTAGAATTTTAACATGGATTTTAGCACACTTGCTTATAATTAACATCACATTTAAAGTTAAGTGTCCCTCTATCCAGTTTTCTTTCATACCTTCCCATTGCCAGCACTTCCCCCAACCAAAGGGAGCCTGGTTTTGTTTTCAGACCCAGCTGTCTGTTTCAAAGACTTACACCATAGTGGGCCAGCAGGGAAGGCTGAATGGGGTTAGACAGCCAGTGGAGGTGGGAGTCAGAAACAACAATGGACAACTGGCATAGAAGGCTGCATGGCACTTACTCTCCCTGGAAACGCTCCGTCAGACTCAGGAAGTGTGGTTTAATCCTGGTTAAGATAATTCCATTTTTATGCCCTAGAATAGACTGTCTACATTCTCCAGCAGAATTTTATTTTAAATGTTACCCTGAGAAGCCCTACCAGTAAATAACTTGGTGTGCATTACTTTCCCTGTTAGCTGAACTGCACAAAATAGGGGTTTATTCTGCCACCACCACCTCTTTTCCCCTTAAAAGGCTCTTCAATGAGAACCTGAGAACCTGTTACCCCAACAGGAGATGCCTGGACTGTGGCCCAGCCATGCCCTCAGTGGGATTTGGAGGAGGAGAGAAGACTGTAATGCAGTCAAAAGAGCCACTGTCGATCTTGAAAGAACATCAACCATACAGATGCCACAAAGATTCTCCTCCCCGCTTCAGTTACAAGACACACCTTTTGGTATTTATTGTGAGGCAGCCCTGTACGGAGAAACTAAAAATTAAAAAAGCAGCAAATATAAGACGTGCTAGGATCTAAGTTCTTTGCAGATCTTACTTCACTTAATCCTCGCTAAAACCCCATAAGGGAAGCACTACTCAAATCCACATATTACAGATGAGGCAATTGAAGTACAGAGAGGTGAAATGATTCCCCCACGGTCACAGGGGGAAGTGGTAGAGCCAGGATGCAATCCCAGGCAGTCAGGCTCCAGAGCCCATGCTTTCACAGCTATCCCTTCCCTGGACCATCAGTGCCTCAAATACCCCATCTTGTTTGCAATTAGGCAGAAACTGTTTCAATAAACAGGGGCTTCATATTTGAATTGGAAAACTCAGAGGTTTAATATTCTCACCATAGTGGTTGAGAATCTCTTCCTTAACAAGATTTGGCTTTTAGTCAGGCAAGTTGTCTCCCAGATCAACTGCTGGATTAAAACTTGCTGCCCCTGCCTTTAAGACTACTCTGGGAGAGGGTTCACTGTGGTGCTACTGACAGACTGAGCCCCACCAATGAGGCCCTACTTATTGTGCCCTCACCTCCCCAAAGACCCAGGTTGTAATGCGAAGCACCTGCAGCAAACCATTTCTCACATGCCCTTTTAGCAGGGATGGAATGGGACACCTTGGCAGGCAAGATGACCTTAAGTGGCAGGGGATATGGTGCCTTGCCACCCGCCACCTCCCTATTAATGTCTTTCTGTTTTTCCACTTTTGGGTGTCTTCCTTATATCCTGTCCATATTCTCTGGATGCTCTCAACTACCCTTTTTAAAAATGTTAACAGCTGGGTGCGGTGGCTTACACCTATAATACCAGCACTTTGGGATGCCAAGGCGGGTGGATCACCTGAGGTCAGGAGTTCGATACCAGCCTGGCCAACAACGGTGAAATCCTGTCTCTACTAAAAATACAAAAATGAGCTGGGCATGGTGGTGGGTACCTGTAATCCCAGCTACTCAAGAGGCTGAGGCAGGAGAATCGCTTGAACATGGGAGGCGGAGGTTGCAGTGAGCCGAGATTGTGCCACTGCATTCCAGCCTGGGTGACAAGAGTAAAACTCCATCTCAAAAAAATAAAAATAAAAATAAAGTGTTAACAGATTATTAGGGAACTAACTTCTAGTCCTTTGGATAGAACTCCACCCAGGGATACTTGCCTTCTAAGAGATGACTCTGAACACCTAACCATCACATGGAAGGGCATTCTGGCTGAGTTCTCCAATATCTGGCAGTTCTCTCTGCTATGGGAAACCTCAGGCTCACTGAAAAGCCCCTCCCAGATGGGTTCAGCAGGGCTGCTTGCCCCTAAAGTGGTATTGAGCAGGATGAGAGAGAATGGCCTTTGATGGATCACCAGTGCCCACATCTCCTTCTTCCCACTGCTTTTCCTCTTTAACACACACAGACCCCTTCTGCCAGGTTGAATGAAAGTAGGGGTACCATGCTTGGACATAGCCAGCCCTGTTCCTATAGTGTAGAGCAGAGGTCCCCAATCTCCAGTGTGCACCAGAATCACCTGAGAGCTTGTTTAAAATGTATATTCCTGGTGCCTAGACCCAGGGATTCTGATTTAGAAAGAATCTACATTTCTGTTAAGTACCCCTGATGAATGTGACGTGAAAGTGTGAGAAACACTAGCATAGAGTCACTCCTCTACTTGCTTTCAGTGGGATCCTCTCTGAATAGAACTGGGATAAACTCATTGCTTTCCTGAAGTCCTACCAATGCTCTTGTCTTTTGCATGTGCAGTAGGAAAGCGTCATTAGTGCAGTCAAGCAGTCTTAACGTAACTCAGCTAAACTTGAAGTCAGTTTTTAAAACCCTCCAAAAACCTCCTAATTTCAACAAAGCAGTGTCATTCAGCTTCTGTAAGTTACTGTTGGGTGAGGTGCATCACTGCTAGGATTTTGGGAAATGTGTGATGGACAATTAAAGGAAACAACCTTTGAAAGCCTGAATGCACTGACAGTGAAGGACGTTTTTATTGGCAGACCTTGACTACTTAGTCAATGTGTGGAATCCAAACTTGGCTCCAAAATATATACATTTTTTGAGACAGAATCTCATTCTGTCACCCAGGCTGGAGTGCAATGGCGCGATCTCAGCTCACTGCATCCTCTGCCCCGCCAGGTCCAAGCAGTTGTCTTGCCTCAGCCTCCTGAGTAGCTGGGATTACAGGCACGTGCCACCACGCTCAGCTAATTTTTGTATTTTTAGTAGAGACGGAGTTTTACCATGTTGGCCAGGCTGGTCTCAAACCCCTGACCTCAAGTGATCTGCCTGCCTCGGCCTCCCGAAGTGCTGGGATTACAGGCCTGAGCCACTGCGCCTGGCCCAAAATACCACGTTCTTTAAGCACACCAAGAGTACAGCAACTTTAGGATCTCAACTTGTCATATTCTACCTCCTTGCCTCTGTTTCATTATCTTTGAATATATGAATGTGTCTGTCTCTTTCTGTATATCTGTATCTCTCTCTCACACATAAACACACACACATGCACAGAATCTCATAGAGAAGTGTTCTTACATATCCTTTGACTCGGAATTAATGAATCAGATCATCTTCTATAAAAATTCTTAAGCTTATTTTTTATACTGCAAAAATAGTCTGCACATAAAATAAGGAACACTGTTGACCAGTTTTCAGTTCAGCAAGATAGAAATTTAATACATAGGTACGTGTACAAAAATTAAGGAAGTGTCACAGGAAAAATATCACTTACCTACTTAAGAGAGTGCCATGATTGAAGTCAGGAGTTATATAATCACTTTGAATTCAAGCCAGTTCTTCCTGTTTAGGACGGATACTCCCTTTTCTTGTGAAAATGTTAACCATTTCACCATTTTCTCTGCTGAAAACCTTTCCTAATCCATATTACTGTAATAATAGCATGTTATAGTCTGCTACTGATATCTCTATTAAAGCTATATAAAATGTTAATAACAAATGCCAGAATTTAACCTTTAATTAAATTCCCTGTGTCATAACCTTTCTTAGAACCCTCTTGCCTTAAGCCCACTTCTAACAAAAGCTGGACCTAGTTGGCGGGCCTCAGCCAGGCCAGTATGGTAGAGAGGAGAACCCTGGCCTAATCTTCAAAAAGCTTGGGTTTGAGTCTCAGCTATGTCACTAGCTAACTGTATGATCTCACATAGACCAGTTAATTTCTCTGAACCATAGCTTCCTTGTCTAAAACAGGAAGACAGAACATCTACCTCTCAGAGCTATTCTAAGGTTTAAATGAGGTAATTTTGCAAAATGCCACATGTAGACTCTATACCTAGCAAGTGGCAGTTTCCCAGAAAATGTCAGTGTGTTTCCCTTACTCCTCAAGCTGAAGGAAAGGGATTGACCTAAATTATTCCCTGAGGCTTCATCTAGCTCTAGCTGTCTGTGCTTTTGAGAAGCCACTTACTTCAGGGTGTGGAGAAAACAAAAGGAAAAAATACTGGGTTAATAGGGTTTAAAACCCTCTGTGAAAACATTTCAGAGTTGAAAACACAATGAAAACAAAAAAAGATCAAGAAGCCAGGAAATCATCACCTTGGTCCAGAGAACAGGAAAACTAAAAGATTCGGTTTCCTCAACTGAAAGTAGGAGCAGCCAGGAAGGTTGGGAAAACAATGTTTGGTTAGCCTGATAAAGATCTGTAGTGATGATGCTAAGCAGGCATGGCCTGACCATTCCAACCAAAAAAATGTTTAGGTCTTTATTTATGTATTTGTTTTTCGTGATGGAACATCAGGGCAAGAAAATGAAATACCAACCTAGTGTGGCATTGACAACCTCTGAGCTCTTTTGTCTTCCCTGCAGTTACAGTCAGGGAAGCAGCCATGAACATGCATGGAACGTGCAGACTGTGTAGCACGTTGGGTCTGTAGGATGCTACTGACATGCACTGAAACCAAAGCTGTGCATCCCTAAGTTGTAGAGGGGATTTTGGAGCCTGATGTCTGGATGTCTGCACTGCTTATAGCTTAGCCCAAACCCCAAAAATCAGCATGCTCGCAAGTAGGCTGGGAAGTCTAGTACGAGGGCAAAATTGACAACTTTTGTTTTGAAATGGACAAGCTCAGGCTTATTCATCGTGTCATCAGACTTGTTCACCATGTTATGGCTACAGACCTTCAAGGCCATTTGGCCATGGTCTGAGAAGTATACTACAGGGTCACTGCAGATCCTGAGTAGGGGAAGCTCAGGAATCTTTTAGGCATCCACCGTTGGTGGAAGTCCAGAAAATACTGCCCTTGGTAATCAGGCTTCTTCTATCTTTATACATGTATAAATATATATAAATTACAAATATCTTTATATATTATATAAATGTATATAAATATGTAAAGATATAAAAATATATAATTATATTTAATATCTTTATATATTTAAATATAAATACTTAAATATCTATATATAAATATAAATAAGATTTAAAATATATTTATATATTTATATAAAGATAGAAGGAGCCTGATATATATAAATATATAAATATATTATAATATATATATTTATATAAAAAGATAGAAGCCTGATTACCAAGAGCACTATTTTCTGTGACCCTTCCTCAATTTTTGCCCTGCCCAGTCTACTCCAAGTGATATATATGACTGGAAGACAAAGAGACCGAAGTGGATGGCTGGGTTACTGTTATCTGGTATCCCCTGAAAGGTAGGCTAAGTCATGCCAGGTCAATGCTATGCCTGTGACAGAGTAACAGGACTTGAGGACAAGATTAGCATAGCCCACATAGTCTATGTGTTTCATAAGGCTCTGGCCTTTGTTCCACACAGTACCCTTAAAGTTTGAAAAATGCCACAAGTATACTACTTTATTCTTTGATGGATAATAATAGCTACCATTTATTGACACATTACCGTGGAGCAAGCACTGTGTTAAATGCTTTACATGTGTTATCTTATTTAATCTCCCCAGCAGATACCATTTCCCCTGTGTTACATTTGCTTCTGGTTTGGTTAGCATTCCCCATCCCTAACATTCTCCACTTCACCACTACCAATTCCCAAGAAGAGAATATGTTAGAACTGACTCTCCACCTCCCACTAAGAACTGGCAGGACCAATTCTGTCTTGCCCTGCATCTTTGTTTAGGTTATTCACTACAAGAAGTTCAGAACCCTGAGACACAGTTTCACCCTGGTATAACATTTCTATTTAGCTATAATCTGTCTCAAGCTCCCCCTCCTCTTCAACCCCCAAACCCTTCCATTGGTCTTCAGTAACTTCGAGTCAGTCCACAAAATCTTCATTCATCATCCTCTTTACTGCCTCTTGCTCTTATCAGCATCTGATTCTGCCCAGAATACCCTACCAATTCATCAGATACTTGCTTGTAAGTAAGTCACCTCCTCAGGAAAGTCTTTGTCTTCTATATCACCCCATTTCCTTATCCTGCTTTTCAGTCAATGACAGACAAACAATAGTGATCCCGTAAGATTATAATGGAGCTGAAAAATTCCGATCACCTGGTGACATCATAGATGTCCTAATGTAGCACTGGTAAACAAGCCTACTGCACTGCCAGTCATGTAAAAGTATAGCACATATAATTATGTACAGTGCATAATACTTGATAATAAATAACTATATTACTGGCTTATTTACTATACTATACTTTGTATCATTATTTTATAGTGTACTCTTTCTACTTATTTTAAAAAAAAAAGATTAACTGTAAAACAACTTCAGGCAGGTCCTTCAGGAGGTATTCCAGAAGAAGGCATTGTTCTCATAGGAGATGACAGCTCCATGCGTGTTAGTGGCCCTGAAGACCTTTCAGTGGGACAAGATGTGGAGGTGGAAGACAGTGATATTGATGATTCTGATGCTGTGTAGGCCTAGGGTAATGTGTGCGTCTGTGTCTTAGTTGTTAACAAAAAGGCTTAAAAGTTAAAAAAAAAAGATATAAAAAATCTTTTTGTTCATCTGTACAATGTGTGTTTTAAACTAAATATTTCTACAAAAATCAAAGTTTTTTCAAAAATTTAAAAGTTTATAAAGTAAAAAAAGTTACAGTAAGCTAAAGTTAATTTATTATTGAAGAAAGAACAAAAATTTTTTCATAAACTTAGTGTAGGCTAAGTGTACAGTGTTCATAAATTCTACCATAGTGTACAGGAATGTCCTGGGCCTTCACACTCACTCACCACTCACTGACTCACCTAGAGCAACTTCCATTCCTACAAGCTCCATTCATGATAAGTCCCCTATACAGGTGTCCCATTTTCTGTCTTTCATACAGTATTTTTACTATACTTTCTCTATGTTTAGTTGTGTTTAGATCTACAAATATTTAACCATGTGTTATAGTTGCCTACAGTATTCAGTATAGTAGCATGCTGTGCAGGTTTGTGGTCTAGGAGAAGTAGTAGGCTATACAATTTAGCGTAGGTGTAACATCCAGATTTTTATAAGTATACCGTGTGATGTGCACACACAGTGAAATCACCTAATAATGCATTTCTCAGAAAGTATCCCCATTGTTAAGCAACACATGACTACATATCTATTATTTTCTGCCTACTCACTGGAATGTAAACCTTACAAGGGCAAGGACTTTTGTTCACTAATAAATCCCTAATGCTCAGAACAATACCTGTCATATTATCTTTGCTCAATAAAATATTTGTTGAATGAATGAATTCATGACAGGGAAAACTGAGACATAGCATGGGTAAGTAAACTGTCCCAGGTCACATTGCTGTTAAGCAGCCAACCAGGGTCTGCATGATTGCAAAGCCTTGGTGCATAAGCACCATGTTATTCAGCCTCTTGATGGATTATGTCAATGCACAACAAGCAGGAATATTCTGACCAGACCAGAATAATCGATAGAGCGAGTTAGAGGGAACTTATCAACTGGGCAAGATCCTACAGAACCAAAGTTTACTGTTCTTCTCAGTTATTTTTTTGATTAAATTGGAAAGTTTTTTTGAGTTGTCACCAAGCAAAATGCAAGTAACTAATATTTGAGGATGAGCCAATAAATTCAGTATCCTTAAAACATTAGTGCATTAGCCTAAATGAAAACTATTTATAACTTGCTTACCTTTTTGGTATGGTTTAAAAGAAGATGAAAGCTATTCTGGGTAAAGAGAAATCGGCAAGTGGCTAGATGACTGTAGTACATTCACGCAGTGGCACAATTGTGCCTATGTAGAAACATGGAATGGATGTAGTTGTATACGTGGAAAAGTAGACCCCAAAATGCTGTATACACAATGGTGACATCTCTGAAAATTCTGTTACCAATAGAATTGTGAGAGACCTTGGGTTCATAGACAGTCAGGGATTCGAGGGTTTAGAATTTATTTGGTGATTTAATGTTGTTCTTGATATTTTGATGTTTCTGTTTAACTGTTACTCCTCAGATGATTAAATAAACATAAAAAAGAAGAAATACAATGTACCATCATGTGAGCCAAGCAAATACGTCATCCCCATCTGCTGCACATCCTTTTCCTTCCTGCTGTCCACCTCCACTGATCGCTGACATTCAGCACTGCCTTTCCCAGGCTTCAGCCCGGCCTTCCTGTCCCCTGACTGTAACCTCTGCATGTTATATACCACCTGACTCCAACTGCATTTTCTTCTTTACTCCCTTGATTACTCTCAGATTCTTCTCTTTCTAGTTGCCTGAGGCTTTTGTCCCACTGCTTTTGCCCTCCTGTCTTAGATAAGTCCTTTTGCTTATCCTTTCCGTACCCTGGAGCACTCTCCCAGCCTCTTTTTTGCTGTGCAGTCGCCATCCATGTTTTGCCCTGTCTGACTCCTATGCCCATGGTCCAGTGCTTTTAGCCCTGTCTGAGGAAATCCTGTGACTGCTCCGATGTGATCTGGCCCCCTCTGTCTCTACATTTGCTGCTCTCAAATCTTTGTTCCTCCCATCTAGTTAGGGTTCTTGATAGCAAACTATAGAAATCTACTCTGGCTGATTGAAGCAGAAAAAGGATTTAGTGAAGGCTATTGAGAACTCTTGGAATTACCAGCAATGTTAATTAAGCAGGCTTAGAAAATATAGAGGGACAAAGTGGGAACTGAGCAGCCAGAACCATGAATGAAATTCTATGGCCACAGAGCTGGTTTCAGGAGATGCTGCTGCTACTGTTGCTGGACAGTGAATGCTGCAGCTGGCACCACTGGCACTGGATGCTGGACCCCTGCCAGCAGTACCTTTGCTACCAGGACAGAGTCTCCTCCAGCCCTGCCCCTCTGTAGCACTAGCTCCTGGTCAGATCTAGGCAGAAATAGCTGGGCAAGTCACTGGCCCATCTACTAGCTGTAAGGAGGCCTAGAAAGGAGTATCTCACTTCTGCTGTGAGAAAGGGGCTCTGCCTGCAACCACAGCTCATACACTGGGAAATTGCTTAAACAAATTCTAGACAGGAACAAAACAAAGAAAAAAAAAAGACCACATGGTCCATTCCTGATCCATAATAATTGTTGTATTAAACTTTCCACAACTTCCTTAAATCCTGAAAGCTACTTCTTCCAACCTCTCACTCAGCAAGAACTCTGGTATATAGTTTAACGCAAAATTAAACTTTAGGGATCACAGATTTATACACAAAGATGTTCATAACAATATGATTTAGAATAACAAAAAAGGAGTCAGCCTAAATTTCCAACAATAACCGTTTCCATTAACAAGAGAATGGTTAATGAGTTATGAGATCTCCATAGGATTAAATATATGCAGTCATTAAAAACCGTGAGTTTTTAAAAAGTATTTTAAAAACAAATATAACTAAAATTAACTTTACTAATATTATGTATAAGCTCTCACAATTGCAAATATGCATATATGAACATATATTAGAGTATAAATATATACAAAGATGTAAGTTAGAAGAGAATACACCAAAATGTTAAGATTGGTGAGATTAAAAGGATTGTGTTCTTTTTTGTGCTTCTCTCTATTTTTCACACTGAGATGAAAAGTTAATATTTAAAAGAGGGGAAAACTTTCTATGCCACTATTTTTATCTTTTATCATATTCTCAGTACAACTTTTCCCAAACCAACCTCATGAACCAAATACTCTGAATACTTACTATTTTCTCCTGGTATTGAAAGAACTTACCCTTTTCTATGTGGTCATTTCCTCCTTCACTATCAGTTTGTTCTCACTGATGTTTATGTTCACATGTAGATCATTCATTCCATTCTGTAAACCCTTTCCCCAGCCCTGCTTGGCCCATCCAGCTGACACCTGAGCTCCCCTCTCCCACAGCATGCTTACTTTTCCCCTGCCCTGTATTTTGGTCCGATGACTCACTGAAATAGCCATCTCTGAGGTTTCCATTACTCTTCTCTTGACCAAATCTGAAGATCTTTTCTCTGTCTCTATCTTTGTAGCTCTGCTACCTGCAAGAAATGGTATTGATCATTTCATCATCTTTGACACACTTCTAGGGATAGGCAAGGGACCTTGTGGTTTTCTTCTTCTTTGTCTAACCATTCTTAAAGCATTTTCCTGACTTTGCTTCCTGTTCAGCTTTACAGCCAAGCTTCTTCTCTTTCTTTCTTTATTGACAATTCCTACATGTCAGTGTTTTCTCCCTTCCTCATTTCCCCATTTACCTGTCTACATAATGGAGCCAATACCCTATAAACAGAAGCATTGATTTTGACAGAACCCTTGACCTCCATGTAGGCTACCTACCCGAGCCAGCCCAGCTTTGACAGTGGGCTCCAGTTCTCTACCTTCATCCATGGCCCCAGGAGCTCAATAAAGCTTTCCCTGCAGCTGTGTTCCTACAGTTCATGACCTCTCTCCAGCCTTCACCTCCATCAGCAAGAGGCTATCAGAAAGTCTGTGTTTGGGCCAGTGCCTTAGAGTTGGACTCTGCTTCTCTGTCCAGTCTCTTAAAATTGAAGCCTTAATTGGACTCTTCAGCTGCCTTTCAGTCTTACCTTCATATGCTCTCTCGGGTCACCCTCAACTCCGTGATCTCTGACCTAAAAACCAACCCAGGATGCCAAAGTTCTTAGCCCATATTTGGCGGGGGTGTTTTACTGGATCAGGAGTCGAATTCAGACTATTCAAGTTAAATACATCTTTTCTATGTATTTACTTATTTTTCTTATCCATGAGTTTCCTGAAAATATGTCTTTTCATACATGCAGAATGTTATGTTTCAGCCAATGGGACTTGACCTGTGGTGACCCAAATCTCCAGAACAACAATCCTGTTGAAACTGCTCTTGATCCTTGATCTGGCTCATCTATGCTCATGACCTTGTATTTATATCAGTCCTGTCCTCTTTCCGTTTTCTAAACCCATAACATATTATTTTTAGTATCTTAGACTTCCTGCTTTTAGAGAAGTTTATTTATTGATTTGTTAATCATCCAACAGACACATATTGAACCCCTACTGGTTGGTGCTGCACATGGTCAGAGGCCAGTCAGGGAGCTGAACAAAACAAAGGGCTGTGTCACTTAGTATGCTTCTTATTGCCAGTGACAGAAATCCTGATTCAAATGATTTCAGCAGAAATAGAATGTATTCCCTCACCTACCTGGCAAGTCTAGGGACAGATCTGGTTTCCTTCAGGCACAGCTGGATTCATGGATCATAATGCTGCCTTTGGGACCTGGCCTGTCTTCATCTCTCGGCTCTGCTCTGCTTTGTGATGGCTTCATTCTCAAGCTCTCTACATGGTGGCAAAATGGATGTCAATAGCACCAAGGCCACATCCTCCTCAGTTCCAGAACAGTAGAAAATGTGTGGCTTTCTCAGCAGCTCCAGCAAGTGTTCTGCTAAGTCTTGTGGTTTCTGACTGGACTGTGTGCTCTTCCCTGAACCAGTGACTTTCACCAGGGGAATTCGATGCTCTGATTGGTCAGACTGGAGTCATACATCCTCTCTTTACAGCTGGGTGTGGAGTCAGGTCTACACAAGCACTTAAATTGAGAGCGAAGGATACAGTGGTTTGTTCCCGAGGAAAAGGTGATGGATGTGGGATGGTTAAAAAAAAAAAAAAAGGGCCAGGCGCAGTGACTGATGCCTGCAATCCCAGCACTTTGGGAGGCCAAGACAGGAGGATCATGAGGTCAAGAGATCGAGACCATCCCGGCCAACATGGTGAAACCCCGTCTCTACTAAAAATACAAAAATTAGCTGGGTGTGGTGATGCATACCTGTAGTCCCAGCTACTCGGGAGGCTGAGGCAGGAGAATCACGTGAACCAGGGAGTCAGAGGTTGCAGTGAGCCGAGATTGTGCTACTGCACTATAGCCTGGTGACAGAGCAAGACTCTGTCTCAAAAAAAGAAAAAAAGAAAAAAAAGCTGTCAGTCAACCACATAAGTGTATGGTTAGAATTACAGATGGTCAAGTTTGGCAAAGGAAACATTTGAGTCAATATAGGGTAAGCAAAGACCCACTCCTTCTATACTCCCTTGCTTCTTCCTTTCTTTCTTCCTTTCAGCAAAATTTAGTGAATGGCTGCTTTGTTCTAGGTGCAGAGTATACACTGTTCTAGAAGCAGACTCTGCCCATAAGGAGCTTACAGAGTAGTGAGGAAGAGAGATGGCCCGGGTGGTGGTGTGAGACACATTCACTGATAATTTATATTTTGAGAAATGGAAGTATGAAGAGTATTTCTGTGTTTTTTAAAATTAAAAAGACAGTTCCAATCATTATATCATTTAACATCTTTACTTAGACTGTCTCAGTGAGTTCTGCTTTGTTCAATGCTTGGAATAAGTCTCTCTGGTATGCTTCTTTGAATAATGAAGACTCCATAATCCACTTTTATTTTTTTTGCCTAGGCTGCTGCAAAAAGAGGTAAAACCTTTGTGTAATTAAAAGTAGCTTTCCTTAGATTAGGTTTCCTTTGAGATTAGTTTGCTTTTTTTTTTTTCAGTCCTTGATTTATGGGTTTGTGGTTTTATTGTACCAGGGACTTTTGTAGTAAGGTGCTTCCAAATATACGGATGCAAGAGAGATAAACAAAATACCTTTAATTTACACTTTTATCTTAACAGTCTCTACTTCTGACCTGTGGCAGGTTGTTAATGCATCTCCCAGCAATGCCAGTCATTTCCCTTCCCATATACAGACATCTCTAGCTGTGTATACATAGTTTGTATATAGAGAGTTGACTAGATGTTGAAATGAACACATGGATTTGTGCATTTTTTTTAAAGAGGAACAAATGTGAAATTCTTTCTGTGACATTCAAGATCCAGCAATCCTTGCATTATTTTTTAGCTGTAGTTTTTATTTTGTTCTGTATTATTGAAACAAAGACGAAGAAAAGCAACACAAATAATCCAAGGATTAGGGAGTGCATTAATAGAGTGGTTGTCAACTGCAGACATTTGGCAGTGATTGGAGTCATTCTTGGTTGTCTTGATTACTGGAATCTTGTGGGTAGAGGCCAGGGATGCTGCGAAGCACGCTAAGTAAGATGCACAAGACAGGCCCCCATAACTAAAATATCCAGTCCAAAATATTAGTAGTGCCTGGCAATAATTGGATTTTTGGAATTCTAAACATTGAAAAGATTCAGAGCAAGTTTGTAATTTAGGTTTAAGACAAAGATAGAGGAAAATTGTAGAGTTATAGAACCCTGAAAGACATTTAGTCCAGCCTACCCATTTTCTAGTAAGGTAACTGCTAGAAATAAAAAAAAAGTGACCTGAAGCAACGTAACTCCTTCACCTCCTAAACATGTGATCAAGCAACTTGCCCAACTTCTGTGTGCCTGCCTTTTCTCCTCTGCAAAAAGGGATGATACAACTTGCTTGTGCTCACTTTGGCAGCACATATACTAAAATTGGAATGATACAGAGTTATTAAAAAAAAAAAAAAAAGAGAACTTGTCTCAAATTATGATTGCTGTGACGATTAATTAAAATGTAATACACGTAAAATGTTTAGTGCAGTACTTGGCCATAGTGCGTTGTGAATAAATAGCAGTGGTGAGGGCCGAGGTGGTGATTGTTCTTTATGCTGTTGCCCAGAATCACAGAGCTGGTTTGCAGTTTGTTTAACCTTGTTCCCCTGACTCTCAGTTCCATTTTCTATTACACTGCCTTGGGGGACTATGAAGAAGGGTTATAGGGGCAACTTAATGGAGATTAAAGACCAGTCTGGACAGCAGCTTAGTAGCTGGTAATTCAAGGGAAAGTCTGAAGACAAATTCTCCATAAAAGACAGAAAGGGGATTTGTAGATGGTAGGTAGAGAGCTTTGAGGAAGACATAAGGAAGACTGGTCTCATCTAAAACAGACTCTTTTCCCAAAGCTCTGTGAATGGTGTTTCAGGTGGTCACACCTCCTGGTGGAGCCTAGACCAGGTGACCTTTTTCAAACTCTGCAGCCCTGACCATGTTCACATGGAGGCAAGATGGCTCTCTTTCTGTCGGGGAGAGTCCTTGAAATGCTGGGGTGGTATAAACAATATAGACAGTATATATGGGAACCTTTCCAACTCTAGGATTCTCTGGTGCTAAGTTTTGTGGACCTTAGGCTGGTAAGATCATGTGACATAGAGCATGCCCAACAGATATGTGTAGACAATCACAAACCTCTTGTTTTATGGTTTGTGGAATAAAGTGCTTTATTAGATTTTACTAATTCAGTCAACATGAGCATATAATTAAGATGTTGTGTAAAATGCTTTTTCCTCTGAAAACAGTAATATCTTACCAACAATTCTCTGAAACAGGTTTTCTCTTATTTTCTTCAATGGCTTATAAAAATTCAGCTGGGCTGGCTCGTGCCTGTAATCCCAGCACTTTGGGAGGCCGAAGTGGGCGGATCATGAGGTCAGGAGATCGAGACCATCCTGGCTAACATGGTGAAACCCCATCTCTACTAAAAATACAAAAAAAAATTAGCCGGGTGTGGTGGCGGGCGCCTGTAGTCCCAGCTACTCAGGAGGCTGAGGCAGGAGAATCGCTTGAACCCGGGAGGCAGAGGTTGCAGTGAGCCGAGATCACGCCACTGCACTCCAGCCTGGACAACAGAGCGAGACTCCATCTCAAAAAAAAAATCTTCATAGTCAATTAAAGACATTTTCTCCCAAATCAAGAATAAGTTGGTACATTAAAGAAAACAGTGAATCTCAGTTGATTTTGTTTTCTGTATTTTTATGTGATATTCAAGGTCCACAGAGCAGTCAGAGAAGAGCAACACATGCCTGTCCGATGAGTGCTGACTGAGCACCAGGAACTGTGCTAGAAGTTAGAAGTTAAGTGATTTGCCCTGAGTCACACAGTTGGTAAGCAAGAGAGCCAAGACAACACAGCTCTGCCTGGCTCCAAAGTGCATGGGCTTAAACATGCGCTGTTTGCTGCATCCTGGTTCTTGACAGAGAAGGACTTATTAGAATCATAAGCAGATCCCCTCTGAGATCAGGCTGTTCTTAATGCAAAATGCCTCCCTTAGATTATTATTCTGTATTTTCATTTGACCTTCAACTTTTTCTTTCAGGTGTTGTGTAATGGACCAGGAACATGTGTTCCTATCTGTGTATCTGCCTTTCTCCTTGGGATACTAGGAATAAAGAAAGTGATCATTGTCTACGTTGAAAGCATCTGCCGTGTAGAAACGTTATCCATGTCCGGAAAGATTCTGTTTCATCTCTCAGATTACTTCATTGTTCAGTGGCCGGCTCTGAAAGAAAAGTATCCCAAATCGGTGTACCTTGGGCGAATTGTTTGACAAATGGCAACTGACTTCTTTAGAATTTTGCAGTTAACAGTAGTATGTACTCAAATTGGGGGGAAAAAACCCTACATGTTTCTTGTAAAGGCGTCTGACAGTCCTGAGAATTATTGATGGTAAGGAATAAAAAATGTACAGATGACTCAGTGAAGAAACTGAGGCTTCTCTTATGAAACAAACATTGATAAACGTAACTACTAAATGTTTATGCCTCTGTAAACCAAATTTCTTTTCTAGATAAAAATATGTATTACTACCTGCAAATTTTCTTCTGGCTGTTTTAGTAGTATTTTTTTTACAGAACTAAATATAGAGTTTGTATGATTAGTAATATTTCCTGTCCTACAGCTTTTTTTTTTTTTTTGTAAAGTATTCTGCCTTGTAAAAGAAGAGAAAAAAAAAAGTATTTCTGAGTTTTGGTTCAGATACAAAAGGCTTTATTTCCTGTATGGAAACAGTGATGTCCCCAGTGAATCCTTTCAGCATAAAGGAAGCAGTTATATTAAATTGGCTTCATGACAATTTGCACTCCACAAGCCTCCAGAACCTTGAGCATAAACCAGTATCATTTTTTGTACTTCAGTCTTGCTTTTTGAGTAGTTGGCCTTAATATAGAGTATCTTTTAAAATCTCTTGTTTAGGCCGGCATGACGGCTCACACCTGTAATCCCAGCACCTTGGGAGGCTGAGGCGGGTGGATCACTGGAGGTCAGGAGTTTGACACCAGCCTGACCAACATGGTGAAACCTTGTCTCTACTAAAAATACAAAAATTAGTCAGGCGTGGTGGCACATGCCTGTAATCCCAGCTACTCAGGAGGCTGAGGCAGGAGAATCGCTTGAACCCGGGAGGCAGAGGCTGCAGTGAGCCAAGATTGCACCATTGCACTCCATCCAGCCTGGGTGACAAGAGTGAAACTTCGTCTCAAAAAAAAAAAAAAAAAAAAAAAAAAAAAAAAAAAAAAAAAACTCAATGATGTAGGGACTGTTATTATTCCCATTTTACAGATGACTTGTCCAAGATCACATGACTAGTAAGTAGCAAAGCCAGAATTCAAGTTCAGGTAAACCTGACTTCTTAGTGGGGCCAGTTTCACGGGTGTGTGGCCTGTGCAGTCACACAGAGTTCTGCACTGAAGAGGGCCTCCACTTGGTTTAATGTTCTGCTGTGACTCTCTTGAACTTCTGAATATTTTTTTAAACAATGAACTTATATTTTAGACCCTCTGAATTCTTTCGCTGGTCCTGCTTGAGACTGTGTTTCTAGTGGTGCCATGTCTACTGTAATAGAAGTACAATAGTTAGTGCAGTGCTTGGCCCAGGAGCTCCTCAAAAACAGGAATTCCATTTCCTTCCCTCTAACCTCTGCTTCTTTAACAAAGCAGCCAAAAAAAAAAAAACAAAATAAAAAACAGAAAAGAGAAGATTCTCTCCTGTAGTATATATAGGTTTTTTCCTCTTAAATCTTTTGCTTTATAAGTATGATATAAATCTAATAAATTGTGATTAGTGAAGTGATTGAATTTTTGTGAAAAGAGACATGATTATCCACGATCATGTAAGATTAAAATCCTGAGGCTGATCCAGCCTTTTTTCTTTTTTTTTTTTTTTAAAAAAAAAGCAAAAAAAACAAAAAAACTGTCTTCTCTGAATCATGTAACAGGCGCATCTGTCAGCCGGACATCTTCCTAGGTTTTTGGCTGGAGAAATGTGTAGCCGAAGGTGTCTCAGAATGGTGAGAACACTTTGCTGTCTGGATTTAGTGGGCCTGGGGCAGCCAAATGATAGTTCATTGTGCTTTGATTTTAATCCTCAAATCTCAGTCACTGGTTGCTTCCCTGGAGTATCAGAGCATATTAGTATCATTCAACCAGGGGCTGAGGTGAAATAAGCCTTGACTGTTCTAGAGAGAAAGTGATTTTTTCAGGGACAACAGCATCTGCATTTTATTGCTGTTTAAGGCTTTCTCTGCTCTGTACTTTGTTCCTTGAGTGGCACTAGGTAAATGAATGGTAAGGGAAAGTGAACTGCGTTTAGTGAATGCCTCTCTGTGCTGTGGGGCAGCTTCCCTGGGCCCCCACAGGTAATCCTGCTGCAGAGGCTTCCGTCAGGTCAGAGCTTACAAAGATCAGACCAGAGAGAATTGTAGAAAAGATGCTATAATTTTTTCCAGAAACATATGTCCCAGATGTTTTGCAGAGCCTTAACTTAAGACAGTGGTTAGCCTGGAATGTCAGAGAAAGAATGTGTATGTGTTATATCACCAAAAGTTTAGAAATATTATATCTTTCATAGGTTCAGGCTGCTGTGTACTCATTCAGAGCCAGGCTGAGGCATGTGTTATTGCATCTTCCTGATCATTCAGATTACTCTGGTAAACAAGTGCATGCTCTGCTGTGTGTTACTGTTATGGCTAATTTGAGTCCTCAAGGTCCCATTAGCAGAGGGGGCTGGTGGCACAATTTCCCTGCTGTGCATTTCTGTGACATTCAGAAAGATAGTGCGCCAGTCCCAACTCAAACTGAAGAAGATGAGTAGCCAGCTTGTCCCTTCCAATTTCTCTTAGAACACTCTGAATGCAACTTTTACTGTAGGAGACTGTTCATGAAAAAATTAATTGAATCAGTCTTCAAATGAGAGGCAGGGAAACCACACATCCTGCCCACACCTACTTCCCTGGAAGATTTCTATCTACAGTTCAGCTATCCTAAAAGGTCTCAGCAGCTTGCCAGGTCAGAATGTCTAACTGTTTCAAAAAGGATGCCCAAAAATCATGACAGGAAACTTTAGCCTGGAACGAAGAGTGCTATGAAACCGTGTCAACAAGAGGAGTGGTGACAATTGTGAGTTGAATAGCAAGATGTCCTTGCTAGGAAGGAGATGACCCAAGCTTCCCCTTATAAAAGCAACTTGGAACACATCATTTTACCTTTCAAAGATACATGGTAAGTTAAAATTGAGAAACGTACCCCTTTAGTATACAGTTCCTTGGGTTGAATGAGTGCTTTATTTTTTTCTGAAAAGCCCCATCCCCCAAAAGGCATTTGATAGCAATGTATTAAGCACCTTTTACCAACAATAAGAACATCATTGTAAGTGTTAAAGAAAATTGTCCTTCTCCCTACAGGTCAGCGTTTGAGCCTCACGGGGTTTCTTCCCATGATTTCAGCCCTGGCGCACAATGAGCAGACACCCAAATCTTGTCCGCCTTCAACATTCTTTTGTTAGGGCCCATCCCTCTAGCACTCTAAAAACAAATCATCTACAACTGTGTTCTTGCTGCCCACTCATTTTAAACATGAATTTGACATAGCTCCTCCTTTTCGCACTGGAGTAGTTAACTAATGCTAGCCCACTAGCTTCTATCATGTCCCTCAAGCAACAAACTTTGGAATCATTTTTGCTTTTTCACTCTTTCCTTACCCAATTATAATTGGTTGCCTTTTTTGTTTCATTATCCCCAGAATTTTCTCTTGTCTTCCTCTTCTCTCCTTGAAATTACTTTTACTGTTCCTCTCCTTTGTCATCACCTATTGATTCTGCCTTTGACTTAGTTCATATCTACCCTTTCCTTTTCAGTCCCATAGTTACAACCTAAGCCAGCTCTTCAACAAAAATTTCTTGCTTAATGAGCACGTTTTATTGAGGAACTGAGGAAACACCTGTGGAAGGAACATATGAATGATTTTGTTAATTACTTATGTTTGTCTTCAGAGACTTCACCTCATGCTAGTTCTGTATACTTGTTTCACTTTTTTCTTTCTTTTCTTTTTTTTTTTTTTCTTTTTTCGAGACAGTCTCGCTCCATCGCCCAGGCTGGAGTGCAGTGGTGCAATCTCACCTTACTGGCTCACTGCAACCTCTGCCTCCTGGCCTCAAGCGATTCTTGTGCCTCAGCCTCCCGAGTAGCTGGGATTACAGGCATGCACCACCACACCTGGCTACTTTTTGTATTTTTAGTAGAGACAGGGTTTTACCATGTTGGCCAGGCTGATCTTGAACTCCCAACCTCAGGTGATCCACCCACCTTGGCCTCCCAAAGTGCTGGAATTACAGGTGTAAGCCACACGTCCGGCCCTTGTTCCACTTTTTATAATATTTACACCACAGAGAGGTTAAGTAATTTATTAAAGATTATAGAACTAGAAAGTGACAGGCCGGGCGCGGTGGCTCACGCCTGTAATCCCAGCACTTTGGGAGGCCGAGGCGGGCGGATCACGAGGTCAGGAGATCGAGACCATCCTGGCTAACATGGTGAAACCCCGTCTCTACTAAAAATACAAAAAATTAGCCGGGCGTGGTAGCGGGCGCCTGTAGTCCCAGCTACTCGGGAGGCTGAGGCAGGAGAATGGCGTGAACCCGGGAGGCGGAGCTTGCAGTGAGCCGAGATCGCGCCACTGCACTCCAGCCTGGGCGACAGAGCGAGACTCCGTCTCAAAAAAAAAAAAAAAAAAAAAAAAAAGAAAGTGACAAAGCTCAGATTTGAACCAAGGCATTCTAGCTCCAGCCAGGCTTACCTTAATAGCTACGTTAGGTGTTTTTTTTAAAAAAAGAAAAAAGAAAACATGTCCTCAAAAGGAAATAAATGGGGTAACAGGGTACTATGACGGAGTAGAAGGTAGTTGGTGTTCTAGATAGGGAAATCAGGAAAGGCCTTTCTAAGAAAGTGGTATTTTACCTGAGTTCCAAAGGATAATGCCTTAAATATTTGTCCTCCTTCTACTTCACTCCCAACTTAGATTTTGCCTCACCCACAAAGTCTTTGTCTTCATTTAGCTTGAGCAAATTCTCTAAATAACTCTGTGACATAGCCACCCATACCGAAGGTTAGTGCTGAGTTATATACCATCGAATTGCAGTCCTTGTTCTTAGAAACACCTGTGGAAGGAATAATGAATGCTATTGCTGATTATTTATGTTTGTCTTCAGGGACTGGACCTCATTCTAGTTTTGTATCCTTGTTCCACTTTTGATAGTATTTACACCACAGCTCTGTACAAAACATAGGCACTAATTAAATACATAAATTATTTGGCCAGGCATGGTGGCTCACGCCTGTAATCCCAGCACTTTGGGAGGCCAAGGTGGGTGTATCACAAGGTCAGGGGTTCAAGACCAGCCTGACGAAGATGGTGAAACCCCATCTCTACTAAAAATACAAAAAATTTGCCGGTGTGGTGGCGGGCGCCTGTAATTCCAGCTACTCGGGAGGCTGAGGCAAATAATTGCTTGAACCAGGGAGGCGGAGGTTGCAGTGAACTGAGATGGCACCACTGCACTCCAGCCTGGGGGACAGAGCGAGACTCCACCTCAAAAAAAAAAAAAAGAAAAAAATTATAGCTTCAGACTTGTCTAGGCTCACTTCAGTTATATTTTATCTAGACCAATGCTTCACAAACGTTTTGATCTCAGGACCTCATTATACTAAAAAATTATTGAAAACTGGCTGGGCACAGTGTTTCACACTTGTAATCCCAGCACTTTGGGAGGCCGAGGTGGATGGATCACCTGAACCCAGGAGTTTGAGATCAGCCTGGGCAACACAGTAAAACCCCATCTCTACAAAAAAAATACAAAAATTAGCCAGGCATGGTGATGCACACCTATAGTTCCAGCTACTTGGGAGGCTGAGGTGGTAGGATCACTTGAGCCTGGGAGGTGGAGGTTGCAGTGAGCCGAGATCATGGCACTGCACTCCAGCCTGGGTGACAGTGAGACCGTACCTCAGGAAAAAAAAAAAAAAATCCCAGTGAGCTTTTGTTTGTGTGAGCTATATTTGTCAATATTTACCATTGTAGAAATTAGACAAAAATTTTAAACACAAGAATATAAAAGGACATATTCCATTGGCTGTCAGAACAATATCATCACACATCTTGTAGCATCTGGAAAACTATACCATCATAAGAATGACAAGGAAAAGGCAAATAACATCTTAATATTACTATGAAAATAGTTTTGACCTCATAAACCCCTAAAAACGTCTTGAAGACTCCCCGGGACCTTGGACCACATTTTAAGAACTGCTGCTTTACATAATGTCACATCAGTGAATTCATCTCTTCTTTTTTTAAAATAGAGACAGGGTTTCACTATGTTGTCCAGACTGGTCTCAAACTCCTGGTCTCAAGGAATCCTCCTATCTTGGCCTTCCAAAGTGCTGGAATCACAGGCATGCGGCACTGCGCCCGGCCTATCTCCTCTTTAGTCAGTCAGTGATCTGTGTATTAGTTTTATTGCTGTGTAAAAAATTGCCACACATATATTGGCTTAAAACAATACATTATCTCATAGTTCTGTAGGTTAGAAATCCAGGCAAAGAAGGTTTTCTGCTCAAGATCTCAAAAGGCTGAAATGAAGATGATGGCCAAGGCTGAGTTCTGATCTGCAACTCTGAATCCTTTTTCAGATACATTCAGATGGTTGTTGGCAGAATTCAGTTCCTTGCAGTTGTAGGATTTGTGGTGGCCTACTTCCTATCTTTTAAGGACTCACATGACTGAGTCAGTATAATCTCCCTTTTGATTAATTCAAGGTCAACTGATTAGGATCATAATTACGTCCCTTTTGCCATGTTAATGTAACATAATCAGAGGAATGACATGTCATGATATTCACAGATCCCACCCATACTTACAGATAGTAGATTATCCAGGGCATGTAAATCAGGGGGTGGAATATTAGGGGACATCTTTTTTTTTTTCTTTAAGACAGAGTCTCACTCTGTCACCCAGGCTGGAGTGCTGTGGTGCAATCTTAACTCACTGCAACCTCTACCTCCCGGGTTCAAGCGATTCTCATGCCTCAGCCGCCTGAGTAGCTGGGATTTCAGGAGTGCACCACCAGCCTGGCTAACTTTTGTATTTTTGGCAGAGATGGGGTTTCACCATGTTGGCCGGGCTGGTCTCGAACTCCTGGGCTCAAGTGATCCGCCCACCTCGGCTTCCCAAAGTGCTGGAATTACAGGCATCAGCCACCATGCCCGGTCTGGGGGCCATCTGAGACTTCTGCCAACCACAATCAGCCAGATGTTTTTTGTTTTGTTTTGAAAAAATAATAATAATAACCTTTCACTTGGGCCACCAAACTCCTACCTTAGTATCCAAGTTCTCTAATTTTTTTTTAATATGGGAAATCCACATCTCCCAAACTCTATCCCTTTTCTGGCAAGTTACTTGACCTTTCTGTAAAATAAGCATAATGTACGCGTTAGAGTTGTAGTGAGCACTAAACATTCAGATGATGTATGTACTGTGTTTAGCACAGAGCCTGCTAAATAGTAAGCCCTCAAGCCCTCAGTCACATTTGTCTCCAGCAGTGGTAGCTCCCCTGGTGTGTTAAGGAGGCTCTTCTTTCTTTTTTTTTTTTTGAGACGGAGTCTCGCTCTGTCGCCCAGGCAGGAGTGCAGTGGCGCGATCTCGGCTCACTGCAAGCTCCGCCTCCTGGGTTCACGCCATTGTCCTGCCTCAGCCTCCCGAGTAGCTGGGATTACAGGCGCCTGCCACCACGCCCGGCTAATTTTTTTTTTTTTTTTTTTTTAG
This sequence comes from Pan troglodytes, assembly GCF_028858775.2. Taxonomy (NCBI): domain Eukaryota; kingdom Metazoa; phylum Chordata; class Mammalia; order Primates; family Hominidae; genus Pan; species Pan troglodytes. The sequence continues at coordinate 136,200,058 of NC_072398.2, forward strand.
TAGAGACAGGGTTTCACCGTGTTAGCCAGGATGGTCTGCATCTCCTCACCTTGTGATCCGCCCGCCTCGGCCTCCCAAAGTGCTGGGATTACAGGCGTGTGCCACTGTGCCCGGCCAGGAGGCTCTTTTTAAACTAAGGGCAGCAACCCCCTAGGGTGGCCATAGTCCAAGAAAACCCAGAAAATACATGCTGCCAAGGATTTGGAGAAATTGGAGCCCTCCTACATTGCTGGTAGGAATGCAGAATGGTGCAGCAGCTGTGGAAAACAGTTCAGCAGTTTCACAAAAATCAAACATAGAGTTATCATATGACCCAGCAATTCTACCCATAGGTGTATATACCCTGGAAAATTAAAAACATATATTTACACAAAAACTTATATGTTCGCAGCAGCGTTATTCATAATAACCCGAAAGTAGAGACAACCCAAATGCTCTACTAATGAACAGATAAACAAAATGTGGTATATCCATATAGTGGAATATTACTCGATCACACAAAGGAATGAAGAAGTACTAATACATGCTACAGTGTGGATGAACCTTGTAAACAGCAGGCTAAGTTACAGAAGCCAGCCACAAAAGACAACAAATGCATGATTCTATTCATATGAAATGTCCAGAGTAGGCAAATCCATAGACAGAAAGTAGCTTAGTGGTTTCCAGGGGCAGTGAGAAAGGGAAATGGAGGGCAACTCCTAATGGGTATGAGGCTTCTTTTGGAGGTGATGAAAATGTTCTGGAATTCGACAGTGGTGATGGTTGTACATCTCTATGAATATACTAAAAGCCACTGAATTGTATACTGGGTAAATTTTATGGTATCTGTAGACATTCCAGTTGACAATCACATCTTAGTATACACTTTGAGTCATCTCACTGGAGGCACTAGACATGCAAGAGGAGAAGTCTCCAGATTATTCCAGCCCTGCCATTTGAGTCACTCCAGCCTTTCTGGTCTTCCCAGCTGAGGCTCAGACACCTTGGAAGAGAGAAAAGCTCTCCCTTCTGTGCCCTGTGATTTGCTGATCCATGGAGTTCATAGGCATGATTAAATGGTAGTATTTTTCCACCACGAAGTTTTGGAATAATTTGTCACAAAGCAATAGGTAATTAGAAAAATAACCTTTCAGAAGGAGACAGTTTCTCCAAAGCTTGGGTACTTTCGCTTAATATTAAAAGAGGAAGAAATTTCTTGCCTGCCAGGCAAAAGGCAGAAGATGTATTTCTACACCATGGATAGGAAAATGATTTTTTTTCCTCCTTTCTCCTTGGCCTGCATGCAGCAGTGAAAAAGAAACCAATGGATTCTTTTAAATCTTTAACCATATGCAGATGAATAAGCACATGGTTGGACTTGATTCCTAATCTCTTTTCCTTTCCTGTATAACTGAGATTTTTTTCCACTCTAATAAACTTGAGCATTTAAACAGAAGTCATGTGTTACATATATGACGATTAGCAGCAAGAATGTAGAAAAGGAGATAGTGGCTGAGCATGAAGCTTTAATTAATACCCAAGCCATTCAACTGAAAATGAGAACAATGTTTCTGGCAAGGAGATGTTAAAAAAAAAATTCTGCCCAATTTGAAATCATTTTTTTCCTCTCTCAGTCTTTTTAGGATAATGGTTTAAAATTCAATGACTGTAAAGAGAACTTTTTGTTTGTTTGTTTGTTTTGTTTTTTGAGATGGAGTCTTGCTCTGTCACCCAGGCCGGAGTGCAGTGGCACGATCTCAGCTCACTGCAACCTCTTCCTCCTCCTGGGTTCAAGTGAATCTCCTGCCTCAGCCTCCTGAGTAGCTGGGATTACAGGTACCTGCCACTGCGCCCGGCTAATTTTTGTATTTTTAGTAGAGACGGGATTTCACCATCTTGGCCACGCTGGTCTCGAACTCCTGACTTCATGATCCACCCACCTCGGCCTCCCAAAGTGCTGGGATGACAGGCGTGAGCCACTGCACCCAGCCCAAGAGAACTTTTTTAAGTTTTCAGTTGAGCTCCAGTGACTGAAGTGCAGTAATCTTTGTATGACATCAAGAAGGCCCACCCTCCCCATGTCTGGGTCCCCACTGGACTGCCAACCCCCAGAACGTACACACTCAGAGTAGGAAGGGAATATAGCCCAAGGAAAGCCAAGCAGCCGCAGGAGGAATGGAGTCTGGGGACAGTCTCTTCCCGCCTCTCAAAAAAAGGGAAAAGAAGTTTCATTCTTCAAAGAAAAGGGAGAAAAACAAGACTTTTATGGAAATACCATATACAGAGTTGGCAGAAATTCAGCAAGGAATAAAAAGTATCCAAAATGTTCCCTTATTCAGTTCCAGTCTGGCAGACAAATTAAAAGAGGTTCAATTTTCAAACCGATTTGCCCTGAATTATCTGGACCTAAAACCATGCAAGGCATCTAAAAAGACTCGTGGTTTGGTCCATTGACAGCCCAGTTGAACAAGCGGAGTCTAAAGCAGCCAGATGGAAAAAGCTTAAAATGTTTTCATCAAAATCTTATAAAAAACAAAGTATTTTTGGATGAAATGATAAGAGGCCTGAGATTTGATTGAAAATCCATTGCCAGAGTGGGGCAGGAAGGAGAGTTTATAGATAAAACAGGATTAGCCATACGTGTGGAAGCTAACTGGGCAGAGGGTACATGGAGATTCACAAATAAGCCCATTATATTCCCTCTATTTCATATACGTTTCAGCATTTCCATAATTAAAAGCTCTAGAAATATATATCATGTAAGAAATTTTCAGATGCTAAAAAGCCAAAGAATGTATTGATTATAGATAAATGAAACAAACTAGGTTTTTAAATGAGAACAAGAAAGGACACTTAAAAATTACTTTTATTTCATGCTTAACTCATGAAAAAAAAAAAAGTGGGCCGGGCACGGTGGCTCATGCCTGTAATCCCAGCACTTTGGGAGGCCGAGGTGGGTGGATCACGAGGTCAAGAGATCAAGACCATCCTGGCCAACAAGGTGAAACCCCGTCTCTACTAAAAATACAAAAATTAGATGGGTGTGGTGGCACGCGCCTGTAGTCTGAGCTACTCGGGAGGCTGAGACGGGAGAATCGCTTGAACCTGGGAGGCAGAGGTTGAAGTGAGCCGAGATTGTGCCACTGCACTCCACACTGGTGACAGAGTATCAAATATTTTGAGACTCCGTCTCAAACAAAAAAAGAGAAAAGGATCAGTCTGCAAATCTGAACCTGAATAGGTTTCTCTGACTTGAAATAGTCTATGTTGGGCCTTTCAATACACTGTTATCGAGTTTGAAATGTCACCATAATCTTTATCCACCTAAGGACTGTGCTTCTCATTGTTTGGTAAATATTTGAGGTGTTCCAACATCAATTTGACAAGACCTTTACAGGAGACTTAAGGGCACTGACTCCTATTGAAGGATCCCTTTCTCCAAGGGCACACTCCCCGCTTGATGTCAGAAGTGCTGTGTGTGCACTGACTCATTTAATCCTCAGACCCAAGCAACTGAGGCCCACACTTTAAAGACACATATTTGCCACTTTCCTCCCTATGGGGATGGAAGGGCCACACTTTTCTAGACCAAACTCTGGCTGCCCAGGCCCCAAAATTCCCTGCCTCAGTGGCCTGAGCCTGCTTCTAGGATTTGCATGGGCTCCTTGCCCCATGGAATGCAAGTGAACTGTGCCCCTGGGCTGAGAGATGGCATGGGTGGTTTTCAGTGGGGAATGGTGTGGCAGGAGTTAGGACCTGCAAGCTGAGGTGTGAAGGGCAGGATGGAGCCAGATGGAAAGAGAAGGGAGGGGGGCGGTGGCAGAGGTTTTTGTGTATACTCTTGCCAGGGGTCCTGGAAATGTTAGGGGTGGACCTAATGAGGTAAGTATTATCATTACCACTTTTCTGGAGAAAATAAAACTGAGAAAGCTTGAGTATCTGCTTAGGGTTGCACAGCTGGCTAGTGGCGGAGCCAGGGCTTAGCCTATCATTCTTGCGATTCCATGACTCTTCCCTTTCATGCTCCACACAACAAAATCCACAGAATCTGCAGGTACCCGTGTCTCTCATGAGACACAGAGACAGTCCTGAAAAGCTCTTCCATCAGATAAGTTGCTTTTCTATTCCGTACTACATTATCGGTGCCAACTCAGAAGGTGGCAGACACAAGTGGTGGCAAAGCCTCATCCAGAAAAAATTACCATGGGAAGTTGAATCAACAGAAAAATATTTGATACAAGAGTATGACAGTTAATCCTAGGATTTCACTTTTTGTTCTGAACTTCTGACCTACAGCTGCTAGTCCAACCACGGAACATCTAAAAGTTACTTTAATTAGATTTTAACCCTGTCGAGCGAGCATTTGGCCAATCAAATAAGTAGGTCTTTGTTTATTTCCTTTAAACTCTAAAGCCAGGAAATTACTTTTGATATGTTAAGACCCCTGCCTTCCCTCCAAGGACATCCTGAGACATAGAAATAAAATCTAGCCAAACATATTTTCAATTACTATTCATAAGGAAACACCCATCACATTATAGGTAATTTGAAAAAGCAAATTTATGGAAAAAACTGTTAAAATATTGCAATATTTTTTAGAAGGCATAATTTGATGTACTTAAAACCAAGTAGTCACTTTTTGATATGTTTTGGATACTAACCGCAAGTATCTAAAGTTAACAGTAATAATAGTAGTGAGTGCACAATGCTGAGTCTTTTACATGTATTAATTCACTAAATCCTCACAGCAGCCCTAGAGAGTAGTTACTATTAGGTTGGTGCAAAAGTAATTGTGGTTTTTGCCATACTTTTAGTGGCAACCTTTCTGGGCCCTGTTTGTTCCTCTGGATACAATACAGATGTAATCAGGCTTCCTGGGCCCCATGTCTGCCCTGGAGGTCAGTTGCCTGCATTGTCACATGCTAAAATCCCCTAAGTATGATTCCAAAGGCTTTGAATAGCAGTGTTGGTTTTTACTGAAGATTCGGAGGGTGTGGGGGAGGTTGGGTTGTATCATATATCACCAGCAAAACATCCTTAAAGATTTCTTGAAATACTTTCCCCCCACCAAATTCCCTTTTCCTCTACCAGCTGCCCAAATTCTCTTTCTCTCTTCCTTTCCCCTTTACAAAGGTATTTTTTTCCCTTTCCTTTCTCCAGTCACACTCAAGATTTCTCCCTATTCCAAGTCTATTTTCATTCAACAAATATATATGTACATATGTATATATATATGTATGTTAACGTGTGTGTGTGTATATGTATATATATATACACACACATATATATACACATATATATATATAAATATATATATATTTGTTATCTAGCCTGGGTGACAGGAAACCCTGTCAAAAATATTTGTATATTTAGATATATATATATTTGAATATTATATTAACATATTTAATATATTAGAGATATATATTGAATATATATATATTCAAATATTTGTTGAATGAAGCCACTGCACCTGGCTTCATTCAACAAATATTTTTGGCCGGGGCATGGCAGTGGTAGCTCATACCTGTAATCTCAACACTTTGGGAGGCCAAGGCTGGAGGATCACTTGAATCCAGAAGTTTGAGACCAGCCTGGGCAACACAGCAAGACCCTATCTCTAAAAAAAAAAAATCTTTTTAATCTAAAAAGATAAAAAATTAATTTTAAAAAACCAAATATTTTTAATGTATCTACCATTTCCCAGGAATATTCTTGGTGCTGGCAGATACAACAGTCAATGGACTTTACAATCCATCCCTTTCTTATATAGAGGAATCGAACTTTGTCTCATGTCTTAAATTTGCATGCAGCCAAAGGCAGGCTGTGGGGGAAATGCAGGGGATTTAAATTACTAAATTTTTTTTAGTGTTATATAGAGAGAGATGAGTACTTTTTTGCTCTCAAAGGGCCTCTCAGTTCTATTTTTAAAAATAATTGTATGATTTTATAAAGTTTAATTCATAGCAATGTCTCCTTCCAAGACACTGATAATCATTATAATAAGCATGTATTGGGTACTCACAGTGCCTCTTAGCATTGTATTAATTGCCTTACATTTAATCCTCACAATCCAGTAAACTATAGGTACTATTTCCCTTTTCTCTATAAAACTGACATTTAGAGATGCTCTGTGACTTGCCTCAAGTCAAACAGCTGCCAGGTGGCAGATCCAACATTGAGACCTAGTCCTGCCTGACTTTGGATGCTGTGCTTTTTAGCCCCTGTGCTCACTGCACCGCCCCGTCCCTCCTGTCAGCCCTTACCCAAAAGTGTCGTATCTCTGGGCTGGGAATATTAACAAAGCATTAGAATAGATTTTCCTGTACCATTTTTGCCATATCTTCTGAAGATTTTTGCCCTCTGCTAAAGTACAATTGGAATCAGTTTTTGAACAAATCATGTTTCCACCAACCAACATCTATGGTGCACTTGGCACTATAACAATGCTGTTGATTCATTATGAACCTTAAGAAATTATCTGTGGCCGGGGACTGTGGCTCACGCCTGTAATCTCAGCACTTTGGGAGTCGGAGGCAGAGGACCACTTGAGGCCAGGAGTTCAAGACCAGCCTGGGCAACATAGCAAGACCCCATCTCTACAAGAAAAATTTTAAAAATTAGCTGAGTGTAGTGGGATGCGCCTATAGTCCCACCTACACAGGGCAGGCTGAGGCAGGAGCATCCCTTTAGCCGAGGAGGTCGAGGTTACAGTGAGCTATGATTGCACCACTGCACTCCAGCTTGGGTGACAGAGTGAGATTCTGTCCCAAAAAAGGAAAGAAAAGAAAAAAGAAATTAACTTAAAATTTTTAAGGTTGAGATAATAGAAACTCAACTTAAATTAAAAAATAATTTTGATTCAGATAAACAAAGTCTAGGTCTCAACCCAATTTCAAAGCCTGATAGATCCAAGAGCTCAAATAATAACTGTCAGGGCCCTATTTTGGCCTCCTCTTTTTTCCTGGCCCTGCTCTTCTCTTCCTGTCTTCATTCTGTATGCAGGCATTCTCTAGTTGGCAAGCAAAACAATCACCAAAAGCCTCAGGTTCACATCTCCCAACTCAGCAACCCCAAAGAACAGAGAATGAATGCCTCTCTCGATACTCATTTATCAATAGGAGGGAAGCCTTTGATTAGCTCTGCCCAAGTCCCCATGGACCAATCATTATGACCAGGGAGGTCTGGGACTGTGATTGATAGCCCCATCAATGCCATATGGGGTAGGGGAGAAATTACCCAAAGAGCCCAAAAGAGAAGAATAGGAAAGTGTGTGGGAGAAGCCAAATGAATAGATGCAACCATCTACCACCTGGTCTCTGCCATCAAAGAACTTTCAATTTAGTTGAGGACATGGATACATGAACCAAAAGATAATGTGAAGAAGCATACACTTGCCCAATGGTTGGCACCCTGCAATGCAGAAGACCCGACCTTCACTACTACGCAGAAGCCTTCTGAAGATCGCCCCCAGAGTAGGCCTTCTAGTTCCCTGCAGTTCTTGTTTGGCTTCCTTCTCATCCCCACGCCACCACTGGCACCAGTTTCCTGTGAGCGTTTCTTAGTGTCAACCCCAGTAATGGTGGCGGGAACAGGAGAGAGGCCCAGCAGACAAAATGGTAAAGCTGGGAGATTCCCACTCGCATGGCAGCAAATGATCTTTTCATCAGAGCAAGCAGAGTAAACAGGAGCTGGCCATTTGGTGAAACACGTAGCGTAAGACCCAAGAAAGGAATAAGGAAAGAGCCAAGAGGAAAGCAGAAAAAATGTAATTTCTACTATTGAAAAAATTAATTCTGAAATGAAACTAGTTTTTGCTGGACATGTAGAGTAATAGTACAGCCTTTCTTTAATGGAAAAACTCCATTCATTATGCTTAGAGAAGTCACTTGTCTGCCTCTCAACATGCTTTAAAGTCATGGGCTTAATAAAGCCACTCCAGACTCCTAATTGGAGTCTCCTTTCTTTTGCTTTAGTTTTCTTTTTATGTATTTCACGTATGTATTTCATGTTTCAAATTGTTACTACAGCCTCCTGTCGGTTATAATTTTTTTTAAACAAAGTTTTCTTAAAAGACTGCCTTTGTCCGTAAACCAGTGAGAACTCCTAGAAGGATTTATAAACCACCAGGAAAAGTTTTCTGTTTCTGTCCTAAAAACACTGGAGTAAGTGGCAACAGGTCTTTGGGGAGCTGCCCATACATTCTTCATATCAACATTGGCTAGAGTGATCTGATTCGAGCAACAGAAGTCATTGAATTCTTAGAAGCATCAGTGATTTTTGTGGAGGCTCTAACTTGGTATCAATCTTGACAATTGTGATTTAGAATGTCACTGTTTTTATGAATTTGTTGTTTCCTCTATTGTCTAGTCACATAATTAAAGTATCCAAGGGCTACCACATGAATCCTTGTTTTGTTAGGGACTTTTCTATTGCAAAGAAAGAAAGAAAGAAAGAGTCGTGACTTATATAAGAATGCTGAATGTATAGATTTAAGTATAAGGCAATGCATGTTAAAAGGTATATTCCAGTTCTGAAAAGGAAACGAGTCAGTAACAATGGAAGGATTTCCTTACATTTTTCTGCTACTGTTCTGGAGAGGGGCACAGTGGTCTGAAACCCAGATTTGTTTAACCAAACCTGTTAACATGATATTTTTCATAAATTTACTGGATTGTAAATAGGAGTTAATTTACTCCCTACCCAAATTATATATTAAATATTTTGGAATACTAAGGGTCTGGCTTATACCATTGTTTGCTGTATAATATAGTCAGTAATCATATATCCAACATTTTTGGATCTTGTTTCCCCCAACTTCCAAGCCAGGGATTCTTAAACTGGAGTCCATGGAAATGGCTGTGACTTTGGGGATTTACGTGTATCTATGTATTTTCTGGAAGACAAGCTATAGATTTCATTAGATTCTCTGTATACCTTCCCCTCTCCCCCTGCAGAAAGATACTAAAAGATTCTGAGGCTTTTTAGAGAGGGGCTCTTCCAAAAATGAAGAGTATAAAACTGTCTCTGGTGGCCGGGTGCAGTGGCTCATGCCTGTAATCCCAGCACTTTGGGAGGCCGAGGCAGGCAGATCACAAGGTCAGGAAACTGAGACCATCCTGGCTAACACGGTGAAACCCCGTCTCTACTAAAAATACAAAAAAAAAAAAAAATTAGCGGAGTGTGGTGGCACGTGCCTGTAGTCCCAGCTACTTAGGAGGCTGAGGCAGGAGAATAGCTTGAACCCGGGAGGCAGAGGTTGCAGTGAGCTGAGATCACGCCACTGCACTCCAGCCTGCGTGACAGAGCGAGACTCTGTCTCAAAAATAAAAAACAAAACAAAAAACAAAAACCTGTCTCTGTGGACAGAAGAATCCCAGAAAAAAAGATAGAAAACAAGATAGTAGCTTTTTTTTTTTTAAGAAAAAAAATTTTTTTTTAACAGAAATCTGCCTTGAATTTTTTCTCTCCTGAGCCTCTTGGCCATTGTTAATTGTTATTTAGTATTCTTCACTGTGAATTACTTTGTGGGTGACTGTAAATTACTAGATTCTATTTTAACTAAAGGAGCCAACACAGCAAATTTATGTTCTGTTATAAATTAAGTAACGTGATGACATATGCTTAGTGGTTAGACTGACATGCAAAATAAATCAGATGTAATCATGTGAATATAAGTTTGAGATACAAAATAGCCATTATGGGGTTGAAAGAAAAGACAGAACCATAGGAGTAGGAGTTTGCCAAAGCACAAATAAGCTAATTCTGCTTGCAGTCAGCAAAAGAAAAATAATTTAAATTAGATATTTTTCTTCTTCTTTGAGTACCATCAACAGAAGTTACTAACTCAGATGTGAGGCCAGGTGCAGTGGCTCACACCTGTAATCCCAGCACTTTGGGAAGCTGAGAGGGGCAGATCACCTGAGGCCAGGAGTTCGAAACCAGCCTAGCCAACACGGTAGAACCCCATCTCTACTAAAAATACAAAAATTAGCCGGGCGTGGTGGTGTGTGCCTGTGATCCCAGCTACTCAGGAGGCTGAGGCAGGAGAATCGCTTGAACCCAGGAGGTGGAGGTTGCAGTGAGACGAGATCATGCCACTGCACTCCAGCCTGGGCAACAGGCCAGGCCATCTCAAACAAAACAAAACAAAACAAAACAAAACCTCAGACGCGAAAACACAATTTAGAGATAGAAGGTCTATAACTGGACACCTCACTTATATTTTTAGCAGGTGAGGACACAGGACCAAAGATACTCCAAGACACAGGTGGCTGGTCACAAAAGCCCTAACTAAAACTAAGGCATTCTAGCTCCTAGGCCGACTTTCCACTCCACTGCATTTTACCCAAAGCACTAAAGAGAGAACAATTGACTTTTGAATTATCATGCAGATCTATTAAAGAATACACAGGCCGAGCATGGTAGCATCTGAAATTCCAGCACTTCGAGAGGCTGAAGTGCGAGGATCACTTGAGGCCAGGAATTCAAAACCACCCTGGATGACATAGTGAGACCATATCTCTACAAAAAATTTTAAAAAATAGCCAGGGGTGGTGGTGTGCACCTGTAGTTTCAGCTACCCTGGAGCCTGAGGAAGGAAGATAGCCTGAGCCCAGGAGTTCAAGGCTGCAGTGAGCTATGATCATGCCACTGCACTCCAGCCTGGGCAATAGAATGAGACCCTGTCTCTAAAAAAAAAAAAAAACTATACAATTAAAGCACATTTACAGTACCTGAAACTCAGATAACAGCTTGACTACCATGAGAGCTAAAGAGATACCGCCTATCAATGAATAAATGATAACAAGAACACAAACTTAAGGCTAAATTTTGTCATTCTGGTTTTCAGAGCAGAAGCTAATTTTTTAAATTGACTTTATTAAAATCATTTTCTTCACTTAAATTTATACTTACCCCGTGGAGGAGATAAGGAAATGAAGAACTCTAACTTTTTTGAACATGGGTTTCTATACATTTGAATTTTCTCCCTGACCAGGTTATTATCTGTTATTTTTTTCTTTTTTCTTTTTTTTTTTGAGACGGAGTCTCCCTCTGTTGCCCAGGCTGGAGTGCAATGGCACGGTCTCAGCTCACTGCAACCTCCACCTCCCGGATTCAAGTGATTCTCCTGCCTCAGTCTCTCAAGTAGTTGAGATTACAGGTGTGCACCACCACGCCTGGCTAATTTTTGTATTTTTAGTAGAGACTGGGTTTCACCATGTTGGTCAGGCTGGTCTCAAACTCCCGACCTCATGATCTGCCCGGCCTCAGCCTCCCAAAGTGCTGGGATTACAGGCGTTAGCCACCACGTCCAGCCTCATCTGTTATTTGCATAATTTTGATTTAAAAAAAAAGACTCTTACACCTTGAGGTTTTTGTTTGATGTGCTGTGCTTCTCATCTACAAGTTTGACACTAGCAGTGGACTATTTTCTACACTTAGCTTATCAATGGAATTCAAAAGAAAAGAAAAATGACATAATTTTATTTTTGGAGAAACTCAGTCTTATTTCCTTTCTTGTGTGATTCTCCAAGGAAAAATGGAGACCAGAAATTTGGTTAAAATATAACTTATAACTGGAATAAATTTTGGCATCTTTGGGGCCAACCCACAACTCAGAGGGAAGCCAACGCTGGAGGCTAAGAAACTCCCAGGGTTAATTGCAGCTAGTAAACATGGATGGCAGGGCTTAAATCCCTGCCTCCATTCTCCCATTTATCCTCCCATTACCCACGGTGATTGCATTCCTGCAGTCAAGGGCATAAGTCATCCAATTTTACTTCCCATTGGTTTTCTATAGCTCCCATTGGGCTGTCCCATCGGAAGTCATTTGTTATGAGACAGAGTCTTGCTCTGTCACCTAGGCTGGAGTGCCTAGGCGTGATCACGGCTCACTGTGGCCTCTGCCTCCAGGGCTCCAAGGCTAAAAACTTTTCTAAATGTTATTTTTGGCTGGGCGCAGTGGCTGACGCCTGTAATCCCAGCACTTTGGGAGGCTGAGGCAGGTGGATCACCTGAGGTCAGGAGTTCGAGACCAGCTTGGCCAACACGGTGAAACCCTGTCTCTACTAAAAATACAAAAATTAGCTGGGCGTGGTGGCGCATGCCTGTAATCACAGCTACTCAGGAGGCTGAGGCAGGAGAATTGCTTGAACCTGGGAGGCGGAGGTTTCAGTGAGCCTAGATTGCACCATTGCACTCCAGCCTGGTGACAGAGCAAGACTCCATCTCAAATAAATAAATAAAATAAAATAAATGTTATTTTCCATACTTTAGGTATGTTTTGTTCTACTCTTAAGGGGAAAAAAACAACCTATGTAAACTAAAATTCAGTAACCCAGTAATTCATCAAGTTTCTCTGTTATCTTAGAGGCACTATAGCAGAATGGTTTAATACCTGGACCCTGGGGTCAGGCTGCCTGGGTTCAAATTCTGTCTTGCTTTTTACCTGGGCAGGCCACTGCACTTCACTGTGCCTCAGTTGTTTCATTTGTAAGGTGAGGATTGTAGTTGTAACGTCTTTATAGGGTTGTTTTGAAGATGAAATGAGTTAATAGATGTAAAGCACATAGTAACACTCAGTAAACACTCAATAAAAAGCTTTATTAACCTTAATATGTTTCTTCATAGCCCTTGTAAAACCCTAGCCACTCTTTTGCAGTAAAGCATTTTCAAAAAGTACCATCGATCCGGGGTTATCTCTGTGTTCTTTTCCTGGAGGATCCTGAGTGCGGGTTGTGTCGACATCACGTCATTAATGTCTTCTGCTCCCTGCACTGTGGTCAGAGGCTTTTCAGCGTAGCCTTGGATCCTCTGGGTTTGCTGCAGTTCAGTGCACCTCAAAGCACGATAACAGGAACTGAAATGGCAGAAACTGAAAGCAAAATACAATTCAGCCAGGAAACACTTAGCTGTTTTTCCCTTTGCTCTGCATGGGGGAAAAAAAAAAAAAAAGAGGAGGAGATAAATCGAAAACCTGTAAAATCCAGCATGTATTTCAGGGTTGTTTTAATTTTCTAAATATAAGTAGAGTCTTCATTCCTCCCTCCAGCAAATATCTATTGAGTGTTTACTGTGGTGTGCCCTGATTCCCCATAGACATCTGGTGGCTATCTATCCTGGATTTTCTAGAACAATCCTAACTTTAAATGTCTTTGGTGTCTTTTCATGAAAATACATTTAAAAGGCAGTGGAAAAAAGCCTTTCTCAGGCCCCATGGCCAGAGTTTTGTTCCATATTTACTTTCAGCTGTGTTTCTGTTTGCCCCAAGGTCAGGAGCCGCCCAGTAAAAAAAAAAAAAAAAAAAAAAAAAAAAAAAAAAAAAATCTCCAAGTCCTGAAGGTACTGCAGGAGCCAGGATAGGGAAATTACTAGCTGGTATTCTCTGTTTCTCCTCTGGAGAAAGAGTTTTAAGGGTTAAAATTTTCATCTATAACCGTGGTTGTTTCTTTGGGGCTGGCAATACTGAAAACTAACTTTTTGTATTATACATTCTTATAATGTTTGGTTTTTTTACACTTTTTAATGAGATGCATTACTGCGATAAGCAGAAAAGAAAATAAAAGTTTTTTAAACTACTGACTTACTTCCACAAATAAAATAGACATTCTCTTTTTTAGCAACCCAATAACAAGGGGTAGTGAAAAATGATATGCTCCCTGAAGACAGGGACCGTCTGCTTTTCTCATCTTAGCATTCCCACAGAGGAGCACTGAATAAATATCCATCAAAGGAATGAACAAAGGCCTCCTTCATATTCCTTAAATCATCTTTACTTTCCGGAAAGGAACATGGTAGCTCACCTTAACCGTGCCAAAAAACATATACTTTATATAAGTCCAGATTTACACACAAAGGATTATTTACTTGATGAAGGGATTTACCAGATTCCTTTCTACAGCAAAATCTCCTCAGTCGATTTAAAGTGTGACTTGATTTGCTTCATTTTTCTTATGAGATAGTGGAATAAATGAGAACTTCGGTAAACCAAGAGCCCAGAGTGTGAACCCTGCCTCAGCCTCTAGAGTAGCTGAGATCACAGGCGTGCGCCACCACGCCCAGCTAATTTTTTTTTTTAACCTCTGACCTGTCGTGTGTCCTTGGGCAGGTTTTTTTGTTTGCTTATTTTTTTCACCTCTCTGTGTCTTAGTTATCTCTACTCTAAAACGAGAATAATTGGAAGGGTTATAGGTACCATATTAAAGCCCCTGGGACAGTGCTAGGAGCATAAATATAAATGGCAGCTGATATTCTTATTGTTTATTAAACCTTTTCAAAGTATCCAATGCATGAATTGAAGTGTAACTGCAGTGATAACCACAGGCCCCAAAATGTATCATGGAGGCTAAAACCTAATTGGTTTAAAAAAAAAATCAAGCTTTTTATGCTTCATCCCAGATAAGTGATTTAAATGCTTAGACTCACATCGTTTCATGCTTGGAGTTCTGAGAGCACAAGGGGCCTCCTTTACTTCCTTGTTTATGTGACAAGAGGGGAAATCTCATCATCCTCCCCTCGCCAGGCTAACTTTTTGAGGTTCAGCTTGAAAAAAAAAAAGAGAAAAGTAGCAGTTATATTTGGGAGCAAGGACTGGTGAGCTTGGTTACTGGGATTGAACCCTAGCCTAGAGGAATTACTGAAGGTTGAACCCAACAAAAGTACCTAAACCTCAGTCTAAAGTTTTCAATCCAGGCCAGGCGTGGTGGCTCACTCCTGTAATCCCAGCACTTTGTGAAGCCAAGGAAGGCAGATCGCTTGAGCCCAGGAGTTTGAGACCATATGGCCAACATGGTGAAATCCTGTCTCTACTAAAAAAAAAAAAATACAAAAATTAGCCAGGCGTGGTGGCACACACCTGTGATCCCAGTTACTCTGGAGGCTGAGGCAGGAGAATCGCTTGAGCCCGGGAGGTGGAAGTTGCAGTGAGCCAAGACGGCACCACTGCACTTCAGCCTGGGTGACAGAGTGAGACTCTGTCTGAAATAAATAAATAAATAAACAAACAAACATTTCAATCTGATAAATAAACCAAGAGCTGCACTATATAGTGAAAGTAGGAAGTCTCTTCCTGACCCCATCTCTCCTCTTCGAGGTATGAGAGAGGCCTGAGGGGCTTGCAGGCCACAGAGCTGAAGGCTAGGATATCCCTCCAACACGGTCAAACAGGAAGAATCCAACTCCCACTAGCTTCAAGAACAAGTGATGGGGAAAAAAAGGGAGAAGGAGGAAGCCAGCAACAGACAACTGTATTTTTTCTAGTTACACATGCAGCAACCAAGCTATGTCCACATGGTGGGCTTCCCTGTGTCCAGGTGCATTCACTCTGGTACCTTGCTAAGATTCTTTGCAAGTCAACAAGTCAACAGGCTTCCTCCTCATGCCATGTCTGCCCTGTCCTCCTTCTAGAATCAGGGAGGGACTCTCAGGAAGTAGACCAGACCCACAGGCCCCTGGGCTGCCAGACAGTCCCACTCTCCCCCACAAATAAGATCTCCCTATCCCCTCTTGTCCCTGTCCCAGATCCCCTCAGTAGTGATTACGTAATTCCATTACAATTCAGAGGAAAAAGGGATTTTTAAAAAGAGATCAGAGAGGCAGATTGGCCTTCAAGGTAAGGGATCTATAAAACCAGCCCGTTCTACTGGCCATAGACAGTGTTCAGATATCCTAGACAAGGAAAGTCCAAGAGGAACACAGAGGGTTAAAGTTTCTCCTGGACTTGGGCAGGTGCAGTGGCTCACACCTGTAATCCCAGCACTGAGGTGGGAGGATTGCTTGAGCCCAGGAGTTTGAGACCAGCCTGAACAACATAGAGAGACACCATGGATACAAATAATTTTAAAAATTAGCTGGATGTGGTGGTGTGTGCCTGTGGTCCCAGCTACTCAGGAGGCGGAGAGGGGAGGATCACCTAGCCCGGGAGGTCCAGGCTGCAGTGAGTGGTGACTGCACTACTGCACTCCAACCTGGGCAACACGGTGACTCAAAAAATTAAAAAAATTAATAAATAAAAGCAGAATAGCATTATCCTTTAAGCATACACACTCTCACACACACAAAGTTAGTGTACGTGGATATTATATCTTGAGTTTATTGAGATGTATGAGACCACAACTTGTGCTTTTTCGAGTTCTTTACAATTCTTGATGTAATGCTATATAGCACTATATAGTAGATGCTCAATTGATATTTGTGAATAAATGCCTGTGAAATAGAGTCCTGGCCGGGCATGGTAGCTGAAGCCTGTAATCCCAGCACTTTGAGGACTGAGGAGGCTGGATCACCTGAGGTCAGGAGTTTGAGACCAGCCTGACCAACATGGTGAAACCCTGTCTGTACTAAAAATACAAAAATTAGCCGGGCGTGGTAGCAGGTGCCTGTAATCGCAGCTACTCAGGAGGCTGAGGCAGGAGAATCACTTGAACCTGGGAGGCGGAGGTTGCAGTGAGCTGAAATTGTGCCATTGCACTCTAGCCTGGGTGACAGAGCAAGACTCCATCTCAAAAAAAAAAAAAAAAAAAAAAAGAAAAGAAAAGAAAAGAAATAAAGGGTTCTAGAGTGGTAAGGGTGGGCTTCATAAAGAGGGTAGTAAGTTACCTAGATTATTACAGGGCATTGATCAGAATGCTGGTTGTAGGAAACTTTTTAGTTTTATTGTTAGAGCCAAGAAATAATACTAATTCCCCTCCACTTCTTATAAAACATGGCAAGGGGCAGGGGAGATGTTTAGCTTTTGAGTGCCCATTTTTGCTGCCAAAGGTAAGGAAGTTAATTTTACTAGTTGTTCCCTAAGGTACTGGTTTATATCCATCCTCTTTTCAGTCCTGTTGTTCTACCCTGCTTATAAACTTCATCATAAGAATCAAGACATGAGAGGCACAACAGTGAACACAACAGAAGTCAGGCGACCTCACTCTAAAGGGCACTCAACTACAAGAATAACCCATCATTTATTTCTGTTGAAAATGGAAACGTGGGGCAGGCTCCTTGGTGGTAATCTTCGCTGTGCCTGATTCTGATTCTAGGCAGAGACAGAAATTGTTTAATAAAACCCAGGTGACCATATCCTTTCCTATGCAGACATAATGGATTACAATGTCATGATTATGCTCTGTTCTCCAGGGCTTTTGCAAACAAGTCTTTATATCGTGGTAGAAAGTTTGAGGCATTCACTATACCTTGAAAATAATGTGTCTTTCTTTACCAGGGTAGGAACAGCCTCTAAGTGAAGACAGAGGAGTGAGAAATATGACATTTCTGCATGAGTTGGCTACTAGTCACAACACATCTTGGTGCAAATAAAGGAAGCGTTAGCTGCTTGGGGTGGTTAATTGGCTGGGCCACGGTGCCCAGAGAGTGGTGAAACATTATTCTGGATGTTTTTGTGATGGTGCTTTTGAATTAGATTAGAATTTAAATCTGTCAGCTTTGAGTAAAGCAGATTGCCCGCCATGGTGTGGGTGGGTCTCATCTAATCAGTGGAAGTGGCGAATAGAACAAAGGTCTCACCTCCCCTAGCAAGAGGAAATTCTACTAGCACGTGGCCTTTGGACTTGAACTGTATATCAGCCCTCCCTGGGTCTTCAGCCTGCTGGCCTACCTTGCAAATTTTTGTTTGTTTGTTTGATTGTTGAGACAGAATCTCACTCTGTCATCCAGGCTGAAGTCCAGTGGCATGATCACAGCTGCCTTGACCTCCTGGGATCAAGTGATCCTCCTGCCTCAGCCTCTCGAGTAGCTGGGACTACAGGCACATGCCACCATGCCTGGCTAATTACCTTGCAGATTTTGAACTTGCCAGCCTTCATAATTGTATGAGCCAATCCCTTACAATAAATCTCAACGAATCTCTTTCTATACGTATACATAACCAATTGGTCCTATCTGTCTGGAGAACCCTGACTAATACACTGCTGTAACAAATAATCCTCCCACATTTCAGTGGCTGAACACAGTGAATTTATGTCTCTCTCAAAGAGCAGCCCAAAGCCAGAGTTCCCTGTTAGGGGGAGTTTTTCCACCATGCAGTAATTCAGACACCCAAGCTTCTTTCACCCATGATCCGTTATCCTCCAGGCCCTCTGCATCCTCTATGTCCAGCTGGCAGAAAGGAAAGTGAGAATAGAGAAGGCAAATCTGCGTCTTAACCATGGTGGCCCAGATGTGGCCTCCACCATTCCCACTCACTTTCCTTTTCTGAGAATGAATCACATGACTCCATGGAGAGGAATGGTGGGGCTGGGAAAGATGGCCCTTGACTGCAGAGCCACTTCCCAACAACAACTTTCTGCTACGGAAAAGGGAGCAAGCATTTGGTAGCCACCAATCTTCTTGGTGAACACTTGCTGTCTTATGTGTGTTTTTAAGAATTATTCCACTGCAACTCTAATCTCTTTGGTGTTTTCTCTGACAAGAGTCCCCATCCAATTTGTTTCCTTCTAATATGGCACAGAGCATATTCTGTGCATTTCCTGAGTGGCCTCACATCATTAGACCTTTCACAGATCTAAAATCTAGCAAGAAAAATAAGGTTAACAAAAATAAAAAGGTTAAATAATAATAGAAGGCCAGCACAGTGGCTCATGTCTCTACTCACAGCAATTTAGGAGGCCAAGGTGGGAGGATCGCTTGAGCTCAGGGGTTCAAGACCAGACTGGGCAACAAAACGAGACCCTGTCTCTACAAAACATTAGCCAGGTGTGGTGGAGCACATCTGGAACCCAAGCTACTCAGGTGGCTGAGACAAGAGGATGGCCTGAGCCAGGAGGTTGAGGCTGCAGTGAGCCAAGGGTTGCGCCACTGCACTCCAGCCTGAGCAACAGAGAGAGACTCTGTCTCAAAAAAACAAAACAAAACAGTAGAAGGCAGTATGTTATTACATGTGCAGAGAACAGGACAGATGGTAAGTATAATGTGTGTTCAGAAGAGGGAAAGTGGCCGGCTGCTGTGGCTCACTCCTGTAATCCCAGCACTTTGGGAGGCCAAGGTGGGCAGATCACTTGAGGTCAGGAGTTCGAGACCAGCCTGGCCAACATGTTGAAACCCTGTCTCTACTAAAAATACAAAAATTAGCCAAGCATGGTTGTGCATGCCTGTAGTCCCAGCTACTCAGGAGGCTGAGGCACAAGAATCACTTGAACCCAGGAGGCAGAGGTTGCAGTGAGCTGAGATCGTGCCACTGCACTCCAGCCTGGGCAGCAAAGCAAGACTGCTTCTCAAAAAAATAAAAAAACGAGAAAGAGAGGTTCTGTAATCAGATGAAGTAAACATGTGTAGTTCACTAGAATCTTTTTTTGTTGTTGTTAGGTTTTCCTTTTTTCCAAAAAAGATTTTAAGTTCCTCATTAACCAAATATTTGAGTATCTATTTGTTGGCTGGCTCTTACTAATATCTTACTCACATCTCCCTATATCACCTATGCTGGTACAGAGCATATAGTAAACACTGGCCTCTCTCTAATTCTACTTCAGAAATATCTCATGTCCATTTCTCCATATGCACTCCCCATCCCTAGCCTATGAACAATGCCCTCTTCCTTCTTGCCTAGCCTACTGAAATGTACTCCCTGCTGGGTTTCCTATTTCTAATCTCTGACCTTTTTAACTCATATCCACAAATCACCAGAGTTATCATCCTAAAACACAGGTCAGATTGGGACAGACCTTGACAGAGAACAAATTCCACAGGCCTTCATATGTTAGTGTGCTAGTTTGTTTTATGCTCATAAATTCCTCCCATCCCAGTTTGTATGCTCCTTTGCAGTGTGACCTTGCTGCTTCTCCCTTGGAGGAGTGGAGTTCGTTTTTCCACCCTCTTGGATCTGGGCTGGACTTGTGACTTGTTTTGACAAATACAATGCAGCAGACATGACCTAAGCGTCCTGAAGCTTAGGCCTAACAGGCCTGGCAGCTTCTGCCTTTGTTCATTTGGAAAGCTGCCCTGAGACTCCAATGCAAGGAAGGCAGTCTGGCCTAGTGGAAGATGAGAGGCCACATGGAGAAGAACTGAGGCTCTCTAGCCAGCAACCATTCCCCAACGTCAACTGTCAGATGTGTGAGGGAGGCCCTCTTAGGCCTTCCAGCCCAGCTGTCACTAACTTACGCAGACACATGAAGGAGCCCAGGGGAAACCAGCAGAGGAATACCCAGGCAACCCATGGCATCATGAGAAATAATAAATCGTTCTAAGCCACTAAGTTTTAGGGTAGTTTTTTATTTGTATTTGTATTTATTTATTTATTTATTTGAGACAGGGTCTCACTCTGTTGCCCAGACTAGCGTGCAGTGGCATGATCTTGGCTCACTGCAACCTTCGCCTCCCAGGCTCAAGCGAATTTCCTGCCTCAGCCTCCTGAGTAGTTGGGATTACAGGTGTGTGCCACTACCGCCCAGCTACTTTTCATATTTTTAGTAGAGATGTGGTTTCACCATGTTGGCCAGGCTGGTTTTGAACTCCTGACCTCAAATGATCCACCCACCTTGGCCTCCCAAAGTGTTGGGATTACAGGCGTGAGCCACCGCGCCTGGCCTAGGGTAGTTTTTTATACAGCAATGGATAACTGAAACAGGTAGACTCAATAGGATGGGTCTGAAGATGAGGGAGAAGATGTCTAGAATGTCTCCTGTAGGCTGAGGTTTAAGGAAATAGGCAATAAGTGTCGATCAGAATGTAAGCATTGAGAACATATGGGATATTCCATTAGAGATGTCCAGTAGGTAAGTGAATACATGGCTCTGGGGCTGTCTGGCTTGGGCCATCAGTTTCAGTAATAGGGAGTGGATTAAATCACCCAGGACCACCCAGTAAGTGAGAGGAGGCAGAAGTCAAAGGTCAAAAGACAAAACCTTGGGGAGCGCTAACATTTAAGACTGGGCAAAGGAAGGAAAGCCAGCAGCACAGGAGACTGTTCTGCAACACAAGTAAAAGTGGATAGACTATGTTTATGAGCTTTACTTTTGTTCTTTACTTTTCTCTGGCCAGTCAAAAAAGGAAAAAGAAAAAAAAAAAAAAGGCAGTGGAAGAAGCAAAGAAGATACCTGGGATAGGAACGTAACGAAGTCCCAAGGACCTAATTAGTCATTTTCCGGATGCAAACAAGTCCTGGAAATGCAGGGGGTCAGTGCTTTCCAAGGCCCCGGGGAATGCTTAGTCAAGAAACATAGCAATCTATGCAGAAAAGGCAACTAACCAAACTTGCTATGCATACTCCTCTTTCACCAGGATAGAGATCCGAGGGGGACCCAGACAAATTCAGAGAAAACTAGACAAACTACCCATTCTAGTCAACAGCAGAAGAGACAGAGTTATGTGCAGAGGCAGCCATAGAAAGGCACAAGTCAAAATATGCCAGAACACAGACAACACAGTGAGGACAGAAATAAAGATACACGGTGAGGCATGCCTCTTGACTGTCCTATCTTTTCTTCACCTTCATATCTCTCTCAGACACATCAGTGTAGCTTTATGGACTCCTGTCCTGTGGGAAACTAGATGATTACATTTATATTTCAGGATATAAGTGTATAATTACACACTTATGCCAGAGTCAGAAACTCCCCATCCAAAAACTGTTAACAGTTTAAATGAACAGAGCTGCTGATGCTGTTTACAATATGTAGGGAGAAAGAAAGAGAGAGAGTGGGGGAGAGAGAGAGAGAGAGACTGTGTGTGTGTGTGTGTGTGTGGTGATCACTGCATATCCCCAAAAGAAACTCAGCTATCTTGGATCTAGTTCCCTAATTTTATAAGTTTTTGGATATTTTTTGACACTAAGACTGCAGCATTGTTTACAACTCTCTGTCTCTTAACTGAGGATTCAATTTAACAGACATACTGAGCAGCCACGTGGTGCAAGGGCTCTACAAGGCACACACAGATGTAGGCAGCAGTGTTCCGGTAAACCAGCATTCCACAGAAAGAGACTTGATTTACAGCATTTGCTTATGTTTTTGTGGTAGAAGTATTCCCACCACGGCTGATTTCAAGCTACCAGTGGTTTAATAACCGAGGCTCATTAAAATCTTGAATATTTAGCATCCCTGGGTCTAACATTTAAGAATGAGGAAATCCGGCCAGGCGTGGTGGCTCACGCCTATAATCCCAGCACTTTGGGAGGTCAAGGTGTGCAGATCACAAGGTCAGGAGATCAAGACCATCCTGGCTAACATGGTGAAACCCTGTCTCTACTAAAAATACAAAAGATTAGCTGGGCTTGGTGGCAGGCGCCTGTAGTCCCAGCTACTTGGGAGGCTGAGGCAGGAGAATGGTGTGAACCCGGGAGGCGGAGCTTGCAGTGAGCCGAGATTGCACCACTGCACTCCACTCTGGGCGATACAGCGAGATTCCATCTCAAAAAAAAAAAAAAAAAAAAAAAAGAGGAAATCTGAGGTACCCAAGACAACAGCCAGCACCAACTGTCAGCTCTGTGCGTGAAACCATGTTAGTCCTTCTAGCCCAGCTGGCCCTCAGCCAAAGTATGTCCAGGGAAGACCGGCACCATAATCTCCCAGCCAAACCAAGGAATCATGAGAAATGGTGGTTGCTGTTTTAAACTACTACATTTTGGGATGATTTGTTACACAGCAATAGTTAACTGATACACACATAGTAGAGACTGCCTGAGGGAGGGTCAGTTTCTAGAGAAGCAGGAGCCTTTTTTGGCCTTCTTCTCTGTTAAGTTCCCAGGCCTAGTCACAAGCTATCTGAGAAATTTCCATCCTTCTGTTTGTTACATCGAGACTTCCTAGACACCTGGTACTAAATACAACCACGGGCAGCTCTTATGTTCTTGCCCCTTTGAATGTGCTGCCAGTCCAACTTTTAATCAGCCTGGGGGCTGAACAAAGGAAAGATAATATTTACAGGCAGTTGTTTTAGGAAATTTTGTTTTCTTGAAAATTAGGCTTGATGATTTCGTCAAATGAAAGGAATAGGAAACACTGTAAGCGAGACTACCCAAGGCAGACAGAACATTTAGCAACGTCCTCCTCATCTGTTTCATTATCTCGTCTGGATACTGACATTTCTTATCTGTCCCGCCATCAGAATTAGACTCTGAATGTCTCTAACTGATTTGTTAAACATTGACTTGATACAGTAGCAAGGAGCCAGGGTCCATTTTTTTCCCACGACACCCCATTCCTAAAGTTAGTATTTTGTGCAGGTGATACCGTCTCTTTATGAACACTTTTGCAGAGCAAGCCCCAGTTGGACTCCTCTAGGGGATTTTCCTACTAAAGATTTCAAAAGATAAGATCTACTTCTTTGGCCTCTGTACCTTTATCATGTGTGAAATACTGGTGATTTCAAAGTCTCAGGGACCAGGGAAACGACAACAAAAAAACCCTTCAAAATATCCATTTCCTAGAGAAAAGCTAGAAAATAATTATTACAAAAGCCAAGACAGTGTTTTCTCCTGGGAGGAGAGAGAGAGGGCTAATGGGGTTGAGGTGCCATGAGGGAGAAGCCTTCAGGTCATGTTCAAATTCTTACCCAGGTAGTAGGTCATACGGTATTTGGACTATAATAATATTTTTAAGCATCTGTGCAATTTTATGCTTTTTGTGAATGAAGGCTTTATTTCAGAATAAGAACAAATAACCAATTTAAAAGTAATGCATTCTGCATTCTGATTTCTTATTGTATGAGCTGGGAGCTTGTTAGAAATGAAGACTCTTGAGCCCACCCCAGGCCTACTGAACCTGCTGATCCCGAAGTGGTTTGTCTGGACATTGAAGATTGAGCAGCACTGACCAAGATTAAAAGACAATTCACTAGTTCCAAGATATTGGAAAAGTCACATTATCCTTATGCCTATGTCACATCTGCAAAATGGGCGTAATAATGCAGATCTGGCCTCCTTTCCAGGCTGCTGTGAAGAGGATGTGAGATCATACATGTGACAGCCCTTTGAAAAAAACCAGTAAAGCATTGTATACATTAGGTCTTATTATTACCTTGGGATAGCATCCTGAAAGAATCAGTTGCAAAGAAGAAATCAGTTATCATTATCATCTTACTTTATACTTTCTGCCTCTGCTTTCCTGGCAGCTTCGTGCTTCTCAATTCTGCTCTGTCAAAACTTGCTTTCCTCCCTGCCTTGAGGGTATTACCAGTTTCACAACAGATGCAAGGTCAGCCATGCCCTTTGCAAGGTCTCTGGAGCAGATTACGTCTTTCAAAAGGCACTAGAGTCCCCAATTTAACTTTCTGATAAATCAAATCCACATGTTTGGCTAAGCCTGTTGTATGACAACAGCGTCTGGTCTCACCTGGGCTGAAGCTGAGCTCCAGCAGGAACCGGGAACACCAGGCAGGCATCAGATGCTTTCAATTGTTTATGGCTCTTGGCTTTAATTTATTTTAATTTTTTTGAAGTTTAAAAAAATTTTATTTTATGTGCAGAGAGCTAGCAGTGGTTTCTTTCGTTGAGCAGCTGTCTTGGATAATCCATTCAGGGAAGACCACTTAGTCCAACTTGATGAAGGCTATAATCCCTTCCATTCTGATGGAAACGCAGGTGGCACATATTGAAGTTATAGTCCCAGATCAAACCTGCTGGTTTGACCAGACACAGCAAGAGCAAGAACCGTGGCCAAATTTTCTAGGGTAGTTCCAGCAGAGCTGCTGATGACACATCTCTGAAAAAAGGGCAGTAATTCTGTGCTCTGCACATTTTAAGGACTCAAAAAACTTGTTGGTGATGAATATGTGCATTATTTCAAATGTGACATTCAATCTTCTCAACTTCAAAAGATAAAAAACAAAACAAAACAAGACAAAAAACAGGTCCAAATGGACAGGTAACTAAAGCACTTATTGGTGAGGCTTGTCTAGGTTTTCTTTCATTAGGGTCCTTCTACTGAGTTTCAGGAGTTGACATGATGTTGATATTTTAAGGATGCGGTACTTAAATGCTAGACATTCAGATGTTGTGCTTCATTATTCATTCATCTCAACACATATTGGAAGGCCAGTCTGCACCAGGTTATATACCTGGTTGTATTTGTGTTCTGTCCATACAGTATGGGGAGATATAGGTGTGTGTGTGTATGTGTGTGTGTGTGTGTGTGTGTGTGTGTGTGTGAATGTGTAATTATTTTTGATGACCATATTAAAAAAAGAAAAAAGAAAAGAAAGAAAAGAAAGGGAAGGTGTGTGGTGAAACTGTTGAGAACTTCCCCAGTGCCTATTCCAGAGTTAGGCCCTCCTGGTCCAATCCCAGCACTACAAATATTAGTTGTGAGACTTTGGGCAAGTTACTTAACTCATTTAGCTGGATCTAAATGTTCTCATCTGTACAACTGTGACAAAAACAGGACCCATTTACTGTAAATATTAAAAGATTTAAACCATGTGCCTGGCATGTGATAAGGGCTCCATAAATGTTAATTTCGTGATAAAGAAAGGGACTAGACATCAGCTTTGGGGGCAAAAAGAACCCCATCAAACTTGTAAATGTCACTATCATGATTATTGACACTCTGTTGATGATGTTGTGCAGAAAATAATTAACATAGCAGGCCCGAACTACTGCCTGTGAAAAGGCAGGCTTGCAAGGTTGGCCCTTGGCTGGTATGTGGGAGAGAACTGAGATTTTGCGAGGGTTCCCACCATTAACTGATAAGAGTGGTTCATTGTGCCAGACTGTTTGTGCAAACAATGTGGTTTGTGCTGAACACCTGCTTTCTTCTGGGAAGCCAGTATTTCCATATGTGCCAGGTTGGGGCTGCCTACATGACCAGGCTCCAGTAAAAACGTGGGGCACCGAGTCTCTAATGAGCTCCCTTGGTTGGCAACATTTCACACCTGTTTTCACATACAGAACTTGCTGCTGGGGGGTTAATTTATCCTTTGTGATTTTACTGACAGAGGAGCCTTAGAAGCTTGTGCCTGGTTTTCCCCAGACTTCACCCCAGATGCCTTTTCTCTTTGCTGATTGTGCTTGTTATCTTTTTGCTGAAATAAATCATAGCCATTAGCGTTACATGATAGTAGGCTGAGTCCTGTGAGTCCTCTTAGTGACTCATTGAACCTGGGGATGGGCTGAACTAGTTATCTCTAAAGGAAACATATTTATTTGGGAAAGAGTGGTATCACAGCATCATCTAATTTAATGTAGGTAAACAAACATATCATTTTAAAAAAATGACTCAGAAACATACGATCTGAAAAAATGTTCTTAAATGAATAAGGGATAAAAACGCTCCAAGCAGCATTGTGTCTTCAGTGACCCTTCTCTAAAATTATAAAAATGTTAAGAGTCTTTAGTGCTGTAAAAATTATACACTGTAGACCAGGCACGGTGGCTCACACTTGTAATCCCACCACTTTGGGAGGCCAAGGCGGGTGGATCACCTAAGGTTGAGAGTTCGAGACCAGCCTGACCAACATGGAGAAACCCCGTCTCTACTAAAAATACAAAATTAGTTAGGCATGGTGGCACATGCCTGTAATCCCAGCTACTCGGGAGGCTGAGGCAGGAGAATCGCTTGACCCCAGGAGGCGGATGTTGCAGTGAGCTGAGATTGCACCATTGCACTCCAGCCTGGGCAACAAGAGTGAAACTCGTCTCAAAAAAATAAATAAATAAAATAAAATAAAATAAAATTATACACTGTAATGTATAGAGCAGGGGTGTCCAATCTTTTTGGCTTCCTTTGGCCACTTTGGAACAAGAATTGTCTTGGGCCACACATAAAATACACTAACACTAATGACATAAGATGAGAAAAAAAAAAAAAGGCCCAAGCATAAATCTCATAATGCTTTATGAAACTTTACAAATATGTGTGGGGCCACATTCAAAGCCATCCTAGGCTGCATGCAGCCCGCAGGCTGCGGGTTGGACAAACTTGGTATAAAGCAGAAGGCAGCAATGTGGTAATTTACAATTTTTCGGTCATAGTACACTAAAAGCTCCCTGGGTCCCACTCCTACTCCACACACCTCCCTTTCTACCCCTTTCCCTCCCCAATAGTCTTGATTTCCTTCCCAGTGTCTGTGAAGCTAATTTTGGTATTCACTAACAAATTCTGTATGGTTTGAGAGTCAAATGTGAATGTATCACATATAGATGTTTCTAGACTATTCTTTCAGCAACAGTTTGAAATATACTTATTCAGCAAGAACTAACTGAATACCTTCTACATGCCAGGGTGACATGTAAAATTATTTGGTTTAACATGAACCCTGCAGTTTTTATTATGATACCACAGAATGAAGCTTAAAAGCCCTTGTTAGGCAAACCTCTCAAAACCCCGTGCTTTATTTTCTGTCAAAGATGATCAACAAAAGCATGTATTTGGGTAGTGTTGTGCTGGCCTTTGTATCAAATGAACTAGTCGAGCATTATTTTTTATCCCTTTGATAGAATGCAGATTTCCCATTAAAAAAGCAAATCTTTCAGGCTGGGCTTGGTGGCTCACGCCTGTAATCCCTGCACTTTGGGAGGCCGAGGTGGGCGGATCATGAGGTCAGAAGATCGAGACCATCCTGGCTAACATGGTAAAACCCCATCTCTACTAAAAATACAAAAAATAAGTCGGGTGTGGTGGCGGGCGCCTGTAGTCCCAGCTACTTGGGAGGCTGAGGCAGGAGAATGGCATGAACCTGAGAGGCAGAGCTTGCAGTGAGCCGAGATCGTGCCACTGCACTCCAGCCTGGGCAACAGAGCGAGCCCCCATCTAGAAAAAAAAAAAAAAAAAGCAAATCTTTCATTTTATAAAGATTTTTTTTTTTTTTGAGACAGAGTCTTGCTCTGTCACCCACGCACAGTGGCGCAATCTTAGCTCACTGCAACCCCTGCCTCCTGGTTTCAAGCAATTCTCCCTGCCTCAGTCTCCTGAGTAGCTGGGATTACAGGTGCACACCACCACGCCTGGCTAATTTTTGTATTTTTGGTAGAGACAGTGTTTTGCCATGTTGGCCAGGCTAGTCTTGAACTCCTGAGTTCAGGTGATCTGCCTGCCTTGGCCTCCCAAAGTGCTGGGATTACAGGCGTGAGCCACCATGCCCGGCCAAAAAGGTTTAATAAAATGATACTTCTTTCCAGCTGGTTAAATTTAAAACACTGGAAAAAAAAGTTTCATGCAAGACTGTTCTCCAAGTCTGGGCCAGAGCAGTTTCATTTGAGAGTGAGCTGATTGCATTGGTATTTAACTCACAGCCACAAGCATTTGTCCACACAGGGGAGAGAAGCAGGCCCTTGTAGCCCTCCTGATTTGCCTGACAGTGCCATGAAGATTGCTGCTGTATCATTGCTGCTGGCCCTTCCCTTAGTGCTGACAGATTTCAGGGAAGAGCTGTGCCAAAACTGTTGGTATTTTCCTCTTCAGTTCTCAAATTAAGACATTTCTTGATCTCCTCATGACTCCACCTTCTCTGTTTTTTTGAGGGAATTTGGAGGCCTACATTCTATAACTGGCAAAAAATGATGGAGACAGATAGCAAATGCATCCAGCTGCAGAAGGAAGCAATACATTAAGTCAAATCAGTATTTATTTACTGAGCATTGGTACTACCTAAACCCTAGGTCGGGAATAAAAAAGTAAAATGTGACCCTTGCCCTCCAGGAGCATATAATGAGTTTGTATTAGACAAGACGTTTTGGTATCAGGGAACAGAAGGCCACTTGGGCTGGCTTATGCAAAGCCAGGAATTTATTATACACAAGGGAAGGAAAGCTTCTGCACCTCAATGAGGGATAAAACCCAAGAACTGGATGCTAACAGGAACCAGTGTTGCTCTCCTTGTCTCTTGGAGGCCCCAAGTCTCTCACAGCTGCTTTTATTCTGAGCCTCAACTTCGTGCTCACTTCCTGGAGATCAGTTTTACCTGTGGAGATGAGCAGAGGCTGCTTGTTGTACCTATGATGTCACTGTTCCCCTTTTTCTCTGAAAAGAGAGTTTTAGCTGAACACTTGGCCACTCAGCTGACAGATGCACTTCCAAGCTTCCCTTGCTGTTAATTGTAGGCATTTACTAGGCTTTAGCCAATGCGATATGGGCAGAAATGATATGTACAACTTCCAGGTTACACTCTTAAATAGAAAGGAATGGGCGCCTCCTTTCCTCTTTTTCCCTCCTTGCTGCCTGGGTGTGAATAAGATGGCAGGAGTTGAAGTAATTGTCTTTAACCTAGCAATAGAATTACAGGTGGAGAATGGCAGAGCAACAAGGTGAAAGGAGGCTGGGTCCCCAACTCCTTGGAGCTAATGTGATTATTAGCCCTGACCCAACTGCTTAGCCTCAGACTCTTATATAAGAGGGAAACATAGATCTCATTTGAGCTAGTATTATATTGGGATTTTATTGAGGAAGCCAGAACCTGCAACCTAACTTTTAAACCTGCTTTCTCTGTTTTTCTACGTATAAGATTGCTGTAAATTTATAAGACCTCAGTTTAAGTGACCAAACAAGAAATTCAACTTGAAATACCCAGGTAAGAGGATCGATTGGGGCATCTTCAGACTTCTAATCAGCTAAACTTAGAGGGGAGGGTAAAAGAATACAAGCCTAGCTACGGGGGCTACTGTGGGTGGGGGTAAAGTTGGGGGGTCATTTTCAGCGGGGGGTCGTTTTCAGCGGAGGGTCATCTACTTTATTGACCATGCTTCTATATTGAGACCCATCATTCTTAGAGGTATTTGTGTAATTATTTTAGAAGGAAATTATGTATAATGTGTAAAAGCCAAGCCTATGCATTAAATGGAATAGTGAGTGAAAAGGAAATTTCAGAAATTGGAAGAGAAACTGACATCTCTCTGTCAATTAATAAAGTCTCCTGTGAGTGTGAAGACAGACTGGCTGGCTAGGTGGTGACCTTGTTTTCCCACACAGATCTTCCAAAGCTGCTTGGTCTGTCAGAGAAGATGACAGTCACAAATAAAGAAGAAAGGCTCTTTAGTATTCGGAGCTGTGTTTTCCTGCTAGATCCACAAAACAGACATAATTAGTGTGTTTATATGAGATCTGTTTAATAGCTAGGAGAGAGTTTGAGATAAAAGGAAGGTGTCTTAGTCACCTTCCTGTTTTAACAAAATAACATAGACTGGGTGCTTATAAGCAACAGAAATTTATTTCTCACAGTTCTAGAGGCTGAAAGTTCAAGCTTAGGATGGTTGGGTTCTGGTGAGGACCCTCTTTCTGGCTCGCAGACTGATGACTTATTTTTGTATCCTCACATGGAGTAGAGAGAGCAAGCTAGCTCTCTGATCTCTTCTTATAAGGGCACTAATCCCATTCATTAATGAGGGCTCCATACTCATGACCTAATAAGGTCCCACCTCCAAATACCACCATACTGGGGATTAGATTTCAACATATGGATTTCTGGAGGACACAAAAATTTAGTCTGTCACATTCTGCTCATGGTCCTGAAAACTTATGTCCTTCTCAAATGCAAAATACACTTGGTCATTCCATTCCAACAGCTCCCCAGCCTCACCACCAATTTTTAACTCATTCTGGCATCAACTCCAAAATCTAAAGTCTGAAGTCTCATTGAAGTATTATCTAAATCAGATATGGGTAAGACTCCACATACAATTCATACTGAGGCAAATTTCCTCTCCAGCTGTGAACTTATAAAACCAAACAAGCTATGTACTTCCAAAATACAATGGTGGAACAAGCATAGGGTAGATATTCCTATTCCAAAAGATAAAAATAGGGAAGAAGGAAGGTGTGACGGGTCCCAAATAAGCCCAAATCTAGCAAGGCAAACTCCATGGGTTCCTAAGTCTCCTAGCTCTGCACTCTGCCCTCTAGGCCTGCTGGAGAAACGGTCCTGCCTTTGGGACCCGCTGTGTGGCAGTCTCACCTTCCACACCCACTGAGGCTGCAGTCCCTATCCTGTGGCTCTGACGGGAAGGGGTCCTGCCCCCAAAGGTCTTGCTAGGTTGGAGTCAAGCCTGCACAGCTTTGAGTGAGGATCATCTGACCTGTTGAAAACAAGGCAACAGCTCCTCATTTCAAAACTAAGGAGGCAGCCCTGATGATCTGTGAATCGCTTTCACGGTCATTCTTCCCTTGTCTTGGAGAATAGTGCACATTTGCAGCCAAATAGCTCTAAGGTACTGTCCTGCAAACTCCAAGACTTCTGACATCCTTCCTTCATTCCTTCCCTCTCCTTCCCCTTCAAGTTAAACTGTCAGTTTATCTGTGGGGAGCTGATTAAATTCATGGTTCACACCTAATCTCCTTATTGAATGGTTTCTTGGCCACACACCCTGAGTGTCCTCTTCCAAACGTGCTTTTCATATTGTTTTTGCAATACAGATAGGTTGAGAATTTTTCAGATAATTATGTTCTAGTTCCTTTTGCTTAAAAATTCCATCTTTAAGTCATTCTCTCTTCTCACATTTCACTGTTAGCAGTTAGGAGGAACCAAGCCACTTCTTCAACACTTTACTTAGATGCCTCTTCAGCTAAATATCCATTTTACCACTCACAAATTCTACCTTCCACAAAACACTAGAACATGAACACAACTCAACCAAATTCTTTGCCATTTTGTAATAAGGATCATCTTTTGGCCATTGTCTGATAATGTGTTCCTCATTTCTATCTGAAACCTCATCAAAATGGCCTTTATCATTCTTATATCTACCAACATTCTGTCCATGATTACTTATATATTATCTAAGAAGATAAAAGCTTCCTCTAGAGCTCTTCTCTTACTATTTTGAGCCTTCACCAGAATTGACTTTAAACATCCCATCATGACAATCTCAGCTTCTTCTAGCATGCACTTTGAAACTTCTAATTCCAAAGCTGCTTTGACATTTTTAGGTATTTGTTAAAGGAGCACTCTACTTCTCAGTACCAATTTCTGTCTTAGTTAGCACGGACATCACTAACAAATTACCATAGACTGAGAAGTTCATACAACAAACATCTACTTCTCATAGTTCTGGAGGCTGCGCAGTCCAAGATCAAGGACTGGCAGATCCTGTGTCTGATGAAGGTTTTTTTTCCCTTGTTGCAGACTGCCAACTTTTTCTCGTATCCTCTTATGGAGTAAAGAGGGCAGGCTAGCTCTCTTACCTCTTCTTATAAGGCACTAATCCCATTCACAGGGCACCATCTGCGCGACCTAATCACCCCCCAAAGACCCCTCTTCCCAATATCATCACCTTCGGTATTAAATTTCAATGAGAATTTTGAGGGGACACAAACATTCAGACCATAACAGAAGGAATGTTAGACTGAAGACCGGCACTTCTGGGGTATTGGCAGGATAATTCCCAGTAAATGAAATGAGAGTGGCGAAGGATGCTTTTCTTGATGGAAGCAGGGGGTTCTTTGAGCTCATCCTTGTCTCTCTTCCCCTATTCTCCCTTGCAGCCAGCAACTAGAGTGTAATAGTTAAGTGAATGGACCCTGGAACCCCTCTGACTAACCTGGGCAGGTCACCCTCTCTGGGCCACAGTTTCTTCATTTTTATCTATGGAAGGGATATAACATTACTCACCTCACAGGGTTATGTTAGTTTATAGGGAAATTTGTAAAAAGTGCTGAAAACAGTGCCTGCACAGAGTCATGCTATCATAATTAATTAAGCCTCTAATAATGATTACTATTCTTTCATTAAGCAAATGATTAGTGCCAGGGTCAAGAGACCCAACTGAGATAAGTAATGTGCTCAAAGCTTCACAACTAATAATTGGTGTTGCTGGGTTTGACACAAATGGGTCTGACTCTAAAAAATGGGCTCTGGAGAGAATTCTTATCAATGTCACCACACACCCTCCCTTTCTTCTTACTTTTTTTCTTTTATTACAGTCATCACAGTAATAAAAGAATTAGTCTTTAAATCTAAGGAGCATACACAGTCAATTGTAATACAGGGCATTAAATTCTATTATATA
This sequence comes from Pan troglodytes, assembly GCF_028858775.2. Lineage (NCBI taxonomy): Eukaryota > Metazoa > Chordata > Mammalia > Primates > Hominidae > Pan > Pan troglodytes. The sequence goes on from NC_072398.2 coordinate 136,232,909, forward strand.
GATTAAAAACTAAAAGTCATGGGAACCCAGAAGTGTGTATTTACCCAGATGGAGTAGCAGGACAAAGGAGGCTTCCTGGAGAAGATGACTGATCAGCTCGGTGAGAGGGAGCCAGGTAAGACAGTAAGACAGAAAGAGGACCATAGAAAAAAAGGTTTTCTGGATACAGCTGCTTTACTGAATTACTAAAAGCAGGCCACTGACTAGAACATGGAATTTGAGAGCCCTTTTTGCCAACCTAGTTGTCAGTGAGACATTCTATGTGAAGAAGACTTTGTACACTTAGATGTTTGGAGTTTATTCTGGAAGCACAGGTATGTTCCGTAATAGAAAGGCAAGGCTGATTGTGCAGCTGTCCTTGGGCCCGTGTGGTTCTGGTTAAGTAAAAGACCTAAGAACAATCGTTTTGACTTTTTCTGAATTAGTTCAGATAATAAAACTCAAGCAGAGAAAATCATGACTTTCAAGGCATGGACTTTGTCTGTCTCGCTGCTGTCTCTTCAGAGTCTAGCACAGAACCTGGTACACAGTAGACACTCAACAGATATTTGTGGAATGACTAAATTGGATAAAAAGATGTGTGCATTTTAAGAGCAGCACTTGCCAACCTTTGTTCATCCTTTGTGGGCTGACGCGGACTAGAACTGTATTTTTGGCTTACATCTGAAGGAGCCAACAACTTTTTAAGTTACATGTTAACCAGTCTTTTGGATGGTTGTATAAATGACTCAGCAGTCCTCAGGAGGTAACATTGTAATCTTAACTTATAAATAATAAATGGACACCTGCTTTGTATTCAGAACTCAGCTAGGAACAAGTAAGGAACAGATATAAAATATAATCCCTATCCCATGGATTTAAGATACTATGCAGCCAGGTGTGGTGGTTCATGCCTGTAATCCCAGCACTTTGGGAGGCCGAGGCAAAATGATCACTTGAGACCAGGAGTTAGAGAACATCCTGGGTAACATAGCAAGACCCTGTCTCTACAAAAATATAGAGACCTAATCTTTATAAAAATATAAAAATTAGTCGGGCATGGTGGTACACACCAGTAGTCCCAGCTACTCAGGAGGCTGAGGCAGGAGAATCGCTTGAACCTGGGAGGTGGAGGTGGCAGTGAGCTGAGATCGCACCACTGCTCTCCAGCCTGGGTGACAGAGTAAGACTCTGTCTCAAAAAAAAAAAAAAAAAAAGAAAAAAAGAAAAAAAGAAATTAGCTGGGCATGGTGGTACATGCCTGTAGTCCCAGCTACTCAAGAGGCTGAAGAAGGAGGATTGCTAGAGCCCAGAAGTTTGAGGTTACAGTGAGCTCTGATTGAGTCACTGCACCCCAGCCTGAGTAACAGAGCAAGACCCTGTCTCTGAAAAAGAAGAAGAACAAAAGGTATAAGGCCAGATGCAGTGGCTCATGCCTGTAATCCCAGCACATTGGGAGGCCAAGGCAGGTGGATTGCCTGAACTCAGGAGTTTGAGACCAGCCTGGGCAACATGGTGAAACCTCATCTCTACCAAAAATACAAAAAATTAGCCAGGTGTGGTGGCACACACCTGTGGTCCCAGCTACTTGGGAGGCTGAGGTGGGAGAATCACTTGAGCCTGGGAGGCAGAGGTTATAGTGAGCTGAGACTGTGCCAAAGCACTCCAACCTGAGTGACAGAGTGAGACCCCTTCTCAAAAAAAAAAAAAAAAAGAAAAGAAGATTTAAAGATGGGAATAGCACCCATGAAAAAAGAGCGGTTATTACCAAAGTTAATCATGTAATAATAACTAATGGTGGTTTAACTCATACATGCCAAGATAAGAATACACAAATAACTGGGGTATAAGATAAATAACTTAGAGTTAGTGCTATGGTTTGAATGTGTCCCCCAAATTTCATGTTGGGAACTTAATTCCCCAATGTATATGTTGATGAAGGTAGGGGCCTTTGGGACAATGTATATGTTGATGAAGGTAGGGGCCTTTGGGAGGTAATTTGGATTAAAGTTATCAGGGTGTGGCCTCTATGATGGGACTAGTGGTTTTACAAGAAGAGGAAGAGAGATGTGAGCTGACATGCATGTTCTTGCTCTCTTGCCATGTGATGCCCTCTGCCATGTTATGACACAGCAAAAAGATTCTCACCAGATGCCAGCACCATCCTCTTGGACTTCTCAGCTTCTAGAACCATGAGCTAACTAAAGTTAGTCTTTCTCTTTTTTTGGAGACAGTGTCTCACGTCATCACCCAGGCTGGAGAGTGCAATGACACGATCTCGCCTCACTGCAACCTCCACCTCCTGGGTTCAAGAGATTCTCATGCCTCAGCCTCCCGAGTAGCTGGGGTTCTAGGTGTGTACCACCACACCTGGCTACTTTTTTTTTTGTATTGTTAATGGAGACAGGATTTCACCCTGTTGGCCAGACTGATCTTGAACTCCTGATCTCAAGTGATCCGCCTGCCTCGCCCTCCCAAAGTTCTGGGATTACAGGCGTGAGCCACTGCTCCCGGCAGTAAACTTCATCTTTCTGTTGCTATAACAGAATACTACAGACTGGATAAAATATGAAGAAAATACGTGTAGTTAGCTCACAGTTTTTTTTAAAGCAAGTTTAATTTCACCTTGGGAACATATATTTAGAAATAATAACATATTATCATTTAAATCCCACACAACCTTATTTTACAAATGAAACAGCTGAAGCTTACAAAGATCATGTAAATAATCTACCTAAGGTCCACAGCAGACAAACTCAAGGCTGTTTTCTTAACTTCTACCCTGTACTGCCTACTGTATTTCAAAACTTTCATTAAGAATATGTTCCAGAGAACACGATGTCAGAGGGAAATAAATCATATGTACAATTGATCCATGAACAACATGGGGATTTGGAGTATGAACCCCCTGTGCAGTTGAAAATCCATGCATCACTTTGGACTCCCCAAAACCTTAACTACTAATAGCCTAGTGTTGACCTGAAGTTCTTACCAATAATGTAGTCAATTAATATATATTCTGTATGCGATGTACATTATATACTATATTCTTATAATAAAGAAAGCTAAATAACAGAAAATGTCCTTAAGAAAATTATAAGGAAGAGAAAATATATTTACCATTTATTAAGTGGATGTGGATCATGACAAAGGTCTTCATCTTCATCATCTTCACATTGAGTAGGTTGGGAAGGTGGAAGAAGGGGAGTTGGTCTTGCTGTCTCAAGAGTGGCAGAGGCAGAAGAAAATCCACATGTGTAAGTGGATGCATGCAGTTAAAAAACCCATGTTGTTCAAGAATCAACTGTATATATAAAACCATTATACTTTCTGAAAATAATTAAGTAGCTAAGTTTCTTGAAGTTTTTTTTTTTTTTCCTGTTTCTTTTTTTCCTTGTCTTAGTCCATTTATGCTACAATAACAAAATATCTGAGACTGGGTAATTTATAAACAATAGGAATTTATTTCTCACAGTTCTGGAGGCTGGGACTCCAAGATCAAGTTGCCAGGGGGCTCAGTATATATCTGGTGAAGGCTGTTCTCTGCTTCCAAGATGGCAGCTTGTTGCTGTGTTCTTACATGACAGAAAAGCAGAAGAGCAAAAGGGGCTGAACTCTGTGTGAAGCCACTTTTATAAGGGCCTCAATCCTATTCATGAGAGAGAAGCCTTCATGGCCTAATCACCTCCTAAAGACCCCCAGCTCTTAATACTATTGCATTGGAGATTAAGTTTCAACATGAATTTTGGAAGACACAGTCAGACCACAGCATTTCTGGTAAGACAACAGTAAAACCAGGCGATTCAAAGGAAAATTTTAACAGCTGAAAATGATTTTTTTTTTGGCATTTGGAATAATGCCTATAAATCACACCCATATCCTCTTCAAGCTGAGAACTGAAAGCAAAAATTGCTCAAATCAGTTTACAAAGCAGTTTCTCTAAAAATATTTTTGAAAGAAAAAAACTTTTAGGTGAGGCTAAAATATATATATATATATATATATACACACACATATATATATATACACACATATATATATATATTTTTAATTTGTGATCATGATCCAAACTATTTAGAATGCAAAGTTGGAGAAAGAAATGGAAACTAGTATAGTGGCCAATTCTAAATACACAAAAAAGAATGGAAAAATTCTTTCCTATTATGTTGACCACATTCCTTCTCTGAATCATAAAGCTCTCAGTTGAGCAAGTATTATAATCAGTGCTTATTTATCTAAAATGGCTGGAAAATGTGCCCACCTACCTAATTTTATTTTTCAGGTGAGTTATTTGATGCGCCATTCAAGAATTTCTATTTCTAAATCACCTCAATACTTCACTAATCTGGTCTTATTTTAATCTTTAATTCAGAAAATAAAGACAGATGGGTTTTTCAGGATCACAGATCCTCATTGTTCCTCCTTTCAGGCCAAAATCCTCATAGCCTTCAAAACCCTGCTTCGTCTGATCTCTGCCTACCCTTCTCACTTCATCCTTCTCCCACTTGCTCAATGCCCCCAGCCACTTCTGTTTCTTTCTGTTTCAAGCTGATTCTCTCAATACACTTGCCCTGACGACACCCTCTGCCAGCAATGCATTTCTCCCTTATCCTCTCAACATTCACCTCTGCTTGAACATCACCTCCTCCCCAGACACCCTCTCTCAAGCAGCACACACACTCCCCAGCATAGTATCCATTCACTATCTTCACAGTGCTCTTGACTCCCTGAAATAATCTTCCTTATGCTATTGCTTGACTATGGCCTGTAACCCATCCCCTACTAGACCAAAAGCTCCTAAGGAAGGATCTTAACCCTCTCATTTACGATTGTATTCCCAGGGCCTGGAAGAGCCCTGTGCAGGACTGGCTCTCAACAAACAGTTAATGAGTCAATTTCATGAAATAAAGTTCAGCAAATGATATACCTCTGAAGATGCTTTAGAGCATGATATGATATTGTTATCAACTTGTTATTTTATATTCATTGATTAGATTGTTAAAAGATATACTTAGGCACATGAAAATGTTACAGAGTTTATTTGGGGAGAGAGCAATTCATGAATTGGGCAGTACCAGGCGGCAAGGGGTTTAGCATTCCACCCAGGGAGCATGAGGTGAAACATTTATAAGGTGTTTGTGAAAGCAAGGCCAAAAAAAAAAAAAAAAAATTAGGTTAAGGTGAAAAGTCCCTTTGGCCTCATCTAGAAGTTAGTTGATCATTTCTAATTGGTTAAGTTTGTTTCATTTTAGTGCTTACATTGAGTTGGGTTTTAGTTTGCTTGTGTTGGAACCTGAGGCACTGGTACAGTCTCAGCAGAATGCTTCCCAATTAATTATTTTAACAAGATAAACATTTATTGAATGATTACTATGTATAAAGTGTGGGGAATACAATGTCGAACAGAATGGTTCCTGCCCTCCTGAAGTGAGTCATCTAATGGGAACTTAACAAAAAAATTATGTTACTTGAGTTTTCTGCCTACTATATTAGTGTATTTATTTATTTATTTATAGAGACAGAGTCTTGCTCTATTGCCCAGGCTGGAGTGAAATGGCATGATCATAGCTCACTGTAACTGTGTGGCTAATTTTTAAATTTTTTGTAGAGATGGGGTCTTGCTATGTTGCCCAGATTGGTCTTGAACTCCTGACCACAAGCGATCCTCCCCCTGGGAACCATTACAGTTGGCCAATGCTTTTAATACTATGGGAATAAATGCCTATTTTCCAAGCGTCTTCACTATCAAAAAGTAAACACATTTATTTTAAGAAACAGGTGCTAAGCAACTTTCAGCATAATCTGCAAATAATTTTCTTTGTCAGAACAGTGCTACGTGATGAAATTTAGACCATTAATACACTTTATTCCCACTGCCTCAACTAGTGAAAAGGAACTGCATTTCAATAGGGACGTTTCAGAGTGAACACTGTTTACAAAGGAATTAAACTGCATTAGTATTTTGATACCATCTTAAATTATCTAAGGTTTTTGATAAGCAACAAAGAAGACTGGAATGTGACACTGGAATGTGAGTCATTCTGCATTTCAAAAGATTGCTGAGTTGAGATTCTTGATGTTAACCCTACTTCTTACGAATAAAAGCTTTTAAGCTGTATCCTTATCGAAATCAAGAACACAAATTATTATAAAGAAGCTAAAACTGAGCACCTGTATTTGATAGAGGTATTATAAAAGGCAGTGGGGCCTGGAACCTTTCTGATCCTCCTTCCCTTTGACAATAAATAAATGTAGTAGAATCCTATTCCCTAAAAATGTAGGTGAGTACATACACACACAAAAATAATTGCATAAAAGTCTTGTGAAGGTTATGAACTCCAGAAAAAGACAACCCTGACTGAGGCCTCTCCTCTCTTCCAGAATTCCCTTTTGGGACTGCCAAGTCCTGTGGCTGCTGTCAAAACACTGTGTTTTATTGTTAACACCAAATTTAGAGAATCAGCAATGTCTTTGAACCTGAATGACAATAGATAAAATTAGTGAGGTATTCCCAATTGTTTCAAGCAGGAATAAGGCAAGGAGAGAGAAGAAACAACATACACACACACACACAGAGAAAGAGAGAGAGAGTGAGAATAAATGAATATGGGAATGAGGAGAGGAAGGACAGCTATCATGAGAAAGAGAAAGTGGCAGGAGGAGTTTCAAAGGGAGAGGTGGTCTGTCTTCCTTCCTCATGTCCAGAATGAGCACTTCACTCCCTCAGCTCCTGCCAGCCCCTTCCACCCCCAGAACTCTCACCTCTTCAGCTTTCCTGGCCCCTGCCTTTAGAAACCCTATAAATTCGCTTTTGCTTCTCTCAACCCAGCTATCTACTTGTTAAGGACTGCCCCCTTCTCAGCTTCCTTCCACTGGTTTCTTTCTTTCTAGTTTTTTGAGACAGGATCTCACTCCATCGCCCAGGCTGGAGTGCAGTGGCAGGATCACTGCTCAATCAGCCTTGACATCCTTGGCTCAAGCAATCCTCGGGACTACAGGCACACACCACCATGCCTGGCTAATTTTTGTATTTTTAGTAGAGATGGGGTTTCACCATGTTGCCCAGGTGGGTCTCAAACTCCTGGGCTCAAGTGATCCACCTGCCTTGGCTTCCCGAAATGCTGGGATTTCAGAGATGAGCCACTGCCACCTGGCCTTAAACACGGTTTTCTAAATCTGCTCCCTCCATTTCTTCACTGACTCTTCCCTTCCTTACCCCAGAATGTGATTTCTGCTGGAGCTGTGGCCTTGAGGCTTCTCCGTGAGAAGGACCATACTGAAAAATAAAAGGCTCTTTTCCTTTCTGCATTTACCTTGTATGTTTGTTCAGCTTTTTCCTTAAAACTTTCTTCTTCCTTGTTTGCTGAGTTCATTTTAGTATTCTTTGTACTTGCTTGTGATTTTACTTGCTCTTTTTCTTTTTCTCCAAATTTCTGAGCCACCCCAGAATTTAATTCTTGCTTTTCTGTGTTCTTTACACTTCCTGTCTGAGGAAACTATAGATTATAATGACTTAATGTGCCAAGAAAAACATAGGTTTCAGAAGCAGAAAAAAAAAACCTAAGCTCTAGTTCTGATCTTAGTGCTGTGTGACCTTAAACAAGTCACTAACCTCTCTAAGCCTCGGTTTCTTCCTCTAAAAAAAAATGAGGACAATAATGTTTCCTTCTAATTGTAATTTTGAATATTAAATGGGATAAGATTTGTAAAAATGACTAAGTGCTCGTCATATTATTCATCAGGCAAGCAATTGTTGACCATCTACTTTATGCCAGATTCAATATAAGATCCTAGGGAATGATGCAGTGAAGAAGACATAGTTTCCTGCCCTAAATCTACTCTCAGTCTAGAAAGGGGCATGTAAACAAATAAATTACATGACACTGTGTCAGCAGCAATGATAGGAACATTTACAAAATAGAAAGGACACATAGAAAAGGGGCCGAATAAATCTCATGGAGGTTTGTGAGACAAGGAAGCCTTCTGGGAAAGGTGATATCTGAATTCAATTTTGAAGGATAAATATTAACAAATAGAAGCAGAGAAAACAACGTATTCAAAGATACCTAAGTGTGAAACAGCGTGGCCAATGCAGGGCTGTTTCTAGAATTAAAGCACAAGGTTGGAAGTGACAGAAGACAAGATTGGAGAGGCAGGGAGAGGCCAGATAATAGTCTTAGTAATAATCATGCTAATAACACCCAATGATTGAGAAATTACCCTGTGTCAGGCACTGGGGCATAATTAAGTGCTTTGCATATATGATTTTAAAAAATTATCATTATAGCAACTCTGTAAGGCAAAGAGCTTGGGCTTGGCTTGTGGCCAAATGAAGAGCCACTAGACTTTTAAGTAAGGTAGTTATGCATATTTAGAAAAGCTATTGAGGCATCAGATTTTTAAAAAGTGCGGTGAAATACACATAAAAATTATTATCTTAACCATTTTTCAGTGAACAGTTCAGTGGCATTAAGTATATTCACACTGTTGTGCTACCATCACCACCCATCCATCCATAGAACTTTTTTCATCTTGCAAAACTGAAGCTCTATAGCTATTAAATGGTAACTCCCCACTACCTGGTCTCTTCATCCTCTAGCTGAATCGTGCAGTATTCGGAATACCATATAGTATAGTAGAATGGAATCACACCGTATTTATCCTGTTGTGACTGGTTTATTTCAGTTAGCATAATGTTCTCAGCGTTCATCTTTGTTACAGTATATGTCAGCATTTTTTCCTTTTTAAGGAAATAATATTCCATTGCATGTATATACCACTTCTAGTTTTCTCATTCACCCACTGATGGACACAGGTTGCTTCCACATCTTGGTGGAAAAAGGTATACAAGCATTTCTTTCAGACCCTGCTTTCAATTAGGTTGGGTATATTTCCTAGAGGTATATGGTAATAGTGTTTTTAATTTTTAAAGGAACTGCCCTGCTGTAAGGCTTTGGAGATGAATCAGGAGAAAAAGGCTAGGGGCAGGATGCCATTTTGTGGCAATAAGAACCTCAGTTTCAAGCTGTTGGGAGTGGACGAAAGGCAATGTAGTTGAGCAACTGACAACACTTGGTTCCTAAATTGAGAAGAGGGAGGTAGATATTCTGGGTGACTCTCTTGTAGGATAGCTTCAGATTTTGAGGGATCTGAAGCTTTTACAAGTTTAGGAACCCTCCTTGAGATAAAAAAAATAAAATAAAAAACAACGGATAAAAAATCAAGTGTGGGACTCTAAAGGGGCCATGGAAGTGAGCGGCCTTGCAATACAGACTGGAGAGAGAAGAGCTTGTGCAGTGGGCATCATGTTTATTTGCCTCGCCAGCATCTCTTCCCCCATTTTCCTTTGGGGTTGTGCGTCTTCCCTCTCTCAGCTCCTGTGGTGCTGGCCGAGCTGCCAACTTACCTCCACACCTACTTTAGGCACATACCCGGGCCTGCCAGCAGTGCCTTCCTCCTGGTAGCTGCAGTGATTAGCATGGAAATATGTAGGTGACAGTGAGGCTCAATTCTGGGACTTTTGTTAGAACCATTGGGAAGTTTTTCACTTAGAAGATTAGGATGTAAACCTGGACCTTTCAGTGGTAAATTTCTCCCCTGGTGGGTAGGGCTGAGGGAGTTAGCAGAAGAGAAAAGGTACGTGGAGACACCCTGGTTTGTCATGCCTTTGACTGAGTCCTTGACTCTAGCCATGCCCAATGCTACATCTCCTTGACTTGTATGTCACATGAACCACTAAAGTCCACTTTTTGTCTAAGTCAGTTTGACTTCGTTTTCAGCTTCCATATCTGTTTATCATAAAGAACTCCGGTGGACCTTGTTTGGGTCATGTGCCTCCTTGGGCCCAGTACTTGGCCTAGTGGGGGATAAGGTAATCCCTTTGAAAAGTCCGCCACATGCTTGCCTCTGGTGGAAAAGGTGGCACACGATGGATGTACTAATAGTATCACCTGGAGTAACTGGTGAGCACTCTCCAAAGGGAGGGGAAAAAGGAGCAAATGTACCTTACAAGAGCAATTTCAGGGAGCTTCCAGGTAGCTGAACCCATGAAGGTTCCTGAAGTGGGGCGTGACAGAGAGGCCGTGGCAGTTCTGCTCCCCTTCTCCCATACCTCATCCTATGCATCTCTTCTATTCGGCTGCTCACATGTGTTTTGGAAAAACTGATTTCAAATGAAGATGGGCAACAACAAAGGATCACTGCCAAATCCAATACAAAGTTGTTATTATAAAGAAAAAGATGTAAAGGATAGGAGCTTTTTTTTTTAAGACAGAGTCTCACTCTGCTGGAGTGCAGTCTCCCAGTCTGGAGTGCAGTGGTGCAATCTTGGCTCACTGCAATCTGCACCTCCTGGGTTCAAGCAATTCTCTCGCCTCAGCCTCCTGAGTAGCTATGACTACAGGTGTGTGCCACCCTGCCGGCTAATTTTTGTATTTTTAGTAGAGACGGGGTTTCACCATGTTGCCCAGGCTGGTCTCGAAGTCCTGGCCTCATGTGATCCGTTTGCCTCCCAAAGAGCTAGGATTACAGGTGTGAGCCACTGCGCCAGGCCAGGGGCATTTTTATAATAAATTCCATAAAGCATCCCCCCTTGCCCCCCTCAAAAAAGGGTGACTTCAGATTCTTCAGGAGTCTGGGAAGTTGGTTTTTGAGCAATCATTCTAAACCAGGCCTGGTTTCAAATCCCAACTCTGCTCTCTGTTAACTGTTTGATATTGACCGAGTTGTGTACCATACTAAACCTTAGTTTTTGATTATAAAGTAGGAATAGATAATATTGATTATTATAGGGTTATTGCAAGTGATGCCTATAAGTGGGGTGACTGTGATTTAGCATCTCAACGGGACACTTTTGAGGGTGAAATGAGCACACTATGAAGGGGCTTTATCAGGACTGCCTGAAACAAAAAAATATTAATAGTGCCCTTTCACTCTCAAAAATGCCCCTATTTGGGTGATGAATTTTGATCTCACTGCCTGTTATGTGCCTCTAATAGTGCTTAGCACATAGCAGGTGCTTAAAAGTCTCTTAGCCTCTGAGCCTTTTAGGGTCCCTTCTGCCTTTACCATAACTGACCCATACCTTTGTGGTTCTCTTTAATTCTCTGGCATTGTGGACTTCTTACAGGAACAGGGTCCTGATCCAACCCCAAGAGAGGGCTCTTGGATTTCACACAAGAAAGAATTCAGGGTGAGTCTGTAAAGTGAAAGCAAGTTTATTAGGAGGAATAAAAAAAATGGCTACTCCAGACTGAGCAGCCCCTTGGGCTGCCGGTTGCCCTTATTTATAGTTATTTCTTGATGATACGCTAAACAAGGGGTGGCTTATTCATGCCTCCTTTTTTTAGATCATATAGGGCAACTTCCTGATGTTACCATGGCATTTGCAAACTGTCATGGCGCTGGTGGGAGTGTAGCAGTGAGGACGACCAGAGGTCATTCTTGCCGCCATTTTGGTTTTGGTGGGTTTTGGCTGGCTTCTTTACTGAAACCTGTTTTATCAGCAAAGTCTTTATGACCTGTACCTTGTGCTGACCTCCTAACTCATTCTGTGACTTAGAATGCCTTAACCGTCTGGGAATGCAGCCTAGCAGGTCTCAGCCTTATTTTACCTAGCCCCTATTCAAGATGGAGTTGCTTTGGTTCACATGCCTCTGACAGATTTACAGGGTGAATTCTTCAAAACACTTTATATTATTATTTTCGTGGCAAGATGTATGGCAATATGACCCACAAATTTGCCTCTGTGAAAAAATACTTTTCTACAACTCTCCAACAACTGCTTTTAATTAATAAAAATTTGGAAAGGTTGAGTTGACCTCCTTAACAGCATTTATTTCAATTGAAAGTGTTCTGCATATTACAGAAACTTCCAGGGAAAGTACTTAAGATTGCTGGGCCACACCCTGGTAGTTAGTTTGCAATGTGACGTTTTACTTAAACTGAGCATTTACTGACACATTCTACTGTTAGAACTTGGTCAGGATTTTTGAAATGTATCCTAACAGTGACAAGTTAAATACCATAATAAGAAAACACACAATCCAATAAAAAGTAGGCAAAAGATCTGAACAAACATTTCATGAAAAAGATACACAGATGGCAAATAAATACATGAAAAGATGCCCAACATCATTACGTATTAAGGGAATTCAAATTAAAACCATAATGAGATACCATACTCCACATCTATAAGAATGACTAAATTTAAAAAAACTGACCTACCAACTGTTGGTGAGGAAGCAGAGGAACTGGAACTCTCATACGCACTGGTGGGAATGTAAAATGGTACAGTCATTTTGGAAAAAGTTTGCAGTTTCTTAAAAAGTGAAATATACATCTTTCACTTGATCCAGCCATTCCATTTATAGGTATTTATGGGAGAGAAATTAAAGCATATGTCCATACAAAGACTTGTACATGAATGTTCATAGCAGCTTTATTTGCAATAGCCAAAATCTAGAAACAACCAAAATGTTCATCAATAAGGGAATGGGTAAAATCACTGGTGTATCCCTACAGTTGAATACTACTCAGTAATAAAAGGAATGAACTAATGATACATGCTACAACGTCAGTGAATCTCGTAATAATTTTGCTGAGTGAAAGAAGCCAGATAAAACAGAGTATACAATGTGTGATTCCAATTATATAAAATTCTAGGAAATACAAATTAATGTATAGTTACATAAAGCATATCAGGGGTTGCCTGGTGGGGTGGAGAGGTAAGGAAGACTGGGAGGGAGGGGCTACATGAGGAAACTTTTGGGTATGATGAATATGTCCTTTGTCTGTTGTGGTGATGGGTTTTTAAATAGGTGTATCTATGTGTATATGTGTGTATCAAACTGAACACTTTAAATATACTTTGTTATATCAATTATACTTCAATAAAGCTGTTAAAATTGTCCCAAATTTTAAGTTTTTCTCATTTTATTCTATAGTGCCACAGTAGGTAGTCAGACACGAGCAGAGCAGGAGAGGGCTCCCCGCTCCCACCAGGAATGTCACGCAACCATCAGGTGGTCAGGCAGTTGTTAAACTGTCTCTCTAAAATAATAACTGGTCACAGCCAGCACCAGGGAAAGGCAGTCTCCCAATGGCTAGAAAATACCTAAAACTGGTGATCAGCAGCTTCTGGATAGGATCTTAGGAGTTGGCTGAGTGGGCTCACAGGTGTGAACTAAGAGGCAAAATGGTGGCATTTAACTGGTACTCATATATGACCTTCTTCTAGGAACACTTGACTAGTAAGCGAAGAATGCCTCAAGTGAGCATGCGTACAACCTCAGTTAACACACTGAGCATGTGGTCCCTTCCAAGTGCTGGCAGGCCACTGCACATGCAGACAGCCCACCTCAAGGGAAGAATCAGGGGAAAAGGGACACAACCCCCTGGAAGCATGCCAATGTATAAAACCCCAAGTCAAAGGTCAAGCAGCGCACTTGAATCTCTCAAGTTGCCCGCTTGGCCCTCTTCCAAGTGTACATTACTTCGTTTCATTCTTGCTCTAACTTTCACTCCTGCTCTAAAACTTGCCTTGGCCTCTCCCTCTGCCTTATGCCTCTCGGTAGAATTCTTTCTTTGGAGGAGGCAAGAATTGAGGTTGCTGCAGACCCATACAGATTTGCTGCTGCTAACACACTTTGGTGCATGAGACTCAGATACATTCCCTAGTGCTAACAACAGCATTACGTATTCTTACACAATGAGTTAAATTAGAAACGAAGGAAGTCTCTGTAGTACTGATGGAATCCAAGAGGACCAACAATATTTAAATAGTAAGTTCCAGTGGCAATGTCAGAAAGAACTTCAAGTACCTTAGGGAGGATAACAGTTGATCAAAAAAACAAATGTAGAAAATTTCATGTTTACTTTAAAGCCATGTAAGTGTACAATGGCATTAAGTACATTTACAATGTTGTGTGACCACTGTCACTACCCATCTTCAAAACTTTTTCATCATCCAAAACTGAAATCCTGCACTCCTTAAAAAATAACTCCCCATAAACAATAAAATTCATGGTTTTCAAGACAAAATACAATTCTTGAACATTTTACGATAAGCTAAAGTAGATTAAAATGACTTTGACCATACAACAGGAGCAGTCAGGCTTAGATTGCTGCAAAAAGGCTTTGCAGGCTGGACACCGTGATTTGTACCTCAAATCTGGCTGCTATTTCCCACACTCCTAGGTCCCAAAGAAATGTGGGTGAGGTCCTGCGGTTGACACACCGTCACTGTCATACTACTGGAAAAACAGCCCAAACTGTTTGCCTCAATGATATTGGGTCAATTGTGTCATCTTCGTGTGGGAAGAATGCCCTAATTATCATTACTCCCTTTGGACAAAATTAGCAAGTCATTTATAAATCATTTCACTTTCCTCCCTATTTGCCTCCTCCCGCTTCCTTCAGGTTCCATCCCTCAAAGTCATTGGGAAAAGCCTTGCAAACTGGATAGCAGTTTTGTGCACTTCCGGTTCAAGCTGCCTTACTCACTTTTTTTTTTAAATTTAAAAAAACTTTGGATTTTTTGTAGAGACAGGATCTTGCTATGTTGCCCAGGATGTTCCTGAACTCCAGGCCTCAAGCAATCCTCCCACCTCGGTCTCCCAAAGTGCTGGGATTACAGGCATGAGCCACCACACCTGGTTCACCTTACTCACTTCTATTCCAGGACGGTTCAACTATGATGTTTTGGCTCCTCTTCTCAAGCAGGTTTCCACACCTGGTTCCATGATCTCTTCTGGCACAGTAGCTGGTATTTGGCAAACATAGGTTTCATCCTGGGATCTCAGGGATTGAAATCTGTCCTAGGTGTGCACCAGAAAGTGGTGGCAAGAGATGAAGCTTCGGAGGAGGCTGACCTCGGCCAGGATTCTTAAGTCTCAAAGTTTCAGCTTTCTCACCCCTCAACGGACATGAAATCTACCTATTTGTAACTCCAGGGAAGTAAATGAGATAATGTTTGGAAGATATCTAGTCTACCAGCTGCTCAGGCGGGGGGCGAAGGTTCTGTTCCCTGTCCCTTCTCTATCAAATGGCTTTAAAATCAGAAGAAAGTATTAAGGGTAGGAAATGGGACTGCGAAAAAAATGGAGGCTGATTCTGGCCTAAAGGATACTTATCTCTATACAAAGGGCTTCTGATTCAAAGAGGCCCCGGGATTCAAAAACACAAGCAGAGCTACACCACGTGGGGTTTGGGACGAGCTGAATTCCGGATAAAGATGCCTGTAAAGAGGAGTTGATGAGAATCCAGAAAAGCACCTGAAATGCCCAGGCTTTGCATGGCACATTCCCCAGGATTTTTTCGCACCGCATTTAGAGGTTTAGACGGAGTGAGCTCGAATCAGGCCAAAAGCCTTAGGTTACTCCTTGGCGGCAGCGGGGCAGAGGTCAGATCAACAGGTGTGGAAGGCTGCGAGGTGAGGGAAGAAGCAGGTGTCGGTGGAGGCCCCCGTTCCTCCGGCCCAGAGGCTCCAAGGCTGCTATTGGTGTTCCAGCAGCGGGCGGAGGGGTCCTGCCCGGCATCTGGGCGCGCTGGGCCCAGAGCCCGGGAGGAGGCAGGCGGAGGCGGCGGGTCAGCGGCGGGCCAGCCCCGGTGGGCTTCCGCTCCCCTCCGCCGGCCCGGCCCGGCCCGCCGCGGAGGATGCCTGGAGGTTGACGTGAATGGCTTGTGGCTGGGAAGCCCCCAGGCGCCCTGCCTAGCCCGGGGGCGGGGCCGCCTAGCCGCCGGCCCCGGTGGCGTGAGGGCTGGGGCGGGGGCCGGGGACCTCGCGGGGAGGGAGCGGGAGGGAAAGCGGCCCCCGCGGCCCTTCAATTGGCCGCACCGCCCCTCGGCGCAGAGGCGGGAGGAGGCGGCCCTCCATTGGTCGGGCCCGGCGGCCAATCCCCGAAGGCCCAGGCGGAGGCGGGGGAGGCCTGTGGGGAACCGAGGTGCGGGCGGCGAGCGAGGCAGCCGGGCGCTTCGCAGCGGAGCTCGAGGCTCTGTAGCACCCAGTTGGACCCAGTCGCCCAGGCACCGCCCGCGCCCCGCGGCCGTCTCCTGCGCCTCCCAGAGGAGGGAGTTCGAGCATCCCCCGCGGCGGCCACTCCTCGGGGCCAGGAGCGGGGAAGCGAAGTGCGAGAGACCCCGGACCCCAGCGCAGCCTCTTCCCGCCGCCCGAACCACCATGACCCACTTCAACAAGGGCCCTTCCTATGGGCTCTCGGCCGAAGTCAAGAACAAGGTACGCCTGGCTCGGGCGGGCGCGGGGGCCCCCGGGGCACCCTTGGGCTGGCCTGGCGCTGGGCCGTGCTTCGTTTGCTCCTCGCGCTGTGGCTCACCGTTTTCCTGGAGAGGGGACGTCGAGGCGGCGCGAGCGTCTCTGCCTGTCCCGGTCGCGTCCAGTCCCCGGGCTTGCGGGGCCGGCTCCCGGGCACCCGCCTGGCTTTGTTCCCGCGCCGTGGGACAGGACTAGTGGCTGGCGGTGGGTTCCCGGGCGCCTGGAGTCCCGCGGCGCCAGCCTTTCCGGCTGCGGGGGTCTCGGGGGCCGTTTGGTGACTGCAGAACGCGCCCTCCGGGAAGGGGGCGCTCCTGCGTGGCCACTCGCCCTTAGGCGGAGCCCGTCTGCGCGGCCAGGGACCCGGCGAGCCGCTGCCGCAGCCCCCGCCATCTGCCCGGGCCCCGGGTGCTGGCGGACTCCGCGCCTCCCCACGGGGAGAGAGACCGCCTAATGTCCCGCCGACCCCAGGGGCCCCGAGGAACGGAAGCCGGTCCGGGACCCATCACAGTCTCCGATCTCCGTGCCTGGGAGGCATTTGGAGGCAGATTGCTGCTGCTGCTTCTGCTGTTGTTTTTGCGGGAAATGGAGACAAAGCCTGAGCGCGCCACTGTGCGAGTGATATCTGCTTAGGCGTGAGACTTTTTATGAAACACTGAGAAGTTTGAAGTACATTAGACTTTCACGACATAAAGGAGTATTTTTGTGGGTTGCTTTTGTTTGGGGCTTGTTTGCTGAGGCGGCTTATAGTTTGGAGCGATTGGGATTTGGTGACGCTCAGCTTTGCCACTGAGCCCAAGAATGCGTTAGGTTTATCTTTAGGACTTTTGGCCTGGGAAAGAGATGAGAGGCGTCCCCCTCCCCAAATCCTCTCCTTCCTTCCTCCCTCCCTGCATTCCAAGCCCATGACATCAGGGGTTTCTGGGGGGAGAGACCAGCCAATCGGCGCGGAACTGTGCACAGAACGCTCATTGTCTCCTTTCTGCTGTTCTGGCCAAAGCGCCACAAAGGAGGGCTGCTGTGGTTTAATTCCCATTAACCTCCCGGGAGCCCAAGCATGTCAGGATTGCCACCGCACCGTCCGACCGCTGGTGGAAGGCACTGGCATTGTCAGAGCTGGAACATCCCGGGGCTGCGGGGGTAGGCGGTGTGAAGCGAATTATGTAAAGAGGTAATGAAGCGCACCGTTGTCAAACCCCAAGGGAGAGTTGTGGCTCTTGTCTCCCGCTGTTAGTCTGCACATCATACTGTCTTTGAAGCAAGGAGTTGATTTTAGTCTGTGTATCTAAATTTGAAATGTTTAGGTCCTTTACCTTTTCAAACGTGTTGCCCGTATTAGACAACAGTTTGCTAACAATTTTTTTAGAGAGCAGAAAGGTGAGTGGTTTGTGTATGATTGAGTGCAAACCTCACCAACTGAAAAGTTTGTAACAAGTTACTGTTTCCTTCCTTCCAGGATTTACAAACCGAACTTTAGGAAACTTTTCAGAGGAATGGGCATGTCCAAAATGTTGGACGTGATGTGATACTTTGGCCTGGTTGTGCACATTCATTGTAATTCCCCCCAGTGATTCTTGGCTGGCAGCAGTTGAGTCTCTACTACCTTTTGCATTGTAAATGAGGTACTGATAACGTTGGCAGTCCTTCAAGTGACTTACTTTTCTTGGATGTTAATAATATCCATGCCAATTTCTTTTTTGCTGACTAACGTAGCAGCTTTTGCCCTTTTCCTGCTTAATACTGAGCAGATCCAAGGAAATGCATACACAGGCTAGATCACTGTAATTATTGTAAATGTTTAAAAACGGTAAAACCTCAGTTTTTAGAACCTTTGGAAAGTTAGTTATGAAAGTTGTGGATTTATCCCTTTAAGCACCAAACCCATTTTTTAATAACCCGTTTCATTTTTGTAGTCCTTTCAGACAGTATTCTTTCATAGGAAGTCTTTTGATCTTAACAGCAGAGCAGTCCTGTAAGGTGAGGAGGATTGCTGGGATTATCCAACATCATTTACAGATCAGTACACTGAAGCTCAGAAAGATTTGCTCAAGGTCACAGAAGTTGGACTGTTCTAAGAATTTTAACTCTAAAAGCGATGTCTTAGTTGAGTGAAGTACTTAGGGATGTTCTACACAAGACTCTGCTGTCTGTCGCCTTCCCCCCATATTTTTTTCTTTCTTTTTTGAGACGGAGTCTTGCTCTGTCGCCCAGGCTGGAGTGCAGTGGCGCGATCTCAGCTCACTGCAACCTTCGCCTCCCAGGTTCAAGTGATTCTCCTGCCTCAGCGCCCCGAGTAGCTGGGATTACAGGCGCCTGCCACCATGCCCGGCTAATGTTTGTATTATTTAGTAGAGACAGGGTTTTGCCATGTTGGTCAGGCTGGTCTCCAACTCCTGACCTCAGGTGATTCCCCCTGCCTTGGCCTTCCAAAATGCTGGGATTACAGGCGTGAGCCATGGCGCCCAGCCCTTCCTCCCATTTTTGCTACCCACCTGTCACTTCTTGACATTGTGATTATTTATGTCATACTGTTTCTGATCTGTTCTGGGCCTGGGAATCAAATAGCCATGTTTGCTAGGCCTTTGTATGAGATGCTGCATTTTGACTGAGGCCTCAGGACTCCCGGGTGAAAGGTGGGTATATACAAAAGTGACATTGCGTGGTTTGACACCTTTTGATTCCTTCCTGCTTTTTCTTTATTGCATAATTGATACATTGCTTGAATGCTAGATTCCCCCCATCTACCCCCACATCTCATTTAACAAAGAAGTATAGAAACATCCTGGGGAGACAGTGTGGAGTGGACCTGGGAGTCTAGCATATGTGAGTTCTAGTCCCCGTTCTGCCACTTCCTGCCTTCTGTGATGCTGGGCAAGCTACTTGACATCTCTCTCCTAGTTTCTGTTCTGTAGAATGGGGGAAAACAATAGTTGCCACCCCCAGACACCATGTTGTGGAGATGTGTCTGGCTTATACTCAACTCAGTGACTGTATTGTAGCTATTAGCTCTTAGTAACAGAAAATTAGTTTTTAGTATTATATTTCTAAGATTTGTATGTCCCTGCCTCTTTAAGTATTTGGTTTGTATTAATACCTTTTGGTCTTGTTATATAATATTCTAGCTGTAAAAGCAGTTCATCAATGAATTGAGGAAGTCTCTGATTTTAAATACTTTAATCAGTAAAATTTCAGGGAAAAATCTTTAAGACATTTGATTGGTAAGATGATAATACATGGCAGAACACACAAGCTTACTTTTTTTAATAGGCAAGAAGATGTGTGAAAACAGCCTTAAAAAAAAAAGCCTAAGAATTCCAGCCTTTCAGCCTGGAATATGAACAAAGTTTCTTTAATAACAAAGAAAAAAATGACACCAAATGATCAATAACTTGGAGTTTACAAAAACTATCAGAGAGTAAAAGGGCCAGGGAAAATGCAGACACTGGTAGGGATGGTTCGGTGGAGGATGGAAACACTCATAAAATAATGGGCCCTACAGGTATTCCACAGGTTGAACCAGGCCCTTGAATGCATCTTGGGAACCAAAATGAAAAGTGAAACAACTCTGTGCCTCATAAACCATGAAAAAACATAACAGGTACTCAAGGGAAGCACAGTATTTCCTGGCAAAATGTTGGAGTTGGGGGTAGTTTCCCGTAAAGTTGGATGGGAAGAGAGGACGCAGTGAAGCATGTCTTCATCAGGTTTAGAGCAAATGCCGCAGGAACCTTTCTTACAGGTCTCAGGGAAAGTGGAAAAAATAAATTGACGAATGGGGAGCTGAAATAACCTTACCTCGGTATTTTTTTTGGGAGGAAGCTAACTGGAATATTAAGAAGCATGGAATTGGAATGCACATTCTTCCAGTCTTCTGCCCCCTTGGAATGTCTGATTTGAGCAAAGCAGCTTCCCACGGGATCTTCTTGATTACAAAATGGTATTTCTCAACACCTAAAAACCTTCTTGAAAGGCTTATTACCAAAATCTTTGGTTGTTGAAGTTAAACAATCATACAGTAATAATTAGATAGGACCAGTGTCCGCGAAGTCCTCCCAGCTTGTTTGCCGGGTGCGCTTTAGACGCACAGCTGCTCTGAGGGTACTTCTGATCAGAGTAACCCAGGGTGACCCAGCTATAAATTACACCCGAGGGTGGTTTGCCTTGTCTTGCTGGTAGAGCACCAGAATCTTGGTAAAAATATGTTGGTGGGCTTAGCTTTTTTCTTTTTAAACTTGGAAGTTCAGAAATTGGTTTTTAATTAAAATCTTTTTTTGTTTGCTTATTATCTGTCTCTTCCCACCAGAGATAAAGCTCTCTTATTCACGGGTGTGTCTCAAGATCGATATTTTACAATATAGTTTAGCACATAGCATATGCTCAATAAATATTTGAATATTTGTTGATTTAATGAATTTATTCATCGGGAATAGATTTTGCTATCTCTAGACATAAGAAGTTAGAAATCAACTCTGTAGTCCAAATAAGATAATTCTGTAGTGCAAGTGTGATGATTTTGAAGGATGTGGTTAAAAAGAAAATATTCTAAAAAATATTTTATTTTTTGATCTCGCTATGTTGCCCAGGTTGGTCTTGAACTTCTGGCCTCAAGTGATCCTACTGCCTTGGCCTGTTAAAGCACTGGGATTACAGGTGTGAGCCACCATTCCTAGCCTTGTTTTTCTTAAGTAGTTAAATAGTTAATATTATGTTGAAATTTTTCATCTTTGCTGCTGATTTTGGGATTATTTCTTAAGATAGATATTTTGACTGGGCTCTTTCTTAGACTTCCAAGTTAGGAATGGTAGAGGTGTCCTCTGCAAGGATTTGTCCAGTGCCTGCATTTTCCTGAATACTGCTGGAGAAGGGGCCATTCAGCCAGGGACTTTGCTCCTGGTAGGAACCAGCTGTTGCTGTTGGTCTGCTTTAGTTTTTGTTTTCCTGTCTTGACCAAAACAGATAAATAAGATACACTTTGCTGAAGTGACAAGAGATACCATGCTTCCTCTTTAAAATTCTCATCCTTATTTACTCTGGAGTTTTAACGAGGATTATCGTCAAGCTCACTGATTTTTTACAGTCTAACATTTGTGGAAATTGTTCTGTCTCTAGACACTCTTTTAGATTTCAGAAACAATCTTGACAATGATGACATTGCTAATACCACCATCAACAGAGGTATAGGCTTTTTTTTTTTTCCCCAGTGCCTGTTTCCCTTCCAGGTTGGGACATGAGGGTTAGTGTTTCCTGCCTCCTTTCCCTCTTTAACAGTGTATCCTTAAAGTCATAATGAATCTGATCTGCGGCATAAAAAAAGTAAGCACAATTGGATGGTTTTGGTTTTTCACCCATCATTAGCATTGTATTCAGGAGAGTGAGGAAATGCATTTTCTTCTCTCTCTTTTTTATTTTTTTGAGATGGAGTCTCCCTCTGTGGCCCAGGCTGGAGTGAGGTCGTACGATCTCGGCTCACTGCAACCTCCACCTCCCAGGTTCAAGCAATTCTCCTGGCTTAGCCTCCCGAGTAGCTGGAATTATAGGCACCTGCCACCACTTCTGACTAATTTTTGTACTCTTAGTAGAGTTGGAGTTTCACAATGTTGGCCAGGCTGGTCTCAAACGCCTGACCTCAAGTGATAACACCTGCCTTGGCCTCCCAAAGAGCTGGGATTACAGGTGTGAGCAACGGTGCCCAGCCCTGCATTTTCTTTCTCAGTGAAACTAGGTGGTGGTTGGAGAAAGCTTGTCCTTAGAATTTGTTGGCAAGTTCCATTTAAATCTAGGCATTACCCTCCTGTAGCATATACCATGTGCATTGGCTCTCCTTAACTCTGAACTTATTTTATAGCCCAAATGGGCTCTTAACTTATTCATGTGTACTTGTACCCTCAGATTTTTGTTAAGGATTCTTGGAACTCATAGGTAGATCCAGGTTGTTTGTGGGGACGAAGTTTATACAATTTGGGGGTCCTCATTATGAAAAATATATAAATATCTTTAAGTTTTACAAAAACCTATGGCCATGTGAACCCTTTTGAACTTGAAGACTTCCCCATACCTGTCATACAAGGTTCTTGTCAGGGAAAGTAGAGCTTAGTGGTTAAGAACATGGACTGTGGGAACTGGGTTGGATTCCTGGTTCTGCATCTTACTGTGAACTTTGGCAAGTGACTTAACCTGCCTGTCTTGTATGTAAAATGAGGATATCATAACACTCATCTTTATAGGGTTGTTGGGAGAAATCAGATAGATAATCCATGTAAAGTGTTTAGAATAATGCCTGGAATCAAAAGCCCACATTATATAAATTTTAGCCATGGTTTCATTTTGCTGACTGGTTCTCTGCTAATTAGGCTCAGTCTTGTGTTCTGAGCTGCTTTTCTCTTCTGAATGTTGATATTATCTCTAGAACTTTAATATTCATTCACGAATCTGTTTGTATCTGCCTGAGATTTCTGGTGGATAGGGGACATGACACCAAGCAGTACTACTGTGTTTCATTTCTGTGTCAGGAATGTGATCTGCCCCAGAGTCCTTATCCAGGACTCCACCACCAGGCAGCGTGTGAGGCATTTCCACAGTGAAAGCACCAGGTCTGTAGATCTGCACCCTTCTGTCCACATTGCCCTTGGGGCTGAGGACTTCTCTGTAGAGCTAGAGGTCTTGCTTACCGGGCATGGTTGTATTCTGCTTTTTCTAACAGGTTGATTCCTTTTAAATAAGATATATCTTTCCTTTCTTGGTTTCAGATAGGGCTTGTATTCCTCCACAGCTAGCTGGTTAACATATTTTCCTTCAAGTGTTTGAATTTGGCTTGCTTGAATCTGGAGGCTTTGAGTTTATGTGTTCTTATGAAGTCTCTACCTAGACCTGTGTGAAGCAAGTCCTTGAGTGGAGAAGACTAATGCCTAGTTTTCCCCCACAAAGTAGGGAGGGACCAGGAAACTTCAGGGTGTGGGCGTGACTGTTGAGTGCTGTGTCTGCAGTGGGAATTGGAGGCATGAATGCAGAGAAAAGAGGAGGCCTTTTGTGCTTGGAAGGACTCTTCTGGGTCAGTTGTAACCTAAGCATTTATGGTTATTTCCCCTCTGCTGGATAATTTTCCAGGGAACTCTAGCTGTGGAGTGGCCACACTGGGCGGGCTATGGCTTCATTGCTTCTTCCCGCCTCCACTCCCAAATGTTTGGACACTGATCTTTCTCCATTATCTGCAGCTTCTCACCCTTAATGTTACCCAGGCTCTGTGAATGGATAGAGTGTGCTTCATTAGTGCACAATTTCCCGGTCTCCTTTTGTTTCTTATGGGAGGAAATAGGAGAGAAAACAATCAATACCATGTGTAGCAAGTCTCTGTCCTGCTGTTGGTTAATTCAAACATGTGATTCCACTTTGAATGCAAAAATAGCAACAGCAATCATATTATGCTTCTAATTGAGTGTAGAAATTATACGTACATTAGGCATCAACTTGTGAGCTTGCTGTGGTCTTTGGGCCTTAGCAGCTGAGCTGGAACCCTAGGGCTGCTCTTTAGAGTCCACCTATGGCTAGATGCCTTCCCCTGAATGGTTCCATTCTCTACTCTGAATACTGGGGTGGATTTTCCTTATCTTCAAAGAATTGGATGTTGTATTTTTTAAAAACCCCATCCCTACTTCTCCTTGCTTACATACAGACGCATTCTTTGCCAGCCAGATTTTCATGTCAAGGTTTATTCATCTCTGAGCTTTCCCCCCCTTCTTTTTCTTCTTTAGTGACACCCTTTCCTGCAGTTGGTCTTACATCACCTTCAAAAAACATGCATGTGGCAGGAGGTTGGTCTTCATATGGGCCAGTGGGAGAGTTCAAGTGTTTTTAGTCTGAAACAGCTCTGCCAAATATCTTATGAATTTTTTTTTTTTTTTGAGACAGTCTTGCTCTGTCACCTGCGCTGGAGTACAGTGGCGCGATGTTGGCTCACTGCAACCTCTACCTCCTGGGTTCAAGCAATTCTCATGCCTCAGCCTCCTGAGAAGCTGGGATTACAGTCGCGCACCACCATGCCTGGCTAATTTTTGTATTTTTAGTAGAGATGGGGTTTTACCATGTTGGCCAGGATGGTTTTGAACTCCTGACCTTAAGTGATCCACCCGTCTCAGCTTCCCAAAGTGTTGGGATTACAGGTGTGAGCCACCGCACCCAGCCTTATGAACTTTTGAACTGTGCTGGCAACGCGCTTTGGAACTAAGGATTCCTATGGGCTTGTTTAAATCAATTCCTCCCACCCCTTGCCGACTTTTTTTTTTTTTTTTTGGAGACAGTCTCACTTTGTCGCCCAGGCTGGAATACCGTGGTGTGATCTCAGCTCATTGTAACCTCTGCCTCTCGGGTTCGAGTGATTCTCCTGCCTCAGCCTCCTGAACAGCTGGGACTACAGGCCTACGCCACCATGTCTGGCTAATTTTTTGTATTTTTAGTACAGACGGGGTTTCACTATGTTGGCCAGGCTGGTCTTGAACTTCTGACCTCAGGTGATCTGTCTGCCTCAGCCTCCCAAAATGCTGGGATTACAGGCATGAGCCACTGTGCCCGGCCCAATTAGTCCTTTCTACAACTGGGCAATATATTCATGTGCCTTAGTCTGATACGATGATATTGGTGGTGGGTACATTTGGATATATTGTCACGTCTCCATGAGTTAAAAGGACTTTATGTTAAGCCAGAGTCTAAGCATCTTCAGGCAGATAGCATAGTTGCCTGTGCTAAGACTGTGTATAGTACAGAGAGTTCCTGTCTCTCAGCTTTGTTGTGGAGTAGGGAAAGGGGAGCATCCAATGATGGAAAAGACTTAGACTTGGAGTCAGATCTGGGTCCGAATCCCTGCTGAGCCCACAGCCTTTGGACAAGTCATCTCTGCATGAAGACTGTACATCTACCTCAGGGTGCCATCTTCCTTGCTTATGAGAACCACTTCTCTTTATGCAAACAGTTCCAAAATAGAAAAGTAAATAAGTGAAAGTATGCTGTATACCTTACTCCTACCCTAAGTGCTTGTACTGCTTTGAATATTGTTCAACCATTTTGAAAACTGAATTATAGCCTGTTGTATGGATTTCCACTGATTATTCACTGCTTCCCTACTGGTAGATATTTCCTTTAAAAGTACTTGTGTAGAAAAGTGTGTAACTTTTGATATAACATTTAAATGTATTTTGGTATTGCCAAATTGCTCTCCAAAAAAATTAGTTCCTACCAATGGTAAGAAAGAGGAGGAGGATCTTTTGATGTTAAAAAAAGAAAAAAGTAACTTGCTTTAGTTTCTTTATTACCAAGTCATGAGTCACTGACATCTGTAATCCCTACTCCATCCCTCATCCCCAGCAGACTCAGGTGGGAATTGGCAGTGGGCTGGGATGAGGGCGTTTTTTTCACAAATTATTTGATAATAGTTTTTTAAACAGGAAGCTTGGACAGGCATGGTGGCTCACGCCTGTAATCCTAACACTTTTGGGAGGCTGAGGTGGGCGGATCAACGGAGGTCGGGAGTTCGAGACCAGCCTGACCAACATGGAGAAAACCCATCTCTACTAAAAATACAAAATTAGCCAGGCATGGTGGCGCATGCCTGTAATCCCAGCTCCTCAGGAGACTGAGGCAGGAGAATCGCTTGAACCTGGGAGGCAGAGGCTGCGGTGAGCCAAGATCGCGCCATTGCAATCCAGCCTGTGCAACAAGAGCGAAATTCCATCTCAAAAACAAACAAACAAACAAAAAATCCAGGAAGCTTTAGGTAGCTTTAAAATGATATCTTATCAAAATGGCTATCAAATCATGTCAAGTAAGTGGTTTTTAATGATATATTGAATTCAAAGGAAGAAATCTTTCCAGTATCTTGATTGGAATGGCCAGTAAAGCATAGATGGAAGGATAAGTGTTGACATTTATTGAGTTCTTACAACTTATGTGAATTAAGTCATTGATTCTTCCCAGTAACCTTCTGATGTAAGTGCTGTTAATGATCTCTGGTTGGCAGGGAAGAAAACTGAAGCAGAGGAAACTTCATGCATGGTGGAAATGGGCTTCTAATTCAAGCATTCAGTTTCCAGAGCCCTTGCTCCTAACCATTTTAATCTGAGGCCAGAGCTCAGGGAGAATTGACATCTTTCAAGACGAGAGGGTACTGAGTCCAGAGAAGGCAGACCAGAGCAAGAAATCCCAGGATAAAGTCCTTTAACAAGAAGCTGGAGGAGGAGAGATTAGAGGGCCCTCCTGGAAAATATTAGGTGCTACAGAGAGGCCCAGAGGATGACTGGAGACAGGCCACTGGATTTGGCTACTGAGAAGTCACTGATGACCTGTTTTGTTTGAGACAGGATCGTCCTCTGTTCCGCACTCCCTGCAATCCCCCTCCCCCGTTTTCCCCCAGGCTGGAGTGCAGTGGTGTGATCTTGGCTCACTGCAGCCTTGACCTCCTGGGCTCAAGCAATCCTCCTGCCTCAGACTCCTGAGTAGCTGGGACTACAGGTGTGCACCACCATGCCTGGCTAATTTTTTATATTTTTTGTAGAGACAGGGTTTTACCGTGTTGCCCAGGCTGCACTGGTGACCTTTTGAGCAATCGTCGGTAGAGCAAATTTCCAGGGGTTAGGAGAGAGTACTAAGGGAGGAAATGGGCAGGCTTGGCATGAAATAAATGACAAACAGGACAGTGTATGAGGTTGGCAGCAGGTTCAATTAAAAATTTGCCATTTCAGGGAAGACAGGGTAGCCTGTACCCATTGATGGACCAAGTAAAGTCAACAGCCCAAAACAGATGGTGTGTGGGGGCAAAGCAGAAGGGCAGGAGGGTTAGCGGGAAGAGAAGGGGCCCAGCTCAGAAGGGGAAGGGAAGAGGACCATGAAAACGCGGCACTGATGTGGAGAAGTCCTCTTTTCATCTGAAATAGGGGTGTCACTTTGCTCCTGACCTTATTATGCTAGAGCCACTGATGTCCGATGGGGAAGAGAGCAGGAATAGGAAGAGATGGCCCAGGCTAAGCCCTCCCTGTGAGTGCACTGCTGATTGGGCTGCCCCTTTGGAGCTTGGGCACTGGTTCACTCCTCTTTCCATTGGCCCTTGATCTGGAAGGGATGGGAAGTTGGGTTTATTTTGTTAGAGCCTGGTTGTCTGTAGCAAGCCTTTACTGTATTATCTCCAAGAGACCTTTGTGTTGGGGCATAGCACTCTGATGGAAGATGTAATGCTTTCAGGGTAACTTATTTTCTCCCTCATCCATGCTCTCAGATTGCATTACAATTATGTAAAATATGGAGTTCACCTTTACTGTCGATGTGGAGGGTCCCCTGTGACTTCATCATAAGATCCTTGCAGACTTTAGGACTGGAAAGGGGAAACCATGTTCAGGCTGACTTTCTTTTAGAGGAACTCTGAATCTTGTAGTTGATTATGTCCCTCTTTGTCTTGGTGTTTAAGAAGCTTGGACTTCAGTTTGCATCCAGCCTATCTTTGGGTGGCATTTGCATAGGATTTGGTGGCATGCAGGTGTTTGAGCCTTGCCTCTGACTTCATCTTTTTTTCACACATCCTCATTAAAAGCAAAATGAACCTAATGGCTTTTTACTGAGGGTCTCAGAAAGTACAAAATACCTTTGTATGGTATTTCATAAGGCACAGTATGAATATTTTTAAAAGGAGGAAATGGGACCAGCCTAGGCAACACAGGGAGACCCCATCTCTACAAAACATTTTTAAAAAGGTAGCTGTGGTGGCACATGCCTGTAGTCCTAGCTACTCGGGAGGCTGAGGCGGGAGGATCGCTTGAGCCTGGGAGGTTGAGGCTTCAGTGAGCTATGATCATGCCACTGCACTCCAGCCTGGGTGACAGAGCAAGACTGTCTTGAAAAAAAAAAAAGAGAGAGAATGGGAAATTCTATCCTACTTTGTAATGGAAATGTCATATTTTCTCATTTTCATTGGGGAAAAAATGGTGCTCTTTTGCACAGTTAACATATCTGTAAGATTCCATCAGCATCTATCCCATGTTTAAAATTCGATTTCCTCTCTGTTCATAGCTGGTTGTGTAAAGCCACGTTTCTCAAATGGACAGACTCCATTGTAGTAAGCAAAAAAGCATTTGCAATCTGAGATCTAGACCTGGATCTAGACTCCAAGAGGAGTTCCAGATTTACTAAGGCTGACCCAAAGGGCTGAGATCCCATTTCTCCTTGGCCCACTTTCATGCCTTGTCCCAATAATAACCCTCAGTAAAGGAGCCGCGTGGTGTTTCGACTCAGTTTTGGGGTTGGCAGATGGGAGCATGGGGATGCCTGTGGTCAGTGATCTGTGAGATGAGGGTTCCCCAGGCTGGTTGAGACCAGTTCCTTCAGAACAATACAGCGAACTTTTGGGACAATGACGTTGAGGTGGATTTCATGCCTTCCTTGAGTCACAGTAGACTGAGGCTTGTCCTATGGAGCGGGCTTGCTGAAGAGTTGATGAGGAGTGAGTGTACATTCTGAAACTACAGAAAAGTTGCAAACAGGTCATGTGCCTTGTCATTATGGAAAGATAAATGACAGCTCTTCAGTGTTACCCATGCTCCTGACTCAAGGGTTATTTTGGAGGCACCTAGAGGTCCTGCTGAAGAGACAGTGCTTGACAATCTGGAGAGTGGCAAAGAGCTGATACCTACAAATGCGGGAATGAGTTTGTTAGACTCAAATATTCTAGTGGTGAGACAAAGAAAACAAAAACTTGAGGAACATCTCTATTTTCACCTCTTTTTACCTGTGGGGCTTCAGCTAAGATCTCCTTTCAGCAAAATCTCTACAGATCTCTAAAATTCAAGACCCAGCTGGCCTCCTTCCCAGTGAGAGAATGTTCTCCAACAAGTTTTCTTGGAGGTCATCTCTTCCTGCCTGTGCTTCATTGGCACTCAAAACATGGTATTTCTCCATGCCTGTTTGCTTCTAGTCCATCTCTCGGGAATTTCTCCATATGTTTCCCTGGCCTGTCCTCTGTGTGTCACTCAGAATAAATCAACTCCCTCTTCTATATGACTTCCATCTAAATGTTTAGATGGGAGCTAACCTGCCTCTCCTAAACTTCCAGGTCATATGTAGCCACTCCTGGCTAGCCAGTTTCTCATAATTGGCTATATATGGTTTTTCTAATCCTTTCACCACCTAGTTTACTCCTTCTAGAAACTGATGTCAGCTTATCAGTGTCTCTTCAGAATGCATCACTCAGAATTGATCATAGTATTCCCACAGATGTGGTTTAACCTACCAGAGTACACTGGGATTGGTAACTGACTTCCTTTGATTACAAAGCTTTAGCTCCTTCTGTTTTAACCAACAGAATCACTTGGCCAGGTAGACAAGGTAACTCTGTGTAGAAGAAGGATTCTAATCCTTGCTTTGTCAAATTGACTTCTCCTGTCTATAAAGTATGGTGATGATCACTCTGGGAGGTTTTATGGCTCACATGAACTCCATGCGCACCCGTTTCTTATAAATAATGCTTTCCTTGGTTACCTCATGGGGCTGTTTTGATTTAAACAAATAAGCAATACTATTTTATGAAGAATTGTATAACTATGCAGACCAAGATAGTGTTGGCTTTTTAACTTACTCAACTCACTGAGTAAGCGTTACTAGTTCTAAAACTTTGGGGCAGGATTTTACATATATTTTGAATAAACTGTGTATTAACGTAAGAAAGATCCTTCTGATTCCCAGTTTCCTTAATAAGTATGCCAAGTAGTTTCCAAGTCATTAATGACCAAAACAGAAGAGAACACATCTAAATCCAAACATTGAGGTACACATCACCACGAGTTTCCTCTGCCATGACATAATCAGCACAGTGGGCATGGTGTTCCTTCTGACTGTACCCTCCTTCTAGGGTTACTAAACTGGGCTTCAGGAGTGCCCTAGACATAAGGAACTTTTATCAGAAAGTAATGCAATTATATCCCCAGTGGGCCATCTAAGATTACCAGATTGGCAGATCAAGGAGATGTGACGCCCATAAAAGGCAGTGGCATTCAAATGCAGATGCCTTTCCCAAACAAGATAGATCTTTAAATCTGAGGCATTTCCCTAGGCTGGTAATCCTGTCAGTGGGTGAAAAATCATGGATTGAGTGCCCACTATGTATCAGGCATGGGCATGAGGGTTACTAAGATGAACAGGAGCCTGACCTCCCCTCAAGGAGGGGACGTGGGCAGGTGTTCTTGGACATGCCTTGTGTGTCCATGCAGCCTTGGTGATGGCTGCCCTTCTCCCTGAGTGCTTGCTTGCACACTCTCTCCCCAAGAGTCCACTCTAGGAGGGCACCTGCCGGGCTCTTCAGCCAGTAATAGATCCTTGCCCTCTGGGTGGGGATGGAGTGGGAGCAGGCTTCTCTCTAGGTTCTTGTTACTACCGTTTGCCAAGGCTTCTCTCACAGTGAGCTGCTTGATACGCACTTTTTTGTTACTTGTTATTTCTGAGTCTAGATTCTTCTGGGAATCCAGTGTCTATACTTGTTCCCTCCTTGTTTAGATTTGAACTTTCAAAAATCCACTATAAACTATATGTGTTCTAAGCTTTGCAGTCTAAAGGTCATTTTCTAGACAGAGAAGACAAAATTGACATTCTGTTTGCTCTGCATCTTTCTACCGTTTGTTATACTCTTTGCTTTAGGCACTGGACCAGCTCCTCTTTAATCATATATATAAAATTTTTTTTTTTGAGATGGAGTTTCACTCTTGTTGCCCAAGCTGGAATGCAATGGCATGATCTTGGCTTACTGCAACCTCCGCCTCCCAGGCTCAAGCGATTCTCCTGCCTCAGTAGCTGGGATTACAGGCGCTACAGATGTGTGCCACCATGCCCAGCTAATTTTTTTGTAGTAGAAACAGGGTTTCACCATGTTAGCGAAGTTGAGCTCGAACTCCTGACCTCAGGTGATCCATCTGCCTCGGACTCCCAAAGTGCTGGGATTACAGGCATGAGCCACTGTGCCTGGCTTATTTATATATTTTTTGAGACAGGGTCTCCCTCTGTTACTCAGGCTGGAGTGTAGTAGCATGGTCTCTGCTCACTGCAGCCTTGACCTCCCAAGCTCAAGTGATCCTCCCACCTCAGCCTCCCAAGTTGCTGGAACCACAGGTGTGTGCCATCATGCCCAGCTAATTTTTGTGGTTTTTGTAGAGACAGGGTCTCACTATGTTGCCCAGGCTAGTCTCAAAGGACTCAAGTGATCCTCCAGCATTGGCCTCCCAAATTGCTGGTGTGAGCCACTGCACCCGTCCTAGTAATTTTTGAAGCTTTAATTTCTTGTCAGTCTCACAATATTTGTATATTGAGTCATGATGTTTTTGTATTTACCTGATTATAGACATTTGGAGGGAAAAAATTTGTGCTGGTTGGTGCCATATGCTGATACCTTGATCTGAAGATACAGTTGTACCTCTGAGAGGAGGACCTGGCTTTAAAATGCTCCTGGACTTTACTTCTGTTTACCTGAGGCGAGCATGATTTTCCACAGCTTTTAAATGTCTAGTTCCTCCGCATCAAATCTTTAGCACGTTCGTGCCATGGAATGAGTCTTAGATTCTGTGGTGACCTCAAGAAAAGCATGCATTCTATCTTGACATCACTGTCCCAAATGTAAAATGTTTTCTCTAGAATTCCCACTCCCATCCCCCATAAGATACATGCCTGATTTTGTAAAATAGTTCCTTTATCCTTTTTGTCAGCAACAATCTGAAAAAGAATAAGAATTTGGGATGCAAACACATTCTAAGCAGAGGGAAGAGCTTTAGCAAAGACAGAGAGGCAGGAACCAGCCTCAGGAAGAGTGGTAAAGGGAGTGGACAGTGGTGAAGGCTGGCATCCCAGGTGAGCCTGTCTGTAGTGGGGTTTTCTTTGCTATTGCAAACAATGGATTGAACAAGTTGCAGTGGGGTTTGGTTAATAGATTGCTCTGTACCTGGAGCTGACAAAATTGGAGGGCGTGCATGCTGTTGTGTGTCAGGTATTGCAGTGGGTTCCATTCCTATTGAACAGGCTTCATCCTCACAGTGGCCCTGGAAGGAAGGAGTCTACCCACAAGAAATGGGGTGACCTGGGTTCAGTTACTTGCCAAGGTCACACTGGAATTGGGAACACAGGGTTTTGAAGTTTGACTTGAAAGCGTGTGATCTTCAGTAAATGTTTATAGGATTCATTGCGGAGAGACAGGGTAGATGAAAATGTTGAAACCTGTTCATTGTCCTTGCATGAGATACCAAGAATAGCAAGTGACAGTGAGAAGGAAGGAGAGGAGGAATCTTGATACTTGAGATGGAAATCTATTTGGTTCCTATTATGGGACCGTGGTAGCCCCCATTGTTCTCTCTTTATTTTAAACACCCTATTTTATATATATTTTTGTGAACTCTTTAATACACCGTATTTAATATTTGTCTCTTTCTGCTAGAATGTAAGCTTTTAGGACAGAGACTTTGCCTTTGAACTGTGCCTGGTATGAACTAGCCATTTAGATGAAGGACAGAAAGAAGGATTAATGGAGAAAGAAGATGAAAGAAGAATCTAAGGAACACACGGAACACTTGAAAAACAGAAGCTAATGTTGAATACGAGTTTACTTAGAGAGTTTGGAGTAATGCAGGATTATCCTGGTGGCTCAAAACGGGGAGCCACAACTGAAATTAGGGAGACCGTTGTAATCACTGGGGACAATAACCTGGAATTGTCTGCTTCCAGGTTTGAACAAGCTCTGTGATGATAATACATTGTGAGAAGGAATCCATGTGAAAAACAAGCAGTCTTCGTTCTTCAGTAGATTCTGGAATGTCCTGGGTGTAATGGGGGCATCAGACAGTTCTTGTACATGAATGTCATCACTCTACCTCATGGCAGATGTGCCCCCATCTTTTTTTCAAATTGTACTTGAGCTGAATGCTCTTGGTGTACACCGAGAAGTACCATTCAACAGCGCAGGAATCGAGCTTTTGGGTCAGCTGTGGAGGTGCTTTTTGAAGCTAGGTCTCCCTTTACTCTTTCTTCCTTTCTGAGGGTTCTTAGGGGGAAGCTTCTCAAATCTCAGAGCCAGGGAGGGGCATGGCTGTTTCCCAGCAGCTGGTAGGCTTGTATCTGCTCTAGTGTCTGCCTTCACTGTTAGGACACATAGGCCATCGGGGTTGTGTTTCTGAAGGCGGTCTTAGTCCAGAGCTCTTGGATATATGATTAATAGTGATATGTGTGCCTGTGGGCTGGAAGAATAATTGGCTGAAGGATAGGCCATTCCCTCTGGGAATGGAGTGTGATTTGGGGGGGAGAGACTTGTACATTTTCGTGTTATATCAGTGTTTCTTAACCTTGTTTTCATGATCACCTTCTCCAAGAGTTGTTTTAGACATTGTTCCTAGTTACCTCCTATCCCCTGCTAGATTTAGTACAGAGGAATAAGATTTTGTTGGGTAGGGTTGAGCTTTGGAGGGTCCCAAGTTTTTGTATTGTCTTAAGATTTTTTTTACCATTGGTAGAAACCACCACAAGAAACACTTTTCACCTCTTTGGGACACTACCACCCCTGTTGAGAATGCATGCGCTACATACTTGTATATCATTTATTTATTTATTTTTGTTTTAAAGAGAGTCTCACTTTGCCACCCAGGCTGTAGTGCAGTGACATGATTATCAGTCACTACAACCTGGAACTCCTGGCTTCAAGCAATCCTCCTGCCTTGGCCTCCCAAAGTGCTAGGATTACAGGCATGAGCCACTCACCTGGCCAATTTTTTTTTTTTTTTTTTTTTTTAAAGAGACAGGGGCTCCCTATATTGCCCTGGCTGGTCTCAAACTCCTGGACTCAAGGAGTCCTCCTGCCTCAGCCTCCCAAAGTTGCAGGATTACAGGCGTGAGCCACCACGCCTGGCCCAGCCTAATTTTTTAAAAAAATTATTATTTTGGAATTGGCTGGGCGCGGTGGCTCAGGCCTGTAATCCCAGCACTTTGGGAGGCTGAGGTGGGCGGATCACCTGAAGTCAGGAGTTCAAGACCAGCCTGACCAACATGGCGAAACCCCATCTCTACTAAAAATACAAAAATTAGCTGGGTGTGGTGGTGGGCACCTGTAATCCCAACTACTCAGGAGGTTGAGGCAGGAGAATCACTTGAACCCGGGAGGTGGAGGTTGCAGTGGGCCGAGATCACGCCATGGCACTCCAGCTTGGGTGACAGAGCGAGACTCCGTCTCAAAAAAACAACCAACCAACCAAAAAAACCCAATTATTATTTTAGAATTACAAAAGAAAGTGAGGGCTAAAGAAAGGTCATGAAACAAGAAAGGACTGATCTGCATTTGAACTGAAGGGTGACTCCACACTGGTGCTCTTAACTGTCCTGAGGAGAGAGCCAAGGGAAGCTCTAAGGGCTGAAGCCGCCACCACGACTACAACAGGATGAGCCCTGGACTTAGGCACAGGAACATGAAGAGGAGCAGGTGAAGCTGTCGGAGGAGGGAGAGCAGAGCAGGCCAAGCGCTGAATGTAGGGAGGAGGATCAGCTGTATCCGATGTCCTGGGAGGCTTTTTTCTTGGTCTTCATTTTCTTCACATGTTGATTGTATCTGGCAAGAGGGATGTTGGAGAGTTTCGGGGAGGAGTCTCCAGCAGGTGTGCCTAGACAGTATTCTCCTCGGTCTCTGGATCATTTGCAAGTGCTCCTTGACGCAAAGAAGGCTGTCAGGCACTGCTTGGAGAATGTGTGCGTGTTTAAGAAAGGAAGGTGGGCATATAAAGAGAGGGGCTGCTGTGGATTTGAAAGAGCCAGGCAGAAAGTCTGCGAAAGCAGCTTGGGAAGGCCAAGAAAACAAATCTTGAAGAAGAATAAAGAAAAGGATGTTTATCAACAACTTGGAAGAGTAATTTTTATTTTACTTTTATTTTTTATTTTTGAGACAGAGTCTTGCTCTGTTGCCCAGGCTGCAGTGCAGTGGCACCATCTCAGCTCACTGCAAGCCCCGCCTCCCAGGTTCACGCCATTCTCCTGCCTCAGCCTCCCAAGTAGCTGGGACTACAGGCTCCTGCCACCAAACCTAGCTAATTTTTTGTATTTTTAGCAGAGACGGGGTTTCACCGTGTTAGCCAGGATGGTCTCGATCTCCTGACCTCATGATCTGCCCGCCTTGGCCTCCCAAAATGCTGGGATTACAGGCGTGAGCCACCGCGCCCTGTCAGGAAGAGTAATTTTTAAGTAAATTAGAGTGAAATTTCCATGAAGTATTAATGAGGTAAGTTTAAGCAATTATTTTAAGCTAACTTTCTTTTGTTGAGAGAAAGAAAATGTCAGCGTTTTTCTGCCAGATGTTGAGAAATTAAAGCTTTTTAGATGAAAATAGTAAATCATTTTTATTGGCCAAAGATTACTTTTTAAAATTGCTCTCAGTTCCTTGATTTTAAAAGATAATGCTGTTTAGCTGGCCTGACTGCATAAAGCTCACTTACTAGAAAAATATTCGAAGTATTTGGATAGGAGAATCCTGTTGCTCCTTTACTTAAAGGAAACCCGTAGCCCAAACCAACAGTTATTTGATGTGGCTGCATTCCTAGTCTTAATTTTTAATTGATCATATGGGGCTTTGAGTTTTGCATGCATGTACATATGAATTTCTTCTGTGCACGTGGTCATATGGTAAGTCTCAAGGACAGCATCACCTGTCCAGAGCTCCCCACCACAACCACTCATTGGTAGAGCCAGGATTTGAACTGAGGTCCATCTGACTCCAGTGCTCGATTTTTCTATCTCATCACTTCCTTGACAAGAACTGCCAACAGAGAAGGTGAAAACTTCTTACTGGGATCTACTAGGATATTTCAAGTTAGGTCTGTAGTCACTTCGTGGTTTGGGGCATGGCACCAAATCTGTTGGACACATTTTGAACAAAGGACGCATAAATATGCTTTTAATGTTTTTCTGCTTAAATATTAATTGATGTCATTTGGTATGAGAATTACCATCACCATCCTGTGAAATATCCCAAACTACTCTAACATAATTTTTCTCTACATTTGAAGAAACGAGAAAATACTTCTTCAGTTTTTTATTATTTAACCAAATTGTGTAGATAGCTGAGAGTAGGAACAGACCTAGTGCAGGCATCCAGTTTAGACTTCCTCTTGGATCGAGAGAAGTTACAGGAACTAACCCAGGCCCATAGCAAAGATAGATGGAGCCAGGCATGGCGCCAAGGCAGAACTCCTCTCACCCTAGCATATTATGTTTTTCTTCAGATTGATCAAAATATATCTCCTAGTTGAGAACGCCCTCACTTTTGGGGGAAAAAAAAATCACCTTACAATTAGTATTTGCTTTCCATAGTTAATGCTTGAGGAGTACTCTTTTCTCCTTTTCTTCTTTGCCTATCCCCTTTCATACCACCACCTCCAGTTTATATAGTGAGAATTTATTTTTCTAGGCACCCAGAACAAGACCCCAGTGTAAAAATGTAGTCAAGACTTAAACGTGTCTATTGGCTGGACGCAGTGGCTCACGCCTTTAATCTCAGCACTTTGGGAGGCCGAGGCAGGCGGATCACCTGAGGTCAGGAGTTCGAGACCAGGCTGGCCAACATGGTGAAACCCCGTCTCTGCTAAAAACATGAAAATTAGCCTGGCGTGGTGGTGTGTGACTGTAATCCTAGCTATTCGGGAGGCCGAGGCAGGAGAATTGCTTGAACTCGGGAGGTGGAGGTTGCAGTGAGCTGAGTTCACGCCACTGCACTCCAGCCTGGGTGACAGAGCAAGACTCCATCTCAAAAAAAAATTTTTTTTAAATGTGTCTGCCAATTTTTGTTTTATTTTCTAAAAGTGCCATAAAAATGGGTTTATTTGATGTGTTGGAGCAGATATATTATCCAAGAATATTTATCTGAGGTATAATAGGAGTAATGGAGGCAGGGGGTGGTGGCTCATGCCTGTAATCTCAGCACTTTGGGAGGCTGATGCGGGAGGATTGCGTGAGACCAGGAGTTTGAGACTAGCCTGGAAAACAAATTGTATTTAAGACTGTCTTTTATAAACTAACCTCCAGGCCAGACTTGATCCATGAAACACTGCAAAGTTAGTCGTCTTAATATGAAAATATAAACTTACTGGATTTTCTTTTGTAATTCTGGTTAAGTAAATCTACAGTTTAAATCAATTATCCATTATTCTGTCAAAGCTGTAGAGCCATTTCTCCAACTTGGGTAAAGGGTGCAAAGGATCAAGAACTGCCATCTCCCTAATGCCACAGTAATTTAGTGAAATCATTTGCCCTCTCTCAGTCAAAGCAGAAGCTTCATGCCTTGGCGTGGCGGGGAGGGGAAAAGAGGCCCTGAAAACAGCCCAGGAGTGGTCTGATTATGTGCCAGGGGATCTCTCAGGCTCAGGTGCATGGTGAGCCTTCAAGAGGGGGACCTGGAGTGTAGACATTTCCACCTACTTGACCCGGGAAACGGGATGTTTTTCCTACCTTGAGAAGTTAAAAGGCTGTTGTGGCTTTTGATGGACACAAAAAGGAACTGTGATCAAGTGTACACTTTGAGTCTGTTTTTTAAGA
Organism: Pan troglodytes; assembly: GCF_028858775.2. Lineage (NCBI taxonomy): Eukaryota > Metazoa > Chordata > Mammalia > Primates > Hominidae > Pan > Pan troglodytes. The sequence goes on from NC_072398.2 coordinate 136,270,722, forward strand.
CTCAGCGTTGGTTTTCACTGTTGGGTGACTTACAGGTAAGCTGGCCAGGTTCGTAAATGTCTGTCCTGATCCTGGTGATCAGGCTCTCTCCCTTGGAAAGGACCTGAATGCAGTCCACAGTCCTATATGCTCTGGCACTATGAACCTAGGGCATTTCCCACAGTTCTGCTTGGTTCCTCCGTGAGTGGTGTAGACTGGAACTTGTGGGACCTCTTTGTGACTAAAATGTCAAGATGCCATTTCATTTCTTCCAATGATTAAACCTCCCTATGTCTTATGGACACAGCAGACATTTCTACCTTCATTCCCATTTCCAATGATGTAATTGATTCCCAAGCTCATGATCTCTATCTCCTGAGCATTTCCTATGTATACTTGGCATTTTCACCAGTGCTGAATGAGAAGACAAATGATACTGGATCTTTCCTTCTTCCCAGCTGTGGGTTTTTTTTTTTTTTTTTTTTTGGCGGTGGGGCGGGAGACAGGGTCTCACTCTGCTGCCCAGGCTGGAGTGCAGCGGTGTGATCATGGCTCACTGTAGCCTCGATCTCATGGGCTCAAGTGATCTTCCTACCTCAGCCTTCCAAGTCACTGGGATGACAGGCATGCATCGTCAAGCCCAGCTGAATTTTTTATTTTTAGTAGAGACAAGGTCTCTCAATGTTGTGCAGGCTAGTCTCGAACTCCTGACTCAAGAGATCCACCCAGCTCAGTCCCAAAGTGCCGAGATTACAGGTGTGAGCCACTATGCCTGCCTCAGCTGTGTTCTCCATAACCCTGATTGACCAGCCACTTTAAGGGGACTCCAGGACAAGGGATAGCTTAAGAACTTGGGCATGTGATTTTTTTCACAATATTTTGTTTAAATTTTATTTTTTCAATTATTTTAAATTGGGGTCTGTGGTCTTATTAAAAAGGGATCTTTCAAAACTTATGTTTAGTAGTTTTACCATGTATAATAGCATAGCATTTGTGTTGGTAAGTTGGCCTTTATTTTTGAATTCTGCAAGTAAAAAGTTAAACTTTCTTTTAGTTTTATCACATGTTTGGGTGTCGGGTTCAATTCTAGATACTAAGAATCTGAATGAACTAGATGCCTTTCCTGCCTGTAAGAAGTCTAATAGGATAGAGACTACATAAACAGAATTTAAATATTGTACAGTAATTAGTACTGAGGAAAGTGTGTGTGTGTGTGTTTAGTATATAGTGTGTATTTGGCTGAATAGAAGGCAAATACCAGAACTTTCCAGTCAACAAAACTATTGGAATGTTATGTATTGGCCAGGTGAGATACTCTGTAAAATAACTGCATGTGTCAGAATCCTTTCCCCAGCTTTTTTTGGAATAGGGTGATTAATGACTTAAACCTTAAAGTTTGAGTGCCATATTGTAACATACCATTAAATCCTTGTCACTTCCTGTGGATCATGAAATCTGATGTCTCTTGATTGATGTTCTCTCCTTGTCAGTCCCAGCCTCTCCATGTTCTGTTCAAAATTTTGTATGACACTGTCTTCACCAAAAATTTGTTATTAGTTACTGAAGTTGTAACGGTTAAGTTTGCCATTGAGCTCTATTGAGTGTCATTTACTACACTTCACAGCTGTGGTCTTAATGGCTAGTGAAAGCAGAGCGTGTTGTGAGTCGGCAGTTTCTGGTGCTTTTGTGAAATTCTTCTAAAATGAGTTAACCTGTATTTCAGATTGCTTCCAAGTATGATCATCAGGCAGAAGAAGATCTTCGCAATTGGATAGAAGAGGTGACAGGCATGAGCATTGGCACCAACTTCCAGCTGGGCTTAAAGGATGGCATCATCCTCTGCGAGTGAGTTACAGCCCTCCAGAATCTGTTTCTGCTCTTCCAGTTCTTTCCACGGCCTTCTCTCTCACTCTCCTTCTCAGCCCAGGATGTCAGACCTTGATATTCTACAGATATCTTTAATGCTTTCCCTTACTGATGCTAAAGGGAGCAACTTGATATTTCAATCCTTGTTTTTGTGTGCCAGTAAATAAGATGTCTCTCATATTTTTCTTTTCAGACTTATAAACAAGCTACAGCCAGGCTCAGTGAAGAAGGTCAACGAGTCCTCACTGAACTGGCCTCAGGTAACAGCCAAACCAACCACCTCTGGTTCTAGTTGGTTGCATTTTATGTAGTGAAAACTTGATTTCAGGTTTGGTTTTTTCGTTTTGTGTTTTTTTTTTTTAACTTTTTGATTACGGTTTTTACATAGACATTGTAGCAGAAATTTGTGCATATTTAATTTTTTGCCCTTTTGTAATGGTTCTGTAATTACTTATTTAACTAGTTCTGTAATTATTACGTTTAGCTTAGAAGTTTTCCTATATTTAGTCTGTGTACATTCAGGAAGGACTTGACACAGCTTACACAGAGAAATGCAACCCAGACCTTAAGGATAAGGGAAAAAACAAGGCATTCCACATAACTAACAGTGGACTGCAGAGCACTGTATCAGACATAACCTTAGTTCATGAGTGTGTATGAGTAAGGAAAATGGGATACTTACTGGTCTTGAACATGTGTTTGGAGATATGAGAGAATGAGTATTTAGTAACCACAAATGTATTCTGAAATTAAAATAACACATAATGAATTATTTATTAGTATGAGTAATTATATACCTTTTGACAAATAAAATTCCAGGCCTGGATAGCTCTGATACAGAATCCTTTTAAAATATATAAGGAAGATCTTGCCCATAAAAACTGAAAACACGTAACTGCTTAAAAATATTAAGACTGTGATGTGACCCACCGTTAGAGACACACTCTCTTCTTGCTCTTTCCTGTTCCAGAGAGAGCCATGCTTAGTACGTATTTGGTTGAATCCTTGTCAAACAGCTTTCTGGGCGGCATCTTATAACTGGTTATGAAGACTTGGAATTCTTAGAAATTATGAATGTCAATATTTAGCTCCAGAAATTATAAAACTCTTCTTCTTTATAGTTGGAGAATATTGGCAACTTTATTAAAGCTATTCAGGCTTATGGTATGAAGCCACATGACATATTCGAAGCAAATGATCTTTTTGAGAATGGAAACATGACCCAGGTTCAGACTACTCTGGTGGCTCTAGCAGGTCTGGTACGTACATGTCTTTAATGGCTGGTTAACAGATTCCCACCACATTGGTGATGAATTGCATCATTGCTCTTTCATGGGGGTTCAGACCAGGTGGGGCGGGGCCTGTCTCTTCTGTAATTAGTAGCTTTGTGGAAAGGCTGCTGACATCAGCTGCATCGTACTAGATAGCTTACTTAGAACACTCACATTTCAAATGATGCAGTATATTATTGAACAGCCTTAAATATTTTTTATCTCTAGTTTGGGCCCCTTTGTCTATGAACATATCATTTCTTTGTTGTTCCTTCTGTGAAACTCTGTTGGCCTTTTCAGTTAGTGTGCATGTTTCTGTCTAGGCTAAAACAAAAGGATTCCATACAACCATTGACATTGGAGTTAAGTATGCAGAAAAACAAACAAGACGTTTTGATGAAGGAAAATTAAAAGCTGGCCAAAGTGTAATTGGTCTGCAGGTAAGTAATGTGGTGTTGCTTATTCAATTACTTATTCAATATGATTAATTCTCTCCATGCAAAATATTAAGCCTCTCCTAAGAATAGATAGAAGTACTATAGTACTGGAGGGGGGTGTAGTTTATACAATTTATATCTATTTATAAAGCCCATAAGACAATGATAATTTTTTAGAGGAAACCTCAGGTATGCCACCTGACTTGACAATTGTTTCTCCAGGAAATGAAAATTTTTAATTGCATCATATTGTCTTTTTTTTTTTTTTTTTAAAGAAAAATACACTTTTAAATTTTTTATTTTATCTTTTTTTTTTTTTGAGACAGAGTCTCACTCTTTTGCCCAGGCTGGAGTGCAGTGACGCGATCTCGGCTCACTGTAACCTCCGCCTCCTGGGTTCAAGCAATTCTCCTGCCTCAGCCTGCCAAGTAGCTGGGATTATGGGAATGAGCCACCATGCCTGGCTAAGTTTTGTAGTTTTAGTAGAGATAGGATTTCACCATGTTGGCCAGGCTGGTCTTGAACTCCTGACCTCAGGTGATCTGCCCGCCTCAGCCTTCCAAAGTGCTAGGATTACAGGCGTGAACTACTGCACCTGGCCTGTTTTATCTTTTATATATAGATGGGATCTCACTTTGTTGCCCAGGATAGTCTCAAACTCTGGAGCTCAAGCAGTCCTCCTGCCTTGGCCTCCCGAAGTGCTGAGATTACAGGCATGAGCTACCACACCCAGCCAGAAATGTACTTTATAAATTCCTTAATGTTATTGACCAAATTAGGCAATTTTACACAACCTTAATGCCAAAGTCACTTATTTACAGTACCAAATCATGATATAGCAGCCAAGCCCTGTTAGAATTTGTCAGTTTAAATTCTTCTGAAATACGTAGTTCAGATGTTTTCCTTCTCTTCATTGTTCTCTTCATTGGTCATGGAAACATCATTGCTAATTCCCCAAATGCTGTTGGCTTTACTCTCCAAAAGCCACTGTACCTGCTTGATACAGTGCCCCTTTCTACTGAGTCTGTGCAAGTTAGATTTATTTTTACACAGTACAAAATTGTATTGGTGGTGAGAAACTGGAAACCTAAATTTCAGAACAGTAGTCAGTTGGTTGAATTACAACTCCATAAAAGCAAAGTGTAATGTAAAATTATACACTAGAGTTTGAAAAGATAGGTTATGGGGGAAAAAAATCAGATCATCAAATACTGTGGTCAGTATGGATTTTTAAAATTAAAAATGCACATGTTTTTGTATGTATTTGTATATATGTGCATCTATAGATATATACATAGACACATAGGTTAAAAAGCTAAAAGGATATTCACAAATGTTGACAGTGAATGGATGGTGGTATCACAATGATTTTTCCCCCCTCCTTTTTGCTTATATGTGTTTTCTGAATTTTCTTCAATGAACAGATTTTATATTTAGTAATAAAGATTTTCTTTAATCTTATTTTTAAAGAAAAAAGATCCAACATCAGAAAAGTGTGCCTAACCAGTGGAACAGGGTGTAATGGTTGGTCCTGAAGCCATACTGTTCTCAGTGGGGAAGAAAAATTAATTATTGTTTCCCTGAACTTTGCTGAGTTCAAATTCCTCATTCCACCTTTCTCCAGCTCTGTCCAAGGACATGGGAGTTACAGGAATAAAATGTGGTTCCTTTCTGGAGAAAATGTTGGTGATTTTGAAACTTTAAAAAGCCCTTGTTAAGCTCCCAGAGAAAACACTTGGCATTTGCTTTCACATTTTATGTAAAACATTCCTGGAGTAGAACAGCATATTGCTTGGCCTAGGATTACTTCTGTTGAAATAACCGAAGCTGGTACCTCTTAATTTGGTTATCTGGGGAAAGAGTAGCAGAGGAAATTATTCTGCCACTGTAATGACTTTTGGTGTGTCAGTCCACCTGCTAAAGTGTGTTTAATTCTTCTATGTATGAGGTTTTATCTATAGTGACTTTAAAATTTTCTTTTTAAAGTTAGCACTTGAAATTTGTTTGTAGACACATAGAAGAGTTGACTGGAGCCTCAGCTCAGTAACTTGTCGGTTGTGCCCCTTCTGTCTTTTTGGTAGCATGGAAAGTTTTGTTTGTGTTGTATATATTGTTGACATCTGATAATTTGTGCAATTTTATTTTTAACTTAAAAGATGGGAACCAACAAATGTGCCAGCCAGGCAGGTATGACAGCTTACGGGACTAGGAGGCATCTTTATGATCCCAAAATGCAAACTGACAAACCTTTTGACCAGACCACAATTAGTCTGCAGATGGGCACTAATAAAGGAGCCAGCCAGGTAAGCAATACCTTTTTATACTTGTACAAGAGTACACTTACCTTATTTTTATTAACCAGAAGTTTAAAGTAGGTATTTTTTGTATAGTTTATTTAGAGTATATTCCTTCAGGAATGTGGACTTTGCTGGGAAAGCAAAATAATCAAAAGACCTTTTCGATAGCAGCAAAAGCATGATGTGTCTCGTGGTTTTTGTTGGCAGTTAGAACAGCTGGCCTTTCTACCTAGCCAGCAGAAAAAAAGATATGTTTATTACAGTGTTCTTGCTCCAAAATCCAAGTAAAATATTGCTCATTTAAATGCTGACTTTTTTTTTTAAGGAGCCCTTAATTAATAGGTAAAATTACCTGGTGTTCCACTAAGAAGGATTTAACTAGCATTCCTATTAGATGTGTCAATATAAGGAGATGGAAATGCAACATGGTGAAAATACCAGTATACCACATCCAAGATAGAAATATTTCCTTGTTAAAAATAGATCACCAGCACCTCAGAAGGAAGTTCAACAACCATTTGAGAACAGACAGGTCTCACATCCAACAACAGCTGGGATAGGGTTTGAAAAACATTTTCTAACCGAGTCCAAGGGAGATTTATCAAACTTTGCCCTTATGGAACACATCCTACCGGGTGTGGCATTATGTCTCTCATAGCTGCCACTCACGTTTACTTTTATACCCACTCTGAACCTGGAAGTGTGTGCTTGATGTAAGTAGAGAGATGAAGTATGAGTTACTGTACTCTGAAAAAGAGGGGAGTGGCTGTGAAGTGGCTGGCTCTTCTGTATCTCAGCCTTTTGAAAAGACTCAAGTCCTTAAGATCTGCTCAACATAGTTTCTGTTGAATATATTATAAACTTTTGAAATTGGTAACCCAGATAATGTATGTGGTCCCCATGGGCATTCACATGGAACTTTCTGGTGTGGAAGCATTATGATTTCACATTCTTTATGTCTCATTCTCTCTTAAATCCAGAGTAGGTAGTAATGTCTCCATTTTGCAGTTTGAGAAACCTAAAGCTAAATTTACGTGTTTGAGGCCACATAGTAATTTTATAGCAGAGCAAGGATTTTGAAGAAAGGTCTCACCTAGCTCAAAAGCCAATGAATATTGCTTCATGGAAGTGATTCGGTATCAGGATATTTTGGTTAAGCTAGCTTTACCCCTGAACCAAATGAAAGTTCATGTATTACTGTTCATATTCCATGTGAATTCTATAATTTATAAATTATTCACAAGAATAGATTCTAGCTGCTGTTTTAACTTTTATACTATATTCTAATACCAGGCAGGGATGTTAGCACCAGGTACCAGAAGAGACATCTATGATCAGAAGCTAACATTACAGCCGGTGGACAACTCAACAATTTCCCTACAGATGGGTACCAACAAAGTTGCTTCCCAGAAAGGAATGAGTGTGTATGGGCTTGGGCGGCAAGTATATGATCCCAAATACTGTGCTGCTCCTACAGAACCTGTCATTCACAACGGAAGCCAAGGAACAGGAACAAATGGTTCGGAAATCAGTGATAGTGATTATCAGGCAGAATACCCTGATGAGTATCATGGCGAGTACCAGGATGACTACCCCAGAGATTACCAATATAGCGACCAAGGCATTGATTATTAGATCCACACAGAAGGAGCTCAGTATTTAGTCCTTTGTTTTTATTCAGTGAGAACCAAGCTAGCCTTGAGTAATTTTTATCTTGTCTTCCTAAAACACTATTAAGCTTATTGTACTTTTAAGAAAAATTGCCTTACGTACATTCCTTTTTCCTTTTTCTGCCTCTTCCCTCAATAGTTGCCTTTTAGTGCTGTAATAGTTAAATCCTACAGCATAATCAATAACTCGCATATGAAGTAAAAAGGAATACTGTGAAAGGGGAGTACTCTTGTACAGCCAGTTCTTTTATGCAAAAATCTATGCATTTTTACAATCTTATATTAAACTGGTTTTTCAAACAATAGGAAACTATTTTTTTTTTTTTTTTTTTACAGTTTAGTATATCTGGTTTCTACATGGAAGACTAAACTCATGCTTATTGCTAAATGTGGTCTTTGCCAACTAAATTTAAGATGCAGCATTTTAGAAATTTACATATCAATGTTTCTACAGTATTGTTTGCTAATTTTTAAATAAAGTCATGATCAGTGTGCATTTGTGATTATATGTGTACTCATTCTCTTACCTAGCGAACAAGATCTTTTCAGAGTGGTGTTTCTAAAGGAGCATGTACAAAAGTGGCCTGTGGACATTTAGGCCTGGATGATGCATTTGCTCTTCCTGTTTGTGCCAATGTATCAATGTAGAGTTGCTCTGTTTTCTTCAACTGTATTTATTGCTGCATTTCTCAGCATAAACTTATCCCATTGTATTTTTTATAAATAAATATTTTTTTTGAACTTTCATATGAACCACAGGCTGATTATTTTCTGGCTAGCTTCTAGATAGGTAGGGTCAGATTTTTTTTTTAAGTACCTTTTTCCTAGGTACTGTTACAAGGTACATTAACATTTTATTTACTCCACACAACACTGCACTCTATGCTTAAGGAGATTGAGGCTTAGGAAACCATTACACATAGTAAATGACAGAATTCTAATCATTTTCTGACCCTTGCTTATTTCACTGACTTGGCTGGCCCAGATTCATCTTAAATTCAACTTGGAATAATCTTAAAATCTTTAGGAATATTGACAGGAGGGGTGGGGAATTTTCCTATCTTAGGGTAAATAAACATGAATAAGAAACATGCTAGGTTAGCCATAGGATGTGCTGCTTGGTAATAAGCTAGGGTTTATAGTGAAACATAAACCTTCGGTCCTGACAGAGGGAAGGACAAACAATAGCTAGGTGTCATAGTGACAAAAATGCAGTCACTAAAAGAAAATTAGTAACTCACACTTTCCGACATTGTCTCAGCCAAGCCATGTCTTCTAATAGGATTGGCTCTATTAGGTTTGGGGGCGAAAACCGTCTTGTTTTTTGCTGAGAGATGAGGAGTATATACACATGGTTTGATGAGCCCACAAAAGTGAAGGCTATTTGCTCATCATTCCACAATGACTAGGTTTAATGCTTCTGGGAAACTGCTTGTAAAGGAAACTATTGGAGTCAACCTAATTCAATGGTGGCATTTAAGAAAAAAGTCATTGCATTTAAAGTAGACCTGAGTTCTAAGGCTTTCCTTGTCACCTTTGACTCTTCAAAGTTCAGGGAAGGGAAGCCTTATATCACACTACCTGCCCTGCCATTTAAGTCAGATTGATTCCCATGAGGCTGCCAATCAACATGTTAAAATGTTTCTATTTGGTTAGAGTTTTAAAAACGAAAAGCTCTTCCCCTCACTCCCATCTACATAAATCTCTGAGGTCCAGGCAGAAGTATTTTTAAAAATCTGTCTCCAGGTAATTTCTCAGGTGGGGCTGTGGTTGAAAACCACTTCTTCCAGAATGTCTGCTGTAAGAGGAGTGCTTTTGTGTATCAGGAGTTTGGATAAATTGTGTGTGCCATCATGGAATGTGATCTGGTGGAGAGACATAACAGAAAGTGGATTCACAGTCATATCAGAGAAGAGCATGGAGGAAAAGGACAGAAGAGAGGGCAAGTAATGCTGCTCAGAGGCATTGCAGAAGCATGATGCTATCAGAGCTGGGTTTTGAAGAATAAGTAGGAGTTTGCCATTAGCAAAGAGGAGGAAGAGTATTCAGAAAAAAAGGAAGAGTATGTGCACAGACTAAATCATTGGTTACACTCCTGCCTCTCCTGTACATGCCCAGTTCAGGTGGTAGTTCATGTTAGAGTATACAGTTTTGGCTTTTATTGTCACCAAATCTAAGAATTGTACTTTGAAAAGTTAATCCATTTAGCATATTTCCAGGATTGGATGAGTAGGGAAGTATCCTACTCTGTATAAAAGCAACTTTCCAAGCTGGGCATGGTGGCATGCCTGTAGTCCCAGCTGCTTGGGAGGCTGAGGCAGGAGGATCACTTGAGCCTAAGAGCTGGAGGCCCAAGTGAGCTATGATGGCACCTGTGCATAGACACTGTACTCCAACCTTGGGAACATAGTGAGATGCTGTCCCTTTAAAAAAAAAAATTCCAGAGATTTCTGCTAACAAAATCCTTATCTTAAAAAGGTTTATTTATTAGTTGTGCACTTACAAACTTACCTCAGTTCTTACATAGTGTACTTTGTAAGTTGATGCATATAAACATGGTTTTAGAAGAGTTTTTCTGTCCTAATTTGTACAAAAAAAGGTAAACTAATATAGTTGCAGTATTGTTACCTGGTCAAACAATAATGACAAAGACAATGAGGAAGAATAGGGTTTATTAGGTCTTTTTAAAAAAAATTCACTAACTTTTCTCTAGTGGTCTCGTCTTCTATTCTGTAAATGGCTCTTAGAAGGAAATGTTTTCCAGGTACAGATACCTAAATGGGTATCTATCTCACAATGGCCTGGAGTTCTGTTCCCTCCTCATTCCTTAATGAGTGCTTGTCCTGCTGTGCCCTTGCATTGTTTAATTTGTTGCTCCTTTTTACGAAACTCTGAAAAACAAAAGAACAAGTTAGAATAGTATTATGTGTCTGTACTGTTGATAATGTAGGGGCCGAGGGAAAACTTCTCCTTTGCCCTCTGACGGTTTGCTGAAGAATTAACTTACAAAAGGCAGATTAACAGGAGAAATGGCATATAAATTAGCACAGGGGAGAATCACAGTGATTGTCTAAATGGGGTACAGATAATTCTGTTTTTGGGAAAGGGAGATGGGGAAGTGTGGATGATTTTATGGGGGTGGTAAATTACTTTTAGGGGAGTTTAATGAGCTTGAAGAACACTTAGTGGCTGGGAACAAAGTCTGTTGGGCCCACAGGACAGTGGTTTATGACAAAAGTCTGTCCAGGTGTGTTGACTGAATTTAGTCTTTGTTTCTGCTATATAAGTCCAGTTAATGGAAAACTCAGGGAAGGGGCCAGAGGTGGTTTTTTTTCTTTGGTGGGTCTGGACTTTAGGCAGATAAGGGGATTTCATTCAGATGACAGCTTCATCCTGTGCTTTGGGAGAAGGTCAGAGAGTTCTTGAGGCTTCTTCAGTTCAGCATGTCAAAGTGCCATATTATGGAGTATCAATTTCTGAGTCCCAATGATAGCCATTTACAAGTTCTTGGCCTTAAATTTCAGATAACTGGATCCTTAAGAAAGTTTCTTCTGTTGAAAAAACTATTTTAAGGGGTAAATTTCAAGGTGGATTTTTTTTGGGGGGGAGGTGGTGGAGACGGAGTCACCCTCTGTCGCCCAGGCTGGAGTGCAGTGGCGCCATCTCAGCTCACTGCAACCTCCACCTCCCGGGTTCAAGCGATTCTCCTGTCTCAGCCTCCTAAGCAGCTGAGATTACAGGCGCCTGCCACTGTGCCTGGCTAATTTTTGTATTTTTAGTAGAGATAGGGTTTCACCATGTTGGCCAGGCTGGTCTCAAATTCCTGACCTCATGTGATCCACCTGCCTTGGCTTCCCAAAGTGCTGGGATTGCAGGCGTGAGCCATAGTGCCCGGATTTCAAGGTGGATTTTTAACTGGAAAAGTAAATCAGGGGATGGAGACCTGGCTAGCTACATACCACCATCATAAGCACTTTCCTTAGAGTACATACAAATAAGTCAATAAACAAGTAAAAAGTAAAAATTGTATTTTGGCTGAGTGCGGTGGCTCACAACTGTAATCCCAGCACTTGTGGGAGGCCGAGGCAGATGGATCACCTGAGGTCAGGAGTTCAAAACCAGCCTGACCAACATGGTGAAACCCCGTCTCTTCTAAAAATACAAAATTAGGCGTGGTGGTGCACGCCTGTAATCCCAGCTACTTGGGAGGCTGAGGCAGGAGAATCGCTTGAACCTAGGAGGTGGAGGTTGCGGTGAGCCGAGATTGCGCCATTGCACTCAAGCCTGGGCAACAAGAGCAAAACTCTGTCTCAAAAAAAAAAGTAAAATTTGTAGTTTATGTTTTATATGGAGAAGGATGAGGATACATTAATTATAAATTGTAGAAGTGGTTCTTAAAAAATTGAGTGCCTGCTGAACCAAAGAGTGCATTAAATGCTCTGTTTAAAGCTAAAAGGGCTTTAACACCTAATTTTTATGGCAACAGAATGAAAGAAAAGTATGCAAATATCATATAACTCAGACAAGGAAAAGAGATGAGACATCATTCAGCTGTTAAAATATCCCTGTCCACCCAGGATAAGGCAAATAAGCAACAACTGTGTTGCAAAGGCTGTTGCAAACAGCTGCCTGCTATTTCCAGATATAAGCAGTATGGGCGCTCCGCTGAGGGTGTGGCTTTTCTCACACTGGTGTGCCTGGGCTAATAAAGGGCCTGAGAATTGCAGATCTGTCAGTACTGGCACAGAGGAGCACACAAGTGTGCTGTCCCTAATATAGTGGGTATGAACATCATGCTTGGAGATGCAAAAATGCTTTAGAAAAAGATCAACTGTTAAACTTCTAGACCACCCAAAAGGCCAGATCATGCCACGAGCACCAAAGGGACCTGAACTACTGTGTTCAGGACATCTTCTGCCCAGGGTAAGAAGTGCTGCTGCTACTTAGGAATCCATCTGATCAGCATTCTTGTTCAGCTTCACTTCTTCAGGGAGAAGGTTCTCAGAAAGGGAGGTGGGTTCAGCCTTGGAGAGTTCAGCGCAAATCCCACTTTCAGGCCCTGGGGTAGTAGAAGCCTCAGAGGCCTCTAGAAGAGAGAGGCTGGGTATGAGCCTCTTTCGTGTGTGCGGCTTTACAAAACTTTCGAGATTGCGAGCATGGAGATTGCAATTGGAAATGAAATGTTTGCTTACCAGAAATTCTTGATCCATAAAGTAGGGCTTTTCTGACGATCCATCATTTGTTTCCAGATCAACAGCAAAACACAGGAAAAGTGCATCCAGCACAGTTTCAAACACAGATAAAAAACTATGGGCTACTAAGTAGGCAAAAAAAGCTACCAATAACAGAGGGACTGCCCACACCTGGAATGCCCGATTGTAGTTAAAAGCCATGAGTCCTCCAAAAACAGTGAAACACACCACTAACACCTGTGCAAAAGAAGAGTTGAAAATCTTTATGAATCAGTTGCTTAGATGTTTTTGTCAGTTACAAGTAATGGTTTAATATACGTTCCTGTGTGCAACGTGTGTGTGCACTATTGTAAAGAATGCTTGTCAGAAATTTTGGCAGAATGAAACAGAGGAAAAAATGAAAAGCTGTATCAAAAGGAAACCCAGTTAATGGCGAGTAGGAAGGTTATATGTAATTTTATCTGTGCCTAGCTTTTGTATTTATATAAATGTAATAATATCTCACAAGCTTTTTATTCTGCTTTTTCACTTAACACCAAAATAAGCCTATTCACTTTAAAACTTTTTTTAGAAACCATCCCTCTTTCTTTTGAGACAGAGTCTCGTTCTGTTGCCCAGGCTGGAGTACAGTGGTGTGATCTCGGCTCACTGCAACCTCCGCCTCCCAGGTTCAAGTGATTCTCCTGCCTCAGCCTCCTGAGTAGCTGGGATTACAGGCACCCGCCACCACACCTGGCTAATTTTTGTATTTTTAGTAGAGACGGGGTTTTCCCATGTTGGCCAGGCTGATCTCAAACTCCTGACCTCAAGTGATCTGCCTGCCTCAGTATCCCAAAATACTGGGATTACACGTGTGAGCCACTGTGCCCAGTCCAGGTTTCAATACTCTTTCCATATATTCTTAATGAGAAACCCACAAACATTCATTTTCTGAGATTAGTAGCATTTTCATTTTAGACCTGAAAAAGAGGGAATCAGAATGGTAGAACTGATCACAGGTAAGAGAGTAAGACTAGGATTAAAATTCTGGCTCTACCTATTGTAGTACCCTGGAAAGGTTATTAAACCTTCATTTTCTCTTCTGCAAAGTAGGGATACCTCATGGGATTGAGGATTAAATGAGATAATGAAGCACAGCACCCACTATAGTGTAAGTACTCAAGAAATATTGTTCCCTTTCAAACCAATTGTTGTATGGCTTAATTTTCAGAATCCCAGGCTCCTTTATTTAGTCAAGATATCTCACCTTTCCTAGAAAAATTATGAAGTCTCCAAAGCAGTTAATAGATGTAAAGTGACTTGAGTTCTTGGACAAGATTTTGAATGCATCTTTTGCTGATGTACAGAAATCTGTCCCATTAATAGCAGTTGTAGTATATGCATTCTGAAACAGAAAAGAATTGTTTAAAAGATAATCCTTATAACAATTGTTTTTAAGGCAATATATTAATACAGAGTGTTTGCAAACTAGTTACAATAAACCTCTCTCTACCCATAACAAATACCGTTTTCAAAGTCCTTTCCAGTCTGATTATATCCATATATATTTTCATATAGTTGCAGCAAATAGAAAAGATAAATAGGTACTTATGGTTAATACGAATGTCCCACTACAAACATGTGGAAATGATGGGTAAAGCATAAGGGTTTTATTTGCTTGTTTTGAGACAGTCTCACACTGTTGCCCAGGCTGGAGTGCAGTGGTGCCATCTTGGCTCACTGCAACTTCTGCCTCCTGGGCTCAAGCGATTCTTGTACCTCGGCCTCCTGAGTAGCTGGGATTACAGGCGAGAGCCACCACCCTGGCAATAAGTTATTTTTTAATGCACAATAGAGTTTGAGGGCAGGAAAGGAAGTTTAGGTACCAGAAAGCAAGCGGGATCTAATGGTTTGTGAGAGCTGAACCCAAAGGTGCAACAGGCATACAATTAGGCCCTTGCTAGGGAAGTGAGCTCCTTCAACAAATTCAGGATTCATACTCAATTCAGCCTCAGTCAGCCATTCCAGGAAGGTGGTACAGAAATGCACTATGTGCCTAAGAGTGTTAAAATTACTGGGGTTTTGCAAAGGCAAAGCAACATCGCCACCTCCCAGGCCAGGGAATAGAGGAGTCCTACAGATAACAACCCTTGGAGAAGACGAGGAGCTCACAGGAAAATTTTATAGAGGACCCATGGAAATGAACATCACAACAAACAGAATCTACCCTGAGAACAACCTGGAAAAAAAGTATTTAGGGAGGTATGTTAAAGGTAGTAAGAAAATAGTGAAAGAAACAGTGACCTTATAGGAATAAACAGAACAGTATGAAAAATGAAGAGGCAGAGTAGAAAACAAATTGAATAGAAATTCTAGAAATAGGCCAGGCACCGTGGCTCATGCCTGTAATCCCAACACTTTAGGAGGCCGAGGCGGGAGGATCACCTGAAGTCACGAGTTCAAGACCAGCCTGAGCAACATGGAGTAATCCCGTCTCTACTAAAAATACAAAATTAGCCAGGCATGGTGGTGCATGCCTGTAATCCCAGCTACTCGGGAGGCTGAGGCAGGAGAATTGCTTGAACCCGGGAGGTGGAGTTTGCGGTGAGCCAAGATCGTGCCATTGCACTCCAGCCTGGGCAACAAGAAACTCCATCTCAAAAAAAAAAAAGCTAAAATAAAAAATATACAGTGTAACTGGTATGGTGTCATGATTATATATCTGGCTTTTTTCTTTGTATAATAAGCATTTTTATGTTACTACATGGCTTTTATAATTTTAATTTTTAACGCATATTCTGGGATATACATATGTGCATGTGTACGTGCATGTGTGTAGCTGGGACACGTTGACTGTTTCAAATGTTTTGCTGTTATAAACAACTATGCAATGAACTCTTGATTTCCTGATTTTAGATAATTTCTTAAGCATAAATTCTCAGAAACAAGATTACTATATCAAAGACTACAAATGTGTGTGTGTGTGTGTGTGTGTGTGTGTGTGTGAGTGAGATTATGTTCACATGAGACGATTTCTCAGGTTATTTTTTCCAAAATACCTTCCCCTTATGACTACATTTCAAGACCATTTATGTCTCTTGAAATCTTTAAAAATGCTACTTGCATTGCAGATTACAACAAGAATTTATAACTTTCCTGGGAAAATACATGAGAATACTACCTGCTTGGGTTGTTGTCATTCCTTTTGGTTTGGATAAAGGATGAGAGTTTTTTATTTCATGATATACAAATTAACCCTTTTGTACACCCCTTCAGACACATCGTAAGGAAATCAGTGTGGAGTCTACTGCAGTAATCAGCCTCCCATGGTGCGGGTCCTAATAGAGTAAGTGGAAGAGATGAAGACCACTAACAAGCATAGGGTTAAGGGAGCAGAATTAACTGACCCAATTTACCAAACTCCCTCTTCAAGGCCAGCAAAAGAAGAATGTTTGGTTCTTAAAGACAAAAGGCTGGGCCAGGCACGGTGGCTCATGCCTGTAATCCCAGCACTTTGGGAGGCCAGGGGTTGGGGCAGATCAAGAAGTCAGGAGTTGAAGACCAGCCTGATCAACATGGTGAAACCCTGTCTTTACTAAAAATACAAAATATACATATATATGTGTATATATATATATATATATATATATATATATATATATAGCCAGTCGTGGTGGCACATGCCTATGATCCCAGCTACTGGGAAGACTGAGGCAGGAGAAACGCTTGAACCCGGGAAGCAGAGGTTGAAGTGAGCCGAGATTGCACCACTGCACTCCAACTTGGGTGACAGAGCAAGACTCCGTCTCAAAAAAAAAAAGACAAAAGGCTGGAAACCATATCCCTGATAGGGCACCATGCTTGCCTTAGAGATTTTCAGTGAGACGTCAGATGAATTTCCTGCAAAAAAAAAAAAAAAGTTCCACAAGGAAATTTTGGTTTTGGACTTACACAGAATGTGTGTGAAATTTGCTTTGAAAATCTCAAACCAGCTGTTGCTGGAAAGCTGTTCCAGTTTGGGGGCCTGAGTCTTGTGCAGGGATGTGGAAACTCATTTACTCATATTATTTAACTAGGCATCTTCAATCATCTTGGGTTTTCAAAGCCCTGATGACCAATCTATTCATTCATCCTCAAAGCACATCTGTAGGATGGGTGGGTGAAGAATGGCATAATTGTTCTTTTATAGACTGGAAACCAAGATCAAGGGCATTTCCCCCAGGTCCCCTGGTGAATCCATGAGACAGAGACCGTTTTATTTTTATTTTTTTAATTCTAACCTTCTGGACATTACACTATCAATTTTCATTAGGAAAAATTGCTATTTAAATGCATGGTGGTTACGGTAAGCACAGGCTCTGTAGCCAGACTGTCTCTGTGCTCAAATCCCAATTCTACCACTGACTAGCTGTTGGTCTTGGGCAAATGATCTAACCTCTCTAAGACCTCAATTTCCTCATCTATAAAATGACTTACAGCACCTACCGCAAAGGGATGTTGGGAGGATTAAAGAACCTACTCCCTGTAAAGCACAGAGAAAATGTGTAATAAAGAGTGGTTATTATCATCCAGACATCACCAAAGATGATCTCATTTACAACTGGGAACACAGAGGCAACTCTTTAAGCACCTGAGGAGGTGTGGCACGGGCCTGTAGTTGCTTTACCTGTAGGCTGTAATCCCTCACACCCACAGGGATCCAGGAAAGGGCTTTTTAGACCACCTGCCAGCCCCCAGCATTGTCTTACTTTGTTACAGCAGCTCCACCATTGCTGCTCAGCCTCTGTCTCTGCCTCCTCTCTTCATTCAGGCTGTCTCCAGCCCACCACCCCATCACTTCCCCACTCTAAGCTTCCTAAAGTGCTTCTTGCTTCCCAAGGGGAAGCACTGTTTTTGTGGGGACTTCTTTTTCTGCAGATCACTGCCTCGTATTTAATTTAGCACTATCTCTCATAAGCAGTAAAAACAGATTTCGCTCTTTGGCTAAAATGATTAAAATTTAAAAAGGTATTATACTTTCTCATGCATGTGTTGACTCCAAAGAGTTTTGGGGCCCATAAGCATTTATCTTTTTTTATGTATCAGGCCCACTGAAAGAGGGCATTAAAAGCACTCTGATAGAGAAATTATATATGCCTTCCTGCAGGCACCATACCACTAGCATTTTACCAGATTCAACCCTGAGTGCAACAGAGAGATCTAGAATTAACATCTGAATGAATAGGGGGAGGAGGGAGGAATCACTCAAGACACAGGATATGGATTAAGCATTTCTGCAGCTTCAGCATTAGCTAATTTATACTTATTCTGAGTAGAAGCTGCTTGTCAGGCAGCTGGAAGATGGAGTGCACTAACATTTTCATCGTAAGTCCTTGTTCTGAGCATTTGTATTTGCCTGGGATGACAGAACTCAGGATTAACGTGCCAAGGTAATCTGCAGACTCTAACAAAATGTGGAAATGATTGGCCATAATAAGGACTAGGAAATACGTTTTATTGGTTGTGGAAGTTAAGAGATCCTAAAGGCTAACCTTTAAACAAGCAAGCAGGAGGTAGTGGCATTCGGCTTTTGATTTATTCCCAAAATTCAGTGTGCATACTTCTTTAGCATCACAAAACAGGTGGGTGGATATTTCTGTCTTGAAATTGAAGCTATAAACACACAAGATAGATACGAGGAAGGATTCCCAAGTTGGCATTGGTAGTATCTCAGTATTATGTCCCAATTCTCACTCCCTTGCTTGGGATCCAAGACTCCCTCCAGGTACAGGTGGATTAGTTTTCAGACTTTAATGGACTGGTCACCTGGGACTGTCCCGAGTGGCTGAGAAGCACTGGGGGAAGAACACAATGAGGACGCCCTGTGTGGCTGTGAGGGCTTCAAAAAAATGAAATACATAGCACAAGTGCACATGTGAAGGCCACAAAGAGCAGAACCACAAGCTGGAGGGAGAGGGGAAGAGAGGGCCCAGCAGGAGGGATCAGGGAAGGCTTCATGGAAGTGGCATACGAGCTGGCCCCAGTGTTGCCTGTCTCCAGCAGGGTAGGAGGCAGCAGCAGGAGCCAGCAACGTGAGCCGCAGACATGAGCGTACCAGCAGGCTACTGGGGGGCCCCAGCAGAGGAGAAATGGGAAACAGGTCTGGAAGAGTCGGGGGTCAGCCCTCGGTGGGTGGGGCTGACGCAGAGTGTGGAGCAAGGGCAGTGAAAGGAAGTTTCAGGAGGACTCACGATTTTCAGCCTGTGCCTCTGGAAGCTCTCCCAGGCTGCCCTGGGGAAGTTCAGGTCAGATCTCCCTCATCACCATCTTCTGCTGAGCCACGAAGCTCTGCACCTTCCAAGGCTCATTCCTATTCAAGCCTAGGAGACTCCCCAAGCACCTCCACAATGCCTACAGGGCTCTGCTGGAGTTGGGTGGAAATGCTGTGGTGGCCATGCAGCCATTGAGCACACCGACCAGCCAGCAGTCATAAGCCAGGGGCTAGGCCCAAAGACCGTGAGTTCTTCTTGGGAGAAAATAGGAGTATTAGGAATAGTAACTACTCCAGGCACTCTGGCTCCCCTCCACCCCCACCTCGGTGGATGCCTTAGTGATATATCCCAAATGCCCTGGCACAGACCTAATGGTAGTTACAACTTTCTAATTTCCATCTGTGGCCTTTTTCTTTTCCAGTCAGTAGGCAGGTGTGCAACTTCTGTGTGTAAATAAATAATAACGCTAATAATAAATAACAATGGCATTAATCTTGCATGTACTATGTGCCAGGCTCTATGCTACCTCTCCCCGAACACATTCACTCATTTAGTCCTCTTAACTCCAACCCGATGAGGTAGTTAAGGAAACTAAAGCACAGAGCGGTAAAGTAGTGTGCCCCCGGTCCCACGCGTGTCATAGATGTTGCGTCCATCTTCCACGAAGTGGACCTCTAACTCGTTCAGGCCCATCTGCTGGAAAACTTTACTTTGAGCTGTACTTTGTGCTTTTTCTCCTGGAAAGTTCAAAATAACAAAGTGGTCTTCTCATGAGATGCACCGTTGAAAACAGCTGAGGATGTGGCAGGATGGCTTAGTGGAAAGAGGCTGGATTCCAGTCGTGTTGCCTCCAAAGACTTGCGGAACGGCTTCCACCAAATTACGTCACTTCTCAAGGGCCCTCACTTTGCTGCTTGGAAAAGACTTCCACCAACTCCAATGTTCCATGATGCTTTATGTTTGTGCTTCGTGGCCAGTCACCCTCAGATCATCGTCTCATTAGATCTCATCTGTTTTCACCACAACTCAGTGAAATAATCACCATGGGTGGTATTATTCCCTGCTGCCTCTTTTTTTTTTTTTTTTGAGAGGGAGTCTCACTCTGTCGCCCAGGCTAAAGTGCAATGGCGCGATTGTATTCCTGTGGTCAATTGATTCTCCTGCCTCAGCCTCCTGAGTAATTGGGACAACAGGCACCCACCACGCCTGGCTAATTTTTGTATTTTTAGTAGAGACAGGGTTTCACCATGTTGGCCAGGCTGGTCTCAAACTCCTGACCTCATGTGATCTGCCTGCCTCGGGCTCCCAAAGTGTTGGGATTATAGGCGTGAGCCACTGTGCCTGGCCGGTATTATTCTCATTTTATAGAAAATTCTAATTATTGAAGAAAATGAGATTTAAGTGTCCTTTTAGGTAAGAGAAAATCTAGATTACCTATTTAAGTTACTGTGAGAGCTATCCAAGAACGTTAATTGCAGCTTTAACATAGAAAGAGCATTTTTTTACTCCTGAAATCAAACGCTTAGCCAGCACAGCTCAGCCTTTTGTCCATCATGCTGAGTCTGTCCTCTCACTGAACTGAACTGCTTTCTTCTTTTGGTGGCAGAACTGTGAACCTGGGTTTCTGCCGACTCTTCAAAAAGGTAAACAGAGTTTCCCTCCGTAGTGGAGGGAAGGTATTTGCCAAAAACCATGCCATGAATAGCCAGCTTTATTTCTGGAATGCCTTCCTCACAGAGTTCCGATATTTATTCTCAAAGCAAGAACTACTAAAACAAACTTGAGAAACTGAACAGTGAATAAATAACACTGGCATTCATACTTTCCTCAGAACTGAAAAAAAATACAGTGAAATCCGAGTCCAGATACATCCCCATACATCCAGGGGCCTTCCTTGGACCTACAGTAAAACTGGCAGGAACCGTCCCAGACCAGTTTCATCTTGAGCCCTGTTTTTATCACAAACACATGTGGAGTGAGGCAGTGCACAGCCTCTGGGCCTTCCAGGGCCCTGCATTCACCATTCAGATCCCTTCAGGAATGCACCGGTCACCAGGATGCAAACAAACATCCAATGAGATGGTGAGGAGGGAAACCAGCCAGTCCCCTGGGGCTGCAGCCAGGTGGGAGGTGGGGTGGAAGAAGGAAGGACGAATATGAGAGCGGCCTATGAAGCCACGAACAGGGTCGTGCTATTTTGTTTGCTCTTTTAAAACTTTTCTTTTTGCTTAATTTTTAGAATGGCTTTATTATTTCCATGTTAATCTTAAAAAAAATCAAACAACACAGAGACAAAGAAGCAAGAAGGTCACTGTGATCCCACCCCTTAGAAATAACCACTGCTAACATTGCTTGGCCTTCACCCCAGCACCCCTCTGTGAATATACACAGAGGAAGAAAGGCAGGCTGGATACACTGAGCATGCGCTACAATAATGAACTCATACTCTCCATGGTATTTTAAATAAAAGGACAAATGTTCATTTGACTTCAACAAACGAAAATGAAACTAAACTGACACTGAAGGGATACCCAAATTTCAGATAAATTGCACCTTCACATACAAGACGTAGGTTTTAAAAAAGTTTTCTGAAACATTAGGAAGTTAGAGTACTTATTGTTTTTTTAACATAGGGTTTTAAGTTTAGGCAGTGTAGATAAGGAAGTTGAGTCCTCTCACGCCTTCTCCTGCATCCTGATTTTAGTGAGTTTCATTATTCTGACTTTGTCAGGGTTTTGAACACTTATAGCCTCTTTGATGATGAAAGTCTCTACATCTAAGTTGTCTTTGTTTGTTTGCTTTGTTTGAAACAGGGTCTCACTCTGACACCCAGGCTGGAGTATAGTGGCTCAATCATGGCTCACTACAGCCTCAACCTCCTCCCAGGTTCAGGTGATTCTCCCACTTCAGCCTCCCGAGTAGCTGGAAATACAGGCATGCGCCACCACACCTGGCAAATTTTGTGTAGTTTTTTGTACAGATGGGTTCATGCCATATTGCCCAGGCTGGTCTCGAATTCCTGAGCTCAAGCTGTCTGCCTAACTTGACCTCCCAAAGTGCTGGCATTATAGGTATGAGTCACTGCACCCGGCCTAGTCTTTGTTTCTTAATGAGGTGTATCCAGCACGGCCACCGTGCCTGCCCCTTCACACACCTGCTGTGGGCCACTGCATTCACACCATCCTGGAAGGCCCTTGCGGTTCCTCCACTCACAGATGCGGTTCTCTCTGCTGAAATGCCTTCTGACCCCTGGCCTCTCTGTGGGGCTAATATTTGTTGAACAGATAAAGAAAGATCCTCTGGCAAACCAATAATGTCTTCTGAATAATATTTCTTCATATGAAACCCAAATTCAATTGATTGATCCCTTTGTTCTTTCAGCAGAATGGTTGGATTAAAAGGCATCCTAGATATCACCTAGAAAAATGCTCTTATTTCACCAATGAGGAATTGGCAATCTCAACAGGCTGTGACCAGGGAGAGGAAGCGACAAAGATGGAACAGGAATCAGGTGCTCACAGCCAGTGCTCTTTGTTTTAGATAAGCCTTGTCCTCCCACAAATTCAGAAAAGGCCACATTAGGCAACGGCATCTTGCTGGACTTGATCCTTCATTGATCATCTGCCAGCAAAGCTCTGCACTCGGCAGGGAAAGCCCACCAGAACAATGATTCCTAATGAAGAGGCAGGTCCAAGTTAGAGGACCGTGTCGAAGTGTCACCTTCATCCCCCAAGCTCTTTCCCAGTTGGAGTGCTGTTACATCCTTTAATCCCATTTGACCTGTGCATAATCAGTGGTGGAAAGGAGCAAATCAGAAGCAAGGCCTGGCTTTCTGGAAGGCAAAATTAAACAGTGGACCTGTGACATGGGAAACACGGAGGACGGGGAATGCCTGGGCTGTTACTGACTTCAAGCTTCCTCAGAAGGAAGATGACATAAATGGGCTTGTCCCTATTAGTGAGCGCCACTCCCTGGTTTCCTCCTCCTTACACTTATCCTTGGCAAGGAACTCCAGGCAGCACAGCAAAGCCAGCGGGCCACAGCTTTTGGAGCCACGAGGATGACCACATAGTAGTGCTGTCACCCTGGACATGCTCTTCATCCTCTGGGGCTCAGTTTCCTCATTTGTACAATAGGGATAATACCTACCTAATACGCAGAGTCCTAGAGAAGATAAACTTAGACTGTGTATGCCAAATGTTTACCATGGTGCCTGGCATACTGGGCCAACTCAGTGGATGTCTATGGGACTTACAGACTTTAGAAGGTTGGTTTTTTTTTTTTTTTTTAGATGGAGTCTCGCTCTCTCACCCAGGCTAGAATGCAGTGGTGCGATCTCGGCTCACTGCAACCTCCACCTCCTGGGTTCAAGCGATTCTTCTGCCTCAGCCTCCTGAGTAGCTGGGACTACAGGCACGTGCCACCATGCCCAGCTAATTTTTTTTTTTTTTTGTATTTTTAGTAGAGACGGGGTTTCACCATGTTGGCCAGGATGGTCTCGATCTCTTGACCTTGTGATCCACCCACCTCAGCCTCCCAAAGTGCTGGGATTACAGGCAGGCGTAAGCCAACGTGCCCGGCAGAAGATTGGTTCTTTTTTTTTTTTGAGATGGAGTCTTGCTCTGTTGTCCAGGCTTCAGTGCAGTGGCATGATCTCAGCTCACTGCAAGCTTCGCCTCCCGGGTTCACGCCATTCTCCTGCCTCAGCCTCCCGAGTAGCTGGGACTACAGGCACCCGCCACCACGCCTGGCTAATTTTTTGTATTTTTAGTAGAGACGGGGTTTCACCATATTAGCCAGGATGGTCTTGATCTCCTGACCTCGTGATCCGCCCGCCTCAGCCTCCCAAAGCGCTGGGATTACAGGCATCAGCCACCGCGCCTGGCCGATTGGTTCTTAAGAGAATGTCAACCTTCTCTGATTTGAAGCCCAGTACTGAGGAAATGGTGGGAGAGAGATGGAGAGCAGAAACTGGAACATTCATGTTTTTCATGTGTTGCATGTTTTGGGGAGATAATTTCAAGTCAGGTGCATGCCCCTCCACAAGCACACTGTTGGCGAGCCTAGGGGTGGGGAAGCCACAGCTGCCCTGCCAGGCTGCTTGGTGAAGGCCTGGTGACAGACAGCCTGGCCAGAAATCCAGTCACTGGCTGCTGGGAATAACTATCGTTTGGTAACATAGTTTGGTCCACCTTGCAGTGAAAAACGTTTATAATTTAAAGGCATTTGCTTCAGAGACATTCACTGCAGTAACATATCTTTTCTTTCTCTTGAGACGGGGTCTTACGACATTGCCCAGGCTGGCCTTGAACTCCTGTGCTCCAGCAATTCTCTCGCCTTGGCCCACCGAGTAGCTGTGACTACAGGTGCACGCCACCACACCAGCTCTTTGCCTTTTTTTTTTTTTGTCATTTAAAAAAAATGTAGAACATTCATTTACCATCTTAGCCGTTTTTAACTGTAGAGTTCAGTAGTGTTAAGTATATTCACATTGTTGTGCAACAGATCTCTAGAACTTTCTCATCTTGCAACACTGAAACCCTATACCCACTAAACACTAATTTCCCCTCTCCCTAGCCCCCAGCGCCCTTTTTACGTTCTGTTTCCATGATTTTTGACTACTTTAGATACTTCAAATATTGCATGATTTTATTCATACAGTGTCTACTTTTACTGTATTTGCCAAATACAGTATTTTGACTACTACATTCAGCATTTAAAGTATCTAAAGTAGTCAAAATACCATATTTGACAAATACAGTAAAAGTAGGCAAATACTGTATGAATGGAATCAGTACTGAGGTTGAGAAAGAAATCATACTATATGGATGATTGGAAATACTGAATGGAATCATACAGTATTCGTCCTTTTGTGACTGGCTTATTTACTTTAGCATAATGTCCTTGGGGTTCATCTATGTTGTAGCATATGACAGGATTTCCTTCTTTTTTAAGGAAAAGAAGAAATATACTTGGATACATAATATTCTACTGTATGGCTATATCACATTTTCTTTATCCATTCATCTGCTGAGGGCACTTGGGCTGCTTCCACCTCTTGGCCATTGAGCGTATGCTGTGATGAACACGGGTGTGCAAATAACTCTGAGATCCCGCTTCGAATTCTTTTGACTATACACTCAGGAACAGAACTGTTGGATCATATAGTATTATAGACCCATTTTTAATTTTTTGAGGAAACTCCATACTGTTTTCCATAACAGTTACAACATTTTACATTTCCACCAACAGTGCACAGAGTTCCAACTTTTCCACATCCTCACCAACACTTATTTTCTGTTCTTTTGATAGTGGTCATCCTGATGGGTGTGAGGTGATATATCGCAGTTTTGATTTACCTTTTCCTAATGATTAGTGATATCGAGTGTCTTTTTCTATTGGCCATTTGTATAGCTTCTCTAAAGAAATATCTCTTCAAGTCCTTTTCCTTTTTTTTTCTTTTTTTTTGAGACAGAATCTTGCACTGTTGCCCAGGCTAGAGTGCAGCGGTGCAGTCTCGACTCACTGCAAGCTCCGCATCCCAGGTTCACACCATTTTCCTGCCTCAGCCTCCCAAGTAGCTGGGACTACAGGCACCTGCCACCATATCCAACTAATTTTTTGTATTTTTAGTAGAGACGGGGTTTCACCGTGTTAGCCAGGATGGTCTTGATCTCCTGACCTCGTGATCTGCCTGCCTCCGCCTCCCAAAGTGCTGAGATTCAGGCAGGAACCACTGCGCCCAGTCTTTTTTTTTTTTTTTCTTTTTTTGAGACGGAGTCTCACTCTGTCGCCCAGGCTGGAGTGCAGTGGCATGATCCCGGCTCACCGCAACCTCTGCCTCCCAGGTTCAAGCAATTCTCCTGCTTCAGCCTCCCAAGTAGCTGGGATTACAGGCATGTACCACCACGCCTGGCTAATTTTTGTACTTTTAGTAGAGATGGGGTTTCACCAGGTTGGTCAGGCTGGTTTCAAACTCCTGACCTCATGATCTGCCCGCTTCAGCCTCCCAAAGTGCTGGGATTACAGGTGTGAGCCACTGCGCCCGGCCATCCTTTGCCCATTTTAAAATCGGGTTTTTTTTTTTTGTTGTTGTTGTTAAATTGTAGAAGTTCCTTATGTATCTTGGACAGTAACTTGTAAGCATATATAATTTATTTTCTCCCATTCTATAGGATGATTTTCACTCTATTTTCTTGGATGTGTAGAAGTTTTTAAGTTTGATGTGGTCCCATTTGTCTACTTTTATTGTGTTGCCTGTGCTGTTGGTGTCATATCCAAGCAATCACTGCCAAATCCAATGTTCTGACACTTTTCTCCTGTATTTTATTCTAAGAGTTTTATAGTTTTAGGTCTTTTAGGTCTTTAGTTCATTTTAATTTTCCTGTATAAGGTAAGGGTCCCACTTCATTCTTTTGCTTGTGGATATCCAGTTTTCCCAAGATCATTTGTTGAAGAGACTGTCCTTTCCCCATTGTGTGGTCTTAGTATCTTTGCCAAAAATCATTTGGCCACATATGCAAGGCATTATTTCTGTGCTTCCTATTCTGTTCACATGGTCTATAGATCTATGTAGCACAGTGTATCTATGTTTATGCCAGTACCACACCATTTTCATTACTGTGGCTTTGTAGCGTGACAGATATTTTCTTTCTGAACCTCAAAGACTATCTGTCCCTCCCATTTTAGCTTCCTCTCTCCACTGGATCTTCTGCTCAGAAAGTAGTTTCCCTTGTAGTCAGTTCTAAGTGTGGTTAGAGCAGGTCCAACAAGAAAGGGCAGCTTCTTTGAGTTAGTATTTATTTTTCCTTTATTGCCTCCCTGCTCCTTTTGGTATATGTTAAAAAGCTGTGTGAAGGCAGCATGAACCCAGGGCTGATACTGAGGGCGTTCGGGTCCTCATATTCATTCTTCAATCCATGGACATACATGGAAGGTCCGCTTTGGCCAAGCTCCAGGCTGGGGACTGGGGACAGGGCACTAAGCGAGGTCAGGAGCCTCGCATTCTTTGGGTCCCAACCAAGTTTCTCTGTTTTTTTTTTTTTTTTTTTGTGAGACGGAATCTCGCTGTTGCCCAGGTTGGAGTGCAGTGGTGCGATCTCGGCTCACTGCAGGCTCCGCCCCCTGGGGGTTCACGCCATTCTCCTGCCTCAGTCTCCCGAGTAGCTGGGGCTACAGGCGCCCGCCACCTCGCCCGGCTAATTTTTTGTATTTTTAGTAGAGACGGGGTTTCACCGTGTTAGCCAGGATGGTCTCGATCTCCTGACCTCGTGATCCACCCGCCTTGGCCTCCCAAAGTGCTGGGATTACAGGTGTGAGCCACCGCGCCCAGCCCAAATTTCTCTGTTGTTGCTTTGATGGAAGCAAGACATGGGCATGGCAAACACACCCAGAGCACCCCTCTCCACCCGCACTGGGGTGCATCCTGATGAAGTCATTCAACCTCAGCTGTCTTGTTCCTAGGATGAATGCAAGTCTAGCAAATGCTCTCTCTACCCCACCCATGCCAACTGAGGCATTCTGTAGAAGGCAAGAGACAGAGAAGAGGAAACGACTTGAAACATTGTCAAAGCCTGGATCCACTTGCCAAAACTTTTGGGAACTTTTTCGCCCCACCTAGATAAGAAAGCTGTTTGAAGCAAAATTCTCTTAGCCACTTCCTCTTCTACTTTTCACAAACTTGTTTCTCAAATGTCTGTAGAGATGGGACTCTCAATGGAAGGAGGAATGTCCAGCCATCCCTAAGACATGTATGATGGTTGACTTTGCTCTCTTTGCTTCTGTTTCTCCTCCTTGTGTATTTTCTCCTTTCTCTTCTCTCCACATTCCCCATTCAAGCAGGACTCGGGCTCTGTGCTCATTCCCCCAGTTAAGGTTAGGGGGCCAGGTGGGGAGTAGAGGCAAGAAGACATCCAGTCTTCAATTCTCACTGGCTTTTGTTTTCCAAAATTTAGGCTCTTTAAGCCCTTACCTACCAGGGGAAAAGGTGAAGAAAGAGGTTTCCCAATATAGACCAAACACCTTGGAGCAGCAAGCAAGTGTGCAGGTTTCCTCCAGCCCCACATTAGAAAATGACACTCTCCTGGGCTGGGGGAAGAGGAAACAAAGGTCTATGGGTCTTGACTGAAGGTCCAGGTCTGCCCCCCACCTTTTTTTTAAACACAGCTTGGAGAAGTGGCAAGGCTCTTCTCTGACCACTCCCAGGGTCCTGGTTTGCCTGGGAGTGAGGGGGTACCAGAGACATGGGGCTTCTAGGTGACCAGGACAGGTAGTCACCTAGTGCTAGCACATCAAGGCAGATAGGACCATAGGTGACCACAGGTAAAAGATTCCTACTTCCCAAGCAGGGCCTGAGTAGCCATAAAGATGGGAAGATGATGTCTCAAGGGCAACCTATATCTGTTAATGTCTAGGGACACCTGAAACCTCATATAACTCCAAGGAGGGATAGCTCAAGAATAACAAATTAAGTTTTCCACCCGTCCAGTGGAATGAGAGCTCAAAGTTAGAAATCAGGTTGAGAGACATGATACAATAT
Source organism: Pan troglodytes (assembly GCF_028858775.2). NCBI lineage: Eukaryota > Metazoa > Chordata > Mammalia > Primates > Hominidae > Pan > Pan troglodytes. The sequence goes on from NC_072398.2 coordinate 136,299,202, forward strand.
CATTTGCACATCTGAATCTGCGGCTGCTCTTCATAGCATGTAGAAGTCATTCAAAGATGAGACTCAGGTGGTGGTGGCCTGGGGTGTCATGGGAGTCCTGCTTGTAGCAGGACATGACTTAGTGACTGCTAAATCAAAGTGCCATGTATTCCTTCAGCCACAGTGACTCACATCTCCTTTCATATGCTTTTTTCTTTTTATGAATGCATTCTCTAGTCTCTGGCCAGTCATCACTTCCTTCTCTCAACAAGTCTTAATGCCGTAGGACAAATAAGAATGACAGCTGAGGAACGTGCCTACAGTCACTGCCTTGCTTACAAGAGCATGGACTTCAAGGTGGGCAGTCAGACCTCTTGGACAACAACTGTTCCAGACAAAGAGCAATGCCCCAAAGAATCCTGCTCTCTATCCTAAGGGAAGAGGACATTTGGGGTAGGAGCTACTTAATGGTTTCATTTCATTTTCCACACTAAGTGAATTTGGGAAACGTTGAAGCTAATCTATCTTCTTCACATTTCTTGAGCACTGGGAGTAATGTTAACAACTTAGACTGGAAAGTTCCCTTTTCCACTCTGAGGCACCTCCCCACTCTAGCCCTTGCCTAGCTGTGATCACAGATGACGGCCCGGCCCGGCCTAGCCCAGGCAGCGTGGTGTCCACCGCACACAATAACCTGTGGGTGGGAGGGCATAGGAGGAGTCAGTCTGAGCTGCCAGATCCCCACATCCGAACCCTGCTCATCAGAACACAGTGTTTTCACATGTCACCTGCTTCCTTCTTTATGAGGAAACTGGATGTGCTGATTCAAAGGTGGATTTCTTAAAGTTAAAAACCTGGGCAGTCTCCCTCAGCGTATTTCCAGTGTACCTAGAACATGTCATGACAGGAAGGCACAAAGAACATAAAGGGTTTGCTTCATGTTCTACATGGAGTTCAGACTTATGAAAGAAGGCTCAGATTTACACAAATGGCAACTCCTTGGATTAGCTGACCTTTTCAACTAGTGTTGTTGGAAACAGTCCCAGTTGCCCTTGCTACCATTAATAAAAGGTGAGACCCCAAACTTCCCAGGATGCAAATGTTCCTCACCCTTCTGCCTCCATGAGCATGGGCCTGTCTTCCATATTGCCCAAGATATGGGGGAGATTTACATAGATTTCTGCCAAAAGGTACCCCAGGGCAGCTCATGTAGACATACTGTGTAAAGTGACACACCTGTCTGTCCTCCAGGAGGCTCAGAAGGGCAAGGAAGAGAAGATGCAGGATAGGGAATGGAATCAGAATGAGCTCTGCCCACCGTGTAACCTGGGTGAGGCATTCGAACCCTCTGGACCCCAGATTCCGCTATTATGAGGGGAGGCTGTTTCATGATCTCTAAAGTTCTGGGCTTCTGAGTCCCTACCCTGTGGAAGGAGTGCCCTAGTGGACTGGTGAAAACCTGGCTCTAAATCCCATTGTGGCACTAGTCTTGATTTCCCTGGCTTTGGGTTTCTGTGGTCAGGGACTTCCTTTAGGCTAATGCCTCTCATTTGTTTCAGGGAAGGAGGTGAACTTAAGGGACTGGGCAAATTTGGAGGGAGCAGCAGAGTGCAGGCGGGCTCAGGCCCTTCCTCATTCTCTTTTGCGATCCACCTGTCACCAGGAACATCCTTTCTCAGATCCATAGAGAGGTTCACCTTGTTGGCTGGGCCTGGTGAAAGGTGGGTTGGTCATTCTGATTCAGGGGTAAAACATTGACAAGCCGACTTGCCTACAGCTGTTCCTGTGGAATTTTCCAATCAGATGATTTCATATTCAAGGTGATATTTTTAATCTTCATCTGTTTGACTCTTACATCTCACAATTATTCAGAACTTGAACAAGGAAGAGGAAATGACTTACTGGGTCTTCAAAACCTCAAGAGTCAGCTCTGCTACTTTCCTCCTGTCTAACCTAGGTCTTAGGTCTTAGGTCTTAGCTCTGCTACTTTCCTCCTGTCTTAACCTACTTAAGCTCTCTGAACCAAAGTATTATCATCTGTTTAAAAAATACTACACAGGCTACTTTGTGAGGCTATAGGTAGTTGATACACATAAAGTAGCACAGTACCCGGTACATAGTAAGTGCCAGTGAGTGGCTGGTATTCTTGTCTTCAGGAGCCGCACACTTAGGAGGAAGTCGAAGTCATTTGCACTGACCACTCAATTGCCTCGCAGGAGTTCCTAGCTGCCTGAGTGCCCTTATATAACTTTCCCTCCCTTTCTCATGCAATAATTCATTCAACAAACATTACTTCCCTCTCCGAGAAGGCACTGAAATTTCATGTCAGGAAGCACTTCAGAGTCCAATTTAACATGGCGGCTGCTCACTGGGCCTTACCCCAAAGGACTGAGCACTAAGGCCCACTTGGAGAAGAGGGCTTTGGGCCTCACCCTCCTGAGCCCTGAGTCTTGTAACATGCCCACAGCAGGTGGGAGCTAGGCTCCAGAGAGGCTGCTCCCAGGAAAGCCACACTAAGCCACAGCCATATGCCTGGCAGCTTCTGAACCATGCACCAGGAAACATGAGGATTCAGTTTGTTTTCTCCCAGACAGCCTGGGGCCTCTGAAAAATAGGTGTCTTAATTCCTTTCTATCTAAAGCCAGGGTAGTAGCATTTGCCACACAACAGCTGGGTGTGGGGATTACCATTGTCTATAAATGGGCCTTAATGCAAACTATCATATTGACACACATGTGAGCTTCTTTCTGAAGCATGCACACACGAGGCATCTCTCCAGAGCTCTCAACATCAGCTGGCTGCCCAGAATAGCTCTAAACCAGTCAGCAGGGGTGGAGGATTCAGAACCACCACTGTCACTGAAAGAATGGCTGTCTGGATGCTACGTGATGAGACTACCTATTATGGCAATGCCAGCTTCTGAAAGAACTGTTTCTTCTTAAGAAACTTTACATCATTTTCCTAATCTAGTGAGATAAACTGTACAATATTTTTACTTTTTTTCTGAGATGCACATGCTGCTCCGGGAGAGGAGAAAGGAGGAGTCACTGGAGATCTGCCAACTGGCTTGGGATGAACCAACCAAACCTGATGTGGAAAAGTCATTGAGTGCTTTAGCTATTGATGGACTATGAGAAAGACAGTCATTGAAACAGAGCTAACTGCAAGGAAAGGGGCGGGGGAAGAGAATGTTTGGAGATACTACAAAGTTGAATCTGCTGCAAAGGCTTAGAAGACAGAGACCAACATTATGTTCACTAAAAACAGTCTTGGCAGGCAGAGCAGGTTGGGGAGAGGCACTATGAGGTAAGAAGGGGAGAGAGGTGTATATTTCCCCAGAAGCAGCCGGTTTTTCTCTGCCTTGACCTTCACAAGATTATCTGGGACCTTTCTGACCAGTATATTCATCAGTCAGAAAGACAGGAAGCTGCTGGCATTTCTGATCAAATAGCAAGAGGCAACAATCTGTACATGTACTTACTAGATCTTATCTAGAGGGATGACAAAGGAAAGTAAGCTGCACGCTTTACACACTGCATCAAGGTGCATCGGGGTCACTTGGTTCCCTCCTCAAGGGGATGCAGCACAGATCCATCAGGCTCGCAGCTATCTTGCATAATAGCCCAAGGCAGAAAAGGGCTGTGAAAGGCATTGGACATTACAGTACACTCCTACTGTTGAGAATGACCGAGCTGCCTGGCATTTGACCAGTATCTCATCACCAGTTATTTTATTTATCACTATATGTTATAGCAGAACTACTGGCAGGATCGCTGTAAGTAGATACAGATAGATGGCTCCTCTTTGTTCACTCACATTCTCAGACAACTCTACAAGATTCCAGTGCCTCAGAATTGAGGCAACATGAAACATCACTGATTTTTGTGGTTCTAGGATAAGTCCTCACCATGGATACAAGGTATATCATGAAGAGAAATGAGCCTGTCATTTTGGAACACTACAGGAAAACAAACAGCTCATATTGTTTTCCACTCTCCCCCCATTTCCCACACAAAGCATCTCATGGCTTTGATGCTGTGGGGCAGCACTGTGCATGCCCCCAGCTCTGGGCTGGATGCCATGACAAGGGTCAAAAAGCCACATAAGAACCTTGGGGGTCACTGAACCTAACCCTTTCATATTGCAGAAGCTCAGCAAGGTTAAGGGACTCACCCAAGTTACTCAAATAATGAAGAGGCAGAGGCAAACTGCTGCTATACCTGACTGAAGTCATTTTTACCTGGAAGCTTCTCCCAGGAGACTGGTATAGATACGGTGGTTCTCAGACTTCTGACACTAGCCCACAGCTCACTGCCTATACCCATTCCCACTTCTGCTGGAAGAAGAACAAAGCATTGAAGAGGAATGCAATGCTTAAAGTGATTAAAAAAAAAAAAAGAATGAATAAACAAAAGGCCGGGCACGGTGGCTCACACCTGTAATTCCAGCGCTTTGGGAGGCTGAGGTGGGTGGATCACCTGAGGTCAGGAGTTCGAGACCAGCCAACATGGAGAAACCCCATCTCTACTAAAAATACAAAATCAGCCAGGTGTGGTGGGACATGCCTGTAATCCCAGCTACTCAGGAGGCTGAGGCAGGAGAATCACTTAAACCTGGGAGGCGGAGGGTGTAGTGAGCCGAGATCGTGCCATTGCACTCCAGCCTGGGCAACAAGAGTGAAACTCTGTCTCAAAAAAATAAAAAATAAAAAAATAAATGGAATAATCAACAGAAGTAAAACATCAAGACAAGAATGACTTCAACCAAACAACACAGTCAACTCAAGGCAACACTGGTGGTAGCAAAGTGTTCTTTCCCCAGTTTGCAAATCCCAACTGTCTACGTGTGTGCATTCACAAATTTTGCAGGGTCACCAGGCATTGCCTCAGCAGTTAGATGTCTGAAAAGAGTAATGAGTTTGAGTCCTTAAGAAACTATGTTAAGACACCAATTTGGATTCATAAAGAACACATTTTAGCAAGCTTTAATAACACACGCTTTACTTTATTGATTGGCAAACAGCTCCTTGTTGTATGCAAAAATGAAAAACCTATGGAATCCTGCTATTTGCCTGTAAAAATTGAAAAAAGGATTTTCTAGAATGTTCAGATCAGTTTGGAACCATCAGGAAGAGTCCTGGGGCTCACCAGTGGGTTTCATACTTAGAGGAACATTGACCTAAAGCCAACATCATGGCTGGGACAGAGGCCTGTGTCCACAATGGACAAGAGATGTGCACTTAGGGAGACATTTCCATGAGGAACTGTGTGCAGACCCCGTAAGAAACAGTAAGTACACCATTCTTGCTGAGTGCTTAGCCTGTAGTCTCACAGTGGGGTTCTTAGCCAGGCCCCTGGAAAGTGCTGGGAGGGAGAGGGGAGGCTGTAAGGTCCCTTTGCCTGAAAGTCTCTGAGAATAGCCAGCCAACACTCCCAGACGCTTTGACCACTAACTTGCCTGAGGAAAGGAAGAGGGGCCAGGCCACCCTGACCAGCCTTTTCTGGATGGATAACTGCTTGATTACAGTTACAGTGAGTTCATCATCTTCATTGCTCCTTCACCTTTCCTGTCCTCCTCCACAAAAGTCTGCTGTGTAACAAGATGTGCTCTGCCAGCTCTACTTGTCTGGACTCTGGCTTTGCAATGAGCAGAAAAGAACATCCCCAGGTGGTGGTCATGAGTCCTCCTTTGGCTATTTTAAAAATGCACAGTGGTTAAGGGCTTGGGTCCTGGAGGGAAAACGGACTTGGATTCAAATCCTGGTTCTGCCACTATGTGCCTTCTCTAAGCCTCAATCTCCCTATCTGTAAACTGGAGACACTATCTCAAAAACTAACAACTGGCCATGAATGGTGGCTCATGCCTGTAATCTCTGCAGTTTGGGAGGCCAAGGCCGGTAAATCACCTGAGGTCAGGAGTTCGAGACCAGCCTGGCCAACATGGTGAAATGCCGTTTCTACTAAAAACACAAAAACTTAGCATGTGGTGTCATGTGCCTCTAGTCCCAGCTACTCCAGAGGATAAGGCAGGAGAATCACTTGAACCCGGGAGGCAGAGGTTGCAGTGAGCCGAGATTGTGCCACTGCACTCCAGCCTGGGCAACAGGAGCAAACAAAAGAAAACAAAAACGAAAACAAAAAACCTAACAACTGATATAATGCAGGAAAAGTGCTCAGCATACAACTGGCAAAATAGTTTATTGCCAATACCCACAGCTGTTATTGCTGTCGTTAGTAGCTGGTGATCTCCAGCGGGTGCTCTATACTCAGGTCCACCTCTCCTAGGAAATTTCCCCTAATTACAGAGTCAAATGACCTCTCCCAGTGACCAAGATTCCCCTTTTCTGAACTTCCACAGCCCTATCCCAACACTTAAACATGCACTTTTCTGTACTGTCATATAAATGTCTCATGCATATACCCCTTACTGGCCCCTGGCTCCCAACAACTAGCTTGTTAATTTCTTGGAGGCTTGCCTTTTGCACTATACAGTAATGACTCTGTATCACCTCTGTATCACCATGGTCCTGGTCCCTATTATGCCCAGGTAGAAATAGTCTGCATACAGCATAAACACATGGTTGCTGGATGAACGCATTGTGAGGTGAACATGTAATTTTTTCAGTATGCACACACTCAGTATTTATGATGTAGGGAGAAAAGTAAATGAGAAATTATGAGATTGAGAGTTTCATTCCCCACCTTGCAAGTGAATGCCTGTGCAGCCTTAGGCTGGGTGTTCACAAAATGCAGCAACTGCCACCTGCCTCCCTACTGGGATTTAGTGAAGATGGATTAGGCTTTTAAGAAGCAGTGGGAAAACCCAACCATCTCCTTGATGTTAAATAAAGATGAGCATCTGAGTTTTGATGGTAACAAATGGATCTCATTCTCTTTTCGTATTTCCCAGCTCCTATTCCACAAAATGAGGAACATAAAATAGGGTTCAGCCTTTTTAAATCTGATTTCCAGAGACAGAGATGCCACAATGTCCCCTAGTAAGTCATTCCAATGCAAGGAAATTTCTGAAAAGGTGAATCTAAATTCCTTTTCTCACTTTATGCTCACTTTCCTTTGTCTACTGCCAAATGAGGCTGACAGTTGCTCTGATCACCATTTACAATCATCTTTATTCTTAAACATTTTTATTTCACTCTGCTTTCCAGTAGTCAATGTAGACCAGAGGTGACCCTTCCCTCTCCATTAATATTCACATCAATTCTTGTTTTTTCATTCTTCCTCCTCTTCCCAATCTCCTGAACCTTAGGCCTCTGAGCATCACCCATATCAGCTGGCAACACCCAGTTCTACAGGAGTCACCCGAAGGAAAAGACACTATAAAGCTGGTTTAGCCACAGTCTAGTGCACAGGCACCATGATTCGAATCTGAAAGACCTATCCCTGTTTGCACCACTGACTCACTACAGGAGCTGGATCAAGGCTGGCTTAGTTTTTTTGTGAATCAGGGATCATTACTTCCATTGACGCAGCTTTTAAAAGGAGTCGTCACCTTCACAATGGTCATTAAGGTGTGGTTAACATTAATGTCACTTATGAGTTTGGAAACATTTTGAATTACCAAGGGAAATGGTCCTAGGTTAATTAAGGTGGTAAAAGTTCAGAAGGCAGGAAAATACGTATCTCAGGATAACAGGGCAGAGGAAACAAATGAAAATGGGACCAGAGGTTTTCAAATGTGTTTCAGCAGCAGAGACCTGTCCTCAAATGAAACCTTCAGTACACTCCCACACTCCCACCCCTAAACCACATAAAGTGGAGCTGTTCAGGCTGCAAGGCCGGGCAGTGTAGGCATGGTATATGGGGCCAGGGCCCACCCTTCCTCCACCTCACCCATTTCTCTGCCCTCCTAATGTGGTGGTCCCCACAGTGTCCACAGGAGCCTCTAGGCTTCCAGGGGCCAGTATGAAAACCATGAGTGAAAGAGGGATGCAGAAAGTACCTGAATTCCCATAGTACAGTGAGAGGGGATGACAGGTCAACCCTGGGGCCTTGTAGGGCCATATGGCCAACATATTTGTATATCAATGGTCCCATTCATTGCTTTTGTCTTTCTAGTCTATCTATATGTTTCTTAGACTTTATTTTTCATGCATATATATTTTATCATAGTTAATACATTTTTGCAATGCATCTCAAAATATTTATGAAGTTGCCGTCTGGATATATACACAATAGCTATAACATCTTACACCATGACAAATGTATTTAAAGGGTTTGGACTGACTTGTTATATGTCCCCCCCATTCTGAAAGGTCCTATGGTATTTGATTGTGTTTTATACATGCTGGCTTATAGCAATCCAAATGAAAACTAAATATACTCTAAAATGTTCTCCAAGTTTAAGAGCCTAAAAATAGACCTTACTATAAGAAGGCTACATTTTTCCCTGAATAATGAAAAGTATTCTAAATACCACTTAAAAGACATTAAACATAGGTGGTCTAATTAGTCCCTTTACTTCTAAAGGTACATTTCTTTGGGAGGGGGCAATTATAAGAAATACTTTTCTAAGTGAGATTTCTGTGAACATTTAAATTATAAAACAGTTTGCTAACTTACAAAAATACTGCTTTGTGTAAATTTGACTAAGGACTATTAAAATCTCCTAAATGCTCTATAGAGAAATACAACATATTTAAATTTCCATCAATTTGAAAAATTCAGGAAAGGAAAAAAATCTGAAATCCAAACAATTGCAAGATATCATTTTTATAATTTTAAAGGCATATTTACAGCTTGAAAAGGAAAGACTGGTGAAATCTATGAAAATTAGGGAGGCAATTCTTTTCCTAGTTCAGGAAAATTATAGTTCTTAGAGAAGACACTGACAATTAGCTCTTAGTTGATATATATTCATTATGCTTAGGGTTTCTAAATACTCCCTCCCCTCTTTATTTCTGAAAAGAGAAAAGCTTTCTTTTAGAATTTGAAGCATGGCTTGAAAGGCCTATGGTTCTAGGGTAGGGTATGCAAACTACAGCCCAGGAGCTAGCTCCGTCACGCCGCCCACTTTTCTCTGGCAGGAGCTAAGAACAATTTTTACAATTTTACAATGGTTGAGAAAAAATCAAAATCAAAAAAAGAAAATTTCTTGACATGTAAAAATCATATGAAATTCAAATTTCAGTGTTGATAAGTTAAGGTTTATTAGAACATAGCCACATCCATCCCATTGACATTTTACCTATGGCTGCTTTCCTGCCATTATGGCAGAATTGAGTGGTTGTGACAGAGAGACTGGTCTGAAAGCCTAAAATGTTTACACAATTTAGCCCCTTAGAGAAGAATTTGCCAAACCTTGACCTAAGAGATGAAGCCCACCTTTGGACCCTTCTGTGCATTCCTGAGGCAAGAGGTAGAGACGTACCTGGTTGAGATGGAGCAGGTATTTGTCAAGACACCAGAAACAGCAGTAGCAGCATCGGAACAGGTACCTGGACAATGCACCATGCTGCTGGATCAGTTGAGAACAAAGGAACAGAGTCAAAAACAACACAGGAAAGAAGAAAAGCAGGCAGTTTCTGAGGAAACACAGTTTTTACTTATGCACCTGGGGAAACACTGGTGGCGTGGGAGAAGTTCTATTGTGTGCATACTACTACTACTAATTATGATTCTAGTATTACTGAGGAGCAACAATTCTGTCTTGTGGACTTACGTGTTAGGGGTGCTATTAGGGAGGTTAGTCCATACTGAACAGCAAAACAAAAGCAGGCCTTCTGTTTCCAGTAAAAAAAAAAAAAAAACCTCTCTTCCCCCTTCATCTGCCCTTAAGTGTCTGAAATGGTACACTTTGCTTTTTCAAACCAAAGTTTATATTCACGAAAAATTCACATCCCAGAAACAAAAAAACAAATAATACACTGTAGATACTAGTTATGTGCCCACATAAATAAAGAATCAAGTTTAACTCTGGAGGAAATAAATCCTGTAGTGAGATTTTTTTCGGGACTAAATTTCGAGGGATAAATTACTCCTTTGAAATATAACTTGAACTTGTGCATAGCTCAAGAATGAATACTTTAATGAACCTCTTGGGGGAAGGGTGCTCGGAGGCATCCTACCCACTCTCCAGAGTGAACACATCCCTGAAAACTCCTGAAATAGCCTAGGATGAGGACCCCAGGAATAACTCAGCCTTATATGGACATTTTCTCATCCCAATGTGAATTCAATTGGATGAAACTTGATCTGGACACTTTTCAGCCTGGCTGTGTTGGTGAATGAGCCTATTTAACTAGGGAAAATCACACAGTGGCTGTGTGAGACATTTAAATTGTAGACACAGTGTGGGGCAGTAAGGCTGCTGAGGAAGAAATTTTTTTTTAACCTAAGAAAGGACACATTTTCCCAATAGTGACATCACTAAAAGCAATTTTGGCCCTTGGTCCTTGTGGGATCTGGGAAGTGATAAATAACCTTTTAGACCTCAGTCAGAGAGACCTTGGGCCTTCCACTGACTTCTCTTTTAGATTTATGAAAGGCCGTTTCCCCAGAGAGTTTAAGATGCCTAGCTTTAGGAGGGAGAGCAAGCTCCCGGCTGCTCATTAATTTATGATTATCTATTACCAATGCGCACACACACATATCACAAATAGATTTAAAATAAAACGCTGTCCTGTTCTTCAAGAAATCCTGCAAGTTTCCTAAGACTGAAGGATTGATTTCAAAATGCAGGAGCCAAAAGTAGCTAGTTTTGTCCTGGATATGGAAATGCCTCTTCAAGTCATCAAAATGTGGCCAAGCAAAATATTAATAGAAATACAAGAAAATATTCTACAATCAGGGGCAACTGTTTAGCATGCATTTCCAGATAAGGAAGCCAGATAATTTTATGTGTTATCCAATCAATTGCTTCTAATTGATAAACTAACTTTAAATCTTGGTTATAGATTTTAAAATATCAACAATTCAGGTATCTTTTTAAAAAGTAAATGAAAACAATTCTAAAATACAATGTAAACCTACTGGTAAAATTTCCTGAATTTACTAAGGACACATAGCTATACTCAAAAGGTTGGAATCAGGTAAGTTTGTGAAACTGACCAAGTCACCAACTCTAAGGTGGTGACGGGGGAGAGATTAACGTTGTGTGAGAACAGAAGAGTTGGGAAAAGTCCAATCTTCTCTTGTTTGGCAGGCCAGAAATACCATGAGAACAGCTGTTTTCCTGGTGTTCTGGTTTCCACTGGCATTCATAACCAAATGTGCATGGAAATAAAAACTAGGAGGAGAAATCCCCCAGGCACAAAAGCCCTACAGTTCTCTGTCCTTTGAGCTGAGATGTAGGTCAGCTTGCCCATTTCTCACTCTCAAGCGCATGTGTACACACGCATGTACACACACATACACACTCTCATTCAAACCCTCTCCTTTTCTCCCTCCTTCTTCCTCACACACACCAGGAATTTCCCATGACTGTCTCTAGGAAACACAAAAGGCAGGCAATATTTTAGCATTAAAACAGAAATGAACAAATATTATTCCTATCTTATGGTATTTTTTTTACTTAAAAAGGCATGATAAATGTTCACAAAAAAACTTGTTTAAATTTCACCTTAAGAGTTCATCCCGTCTGTTTGGCATTTACATAAGAAGGAAAATCAGCTAACTCAGAACTACTCCCTCCCCACGCCATCTCCACCGAGTTGGAGAAAACCCAATAAACAAAACCATAAACAAAACACAGACTCTGGGAAAATAAAAGTTTTGCTGGGAGAGGCGGGGGATGGGAGCTGAGGAGTGCAGGAGCTTTCTGCACGGCCCGCTGTCACAGGTCACATTTCTGTCCTGGGACCTGCTGTAGTTTTCCAGTAATTAAGTTTCTGGCAACCCAAACACAGAACGTGCTGTGTATCAGGAGGCAGCCTTACCTGTTCTTTCAGTGCGTTTTGCATGTACATGACAATGATTCTCGGAATCCTCACCACAGAGATTAAAAATGACCCTTTCACAACGGTTCCTTGATGGTAGAAGAAGAGAATGGAGAGAGACGAAAGGATGGGATGATCAGGAGGATCATTTTTACTTCTGGAAATAGGGAAAAGGATAGCATTTTAAAAACACTTTTTATAAAGCAGCAAAAGCTCTCTGGTTCCAATCATCTGTGGTACTAACGACTTAGAAAGTTGTGACATAATAAGCATTTGGCAAACTTTTTATACTCCTTGGTAGCTTCGGTTAAATTGTTTCTTGTATTAATTTAATTCGTTTTGGTGCCACTTAATGCTACAAATAAAACAGAAAAAATTTTTAAAAATTGATGAGTTAAAAAAGTTTCCCTCTTTATAATGCAGAGCCCATCCACCAACCCTTTAGGGTGCCTATTCATCTCATTTTCACTTTCAGAATTTTAATTGCGGCACAATCTCCAAGGTTTAACTTACACAGGAGTATACATAAATATTGCCAGCATTCACCTGGTGATTAAAAATCATCACCAAATCACATGACCAGGATCAGTGGCCAGAGAGGTAACAGTGAGCTCCCACTTACAGGAAAGGGACAGAGAGCCCTGGGTGCTTGGCTCCTATACAGCTCTAGGCTCCCCAAATCCTGCTGGTTTCTACTCTGCTCTTTAAAGGTCACTTCAGTGTGAATCATTTACAGGACTTGTCATGACGCAGCTCCCAAGAATGTGTACAAGTCAGTTTCACAGGCAGGGAAAAAAAAGTGAGAAAGAACAGAATGGGTACAGCCATCACTCTCCCCTAAACCTGAAAGATAAAACAAAGGAGTGGGGGCTGATGCCACCCCACGGGTGACCCTCTGAATTCCCGCTGAAGCCAGTTCTAGAAAATAAGGCCTTTCTGAGAAGCAACTTCACAGATTCCAAGTGAAGCTTGGTTTCTTTATAATGGATTATTCTACAACTTGCTCTGGTTGCTAATAAGTCACTATGAATTAAGGTTTTGACAGCAGCCTAGGTTTTGAGAGAGGAAAAGGAAGGCAGCCAGAAATGTTTCAAGAGTTGGCAATGGCTGCATTTTGCTGTTACTCAAATCAGCCAGGAAGAAAAAGAGAACATGAAAGTAATATTGGGAGCTGAAAAACTGCAACCCAGTTGTCCCACAAAAAAAAAAGGATGTGTGTTTCAACACAGTGTTATTTAAAGTAGGAAAAACCACGGAAGCTATTGCTAATAGGAATTCATTTAGATCTGATAAACCAGAAGAGTAGTGTAGGCCAGGAAAATCTGACACACTTTTTTTTCCCTTCCCTCATTTTTCTTTTTTTTTAAGGAAGAATGTTTACTTTTCCATTGAGGAGATTTATGTGCCTTAGAACTTATTATGGTGCTCAAGAGGGGAGGCAGGGAGAAGAGGACAACACCTGCTTTCCATCTGGTAGGGAAACACATGATTCATAGGCCTCTGTGAATGAGGGCCTTGGGGTTAGCCCTCCAGGTATTAAAGTTTGGGGTTAGGCATCAGCCTTCTGAGGTTTCACTGTGATGGGGTTAACCACTTCAGGCAGAGGAGTACCTGCACTGCCTCAGCTTCCCTAGTCTGTAACACATCCTGGTTATGGCTTGAGGCTCTGCCTGGCTTGGCTGGAAGAAGATGCAGAGGTTCCAGAAGCTGGGTTATCACGTGATGGGAGACGGAACTTAAAAAGAGGGCCCTTTCAACCCAAGCCAGCTCTTGGAGCCAGGAGTCACTCAATACCTGCCCTCAAAACTAGAAACAGCCCTACAGAAAAAAAAGGCTAATGAAGTGGTGTGTCTCTGAGGCCCCCACCTAGTCTCAGACTCATTTCCATGTTCAAAGGTAACGTCATCCTACCACCTCTCCCCTGCTGTGTGTGGGGCTAGTGCCTCCAGCTCTGTCTCCCTCACAACCAGCCAAACCTGCCTTCAGGAAGAGGATCTGACGCACCCAGTGATGCTAAACATAATACTTACCTCTGGACTTATTCATATTTTAAGAATTGACCTGGGGGACAACATTGCAGTGTTGAGCATATGGGGCAACCCAGCGATGAGTGTATTAGGAGGCTGGGGAGGACTGGGCCCCCAGTCAGCCTTCCTCATCTCTCTCTAGATCTTCCCACTGGACCACATCCACCCCAATTCTGTGGGTAGCGGCAATAAGGAAGACACGGGCAGTGTTAGAGGGTAAGGCGACTCTAGCATATGCCCCATGAAGCCCAGCTTCCCCCTTCCTTTGGATGTGTGGCTGCTTTGAGTGCTAATGGTGCTGGCTCCCAGAACAACGAAGCCAGTTGCCCAGAATACCACATCAATCCAAGCTGTGGGGCAAAGGGTTTAATGGTCCCATCCATCCAAGTCCTCTAACATCTTTGGGTCATGGTACAAAGTACTGTTTTGTAATTTCTAGTCCCATCAGACAACAGAGTGCATACAGCCAGGCAAGCCACATCATGGTCCTAGAGACAAGCTTTAGCTCTAGTTAGATCCAGCCTCGTGCTCACTAAAAACTCTTCTGACATTATGGAGAATTAATTTTGTGCTGAGGCTCCTGGACTAGGTGTGGGCTGCATGGGACAAACGGCCTCCAACGTAAAGCTGGTCCCAGCAAAGGACTGTGTGGTCCCCGTAGAGACCATGTCTCTTCCCATATTTCTTACAACAAAATCACTGCAAGATGGGGTTTGGAGGGCTGAGAAGGTTGTATGTTTCTTTCCTATTCTACAGAAAATGAAAATCGTCTTTATTAGAAAGAAGAGGATTCTTTAGCTGGCCTGGGTAACTCTTGCTAGGTTAGGAAATTCATCTATCTCTACCTAAACTCCTTAGGCTCTGCTATGAATCCATTTCCTCTTCTCCATCCGTAGATATAGAGCAGCTGGAAACCCTCTTTTGTATATTTGAAAATGATGATGAAGTCACACCTCAAGTGTCCCTTCACCACCCTGAAGGGTTCTAGCTCCTTCCTATCACATCCCTAACACCACCTTTATGGCTCTCAGTTGATCCTTCTTCAAGCAAATGGTTGTAAAAAGTAAATTCTACAGATTGCCCATATCCTGGTACCTGATGGTATTTGTATGAACTCTTCAGCCCTCGTAGTGCATAAATGAATGACAAAGATGAATGCACCCTGGCTATATTTAATCCTCACCCTGAGTGCAGGCCAGAAAAGGATACGAAGAATTGTGAACTTTGAAGATTAGGAAAAACCTTGAGGTTTCAAAATTAGGCAGAAAATCAAAAAGGAAGCAGAGCTCTTTAATAAATGCAATAGTTGTGCTAAAAATAAATCATTGTGTGTTATATTATAAATTAATTTTTTTAAATCAAAGTAATATGTAAAGTGTCTTACAAAGCCAAAAATCACTGCTAGGCTTAATAGGAAAAACAGCAGTTTTCTTCCCCCATTCATAATTCTCTCTCCCTGAGATAATATTTTAGTTGTTATTAGAGAACTCACTTCCACACCTCAAAATTACATGTTCTTACTGCTATTTCTTGGTTTTTTGGCTTCAGATATTGTCTACTGACTTTTCTACTATGAAAGATTCTGGTTTTATTTTCTTACATAGCCTAACTCCCCCAATCTCACACTCATGTTCCCATTCTTCCAATGTAATTACATCAAAGCTTTTAGTTAATGCTTAGTGTTTGTTATTCATACATAAATAATATGTGCTGTAAATAATATTCACAACTGATCTAAGTAGCATATTCCAATTAGATTCCCTTCCTGTACAACTTTTTTTTCTGAAGTTAATTGTTTCACATTTTTTTATTAGCTTGGATTTCCATGGGCCTCACCCAATGCTTCACCAATGTGTAATGCTTTTCTTAACGTGTTCGAACACACCTGGTATTCCCTCAGTTCCATTTTCTTTTCATGGTGACATCTCTCCTGGAGCCCATTGTCTACCTTGGACTGGATGCTTTCCATGCCTGCTGCGCAGCTACCCTCCTGGGAATTCCTTGCTCTGCTCTGCTCAAGCCTGTTTTCTGAAACTCATGTTTTCCTCTCTGGCTTACACATGAGTTTCAGTGGGGAACATCCCTGCTAGAAAGGATGAGGGCAGGGAAATCTTGGGACTGCCTGTGCATGACTTTATTCTTCTTTACCCTTGACTGGTAGTAAGAATAGGTATACAACTCTATACTAGGTATAGACTGGCTATACAATTCTAGGTTGGAAATAATCTTTCACTAGACTTCTACAGCCTTCCTTCACTGTTTTTCTGGTTCAGAGTTGCTGGTGAAAGTCAGATCCTATTCTGGGTCCTTGATCCTTCGCCTGTGATCCTTTTTCCCTCGGGAAGCTTCTGGAACCTTCTTTTTACTTGTGTCCTCCAGCCCTGGCAAATTTTCTTTGTTAATTTCCTCTCTTTCTTCTTTTCTTTGTTCTGTATTTCTGGGCTCATATTAGTCAGATAGTGGGTCTCCCAAATTTATCCTCTTTTAATCCTTTCTCTCTTATTTTGTGTCTCTTTGTCTTTTTATTCTACCTTCTGAAAGAGTGCTTCCACTTTATATTTTAATCCTTCAATAGAAAATGTTCACTTTTGTAATCATACTTTTAATTACTCAAGAGTCTTGTTTTCTCACTATGCCCTTCTTTTGTTGGTGGGAGGGGATCCTAGCAATACATCTTTGTTCTCTCTGATAATATTATAGTTTGTTTTGTTGTTTCCTTTTGCAGCCTGCATTGTCTCCGTTTTCCCTAAGCTCATTTTATTTGTTCATTTTGATCTCTTCTTTCACTTAGAGGTGTTCATCATGTTTAATAATCACTGGTAAACAGTTCAAATTGAAGAGTGAGGCTCTCCAGAATTACCTGGAAGCTCTGTGTGAGGCATGTTGCTTGTTGTCTGATGAGCTTCACTGTTTTGCTAGGAGTCAGGGAATCCATTTCATTGGGGGACCCCATATGGCACTATCTGTAGGTCTTTACTTTGGGTTAGGCAGTTTCTCCACAAAAGCATCCTCTAACCTCTTCCTAGGGAATATCAAATGAGCTGCCAACATTCTGGGAGCTGAACTGTGGAATGTGGAGTGCTGGTGTGTGTGGGGGACCTCATTTCAGTGTTTAGGCTTTCACTTACTCCCCCTGCTTTCAGTACAGAGACTTGCCCCCAGCCTCAGCTGTACCTGATACCCCAAGTCTGGGCCCTCTCTGCTTTCTCTCTCTGGAGAACAAATTTTCCTGTCTTCAGCTGGTGTGGAATTTGGGGGTCTAACTACTCCTGAGGAAGGCTTTCAGCTAATCTTTGGAAATACTTTTTATACTTGAATTCCTGAGCCTCTCTGGGATTCTGTGGCTCACTTCAGGCTGCATCTTATTTGTCCTCCTCATGCAGCCAACACACACGGACAGGCTGCTTCTGCTTTCTCCAGTGGGCTTAGGGCACCGCTCCACCTCCCTCTCTTTGGCTCTCACCATTTGGTTGGTGTTTCTTATCTGCTGTCATTGCCTCTCTGTTTCTTACTGTCCTGGTGTGTTTGTGCCTGTTTCAATCTTTCATGATTTTTTGAGTGGCTGGAGAAAGGGAAGAGATTAGGAGATAAATGCATATGCTTCACTGGAAGTCCAAATTAGAAGTCCTCATTGAAAATGCTTTGATTTTATTATTCTAAGATAACACAAAATTACTGTCAGGCAAATATTACCTGCTGGCAAATTTGGTTAGAATACTCTCTTTGCTCCCCTACCTGGGAGGAAGCAATACACACAACCCACCCCCGGCTGCTTGGAGCTTCTCAATGCCAAGGGCAACAGCCCCTCTGTGAGTCCTCTGGAGTCTCTAATGATGGAGGCTCCGGAACTGCACCACTACATTAAAAACCCACAGTGGTGGCCGGGTGTGGTGGCTCATCCTGTAATCCCCAGCACTTTGGGAGGACTAGGCGGGTGGATCACAAGGTCAAGAGATTGAGACCATCCTGGCCAACATGGTGAAACCCCAGCTCTGCTAAAAATACAAAAATTAGCCAGGCGTGGTGGTGGGCGCCTGTAGTCCCAGCTACTCGGGAGACTGAGGCAGGAGAATCACTTGAACCCAGGAAGCAGAGGTTGCAGTGAGCCAAGATCGTGCCGCTGCACTCCAGCCTGGGTGACAGAGCAAGACTCCGTCTCAACAAACAAACAAACAAACAAACAAACAAACACCCGACAGTGTTCCTTATCATCAGGAGGAAACTGCTCAATGGCAGGAATCACCCCTGGCAGATAGTCTCTCCCAATGAAGCTCATGTTTATCTCTCATTTGGTCTGAGAGGCTGGAAGAGGATCAGCCCTATGAAGAGTAAACTTCTCTTTCTGAGCCCAGTCCTGCCATTGCCCTGGCTGGGTTCATCTGTCCTGAGGGCTCTCACTGCCCCGGGGTGAGTCACACACACAGAAGAGGTAAAGCGTTCAGGGGTGTGTGTGTTTGTGTGTGTCCTCAATTGCTTTCATGATGTGATAGGGATATAAGCAGAGAAGTGTGTAACTAATTCACTGGTTCTTAACTATAATATAAATTATATTTTGTAATTACATACAATTCCTTTAGGATTAATTTTTTTCCCCAAGCAAATGTTATCTGATTTTGCAGAGGACAAAGTGAGGCTCACAGAATTTACTGAAGTATATTCAAAATAGACCAGTAATTTTTTTGTCTGAAGTCAATTAGGATGGATATTCATAGGGGAGTTCGACCCTTCCTTTTTTTAATATTAAAAGAATGGCAGCCAGGTGCTGTGGCTCACACCTGTAATCCCAGCACTTTGGGAGGCCGAGGCAGGCAGATCACGAGGTCAAGAGATCAAGACCATCCTGGCCAACATGGTGAAACCCTGTCTCTACTAAAAATACAAAAATTAGCCGAGTGTGATGGCGCATGCCTTTAATCCCAGCTACTTGAGAGGCTGAGGCAGGAGAATCGCTTGAACCCAGGAGGCGGAGCTTGCAGTGAGCCAAGATCGCGCCACTGCACTCCAGCCTGGATGACAGAGCAAGACTCCATCTCAAAAAAAAAAAAAAAAAAAAAGGCTACTCCATAGGCAGAGCAGCCCCTTTTTATCTTTCAAGTCTAAGCAATATGATCTCTTCTCTGTTTGTCTTCTTTCTAAATTTTCTAGCTTAAAGTAAAAAGGTTGGAAATGTGACAGATTTAGGGTGTAATATTTCTTCTCACCACCAAATGAGAATACAGCCCAAATTTTAGCTTACTCTTTTATTCTTGCCAACTTCTTTTAAGGGGCTAGGTCAACATTCCCAAATATCTTTTGAGATATTAACATGAAGCACATAGATAAACCACATAGACAAACCAATAGAAAAAAAACACTGGACCTACCTGTTGAAATAACAAGTAACCACTGCCCCAGCTATAGTCATTTGCTGGCACGCAAGGATGAATTCACTAGTCCAGATGAGGCCAATTAAATGGTACGACCACATGTACCGAATGCCCGAAAGGGGCTTATATTCCACTTGGCCGCCTTCCATAACCTGGGCAGCTCCTAAGGTTTCAAACACAAACATGCTTTACACCAATGTTTTCCTAAGCATGAACCACGGTTCAACAAGCCATGTTTCTTTATGCTTGGCCTTTGGCATTACATAAAACAAATGCCAAAATCAAGTACTCACCATAATTTAAAATATACAAAAATCGAAATCAAAAACACACATTTAACTTCTAAATAACACCAACGGTGATAATTACAGTGACCATTGGTAGGCAATTTCCAAGACACCTGACATATGCTATAATACTCATCCCACTTTGTGGATGTGAAAACTTGCCTTTAGAAGAGGCAAGTAGGCTGGGTGTGGTGGCTCATGCCTGTAATCCCAGCAATTTTGGAGGCTGAGATGGGCGGATCACCTGAGGTCAGGAGTTCAAGACCAGCCTGATCAACATGGTGAAAGTCCACCTCTACTAAAAATACAAAAATTAGCCAAGCATGGTCGCAGGCACCTGTAGTTCCAGCTATTCGGAAGGCTGAGACAGGAGAATCTCTTGAACCTGGGAGGCGAGGGTAGGAGTGAGCCGAGATCACGCCACTGCACTCCAGCCTGTGTGACACAGCAAGATTCCAGTCTCCAAAAAAAAAAAAAAAAAAAAAGAAAGAAGAAGAAGAGGCAACTAACTTTTGTAAAGTCTCAGAGCTCAAAATTAGTAGAAGAAGAATATAAACCTAAACACATGGGACTCCAAAAATCCATAGTTTTCCTACCACATGACTTTGTGATGCAAACCAAACTCAGCACGTTGATGAAACCACACAAAGCTTTTAGTATCACATTATAGGATCCTACTTCACCAAAAATTTAAACTTTATAAAAGAGACAAGGGTCTTTGTTATCTCAAAAGGATCTATTTCAGATTTCATTTCAAGACCGAACTCTCTTAGCACATTTAAAATATCTACTGGGCCTCAGTGTTAACCTTCCCAGGTTCAGATCCCAGCTTTACCCCTTTGTGGGTAACCCTGGACAAGTTATTTGGCTTCCTGGAGTTTTAGATTCCTTATCTGGAATACCTGGAGGAGTTTTAGATTCCTTATCTAGAATACCTATTTTCTGGTGGTATTTTGAGCACGGAGTGAGAGTACTTAGAAAGTACTTGGTATAGTGCCTAACCCATAGACATATCGCACCATAAGTGATAATGGTTTATTACTATCATTAAATTTCAGGAGCACAGTACTACTTTCAACTGAGGCCAGCAAGGTCACCGTAACAACTTTTTGCCATTCATGTGGCTATACCCTGCTTTCTTTTCTCTCCTCTAAAGAAGTCCTTGAATTAGCTCTGCTGGTAAATCCACTGGTAAATCCAAATTTACTCTGCTGGTAAATCCACTGGTAAATTCACTGGTAAATCCAAATCCCAGCTTTGTGGCTGCATATGATTTCTAGATCTTTTCCCACTATGGATTTTAAAACAACTACTACTGGGAAGAAGATGCGTGCTCTGGTCTTTGGTGAAACCTATAGCTCGAAGAACATTTAGAGATTGTTTCATATTTCCTGTCATAGCTATAAATTGACTTTAGGTTCGTCATTCAGGGGTCCTTAGATATTCACAGTAGGGTCTGTGTGAAGGAAAGGGGAGGATATCCGTGCTGTAGAACAAAAACTGATTCCACTGACTAAGGCTGATCTTAATTCCCAAGCTCTATGTTCTGCTGAAAAAGAATTACATTGTAAGAAACAGTGGAGCAGCTTGATTTATAGAGAGGTTAATGTTTTATGAATGCTGGGCTCACTTTGGCTTGGAGGCAATCTCTGTTTTGGGTAAGGCATGGATAAATGCCTATGCTTTTCTAAGATGGGGTGATTCAGGGCATGCTTCAGGAAACATTCCCAATTCCAGAGGAGGTGGCCCCTCCCAAACAGAATGGCTGTTAGGTAGATGAGGTCAGTGGACTCTGAGAACCACTCTGGAATATGAGAAGTGCTCTGAGCCAGGGAAGAAGTACCTGCTCCTCCTACAAGGCCCAGCAGTATCAGCGACAGATTATGCTTTTGCAAAACTAGGTTTACAATATCACGAATAGTTTGCGGGCGGAGAACATTTCCACAGAACAGGAAGGATGATTTCTTCAGACAGACAAAGGTAAGTATGTCCTACAGGACCTGGACGCTAATGGGGGCCAGACTCTCCTCTCAGCTGCCCTGTGCTGTCAAGTGCACATATGCGCACACCTCCCAACCTGGCACAGTCAGCGGTGGGAGCAGCTGAAGTGATGAGTCAAGATCCGCTTAGACATTATTTGGCATTCCCCCAAAGAATGGCATTTGGCACTCCCCAAAGAAGCAGAACCTGCAAGTTATTTTTGAGTGATCACTATTGTTTCTGAACATCCTTATCAAAGCCATCTTCTATTTGTTCCTGGGGCTGTTTAGGACTTTCCTTTAGGGCAGGGTTTCTCACCGACATTGTGGACCAGATCTTCGCTGGGACTGGGGCTGTCCTGCGCACTGAAGGGTGTTAGCAACAAGCCTCGCCTCTCTACACAGATGCCAGGAAGCTCTCCCTCCCCTCCCACAGCCACGACAACCCAAAAATGTGTCCACACATTGACAAATGCCATATCAGGGGCAAAAAGTCACCGGGGCGGGGCGGGGGGGGCTTGAGAACCATTGCTTTAGACAAACGTTCAGGGGCGCTCTGGCTTCAGGGCGAAAGCCGGGAAACAAGTTGGATCTAGCTCGGAGTCTGCGGTTGCAGAGCCTGTGGGTGGGGTAGACGTGCTTAGGCACACATGACTGCCCTCTCCTGGATGGCTGTGTCAATGCAGGCAAGATCCCCTCATCACATGACAGTTGCTTTGTCTCTATGGACCAGGCACTACAGCTACTATCATGGGTAGCTAATGGGTGTTAATGGAAGGTAGACTATGGGTAGATCCCAAGATATGACAGATCTCAGGGGATGGTGGTGGGAAGAGCACTGAATTGTGAGAAGGCTTGGTTCCAGGCTCAGCTTTGAAATGTGTGACAAGCAATGTGGGCCACAGCTCTCTGATGGTGAAGAAGAGAGTAGGCAAGATGAACTTGGGACAGTGATTACTGGCTTGGGCTTGAGAGTCACACAGGCTGAGAGTCACATTTCTGCACTGTCCCCTAAGCAACCTCCTGCAAATAGTGGGACTTTTTTTGAAATCTGCTTCATCACTTGAAATCGGAGAATAGTAATACCTACTTCTCATACCCTTGGTGATCTCGTCCTGTCTTGTGGCTTTTAGTGCAATACACATAGCTGTTATGAGTTAAGTATAATAAACAGGTAAGGCTCTTAGAATAGTAAGTGCAATAGGGTCACCTACAGTGAGTGCCACACAGGGTTAGCTATAAATGAGATATAGGTAGATAGAATTCCAATTCTGAAATTAACTTACACATTTATTGAGCATCTACTCCATGCTGGTATTATGCTGGACCTCAGCTATTAGGGGGAACAATAAATGAGGCAAAAAAAAAAACATCAGAGAGAGGATACCATCTGAGTTACTATCAGAAACTTACATGCTCCCATATTGGTCCATTCGTTTCCCCTTCTTCTGCCCAATTGTTTTATAAATTCCCCCTTCAACCTTCAAGAGCTTCCTTCCCATCCTCACTCTCAGCCAATGATCTTACCTCCTGTTTCACTGAGAAAACTGATGCAATCAGAAAACCTCTGCTAGTGCTGACCACCTCACACCTAACCCGCTATCAACACAGGTCCATAATCTGAGTCCTCTCCCAGAACATGATATTAATAAACGGCCCATGATCCTACGGCCACACTTCACCAGATCCCATTCTTTCTAACCTGTGTGAACATAACTCTTCAATAATTTTCACCCTCTTCATCAAAATCTTTCTCTCTATTGAATCATTTGCAACTATCTCCCATCTTTAAGAAAAATCTACTGTGGACTCTTTCCTCTTCCAGCTTCCTCTCCATTTCTGTTCCTTTTAACAGTGAAATTCCTCAAGATTGTCTATACTTACTCTTTCCAATTCTTTTCCTCCCACTTTCTCTTCACCTACTCCAATCATGATCATTCAGTGGTCAATCCTCAGTTCTTCCTTTAGCGGCAGCACTTGCCACACTGGACCACGCACATCTCTGTGAAACCCTTCACCTGCATTCCAGGGCCCCACACTCCACCCTTTCTCCTTCGACCCACTGGTCACTCCCTTTCAGTCTTCTCTGTTTGTTCTCCCTCATCTCCCGGGCATCCTGAAGTGCCTCAAAGCACAGTCCTTGGATTTCTTCCCTTCTCTATCTACATTCATTCTAATCTCATGGTTTTAAATACTATTAATATGTTCCCAAGTTCCTAAATGTGAATCCCAGCCAGGACCTCCTCCACTAACTTCAGACTCAGATAGCTAACTGCCTACTTGACATCTCCATCTGGTGGTCTAAAAGACATTTCAATTAAAGCAACTAAAAATTAATTTCTGATCTACCCCTAAAATGCTATACTCAAATTCTTGCCCCATATATCAGTTTATGGCAAAGTTATCTTCCAGTTGCTCAGGCCAAAATCCCTCAGAGTCTTCTCCAACTCCCCTTTCTTTCATGTAACCAGAAAATCCAATTTGCTCTACCTTCAAAATAGATGCAGAATCCAATATGTCACGCCACTTCCACCATTATGACCTATTCCAAGCCACCATCCTCTTCTTACTGAATCACTGCTATTAAAATGTAGTCAGGTCAAGATTTTATTCTGCTTAAAATCCTGTAAAGACTTCTTCCCAATTCAGGTTAGAAGCCAAAGTTCCTACAAAGGCCAGAAAGGCCCCAGGATCTGACTGTGTGCACCCTGACTCCCCTCTGAACCAAGCTCTCCCTCGCCCACTCCACTCTCGCTGAATAGGCTTCCCTTGCTGTGCCCTAGAACTCCAGCCTCTTGCCAGCCTCTGTGCCTGGGATGTTTCCCCTTGCTTTAGATGGTCTTATGGCTCTGCACTCACCTACTTCAAATCTTTCTGCATCATCACCTTCTCAGTGAGGCACCCCTGATCGTCAAATTTAAAATGACACCCTGCCCCCTCATGCATTTCCTATTTGTCCTTTCTGCTTAATTTTTCTCCATGCCACTTATCAACTTTTAAAGTACTATAACATTGACTGACTTACTTTATTTAAAGCCTGTCTCCTTCTACCCTCCAAATTGGAAGAAAAGCTGTATCTCCAGCATTTTTAATAGGGTCTGACACACAGTAAATATTCAATAAATATTTGTTGATTGAATGAATGAATGGATATATCTTCCTCAAGTAATATATTCTATTAAAGAGATTTGGAGACAATTTTCTAGAGATCTTCCTTGAGAGCATCAAAATAATCTGAAAGATATTCATAGTGCAGTTAGCTGTAAGTCTGGATATTATTAGCAAGCTTTAAAGCATTTCAAAAGACTAAGGTGATATAATGATTGTTATAGATGGCAGTTCCTTATGGAAGGCAGTCCAGCTGGTCAGGATAATTCCCCAAGGGAAGCAGGCCTAATTTGGAGGGTTTCTACTTTCTAGCACATTCTGTGCACTTGGTCTTGTCCAGCAAACTGGCCCGAGAGTCCTGCCAGCCCCAGCCTACTGACATTCATCCTGCCTGTGTCTCCCACTGGCTTCAGCTTCGGCTCTGGCAGCATGAGGATTAGGAAAAAAGAGAGGAAAATCTCATTGACAGGCAGCCTGCAATATATGAGTTCTTCATGTATCCATCTCGTTTCACAACCATGACACTGATGTGATGTTATTCCCTGGGTCAGCACCCCTAACTGAATCCATTCAGGTAGGGAACTGAGCTAAGAGACACAGAAAGAAAAAGGCATGGTCCTGGCCCTCACGTGTTCTTCCTCTTGTGGGATGACAATACATCTTGCTTTATTGTTCATAGCATTTATCACTAAGGGATGCATATTTCCTTATTCACTGCCTCTATGCCCACCCAGTAGAATGTCAGGCCTGGAGAGCAGAACTGCTGTCTTGTTCACTGCTGTATCTCAAGTACCCAGGGCATGTAGTGTGACTCCAGGGCTGACAGGGCAGGCATGAGATAAATAGTTGTTGAAAGAATGAAGAATATAAAATATGCAAGGAAAAAAATGGAGGAGAAATATCTAAGTATGGCTGAGAAATTTATAGGTGATTTTCCAAGAATAATAATACTCAAACCAATCTTGAAGAATGACTAGTTTGGGGAAGCAGTTTAGGGGGAGAGTTGGGGTGAGAGTTGGGCAGGGGAGGGGATTCTAGAGGAAGATCCCAGCAGGAGCAAAGGTATGGGGATGTGCATGGAGACTGCTTTCCTTTGCACCTTCCCAAACGGACCAGGAACTTCTGAAATGCAGGAGCTGTTTCAACTCTCTCCCGTGCAACCTCCCTTTACTCTTTTCCTAGAACAAGACTGGGCCACTAGCAGGCTTTTGCAAAATAACTTCAATTATCTTCTAGATCTCTGAGAACTTAAAAAAAAGACAATTTTCTTCTAAATCGTGTTATTGAATGTGCCAGAGAAAGCAAAGAATAAACTACAGAGTTGAAGGTACTAGATGTTCCTTGGTCAACATTAATTCCTAACATAAAAAATACATATGGTCCCTTATTTGCAAAGCAAAGCTCTTGTCTCATCTCAGCCTCCTAACATCCTTGTGAGGCAACCTTACATCAGTTTTCCATTGCAAAAATGGCAAAAAGGAAGCAGAGGCAGAGCCAGCCTGGGTTCCAGGTCATTTGATGGGAAACCTATGGAAAACTCTCTGTCTGACCCTGCTGCCTCCTTTCCAAGCTCACCCCTTTGTGTATCCCAAGTACACGGTGTATGCTGTGTGCAGTCCTGTGATTAAATCTTCTAACTGCAGCACAGACCTTGCGGGAAGCCCACTCCCTGCCAAAATCCAATATGGTTCTCTTCTATTGTACAGACTCTGGAGCTTCCAGACCACCTTAATGACCACTGGAGGTGACCAGGTCATCTGAGCTCTTTCCAACCTACCAGATTACCAAGGTTACCACAGTTTTCACTTTTTCCTATTGGATTTTAGTAATTACTGTCTTATTGCTGGTACCAGACAAATCCCAATGGACTACTAAATGTCATTGTTGGGTGGTGCAAGATGGGGGCTTGATATGACCTGCTGAAAAAAAATCCCCAAACAAGTCAGAATTTGTCAACTAGTCAAAAGAATGATTAACAGTCATTAGAAAAATAGCACATCTGGGCAAAAATGATCAACTCAAGTTCACTCCTATTTTTTTTAATGCAGTAAAAAATAGTATTCATTCAACCATCTGACACAACTATTTGGGTGGCTCACGCCTATAATCCCAAAATCTTGGGAGGTCATAGCAGGTGGATTGCTTGAGCCCAGGATTTCTAGACCAACCTGGGCAACACGGCAAAATCCTGTCTCTACAAAAAAATACAAAAATTAGCTAGGCATAGTGGCACGTGCAGCCCCAGCTACTGGGGAGGCTGAGGTGGGAGGATCGCTTGAGCCCGGGAGGTTGATGCTACACTTGAGCCTGAGCAACAGATTGAGGCCCTGTCTCAAGAAAAACAAACAAACAAAAACCAACAAAAAACAAAACACAAAAACAAACAAACAACAATTTATGTACTGAGGACGCCCACACACAAAACTGGGCGCTAACTGAAGAGTGTGTCTGTCCCCACTGAAGCTGCCTGTGGGACGTGGAATGAGACAATCGGGCACTGTGCAGCGGGCTCACCACCCGATCACCTGGCGCCTCTTCATAAGAGGTAAAAGCAGCTCAGAGTCCCTCTCAAGTGTTAGCTGGGGCATCTTCTGAAGAACAAAAAGTGATGCTGCTGCTGATCTGCCGAGCCGCAGAGCCAGGCTCTCTGGCACTGGTGAAAAGGCCTCTGAGAACAAAGGGGACCCTGTGCACCTGGGTTGGCCACAGGCAGGTGGAAGGAGGGGACGGGTGATTTGGTTTCTATGATGCCTGACCCCAGCGGGGTGGGGAGCGCGGGTGGTGGCTCTGCGTAGCACCTTCTCTCCTGAAAAGCCTAAAATCGACCTGCTCATAGATGCCTCCCATAGGTCCGGGGCACCCAGTTTCCTTTCCGGCCCCTCTACTGTTCTCGCTGTTTGCTGCTTGCACTGACAGTGAATTGTCACACTTCACTGTGTGATCCTGAGAGGTGGCTGCAGAATGACACGCTACCTTCAGCCCTGAAGAATAACCTCCAGGTCTCTCTGCAGTGGAGGCTACTAAGCCCTGGGCCCAACCTAGGCCTAGGCAGGGGCACAGCCTGGCAGTTAAGGGGCACAGGCTGGCAGTTCATGCCCAAGTCAGCCTTGGGGCTTGTTCCTTTCTGACTTCACTGGCCTGGGCTCTTCCCTTGACCTCTGTGGCCAGGTCCTCTCCTTGTGCTGTCTTGACCCCTGCTGCATCCCCCTTTGCCTCTTTCTGTATTTTCTGACCTGGCAATTTCCAGCCTGCCCTCTAAGAAGCCCTCCCTGACTCACAGCGTGGGTTACAGCCTTGTTCTGGTGTTCCCATAGCTCCCCAGATTTCTCTGATCATCACATCCATCAACCTTCGCTGCGATCACATGTTTCATTGTTGGACCATCCTGCTTGACTGTAAGTACTGAGGGCAGAGAGTCAACCTCAATCCTGTTCCCTACCTCTCCCTAGTGCCGTGCTCAGCGCCTCATCCCCACAGTGCCCAGCAAATGCTTCTGAATTAAATTAAAACCATCCCTGCTCCAAAACATCATGGGGTCTAGCCATAGACACAGTTCCCCTTATCCAGATTCACAGCCAACAAGGGGCCCCCGGGCTGGGCCGGCTGCACCTAAGGAGGTGGGAAGAGGAGGGTCCTTCACTGGTCCTGAGCCATATTTCCTAAGACCTCACTGTTTCTCTGGTGATTCTCTAGAGGCTAGGGTTCAAGCCCTACAGTGCTGCTGCCCAGGGCCACTGCCACCACCTCCATCACACCTCATCCCCAGCTGGCTCTAGCTGTCAACCTCCAGTCCCAGACACATTATGGGCACAGCCCACATCCACCAGCCAACTGCTGTGGTCCCCGATACAGCTTCATCCTGAGCAAACTTGAAGAGGCCAATTTTTTGTTTTTTGTTTTTGAGACAGAGTCTCACTCTGTCGCCCAGGCTGGAGTGCAGTGGTGCGGTCTCAGCTCACTGCACCCTCCGCCTCCCGGGTTCATGCTATTATCCTGCCTCAGCCTCCCGAGTAGCTGGGACTATAGGCGCCTGCCACCACGCCCGGCTAAGTTTTTTGTATTTTTAGTAGAGACTGGGTTTCACCGTGTTAGCCAGGATGGTGTCGATCTCATGACCTCGTGATCCGCCCGCCTCGGCCTCCCAAAGTGCTGGGATTACAGGCGTGAGCCACCGCGCCTGGCCTAAAGAGGCCTATTTTTATTTCCTAGCTTTGGATCCCAGATGCAAGGGAGGTGTAAGGTAGTGGAAAGAGCACAGGCTCCATTCCAAAGCTCTAGAGTCACAGCACGTCATGCCTCCCAGCTGTATGACCTCCGGCACATGACTTCCTCAGAACCTCAATTTTCCTGCCTGTAACTTGAACATAGCAATACCCACATCACACGGGGACTGTGATGCCTGGGGGACAGAACATAAGAAAGCATCCAGTACAGAGATTAGAATCTAGGACATTTTCAACAAAGGCTTGTTTCCCTTCATGCACTGGGGCCACTGCCCTCCCTTCTGACCAGGGCTGAGCCCACTTCAAGCTCGCTAGAGGAAGGCCATCCAATGCTGAGACTTCACCTGTCTCACGATATCTATTCTCCCCTCTTTTCTCGGTTATAGAACCTCTGATTGGTGCGTGCCTGCCCAAAATGAAACTACATTTCCTGGTGTCCCTTGCAGATAAGCGCTGCTATGTAACTGGGACCTGGCTGATGAGGTGTGGGTGGAAGCGCCACCTGTGACTTCTGGGAGGGGCATGCTCGCTTTCCTCCCTGCCACCCTCCTCAAGGTCGGAATAAGACATGGCAGTGGGAGCCTGAGCAGCCTTTCACTATGAGGTGGAAGCAAGGACAGAGGCTGCAGAAGAAGAAAGCGGGTGCCTGAGTCCTTGAGCGCTAGAGAACTAGGCTGGCATGGATCCTCTCCGTGTGGACTTCATCTGTGTGACAGAGAAATTACCTTACATCCTACTTTAGCCACTGTTGTTTTGAGTTTTCTTTCACTTCCAGACAAACCTCATTCTGATGGATTATACCCCTTTGACCAATGTTCCTCCCTGGGTAATTATCAGAAGTTCACTGCAGGCCTTCAGCGAGCTTCCAGGGAGCCCCCAGTAGAAGACTGCCCCTATGCACCTCTGAAGGTGGAAACATAGGCCTCCAAGGGCCATGCCTTCCAGGCAGCCTGCTGACGATCTTGGCACTGTGGCCTCAGTTAGCTCCAGAGGAGAAGGAAGGGGACTGAGTTTACTAAGAATCTATTACATGGCAGCTGTTCTTACTTATATGACTGGAGCCAGTAAGGGACAAGATAAACTTGAGAAAACGTTAAGGAACTGCATCAGCCTTGCTGATTTGACATCAGCTGTGGTCCTTATCTGTCTGGTGACAGTATCAGGAAGCCACTTACTCTTTTGTACTTGCATCCATGTGTACTGAATTTGGGCCTTAAGAAAATCAAACAGAGGAGTTAGAAAAGATCTAGACAGTGCCACTCAAAGTGTGGTCCACAGAAAAGCTGTCTGACCTCACATTGTTAGTAAGATAAAAAGCTTGTGCCAGAATGTAGATCAACTGCATCACTAAGCACATTGTTTCTCAGCTGACGGTTTCTTCCATAGCAAAACTTTCTCAATGAAGGAAGCAATGGAATGACGTCCATTCTAGCTAAGCTCCTTATCTGGCTTCAGACTGCACTCTGAATAGTGCTGCTTTAGAATATGCTTGCCCTGTTATGGAGCTTTACAAGAACATATACTAGGTCCCACCCCAAACCACGTGAATCAGAATCTCTGAGGCTGGTGCCCAGATAACTGTATTTTAATAAAGCACCAAAGCTGATTCTGAGGAATAGCCCTGGTGAAGAACCACTGTGTGGATATGAAAAAAGGATGGAGGAGAGAATCTTGTCTTTTCAGGACCAAGGCATGTGAACTATGAGTTTGCTTTAAATGTACACTGGCTCTGCTGGGCATAACACTTTTTTTTTTTTTTTTTTTTTGAGACAGAGTCTTCCTCTGTCACCCAGGCTGGAGTGCAGTGGTGCAATCTCGGCTCACTGCAACCTCCACCTCCCAGGTTCAAGCAATTATCCTGCCTCAGCCTCCCCAGCAGCTGGGATTACAGGTGCATGCCACCACGCCCAGCTAATTTTTGTATTTTTAGTACAGACGGGGTTTCACCATGTTGGTCAGGCTGGTCTCAAACTCCTGACCTCGTGGTCTACCTGCCTTGGCCTACCAAAGTGCTGGGATTACAGGCATGAGCCACAGCACCCGGCTGCATAATATATTTTTAATAGAGTCTTTCCTGGGTTCTTCTTTATCACCTACTGATTTGATAGGGGTTGGCAAATTACCTTGGATAAAACTTATACCTGGAGACATCTGGTAATATTCTTGCTGTTGGCCTTTGTTCATATTGTAGTTTTTCCTAGAGCTTTCAGTCCTTACTGAATTTATTCTCTCATGAAACACAAACCCAGGTTCTTTAAAACCAATACAAAAGAGGTAAAAGAACTTCCCACTTTTCCCCATGACAGAGCCCCAAGCACCAACGCTGCTGTTATCAGACACCTCTGGCTCAATGAGGGGTTAGGTGCCTACAGAAACAGGCCAGTGGTTCCAAAATGGTCTTCTGTGTATGACTCCAAGGTGATGGAACCCACACCCACTGTCCCTTACCTGCAGTTCCCAGGCTCAGCAGCACAGCCACCCAGAGGACCCAGAAGAAAATGAGGATGGCAAATGTCCACAGTGGCTGGAACAGCAGGAAGGGAGCACTGCTGATGGCTTTATTTGTGATTTGGAAAAGCTCAACTGTCAATTTTATTCTCTTTCTGAGAACAAAAATCAAGACGAGCAGCACTGCCTGGTGAGAAAGGGATTTGAGTAAATTACTTCCAAATAATGGAGAACTGGGTAGAGCTTAAAGCAAGCCCTACTATTATTATGACATCTCAGCAAACAGCTCTTTTAAGATAGTTACTCACTACTTTGTTATAATTTTACAGATGCATTCGCAAACACTAACTGAGCATCTAGTAAGTGCTGGTCCCTGGAATAGATCTTAATAGATATAATAGCGAACAAGACACAGTCCCTCCATAAAGGGCCTTGTAGTCTGGTCAGTGAAAAAGATAAAATGAGAATAAGGTCTTCTAATGTCAAGGAACTGTCTTATATCCTCCCCTCCACATCCCACAGAACCCAAGATATTGCAAAAGTCAAGGGAATATGAGTATGAGGCAAAAAGACTCAAAGCCACCTTCTGTGCCTTCTTCTAGCTTTCCCTCCCTGCATATAAACATTTACAAATCTCATATTAATGAAACAAACCATTCTGCACCCCTCCATCCCCATCCAGCCACTGCCGTCTCTTACTGTTTTCATGGCCGAGCTTCTTGGCTTGTCTACACCCATCATCTGTATTTCCATACCCCAACTCATTCTTCAACCACCCACAAACATCCAGACCCCAACACTCTTTTGAAACGGCTCTCTCTGAAGTCACTTCATGTGACCTCCTGAATGTTAAATGCCATGGAAACATTCCAGGTCTTGCTTGACTTCAGCATAGCATTAGATCCCTTGTCCACTCCTCTTTTCTTGAAACATTTTCCTCCCTTGGCTTCCATGATCTTTCTTTTAGCTCTCCTACTTCTTTAATTGCTGCTTCTTGAGATCTTCTGGGGGTATCTCCTATTCCTCTGTGCTTTCAGCATCCTTCCTAGATGCTGACAACCTCCAAATAAAAACCTCCAGCCTCACTTTCCTCTAGGTGCTGGAAGAATAAGCACATCAGTTATTGACAAGGCCGTGGATGTCCTACAGTACGTCAAACTCAATTTATCCTGAATCAAATTCATTATCTTCATACTAGAACCTCCTCTTCCCCCTGTATTCTTTACCTCCAGTGGCCCTAATTTTTCTGGACTTTCCAAGAGTAAGTTAGGTTCCCCTCTTGTGTGCTCCCATTTTATTCCACACTTACCCTATTGTACTCTTTAATATATTCTATAAATGTTTTCTCGTCTGAATTTCCCATTAGATTAGGCTCCTAGAGAGCAGGGCCATTCTTATGGTCAAGGACTGGCAAAGTGCCCAGTACAGTCTCAATCACCTCTGGTTCAGTTTCCTCAATATCTCTCATGCCTTCCTTTCCTCTCTGTTTCCACCGCTGATGCCACAGCTCAAGTCTCAGCCTCTTTCTCCTAGACCCCAATAACCTCATTAGCTTTCTGCATTTAACCTCCCTGACCACCCCCCCCACCCCGCCCCACCTCAATCCCTCCTCCACTCCACAGCTAAGGGGCCTTTGTAAAGCGCAAACACAAAGATGGTGTTTCTCGGCTCAAAATCCATCTACGGCACCCCAGTGCCTCTGGAGAAAGATCAAACCTATCATCATTGCAGATCAGGACCTTTGTGACATGACCCTCCCTGCACCTGCATCTCAGGCTTCCATCAAGGGAACTTCCTGCAAGTCACACCCCTGCCCATGTGACCTCATGCATGCTGTGCCCTTGGCCTGAGATGCTCTTTCTCTTCCAGCTGTGCTGGAGCGTTTCTGCCGTCAACAGTCAAGTGGAGGAAAGACAGTCAGATGACAGTGGATAAACTGCAGAAGCTGCTCCAGGATCTGGGAGCACAGCCTCCTGACCATGCAGGGAGAGGTGTCAGGAGAGGCCCCGCAAGACACCCAGAGGAGACCCTTCAGTTGTAAAGGCTGAGGAGGAACTTCCATCTGGGCTTTTCTGAGGATGAGTGAACTAGCTCATCTAGCAACCGGGAATTGGTAAGAACTCACAACAAATGAACGGGAGGTGAGCTGGGACTCAATTCTGCCTTCTAGAGTAGACCCTGTGCAGAACTCATGGACCCAGGTGAGAACAGCCTCTCTGCTCACATGGCCTCCCCTCTCCCTAACCTTGCCCCGGCCCTGAAATCTGGGTGGCATAAATGGTGCAGTGTACAAACAAAAAGGGAGCCCTGTGGAGGGTAGATGGAGGAACTGGACCCTCCCCAGCCCCCAGCCCTGCTCCTCTTCCCCTATGCCCAGCCTGGGGAATGGGGAAGCCCTTTCATCCCCAGACTCCTCTGCAGACTCTGTTGAGTGTCTGGTCTGGTCCCTGCCTGAGGCGAGAGCAACCAGGTGCTTTACTTTATTGTACCCTTATTCCCTGGCACATTTTATGTGAAGATCACAAACCCAAAACCTCACCGTGGAAAGGAGAAAATGTGAAAACTACCAAATATGAGAATAGAAGGATTTCGTATGAGAGAATTTTGTTGGTGTGAGAATCTGCATTTGCTGCAAGATTCAATGGGCTTGTGGAAACCCCTGGCTGCAGCTGCTCCACAGAACAGTCAGTAACCAACACACCAGCAACGATGACTCTGGGTGACCTGAAGCCAGTGTGGGGTCTGCCCCAGGGCCTTGTGATTTGAGCCTTCCTAACAGCCCCTGGAGAGGGTCCTGAATGACATTTGGTTGCCAACCACCCACCACCAGTAACTAATACCTGCTCCCTCAATATTCTAAGTCAGCCTGTTTTCAGCTAGAGAGTTCACTGAGGAGGCAGCAGGTTCTCTGAACACCAAAATAACCCAGTGGCCAGCGGGTTTGGAAACAAAGGGCTCTGTGTGCTAGAGGGCAGCGGAAGCTGAGCATACACTGGCAAAGGGGAGCCGCACCTCACAAACAGGGAATGGGAATCGCCGTAAGCCTGCCTCCGCCCACCCACCATGCCCACCTTGTAGCCCCTTGGGGCTGAGAACAGTGCAACAGCAAGGATAACACAGTAGTCTCTGGGAGGTGGCAGAAATGACTTGGGAAGAACTAAAACCTTTTTTTCTTATTTTTGGAGAGTTTTGAATTATCCCTATACAGGTATCTCAAATCCAAAGAAGGCACATTCTGAATCAAAAGAAAAACAAATTCTAGTTGTTTTTGGCTAGAATTCAATGATTTGGATTTCAGAGTCCTGGCTGGCTACCTGACCTACTGCTAGAAGAGCATTTCTTACCGTGATGCCTGTGGATACGATAGCAAACCCCAGCACGCACTTCATATTTTCCCTTTCTGTGTCCAATTCTATGCTGAGGTCGTTGGTATAGTCATAATACAGCCACCATAAAACACCGCAGACAACTAGAAAAGAGAACAGTAGCAGAGCTCAGGGCATGCATCATGAGATAACCTTTCCCCAGCACACAGAATCACACAGGAAGTCCAGCCACTGCCCACCGGCCGCGTGGCACTGCTCTGGCAGTGGGTCCCAAATACCCGGACCCTACAAGCAACTGCTGCCCTCTGGAGAAGCTGGGCAGAGCCAGGGCAACCCATAGAGGACCCACAAGTTCTGGGATGATGCTTGTTTTGGGAGACCCAGGATGGTGACCCCAGAACACAGGCACCTAACCCACAGGTTGGGTCTGGATGCGAGCAGGAGGAAAACCCCATGGACAGGATGGTGAGAGGGACAATGCCAGAGCTCACTGTCTAAATGTTTTAAGCAAGCTCTGGTGGTGATAACTCCTGTGGAGCCTGGATATTGGCTGCTCACCCACAAAACCAGGCAAATTTACACGGCCTGTGGGAATCATGGAAGTCAGAAGCTCATTTGGAAGATGCCCTGACATTGCAAGTACTCCATATTTAGGTACGAAATACCACCTTATGCCATATCCACAGTAACTATAGGAAGGTTGGAGTGGACAGGAAGAAACATCCCTCAGAAGTCATTGTGCCCGTCCTCCAACACAGGGCTACAGGGCTCTAAGTTGCTGAGGGCAGAGCTGATGACTCAGGGGAAAGAAACATGACAATCACATCAGTTTTTAAAAATTAAAATATAGTCATCCACTGCATGATGACATTTTGATCAACAACGGACTGCATATATGATGGTGGTTCATGAGATTAATAATACTGTACTTTTCTGTGTTTAGATGTGTTTAGATACACAAACACTGACCATTCTGTTACAGCTGCCAACCGTATTCTGTACAGTAGCATGCTGTGCAGGTTCATAGCCTAGGAGTAATAGGTTGTACCATGTGCCTGGGTGTGTAGTAGGCTCTACCATCTAGGTTTGTGTAAGTGCACCCTATGATGTTCACATAATGAGGAAATTGCTGAGTGATGCATTTCTCAGAACACATCCCTTCCTGTCATTAAGTGACACCTGACTGTACCCCACACCAGTTGGTAAATGGCTGCTGCCTTGAGCCTCCTGCGTGCCCTTGTCCTTCGGACCTCTTTCCCAACAACTGCTGGTGAGATCCACAATCCAGCAACCGGGAGGGAAATATGGGCACAGTACAGGGTCTCCAGGACTCTGCTTCCATGCAGGCCTGTGTGTCTTCCGGCTGGTCAGAGCCTTTGCATGACAACTGTGGGCACCCACGTGCCAATGGGTGAGGTGCGCATTCAGAAGAAATCCTTTAAAATGCTCCCAGTGGGTACTGGGATTCTCTTTTAACGTTAGGGATACAGGATCACGGTATTGGAAAGCTCATCTCAGGGGCAGCATAGCACAGCAGAAGAAACTACAGATTTGGCTGGACGTTGTGACTCATGCCTGTAATCCCAGCACTTTGGGAGGCCAAGGTGGGCGGATTGCTTGAGCTCAGGAGTTGGAGACCAGCCTGGGCAACATGGCAAAACCCCGTCTCTACAAAAAATACAAAAATTAGCTGGGTGTAGTGGCATGTGCCTGTAGTTCCAGCTACCTGGGGGGCTGAGACAGGGGGATCGCTTGAGCCCAGGAGGTTGAGGCTATAGTGAGCTGCATTCGCGCCATTGCACTCCAGCCTGGGCAACAAAGTGACAGCCTGCCTCAAAAAAAAAAAAAAGGAAAAAGAAAAAGAAAAGAAAAAAAAGATTGGTCATTAACTTTGCACTGTCTGTGAGACATAGCAACTCCCATCGTCCTCCCTGAGGCCAAGTTTTCTCATTTGTAAAGTGACGGGGCTAGATACTCTTTAAGACTCCATGTAGCTTAAAAATGCCAACTTTTAAGTTCTGTACTTAATGGAAAGGCTTTTCATTTAATCGAAAAGAAATCAGTCAAGTAGAGAAATACTTACACAACAATCCCAAAATAACCAATGAAATGAAAATGTGAACCAGAAGGGTGGTGATGAATCTGAAGGTAAACATCATGGCCAAAGACAAGGCTGAAAAATTAAGCAAAACACATAAACCTCAATAGCAACAAAGGATAGGGGAGATGATGGTAGCACTGCGATGACAAAACCCTCCAGAACAGTGACGGCTGAGGATTGTATTCAATCTCTAAATATCTTGGGATATCTACTAAACACTAAATAAAAATAACAAGGTATACGT
Source organism: Pan troglodytes (assembly GCF_028858775.2). Classification (NCBI taxonomy): domain Eukaryota; kingdom Metazoa; phylum Chordata; class Mammalia; order Primates; family Hominidae; genus Pan; species Pan troglodytes. Next base: position 136,336,183 of record NC_072398.2, read on the forward strand.
GGGGCAGTCTCTGATGCACCATTCAATCAAGTGTGGTAAGCCTGTCTCTGAAAGTCCTAGTATTCTTCTCAAAAATAAAAAAAATTTGGCCGGGCATGGTGCCTCACGCCTATAATCCCAGCACTTTGGGAGGCCGAGGCGGGTGGATCACCTGAGGTCAGGAGTTCGAGAACAGCCTGGCCAACCTGGCAAAACCCCATCTCTACTAAAAATACAAAAATTAGCCAGGCATGGTGGCGGGCACCTGTAATCCCAGCTACTCGGGAGGCTGAGGTACAAGAATCGCTTGAACCCGGGTGGCAGAGGTTGGCAGTGAGCCAAGATCATGGCACTGTACTCCAGCCTGGGCAACAGAGCAAGACTCTGTCTCAATAAAAAAAAGAAAGAAAGAAAAAAAATTTTATAGCAATATTATTCTCAAATGCCAAAATCTTTTTTTCTTACAAGTCCAAATGAACTATTTAAAATTCTTATCACACTTAAATCTTCTGACTTCATACTGGGCTTATGTAAAGTTCTAACTTTACATGTTCTAAGGTACTCTTATTAAATATGAAAGATTAATAATGTCTTTAAAATGAAGAATTTAAGATCCTAACCATGAAATAAGCTGTATGTACTATTTTCGACATAGGAAATCAGGATTGCATCTAGATCAGAGTTATGTTTAGTAAGGTGGGTTTTGGGATCACACAGATCTGGGTTTGAGTCTTAGTTCTGCCACCTCTTCTCCTAGGTGTGCAACACTGGCCAAGTCCTAAACCTCTCTAAGCCTCAGTTTCGTCTCCTATGAGTGGTACTGGGATTCTGATGAGGTTTTAATGAGTGAAGAATAAGTACAACGCCTGGCACATGGTAAGTGCTCAGTAAACGACAGCTGTTAATACCATTATGAATCTAATAAGCACATGACAATGTCCTTGCAGGGACATTAGGTCATTATATAAGATATCAGGAATAACCTGAGGTTTTTTTGTTATATATTGTAACCAAGCCAGTATTTGGGAGTCAAAGCATCTTGTTTGAGTCAATTGAAGTCATTTTCAGCCTAAGTAAGAAGTCTGAAAGTCATAATAGTGACTAGTTAAATATCCCCAAGCATTCAGGAATTAAGAACCTTTTAGTAATGAAATTGTGGAAAACTCAATTTGTTAACTGTTAGAAATATGTTAATATCTGACCAAAGAGTTTCTCTCTACCAAGAGGTTTGTGGGCTGCCACTGGAAAGCGAGGAGACAATAGGCTCTTACCACTGTCTAAAGGGGCAGAGTGTATTCACCTGTTCAAAGAGAAAGTTGGCTCTTGATTTCAGCCAACTGAAACATAGAAAATGGGAACTCAAAAGATCAAGAGTGGGTAGCTGCTTCCAGAAATGCCCAGAGAAGGCTGAAGGCCTTGACCTGTCTACAACCCAAAGCAGGTATGTCCCTTAGAGGAGCAGGATACAGCAGGCCCTTGCAGTCTGACTCCATTTAACATGGATGCACACATGTCCTTGCCCTGCTCACCAAGCAGCTTTCTGATCTGCTTTCTGATCCACCTACAGGTGGAGGCATGTTTGGCCAGAAGACATGGTTTCTGGTCACCCTGACAGTTGTATTTTTCATGTCCCATCCACAAATTGGCAATCTGCTTTATATACCCATCCCCAGTGAGGAGCAGACACTAGAACATGGTCAGTATATCAAGGCAACCCTACCCACTGAGGCTTTCTGCCAGAGGGCCAGCCGCTCCTCTATTCGTATTGCCCCCATCCCACTTAAATCTGAAACACCGAAAATATCTATTAAAAATACAGAGTTTTATATTTAAAACAAGAGGCTAATTTTCATTGTACAACATATAAAATGCTAGGAACTTTGGCATTCCATAAACAACTATTAAAATTAACTTAACTGAGAATTACCTAATGCGAGGATACACAGGCCAAGGATTGTATCTCTTCCCGACATGATTCCACTTAGAATTCGGTGGAGGGTGTCAACATCATTTATCAAAACAGATGCAAATAGGGAGTAGCACTCAGGTGTTTGAGGGACACATCGGTTAAATAAGGGAAATGACTTGCTAAAAATAGAGAAAAAAAGATGGCATAAATGTTTATTTAACATTTATCTTTAAAAGATGTTTATTTAACATTCTCAATAACCAAAAAAGCTTAAGAACTACCGTAATAGAGAGGCGTCTAGCATGCCATTTGCAGAGCACACCTTAGAAAGCCAGGCAAGTATGCTCTGCTACATCGATTAGCTGATGTTCTGAATAGGAAGTTGATCATGGGAACCCACAGAAACCAAAAACCTAAACTTGGGGAGCAACATTTTTAAAAATAAAAATTGCACATATTTAAGGTATACAATGTGATGTTTTGATATATATAAACTTCGTGAAATGATTGCTACAGTTAAGCTAATGAATGTATCCATAAATTCCCATAGTTATCATATTTTGAGAAAACTGAAGATCTGTTGTATCAAATTTCAAATATACAATACAGTATTATGAACTATAGTCACCATGCTCTACTTTATATATCTAGAATTTATTCATCCTACGTAACAGAAACTTGTATCCTTTGACCAGCATCTCTCATTTCCCCTGCCTGCATCCCTGATAACCACAATTCTATTCTCTGCTTCCATGAATTTGACTTTTTTAGATTCCACATACAAGTGGGATCATGTATGGGATTTGCCCTTACGTGCCTGGTTTATTTCACTTAACATAATATCCTCTGGTTCATCCACGTTGTTGCAAATAGCAGGATCTCTTCTTTTTTTTAAGGCTAAATACTACTCTGTGGTATGTGTACATATACTACATTTTATTTATGGGGAACCTTTTTTTTTTTTTTTTTTTTTTTTTTTGAGACAGGTTCTGCCTTTGTCACCCAGGCTGGAGTACAGTGGCTCGATCATGGGCCACTGCAACCTCTACCTCCAGGGCTCAAGCTATTCTCCCACCTCAGCCTCCTGAGTAGCTGAGACTACAGGCATGTGCCACCACACCCAGCTAATTTTTGCATTTTTTGTAGAGACAGAGTTTCACCATGTTGCCCAGGCTGGGCAACAAGAGCTCAAGTGATCCACCTGCCTTGATGTCTGAAAGTATTGGGATTACAGGCATGAGCCACTGTGCCCAGTGGGAACCACATTTTTTATTCTCCTGTCTTAGCCCTTCTTAGACATAAACTACCAACCCCAACAAAAGAATTTTATTTCTGTAAGGAACTATTAGGGATGTGAACTGGATGAGACAGAAGCTGTGTTAATGACACTATTAGCTTAATTCCATCCTGTTTAGGAAGGCATATGAGGCTTGAGAGCCTTGCTATGAACAGTGGGTGCTCAATAAATGGATAGTAAATATGTGATTGATGCTGCAGTTGATAACTGCCTTGGGTAGATGAGAAAGTTGACCTTTTTTTAGCTTCTTCCTGAAATGTAAAAAAGCCTAGAAATATGCATTCTAATGAATCTTCATGAGGCCACTGATACCTTCGCAGGGTCCTGTTCTTCTTTCTTTCCATGAACCCCAAATGGTGGAAATAATCCCAACCAAAGAAGTGTCAAATTATCTAAAAAGCTGCTCAAAACCCAATCACCAATCATTTTGTGCAATGTATAAGAATGAAACAAAGGAGAATCCAAATGTTAAAAGATTTCATTGCCCTGAAGAAAAGAAATGACTTCCCAAGCTTCTAATGAAGCACAACATAGAACACGTGGAAGAATCTTTCTCCAGAAGTCTCAATATTACAGAAACAGTTCCTGAGTCACTGGATAGTGGTTCAAGAGAAGAGTAACACAAACGGTGTTTTTTGTAATTACATTTTTGAAGGGGTAATACATTCACATGGCTTAAATTCCAAAAAGTACAAGAGACCAAACAGCAAGAAATTGCCTTTCCTTGTCCCTGAGCTACCGAAGTACATTTCCTCACAGGCACCCATGATTTTTGGTTTCTTGCAAACCATTCTAGAGACTTTTATTAGCATATGTAAATATCATAGGAAGTTTAAATGGAATTTGCGGCTGAGCTCAAAGATAATAAAAATTCTACTCCAAAATGAGACGCCAGACTCCACCATTCAGGGCATGCCAAAAAAGAGGTGGGAGAAAAGTGGTTAGATTATTCTTAAACCCACATCCATGCTGAGAGCATAAAAGAGTTGGAAGTTGATAAGCAGAGCATTTTTAAAAGTAAACTTTAAATTTCTGAATAATTTTAGAGTTACAAAAAAATTGTAACGATGGTAGAGGGTTCCTCTGTGTATCCTTCACTCACATTCCCCTAATGTAAACGTCTTACATAACCACAGTATATTTGTGAAAATTAAGATTTAACATTGTCACTAAACTACTAACTAAACTACAGCCTTTATTTGGATTTCACCGTAACATCCTTTTTCTATTCCAGGATCTAATTCAGGATAGCACATGGCATTTTATTGTCATGTCTCCTCTTTGGTCATGACAGTTTATGTTTTTTGTAGAGACAGAGTCTTGCTATGTTGCCCAAACTGGTCTTGAACTCCTGAGCTCAAGCCATCCTCCCACCTCTGCCTCTCAAAGTGTTGGGATTACAGGTGTGAGCCACTGTGCCTGGCCTGTGACAAGTTTCTTAGTTTTTCCTTGTTTCTCGTGACCTTGACATTTCTGAAGATTCATAGTCAGGTATTTTGTAAAATGTCCCTTAATTTGTAGAATTTCTCTCATGTTTTCTCATGATTAGGCTACAGTCAACAGGTTTTTGGGACAGTGCCACAGAGGTGAAGTGCCTTTCTCATAGAATCCTATCGAGGAACATGACAACACTGGTGAAGTTGACCTTGATCACCTAGTTAAGGTGGTACCTGCCGGGTTTCTCCATGTAAAGTTGTTATTTTTCTCTTTTCCCTCTCTATCCTTGGAAATGAGTCACTAAGCCTAGCCCACTCTCAAAGGGAGGGAAATTCCACCTCTTGGAGGAAGAAGTAAAGATTTATCCCTTTCACCGGGAGCAGTGGCTCATGCCTATAATCCTAGCACTTTGGGAGGCCGAGGCGAGTGGATCACTTGAGGTCAGGAGTTTGAGACCAGCCTGGCCAACATGGTGAAATCCCATCTCTATTAAAAATACAAAAATTAGCCAGGCGTCATGGTGGGTGCCTGTAATCCCAGCTACTCGGGAGGCTGAGGCAAGAGAATTGCTTGAACCCGGGAGGCACAGGTTGCAGTGAGCTGAGATCGTGCCACTGCACTCCAGCCTGGGCAACAGGGCAAGACTGTTTCAAAAAAAAAGAAAAAAAAGGATTTATCCCTTCCCCCCATTTATTTATTTATTCAATTATTTATTCATATCAGTATGGCCTCATCAACATTTATTCTTTTCTTTGGGTTATAATCTTAATTGTGTTATTCAATCTATTCCAGCTTTGGCCACTAAGAGTCATCTGTGTCCTTTTGACAAGACCCATTCTTTTTCTTTCTTGAGAACTTCCTTACTTTCTGATGCTACAGGATGATGATACCAGACGTAGCTGGTATTTTCCTTATCCAAGTCCTAGAACCTGCCATTTCTCCAAAGAACCCTTGAAGACCAATGATTAGAAACCATGATCTGGGTATTGGGTATGGTGGGGTATTACTGATTCTAGGCCCTATAATCGATTCTAGTATGTAATTTCAGAATTGCTAACCATTATACTGTATTGTTTAGGGAATTTTTAAAAAATGAAAAAAACAATTGTTAACCAGTAGCTATGTGACAAACAAATGTACTATCTGGAGTACAGTGTTTATATACAGTTCCTTTTGTCTTTAGCTTACAGTATCTAGTCACAAAGCTGTTTTCCAAAGTTACTCACATCAGCTCCTTATTAGTCATTTAATTTGTCACCCTCTACACACTATCCTAAGATCCTGACATCTTGATTTTAATTTTTATTTGCATATAGTAAAATCTACTCTGCACAGGTGATGACAAGTGCAGAGAATCATTAGAAGAGTAATTTTTGAAGAGTTGAAAATTTTTTTTTTTTACTAGACTTGTCATGTGACTCCATCCCCATTTTCCTAAGTCAGATGAGAAGGGTTTCATGGAAAACTCAGAGAGCTTAGGGAATCCCCTGGCTTAAGGTCTGAGCCACCCCAAGAAATCTGGAGGGTGAGCGGCTTTAACAGCAGAGCAGAGAGCTACAGCTGGGGAGTTAAGAGCCCCCAGGGCATTTGTCAGGGTAAAGGGTGCAGAGGGCTTCCTGGGGTCTAGTTGTGGGCTGCATGTGCACAAGTCCCAGTGATGGGGTGCCACTGATCGTGTCTAAGACAGCCCTGTAGAAGGCTGTGGGGACCTTGGCAGAAGGAGCTGGAGGTGGCTGCTCTCTGAGGTAGCTAATTAATGCCTCAGGACTGAGGAAACCCTCTCACATGACCAGCCAGAGCACAGATGCATTAGACTACATGAAAGGCACTGCAGCTGAAAGAGCCCAAAGAACCCAAAACATGCCCATGAGGGAAAGAGCTGGCTGGGACATCTCCCAAGCCCAGAGAATGCTGGTGCTAGTATCAGACAAGTAAATGTGTTCCTGCTACTCTTTTCTTCCTTCACTTTTGCTGCACCAGCCCCTTAGACAAAACCTGTTTTAGCAAGCTGGGAGAGGAGGGGAGGAATAAACAGAGGAGAAGAGCAGCTGACTACAGCCTCCTTCCTGGACTATGGCCTTCCCACTTGCTCCTGGGCCAAGTGTGCAGGGGGCAGAAGTTTGAACCTCCGATCAAGTGAGAAGTTTATCACATTGGGCTGAATATTTTTTAATTAAAAAAAAAAAAGTTGAGACAGGGTCTTGCTCTGTCACCAAGGCTGGAGTGCAGTGGCATGATCACCGCTCACTACAACCTCAAACCCCTGGGCTCAAGAGATCCTCCCATCTCAGCTTCAGCTAGGACTACAGGCATGTTCCACTATGCCAATCTAATTTTTAAATTTTTGTAGAGACATGGTCTCGTTATGTTGTCCAGGCTGGTCTTGAACTCCTGGCCTCAAGCAATCCTACAGCCCTGGCCTCCCAAAATGTTGGGATTGCAGGCATGAGCCACTGTGCCTGGTCTGGGCTGAACATTTTAATTATTGAATTTAAAGTGTCTGTTACAACTTAAAGTGACTCAGTATGTATTACCTAAAAGTTACCAGAGAAGCCTTGGGAATTGCCTGTGTTTTTATTCAGGGGCAGAAAAAACTAGTCCCACTGAATAAATTTAAAGAGACAGAGAAAGACAAAAATTAAATTGCTTTCTGACTACATCCTGTAAGTCATGCTTGATGTAATAATGGTTATACAAGCAAATATATACCTAGATATATATATATTTGTAGGTTTATATATACTTACATTTTCCACTTTTTATGCAAAAGTATACTGCACACTGTTCTATTATTTGTTTTTTTTTTTAACTTAATACACTTCAGAATGTAAGGAATTCCTCTTATTTTTACTGAGGCAATATTTATATACAATGAAATACACTGATCTTAAACATAAAATTAGAGACTTTGATAAACATATACATCTATGCAACTGCTACGCCTTTCGAGATTTAGAGTATTTCATTAGCTGGGGTAGGGATGCATCTTTTTTTTCAGATGGAGTTTTGCTCTTGTCACCCAGGCTGGAGTGCAATGGCGTGGTCTTGGCTCATTGCAACCTCCACCTCCCGGGTTCAAGTTATTCTCCTGCCTCAGCCTCCCCAAGTAGCTGGGATTACAGGCGCCCGCCATCACACCCAGCTGATTTTTGTATTTTTAGTAGAGACGGGCTTTCACCATTGTTGGCCAAGCTGGTCCTGACCTCAGGTGATCTGCCCGCCTCGCCCTTCCAAAGTGCTGGGATTACAGATGTGAGCCACTATGCCCGGCTCACAGGGATGCATCTTTAGGCCATGGCCTGAGGTTTCTTCACCACTTCTGCTTTTCTTCTTCCCATTAGCAAAGCCACTCAAACTTGCAGGAAGTCATTGGGTAAGCTGCCTGTATATTTAGATCACCAGGTATATGGAATTCAGCTGAGCAAACCATGCAGTGACATGCACAGGCACCTATGTGGGAGGGTAGAACTAGAATTTACTGGGCGGAAAATATCCACGCCTTTTAGATTTTGAATACATGAGGGACTCAAAATACATTACCATGTTGAACACCAAACTGAAAAAAGATCTATTTGCTTGTTATCTTCTGCAGTGCTTGTTCACTGCTCTTAAAAGCTCATACCTAGGTCCACAAACTCCTTGATATTTAGCCATTACTCTAAAAGGGTACGTTATACCTCACATGACCGACAGACGAGGAAGAAACAATCAGTTTAGTCAAAAAGAGGTATTTAGAAAATGTTCTTTGGCCCTAAAGCCACCCTTCTCATGTTTTCCAGCTTTTCAGTCTTGGCACTGCTATTCCATGATAAATATGATCATTTTCACCTTAAACAAACACTTGCTTGTGCAGGAAAAGGGAATGGAGCCCTTGAGGCTATTTCTCTCTCTCTTTCTGTCCAAAAAAGGCCACTCAGTCAAGGGTTTTGTCTTTACTTGAAAAGTTAGTATTGGAAACATTTGCATTTAGGGTGAAAAGGACTAGGGCTGGCTTGAGAGTGAGAAGAAATGGTGCTATTATGACACGGGGTACGGAGACTCTTTCTCCCAGCTTGATGTGAGTCTAGGAAGGCCACTCACCAGTCAAAATAAAACCAAGTCTTGACTCAAACATAGACGCTGCTTGGGTTTGAATGCCAGCTTTTCCATTTGCTGGATGTATGAACTTAAACCTCTCTGCATCAGTTTTCTCAGTTGTAAGATAGGGATGAAAACAATACCTACAATATAGACGTTTTCTGAGGCCCAAATTATGTTAAGCGTTTAGAAAAGTATCAAAAGCTCAATAAATGTTTACCATTATCATCATAAGTATCAAGATATAAGCTTCCTGTGGAATTATGGTTGCCATCCCATTTATAGTAAGAAGAGAGTTTATCCAACTCTGGTTAAATTACAACCTTAAAAATTCCATTCTCTTTCAATTCCATCCGTAGTTACATCTACAGTTACAAATTGTGTTCTTAAAAAAGTCCTCCTCTCCAAGTGCTAGAGAATTTTCCTTCCACCTATTACTAAAACATTCTAGTTTTTTTTTTAAATTGGGTTCAGTATGTTTCATTAAGATGTGTTTATGATACCTTACATTTTACCAGAATGTAAAATATCATAAACACATTTACAATTACCAGAATTTTAAAAATAAGATATTATAGGCCAGGCGTGGTGGATCATGCCTGTAATCCCAGCACTTTGGGAGGCCGAGGCAGGCGGATCATGAGGTCAAGAGATCAAGACCATCCTGGCCAACATGGAGAAACCCCATCTCTACTAAAAATACAAACATTAGCTGGGTATGGTGGCATGCGCCTGTGGTCCCAGCTACTTGGGAGGCTGAGGCAGGAGAATTGCTTGAACCTGGGAGATGGAGGTTGCAGTGAGCTGAGATCGCACTACTGCACTCCAGCCTGGGTGAGAAGAGCAAGACTCTGTCTCAAAAAAAAGAATATTATAGAAAAATGAAATGGGTATTCTCCTCAGCAAATAGTTCTCTCCTCCTTCAATTACTTACAACATGGAGTATTTATTTTAGAAAAGAATATCACAAAATGGCTATTTTCTGCCTCCGATGTGATTTAAACCTTCTCAAGTCTCTTTGTGTTTGTGAGCACCTGCTAGTTCAGCATTTTTCAAGCTTCACTTGCAACCAGTTATAAGACTATGAAATACATTATTTTTAAAAAGGCAACAGAGTAGTAACTAAGAGTGTGAATCATATGTAATAAGGGTAAATGTTGTTTTGTGAGATTTCTAGTTTTGTTTTATATATGTAAGGACATATGAAGGTATGTGCATACAGGAGTTGGGATGTAATAAATTTCTTACTGTAAGTCCCAAACAAGAGTTCAATAAACACCACCCTAGAGGATTGGAATAATGCTTTGTTTTAATTAAATAATCATTATTTCTCAGGGATTTTTCAGAGAGGTCTCCTACATTGTAAACATACTCACATTTTTCAAAAGAATGACAATTCAATATCAATACAAGTTTTCCTTTAGTACATCTCAGCATCATAATGGTGGCAATAAACACTCATTGTATTTTTCCCCTTAGCCTTCTCAAAGGTGTAAACATGAGCCATTCGCCATGGCAATGCAACCACCGCTCCATCATTACAACTTTATTCTACAAATATTTGTAAGGTGCCTACCATGTGCCAGGTAGTACACTAATTTACAGGGGTGAATAAGACCTTGCAAGGAGCCCACCAAGTGTACTCTTGATAAGGACCTGTGCTTTCTGTTTTCATTAAGAAAGCTGTGGTGATCACTTGGCCTTGTCCATCTGGTCTGTTTCTTATGAAGATATCTAGAGCAATAAAAACTAACAGAGTCTAATTATGATAAAAAGCCAAAAGTAAACGATTTCTTTCTCTTTTTTTTGAGACAGAGTCTCGCTCTGTCACCAGGCTGGAGTGCAGTGTCGCGATCTCGGCTCACTGCAACCTCCACCTTCTGGGTTCAAGTGATTCTTCTGCCTTGGCCTCCCAAGTAGCTGGGACTACAGGCATGCACCACCACACCCGGCTAATTTTTGTATTTTTAGTATATTTTTGGTATACAAAAAAATTATATTTTTAGTATACAAAAAAATAGTATATATTTTCGTATATTTAGAGATGGGGATTCACCACGTTGGCCAGGATGGTCTCCATCTCCTGACCTCGTGATCCACCTGGCTCAGTCTCCCAAAATGCTGGGATTACAGGTGTGAGCCACCATGCCCGGCCAAAGTAAATGATTTCTACTTTGCAATAAATAATTGGAGTAGAAAAAAATACACACTAATTTATAAAATCACCCCATTAGTAATAATTCATATGTTACTTCTTGCTAGCTCTAGTGTTCTTTGAAGATTACGTGTATTTTTATTGTTTGCTGAGTTTTCTCCTTATTTAGCCTGATTTCTAATCCACTGTCCATAGGCATACTGCAAATAGTCCCTCCATGTTTTTATCACTGGCCTCCATATACTGTAAGCTCCCTGCAGGCAGGAGCTCTTCTGATATCTCCTTCCCACAATGCCTAGAAGAGTAACAGATGCACACCAAGTACCCAGTAACTTTTGTTTAGAGTTAAGGAAAAAGTATGGAAGCTTTTACCTTGGAGGAACTGGTAGCCTGGGACAGAGTGAGTCTGCTTTTGGACTGTGGGTGTAGTTGAAGGAATTCAAACTATAAACACACAGGAAAGACCCTGGAAGCAGAACACACAGACATTATACCTTCTTTCCAGGTGAGTCAGTAAGGAAACCACAGCCATGTTACCAAACCAGAAAGGAGAAAGAATCAACTACAAGGTCTACGGGTGACAGAAACACAAAAGTAATAGGCATACAATCTGAGGTCTAGTGAGGGCCTCTCTTCCTTACTTTCTCTTTAAAACCCCAAATTCAAAACTAAAAGTTATATGATTGGTCCTAAAATAATCTGAAGCATATTTGAAAACAATTTCTTGTAGAAGCTTGATAGTTTAAACCTGGCTTTGCAAATAATTTTTAAAAATCTGGCAAACCATTTCTCAGACAGATAAAATTCTAAACAGTGGACCCAGTACAAGGTATTTTAGTTATACAAGTGCTTCTGGTACAACTTGTGATATCCCACTGCTCAGTGGAAGTATCTATTGGCCCCAAAAATCTCATGAAAAGACCAATTTGTCAGCAATTCTACCCGCAGCCTGCACGTACATCTCTAGGACCGGATGTGCCCACGTGCATGGAGCTCTCTGCCTTCCTTCTGACCCCGCCTTTGGGTCTTAAACGTGGGCTGTCTCCTCTCTCTCTCTCTGTGGATGACCATTCCCCTGCAGTGGCAGGGAGCATACATGGAATAGCTAGGGCTTCAGATAAATCCAGATAGAACAAAAATAACCTGAACAAGCTCAAGAGAAAATGCTTACGGCCACACAAAAAGAGGCACCCACAAGGAAGTAAAACTTCCAGCTTTCCAGAGAAAGCAGAGTCAGGATAAATGATCTCATCTAGGTCCCCACAGCTTACCCCATCATGGGGAAAAGAACAAACCAGGCCTTAGTGCCTACCACTGGTGTTTGCAAAGAGCTGGACCTCTTCCAGGGAGTCAAGCTGCTCTTCAGGGCAGTTGGATACACAGAGGGCCATGCGGTTGAGCTGCATACCTTTGACTTCCAGGTTGCAGGAATTCATAAAGAACACATGTCTAGGAAATAGATGAAACAGAAGAATGTGTTAGAGCATTGCTTCTCACTGGTCTTAATTGTGGGCCTTAAAAAATATCCACATGCTATCAAATGCAGGGATCACCCAGGCACACTTTCATAATTGTTTCAGCATAATTGAACATTTATGATGCCTACCGGTGGTCATCCATGAAGCTGTGCAGCTTGGAAACTATCCAAAAACATTAACAAAGCTTTATTTCTCCAGATTTAGTGTTGTCTAGGGGATAGCACTAGGGAGTTACCTGAGAAAATCTGAGGAAAAGAAGCGATTGGTTAAATTGTCCATTGATCGCTAGATCAGGCCAATGCACAAACTATTCAATGGACTCCACGGAGAACACATTTGTACCCAAGAGTGTTCAAATATGCTTCAGAGAATAACTGAACACAGGGAAGTGAGAAGTGGAAAGGAGGGGGCCAAGGCTGGGAAACAAGGCTGGGAACCAAAGGCTTGTCTTTTCCCCCTTCTCCCAGGTTGAGAGCCAGGACACTCAGGAGAACCCTCCTGCAGCTCCCCAGGGGCAGGGTAGAGGGGGGACAAGAACGAAACTGGTGTTGCCATCAGCAGGTTATGCGCTAGCAGCTACAGCTTCCAGACCCTTGCCTACCACTTATCCAGGCTCCAAGACCCCAGGAATGGCAGAGGAAGACCCTGTAGGCTGCCCTCTATGGGAGAGACCTTGAGAAGGGGTCCCAGAAGGTTTTTTTCCCTCCTGTTAGGGATGGGAGAAAGGTGGTGCAACAGGAGATGAGGAACAGATTTCCTGGGTGTGTGATATACATATTTTTGAAAAAGTTTAAAAATTGTGTTAAAATATACATAAAATTTACCATCTGAATCTTTCTTTTTTTTTTTTTTGAGACAGAGTCTCGCTCTGTCACCCAGGCTGGAGTGCAATGACACTGCCACCTCTGCCTCCCAGGTTCAAGTGATTCTCCTGCATCAGCCTCCTGAGTAGCTGGGACTACTGGTGCCTGCCACCACACCTGGCTAATTTTTGTATTTCTAGTAGAGACGGGGTTTCACCATGTTGGCCAGGCTGGTCTTGAACTCCTGACCCTGTGGATCTGCCCGCCTTGGCCTTCCAAACTGTTGGGATTACAGGCATGAGCCACTGCACCAGCCCCATCTGAATCTTTCTAAGTGTACAGTGACATTAGTACATTCACGTTGTTGGGCTATCATCACCACCATCCATTCACAGAACTCATCTCCCCAAACTGAAATCTGTACCCATTAAACAATAGGTTCCCACCCTCCTTTCCTCCAGCCCTTTGCAATCGCCATTTTACTTTCTGTTTCTAGGAATCTGACTACTTTACATATCTCATGTAAGTGGAATCATACAATGTTTGTATTTTTGTGACTGGTTTATTTCACTTGGCATGACATCCTCAGGGTTCATCCCTGTTGTAGCATGTGTCAGAATTTCCTTCCTTTTTAATATTTCATTGTAATATACATATCACATTTTGATTATCCATTCAACCATTGATGGACACTTGAGTTGCTTCTACCTTTTGGCTTTTGAGAATAATGGAATGTATACTCACTTCAACCAGGAATGACTGTTTGTTGACACTGCATTATGAACACAATGTGAAATGGGAGCACATGGGCATCTAAGTCGCCCTTCCTCCTCCTGTCTTCTTTGTAAGTGGCTCTATGAGTGCAGGAGAAAATGCCCCGTAATTAGTCCATGCCCAGAAAGAGCAAGAGCCCCCTTAGGAGCAACACTCAGGAGGATAAGAGGCTTAGTCTGAGATTTGTATTTGGTGACTCCAAACTTATATTCAGGATTTATTGAGATCCTTAGGATTTCTCTTCTAGGAGCTACTTTTATTATTGAGTCTTAAAAATCCGTTTTTGGCCGGGTGTGGTGGCTCACGGCTGTAATCCCAGCACTTTGGGAGGCTGAGGTGACAGATCACAAGGTCAGGAGATGGAGGCCATCCTGGCTAACACAGTGAAACCCCGTCTCTACTAAAAATACAAAAATTAGCCAGGCCTGGTGGCGGGTGCCTGCAGTCCCAGCTACTTGGGAGGCTGAGGCAAGAGAATCTCTTGAACCCGGGAGGCGGAGCTTGCAGTGAGCTGAGATCTCCCCACTGCACTCCAGCCTGTGCGACAGAATGAGACTCTGTTTCAAAAAAATAAAAAATAAAAATAAAACATCATTTTTTTGTTCTGTCATGTGAAGCGAGAGCTAAAATCTTAAAAATTCTTACAAGGCAGTCTCCATCTTAGAAGTTCATGGTCAGGGATTTCTCTCCCCTCTAGGGAATTCCCATCTCTTCTCTCCCCTTTCTGTTTCCCTGTGGGAGGTGGGGTAAGGGAGTAGGGGGAAGAATGCAACACCACAGTGCCATAGCTGGGGCAGGGGTGGGACACAGGTCCCCAGTGTTCCAGGTGGCATTCGGGTATTTCCACGTAGAAACAATGTGTGGATGATGTAGGGTTCAAACATATACGATTGGTAACATGATTCTGATTCATTATGGAGAATAATAGCAGCAATTAACGTTTATTATACTTTAGCTCATGCAGTGTCTCATGGATCCTTAAAACAACCTTGTGAGGTAGGTATAATAACTAGTTTAGAGAGATGAAAACTAGGCTTTGAGAGGTTAAGTACTCTGCCCAAGATCACACAGCTGAAAAGTAGCATGGGCTGAATTTGAATTTAGGACTATGATTCTAAAACTTGTACTCTTACCTGTACTATATACACAGCCTTCCTTTTTATGAAATAGGCTGACAGAGTTTTGAATGGGAAAAGTTTCCGGGCTCTAAATGATGAATTTATACAAAATTTTGAGGTACAGTTCCTTACAGACTGGGGACTTATTTAGATACTTACTTTTTTAGGGTCATGTCCTGCCCTGAAAGAGGGGCCCCTTCCACGGGGGAGTTCTTCTTGCCACACATGTTGCCAAAGCTGTCATAGCCAAAGAGGAGTCTTCCCGCGGCTCCAGCCACCACCGAGTAGCCCATGATAAACACCTGGCAAAAACGGGGGCATACGAGAGCCTGGCCAAAGGGCTGAGCGCACAGTGCCCCACACCCCTGCAGATGCTGATATAAAATGGAGCCTGGTGGAACGTGAAGCTCTCCAGCATCATAGCGCTTTGCTCCATCAGTAACAGTGTCAGCAACTCCAATCTATCAGCATCCTGCTCCTCTGCTACTTACACATTTAGGTAGAGAGAGAATCTAATCCACTGAAACAGATTTCTCTCCATTTTCTTACCTCTGTGCTTTTTAACCTTTTCCTTAAGAGTCTATCATTTTTCTTTTTGGTCTAACTTTACTGGGACAATTCAATTTTTCTTCCCTTGATGTTCTTGCTTTATTTAAGTGCTTCAGGGCTATGCTAATTTTTTCCCCAAGGTTTTTTTTTTTTCTACTACTTTTTTTGTTTTTCTTTTCTTACTTTTAAGGGATTCTGCAGAAGCAACACAGTTGATATGTACTGAAACACTGTTCACCAATCTGCAAATAGTGTTTTGGAGTAACTGCTTAAGACATACAAAATAAAGGACCACAGGAATTCTGTTGGACAAGAACATCTTGCAATCTATCATCATTTTTATCCACTCTCATAGTGAATGTGGAATATTTGAAATTTCAGTTCAAACAACTGTGCCATTAATACATACTGACAGGCTCTCTGCCAAGATTGAATATGTATCTTCCCATAATGCAAACTTAGTAAGTTTCCCAGTACTGTATGCAATATATAGGATACCATTTAATACTCTATATTGACAAGTTCATTCCAGGAGAACAGATATAATACACTATTCATTAATATATAGTATTGATACCTTACGCTGCAAAGGTACATTGTCCTAAATTCAAATACCTTCTAGACATTCTGCATTTATTACTAATTTAGAAATCAAAATAACAAACATTCTTCAAGTGCCCAGTGTGTGCTTGAGACTTTCTTACTGGGAGACACAGGAATGACCAGAACCTACTCCTTGCCTCCAGGAACCCAGCCTAGAAGGCAAGCAGGACTTACGGGCTGCAGACCTCCTGGGGAAGGAGGCTCCCTGTCCCTCCCCACTCTCCAAGATCCTCCTAAGTCTAACTGGTCAGATTCTAGAATGAATGGGTCACCTTTGCTAGTAGTGTGTGTCACTCACCCTTTACCTAAAGGCTGTGGAGTAGGTGTGACTCTGTTTGCCAATGTGGCTGGCATGGCAAGCTGACCGTGCCTTGACATGCTTGTCTCGTCCTTTCGAGTTGGAGTGTAGTAAGGTCTGGACTCTGTTTGGATTTAGAGGGAGGAAAGGGGTGATGTGCTTCTGCCCAGCTCACCAGTAATCTAATAACAAAGTGATGTTTTCCATTTACCATCATTCTTTCCTTTGGAAAGCCTGTGGTGAAGAATGGAAAGTTTTTCTGGGTGGGAGAGGTGGGAGTGGTTTCTGAGGATTCCTGAGTCCCTGCTAATAAAACTATGACTTTATGATTATTATTTTTTATGTTTTGTAGAGACAGGGTCTTGCTTTATTGCCCAGGCTGGTCTTGAACTCCTGGCTTCAAGGGATCTTCCTGCCTCGGCCTTCCAAGAAACTACTACTATAAACCTTCATTGTCCTAATTTCAAACATGCAATTGCGATTCTATATGAGAGGTGATATAGGAGGTGTGTAAATTGGTCTAGTGGGGCCACCAAGGTAGTCACTGTCAACCGTGCCTGCAAAATCAGGAAAATGGAATCTTGAGGGATGATAGGAAAAGGCAGGGCAGGAGAGGATACTGGAGGGGTAAGTAGAGGCAGAGATAGTCCAGACTTTGAGACTTTGTTCCTTGTGTTTAATGCAAATATAAACACAGGCTGGTGCTGCATTTGCAAGAACCATCTCTGCTTATAATTTCAGCTCCTTCCCCCAAGCCTTTGTCCAGCCCTAACTCAGGGCACACCATCACCAGTCAGGACATCTGTCACAAGACCTGAAAGCTGAACAACAGAGGCAGAAAAAAAAGTCCAAAAACAAAACACTCCTTGCTCTGTTTTAAATACCTGCAAATAAAAAATGTTGCAAAAGACACTAAAAGCCAGTGAGCTAAGAAAGGACTCTGACTCTTAAAACAGAATGCCATAGTGAGAACTTGGATATATTAAAACTTTAGACTTATTTTGCAAATGAAATGTAATTTTAAAGCAGTTTCCAGCTCCGTGCCACCTCTCAGCTGGTTCACAATTCTTCAGGCTGTGATAGGTCATCTACAAAGATTTTCCCCAGGATTCTCAGCTGTTGGGCTGAGAGTTTGGTAGTGAGGTCCTAGGTTGAAGCTGTGGAGGGGCTAAGGCAGATCATTAAATCACAATAACAGCTTGAGGTCAAAGCTGCCAGGCACAAGGCAGGCCAGCTGCTCCCTGCATTTATACAACAGCAGTCTCAGATAAAAACACCAACCATCTGCGAAGTTAAGCAGAAGGTATTGTAGGTGCACTGTCTCTCCCAGCTCCTAGGGGAGAGTTCCAACGTAAGCAACAAAAAACATCTGATTATGTGTTTCAGACCTAACCTTCCACTGTGCCTGTAACCAAGCCTGTCTATGTGAAACGGGTCATAAGTGAACAAATGCCTTTCTTACTTGGAAAGAACAAACATGATATTTTAGGGCCTATTCAGATGGAATTCTTTTCAACAAAGGTAATTACTATCTGGTAGTTATTACCCTGCTCTATAAATTAATCATTTACCATGCAGCAAATAGCATGCCTTAGACTGGCATGGATGATTTCGTGAAAGTGGCCTTTGAAAATGTCGGGTGAGACGTTTTCTGCTGTTACCTACAATTCTAAAATAAGTATAAAAGCAGCAAGATTCGGCTTCCAACAGACTCTCTCAGGATTATAACCGCATAGCCTGATGGAGTTTACCAGCAATCATACATACCTCGAAATTAGAGTGGGAAAAATCATTCCTTGTTAGCTATGGTTAACAGTATTGGCTACTAAACACAACATATCTCGCGCGTGTGTGTGTGTGTGTGATGTTCAGCTAAAGGAAATGCAATTTATTTCTAGGCTTACCCTGGCTTTTCCTTTGTTAAAGGTGCACCCAAAGCTTGAGGAATATTTGATTTGGGGGTGTGGCAGGTGCTAAAAGAACTTCTGTTCAGTAAGTTCGGAGAGTAAAAGGAGACACATTGGCCTTACTAAATAGCAATCACATTGCAAACTGTTAATTCCCATTTCCTAATGGAGTCACCCCTTAGAACATGGCCTGTAGCAAAAAGACAGCCTTTCTAGCGAGTCTAGGACAAGAATTCTCCCGAGTACTAACTGATGTTTATTGTGGGTTAACGGCAGAAGTCTCTCACTGCGGCACCAACTACGATTTACATTTGGGACAGAGTTATTTCCAGACGTGCACACACACTCTGGCCTCTTTCCTACCAAGCACCCACACTTACCAAACCAGTCCAAAAGAGAAAGAACAGGAATAACCATGCCGTATCTGTGCATTTCCTATAAATCTGGGGTCGCCACTCCCTTTGCCTAGGGGCTCCTTCTGCAGAAACCTTCCAGAAAAAGGGAGAGTTGAGAAAAAGAAGATAAACAGGTGGACTCAACCTGGAAACCGAACCCAAATCTACTCGAAGAGTGGCCAAAGTAACCAATCTTTTTCTAAATTTTTAAAATTAATATTATTTTTTTACGTGGCCACCTGAAGCTCTTTCACACAGCCTTTGAAACACCTGCTCTGCGCCGAGCGGATGTTAAGCCCCCTGCCGCCAAGTGCTTACCTGGAGGTGCACCTGAGGACGACCCCAAGTTTGCGCCCCGCGGCCCGCGTCTCCCCCGCCTCCGCCCCAGCACTGGAGCAGGGTCCAGGTTCCTCCCCGCCAGGTGGCCCCAAGGTACTAAGCGGGGGCGGGATCCCCGAGGCGCGGGAAAGGCGGAAGCGTCCGGCAGGGAAGGTGCGTGAAGGAAGGGGACTCGACCCTTCCCCGGGGCTCCTCCCCCGAGGGCCGAGGCTGCGAGCGCTTACCAGGTACTCGGCGCCCAGGCAGTGCATCGTGCGCTTGCCGGCGGGGGCCGGTGACTGGGAGCCGCCGCCGCCGCCTGTACGCGGAGACGCAGCGCCCGCGAGCCGGGGCTGGGGCCGGGGCCGGGGCTGGAGCTGGGGCTGGGGCTGGGGCCGGGCCGGGGAGGGGCGGGCACGGTGCAGCGCCGCCTCCCGTTCGCCTCTGCGCCTGGCCCGGCGACTGCGGGCGCTGCGGTCCACTGGGTCCGCCTCTTCCCGGCATGGGTTTCTGCCCAGCTCACCCGCTGTCAGCTGGGGTCCTGCTCTGGTGGGAGGAAGAGGCTCAGACGCTTCCCTGCCCTCTCGCCTCAACCACCTCGAGGCAGCGGCTCCCAGGATGTGCACTTTGACGACTAAAGCTGAGCCGGCGCCGCCACGACCTTGGGCGGGTGGTCGGCCTCTGCCCTGAGCAGGAAGTAGAAAGTCTCAGCAGACCCTTCCTGAGGGCCGAGCAACAGTGTAGTGGCGTATTCCACATAGCAAACAGGTAAGCAGTATTTACTGTGTGCTGGATTCTGTTCTCACTGCTATTGTTATTCCTAATCTACGGAGGAGGGAAACTGAGGCACGGCCATTGGTGATGCAACTTGTTCGAGGAGACCCAGTAAGTTGTGGAGGCAGGAGTCGAAGCCAGACACTCCGGGAGACCGGCGCTCTCGAGGTGGTTTACTCTGACTTCTCTCCCACCTTGCCTTAGGGCAATCATTGCCTGACTTCGCAATTGAAATGGTAGTGTCCACTGAAGCGACTGGTGGCGTAGTTTTCCAGGTAATGTCAGACCAGCGCAAAAGCACTGTTGGGGTGAGGAATTTAAAAAACGAAAAACAAAAAAAAACTGCAGGCCGACCTCCCTCCACCTCCTCTCAATCAAGCCTCTACCCTTCCCCCTGCCACCCTCAGGGTTGCTAGGTTAATTGCTTCCTTTAGGTGCTGCTTCTCCCTAAGGGTAGAAACCTGACTGGAGGAAAGATCTGGGTAAGTGGGAGAAACTGGGAATGATAGACAGTGGTTCTCTGGTGCCAGCGATTTCCTTCTGGGCTCACACCACCCTCCCACTGCAAACTCACTGGGCCTTCCTGGATGCATGTTTATCAGACAGAGTAGGTGAAACCCCAGGGGAACATGAATTCATAGGACAAAGAATTAGACACTGGAGGAGTGCAACTACTGTTAAAAGACCACAACTGAATAACATACGCCATCTGAAACTGATCAGTAGAGCAGATGGACCAAGATTTTTAAATAAGCATGATAAATTTATTTAAAATGAGTTATGATATTAGCAATATGAATCAGGAAAAAATATGAAACTAAAACATATTAAGCATAAAAATAATAATTAGAATGAATATTGATGCTACGTATTAGTAATGTGCAATAGTCTAAAAGATGCAGCTGACGATGAATTAGTAATTGGAAGAGCACTTTCAGCAAACCTCCAGAGGCAGTAGAAAAAGTTTTAAAAAACAAGTTAGCTTATTTGTAAATTTTCTAGCTTATACCTAGGGTAAAACTAGAACAGAAAGGAAGAATTATAAAAGCAGGGAAGGGGAAATATTTGAAGATATAATGGAGATAAATTTCAAGGTAGAAAAAAACCTTCAGATTGAAAAGGTTTATCTCAAGCAAAATGTTTCTGTATGTATTTAAAAGCATAACTTTGAACTTATTTTCTATTAAGCCATATTGTCATTAGAATGTGAGAATGTATTAATAATAAAAATATTCTTATGAAAGATTCATTTGAATGACATTCTTGGAGGACGTAATCAAACAGGAAGAGAAACAAATTCAGGAGATGATACAATAGATATAGCATGAGAGTGGCCAAATATTTAGGCTGAATTTATTGTTGTGTTAGAAAAAAGACCAGGAACCACCCAAGTGTCCAGGAACTGGTGGGTGGCTATACATAACTGTGATGCATCTATACAATGAAATACAACTAAGCATTAAGAAGGAACAGACTTCTTACATATGCAAAAACATGGATGATCTCAAATGCATGTTAAGTGAAAAAAAGTCAGATATAATAAGCTACTCTATGATTCCATTTATGTGACATTCTGGAAAAGGCAGAAAATAGATCAATGGTTGTCAGCTGCTGAGGGTGAAGGGAATCTGGAGAAACTTTCTGAAGTGATGGAAATATTCTGAAGTGATGGAGAATGGTACTGATGACCCAGTGGTATCTGTTTGTCAAAATTTGTAGAACTGTACACTAGAAAAGGTGAATTTTATTGTATGTAAACTGTATTTCATTAAACCTGACTTACAAAAACTCTTTTCAAAAGTCTAAAAACAAAGAACAGTATATTTATAATGATTCAGACCTAAAATTATAGACAATATCAATATTGTGAGGGGTGTGGGGCTCAGGAATGAGAGGCCAAAATGATAGGACAGTGATCTAAAATAGTGCCATTCAAAGGGCGGTTCACAAAACTTAATTGTTCTCTAAGAGATAAGGAGCTTGTACCAGAATGCATATCAGCTATGTCATAAGCAAACTCTTTGATTCAGCTGACACTTATGTAGCAAGACTTTCTCAATGAAGGAAGCTGTGTGTTGATTTACATGTGGGCTCAAATCTCATTCTGGAATGGATGAGATAAGTAACCCAGTACTACTTAGAGTACTTAGAGTAGTACTGGGTTAAATTACTGTCATATGGGAGGAAGATGAAAAAAATTGTTAACTTTAATAAATCAATAAGGATAAATATTTGTGAATGTTGGTCTTAAGGGTAACTACCATTAAAAAAGAATAAAACATGTAACTTTTAAAGCAGTGGAAGAAAATTTTGTCAAATGAAAGGCAAGAGAGCAGAGGAAAAAGGAATAAAAAGAAAGTGCAATAATTAGATTATATGAAATTTGATAGCAGAAATAAAATTACTAATAACAATTTTTACTTTCAGTGTACCTAATATGTTCCAGATACTTTTCTGGGTGTTTCTTATTTGATCCTCATAATAACCTTATGAGGAAGGTACTATTACTTTCATCATCCTCATTTTATAGATGATGAAACTGAGATTAACTAACTTGCTAGAAAGTGGCAGAACCAAGGCCTGAACCCAGGTGGTCTGGATCTAGAACCCATACTTAGAACCATACTTAGAGCTATTCTATGCTGCCTCCTAAATAGAGCAGCAATTACAATAAACGTAAGTGGCTTAAACTAACCAATTAAGAAAAACAGTCTTTCAAATTGAATGAAAGCAAGGGATTCAGCAATATGTTTTCTACAAGAAACTTGTGTAAAACAGACACTAAAAGGTTAAAAGGCTTGAAAAGGATATAGTGCAAATGTGAACCAAAGAAAGCTCATGTAGTAATTTTAAAACCTGACAAAATAAAACTTAAGATAGAAAGTTCATAAGGGAGGTCATAAATGTGCCCAACAATACAGCTTTAATATTTATTAAGCAGCAGCTAACAGAAATTTTGGCAGAAACAGATAAATCAGAATTATAGTTGGAGATTTTTAACTGGCTCCCCTCAGTATCCAATAGATCAAGTAGACAGTAGATACTTCCTCTCCTCTCCCAACACACATACACACAGAAAACAAATATACAAGGTCTGGACAATTTAATTAATAAACTTGAGCCATTAGATATTTATAACTCATATACGTTTCCATCAAACAGTGAATACGTGTCCTTTCTCTTTTCAGGTACATGTGAAACATTAAAGTAAAAACATAAACTGTGTATTAGATCTTAAAGGGAGGCTCAATCAATTTCACAGTGCAATAAAATTAGAAGTAATGAATAACAGTATGTGTGGTGGACAGATTTTAAGGCCCCTATGATTTCCACCTCCTGGTGTTTACACCCTTATGTAGTTCCCTTCTTCAGATATGGGTGGGACCTGTACCTTTCAACCAATTATGATGGTTAATTTTATGTATTATTTTGAATAGGTCAGCCATAGGGTATCCAGATATTTGGTCAAACATTATTCTGGGTATTTCTGTGAGTGTGTTTCTGGATGAGATTAGCATTTAAATTAGTGGACTGAGTAAAGCAGCTTTCCCTCCCTAATGTATGTGGGCCTCATCCAATCAGTTGAAGGCCTGAATAGAACAAAAGGCTGACTCCACCCTGCTAGTAAGAGGATTCTCCTGCCTGATGGCCTTAGAACTGGGATATTGGCTGTCAGCCTACAGCATCCTAGTGGTCTTTGGACTTGAACTGGAACATTGACATTTCCTTGTTCTACAGCAGCTTCTAGCCTTTGGACTTAAATTAGAACACTGGTTTTGCATATTTTGGACTTGCCAGCCTCCATAATCCCATGAGAGTCAATTCATTATAATAAATCTCTTTATAATATCTATCAGTCTGTCTATCTTATCTATCAATCATCCATCCATCCATCCTATTGGTTCTGCTTCTCTGGAGACCCCTAATACACCAAAAATACACGGTAAATGTGATGAAAAGTCATTCCCATGATTACATGACATTACAAAAGAAAGAGAACCCAGTTAGATTGTGCCCAGACTCCTGACCAACAGAAACTATAAGATAATAAATGCATGTTGTTTTAAGTCACTACATATGTGGTAATTTTTCACATACAATAAATAATACAGCAGATGTATTAGTTCATTCTTGCATTACTGTAAAGAAATACCCAAGACTGGGTAATTTATAAAGAAAAGAGTTTTAATTGGCTCACAGTTCTGCATGCTATACAGGAAGTTTAGTGGCTTCTGCTTCTTGGGAGGCCTCAGGAAACTTACATTCATGGTGGAAGGCGAAGGGGAAGCAGGCATGTCTTACATGGCTGGAGCAGGAGAGAGACATGGGGAAGGTGCAACATACTTTTAAATGACCAGATCCCACAATAACTCACTATTATGAGAACAGCACTGAGGGGATGGTGCTAACCCATTCATGAGAACTCAGCCCCTATGATCCAATCACCTCCCACCAAGCCCAGCTTTCAATACTGGGGATTACAATTTGACATGAAATTTGGGTGGAGACACAGACCCAAACCATATCAGCAGAATAGCAAAAAACAAACAAAACCCACAAACAAACAGAAACCAAAAACTACCCAAACCTCATTTGGAAACCAAAAAACATCTTACTAGACAACATCCTTAAGTCATAAAGGAAATTAAGAAATATTTAAAATTGAATGTTAATAAAAATTCTACATGTCAAATTGGGACACAGCTAAAGTGCCAGTTAGATGGAACTGTATGGGTTATATCTATCAGGAAACAAAAGGTTAAAAATAAAGTAGCTAAGCATTCAACACAAGAAGCAACGGCATACACAGTGAAACAAGAAGAAAGGCAATAATAAAGATATGGGCAGAAATCAGTGACACAGAGAAAAGTAGAGAAGATGAATAAAACAGAAGTCAGTCCCATGGAAAAGATTAAAAGACCAAACTTTGGCAAGACTGATCAGGAAAAAAGAGGAAAGACTCAAAATAAGACAGAATAATGGAGGAAATAACAAAATATATTAAAACATTTAAAAAGTGTTATGAACCCTAATGTACGTAAACCTAAATAAAATGGTTATGTTCCTAAAAATGTAAAATGCCGTAATTGGTATAAGAAGAAATAGAGAATTTGAATAAACCACTAAATGTTTGGTAAATTGAAATGGCAGCCAAATATCTCTCCTAAACTCCCCCCACCCCAACTCAGATCTAGAGGCTTTTAAGGGACTTTTAAGAAACAGTTAATTTCTATAACATACAAGTTGCTCCAGAAATAGAAATAGAGCAAAAGTTGCTCAGGTCATTTTATGAGGCCAGCATCAACCTGATACCAAAACCAAGTAAAGATTGTACTGGAGAAAAAGAAAAGGAAGAAAGAACTATTATGACACTTGTGAACTAAGATGTCGTTTCAGATAAATTTATTATTTGTTTTAAAAAAATCCAGTTTTAGGAATTTCCTAAAAACCTATTAGAGCAATAGGCTCTAATGGTTAATAGCTGTCATCAGGATAATACGTAGATCACTCAACTGGGTTACCACATGACTGTGCCCTTCAAAACTTGCTTCAACTTCCTACCCTTCATTGTGCTCGCCAGTTCTCAACTTATTATATAACAAACTGTCCAATTAAATCAGCATCCCTGCCTTGAAAAACCCATCTTATGCCAGACCCTAAAACCCTTGTAAATATCCCATCCTTGAAATACATTGAATATGTCTATATTCATAAGTTCTCAATAATACCAAATGAAAATAAATCCTTATTGATTGCCTCTAGAAAATTCTAGGGACCAACTCATTTCAAAAACTTAAAGGGAAAGAATCAAACACATACTCTACCTCTCTTATACGAACAATACTTAAGGGTAATCAAATAATCAATGAGGGAAGTTTCTCTTAATAGACATATTGTGGCTTATAGAAGCAGAAGGAATAAAAGAATTAGGATATCACAGTTTTCCAAACATCATAAAAGAGGGGCAGTCAGCCATCAACCTCCTCCCAGGGAAGAACGTATCACTGCCTGTGAAATTGTCATGCCAGAAAAATCCAGTGGAATCTGACTACCAACTTTACTATAAATATAGGAAATAGAGGAACAAGTCAAATGACATCTCAGGGATGCCACCGGCAAAATCAAGAATGGGAAAATCGATTTTGACATTGTGTTTTGACAACAATCTCCACCACAACAGCAAAAAGATAACAAGAAAGAAAAGAGGATGTGGAAAACCTACAGATTAAAGGAAACCAATATTTTAACTAATTACAATGTGTGGACATTGTTTAGATCCAGATTAAACCAAATGAAAAAATGAAAGATCATTTAGAGGACACTGTAGGAAATGTAAGCAGTGATTGGATGTTTGATGATATTAACTAATTTATATTAAAGAATTTGGGGGTGTGATGATGGCACTGGGGCTAAGTCTAAAATAAGGGAGTCTTTATCTTTTAGATTTACATACCAAAAATGATATGCTGTCTGGGATTTGGTTTTTAAAAAATCCAGGGCAAAGGAGAATGGTTGGAGGTATGGGGAAACAAGATTGACTATCCATTGATAATTGCTGAAGTTCATTAAACTTCGTTAAATTGCTGGGGGTTCATTAAACTATTTTCTCTACTTTTGTTATTTTTCTAACTTTACACACAGACACACACGATGACTGTAGGGTCCGACCTGCAGACCCTGACCCAGCAACGGATGAGAGACATACACTAACACAGCTGTCAGTCCAGCTAAGGGGCTCTGTTCTGAGTCTGGAGCATTGCCCCATAAGCTGGCAAAGTTTGCATTTATTTAGTACAGATTAAATGACAAAGGTCTTGAGTAAACACCACTAGAGGGTAATTAACATTGCCGACCCCCCCACCCCCCAGCAGAGAGCAATTATGCACCTGAGGTTGATCAGTTTGGTGTTAGGACCACAAGAGTAAACAAGCTATTTCAACTCCACACATTCCCTTGTTATTTGCTTTTTTGCTATCAACTAAAGGTAAAGAGGATTAGGCTGCCTTCAGCCAAATCTGTTACTGAAGCCATGCAAACCCCCCAGCCTTCCAGGAGGGTTTGTGTTTATTTTCTATAACTATCTTTATAATTTTTCCTCTACAACTTTTCCCACCACCCTGACTGTACTCCCACAGATGACGACAATGCATGCCACCTCCTGAGCTTCCACTTGGGAAGTAGACACGCTTAACACTTCTGTATGGATGCACCTGCTCTTGAACATACCTACCTTGTTTCTTTTGTTTCTGCCTTTTTTTTTTACTCCCCTCTACCCCCCACAGCTTGGGCACTCATGCCTGACCCTCTCTATTCCTCACTGAGGCAACATCATTACTTAGCCTTAGGATCATTGTATCTCCAGATCTATTGGCTCAGCTAAGGTGCCAAGCTCTCACAGTTTCCCACCCTCAATCTCTTCACTCCAACCCCATGCAGGCCCCTGGAGTTTCTGTAGCACTTTGGCCTTAACAGTTTTTCCTCTTCTCTGTGTGTTTCTTCATCCTATACCTCACATTCCCCTCCTGCCCATCTGTTCCTAACTTTCTCATGATTTTCATGTTTGTCTTATATTCTAATCTGCATCTCTTCCAAAGGCCTTTGGCACCTTTTTCTAAAACTTCTAGGTGCTCTCTGAAGATGTTGAGATCTTTCTTCTGTCCCAATCTGGTCACACAAAGATGCAGTTAGGGCCACTCAGGTTGCCTGCTTTGCTTTCAAGTGTCTGACCATTACCTCTTTGGGGCAGGTCTCCCAGATGCAGACTGAAGCTTGACCTAAGCTTCAGCCTGTGAATCTTATTGACACTGTACTTTGGGGCCAGCACTAAGAAAGGCCAGACTTCCCACCCTTCATCCCACTTTTCCCAGGCTTCCTTCCCCTCCTCATCAGCTCCTGTGGCTGAGTTCCCACCATGCTTTGGGCCTGATGCCCTCTGGATAAAATACCATGATGTTAGACTCTGATGGAGCAATTTCTCGTCCCAGACTAAGAAGGGGCTCACCTTACAAGAGTCAGTTATCAGAGGCTCCAGTGCGGGCAGGATCACTGACTCAGAAGGACCAGATCCTTCCCCTTCTTGCCTTTCCTGTCAGCCATGGGGGCTTATACCTCAGACTGGAAGCCAGAGATGAGATGAAGGATGCAAGAGGTCTTGGGTCTTTGTAGTTGGTCCAGAAATGGCCCAAGATATACTGGATAGATAAGGAGGCACTGGGGAGCATTTGGCTGAGACAGGGAGGGAGGTGGGGGGAAGGAAACCAAACAAGGTGTGTGTGCAAAGGACTCCCAGCTCTTTAAATCTGGATCCTGGTCATTTCAGGATGAGGAAGTTTCAGCCTCAGAAGACCTTCTTTTCTCCTTGAAATCTTTGGATTAGAAATCTGGTCTCTGGGGGAACCTTGATTAATTTTAGCCTATCTTTATTCAACAGGGATTGACTCAGCACTTGCTTTGTGCCAGGACTTGGGCCAACTCAAGGGGCACGAACACCAAGAAGGAATATTTGCCCACTCCAGCGAGGTCAAGCTCAGTTGAGGGTTAATGATGAGGCAGGCTGATGCGGGTTCTTTGCCCAGTCCCATGGTTCCAGGAAGCCTTCCTGGGAGAGGGGGCCTGAGTTGAATGGTGCAAGATGAACAAGAAATGGCAAGATAGAGAAAGGTGGGAAGGGCTTCCCAGGCAGAAGAGCGAGCATGGCTAAAGGGCTAGGGGCATGGAGCAGCAGGGGACCCCCAGCCATGTAGTATCACTAGAGGATGAAAATAAGGGGGAGGAGGGAGGGAGAGAAGGTATACTTCTGAGGGCAGAACTAACTCAGCCGTTAGGGCCCAGCATGCCACACCAAGAAGCCGTTTGCCTTTCTGTGATTGTATCTTTCTCATTTGCTCCCACTTTGTAGAACAGCTTTTAGAAAATGCTACCCTGTCTTGGTTGTGCTCAAAGGACTGGAAGGAGAGGGGCTTGTGTTCCCCTTGTACCTCTGAAGAGCAGGGAGCAAGGGTAGGCTTGGTGGGGGCAGCAAGATTCCAGCAGGAAAATACTTTTTTTTTTTTTTTTGAGATTAAGTTTCGTTCCGTTGCCCAGGCTGGAGTGCAATGACACGATCTCAGCTTACTGCAACTTCCGCCTCCCAGGTTCAACTATTTCTCCTGCCTCAGCCTCCCAAGTAGCTGGGATTACAGGCATGCTCCACCACATCTGGCTAATTTTTGTATTTTTAGTAGAGATGGGGTTTTGTCATGTTGGCCAGGCTGGTCTCGAACTCCTGACCTCAGATAATCCACCTGCCTTGGCCTCCCAAAGTGCTGGGATTACAGGTGTGAGCCACCATGCCCAGCCGCAGCAGGAAAATTCTTATGGGGAGGTGAGGCAAGGGAACAGTATAGCCACCAGGCTCCCTTCTTAAATGTGTTCCTTGGAACACAGTCTCTCCTTTAGCCCTGAGGGACTTTCAGTTTGGTTAAAAAATATTTTTTAGTTACAAAAGATTATATATGTCACATTACATTATTTATGTTAATATATTCTTTTGCATATATCAAACATTGCATAATAAAAACTGTAGTACACATGGGGTATATACTAAGTTATAAGGCATAATGACATGAACACACCTAAACTCACTACCCAATTAAATAACTAGAATATTCCCATAATGCTTCTCCTTGGACACAACTCCTGCTAAGCTTTCAATCTCAGAGGTAACCACTGTTCTGAGTTTTGTTTACCCCCTTACTTAAACATACCTTTTTTTTTTTTTGAGACGGAGTCTCACTCTGTCACTCAGGCTGGAATGCAGTGGTGTGATCTTGGCTCACTGCAACCTCTGCCTCCTGGGTTCAAGTGATTCTTGTGCTTCAGCCTCCTGAGTAGCTGGGATTACAGGCACGCACCACCACGCCCGGCCAATTTTTGTATTTTTAGTAGAGATGGGGTTTTGCTGTGTTGGCTAGACTGGTTTCAAACTCCTGACCTCAGGTGATCTGCCCGCCTCGGCCTCCCAAAGTGCTGGGATTACAGGCATGAGCCACCGCGCCCAGCCTACTTAAACATACTTATTATTTTAGATTATTTCACTCCTTAAATAACATAATTTAGTTTGCTTTTTAGGGGATATTACAAAAAATGATGGTGTATGGTAGGGAGTCATCTGGAACTTTTTAACTCTACACTTTTTTTTTAATGTGTGATTTTAAAGTTGAGGTTGGCTAAACATTTGGAATTTATGGACATAAAGATGGCAACAATAGAAACTGGGGACTATTGGGGGAGTGAATGAGGAGAGCAAGGATTAGAAAACTAACTACTGGTTATTATGCTTATTACCTGAGTAATGGGATCATTTGTACCTCAAACCTCAGCATCATGCAATATACCCAGGTGACAAACCTGCACATGTACTCTCTAAATCTAAAATAAAAGTTAAAAAAGGCCAGGTGCAGTGGCTAATGCCTGTAATACCAGCCTTGTGGGAGGCTGAGAGGGAGGATTGCTTGAGGCCAGGAATGCGAGGCCAGGAATGCAAGACCAGCCTGGGCAGCATAGCAAGACCCTGTCTCTCGCTCTCTCTTTCTTTTTCTAAGTTTGAAAAAATAAAAATAAAATAAAATTGAGGTTGGTTCTTTATAGACTAAACCAAACAATCTAACCATAGACTCTCTGACCATAGTATAGAAGGATAGAACAGTCAGACTGCTAAGTCCTTGAATTCTACTGAAGATAAGATGTATGAACTGCTGGGGACTGGTTGGTCTAATTTGTTGGCTTTCTTTTGTCTCACCATTTCCATTTAGTTGGATATTAGTGGTGTTTTTATGTTAATCACATCTATTGTCTCCTACATTTCTGCATTTGTGCAGGGCAGAGCCTTCCTATGAACAACCTCAAGAAATTTCCTACTTACCTTCACCAAGCATTTCTACCTGTGTCTGGGATGCCTCTTGCTGAAGCACTTGCTGGCACTCTGAGTACCAGTCTTGAGAGACCATTTTCTTCTTTCTGTGTCTTTTAATGAGTAATGAGAGTTCTAGCAGGAAGGCATTTCGAATTATTCTTTTATGGTGCTGGAGACTGAACAGAAGGGAGATTATGACCTGGTCTCTCTTGCGTGTTCTGAGGAACGGTAGACCTGGAGGCGCTATTGAAAAAAATATCCTGTGGTTAGATATGGTTTAGAAATATTGTTCTGTATCCCATTTATTGCAGTGTTCATCAGTATACTAGAGATTTGACCAAAGTACCCGTGTGTGTGTGTGTGTGTGTGGTGTGTGTAACAAGTATTAACACTGGCCAAAAAAAAAAAAAAAAACCCAGCAGTTTTGGGTAGTGCTGTTAAAGACTACATTTTTTGACGACATGGACAACTTAATTTGTTTTGAAATAGCAGGGTCTTAGGTAAGTGGGTGGAATGATTGTCAAGGCACTTGAAAAGCCCTCCTCTCTCCTGCCTACCCTACCTGATTAATGTACCTAAAATGCTGTCTTAGACAGGACAACTTTTTAACACACATTGGAGAAAAAATTAAAATACAAATGGCCCTGGGAGAGGGCATTTGAGTAATAAATCCATAATAAGATATAAATGACTAATGCCAGATAGTCATTGCTTCTTATCGCAGGTTTTTAGAGGAAGAGAGCTACACCACAAGGCCACCAGGGCTTCTGAAGGCTGAGAGCAGTGAGAGCGGTGTCATGAAAGTCAGGGCAGGGGCCCACATGTCAAACCGCAGCCTCTGTTTATCTTTCCCAGAGCCAGTTTACTGCAACATTCAGCAGATTTTATGACCTGCAATGCTCATTTGTTTAACTGGAAATGTAAAACTACATTTGCATTTTTTTTTCTTTTTTTTGAGATGGAGTCTCACTTTGTCGCCCAGGCTGCAGTGCAGTGGCAACCTCCACCGCCCGGGTTCAAGTGATTCTCCTGCCTCAGCCTCCTGAGTAGCTGGGATTACAGGTGCCCGCTACCACGTCCAGCTAATTTTGTATTTTTAGGAGAGACGCGGTATCACCACATTGGCCAGGCTGATCTTGAACTCCTGACCTCATGATCCACCCACCTCGGCCTCCCAAGGTGCTGGGATTACAGGCGTGAGCCACCACACCTGGCCTATGTTTACATTTTGATTGCCAAGATACCATCTATTTTTGGTTTTTGCCAAATATCTGAAATAAATGTCAACATTTTTTTTTTTGAGACGGAGTCTCGCTCTGTCCCCAGGTTGGAGTGCATTGGCACAATCTTGACTCACTGCAATCTCCACCTCCTGGGTTCAAGCAATTCCCCACCTCAGCCTCCCGAGTAGCTGGGACTACCTGCGTGCACCACCACGCCCGGCTAATTTTTCGTATTTTAGTAAAGACTGGGGTTTCACCATGTTGGCCAGGATGGTCTCAATCTCCTGACCTTGTGATCTGCCTGCCTCAGCCTTCCAAAGGGCTGGGATTACAAGTGTGAGCCACCACGCCCAGCTGAATATCAGCATTTTTAATAGGTACAAGTATAAGCTTCTAAAAGGCAGGTTGAATTTTGTTTTCTAAAATTTGTTTGCATTTGGTAACCTTGTCTATTTGGAGTACATGTGTAGTGTTGTAAAAACAGGAAAACCACTAACTTCCAGCACAAATATACAAAATTTGATGCACTATGATTTTAAATTTAGATCTTTTAAGGGGGAAGTTTGCCTATTTATCCTGAATTTTATCAGTCCAACTGTTACCAGCCATGGGTTCTTGGGCTTTTAATACAATAGAAATTGACCTGAGGCCAAAAGAGTTTTCCTAAACAAGGCTTGAGAGAGACTGAGTCTGGCTGGCCCCGGAGGAGTTAGAGAGGCAGTTTTAAAGGGGCTATGGTGGGAAAGTGATGTTTAGGTATGTAGAGGTGGGGAAATTTTAGCCCCTGTGCAGTTCATAACATGCTTCTTCACGTGTGACATGTCTCATTAGGATGTTCAATCTTCACCCCTGGGTGTGATTTTTCCTACCATAATGAAGCTAAGGTTAAAGATTACTCCATTCTTCTGGCCTTGAGGGCATGTGGGAGATAGGGTTAACTCCCTTGAGTAGGATTGATGGTGAGAGCTGCTTATTTTAGCTTCTTCAAGGCCTTCCAATCAGTGGGTATGGCACCTTGAACAAGATTTATGGTGCAAGGTCTGAATGGTCTGAATGGGGTCCCCACCAGCTTGCAGTAAAGGTCCTTGGTGGGGCACAGGGGAGGGAGGCCCAGTCCCATCCCTACTCTGTCTCACAACAATGCTATCTTTTTCTGTTCTGAGTGAGGGAAAGCAGAAAAGGAAAGGGAGGAGGGAAAGAAGAGGAAGAGGGGAACATGGTACGAATGGAGGAGGAGCAATTACTCATCTGTGTGGAAACGAGGCACCAGCTGTAGGACATACGGCAAATTTCCTCTTTCTCTGGGTCTCTTTGTAAAATGAGAGAAGAGAGCCAGGTTTTTCTCGATCTCCTTCCAGCTCTGAAATGCTAGGATTTAAAATCACATGGCATATGTATGGAAACTAATTATCCGAAGTAAGTAGAGGGAAGGAATGCTAGCAGAAATGAGTGAAATACAAAACAAAAACACAATACCGATGATCAATAAAAATAAAAGCTTGTTCTTTGAAAAGACTGGAAAAATAAAAAAGGCAAGCCCCTGGTAAGACAGATCAACAAAATAGGTTGTAGATAAAATGTGCAAAATACCTGGCAGGTAAGAGGTAGTCTCCTAATGGCAGGGATGATGACATCACCTCCCTATTTTATTTTTCTCTTCCATCTTCTTTATTTTTCTTCCTCTTATCTTTTACTTTTATTTGTATTTCCCCCTTTATTCCATATCCATGACTTGGACACTGGCACTCTGAGACACCTGGGTAACTAAGAGGTTACTAGCCCTCCTGCCCTGGTAAAACCCTGGCATTGAGGGCTACTGTAGTTGCCACTTCCTTACAGCAGATGGCACTGCAGGCCAGTGGCTGTGTTGTCAAGACAACTTGTGTGGTTTTCTTCATTGATTCTAGGGTATTTTCCCTCATCTTTATTTTAATTAATTATTTTTTTTGAGACAGGGACTTGCTCTGTTACCTAGGCTAGAGTGCAGTGGTGTGATCATAGCTCACTGTACCTTTGAACTCCTGGCTCAAGCAATCCTCCTGCCTCCTGAGTATCTAGGACTACTGGTGTGCACCACCATGGTCAGCTAATTTTTTAATTATATTTTTTGTAGAGAGGTGGTCTTGCTATGTTGCCCAGGCTGTTCTTGAACTCTTGGGCTCAAGCAGTCCTCCTGCCTTGGCCTCCCAAAGCTCTGGGATTACAGGTGTGAGCCACTGCACCCAGCCGACCATCTTTATGTTTTATTTTTCACAAAATGTTTAATATTTCCAAATAGTGAGGCATCTTATATTTGACATATATATTTATTGTGGTGTTTTATGCTTCCCCAAAGCTATTCTTACATTGATGTCCTCATTAAATCTTACAATTGTCTTAAAATGAAAGACATTCAATATTGTTACGCATCTTAGCACTGCCTGGAACAAACTGATGTCCTGTATAGACTAAAAGCACTGACTACGAGTTCTTACTGAAGAATTTTAAATGGTGCATTATTTAGTTGTCTGGAAATCACTGGACCTTTGGAATTGAGCTGACTCAGGGTTCGAAACTAGGTTCAGACAGTTGCCAACTGTGGGATCTTGGGAAAATTACTTATTCTCTGTAAGCCTCTGTTTCCTCATCTTTAAAATGGTGATAACAATGGCTAATTTGCAAAATTGTTATTGTTTGCCTACCCTATAACTTGGCCCCAAAGCAACTTATTGGTTTGGTTATTGTTATTAGTTTTTGAGACAGAGTTTCGCTGTGTCATCCAGGCTGAAGTGCAGTGGTGCAATCTTGGCTCATGGCAACCACTGCCTCCTGGGTTCAAGCGATTCTCCTGCCTCAGCCTCCCACGTAGCTGGAATTACAGGCACGTGCCACCACACTTAGCTAATTTTTTAGTAGACACAGGGTTTCACCATTTTGGCCAGGCTGGTCTCGAACTCCTGGCCTCAAGTGATCCACCTGCCTCAGCCTCCCAAAGTGCTGGGATTACAGGCATGAGCCTCCACTGGTTTGGTTATTATAGGTTCAATAACCCATAGCTAATGTTATATAAGTTTTAAAAGCCTAGGTTAACAATGAAATAGGAAACAGACCTGTTTAATTTGTAGCAAATTAGGAAAATGTGCTTGTACAACTCAAGGAATCAGCTGATTTGACTCAAAGTCCATCAGCTGATTGACTTGGGAGCTGTGGGTCTTGGGCCCTTGTTTGGTGCACAGCCCAGATGGCACTGCTTTAACACCGCTAGCAGCGTGGCTCCCAAGACAGAATCTCCTGGGGCGTTGCTGAAACAGGCAGATCCTGGGCCCACCCAGACTAGATTAAGATCTCTAAAGGCAGGGCACAGAATCTGTCTTAAAACAAGTTGTATATATCATTTATAGGAACACAAAAAAGCAATAACTCTGACCTAGAATATGAATTCCTATAGACTAGTGCTGCAGATATAATAATATTAATTGGCTTATTGGATAGTGGGAAAACAAAACAATCAGGCAGCTCTGGCTCTTTTTGTCCTTCCTGCTCCCCGCCCACCCCATGTTGTGCATCTTTCACAAGTTGTTGCACTTGCAGGAGCTTCTGCCACAGTCATGAACGGGTCTGGTATGACAAGGATGCCAGAGAAGTGCCAACTCCATTGTGTGAGGCTGTCAGAAAATGAGATTCTAGATTGATGAGCAAGAGTTCTAGATAACTGAGGTTAACTTTTTAAAAGTTCACATTTGTTATGGGCTGAATTGTGTCCCCCCAAATTCATATGTTGAAGCCCTAACCCCTAATACCTCAGATTTATGATGCAAGGTCTGGATGGTCTGATCGGGATCCCCACAGACCGATCAGCTTGCAGTAAAAGTCCTTGGTGGGGCATGGGGGAGGGAGGTCAAGTCTCATCCCTACTCTGTCTCACAACAATGCTGTCTTTGTTCTGAGAGAAGGAAAGCAGAAAAGGAAACGGGGCCTGTAAAGAGGTAACTAAGTTAAAACAGAGTTGTTAGGTTAGGCCCTAATCCAATTTGACTGGATGACCCTGGGTGCTCCCTTCACAGAAACCTTGTATGTGTAGAGGGCTGATCCAGGCATAGTTGTTTTCTAGGACACAAATTAAATGACAAGCAACGAGGCCATGGTGGGGTAAACCACAGACAGTGCTGGATATCAGCTCAGGATGGGACAGGAGAGGGCTCCATGGCTGACAGCACTGACAGATGTGAGTTCATGTTCACTGCCAAAAAGCACAGCTGTTGTCACAGGGCTTACAGCAGCACTTGGAGCATGAAGAATGTAAACCACTGTGTCTTTTATGGGTTGATATATCTATTTGCTTTTATAACAAATTATTTAAGAGACAAATAACATTATAATGAAATAGATCAATATGGCTGCTTTAAGTGGGGGGACTGTGTGCCTCAACTTTCTCAAAGGCATACAGTCATTATTAGTAACAAAAATGATTGTACTAAGTGCTAATTTTGAGGATTATTGTGAGCAATTTGTGTGGGGTGGTGGTGGGGAGGCCCGTTTGCCCCACACTGAATGCCCCAGCCCTGCCTGCTGCCTCAAATCTGTCTGGGGTCTTACTGTGTGTGGGCCTCTTGCTGCTCCTGCCACGTTTCTGCTCTCCGATGTTCTCTTCCCTCTCATTTGCTCCTCAACCTTGCTTTTCTTTTCTTTTTCCTTTTATCTCTCATTCTAAATTTTATAATCTTAGTTTCTCTGTTTTTAGAGCCATTTCTAACTAAGCAGAATATCCCTCACTTTGTTAACTAAGACGGTTATATAAGTTTCTCTTACCCAACCCTCCTCTACATCTTTGGAAGATTTACTGAGTATTCATTTCAAAATAATAAAACTAAAGAATGTTTTTAATACTCACAAATTAAAGATATTGGAACACTACTAAGTGTAAATAGCACAAAACCAAAAATATTTTACTCTCTGCATTTGAATAGCATGGAAAGACTGTGGAATCAAGTGTCACATCTATCTAAACTCCCCTCCCATATAGGTTTTATAATCATTTTATTATAGCTGCTTTCATCTGCTCATATTCAGCTCTTCTTGGATTTTTAAAAAACGAGCTCTTGTGCTTGAAGCCTTCCAGGGAAGGCTTCAGGGGCAGGGGTGGTGGTTGTTCTGGACAGTTAAGGGCAGTTAGGGTGGCACAGGCTAGAGGGAGGTCATGACCCATGGACCAATAACACAGTTCAGACAAAGTGCTTCTCAAATGGAAATGATTTGGCTTTATGGATCTTGTAAGAGCATTTAGATGGTGTCAGGCTGTCAGTCTGTTCCAGCTGTAGATGCCTCTTGCATCTAAAAAACACAAAAGTGACCTGGAGAAGCAAGAGTGGGGCCCATTAGCCAGGCTGGGCCAAGTGCTCCCTGTGGACGGTGACAGCAACTCCCACTGTGCAGGCCCAGGGCAGAGCTATGGGGGAAACGGTGGCTCCCTCTCCCAGCTGCTTGCCAGATGCTAGCTGGCTCACAGCAGCCGGTTCCCTGGGGCAGGCTGGGACCAGGTGTGGTGGACGAGGCACCAGGGGGCCTGAGAGCAGACGCTTCCTTAAATCTGGACCCTAGATGCGCAACTCACCTCACCCCAGTCTCAGCCCTGCTCTGGCAACTTTTAACTGCCCTTACTCCAAGTACTCATAATTCAAACCAGAAGATGGAGCCAAGTAACTTGAAAGAGAGCACAGGGCTTTCAAGTGGTTATTAACCAGATGAAACAAATGACTTGGAGAACTCTGCCGTTCTAGTTAGAGCACAGGCCTCTTAGGCAATGCTTCTGTTAACTAATTGTTTAGTAAAATGAAAACTGATCTAGGATTTCTCATCTACCCTAAATAAAAGTCCTATTGCATTATGTGTGGCTGTTCATTCTCTAAGGAACTGGGAAGATACAAAGTGAAACTAAAGTGGGGGCAGAATGGGAAACAAACGTAACAGATAGAAATAAAGGCACAAATTTCAATGAGCAATGCGAAAGAAGGCTGGAATAAACAGAAGGCCCATCATGTCAAGAAAGGAAAACATTGTGAAGATAGGACTTGTTTCAAAGTTAATTTGTACCTTTAATGCTATTTCAAACTAAATCCACTAGGATTATTTCATGGGGTAGAAGGCTTGGCAAAGTATTCTTAAAATTTACCTAAATGTATATTCAGGCAATTTATCAAATTCAAAAGGAGACTGGGTCATTTTGGGAGTACTTGTGTTATCAGTGCACGTGATACGGTTATAGTGACAGAAGGATGACTTCTGTGGAGTACACTCAGTGGCCTAAAGATACTGCATATTACATACACTGTGCAAGAATTAACTACATGTTATAGACAGAAAGACTACTTAAATAATAATGAATAAATAAAATTCTTGTTGGAACAAAGTTACACATAAAATAAATGAATAAAATAATAAATAAGCAGTAATAATAAAAAGAAAGTGTGTAGGTTCTCAATTTACATCATGGCTTGAAATATATTCTGGATGAATGAGAATTAAACAGACATTGTATCATAGAAAAACTTCACAGATGTAAATTTTACTATTTGTCAAGTTTCTAGAGGATGAAGGACTAAGTTTTCAAGTAATAGAAAATCATATTGGAAAATACTTGACTACAGACATAAATTAATGTAAAATGATAGGAATTCAAAACTAGGGATTGTCATATCTACTGCAAATAGTTTCTAAAAACCTTGTATCTTTATTCTAAGGTAGGATCATAAAAATTTTAGGGGAAAACAACAGAAAAATGAGCAAAAATGTTGGCCAATTTACAAAGGAAGACATGCAGACACAGGAATAAATTATCATATGAAAGATGTAAACTCCTGATATTAAAATGAAAACAACAGTGATATAGCATTCGCTGACTAAATGTCTTAAGTACTGTATGCACGTTAAAAATAAAATGATCCAAATGTTGGAGAGAGTGCAATGAAATAGTATGCTCACACTGAGAAGAAATTGGTTTGTGTTTAACATATGAATACCACAAATCTTTAAATTTTCCTCTGTCGCTGCATAGACCACTGGAAAGTGGATTCTTATTTTGGCTTAGCCCTAATAAATGTACTTTAGTACATCCCCACATGAAGTGCAGTATAATGGATGAGAGCTCAAATTCCAGACTTTGACTGTTTTGTCTCTTACTGGTTTTATGAATTTGAGCAAGTTATTAACTTTCTAGTCCTCCATTTTTTTTTTTCTTTTTTTTTTTGAGACAGAGTCTCGCTGTGTCACCCAGGCTGGAGAGCAAAGGTGTGATCTTGGCTCACTGCAACCTCAGCCTCCTGGGTTCAAGTGATTCTCCTGCCTCAGGTTCCCAAGTAACTGGGACTACAGGTGCCCACCACCATGCCCAGCTAATTTTTGTATTTTTAGTAGAGATGGGGTTTCAACATGTTGGCCAGGCTGGTCTTGAACTCCTGACCTCATGTGATCTGCCCGCCTTGGCCTCCCAAAGTGCTGGGATCACAGGCATGAGCCACCACACCTGGCCTAGGCCTCCATTTTCTTATCTAGAAAATGGGGATAATAATATTTACCTCTGTGCTGCAGGAATTAAATGAAATTATATACGATGAATTTAACACAGTGCTAATACGCAATAAGTATTCAATAAATGTTAGTTGTTTCTTTTCTTACTTTTCCCTTTTACCTGGATTTTTCCACTTAATCAAATTATTTAACTGTGTTTGCTTTTGTAAACTGCTTCAAATCCTTTTTGGAACCTGGCTGCACATAAATTAATCCATATTACCAGTGCTTTCTTAAAGCATTATACCAGTTTATGATGCCAATTCCAACGGAAGAGAGTAATTAGATAACAGGGTCAGTTGTAATAGAGAGTAGTTTGATAACAGGTCAGTTGTAATATTGTAACTACTATCCTAAGACTTAAAAAGCTCATGACCTTTGATACAGTAATTCCATTTTTTGGATTCTACACATGTTAAAAAAACAATTTTACATATGTAAAAAGATTAAAGTTTTCATACAAAATTTGTACAAAATTTATTTATAGTTCTGTTTATAATAGCTAAAACAATCAGAATGTTCCTTAAAAAAGAAATAATTAAATTATTCACTCAAGAACACTTTACACAGTTATTAAAATATTTTTGAAAATTATATGATAGCATGGTACACACTTTTCATATAATATCAAGTAAAAAAGTGATTAATTGTGTCTATAAATTGTCTAAAGCAATCTAAGATAACTCTACAAAGAAAAAGACTGAAAGGAAATATGCTAGTGTGTTAATAATGGACTTTGAGAAACAATAGATGATTTCTAAATCCTTTTTTTCCGTGCATTTCTGTAATTCCCCATTTTCTTTAATAATGAGTCTCCCCACCCACACACAAGGCCATTTAAGGTCCCTGTTTTTAATTCATGGATAAACACAAAGGACAACTCAGTTTGAAGTGTTCTTTGGACATGATGTCATCATCATTTCATGAGAAATGGAATCGTCTAAGGTATGATACTGAGACAGAGAGTCGCTTTCAGGCCTGTATAACGGGACAATTTAATACAGATTTCTGCTAGTAGACTCTAGACTGATAGAGTGAGAGAAAGCAGAAAACCTTTTACGGAAGGAGATTGGAAAGCAAAATCTTTGTACCAGTCTCTGAAGTCACAGAAAGAATTCCACAATTAGGGAAATGAAATTTCAGAGCAGAGTTCATTGCCTGATTGGGCAAAAGACCCTCAAACCGAATTTCTTGAAAGAAGTAAGCACAATCCAAGGAGAACATGTTGTTACTCTCATTCTAAGTATTGTTTTTTTAACCTAAAGTTATCAAAATAAAGACACTTTAGAACCCTAAGAGAAAATTATATACTTTTAATTTTTACGCTGTCTTGTCTTTTTCTGATTATAAAATTTAAATATACAAAATGTATAAAGAAGGAAATGAAATTTGCTCGTAATCCCAGCACCCAGAGAATGGCCACTGTTAAGATTTTCTGATGTGAAATCTCTCATTCTCTCTCTGGTATAGATAGAACTAATATTTCTTTTGTGTTACCAAATGCTTGACACTGCTTGGAGAATTTTACCTGTATTAACTCAGCTCATTCTCACAACAATCTTCTGAGGTAGGTACAAGGATTATCTTGTGAAGTTCAGTTTTTTGACCAAGATGGTGTAACTGGGAAGTTGCAGAGCCGGGAAGTTGCAGAGCCAGGATGTGGGAACCCGGAAGGTCATGCTTTGCCTGTACTCCTAACTTCTCTTTTCTATGGCTTAGATTTATTATAAATACAGTACACATTTCCCAAAATGAGATTATGCTGTGCCTAATGTTTTGTACTGTAACCTGCTTTTTCTTTTGATGTATCTGAACATCATTCCAAATCAATAGATATCAATCCATTTCATTATTCTTAATGTCTGCGTTGTATTTTGCTTCATGGATAATGTATTTAACTGTGATTCATACGGTTGGATATTTTGATGTTTTCACTGTGAAAAACAGCAGTGACGTGTACATCTTTACATGCAAATGTGCATTTGAGAGGTTATTTCAAAAGAATAATTTCTCAGAAGAGTAAACACCCAGATCAAAGTGAAGCTTTTCAAGGCTGCTGCCAAAGGGCCCTTGGGAAAAATTGTGCCAATTACATTCCCACTAGCAGCCCAGGGGAGAGTGCTTTTCTCAACATTCTAGAGTGTTTTTCAAATCTTTTGACTCACTGGAAGACATACATTTTGTATAGTGACCCACTTACACACACACACACACACACACAAGTATAACTGAAATAAATTTTCATATTTTCCTGACTAGGCGCAATAAACTTTCTCTCTTTTCTCCTCTTCCTTTTCTTTTCAAAAACATTTTTTAAAATACCAGATACGGTGGGGTTAAGTTCATGATCCATGAATGGGTAGTAACTCATGGTTTGAAAACACACTCTGTTAATGCTTGGATAGTAGGATTCTTTTTAGTATTTGCCTATTTGACAATATGAGATGATGACAAGTTATTATCCTATTCTTTAATCACTAGAGAGGCTGAGTATTTTGGAAAATTATATTTTTGGAGAGAGTAAACTAGAGTTCATTGTTTCTCAACCTTTAGTGCATATTAGAATTTTTAAAAAGAATCCTTTAATTAATTTCTGGACCAAATAATCTCTAGATTATTTGGCTCAGGTATCAAAATTTGTGGCTAAGGCTGAGAACACATGCCATAGATTACTAAAATCCTTTTAACTGTTCAAATAGACTCTTTTTGCCCTTTAAACACCACATATTTTAAAAACATCATAGTCATCTGAAGGTTAATTCAGGGTTAAGTATGGAGTTAGGGAAGGATTCTAATTTTGACTTATGAACTGTTAGCTGCATAAATCACAGTTTTTAAAATCCAGTGCATATTTGGGTCTTATTCAGTGGTAAATTATGGTGAAGAGATTCACATTATGGGAGATAGTTTCGATTCTCATGAATATAATTATACTGTGGGAGAACCAAGGTACTATTTAGTATTTCAGAGTTCCATCAGATAGAGAGTTCCAGTTGCCTACTGGAAATTCTACCTAGATGGTCCTCTGAAACCCCAAATTTAATGTGTCTTGCCAATAGAGTTCTTAACTCCCTCCTGCCTTTTCCCAAACCCATCTTCCTTCCTCTGTTTATGGCCCAGTGGACAATAATATGCTTTGCAATAAGACAGAGGTTTCTTTACATTGTGGATACTGGAAATGTACCATTTGGTGGCCCAAGCCAGCCTGCAGTAATGCGGATGGGGGTGAGGCAGTAGTCTGCTGGCCTGAGCCCTGACCACTGGGATTTCAGCTCTGAAAGCTGGAGAACGCCAGCCTGGGACAGCGCTCCCTCCCTCTTCCCATTTTCTTTCTTTTCTTTTCATACAGAATCTTGCTCTGTTGGCCAGGCTGGAGTAAAGTGGCAGAATTATAGCTCACTGCAGCCTCAAACTCCTGGGGTTCAGTGATCCTCCTGCCTCAGCCTCCTAGACCTACAAGTGCATGCCACCACACCTAGCTATTTTTTTTTTTTTTGTAAAGACCCTGGCCTCAAGTGGTTCTCCTGTCTCGGCCTCACAAAGTGCTGGGATTATAGGCATGAGCCATGGCGCTCGGGCCCTCTTCCTGTTTTTTTGTTTCTCTGTTGTGCATGGAGAGGACTGCAGGATAGAACAGACACTCACAGGTGGTTCTTAGAGGACCAGCCTCTGGTACACAGGACTGCAGTGGGGACATAAAGACAGCGGAGTAGTGAGTCTATAGCAGATGTTATCTGAATGACTGGAAGAGGTGAGAGATTTAAATGACTTCCCAAAGGGCTGGACAAATTGATGCATGGCAGGTGACTAAGAGGAGCTGGGGTTGAGTCAAAGGTGACCATTCTGGTCTTTCTACAGTGTTTGTCCTTGGTGTGCTATTGGTCATACTGGCAATTCCCAAGTCTCCAGGTTTCTCTATTACTGCTCCTTTAGAAGAGTGCCAGAGTAGAAAAAGCTTTAACCTTGAGCAAGTTATCTAACCTTTCTATTTCATCTATAAAATGGAGTAATAATATACTGTTGGCTCTGTGAAGTCCCAGCACAGGGCCAGGCCCTTGATAGGCACTAAATAAACGACAGCCCTTTAGAAGGAGCCAGCTGTGATGGTCAGGATCAGACCCTCTCCACACATCCAGGTAGGCAAGTGCCCGAGATCTCAGATGGTCAAGTGGAGTGCCCAGCAAGGGGCTGGAGAGTGGTGGGGTGGTGGGTGGGCTGTGAGTCAGCCCATGGTCCCTGTCATATTCTCCTGCGGTGTCCAAAGTGCTCCCCACTAGAGCAGCACAGCTCTGCAGAGATGCAGAAGAACAGTTATGGATCCAGTCAGATGATGGATCAGCTGTTCGGCTTTTACCTGCTGTTCACCCAAGTTTACCTACTTAGAAGACTACCAGCAACCTAGAGAAAGAATAGAAAGTCCAGCCATCTTCCAGGCTTTGAGTCTCGGATTATGGGAGTGTGGATTTTCCTCTGGTTGTCCATGGTCATTAGAGGTCAATGATCAAGTCATCCAACCCAGACATCAGTTATTCAGAGCTGGAAAACAGAAAACAAGGGAGCACTACATCCTGTTGGGTCACATCCTGTTCACGATGACAGGAAGCAGGGCAGCAGACCAAGACGGGTAGAAAAACATGACGCTTACGAGGCATTTGCACGCTAGATGTGCACGTGTGTTTTGGTATACAGTTTTTAAAGACACTGTGAATCAATGCCCATATTACGCTTTTGGAAATTCTCAAGTTTCTTGTCAAATAAAATTGGCTAAAAGCCAAGTCTTTATTATCTGACTGTGCTGGGCCTAAAAACATGCCAATTTAAGAAAGAGAAAAATATTCTATTTGCCATCTGAAAACTGATCACAAAGGCACTGAGTGTTTCCCCTGGGAATAGAAATGCAATGTTGGGAATTTCTCAGTTACACTCCTAGTGAGTATGAGGTTGTGAGTCTTGCCTGGAAACGGGAAGGTTGTTGCCTTTCTCAAAGGGAAGGGATGGATTATCCCAGCCGTGGGCACCCCATAGTACATTGCCTGAGAGGCATCAGGCTGGTGTGGAATTGCAGGCACACAACCCCCCTCGCCTGAAACATAATGTGTCTTTCCTTCATTCAGCTTTTTAGACTCAGGATGGCAGAACTCCCTTCCGGCCCTTTCCCTTCACCTCCACTGATTTCGTTCATTTTCCCTTTCTTCTTCTCTCCCCTTCTCTTCTGTGTGTTT
Organism: Pan troglodytes; assembly: GCF_028858775.2. Taxonomy (NCBI): domain Eukaryota; kingdom Metazoa; phylum Chordata; class Mammalia; order Primates; family Hominidae; genus Pan; species Pan troglodytes. The sequence continues at coordinate 136,380,935 of NC_072398.2, forward strand.
TGGGAAAGATAATGGCTGCATAATGGCTCCCAGGCTGCTTTTTATGGGGTTGGGATTAAGGAGAAAGTGCCGTCTCTTGGGTTTTAGGTTGATAATTAGCATCCTTCAGGAAGTTCTATGAGAAACCCCCTCCAGTTCTGGACTTTCTGCTAATTCAGGACTGCAGTGCTTCTAAGATATCTCAAGCATTCAGGATGGTGGTTCTCAAACTTGCGGATTATTGATCCCAGTAACCTGTCTTTAAGGTTTAAAAACCATATATTTTGCAATTTGTTCTCAATGGCTTGCTCGCTTTCTTCTTGGGTTTCGTTTCATTCATGGTAAGTAATTGTGCTAGGAATGGGCCACGGTCACTAGGAAATTGTCTCTTAGGGTCATCCATGCCTCATGGGACTGGATGGGAGGGAACCTTATAGGTAGGTAGGTCTGCTAAAGTCTTTGCCTGTCATTCAGTAATTTTAGGTGTTACTACTTAGAAAAAGAGATAGAAAAGAATAATATTGACTGCTAAGATCTACACATGGGGAGTAGGGCCTTTATTCTAAAAATTTTGAGTTATTGAAATCCAGCACAAATGTGATGCATAACTTTTATCCCAAAATAAAATTGTGTTTTCATTTGTGCATGTCACCTGCTAGTTCTTGTGATGTGAACATTTTTTTAACCTATTTAGAGTATTATCATGAATATTTTAAATTTTCACCTAAATTTATGTATCAGAGATTAAAAAAAAAAAAAAGAAAATGGGCTGGGTGCGGTGGCTCACGCCTGTAATCCCAACACTTTGGGAGGCCAAGGCAGGCAGATTACCTGAGGTCAGGAGTTCGAGACCAGCCTGGCCAAAATGGTGAAACCCCTTCTCTACTAAAAATACAAAGAAATTAGCTGGGTGTGGTGGTGCGTACCTGTAATCCCAGCTACTCGGGAGGCTGAGACAGGAGAATCTCTTGAACCCAGGAGGCAGAGGTTGCAGTGAGCTGAGATCATGCCACTGCACTCTAGCCTGGGAGGCAGAGTGAGGCTCTGTCTCAAAAAAAAAAAATAGAAAATAACAATTAGACCTACTCTTAGTGCTGATGGATGAAGCAGCAGAATGATGACAGTAAGCAGTGGCTTTCCTGCCTGGCTTTGCCTTTGGGGCCTTCAACATTTAGTATTTCAGCTTGGCCTCTATAAAAATGGGAGCTTACGAATAGCTACCTTACAAATATATTAGGTGGAAAAATAATTGGTGTGTGATTTTGGGGCCACCAAGATGCAAATATGTGGTATCAAATGCATCAATACGGACAAAGGGTTCCAATATCTGGGCAGGCCACCAGGCAGAACTGCCTCCTTCAGTTGTTTATGTCATTCACTTCTTTCTTTTCTTTTTTCCCTCAGTTTTCAGCCATTCCTTCCTCAAAATCCTGCTCAAGTCTAAGAGCAAGGATCCTACTTGCTAACTGCCGTGTGCTAGGCAGGGTGCTAAGCACTTTATTCATGTATCTAATTTAGTCCTACTACGCCACGAGAGAGATACCATCATCCACACTTTACAGATGAGCAAATGGAACCGCTAGTTAAGAATCTTGCTCAAGGTCACATCGGTAGTAAGGGATGGAGCCAGTGTTCTCACACAGATCTTTGCAGTCAGCCCTTTCTAATTACAGATCAGGCTCTTTTGCAACACTGCACTGCCTTTCAATGTGGAGCCTGGGAGAGAAATGACAGAAAAAGATGTGTTAGAGTGGACTGTTTATTCTTTGAATGATCTCTGTTTCTCTCTTTTTGTTTATTTTTCTTTTGTTTTTGATGCTTGAATTTACTGTCACCGCCTACAAACTGGGGACATTCATTATTGGATATTACTGGTTAAAGAATATGGTTTTATGTAATAAGGAAAGGAATTTCAGAAATGTAAACTGCAGGAAAAGAAACACAGCAAATTTCCAGATGTCTGGGTTCCTTTTTTTCCCTTTTGTAAATGATTTGCTTGGTTCTATTTGGAATGAATGTTAACTGCCTAGAGGATAAAAATATCCTCTTTTGTAGTTTTTACCTCGAACAGCAACAAGAACATATGTGTTTTCATGGAAAGATCTATTTTTAGAGAGAATGCAAGCCACCCTCAGCCCCGTGAGTAATAACTGTTTGGCACAATGATACTTACAATAGATAATCACTGTAAGTCCTTCTTTGAAAGCCTTATGAATTGTTTTTATTACATAATTTGTACGTGTTATTTTTGATACATGAAACCTCATTTAATTAAAAAAAACCCCAAAGGATATATGTATAGAGCTTTGGGAATTCCTTTTACTTCCTCTATAATGATTCACAATTTAAATATACCACATTGGGTGGAGGAAGTACCTATCATGGTCTTATGAAAATAAAAACTGTGAACCAGGAACAGAAACTGCAGATTGCTGCATGCTCATCAGTCCTCCTGTAGGTGGGAAGTGGCCTCTGTGCACATTATGTGAAGGCCATGAAATGAAAGGACTGCTGAATGGTCAATGGGATGATCCTAGGGAGAGGGAATGGGCTGTTTTCTCTTGGGTGCTTAAATTAATGACATTTATTTTTTATTTTTGGTATACTTTTCCCTAGATTCAGAAGTTTAGCCATCTAGCTTAAAAAAGCCAGAATTGATCCCTACTCTCTGACGTATTCAAATGGCTAAACAAAATAGAAAAAGTGACTAAACTATAGAATTCTGGACTCAGAGAGTCACGGTTTCCTAGAATTACATAGATGAATGCAAGAGATATCGTAGAGATGATTCCTGGGTTAGGTGGGTGGTCTTCAACTCTGAGATTCTGTCATTTGATGACTTTTACTCTGCTAGATCTGATAAGTTTCTTCTGGGAGACAATTTTTCTGCCATTCAGAATCTCAGAGAGGTTTTAACCGAAACAGTCTCTCAATAAAAGCCTCGTGTCAGATACTCTCCTTTGTAGGGAAGCAGTGCTGACAGTAGCTGGGAAGAACTGAGTGGCCTCAAACAAAAAGAAAAGGAAAGCAAGTTTGAAAGATATAACTGTCATTATTTCCTTTGGAGAGATAATTGTCTTGACATAAAAGTTACATTTCATGTATAACCCACGATTTGTAAATAGAGTCATGGGTCTGCTGCTAGTAGATGTGGGCAATGAACACTTGCCAGAATTGTGCGTGTGTTTTGCTCTGAATTTCGTTGCACAGACTGGTAGGTATGGTTTGGTTCAGATTTCATCCAGCTGTATTATTTGGAGTGATCATTTCATCAGTGATTCAAATAAGTTGAAATTTATAGATTTAGAAAGAGATCATAAGCATGATTTGATTTGGGTTATATGTTTTGTGAAAATTTAAAAATATCTTTTAAACCACCCACAGAACTTTCCAAGTGTGAAGAAAGAAGGATTTGCAGTGTGGCCAAATGGGCCAGTTAGTTTTACCTAGGATTTTAAGATTCTTGAACTCAGTCCTTGGGTGGCTCTGGATCTGGAAGGGTAGAGAGTAGCTTTGCAATAAATTTAATTTCATCTCTAAATTAATAAAAGTGAGAGTTAATTAGAAATTAGAAGTCTTGTGATGAATTTCTCAGTCTTTAAAATTCAGTGATCTTGGCTCCAAGTAATCATTGCTATAGATTTGGAAGATGGTACATAGAAGATGGAATAGTACCTGCACTTCATGATGACTGTGAATTCTTTTGTTCTGACCCAGTGACTGAGCCCTCCCAGGTGAGATAATCAGAAGACAGCAAAGGTTTTGAAGGAGAGGCATGCAACAGAAACTTCTGTGCTTTCAAAATAAATTACAGGTTGAGGAAGGCAAGTGGAAAGCTTTTGTCCAAATTGATTTTCATATTAGCAAGGATGATTTATGCCTGGGGAAAATTAAAGCTCATGAAATCAGTATGAATTTAAGTCTACAAACTCAAGTATGCAAGAATTAGCTCTGTTTTAAAAAAAATGACTTTATTGGGGTTTAATTTATTAGGTTGTTGCAAAAGTAATTGTGGTTTTGTCATTAAAAGTAATGGCAATATATGTGTATTCCGTACAATTCATCCATTGTAACTGCATAGTTGATT